>NW_026294535.1:12360753-13560753 GCF_007827085.1 Peromyscus californicus insignis
CGGGTCCTTTGGGTCTCTGTCATTTAAACTCAACCGCAGCGTGCTGCTACACTTCAATCAAACTTTTCAGCTAAGCTCTTTGGGCTGTTTTGTTTTGTTTTGTGGCCGGACTAGGGATTGAACCCTGGGCAAGCACTCTACCACAAAGCTACGTGCCCAACCCCCACAGCGGTGTTTCTTAAGCCATTTCCTCGATCCAATCTTTTATCTCCTCATGACATTAAAATGAAGGCTATGGATATTTCAGTTCCCGCCGTAATGCCTGGCGCACGGGTGTTCCAAAAGCAGTCCGGAAAATCTTAAAATTAGTGGATGGGAACGTTCTGAGAAGCTGAAAGTTCTTGTACAGCCTAAAATTTAAGAAACTCACTAACTCTTTTTTACTCTAAAGCTAATTACAAAGACAATTCTCTGATTCACGAAAGAGTGGATTAAAAAAAAAGCTAAAAAACTAACACAAAGCATAAAAAGCAAGCTCTAAATCTTATGAAGTGTACTGTTTGTCCTGTATTCATTCATACTCTGCTCTCAAGTACTAGGGACAAAATCGTTTTGTACTGTACTTCAGGAATGACTAGTCAGATATTAATTAGGAGTCAGAGTCCCTAAAAGTATTTAAGAAATTGCTTACTTTGGGGGAAAAGGATAAATTGTCATTTCTCCCAATTTGGGCTGTTAGGAACAAAGGAAACTCCGTACACATCACTCTCAAAACTCCATCTGATGCTAGGCAGCTTCCTCGCTGACTTTCATTGGGAATCTTCGGAGGATACTGGGCCGACGCTGTGTTCCGAGCTGCGGAGAGGTAATCAGATGGGGCAAAGCGCCAGTCTTCACCCCCGAAGGAGGCTGCAATGCAAATGTGGAGAACCAGGCTCAGAACTCGGAACAAAAGCAAGGGCTGCATAATAATGAGCTGCGGGGGTGGGGGGATGGGAAGCTGGGACCCCCTTTCCTAGGAAAGTGATTTCCAGGAGGTGAGAGTTCAGGCCAGCTTGGTAGTGAGGATTTGGAAGACTGGAAGCCAGAGGACTTTCTACTTAGGAAATAAAGATCAGCATTGGCTCCGATTTAAAGGTGGGAAGCGCCCAAAGCCCGGGAGATCATAAAAGGACTGACCCCTTAGTCTAAAGGCCAATGTGGGGACTGATTTTTAAGAATGTAATAGGTAAGTGTCGGGAATCAGCGGATGGAGATAGAAGGAGGCATTTTTAAAAGCAATGTACTGAAAAGCTTAGATTTGATGAGACTGGTTAGAAACAAAAGAGAAATTAATGACTCCAACATCAACGCAGGAATGCGATGACTAGAGAGGTCCTGAGCTCAGAAAACAAGTGAGATTGTGCTGGAATTGGTGGGAGGAGCAGGACTAAACGGTAGCCGAGGGAATGTGTAACAATAAACATGCAGTGTTACAAACATCCTCTGTAATGAACTCTGGTAAGGATTTTCTCTGGTATCCCTTCCCATGCGGCACCATCCACACTTGTACTCAGGATATTTGGTTGAGAACATCTATTCCATACCTTCCATCAATGCCTAACTGCGCTTACTTATTCACATGACTTTGGTTCTTAACAGGCTATATGACACTTAAAAAAAGACATTTTAATCTCAGGAAACTCCCCGTTTCGGACTGGAGTCCACATGTCCTTCTCTTCTGATTGGAATTCTCTATTGCCAATGGTCTGCATTCTCTATTTCACTTTAAAGACAGTTTTAGCCGTGTTCTATGGTGCTGGGGATCAAACTCACGGCTCTCCCTCAGAGCTCCGGTTCCCCAAGCCACTTGAGATGGTTCACTGGGTGAAGACATTAGCCACCAAGCCTGGTGTGACCGGAGTTCCATCCCTTGTACCCACATAGTGGAAGGAGCGTTTAAGTGAGGTGTGTGAAATTGCCTAACAGAGACAGATAAGCATCCCTTAGAGTGGTCCTCAGACCACACACATGCTGTGGTGTTTGGTGCCTACACACACACACACACACACACACACACACACACACACACACACACACGCTCACACCCAATAAATAAATATTAAATTTGTGTGTGAGGGGGAAATGCTGTTGGCAAATTGAACTGGAATTGTTGCATGCTAAAGGGGTGTTACATTATGCAGACTCATTCCTTGTCTTTTTTTTATTAAGAAATTTTCTACTCACTCCACATACCACCCACAGATCCCCCCTCCTCCCTCTTTCCACCCCCCCAGCCCTCTCTCCCAAGCCATCCCGCATCCCCACATCCATTCCTTGTCTTTAATCTTTATTTGCATAATTATATTTCGTGTATTTGTAACTTTCATGTATATAGTTGGTATTTTTTCAAATAGGAATCTTTTGCATTCTATTGTTATTTTGTTACCTACCTAAGAACTCCCAAGAGTTTACTATGCCAGATGTTAATTTGCCATTTCCCTTTGGTTAGACACTTTATCCATTCAAATATTGTTGTGTGTTCATTTTTTCCCTCACCTCACACTACTGATAGAAAATCCCTAGAGTATACTTGTTGGTTTAAAAATATGAACAATTTTGGTTTGCTCTTAGTAGTGCCAGACTTAGCATTCCACTGATAGTAACTTCGCATGTTTGTCTAACTTTTTTTTTTTTTTTTTTTTTTTTTTTTTTTTGGTTTTTCGAGACAGGGTTTCTCTGTGTAGCTTTGCGCCTTTCCTGGGATTCACTTGGTAGCCCAGGCTGGCCTCGAACTCACAGAGATCCGCCTGGCTCTGCCTCCCGAGTGCTGGGATTAAAGGCGTGTGCCACCACCGCTCGGCTCTAACTGCTTTTTTAAGTGAGCTTTCTTTGGAAAGCGCGCCATCATTAGTGTCCAAGGTGGTAGCTGAGGCAGAAACGGCTTTCAGAACTCGGCAGGCACTGATTTTTTTTTTTTAAAAAGAGCTTTGTTATTATCTTAAGTGTATGTATATTTTGCTTGAATGTATGTCTGCACCACGTGTGTGCCTGTTTCCGAGGGGAGACCAGAAGGCGGCATCAGATTCCCTGGGACTGGAGTCCCAGAGTTGTGAGCCGCCTTGTGGGGGCTGAGAATCGAACCCGGGACCTCTGGAAGAGCAGCCTGCGCTCTTACCCAGTCACGGCTCCAGCTGATGGGCAGATTTTTACGTACCTCTAGGTCTGACTCTCTGATGCAGATTCCCCCTCGTCTATCCTCTCCGTTTGTTTCCCGCATAAACTTCACCGCCTCACACTGATGATCATTGTGAGTTAGGAGCCTTTGCGTGTTAAATCTTATCACAGCAGTCACGGTCTGCTGCAGCTGACGCACCCGCCGAGTCCCCGTGGTTGGGTGGGGGTGGGGGGGAGGGAGGAGTTTCTGCAAGCTGCGCCTGTGAGCAGGTTTCTAACTTAAGGAACTGGCTGGGCGGGGTCGCTGCCGGGGTGGAGGGGGGGGGGGGGGCGTGGGGGGGGGGGGGGGGGGGGGGGAGGAGGACGATTCGAAACTGTGCCGCGCGGTGGAAAAATCCGGGAGTTGTGTGCGAGCACGCACCTGTGGCATGGTCCGCATCTCACACGCCTTGCGGTTCACTCTGGGTTTATTCTTCCCGGCCTCGCCGGCTGCGGTAAGTGGAGGAGTCCGCCCGGAGAGAGAGAGAGAGAGAGAGAGAGAGGAAGCTTTGCTGGGCACGCAGAGAGCCACGGGCCTCGCGTGGGAGGGATGCGCGACAGCCCGCCGCTCGCTCGCATCCTTCGGCCCAGCGCGGCTTTGGTGCTGGGCGGCCGGGGGCGGGGCGGGGGCCTCTCGCGGCGGGGGGGCGGGGCCTCTCGCGGCGGGGGGGGGCGTGGCGACGGGGGGGCGTGGCCTCGCGTCTCCGCTGACGTCGCCGGGACCCTGCGGTCCAGACGCGTCCCGGCTCGGGGGGGGGGGGGGGGGGGGGGGGGGGGGGGGGGGGGGGAGGGGGGGGGGGGGGAGGGGGGGGGGGAGGGGGGGCTCTCCCCCCCCGGGGGGCGCGCTGCGAGCGCCAAGATGGCCGCTCGGGCTCGAGCCGGTGAGTGGCGAGGGGGGGCGCGCGCGGCCGCGGCGGTTGGCTGAGCGAGCCTCCCCCGGAGGAGCGGACGTCCGACGGGAGCCCCGGGCGGGGGGGGGGCGGGCGGCAGGACCCCCTGACAGAGTTTTCCCCCCGCCCGCAGGCAGCCCCGGGGGCGCATCCTGCGGGAGGAGACGGGGGGGGGGGGAAGGGGGCGGGCTGTGGACGGACGGCGGACCGGCGGGCGGACGGACGGACGGAGGGAGCGAGCCCCCCGCCCCCCCCCCCGGAGGCGCGCGGTGGCGAGGGCGGCGGACTTCGAATTGGCGCCTTGCGGCCGGAGGAGCCCCGCTGGCCGCCCTCCCGATCCCGGGTACCGGAGATGCTGCTGCAGGTGGACCCCCCGAGCGCCGGCCAGGGGAAGGGCGCGGGGAGGATGCGGGCCGGGGCCGGGGCCGGGGCTGCCGGTGCAGAGCGCCGGGGGGGGGTGGGGGGGGACACATGGAACCACGTCCCGTCGTCGCCCAGCTCCGATCGCCGGGGTCGGGGGGACATGGAACCACGTCCCGTCGTCGCCCAGCTCCGATCGCCGGGGTCGGCGGGACATGGAACCACGTCCCGTCGTCGCCCAGCTCCGATCGTCGGGGTCGGGGGGACATGGAACCACGTCCCGTCGTCGCCCAGCTCCGATCGC
The DNA here is from genome assembly GCF_007827085.1 of Peromyscus californicus insignis. Taxonomy (NCBI): domain Eukaryota; kingdom Metazoa; phylum Chordata; class Mammalia; order Rodentia; family Cricetidae; genus Peromyscus; species Peromyscus californicus. The sequence continues at coordinate 12,365,443 of NW_026294535.1, forward strand.
CGGGGTGGGGGGGGGGGTGGGACAGTCGCCGTCCCTGCCTGGGGTCGGTTCTCAGGGCCGCCGGCACCTGCTGCCCACCCACCGACCCCCGGGCTTGTGCCGGAGTTGGTGGCGTGCCAAGCTTTCTTAAAAGCCGTTCTCTGTGCGGGGAAGGCGCGGTAGAGGAGTGATAAAGACTACGTCCCCGTGAGGAAGGGGAAGGGACCGCTCAGGGTTAGAGGACAGGACGCGCCGCCACCTTGAGATTTTAAAAAAAAAAAAAAAAGTGAAAAATAGTCATTGTTTCGAGTGGAATATGAAGCCGATGTAAATTCTCCTGGTAGCTGGATGATTTCCGGTAGGATAGCGTTAGTGACTTGGAAGGATCACTGCCCCCCTCCCACCCACCCCCAGCGTTCCCACCTTTTTAAACCTTCATTTGTAACACTTTGCAAACAGCCGAGCTGTGAAATTAGCGTGGAGATAGGAGCTTCCGTCCCTCCTGCTCCTGAACTCCTTTTTTAATCTGTTGAGACCAGATAGGTCTCTCCGTGGGACCGGAGTAGGGATGGATGAGGCTTTGAGCCGGCAATTTCAGTGTGAGGTTTCTTCAGAACTGCGGTTTAGTGCAAACAGAAGGGAAAGAATTGACTGTGTTTGTAATCACATGCATAGCCAAACAGGAGTTAAGCGCATCTTTGAAGATTTCACAGTCTCAATGAGATTCATTACCCATTTGCCCTAAAACCGTATTTTTTGGAACGCGTAGTTGTTTTGTCTTTAATTTAGCGTCTCGGATAAGTTGAAAGAGATTTTAAACATTTGGCACATTCGGGTTTTCTCTTCGAGCTCCAGATTTCCGTAGTAGTTTTGTTGGAATGTTTGTTTATTGTTTGAGACAAGGTCTCACCGGCGGGCCTAGAACTCACAGAGATTAGTCAGCACTCCCAGCCTTATACAGTGGTGTTAGGTTTTATTTTTATTCTAGCATTTGTTACTCTCCCAAACTGATTTTGAGACATTACGATACTGAACAAATAGTTCAATGGATACTGTACAGAATGTTTGAGTGTTTTGGCTACTTTAATGGTGCATCAGCCCTGGCCCGTGCCCTCCCCCGCTCTCCTCTGGGTTTTTCTCTGTGGCCCTGGCTGCCCTGGAACTCCACGCTGTAGACCAGGCTGGCCTCGACCTCGAAGTCTATGCCTGGGATTAAAAGCCAGCGCCACCGCTGCCCAGCTCTTCACAGCATTTTCAGACACTAAAACCTTAAGACTTCATTCCTAATGTGATTTTGCCCCTCATAGGGGAGAAAAGCTCTGTGTGTGTGTGTGTGTGTCTAAGGATGTATTTGTTAGCTCACATCATAAACATACTAAAATGTAGCGGATATAGGTATTTTATACAAAACGTATTTTAATTCAATTTATTAGACCCATAGTTGAATGCAGTGTTTTGTTTTTTAATGTTTCACAATAGTGAACAGTGAGGTTTGCCTCAGGAAGCTGATGTATAAATGTATTGGTGTGACACTGATAATATTGACCCCCAATTAATTACTTATAAGTAGAAATAGAAGTAAGGAATTCAACTAGCCTGGAGGCAGAATTTACTTTGTGCTAGTTTTATCAAAAAACAGAAAAAAAAAAAAACCAAACCAAACCAAACAAAAAACCCTTCAGCTAGGATATAAAGACAGCCCAGGGAAAGGCTAATTCTTTATTGCTTAATGAGGAGGATCAGGGTAATTATAGATTCTCTATTTCTAAAGGAAGAAAGAGTCGCCAGAGCCTTGTGGAGAAAAGGGAAGGAGATACATCATGATTGACATAGAGAGGTGTCAAAGCACATAATGGGAATAAGCGAGGAACAGGGAGAGTCAGAGATCTATTGTGTTCATTTCACTCAAAAATTTGTCCCTTCAAAACTAGTGAACCCCCTTCTGTCCACCAAACACTATGCTTTGACCCTGGGCATTTTACAGACATCTCTGTAAGAGGCCAGCCTTCTGCAGTGGTTGCATGGAGTAAATAGAAGACTATTTACAAGGAGTAGATAGAGTTTACCTAATTAACTATTAGCTATGGATAAAGTTATTTTCACCCTTATGAAAATGCACATAACTATTGCATTTACTGCACGTAACTGTTTAGGAATTTATAATTCCTAAAGCCTACCTCCCACTGAACTGACCCATTTCCTCCTGTTTTTCACTGTTGGAAAAGGCTGTCTTCCAACTTGTAACTGTCTTTAAAGGATATGTTGAAGTTATTACCAGTAAAAAGAAACTCCAGTCTGTGGCATCGCTCAGCAGACCAGGATCCGAGTTCAGTGTTATTCCTCAGAAACCACAGTGGGAGGAGGGACTTCCGGAATGGGGGGGGATAGACTTGCAACCTTCACATGTCATGTCTGTTTCCTATCCCACATCACTCATGCACGTGATCACACACAACCATAATGTAAAAATGTAAAAGACGGAGCATATTATAAAAATTATTACCTTCGCCAAAAGAGAGATTCAACATGTTGCCTGCTTTAACATGTGTCCCTGAGGGAAGTGTCCAGATCCTCCCCCCTCAACCCCTTGAGTCAAGGTCTCCCAGGCAACCCAGCTTCCTCTCAGACTTGCTATCCTGGCCTTGAGTGCTGGGAAGACATAGGCACGCGCGTCCCAATGCCTGACTTTAAGGATTGCTGTAACACAGCGGACAGCGGTACCTGGGTTTGAACCCAGGGCCCTCTATACACACTTTACATCTGCGGTATATCCCTATCTGTGTATTTTCTTAGTTGAAGTAAACTGTATGTTTATATGAAATTTGTGTGCCTGCTTCCTGTAAAACACTAGTTCACATTCCACTTACACACATCTTTCAAAAATGGAAGTCAGCATGGCCGTTTAAATATAAAAACATTTTAACAAAAGATATCTGGGAAATATCTAGATGTACGAGCGTAGAAAAGTGAACGTGGTGTTGTGATTTGAATAATATACCATGTAAAGGACTTCAAAATTTACTTTTTGGTCTTTCAAGACTTTAATTTCATGATAATTATAAAAATTGTTTTTATAACACGGAATTATATAAAACATAAATGCTAGATAATTATTTGACAATTTGAGCTAAGGAGGAGTTAATGCGGTATAATTTAGGGACGATTGACATTTTAATTCTAATTAACTCTTTCCGGAAATCCCGCTGTCTTACTGACTTGTAATTTACTCGCCGACTTTGTGTTTCTGGTTTTTCTTCATGGTGCTTTCCTGATTTTCATTTTCCTGTTTTTCAAGGAATCTGAAAACAGAGCCAATAGTGGCATTAATTAGAAGATTTAGATTGTATTATTCATGGTATTGACCTTTGGTCCCTGACCTTGTAGAAACTTCCAAAGTTTGTAATCATATTTCACCACACCCGGCTTTCTTTCCAAGTCACAGAAGGACTCATATAAGGAGTGGTCGGCTAAAAAGGTCATTATGTTGAAGATAATTAAATGATTAAAATTGTCTTTAGATTTATTTATTTGGTTTTATGTGTGTAAGTGGATTGCCTGCATGTATGTATCCCTGGTGCCCATGGCAGTCAGAGTGGGTCGTTTTCCCTGTAACTGGAGTTATGAGTGGTAGTGAACCACCACATGGGTGCAGGATCTGAACCTGGGTTCTCTGCAAAAGTAGCCAATGCTCTTAACCGGGGAACCCTCTCTCCACCTCCTAGAAAACTGGAATTTGTAGTGAAACATATATTTTTAAATTTTTTAAAGATTGTATTTTTATTTTAGGTGCGTGTTGCCTGTGTGTGTGTGTGTGTGTGTGTGTGTGTGTGTGTGTGTGTGTGTGTAGTATAAACCTGGTGCCCACAGAGATCAGAAGAGAGTATTGGATCCCTGGAACTGGAGTTACAAATGGTTTTGAGCTGTGGGTGCTGGGAACCAAACCCGGGTCCTCTGCAAGAGCAGTACGTGCTCTTAACTGCTGAGCCTTCTCTCCAGCCCTAGTGAAATATTAGGGTTTTTGTTGTTGTTGTTGTTATTGTTTGGTTTGGTTTGGTTCTTGGTTTTATTGATACAGGGTTTCTCTATGTAGCCCTGGCTATCCTGGAACTTGCTCTATAGACCAGGCTACCCTTAAACTCAGAGATCCATCTGCTTCTGCCTCTTGAATGTTGGGATTAAAGGAGTGTGCCACCACTGCCTGGCGGAGTATTAGGTTTTTTAAAAATTATTTTAATTATTTTTAATTGCACGTATGTGTGTGCCCATGCGAGCACAAATGCTCTTGGAAGCTAGAGCATCGGATTCTCAGGAGGTGGCATTTCAGACATCCTATGATGTGGGTGTTGGGAACTAAAACCCAGATCCTCTGGAATAGCAGTAAGTGCCCTTAACTGCTGAGCCGTCTCCCCAGCCCCTTGAAACACTGATTTTTGAAGAAAATATAGCTACTGTAATGGTTAATCTTCACTGTCTGTTTGATTGGATTTGGGGCCACCTGAGGGGACACCCATGTACCCTCTTTATGTCTTTGAGGGAATTTCCAGAGATGTTTCCTGGGAGAGGTAATACCCTCTCCCTGTCCCCAGCATTCTCTGCGGTTTGCTTCCTGTTCCCCGCGCTGTTGAGTCAGGGCTGAGAGCTGCTTCTGCTGCTGTGCCTTCCAACTGGGAGCCAGAAACACAAAGAAAACCTTTCCTTCCCAAAGCTGCATTTGTCAGACATTTGGTCCCAATGGTACCAAGAGGTGGGGCCGTAGCTGGGACTCCCTGGCCAAGTGCTTTGTCGTCCTTTGGAAGTGGTTTGCAAGAGTTCGGCCCTTCGGGCTAGATAAGCCCCAAATGCTGTAATTCCGAGTTTAGTAAGTTCTTCTGGTGGAAGTGTGGAAGACTGGAATCCCAGTAGAAATGTGACCCGCAAAAGTTCTGTTGTTAGCTTATTGAGAAACTGAACGCTGATTTTCATAACGGCAGTTCACATCCCTTCAGCAGTGATTATGTGTTCCGCTTGCCTGCAACCTCAGCTGTTTGGTGGTGTCTTTTTCCTTTCCTTTCCTTTCCTTTCCTTTTTTTCCATTCTCTTTCTCTTTCTTGCCAGGCGGTGGTGGCACACACCTTTAAATCCCAGCACTCGGGAGGCAGAGCCAGGAGGATCTCTGTGAGTTCGAGGCCAGCCTGGGCTACAGAGTGAGTTCCAGGACGGCCAAGGCTATACAGAGAAACCTTGTCTCGAAAAACAAAATCTTTCTCTCTCTCTCTCTCTCTCTCTCTCTCTCTCTCTCTCTCTCTCTCTCTCTCTCTTCTCTCTCCTCTCTCCTCTCTCTCTTTTTTGAGACTGGCACTCACTATTGTAGATCAAGCTGTCCTCACAGAGATCCGACTGCCTCGGCCTCTCGAGGACTGGGATTAAAGACGTGCCCTCCATATGCCCTCCATTTTATTTCTTTTGAGAATTCTCTTCATCACTTCACCCTATATATTTTTAATTGAGTTGCTTGTTTTCTTGTTTAGTTTTTTAGTTCTTTGTGTGTTCTAGATATAAATCCTCTGAGATCCATAGCTGGTGAAGATTTTCCCCTGTCTGTTGGCTGCCTCTTAACATAGTCAACAGTTTCCTTGACTGTAGAAATGCATTTTAATTTCATGAGTCCTGTTTGTGCATAATTGGCCTTATTTCCTAAGTGACCAGAGTCCTATTCAGAAAGGTGTTATCTGTACCTGAATCCTGAAGGGTTTCCCCTACTTTTTCTTCCAGCATTTTTAGAGTTCAGGTCTTTTGGGTTTTTTGTTGTTTTTTTCTAGTTTTTTTTTTTTTTTTTTTTGTAGAAGCTGAGACAGAAGGGATCTAGCTTCACTCTTTTTTTTTTTTTTTTAAATTTATTCATTATGTACACAGCATTCTGCCTGCATGTGTCCCTGCAGGCCAGAAGAAGGCACCAGATCTCATTACAGGTGGTTGTGAGCCACCATGTGGTTGCTGGGAACTGAACTCATGACCTTTGGAAGAGCAGTCAGTGCTCTTAACCACTGAACCATCTCTCCAGCCCCTTAGCTTCACTCTTGTATGTATGGATGTCCAGTTCTCCCAGCACACCTCTTAAAGAGCTGTCTTTAGTGAGTGTTTTTGACATCCGTGTCAGAAATCATGTGGTACTTTGTCTTGGGACCGTAGGAAAGGTGCCCCCCATCAAAGGCTCCAGCCTCTAAAGATGTAGACAGACTGAACTAAAAAACGCCCTCGTTAGAGTTCTCTGCTCAAAACAACCATGTAGGAAACCACTAAGGTGCACAGAGCAAGTGCAGCTGTAAGAAAAGGCAAGTAACATGTAGTATGTAGTATGTAGTACGTCCGCATTTGGCAAGCAGAGCTTGGCAGCACATCCACATGGTGCGGGCTATTGCAGACCTTGTCGCCATGGTGAACTGCACCCACAAACTAAGTCCCCTTCTCTGATTGCTGTTATTAGGTATGCTGTCCCAGCTGAGTAACTGATACAATTTCCTTTTTTATTCCTACATCAGTAACATTGTTAAGGACATGGGTAGTCACAGGCTCACTGTGTCTCATAACAAGAAGTTACAGTTTAGTTCTGTATGAAATCTGTTTTGGATGTCTGAAAGCACATCGTACTGTGTACAAACTAGACTCAGGTTAGTAAGACATGTAGAGCTGGGCACTGTGGCCCCTGTCTGTAATGCCAGCACTTGAGGGCCACAGATTCAGGTCACATTTAAGATGGATAAGTATGGATGTTGCCACACTTGGCATCTCAGCACTTAGACTGAGCAAGAAGTGCATCACAAACTACAGAGCAGCCTAAAGGACAGTAAGTTCCAGAGTCAGATGAGATTAAGCGTGGTTAGGTTGGGACGGCCATGGAAGCCCCTCAAAATGAACAAGTAAAATTACCATATCACGAGAAGATGAAGAGACTGATGAGGACTGACCCTGGGGGAGAGTGGCTACTTCGTCCAGAAGCATTCCGTTTTTGAGAGTACAGGGGAACTAGATGCAATGACTTCCTATTTTCGGCCATTGGTGTAAATGTTATAAAGGGGATGATTTGCAGTCAAGGGGCCTGGCATGGTGGCACACACCTTTAATTCAGCACTTAGGAGGTAGGAGCAGGAGGATCTCTGAGTTCAAGGCCTACATAGTGAGTTCCAGGACAGCCAGAGCTCCATAATGAGACCCTGTCCCGAAAACAAAACAGATTTTCAATCAAAGTTACTTGATTGCTTGAAGAATTTGCTGGCCTAAAACAGTATTGTTATATACTCTTGGGGTCCTATTAAGCCCTTGGGTTTTAATTTTACTTATTAGTGTGTGTGTGTGTGTGTGTGTGTGTGCGCGCGCATGTTCTTGCAGGCATGTACAAAGGTCAAAGGACACCTTTCTGAAGTTGGTTTTCTTCTTCTACTGTGAGTTCCAGAAACGGAACTCAGGTCATCTTACTGGAACTTGAACCGCTCAGCCATCTCAGCAGACCATGTCCGAGAATGTTTGAGATATAGCCCTTCTCTGATGATGAGGAGCCCAGCCACTGGGTGGCAGAGTAAGAGTGTGTGTGCAGGTAAACACACAGATTCACCCTGGCCCCTGGCACAACAAAGTCCCATAGGAAGTTAGAGGGAAACGACCACTCTTGACTGGCAATCTTGGTGGAATGGTTTTGAATCCCGGAAGTGAACTGGAAACGGCTCTTCAGGCTGGCACACACATGACGGACAGAACTGTAGCAAACCAAAGAGGGTGGGCTGGATTCCAAAGACTTCTGACTACGAGACTAACACATATGTATCCCCTTTCTTGGCCGCATTCATGAAACTGCTTTATGAAAACAGTCACAACTGGCTGTTCTTTTCAATTATGTTTTTATGTGTATGGATGTTTTGCCTGAATGTAATTATATAGGCCGTAGCATGCCTGGTGCCCTCAGAGGCCAGAAGAGGGCGTCAGATCCCCTGGAACTGGGGTTACAGGTTGTGAGCTGTCATATGGATGCTGGGAACTGAACCCCGGGCCCTCCGGAGCCATCTCTCCTACCTCATGACTAGCACTTTTAAAGAAATGAACTTACATAGACATTTTCAGGCTACATTATTCTTACAAGACGTTTTATGAAATTTTGTTCTCAAGTATATTTGTTAGCTGTGAAACCTGTTCCTTGAGTCATGAACTAAGCAAGTTAATGCAGTGAGCAAATTAAAAATTCATTGTCTTTAAACACTGGAAAATAACCAAAAGCTTCTATAACATGTCTAGATACATCTGTCTTTAAAGATGCATATGTGGTTTTTAAACAGCCATTTAATGGCTACTCATGTCCTGTGCGGCGTATTTTAAAATGTGTAGGATGATAGTACGGATCATTTAAATCCCCACAAGCATATTTCACTGAGAGCATCATAAGTATTTAATGCTATTATAGACACACAAGGAATAGTTTCTCAGAATCTGGGAAGGACGCCAGTTTTCTGGTTCTGTCATAGCTCTTTCAAATGAATATGCCCAAGCCATATATTTGATGCTCTGGGGGCCAAGCAGAATTAATGCCTCCTCTCCGGACGTTGGTTCTCAAGTGAAAACAAGGGCTTTGAACCCTGGAGAGGAAAATAAGAAAATGCTCCCCTCCTCCTCTCTCTTCACGCTTTTAGATCTTTGGGGCCTTGGGGGCTCTTGACCTAACTGTCTCTCGGCTGTGGCTCCAGGCAGGCAGGAGAGCAGGTTGGCTTCTCATCGGGCCTGCCTTCCTCCCTGCTCTTACCTTGGCTGTCCACCACACACTGCTTTCTTCCGTAGTTGACGGCGTACATGGGCCCCTCTGCTACCATGTTCAAGTCCTGTGATTCCACCGTCTGGTTCACACATCTTTAGAGTTTAAAAAGATCCGATCCCTTTTCAGATGCAAACACCCATGGGAGAGGGTAGACCGTACAGTTTGGCTTCTTTGTTTGTTTGAAGACAAGCTCTCCACGTGTAATGCTGGCTGACCTGGAACTCACTATGTAGACCTGCCTGTCTTTGAATTCAGAGACCTGCCTCTTTCTGCTAGCGTTAAAGGCGGGTTCCACCATACCCGGCTTCATCATAGCATCTTGACATCCATTAAAGCTTGATATGGCTAAGAAGGAACTTCTGAAAAAAGTGGTCAACTTGAAGGGGATTATAATTTATAGCATTTTATTATTAATATTTTTTGTTTGAATCCAGAGCTTTGAATCTGCTAGACAAGCACTCTGCTACTGAGCTATAACCCCAGTCATTTTTTTCTCTTCTGATTCTTATTTTAAATTACTATTAGCAGTTAAGAGGCACTGAGAGCTGTGTTATTAATTGCCAGGAAATGTTCTGTGTTTTATAGATGTAAGTATGTCTGTAACATCATTGATATTCCTACCAGAATTAGTTTATACCGCAAGACAACTCAGGTATGTGGATTTGTCAGGCAGTGAGTGGTGTGCACCCCAGGGAAGAGCGGGAAGGAGGAAAGCAGGGGCCAGCGTGGTAACTGCCCCCAGAGAGTCAATCTGCTCTCCCACCTGGAGCCACAGTTGACAGAGAGCGGGGTCTAGAGCCCTGAATGATTTGTCTGGCCACATCGTAAGTTTGGACCCCAAAGAATGCTTTTAAAAACCATCTTCCTGTGGCACCTCTCTCCCATACTTTAATATGTCACAGAAATAACATCTGCCCAAGGTATCATTGATCAGCACCTAAACTCGATGCCATCTAAGTTTGAAAAGGAACAGCTGCGTTGAAATGGGCAAATCTGCTGGTAGCCATGGGAGTCTATTCCAGAATAGCAAACATAGGGGTAGAAACAGCTTATTGTCTGATTTTTTTTTCCAGAGACCTAATTTGTAGCTGTTTTCTCTGTATTTTAAACTTACTTTTTTATTTTAATTATTTATTTTATTTTATGTGCATTGGTATTTTGTCTGCATGTCTGTCTGTGTGAAAGTGCCAGATTCCCTGGAACTGGAGTTATAGACACTTGTGAGCTACCATGTGGGTGCTGGGAATTGAACCCGGGTCCTCTGGAAAAGCAGCCAGTGCTCCTAACCTCTGAGCCATCTCTCCAACTCCCTATGTGTTTATTTTGTGTATAGGCATATGTGTATGTTATGGTTCCCATGTAGCGATCAAAGGCCAGTTTGTGGGAGTAGGCTCTGTCCTCGTGCCGTGTGACTCCCTGAGATGTAACTCGGGTCCTCTTCAGACTTAGTGGCGTGCTCCTTTACCCACTGAGCCATCCTGCCAGCCCCGTGCTCCTTTACCCACTGAGCCATCCTGCGAGCCCTTCACTATATTCAGTTAAAAAAATTCATTACTGGTGTGTGAGCATTTTGCCTGCACGTATAAATGTGTACCACATGCCTGGTACCCTTGGAGGCCAGAAGAAGGTACTGGATTTCCTGAGATTAGAGAATACAAGTGACTGTGAGATACTGTGCAGGGACAGGGAATCGAACCCGGGTCTTAGGGACAGCCGGTGCTCTTAACTTCTCTTCATTTCTTATTTTTTCTTATTTTATATGCATTGGTGTTTAACCTGCACATATGTCTCTGTGAGGGGGCTGGTTCCCCTAGAACTGGGGTTACAGATAGTTCTAGACTGCCATGTGGGTGCTGGGAATTGAACCTGGGTCCTTTGGAAGAACAACCAGTGTTCTCAACCACTGAGCCGTCTCTCCAGCCCCGCCCCCCTTCATTTTTCATAAGTACGTTGTTTTGTTTGGGTTCATGCATGCTTCAGTGCACATGTGGAGGTCAGAGGACAACTCACAGGAATTGGGTAGCAGACCTTTCTCTACATCTGTTCAGACAATCCATTTCTGAAGAACAGTAGGTATGAGAGAACCTGAGATTCTTCTCTTAACTTCTGAATGGGATTGTGCAATGCTTAGTAAGCACTCATTATACTCTGTTTCCCTCTTCCTACTGCTCTTCTGCAGCAGCCTGAACTTCCTTATAACCTTCAAACCTGTCTGCTGTCAGGGTACAGGCTGCTCTGTCACCTCCAGAAATGATCATGCCGTTCTCCTCCACAGAATTCTTGCCTGACCTTATGTTGCCCATAGACACTTTGGGGAATGATGCAGGCCAAGAATCCTTCAAGATCCAGGTATCAGGGGTGGTTGTAGAAGAGATGTGTGTATGTCTGTGTCTGTTTATCCATCCATCCATCCATCCATCCCTCCTTCTGGCCCTGCTGACTCAGCATGAGAAGGGGATCTGAAGTGTGAGGTTTAGGCTCTGGTTATCTGGGTCTAGAGGCAAGATGCTGCTGTGTGAAGTAAACGTCTAATTTAACATTAATTTATGTGTGTGAGTGTTTTGCCTGTATGTCTGTGCACCACTTGTGTGCAGTACCCATGGAGACCAGAAGCAGATGCTGGATCCCCTGGAACTTGAGTTACAGGTTGTGAGTGATGGGGATCAAACCCAGGTCCTCCGGAAGAGCAGCCAGTACTCTTAACAGCTGTACCATCCCTTCCGCCCCTGTGTGTAAAGTCAACTTTTGATTATGAAGAGTGCAGAAGTGGGGACCATCTAAGAGCCTCGCTGTAGTAATCTGGGGGAGATGTGATTGTGGATCGGATCAGGTTGGCGGCAGACTCGGCAATAGGTGGCTGGATTCCAGAGGTATTATGAGGTGAAGGCAAAGTTTCCCTTAAGCTACAGCTGGAGGGTGAATTCAGATTGACTCCGAGGGATTGAGAGATGGCTCAGTGGTTAAGAGCACTTGCTTGCAGAGGATCCAGGTTCAGTTTCTGGCATCCGCATGGGAGCTTATAACCCTAGTTCCACGGAATCCAACACCCTCTTTTGACCTCCAAAGACACCAGGCATGCACAGGGCATGCTTCCATATGTCCAGGCAAAGCACCCATACACATAGAATAAAAATAGCGATTTCAAGGTTTTTCCATCAGTACATAGAAGTATATAGAATATTGACGTATATTAATTATTGATGTCTTACAAGCAACGATATATTTTGAATCCCATGTTTCCTATAGGTTTCATCATATTTTAGACTTGAGGAAAATTTGAAGAAAGATAATTAAATTTTATTGATTGATTGATTGATTGATTGATTGTATTTTGAGACAGGGTTTCTCTGTACACCTTTGACTGTCCTGGAACTCGCTCTGTAGTTCCAGCTGGCCTTGAACTCACAGAGATCCACCTGCCTGGGTTTAAAGGTGTGCACCACCACTGCCTGGCTGAGAATGAAATTTAAAATGGGCATTTGAGATGTGTGGGTTGGGACTGATAACAGATTCTCTACAAAGAGAGGTTTGGGGAGGCACCGGAAATCAAGTTTACTTTTGCAGTTTTCCTAGGTCCCTGGAGGCGACCCCTGCAAGTCCCATTGTGATGCAGGGTCTTCTTGCCATGGATACTTAGTGCATGGTGTGCCGTGGTGGTCTTGTGTTCTGTAACTAGGTACTCACCTCCGTCTTGAAGTGTGTGTTCAGCTTTGGTTAAGTCAATGAAAGAATGCGTTGTGGTCAACAGTTTTTAAGATAGACTTTCTGTTGTATTTTCTCTGTATGTTGTGTGGCATTGGCGATCATACCCAGGGGCTTCATGCTAGGGAAGCGCCCTCTTACGGAGCTGTGCCTGTAGCCCTGTGTGGTTACAAGCCTCTGAATCCTACCACTTGTACTCAGTCCTGTTTAAACTTCTCATACTGCTAGCCCTGTTTTCTTTCTTTCTTTCTTTCTTTCTTTCTTTCTTTCTTTCTTTCTTTCTTTCTTTCTTTCTTTTTTTCTATTTATCTATCTATCATCTATCTATCATCTGTCTGTCTATCTATCTATCTTTTATCAAAAAAACATACTTTTGGAAACTGTTGTCAGTGTGTTGGATAAAAATATTCTAATTGAAAAGTGGCCACTAATTTCTTACCACTAGATGGTGACAGAAAATTTAAAAAAAAAAAAAAAAAAAAAAAAAAAGGAAAGGAAAGGTTTTCAAGTGGACCAATGGAGAAAATAAAGTGAACTGTGTCTGAGTGAAGTGTGAGAGAGGAAACTCAGAACACGGGGAAGGGAGGGAGAGCAGCGGCCGTCACCGAGTCAGGACAGGGAAGTAAGAGTCAGGAGTCGATCTGCACGGTGGTTCTGGGAACTGTAGGAGAGGACCCTTTGCTTAGGTCCTGACCTGACTCTGCTCTAGTTCCCAGGCGCGCCGGGTGTTGTGAGGAGAGGCCTGTTTGGATGATGCTCTTCTCCGAGAGACTGAAGAAACACTAACGATGGATGAGTGCAAACACATCGAGCATTTGCAGCTGGCCCACGATCACTCCATCTTCAACCCTCAGAAATGGTACTGCACCGACTGCAATACCACTGAGTCGATCTGGGCCTGCCTCAGCTGCTCCCACATCGCCTGTGGGAGGTACATCGCCGAGCACGCACTGAAGCACTTTGAAGAAAGCAGCCATCCCGTCGCATTCGAGGTGAATGACATGTATGTTTTTTGTTACCTTTGTAATGATTATGTTCTAAATGACACTGCAGCTGGAGACCTGAAGTCACTACGAAGTCGATTAAGTGCAATCAAAAGTAAAAATTACTCCCGTGTAGCTCAGAGGAGCAGAGTGGTACCGTCTGTGGATGCCCGCGACGATTCTTCCTTGTCGCACGATGGTGCCCAGCCCCTGCCCCGCAAGGAAAGGCAGACGCGCACTGCCCTCTGGCACAGGCGAAGGACGCTCATGGGCAAAGCCTTTCAGACCTGGTTTGCACGCTCAGCCGTCGGAAGAAAAAGGTCAGAACCCGTTCCGGAGAAGACGCTAGCCAAGCGAGAGGTGAAGAAGCGGCAGCAGCAGCAGGAGTGGGAGCCGCAGGCCAAGGCCGAGCTGGAGAGCACACCTCCCCGGAAGAGTCTGCGCCTGCAGGGCCTCACCGAAGCTGCCACCATAGAAATGGTCCCGGTGCAGCCGCCGCCGCCGCCGCCGGCCGCCCCAGCCAGAGACAAGGCGCTGTCACCTACCGCGGAAGACCGGAGACTCAGAAAAGTCAGCGACGCCCTGATCAAACGGAGGCCAGCCGTGACCCCCGGCGTGACGGGCCTGAGGAACCTAGGCAACACTTGCTACATGAACTCCGTTCTGCAAGTGCTGAGCCATTTACTCATTTTCCGACAATGCTTTTTAAAGCTTGACCTGAACCAGTGGCTGGCTGTGGCTGCCGGCGAGAAGTCCCGGTCCTGTAAGCACTCGGCCGGCGTCCCAGAGGCCGTAGCTCATCAGATGAATGAAGGCCAAGAGAAAGAGAAAGCCTTCGTGTGCTCCAGACATCCAAGTTTATCCTCGGGCCTAAGCGGCGGGTCCTCGAAAAGTCGAAACATGGAGCTTATCCAGCCCAGGGAGCCGAGTTCGCCGTACAGTTCTCTTTGCCATGAATTACATACTTTGTTCCAAGTCATGTGGTCGGGAGAGTGGGCCTTGGTATCCCCGTTTGCCATGCTTCACTCAGTGTGGAAACTGATCCCTGCCTTCCGGGGCTACGCCCAGCAGGATGCTCAGGAGTTTCTCTGTGAGCTTCTGGATAAAATACAGCGTGAACTGGAGACTACCGGAACCAGGTTCCCGGCTCTCATCCCCACTTCCCAAAGGAAGCTGATTGAGCAAGTTCTGAATGTTGTAAACAACATTTTTCACGGACAACTTCTTAGTCAGGTATGGATTTCTTTCTTTTTTCTTGTTTTTTTTTTTTTAGATTTATTTATTATGTATACCGTGTTATGTCTGCACGCCAGAAGAGGGCACCAGATCCCATTACAGATGATTGTGAGTCACCATGTGGTTGCTGGGAATTGAACTCAGGACCTCAGGGAGAGCAGTCAGTGCTCTTAACCGCTGAGCCATCTCTCCAGGCCTTGGATTTCTTACTGTATTTTATCAACATAGGAAATTCTTTTAGGGTGCAACCCACAGTGGGATATTCTGTATGTATCTAGTGTGTTAAAGGTTTTTTCAGGTCAAAACCGATTGCTTTTATGAATGTGTGAAGTCATCCATTCATGCAGAGTTTTCTGCGAATCGCTGGAAGTAGGTGTATTCGTGGAATTCAAAGCCTCTTGAGCCTGGTGCTGGTGGTGCACACCTTTAATCCCAGCACTTGGGAGGCAGAGGCAGGTGAGTTCTGTGATTTCGAGGCCAGTCTGGTCTACAGAACAAGTTTCAGGACAGCCAGGGCTACATAGAGAAACCCTGTCTTGAAAAAGAAGAAGAAAAAAAGGCTTTTGAGGGGGAAGAGATGAAGTACACTTTCTAGGCTATAGTGTAAGCATTCTCATTCTCGGAGCGGTTAGGAAGGGTGTGTGTTCGTCCTGGAGGACACAGTTGCTGTATTGAGAACGGATGTGGTACATGAGCAGTTAGTTCCATGGATCCCCAAGTAGAGAAGTAGGTCGCTCCGGCAACTCCTGTTAGAAGCTTTAAGGGTCAACATCTTAAACAGGTAGGGAAATTTTAAGGTAAACATGACTTTGTCTAGATTAATAATCCGAATTAATAATCCTTTATGTCCATTACTCCTGTCAGTTTTCCTTGTTGTGAAAAGATGAGCTGCAAAGCCAGATCCCATCTCCTCAGTGGTTCTCTGACGAGGACTGGTAAACTGTCCCTAGACACGAGCCCGTCTTTCCCACACACACAGAGCTTTCCTTTTGTTTGTCCTGCTGAGGTAGAAGGGGCTGGAGAGATGGTTGGTGGTTACTGATCTTGCAGAGGGCTGGAGTTTGGTGCCCAGCATCCTCGCCAGGTGCCTCACAACCGCCTGTCACTCCAGCCTCGGGACCTCTGACACCTCCGGCTGCCACAGGCACCTGCCCTCACGCACACATACTCCACCTACATACACGCACATTCTTAAAATAAATCCCTTTTTTTTTCATTTTTAACAATTTACTTATGTGTTTTATGTATATGGGTGTTTTGTCTGCATGTACACACACCAGAAAAAGGCATCAGATCCCACGGAAGTATAGTTAGAGACCGTTGTGAGCCAACCTGTGGTTGCTGGGAATTGAACTCAGGATCTCTAGAAGAGCGCCAAATGCTCTTAACCACTAAGCCATCTATCTTCAGCCTCTTAAAAAAATAAATCATAAAAACATTTTTTGATTGTTCTTTTCAAAACATTTTTCTGTCTGCTTATTTATACCATAACTTATTTAACCACCCCTCTGTTGCAGATTTGGGACTATTTCCAATTTTTCATTATATCATGATAAATCAGTATTTTTCCTGTTTCCCATGTTACACAGTCCTAGAATTGCTTTATCTAAAGGGAGTAGCTTAGGGCTGGGCAGATTGCTCAGTGGTTAAGGACATGTCCTCTTGCAGAGGACCCAAGTTCAGTTCCCAGTACCCAGGTCAGGCAACTCACAACTGCCTGCAACTCCGGCCCCGGAGGATCCAGTCAGTGCCTTTGGCCTCCAAGAGCACCATCCTGTGCACACACCCACAACACAAGGACACGGGATTTTAAAGAGAGGTAGTCGTTTAGGTAAATGCTGGTATTTTAATTTTCAGTAAGTTATTTCCTTTTAGATTTCCAGTATAGTGTAAGAATAGCTAAGTTCTTTTTTTTTTCTTTTAAAATAAGTGGATCTTGAAATTAATCAAGTTTGTTATATAAATATTTTGCTTCTCTTTTGGGCCTTATACCCTACCACTGAGCCACTACATCTCTTTCCTTTAAACATGTAATAGACTTCTAGGGAACTTCGAGAACCTCTCAAAACCTGACTTTCATGCTGAGACTTCCCTCTAGTGGGTTCTTTGTGTTGGTTTGTGATGTCTAAAGTCTGTAGCCGGGCTGCCTTATTTTGTTGTCTGTACACCCGCACACCAGAAGACGGCATTGGATCCCTTTATAGATGGTTGTGAGGTACCATGTGGGTGCTGGGAATTGAACTGGGACCTCTGGAAGAGCAGCCAGTGCTCTTAACCTCTGAGCCATCTCTCCAGCCCCTTACTTTGTCGTCTGTGCTAGAAAAGGTAGTTTGTAGGAGTCACTCCGCTGTCTCTCATGTTGTCTACATTCAGCTCCCAAAGTCTTAACTGTTTCTGTGCTGGGTTGGTAGCATTAAGTATCCCGATCACTAATTGCCTCTCGTTGTCAGACTCCTGTTTTTGCAGGCGTGTGCATTGGGGAGCGGGGAGTTCTGGGTGTGGAACTCAGATCTTCATGAGATTGAACTGTTTTCCCAACTGCTTCTTGTTTTTTATATTTTGATTGGGTTTTGTTTTCTCATGTGCTGAGGACCTAATCTAGGCCAGCCTAGACTTCACAGAGAGCTCCAGGCTAGCCTGGGCTAGAGAGTGAGTCACTGCCCCTCTCAAACAAACAAATGAAAGACCAGGAAGGAGAAGGTGATAAACCTCAAGTCTAATGACATAGCTACATTAAATGCATGTAACTATATTATATATGTACATATACATATATAATGCTTGTTAAGTGGGTCTTTTATATTTTTCCCCTAAATCCTAGATTTGACTAATGTTGGAGATTTTTTTTATTTTTGTTTTTTGAGACAGGGTTTCTCTGTATGTAGCCCTGGCTGTTCTGGAACTTGTTCTGTAGACCAGGCTGGCCTCGAACTCAAGATATCTGCGTGCCTCTGCCTTCTGAGTGCTAGGATTAAAGGCGTGAGACATCCCCCACCCCCCAGGCTGTTTGCTTTTTTGAGACAGGGTCTCGACATGTAGTATTAGCTGGCCTGGAATTCACTATAGAGACCTGGGTGACCTCAAGCTTTAGAGAGTCATTGCTGGGATTAAGGGTGTGCCACCACATCCTGCCGTGATTATTGATGGGCCAGTAATTGAAGCCTATCATTTGTAATGAGTTTAAGGACAGTCTAATACGACAGCGCTCTCTCCCCCCCCCCCCCTCTCTCTCTCTCTCTCTCTCTGTGTGTGTGTGTGTGTGTGTGTGTGTGTGTGTGTGTGTGTGTGTGGTGTTTGGACGACAGAGGATAACTTAGAACTATATTCTCTCTCTCCACCTTTTGTGTCCTGAGAATCCAATTCAGTTCATCAGTCTTAGCAGCAAGTGCCTCATTTCATCAGCACTGATAATTACAACTTTTTTTTTTCTTCAAGAAGATATTTAACTGTCCTGACAGATTATAAAACTTGCTATTCATCATTCTAATGGTTCACAGGCAGAAAGAGTGTAAATCGGAACAATATTTTTCTTTGCAGGTGACGTGTCTTGCATGCGACAACAAATCAAACACTGTAGAACCGTTCTGGGACTTGTCCCTGGAGTTTCCAGAGAGATACCAATGCAATGGGAAAGATGCTGCCTCCCAGCCATGTCTAGTTACGGATATGCTGGGCAAATTTACAGAAACGGAAGTGTTAGAAGGGAAAATCTACATGTGTGAGCATTGTAACTGTGAGTATAGACAGCCTTTCTGTGCTTTTTTAGGATTAGTAGTGGAGAAAGAGGAAGCTGGAAGTCCTTAAATAGGAGCTATGAAAACTAATTCTGCAGTTCCACTAAAGAAATCAGACATTTCTACTTTACAATGGCCATTGTTGATGGCATTAAAATTCTTCTTGCAGTGCTGGAGAGATGGATAATGGTTAATATCACTGGCATTCAGAGGGCCAGGATTCGATTCCCAGCACCCAATGGCAGCTCAAACTTTTCTGTAACTCCAATCTCAAGGGATCTTGATGCCCTCTTGCCTCCTCTGGCATGTAATGTGGTGTACAGACATACAGGCATTTTTTTTTTAAATGCCGAATGCTGTTTATTGAAGGAGGGAAGAGGTCTTAAATACAGGCTTACAGCACAATGGGAGAACCCTGGAGGGCAGAAGTTCGCTACAGATGTTTTACAATATTACATCTAAGCCATACAGGCATTTTTACTCTGTATGCCCCATACACATAGAATAACAACTATTTTATTTTTATTATTTATTTAATTTGTGCGGTTTTTTTTTTTTGTTTTTTGTTTTTTTTGTTTGTTTTGTTCTTCGAGACAGGGTTTCTCTGTAGCTTTGGAGCCTGTCCTGGACTAGCTCTGTAGACCAGGCTAGCCTCGAACTCACAGAGATCTGCCTGCCTCTGCCTGGGATTAAAGGCGTGCACCATTAGTGCCCGGCTCAGCAATACATTTTAAAAATATGATTTCCATGTGTCAAAAAATGATGCTAGAGCTTGAGATCCTTTTTTTTCCCCAACAGTGCTGGGGATCTGGATACCAGGCAGGTGTCTTCACACTGTAGCCACGTTCCCAGGCTGATGTTAACTTCCTAGGAAAGAAACACTTTCCAGGGCTGAAGAGATGTCACATTGATTATTTTCTAGAAACATTTAAAGTCACAGTTTGTTCTGAGTGCTGTCGTACTGTGAACTCTGTTATAACATGGCCTAAGAGTTGTAAGAGTTGAGAGAGAAATGGGCCTTTGTAAGATTTGGTATGATGAATTTAAAAGTAAAATGTCCCAAATATCCTCCTCACGGAATTTTGGGATAGACAATATCATAAATGTAGAATGCGGTCTTGTACTAAATGGTGTATGTATGGAAGCTAACAAGTGCAGGCCTGGGAAAGCTGCTTTAGTGCATGAAGGTAAAAGTTTACAAGCATGTTTACAAGCCAAAGGCCGGCTACCCTGCAGCCATCCACGTACAGTCCCAAAGTAGAGACGGCATTTAGCAGCTGCGTACCTCGAGGAAAAGCTTCTAGCAGCCAGTGGAACCGGCCCAGAGCAGACCTGAGGACACTGTTGCCCTTGGCATGGTCTAAGCTGTCCTCCAAGCCCAGGGACAGCTGCTCACCAGCAAGCAAAGCTCTGGAGAGGATGGCCTAGCCGAGTCCAGGCCACAGTCCCTGGGTAGAGAGGCAGAAGGGACGAGAGTCCTGAGCTGTACTTGTTAAAAGAGCGTGGCACTGAGTTGGGAAGCCCTCGGCTACACCACCAGGACTAGGGTGCATGAAGGAGTGCTCTGGGCAGTACACACCCATGTGCCTGGGGACTTGACTAGCTAAAGCTAAACGAACTGACATTTTTTTTTTTAAGTTTGGAAAATATATATTAACGTGTGTGTAGGGGAACGCTTTAACTTTCTCCTGTTAGTTGGCACAGTCAAATCTACTTTTAAATGTATAGCAGTGTACTATTTTTATGTGCATGCATGTTTTGCCTGTATGTATGTAGGTGTAGCACATGCGCAGAGGAGGGTGTGGCACTCCCTGGAACTGCGGTTGCGGGCAGCTGTGAGTCTCCATGTGGGTCCTGGGAACTCAGTCCGGAGTCACTGTAAAGCAAGCCCTGCTGAGCCATCTCTCTAGCCCCTTCCAGGATTATTATCAAGTCCATGCTTACCTTCATGTCCAACCTGACTTACTCATCAGATGGTTCTTGTTTTAAATCAAGCACCACTCGGGGTCACAGCCCATGCTCATCTCTAGCACAGTGCTATGGCTGTAACAGAGTGGATGAGTTCTTGAAAGAGTTTACTCACGTTTTCCTTGTATTTGTGAAACTGCGTTTTGTTTTGTTTTGTTTTTTTGTATTTTAGCAAAGCGTAGAAAGTTTTCGTCGAAACCAGTTGTACTCACAGAAGCCCAGAAACAGCTGATGATCTGCCACCTACCTCAGGTTCTGAGACTGCACCTCAAACGGTTCAGGTCGGTGATGCCAGTTCCACGGGTGTCTGGCCATCCCTTCTGTTTAGGAGGCTTCAGAACTGAATGTGTACATACGACGGATTAAATGTGACCACTACATACTTGGCTCACGGATGACATCCTTCAAAAAATGTAGTTACTGTCTTTAGCTTTGAACAGCAGACATCATCCATGTTCAATAACTGAGTTGTTACTTTTTTAGTTTTTTTTTGAGACAGTTTCTCTGTGTAGCAGCCCTAACTGTCCTGGAACTCTGTAGCCCAGGCTGGCCTCTGTCACCCAGGTGCTGGGATTAAAGGCCCACGCCACTATCACCTGGCTTTATTACTGTTTTTCTGAGACAGAGCCAGGGTAGCCTGGAACTTCCTGTGTAATATACCCCAGGTTGGCCTCAAATTAAGTATCCTTCTCCTTAGTACCCAGCTTATAGGGTATATCACATATCTCAGCAGTGACTTGCTCCATGTGAATTTAATATATTTATTGTTTAATATTCAGATATACTTAAAAAAAAACTTACAATGTGTGTACTTTACCCAGTTGCTTAGAATATATTGATAAAGATGTAGCAGTTTGGGGGGCTACTGAGGAGGGTCAAAACACCTGCCACCACGTTTGACCCAAGTTGAATCCACTGGACCCTGCCCATGGTGGAGAAAACTGAGGCCCACAAGTTGTCCTCTGACCTTTACTCACACACTGTAACATCTCCCAAAATGGACACCCAAAATAAGATGTTGTTTAAAACCTTAAAAAAGCCAAGTGTAGTGGTACAACACCTTTGATCCCAGCACTCGGGAGGCAGAGATAGGCAGATCTCTGTGAGTTCAAGGCCAGCCTAGTCTACAGAGTGAGTTCCAGGACAGCCAGGGCTACATAGTGAGACCCTGCCTCAAAACCCCCCCTCCCCCAAATAATAATTTCTTAAATTCAAGTACAGCATTACAGGAGTAAAATTATCTACTGTTAACCAGCCCCCAACACATGGTAAATCGCTGCCTAAAACCGAGCAACCTGTTTCTCCCCTACCAAGTGAACAGAGGCTCAGTAATGACCACCACCCGCCTTAAAAACCGGAGCGGACTGCTGGAAAGGGGTTTTCCTCCTGAGGCGGCAGGAGGCCATTACCAGACAGTGAAACTGGCTCCTGGAAGCTGCCACCAAGTTGTGCTGCCATTGAGAATCCCGTGGTAGAGGGGACTTTAGCGGTCCTCTTCAGAGTCCTCCGGATCCTTTAGACTGTGGCACCGGCCCTGCTGGCTTGGAGGGGCTTCACTACCATGGCTGCCCTCTCTTTCTGAGCCAGGCACTGCATTCCTCTGTGCTTCTCTCCAGGCAGAGGAATGTTGGCATGTGCACGCAGCTGGACACCCGCTTCTTGGAGTGGTCCTCCTGTCTGCCCTTCATCTATCAGGGTGCCCACCCTCTGCAGCTTCAGTGACTCACCCCGCCCCCGCCCCTTCCCCTCCCACCCCATTCCATATCCTCTTGTCCTTCTTCAGCGCCACCCGGGACAACTGGTCTTTCCCCCCACAGCTGCTCTTGGCAGCTCAGTCATGTCCCCTGACCCTTTTTAAGCCCTTATCTCAAGGCCTAGTATTGTGCTTCATACAGATGCCCCTTTAACCCTGTATCTCAAGGCCCAGAATGTGCTTCATACAGTGTGCCCGAAAGTATCAAGTATATAAGTGAAGGTATATTCAGGAGAATCACTTGAGCCAAAGAAAGGTATGGAGGAAAGAGTAGAGCATACAATAAAGGTCTTAGAGAATAATATGAGCCCTGCAATTGTGCATAAAATAATGAGGAATGAAAGCAAGGTGATTTAATAGTATGAGCAATGGAGACTGAGAGATGGTTCAGCGGTTAAGAGCACTGGCGGCTCTTCCAGAGGACACAGGTTCAATTCCCAGCACCCACATGGCAGCTCACAGTCTGTAACCCCAATTCCAGGGGATCTGATACCCTCACACAGGCATACATGCAAGCGAAACACCAATTCCCATGAAATAAAAATAAATAAATAGAAGAGCATACCCTCCTCTTTTTAAAGGCAAGGTCTCACTGTGTAGCCTGGCAGATGCTGCATAGACCAGGATAGCCTCAAACTTAGAGATTCCCCACGCCCCAGCTCTGTTATTAAATGCCACCATACCTGCTGTATTTATTAAAAAACAGTGGGACCCAGAAATATGTGTTAGTTGAAGTCACACACTTTATAAAGATCCTGTAAAAATGCCAGTATCATACTTGTATTTAAAAGGCAATGAGAATAAGCCAAATTACAAGCTAAATTATGATTTTTAAAATTTTTTAAACATTTTGTTTTTTGGGTGCTGGGGTGGGCATATGTTGTAGTGTACGTGTGGAGGTCCACGGACAACTTGTGTGAGACTGTTCTCTCTTATGTGGGGACTGAACTTAAGCCATCAGATTTGGCAGTAGGCATTCATACCTACACTGAGCCATCTTGTCAGCTCTTAAAATCATTTTCTATATGGGCAGTGCAAATACAAAGTAATTATGATGCACTGGATGAATTACTAAGTAGCCACATATATAGAAAGACACCATTAACAGGAAAAAAAAAAGATATCCAACAAAAATACATCAATAAAAAGAACTGAATTATCAGTTGGGGTCCCATAAGCTCAGTGTAAGGAACCTAAGGTAAGGGTACTCTGCTAGTGGATCTCAGGCATACATTTGAGTTTCTCAGTTACCACAAAGGGCATCTTTAGATATGGATGAGGATGGAAGGGGCATTTGTAAAGGGAACGGTGAATCTATACTGTCTTTGTTAGGGTTAATATTGCTGTGATGAAATACCATGACCAAAAGCAACTTGGGGAGGAAAGGGCTTACATTTTCACATGGCTGCTCATGACCAAAGGAAAGCAGTACAGGAATTCACACAGGGCAGGAGCCTGGAGGCAGGCGCTGATGCAGAGGCCATGGAGGAGTGCTGCTTACTGGCTTGCTCATGTCTTGCTCAGCCTGCTTTCTTATATACCTCAGGACCACCTACCCAGGGATGGCCTTACCCACAATGGGCTGGGCCCTCCCACATCAACGACTAATTACGATGCTCCACAGGCTTGCCTGTAGCCTGATTTTATGGAGGCAACTTCTCAGTTGAGGTCTCTACACTCAGATGACTATAGCTTGTCATTGAAGTAAACTAGCCAGCACATATACCTTTCCCAGACATACCACTCCAGGAATGTTTGTCTTAAGCAACGTGGAAGCTCCATTATATAGACATTATTTAAGGTACTGATGGCCAGCAGTAGTAATCAGCAACTTTCAGCCGTCCTCCCTTTTCTTCCACTGAAAGTCTCAACATCCTCCGCAGTCTCCATGGCTACCGAAGAGTATACAAAAGACTCCTCACCACTTCGGAGATCCCAAGGGAGGTCTGTATGAGGAAATGTGAGGACGACAACTAAGCATCACACACAGTGGAATATGACTTTCTGGTCCAGCAGAGAGCAGAATTTGCGTGGCTCACCTTTACTTCTGCCCCATTTTACACTACTCTTTTTCTTTCTAAAACCAGTCTGTATTCCTCTTACCTTTCTACCTGCTACTTACTGTCTGAACTTTGTGTTTTAGTACTTTCAATAATGCATTTTGTCACCACAGTACCCCACACCTGATTAGTTTCTCCTTTTCTCTTGAGGCAGGGTTTCTCTGTGTAGCCCCAGCTGTCCTGGAACTTGCTCTATAGCAGGCTGGCCTTGAACTCAGAGCTCTGCCTGCCTCTGCTCCCAAGTGCTGGGATTAAAGGTGGGTGCCATCATTGCCTGACATCAGATTAGTCTCTTGAAAGAACTAATCTTTATTGTGATTTTTCCCTTTTGTACCAACCAATAGTATGTCAGTGATAAAATGCTGCTTTCTGTGCTTAGATCCAGTAATGGGACACACTGAAAAAGTAGTATTATGGAGTAATGTTATTTGTCACTTGACACCCCCTGACTCAGAGTTCTTAGGACTTAAAATATATCCGTGTTTTTCTTTCCTCTTCTTTCCTCATACCTACCCATCAAAGACAGATTAGATTAACTATACCTCCACTTGAGATGTCCCTTCATATCATAGACATAATTTAAACTCACAGGGCTATAGTTTTCTAAGTTTTATTTCTGTATTAAAGACAGTTATTTTAAGCCTATAACCCCACTTAGGAGGTAGCAACACATTCGGGAGTTCAAGGTCACTTCTGACTACATGAGATCCTGTCTGGAACAACAAAACCAAACCCAAACCATACGGCAGCAAGACTGACAGAAAGGCTGAGAATACAGCAGTGGTTTAATGCTTGCCTAGCAAGTCCAAGGCCCCGGCGTGATTCCCAGCACTAGACGTATGCATTCATAAACTAATGAAGCAATCTTGACTGGACTTTTTTTTTTGCAAAGTAAGCCTAAATCCCTGTACAGCCAACTCAGTATCCAAAGGGGCACGTCCTATAGAATCTTCGTATTCCATGGTCTCCAGGATCCACTGTTAAAGCTGTCTAGACCTGATACATGGCAAGAGCTTTCTCCCCCTGACTGTTTCACTTTGGTTTGTTCCCAGATGGTCAGGACGTAATAACCGAGAGAAGATTGGTGTTCATGTTGTCTTTGAGGAAACCTTAAACATGGAGCCCTTTTGCTGCAGGGAGACCCTGAAAGCGCTCAGACCAGAATGCTTTATCTATAATTTATCTGCTGTAGTAATCCACCATGGGAAAGGATTTGGCTCAGGACACTACACTGCCTACTGCTACAATTCTGAAGGAGGTATAGCCAAGAAAAACTATCTTGGGTTAGACTTGGAAACTTGTGCTTAGGTTCTTAGCAATTTCTAAGTCACCCGACCACTTGCCTTCTTTCTAGACAGGCTTTCTGCAGTCAGTGCTGCTGGATTATTGGGGGCAGGGGCACAGAAAATATTCTACAGGTTTGGAATACTTTGAGACAAACTCTGTGTAACTCTGGCTATTCTGGAATTTGCTATGAATACCAAGCTGGCCTTGCATTCAAAAGATGTGCCTGCCCCACCTCCTGAGTGATGAGGAATCTTTTATTTTTTGGTTTTGAGACAGGGTTTCTCTGTAGACCTAGCTGTCCTGGTACTCAATCTGTAGAGCAGGCTGGCCTCAAACTCAGAGATACCCCTGGCCTCTACCTCCCAAGTGCTGGGATTAAAGGCTTGCGCCGCCGGGCCCAGCACTGGCCAGTTTTTCTGAAAGTCATACTTCCCATGTTCATGGGTTCACGTAGACATTCAACTTTAACATACAAAATCTTCTCACTTGTGTTCTCTGTGTCCCTCCTGGAGTGGCCGAGTCCTAGCAGAGGTGACTGGACTGAGGCTTCATCTTTTACTTGTGAAAAATGAACACACGTGCATGCACACCCCCTAGCAGTGCAGACAGCAAAAAGCCCAGCTATTCTGCAGAGGACTCTGTTAAGCTACTAGGAGTATACTGTACTTTAGTAAGTGCCTGAAGCATGAATTACCTAGTATTTCCATTGGGGATAGAGGATGTCAAATACACTCGTCAGATTCTCTAACTCCCAACTAATAAAAAGAATCTACAAGAATTCTAGAGTAACACTTTCCCATTGCAAAGAAAATGCACCAGCCATTACCTTTCCTTCAGGAAGCTCCATTTCCAGTTAAACAGGCTTTTGTCGTAGAAACTTTTGAAATTCTTTTACAAACATCCAATTTCTTTGCTTCACTCTAGGGTTCTGGGTACACTGCAATGATTCCAAGCTAAGCATGTGCACTATGGATGAAGTACGAAAGGCCCAAGCTTATATCTTATTTTATACTCAGCGAGTTATTGAGAATGGACATTCTAAACTCCTGCCTCCCGAGCTCTTGTCCAATAGCCAGCATCCCAGTGAAGAAAACGATGCCTCTTCTAATGAAGTCCTTAGCTGATCCACAGTGGGCTCTTGTTATTTGTGTATATATACTTTTTAAACGGGCTGACTTATGATGCAGAGCTTCATTGTTTTTATTTTTCAATTATGATCAGTGCATGCTACGTTTAGACATTTTGTATTTAACTACAAAGGTTTTGTTTGGTTTTTTTTTTTTTTACACAAACTATATGTATATCAACTGTAGGCCAACTAAACATTTTTCAATTATTTGAGTTTTATACTTTCAGTGTTTACCTCAGGCTATTATTACCTCTTACATTTTGATGTCTTAATTGCCTCAAATCATGAATTTGTGCAATCTACTAAAGAAATTCAGGTGGCATCATTCTATATATATTGTTACTTATTTAACTTTTGTAGCTATTTTCTATACAGATTCTAAATACATGGGAAGGATATGTTCTGCAGAGACGTACTAAAATAGGAAAGCCATTGGTATATGACTCCACTTCTGCCCCTTGAAGGTAAACAGAGATTGGAAGTGAAATAAATACCCAAGTATCACCTACCTGCTCACGGTTCCTCCTGAGGCTCCGTGCAGAAGCACAAGGCTCAGAATAGATTTAATGTGGTTACTGGTATTTCACTCACAATTTACTGTTTCCATACTGTTCTTTATAGAGCATGAACTCTTAATGAAAATGGCAGATTTACAAATGGTGTACTTAAATGAACTTTGGAACTATGGGCAATGAAAAAAACAGTTCTAATAAAGCAGTCGCAAAAATCTGAATTTAGCAAACCAACATATTATGATATACAAATGTAGTTTATCTTGAGAATGAGTTGATTTTATGTTAAATTACATTAGATCTCTTAAATGCTTGAGATTTTTAGTTCAAAGGAGTAAAGTCTTAAAGAGGGGGAGAAATGCACAGGGCAGAAGAGAACTGTTCAAGATCAGCAACTGGGTTGTTACACCCAGGACTTAGGACCTCACTTTTTCCCTAAGTAACCTAAGCCTGAATCGTTTATTCTTGCTAAGATTATAAGACTCCTGGGAACCTCTTAGGGCCAGGGTTACCTCTTTAAAAACACTATCGAAACTTGAATTTTATTGAAAGCAGATTTCTTTTGCTGTGTTATAAAGCAAGCCCTGGTGCTGCTAGCTTCTCTTAGAGAAAGGGGTGCTCCACCAACCTGCAGACAGTGTGTAAGCGCTCAAGCTCCCCGTTAGCCCTGGGAGGACAGCCCTTGCAGACAAATCACTTGTTCCAAAAATACAGCTGGAGCAGTAAATGGCTAGGCCTGGAAATGTTCATTTACCAACACCTATGCAAACTGTCGCCTAAACGGTTAAATATACCTCATTAAAGATTCATGTGGTAAAGGTACCGAGTCTAGCCTTTAATTTTGAGGATTGTTTTTTTTCTTTTGTGGGTGTGTTTTTTTTTTTGTTGTTGTTTTTTTGTTTTTTTGAGATAGAGTTTCTCTGTGTAGCCCTGGCTGTCTTGGAACTAGCTCTGTAGACCAGGTTTGCCTTGAATTTACAGAGCTCCACCTGCCTCTGCCTGAGTGCTGGGATTAAAGGAGGATTGCTCAACACACTTCAGTACCTAATTTTTAGGGGTACAAAATGTGAAGCTATACTGTTTGTAACGGTCACCTACAAAGTAAAAATATTTGGAACAAGGGTGACCTAGGCTTTAGCATGTGTTGGGGATGGCACCCGGGAGAGTTGTAGTACTTACCCACTAGATTTTGTCCTGAATCTAAAATTAATCTTGGGGGGGGGGGGGGGGGGGAGGAGGAGAAAGAAAAAGGTCTTGAAAAACAAAACCCAAATGATGAACAGAAACTTAAGATTTCTTATTAAATAAACACTTCAGATCTTAATACCTACATTCTAAGTTGTTCCAACAAAAAACCAATAGTTTAGGTTGTAAATAATTTACTAAAGGCACTACTGATAGCAGCAAACTAAGACTTGTTGCCAATAAGAGATACATCACTAAACAGCTAGTAAGCAAACATGTTTTCCTGTGTGCCGGCTTTCCTTTATAGCAGCAGTTCTCAATCTGTGGGTTGCCTAAAACCACCTGAAAACAGATTATTTACATTATGATTGATAACAGTAGCAAAATGATAGTTATGAAGTAGCAACAGAATAATTGTATGGTTGGGGGTCACCACAACATGAGGAGCTGTATTAAAGGGTCGCAGCACTAGGAAGGTTGAGAAGCACTGCTCTCTAAGGTCATATTCCTTCCAGCCATTTTGGGGACAGAGTGATGCTTCCAACAGCTTTCTGAGGTAAGTTTGGACCGTACAAAGGAGACTGTGCTAAAAAAAAGATCTTAGAAGACCCTACAGCTCTTCCTTAGGGGTCAGTTTTGAAAATCCTGGGCTTAAGATATGGCTCAAACTACTAAGATGACGTGACCATAAACACAGAACCACAGGAGGAGGCTGCTGGGCAGCATCCTTCACAGTATGTGTAGGAAATAGACATCATATTCAATAGTAGCAACGTGAACAACAGCACTGTAAACATGCAGCTCACACAGCTAAAAACTAGAAAATCAACATTCACTTACAGCTAGAATGTAGATAGAGCAGCTGCTTAGGGTAGAATGTGATCCAGGTCCATAAGTCTAGTTTCTCTTCTTCAAGCAAAATTTAAAACTACATAGCATCCCAGAGGCAATACAGCATCATTGTACTAAGACATACACAAATTAAGGCTTAATCTGGGCAAGTAACAATTTTGAAACTACGATGCAACATTTCTAGCAAACCACATATAAGAGTCTAAGCAGTTCACTAATTGGGCCCATCCCAAACAAGCTAAATATTGTGTTCTTACATTCAAAAAACAACACCCCCTGGCTTTATAAAAGAACCTCATGTTGGGGGAGGGGGCCTTGAGATGGGGTTTTTCCTCTGTCTTTGGCTGTCCTGGAACCTGCTTTGTAGACCAGGCCTGTGCCTCCGAGTGCTGGGATTAAAGGTGTGTACCACCATCGTGCAGCTCAAGTAATTAGTGATGCTAAGATCCTTAACTTATTAAAGGCCATGCATGTTGACTATTTGGCTCATGAAATAAAAAGCTCAATTCAAGTTAATTCTTCTAACTAGAACAAGATCCAAACTTCTTTAGCTTGTGGCTTTCATATTTTTGTTTCCTAATATGTGGACTACCTATCCTATAAATATGACCATTGGGTTAAGGGATTTTTTTTTTTTTTAAAGATTTATTTTTATTTATTATGTATACAGTATTCTGCCTGCATGTGTCCCTGCAGGCCAGAAGAGGGCACCAGATCTCATTACAAGTGGTTGTGAGCCACCATGTGGTTGCTGGGAATTGAACTCAGGACCTCTGGAAGAGCAGTCGGTGCTTTTAACCACTGAGCCATCTCTCCAGCCCGGGTTAAGGGATTTTTACATCAAGTTGGCACAATGTTTTCCCATGATGTTTAAATCTAATCTTCCTAAAGACAAGGAAAAAGACTAATGGTGAATATGCTTCTACAATAAAAGCAAACATTCCTAGGGAGGTGTACTCATTTATGCCCACTTCATACACATGAAGACCTTGTAGCCACCTCAGCTGAAGAAAATCTGCAGGTGTCTACAGTCCAGAAAGAGAACACTGTTTATACTTCAGCTACTTTCTGCTTAGAATTATAACCATAGACATTAAAATGTAGCTCTCAGATCTGAAAATGTCTTTATTTTTTAGAAAATGGATTCCAGGAAGGTTAAAAAGCAATACCAGAGGGCACAGGTGCAGAACTGGATGTATGTAGTCATTCAAAGCATTCAAGTAAGAATATGGCAATATAAATATTCAAAAAGCATCTCTTAGGTCTTCAAAACAAAATGTGTAAGTAATTCCTAACTAGTGAGCAGTGCAGCATTTCCTAGATGGGAGGAACAGTTAACATTAAAGTCTTGAAAGCCTTTTCCTTGGTTAATTACATGTAGACAGTTTACCTTTGATCAAACTCCTTGAAACATGGATAAAGGGACTACACAGGTCCACTGTTAAAACAGACAACATGTTGCAAATGACTTGTGGTATAATGTGTTCCAACAAAGCTTAGAAAAGAAAGACGGTGAGTTGGCTTTGGACTAAGTTTAATAGTCATCTCCTCTGCTGACAACTTCTTTACAAGTTGGACGCAACAGGATGGTGTGTTCAAACTGTGCCGTGTATGATCCTTTAATGTCACATAATGGTGGGTATGGATCCACTATGCCCAAGTCACAGAGATTCTTCAGAGCCATTAAGTATTTACTTTCTCCCAAGCGGTCCAGCCATCTGCGGCAGAAGGCGAGGGTGCCAAAGTTTTCATTGATGACATTTAACAGATGTTTCGTTCTTGGAAGCCTAAGAGAAGAAAAGTGAAGATTAACAGCTGGCAAAAGGTAAATAACCAGTGTCCCCCACTAGAAAATCAAATCTTAGCTGTATCTGCCCCTGGAATCTGAGTTCAAAAACACTGACTGTTTGTTTTTTACTGATAACTGAAATATATAATAGCCCAAAGACATTCACCTCAAGTGTGCTATATTCCTAAATGAGTATTACAGAAGTTCCTTTTTATACAACAAGCTCAAAGGCTGTCACCCACGAAAGCATGAATCCAACCTATAATTAATCTCTATAAAGAGTAAAAATCACCGGGGTGGCGATGGCCCACGCCTTTAATCCCAGCACTCGGGAGGCAAAGGCAGGCGGATCTCTGTGGGTTTAAGGCCAGCCTGGTCTACAGTGCGAGTTCCAGGACAGCTAGGACTGTTACACAGAGAAAACCTGTCTCGAAAATATAAATTAAGAAAATAAAGTAAAAAACAACGTCAACTGGGATAGGACATTTACCAATAGGAAAAACATTCCAATCGTAAACCTAGGAATGTTAGGAGACAAACACTGCACTATCTATCGGACCCTAGATCTGAGTACCTGCCGCTCTCACTGTCCCCCAGTGGAAACCCCAAGAGCTCAATGGTAAGACTACAAACCTCATCATATGTTTGTCATATTGTTAACTTGGAAGAGATGCTCATTAGTTATAAAATCAACAGTCTCTCACCTTATTGGCACATGTCCCACATCAAAATTCTTCATGTAGTGTGAACATTCCATGTCATCATGAACAACACCCTTTCCTGTGCTACCAAAGGTTTCAATGGCATACACCTCTCCCTCCTTCAAAACACATAAGGATCAAAGAGAGAAAACAGTTCAGAACCAATCACCTCCCACGAAATAACGCAGTAACATGAAACATGCTTCTCAAATTCTCACTCAGCCTGGCTGTCTCCTCAGCACCTTTGGTCTTTGGCTATCCCTTATCAAAACTGACATGGGTGGAAACTTTCGGTCACCGCTGTACCGCAGTGCTTCCTAAAGACAACAGCACTTAGGACAGTCTTCGTAAGTAGTACAGTCCCAGTCTTCATAAGCATGACACAATTCCTCCCAGGGTCAGTTTGAATAGTAAGCTTATTTCTGTTCTGGATTTATCTGGACAGGAGTCTAAGTGCTGGGCTGGGGTGGGAGGAGACAGTGACAGCGCCCCTTCCTAGCCTGCCAGTGCCCCTTGCTAGCGAGGGTTGACTCTCCTACCTCCATTCTTGTAGCCTCCCCTCCTTTCACAATGGGCACCGTTTTCCCAGCGTGTATTCTGTAAGGCCCAATTGAATGTCCGTTTAGATTACGGATGGGTTTCACTGTCAAAGAAAGAAAGAAATGTTTAGGACCACTCAAGGATAAACAGATTCTTAGTTTAAGCACTCACACCAAAGAAGATACGGAGCCAGAGTGGTGGCACACAATTTTAAATCCCAGCACTTGGGAGGTGGATCTCAGAGTTCAAAGCCAGCCTAGTCTACATCTAGTGAGTTCTAGGCCAGCCAGGGCTACACAGTGAGTTGCTCTTCTCCAAAAACAAACAAAAAAACAAAAACAAAAACAAAAAAAACCCTAAGGTTTTCACAGAGATAAAGTAAAAAGTAGTTTGTTTTATTAAGTATCCGAGAGGGCTGGAGAGGAATCAGCTGTTAAGAATGCACGCTGCTCTTGACGAGGACCAAAGTGAATTCCCAGCACCCATGTCATGTGGCTCACAGAAGACTCAGTGCCTTCTGGCCTCCATGGGCATCTATACTCATCTGCGCAAATCCAGTCACACATACATACCATTGAAAAATTGCCAAAGAGAACGTTAAGGGGAGAACTGAAGAAAAAAAAAAATAGGTAATACACACCACATTTAGAAATAAGAACCTTAAGGAAAAAAGTAGAAATAGCTATAGAATGTGAAGTTGAGGATAAAGGAATCTCATCTCAACAATCTCAATTTCCTGCACCACACACAGAATAAACTCACACCCTGAACATTACTCAACAATGAAAACAGAAAACACGGAATAAGTTTATGAGTGGACTAAACTAATGACTGAGGACACTAGGGGGCACATATATAACACACACCTTTCCATGTAGTATAACTGCTCCTTGGGAACGTGTAAAGACAGAGAGGCCAACGCCAACCCCAGCACTTGGGTGTGGCTCACCCCAGCTGAAGGTGCGAGGGCCGCTAGGTTTGACATGTCCTCTCAAGTTCCTATTTGAAACGTAACCCCCAGTACAGTGGTGTTGGGAGGTGTAACATGGTCGCAATTATCTGCCAGGTGCTAATACGGAGCATAAAAGCACACAACAAGAGCTTTGAGGCCTTCTGGAAAGCAAAGACTTGTTCTCAAGGGATGAGGTTACATTGTCTTCAACTAACAAGTTAATTTTTATGCTCTGTGCTTGTCAATGTGAACTATGTCTCACAATTTTAGAAAATCCAGCTCTAGTTTCTGAAGCATTCATAAGCAGTCACCTTTCTTCAAGAGCAGAACTATGTATCAAGATTTTAACCCCCCCCCCCAAATAACAATGAAATAATGACATTACAAGTTTAGTGGGGAGGTGAAATCCTGGTGTACGCATTGTCCTTACTGTAAAAGGGGCAGAGGTAGAGAGAAGGTAAAGTCAAGGCTGAAGAAAGATACTCCAGTGTGAAGGGCCAGAAAAGAGAAACATGGCCCCCTGCCCAGATTGTTGGAACAGCTGTCACCACTGCCACTTCCAGCAACCCAAGCCCTGTCTACCCTTCTGGAGTGGAGCCTCTGACTAGCTCTGCCTACAACCGTGGAGGGCCTTCAGGAAACTAAGTGCCAAACCAGCGTTTGTTAGGAAGGCGCACAAGAAGAGGAGAGTCCAGGTTAGAAAGATGGTGCCAGGGCCTCCTCAGCCGTCACCATCGCCATCTTTCTACAGACGTGGCTAACAACTGCAGACATTTGGAGACAGACCCGGAAGGTAACGAGAGCCAGGAAGAGACCGGCTGAGGCCTTGGAGGCAGACAGGCTTGCCAGGCAGGCAGAACATGGAGGAATGGAACAAAGCTGAGTATTCTGAAGACGAAATGAATAAACTGAAAACATGAGTGTGGTGGATGCTACAGGTTTTCTATGAAGGAACTCTGACTTGTCTTCTCCCCCACCCACCCAAGACAGGGTTTTTCTGTGTAGCCCTGGCTGTCCTGGAACTCACTCTGTAGACCAGACTGGCCTTGAACTCAGAGACACTGTGCTGGGATTAAAGGTGTGCACCACCACCGCCTGGCATTACTTGTCTGTCTTTAAATAACAACCCTTCCCTGATGATGATGTACCCAAATCACTCCTTTTAAAGCTCTTTGTGAAAGGCAACAATATGACCAATAATATTTTAAATAATAAGCGTTTTCAGTTTTGATAGACATGTTCTGAAATAGATTTCATGTGAAAATACCCTTTAGGTCAGCTGTGATCCATAGCAGGACTCTGGGATAGATCCAACAACAATCCACAGAGCAAAGGAAATGCCTTATTTTATAGCATTTAGATGAGAAGGGTCTCTGTACTGAGCACTAGTTTAGTGAAGCCTTCACTCAGGCTAGGCAGGCCTGGCCAACTGGAAGCTAATCCTCTGTCCTTCCCTACCAGGGGACTCTGGTTGCCTTAGCCCTGGAAAGAGAGAAGCTGCAGTTGGTATAGCTCATCACCGCTGCAATACTATGTCTACGACTAACAAGTAGATAGCTTTATAATATTAGGTTTAATGGGAGAAAAAAGGGGGCTCTTTACTCAAAGATGTTCAATTTCAAGTTATAGTTTTTAAAGATTTGGTGATTACTGGAGTTTCATTATATTGGCCAGGTAGGCCTAAAAGGAAAAATAGAAAACAAAACCAAATAGGATAACAATAGAATATCAATTAGCTTAAAAAAAAAAACACTTATAATCAACTAAATTTATTTTAAAACTTAAACAGCATTATTCTAAGTCTTAGCAAACTCTCCCCAAAGCCAACTCAGAAAGAGAAGAAAAACAAAACAACAAACAAACCAAACAAAAAAGAAACCAAGTCACCCTTGGCTTAACAGTTTCAAGGCCAACACCAGATACATTGAGACCCTGCCTCTAAAACTAAAGTTTTGGGTTTTTTTTAAAGATCTGTTTATTTATTATGTACACAGTGTTCTGCCTGCATGTACATCTGCATGCCAGAAGAGGGCATCAGATCCCATTACAGATGGTTGTGAGCCACCACGTGGTTGCTGGGAATTGAACTCAGGACCTTTAGAAGAGCAGCCAGTGCTCTTAACCGCTGAGCCATCTCTCCAGCCCCTAAAGGTCCTTTTTAACTATTTTATTTACTTGGACTTAAGAAAAGTCAGTTAATTTCTCCATTTTATTATTTTTATTTAACTATAATATTTTTACTCTTGAGAATTTCAGAAATGAATAATTTTTTTCTCATTTACTCCCCAGTCTTCTTAATTTCTCTGAGACCCTTCCCCCGCAGTCTCATGAACAGCATTAGATAGAGAAAGGAGGATTGTGGGTAGGAGATGATCGGATGGACTGACAGTGAAGGAGGCAGAGCACCAGAAAGCACAGGTGACTGAGAATACAATTCTAGAGCAGCAGCTGAAAGACACCAGAAGGAATTAACTAGCCTCCAAATTCTGAATATGACTCAGAACAAGCAAGCAGGAGAATCACCAGTGAACAGACTCTGGTTTTTCTCTTAATGTCCCAAAAAGCCCAGTTCAAATTTGGATGCCATAAGATAACTTTCCCTGACACCTTCTTAGCTACGAATTAGCTTACAGAGTTCCCAGAGAGCTCCCGGAATATTGCTTCTGCACACTTGACAGCTGACCTAAAGACCTACTTTAAAGGACCATACCTTGATAAGTCTTCCCATCTATTTCTACTTCATAGGACTCCATAACTTCTTGAATGGCTTCACCAACATCACAGAGACGAACATCAATCCCAGCACACTAAAAACAATGGATATTTTATTTTTTAAGTGCAAACTTTTACAATAGTTTTATATTTTCCAATAAAGGACAATCAGGAAAAACTAATTTGTGTATTATAAATAATTACATAAGACTTTGTGAAGGATGTTAAAATAATAACACACAACAAGATTAGACCCAAATTTCTTTGCCTGTAAGTTAGCCCTGTGGTTTCTTTGGAGAAATGGAAGGAATATAATGAGTTATAATGGGGGTACTGGCAGCTGGAAAGATGTTCAGTAGTTAAGAGTAGTTGTTCCTATTGCAGAGGAAACCTTGTTTGGTAACCAGCACCCACATGATAACTCAACTGTAACTCCAGTTCCAGGGGAGCTGACACCCTCTTCTGGCCTCTGAGGGCACTGCATACGTGATGCACTGAACGCAGGCACTGTATTATTATATTACATATTTATTTATATAAATAACATACATTATATATATTTAAATAACTCATGCACATTAAAATATTTAAAAATGTTTATACTCGGGAATCTACCAGGATTCTCTGCTTAGACAAAACTGCACTAGCGCAATCTGATCTAACAGTAGAAATCTTGGAGTCTGTCATCTTTAAACCTTCAGGGTTACCATCAGTGGTAACGCCAGTTCAATCAGTCCTATCCTTTAGCACAGGGGCAGTGCTCCAACCACAAGAGGGTAAGGAACTATAAGCTGAAGGTGCGGTACATTGCAGTGCTCCACATAACTCTTTCTTGAGAAAGAGAGCCTAAGCCCAAGTTAGAGGAAGCCAAGGCAACAGTGACTGTCTGTCTGTCTGTCTGTCTGTCTCTCTCTCTCTTTCTCTCTCTCTCTCTCTCTCTCTCTCTCTCTCTCTCTCACACACACACACACACACACACACACACACACACACACACACACGTGGAATTTATTCCTGGAATGCAAGGGCAGTTCAACAATTCATCAATATAAACACACATTATGAGGGAAAGGCACTCAACATTTCAATTGGATTTACATTTAGAATATACTTTTCAATATAGAGACTCGACAACAAAGTAAGAATAGAAAAACTACCCAAAAATAACAAAAGCTTCAGGAGAAACCTACAGAAAATATGGCTGCTGAAAGCATTTCCTCTAAGGTCAGAAACAAGGTAAAAGATGACTATCCTTTGATGATTTTGCTTAACATATGACTCAATGTTCTGGACAGAACAATTAAGCAAGAAAAAAACCCACCACATCCCAATTGAAAAGGAAGAAAAGAAAACTCAAGATTACACAAGGGGCTGGAGAGAGGCCCAGCAGGACTCAGGTGTGGCTCCCAGCACCCACATGGTGGCTTACGACCATTTACGACCAGGAGATCCAGCTTCTTTGGCACTGTGTGCACATGGCACATAGACAAACATGCAGGCAAACACCCACACATCCACTCCTCAAAAAACCCCAAAACCTGATGTGAGACCTACAACTGTAAAACTCTCTTTTGACAAACAGTCAAAAGCTTCATGCTACTGGATCTGACAGTGATTATATATCAAAGGCACAGGCAACAACAAATACTGTACTTTATGTAACAAGAACATTCTGTGTAGCAAACATACATTTATCTACAATAAAA
Source organism: Peromyscus californicus insignis (assembly GCF_007827085.1). Classification (NCBI taxonomy): domain Eukaryota; kingdom Metazoa; phylum Chordata; class Mammalia; order Rodentia; family Cricetidae; genus Peromyscus; species Peromyscus californicus. The sequence continues at coordinate 12,402,999 of NW_026294535.1, forward strand.
AGGCAACTTTTGATAGAAAATAACTGGCTAATCATAATGCTAGATACAGGACTACGATCCATAATATACAGAGAGCTTCTGAAACTCAGTAATAAAACAAAGGACTTGAGGTATACATGTAAACAAATGTGCATGCTTAACATATAGAATGTATGTGCTATAGAATTTCTATATGTGTAACATATAGAAATATGACATACAGAAGAGAGAACAAAACTCTAAATCCTAGAGGATAAAAAAGGACTGAAACAATACAAATATGAACACAAGTTATGTCCTCTTAAAAAAAGGACACAAAGGCAATTGTTTTTCTAGTTCTAACCAGATTTTTCATTTTTGGTGGCAGGAAGTACACAAAAATATATTCAACAGCTGAAGTATAAACTCCAATGCAAAGCTCCATAGCATTCTTTCTGAATGGCTACTCTAATTGTATAGAACGTTATCGAGTTGCATAATCTTTGGGTCTGCTTAAATTCAGTGTGATCACTTTTTTTTTATTTGCAACTTTTAAAAAATAACATTAAAAACAGAAAAACAAAACCAAAGGCCTTGAATAGGTAATCTGCCAAACCCCACAGCAATCAGCACGTGAGAAGACGCTCCACACACTCATTAGGAAACTGCAAGTCAAAACTACAAAGAGACACTATCTCACCCCATTAGGATGGCTACTTAAGAGAAGCACACACATTAGAAAATGAGTGATAAAGATATAGAGCACTTGGTAGAACCTATCTTTGTGCAGCTGGTGGAAATGAAAAGGAGTAGTCACTGTGAAAAACCATGCCAGCATGCTATGGGTACACTTAATGGAATGCAAAGTGGTATAACTTTTATGTAATATGTACCTTAAGACACAAAGATGTGCTGGATGCCAGTGGCACACACCTTTAATCCCAGAACTTGGGAGGCAGAGGCAGGCGGATCTCTGTGAGTTCGAGGCCAGTGGTTTACAGTTCGAGTTCCAGGACAGCCTGTCTCAAAACCACAAAGAAAAGAGAGAGAGAGAGAGAGAGACAGACAGACAGACAGACAGAGACAGACACAGACAGACATTGTGAGGGGAAGCCGAGTGCTTTAGAACCTACCCCAGAGGAAAGGATGAATCTGTACAGCAGAGGCTTTGGAGGACACTGAAAACAGATACTGCACTGCACTGGCAGACACTGTCATTCTGTATTTGTCAAACCCACAGAAAATCAAAACTAAGAGTGACCCCAATGCAACAAACTGTGGACGTTAGAGGATTATGAAGCGTCAGTGCTGATGAAATGACTTTAGTGGACGCACTCTGTTGGAGACACTGATGGTGGAAAGTACCGTGTGCCGACAGGGTTATATGGGAATTTCCCTATCTTCTGCTCAATTTGGCTGTGCAAATAAAGCTGTTCTAAAAATAAAACATTAACAACAAAAAAGGAACAATAAAAAAAATAAACGGCCAATTCTAAAGGCAAAAATCGATCCAAATTGATTAGAAACCGTACCTATTTCAGAGTTCCTAGTACAGGAGCTAAGGCCGTGAGTTCCACAAATCACCTAAACTACTACACAGACCTGGAAATAATCTAGGAGAGTACTCAACAGTATGTTGTTAAGTAGTGCGGTCGTCCACGTACCTTTATTCCAGTATTAGTAGCATCTTTTACAGCTTTTAATAATATATCATACTTGGGATTAAAAGTAACAGTGAAAGCGCAATCAATTATTCTACCTGAAAGAGAAAAAGGTCATCTTTAGTTGACTTGGCTGTTAACAGACTGACCGCTTCATAGCAATTACTCTACTAACCCTGGTGGTTCAAAGGAAGGAGGCATTTCAAGTCCCCAGAGATTATTTAGAATCAAAAAGGCAAAAGTAGTAACTACTCAATGACTTCAGAATAAAAATTGTAATTATGAGTTACTATACAGCGCTCAATTCAGTGCTTTCCCAGACAAAACAACGATCAGAAATAAAATAAAAACACTGAGGACCGGGCAGTGGTGGCGCATGCCTTTAATCCCAGCACTCAGGAGGCAGAGGCAGACGGATCTTTGTGAGTTCGAGGCCAGCCTAGTCTACAGAGCAAGATTCAGGAAAAGGCTCCAAAGCTACACATAAAAACCCTTGGGGGGGGGGGGGGGAGAGGAATGGGGACACACTGAGGATATACGAACAGCAGTATGGACAGAGAAAAATCTATAGTCACAAAGCCCTAAACACATGTCACTTATCCTTAGCAAAACCCTACAATCTGAAGTAACAGTCAATCTAAACTCACTTGACTGTTAATACACAAAAGGAACGTTAGGTGTTAGGAGTTTATTAGAGAAATTTAGAAAAGCAAACACACACACTGACCAAACAAAGCTCTACAAATACTATTCTGTGTCCTCTGAAATGAGGCTCACCACATAGCCTAGGATGCCCCCAAACTTCTCATCTACTTCCTAAGTGCTGGCATCATAGGCATGCACTACCATGCCCATTTTTCAAAAAGACAACATTTCATTGTGTAGCTCTGGCTGTCCTGGAACAGGACAGGCTAGATCAGACAGGTCTTGACCTCACGGGGGTCCGCCTGCCTCACCCTGAGATTAAAGGTGTGCACCACCAAACCTGGTTTGTCTTGTTTTGTTTTTTAAATGGAGACAGGGTCTCAGTATGTGGCCCTGGCTATCCTAGAACTCTATGTAGATCAGAAAGGCTTTGAGCTCAAAGATATCCAGCCTCTGCCTCCTAAAAGTTGGGATTAAAGGCACTGTGCCACCATGCCTGGCTTTCAGCTTTTTTTCCTCCCTAAATATGATATTGGGAACTGACTGTCAGATTATTGAGCTATATACCCAGCCCTGGCAAAATATTTTGTATTTGAATAAAACAATGACCTGAGTGGAAAAAAAAAATGTACACTCATATATGAAAACAAAATAAACGTTAATTATCCAAACAGTTTTCAGTTTAAGTAGGATGCTTTTAACCTAAAGCAAACATAAAACTCTTCCTCAATCCAGCTTTATACAAAGGAGAGGAACAAAATGCGGAGGGTCAGTATCAACAGCTCCATCTAAGAGTCCACAGGCATCCGCTAGCCCAGGAGGCACGGCTGAGTGGAGACTGGACTCTCCAGACTCACCACTTATGTGTGTCCCGAAGTCTATCTTACAGATGTCATCGTACTGTAAGACTGTCGTGTCACCAGCGTTGGGGGTGTAGTGTGCAGCACAGTTGTTGAGAGAACACCCAGTGGGAAATGCCAGGCCTGCATTTAATCCATTCTCCTTTATCAGCTTTCGAGAACAGTCTTCCAACTTCTCACTAAAGGAAAAGGGATTTGTTTTCAGACTCACACTTCATAGTCTATCAATCCAAAGTTTACTAAAAGGTTACTTTCGGAATATATACAAGCAGCCTATTGTGAAGGGCAAAGAAATCAACCCAATCACAAGCTTAAGAGGACAGTCTACTCCGAACTTCAGTTACCAGGACTGGAATGAAGTTCCACTTACACCACAGTGCACACTATGCACACACACACACGTTTTAACTTTTAAGTATATGAGTGTTTTGCCTGCATGTATAAAAGCACACCCAAGTGTACACAAAAGAACATGACTAATGCGCAAATGTGTGCATGCTTTATAGCAATACAAGAACTCAGGAGTCATTTACAGAATCTCTACCTGAGATAAAAATTTAGTAGCAAAGAAAGGACTAACAGCAGCCAAACATTGTTAACTAGAGAGCTAGTTAGTACTAAAATGAATGCCCTCTCCCCACGTCCTTAAAAACACAGGGCCACACTAAATAGCCCTGGTTGGCTTGGAATTCACCATGCAGACCAGACTAGCCTCAAACTCAAAGAGATCTACCTGCCTCTGCCTCCCACCATGCCCAGTCTGCTTACCAGATCTCTATCATTGTCATCCCAGGCTTGATCCAGCTCATAACGTATTTCCTAACTTGCCGATGTGCTTCGGCAGCTTCTCGGAAATCGTTCCAAATCTCTTCACTAGCCTGGTCTAATGCTTTTTTTTCTTCACTTGTAGTTCTCCAAGCAGCTGTTCGCCTTTGGAATAGGGAGCATAGCGTGAGTCATTAAAAAACACTTCCCAAGAATATAAAAGCTGAGGGAGATTAAAAATACACCAAGCAATATAAGCGCTATCAGTTTCTATATATTTAACAAAATTTTTGAATTAAAAGCCACATGCTTGCAATTAATCCAATTCACATGAAAACCCTCTAAAAGATTCTTACAGAGAAACAAAACCCTCAAGTTGAGATTTCATTCATAGTCAGAGGGACTAATTTCCTACTTACAAAAAATTGCAGAAAACCAGACATATGAAGATCCCAGAAATCAAGCAGGCATGTGTTTGTTGGTGGGTCATTCCTGCACTTGAGGAGGATGGACATACATACATACATACATGCATGCATGCATGCATACATACAGCCTTCAAAGGAGTACGACAACTAACATTAAGCAGTATTTTCCTCATCAATATTTGGAGAACTGGTTCCAGAAGTCTCTCTAACCCCTACCATCCTGTGGAGAGCAAGATGGCTCAATCCCCTGGTATCAAATGGTACTGTACTCATGTATAACCCTGCTGCAAATCCTCTCCTAGCTCAGAGTAATGCCGTCTCAGGCAGAAGTTGTATTGCTTTAAGGTCTAACAGTCACAACAAAACACCTGCACAAGCTAGGTGTGGGGCTGACACCTCCGTAGGCTGAGGCAGGTGGATTACCACAAATATGAGACCAGCTAGGGCTACATGATGAGTTCCAGGCTAGCCTAAGGCACACAGTAAGCCCATGTCAAACAAACTAAACATATAAACCGCCCAAGTCTGAATCTACTAGGTAAGATGCATCTCTGGGGGAGGGGTGCTCTGGAAACCCTCCAATCGATGGCTCTCCATTGTTCTGAGGCCCCGTGATCCCCTGACAACCTGCATCTCTCTCATGGTGCACACACACACACCACCTGGATTCTCCAGGCCCTCCCACACCACCTTGGCTCTATGGTTTGTAGGCATGCCCTGTACTTGGCAGAGCACTGGAGACAAGGACACAGGACAGCCAGCCTGAAAGATCTTACATCTACTATCTAACAATTTTTGTTGTTACAGCTGTTATTTTGGTTTTTAAGAAACGTTCTCATGTAGTCCAGGGTGGCTTCAAACTCCTGATCCTTATACTCCACCTTCCAGTATGCAGCATGTTTTCAAGAACATTAACTATTTTAGAATGAATTAACTTTAGAAATTTGTTACAATTTTCACACATTGTTTGGTTGTTGAGACAGGGTCTCAAAACTATGTAGCTCTGGCTGCTCTGAAATATGCTATGTAGGCCAGCCTGGTCTACAGAGTGAGTCCCAAGATAGCCAGGGCTACAAAAAGAAACTGTGCCTCAAAAACCCAAAATAAACCAATAAATAAAATTTAATTGCATGTATTTCTCTGAACCTCCTGTGTGCCTGGTGTCCAGAGGCCAAAAGAGGGCATCAAATCCTCTGAAACTGGAGTTACAGAGAGTCATAAGCTGCTGTGTGGGTGCTGTGACTTAAACCTGGATCCCATGGAAGAGCAGCCAGTGAGTGCTCTTAACCACCGAGCATCTTTCCTCTTCTAGTTTTCCAGTTTTGACTTAACTCCTACCTGTCTCTAAACCAGTGATTCAGCAGACTACAGCCTGCAGATAAATCCACCTGGTACCTGTTCTGTAAATCAAAGTGCACTGCAGCACAGCTACATAGGCTGATATACGGTCTACAGTTCCATCTGTGTGTTGAGTGTGTGCATGTGTGAAGCTGGAGGTCAACATGAGGCATCTTCCTCTATGGCTTTCTACGGTGGTTTCTGAGACAGTCTCTCACCAGACCTGGAGGGATCCACACTCAGGTCCTCATGCTCGTGTGGATCTGACTCCAGGCCGTGCACAGACTCGGAAAGAGCTCTTCCTGAGCAGCACGGCCAAGCCTATCATAGTACAAGCGTAACGCTCCAGGCCTAATGCTGGATGACCCTTCACATTTACACAACTGTCCTAAACTATAGGCTTCTACGTCAATCCCCCAATGCTCTGACTCTCTGGAACAGTGCCAAGAGTTTATCACTTCCTATCACTGCTGCTATTGCTGGAAACCAACACCGAGCACCCCAAACTTCCTTCAAAGGCCCAAAAGAAATGGCCTACTTGACGGAAGAATATTTCACACTTGAGCACAACAGAAACTTCTTAGGTTTCTTTTTCTAGTGTGACCAGATAAACAAAACAGTACATTAATTTAAATGTATGCTACCTATCCACTAGTATGACCAAATAAACAAGACAGTACATTAATTTAAAGTCAGGTTTTGAGCAGGGTGCAAGTACTTTAAAAACCTTACAGGAAATGACTATAGAGAATATAACTTCACCTTTGATAATTCCTCAAATTCCAATACTCTTGTCTCTACCTCCCCCAAACAGCTGTGTGCCACCATGCCGTTTTATCAACGTCGGGGGGTCAGACCCAGGGACTTATGAATTCGAGGCAGGCGTGTCCCACCATGCCCAGATTTACCCACGTTGGGGGTCAGACCCAGGGACTTATGAATTCGAGGCAGGTGTGTCCCACCATGCCCAGATTTACCCACGTTGGGGGTCAGACCCAGGGACTTATGAATTCGAGGCAGGCACTCCACCACCTGAGCTACAACCACTCAAGCCCATTTTATCAGTGGATAGTAAAAATCAAAACACCAAAGGTGGGAAAACGAAAATCAAACAGGAGTGGTGGCGCACGCCTTTAATCCCAGCACTTAGAAGGCAGAGGCAGGAGGATCTCGGTGAGTTTGAGACCAGCTTGGTATAAACAGTGAGTTCCAGGACAGCCAGAACTATATAGTAAAACCCCATGCCTCAAATAATACCAAATAAAATAAAAGGCCAAATGTGTCTAAATACTAATTTAAAGCAGTCATAGTGTTTTGTTGTTGTTGTTGTTGTTGTTGTTTGAAACAGGGTCTCACTATGTACCTCCGGCTGTCCTGTAACTCGCTATGGAGACCAGGCTGACCTCAACTTACATCTATCTGCCTCTGCCTCCCTAGTGGTGGGATTAAAGATGTGTGCACGACCTCTGGCATTATTTGAGTCCAGTACAAGGGAACTTAAAAGCTAATTTCATTTGCATTTTAAAGCATTGTACCATATATACACCTCTGTGTGTGTGTGTGTGTGTCTTTAAGCTCAAAGTAATTAAAATAAAAAGGCAAGTAAACAATCCCTTTCTCTGAAAATTGGTCAAGAATATTTTAAATCTTCAACTAGGAATATACCGTAACTTATTCCTGCTTGGTAAAAGAATACTCATCTTCTGAAAAATATAATAAATGTAATGTAGAGGGGATGACATAATTAGAAGTTACGATTTTGTAGTTTCCAATGAACTATTTAATAGAATAAAATCACTAGATATTAAAACAGTTAAGTGAAAAGTAGTTGAAGTAAAAGGATATGCCAGTGGTTCCAAAGGATCACAGATCACCTGTGAACTACAGCAAAAGGTTTTCTCAAAAAAGAAAGAAAAGAAAACTCCGCCTGGCATTATGGTGCACATTTAATCATAGCACTGAGCAGATAGATTCTCAGTAAGTCAAGGTCAGCTGGTCTGTGTAGTGAATTCCGGGTCAGTCCAGAGCTATACAGGTGACCCTGTCTCAACAACAAATGGGAGGGAGGGAGGGAGGGGGGAGGGGGGCTCAGCTGAAGAGATGGCTCAGCGGGTAAAGCACTCACATTAAAGCCAAGTGTGGGGTATGCACCTGTCCCCTCAAGTGGGGTAGAGTAATGAAAACAGGCAAGTCCAAGGGGCCGGCTGGAAGCTCCAGTCAGTGAGAAAGAGACCCGGGCTCATAAGGCATGGTCTCCACTCCTGCACACCTGCTTACATTTGCACATGCGCGCCCGTGAACAACATCAAAAAAATAAAGCATAAAGGAAAAAAAATGTTACCCTATTCAGGACTGGTTAAGTGAGACTTTATCACGATACCTCCGAGCCCACTCGTTTAGACTGTCATGCAGTATAGTTTCCAGTTATTTCTTTTCTCTTTACTACAACAGGTGCCTTTACCTGCTCGCCATCTTGTGGGCACCATCCTAGGTATTTCTAACGCACATTCCTATCAAGAGGCTTTTGAAGAAGAAACACTGAAAGCCTGGAGAGGCTTTTACTTGTTGGCAGAATCAAGAACATTACTTTCTTCATTTTATCAATATTTCCTAAGCAATATAAACTGCCTGTAAAAATAACAGCTGTCCCTCAAAATTGCTTGTGAAATTTAGAAAGAGGAATATAACAAACTTCAGAAGTCAGAATCATAGAAAATCTTATGTAAGTTTTAACTCCAGTTCCATGCTGGCAAAATGCTCATACATGTAAAAAAATAGAAATAAATAAATCTTTAAAAAGGACTTGTGCCGGGCGGTGGTGGCGCATGCCTTTAATCCTAGCACTCGGGAGGCAGAGCCAGGCGGATCTCTGTGAGTTCGAGGCCAGCCTGGTCTCCAAAGCGAGTTCCGGGAAAGGCGCAAAGCTACACAGAGAAACCCTGTCTCGAAAAACCAAAAAAAAATAAAATAAAATAAAAAGGACTTGTATATAGGTCAGTGGTAGATGTATGAAGTTAGTCTGAACACTGCCTGGCAGGACAAGAGTTCACGCCTCTAATCCAAGCACTCAGGATGCAGGTGCAGGAGGGGCAGGAGTTAAAGTGAGTTACTGTCTTAAAAACAGGTCCATCGAGATGGCTCAGTGGGTAAAGACGCTTGCCACCACATCTCATGACCCAAGTTCCACCACCAGAACCCACCCAGTGGAAGGAGAGAACCAATCCCAGGAACTACTCTCCGACCCCACACCCAGGCCCTTGTACCCAGGGGCTGCCTCTCCCCTCCCTACCAACACAAAACAAAAATAAAAGCCAACTAGCTGGGCGGCAGTGGCACAGGCCTTTAATCCCAACACTCGGGAGGCAGAGACAAGTGGATCTCTGTGAGTTCAAGGCCAGCCTGGTCTACAGAGCGAGATCCAGGACAGGCACCAAAACTACAGGGAGAAATGGTCTTGAAAAACCAAAAAATGAAAAAAGCCAACAACTAAAAGATGTTCAAAATCACTAGCAGTATAAATGTTATAAACTAAAACATTGTTTAATTCTGGAATTGCACTCTTGGAAAATTATTTCATAATAATAAAATATCCACACATAAGATACTCTACCTATTTACTCAAAACTTTTATTATAAAAGATAATAGTGGCAAAAAACATAGGAGACAAAGTAAAAAATGTTCATCAACTAGAAAAAATGAGAAAAAAATGACACACTTATACCACAGAATACCAAAGCCATTCAAAAGAATAACAGTTATTCTTCTAACTTGGAGGGACTTCCAAGAGGTAGTACTGAGTGAGCAAAAGTGAGAAAGAATGCTTCTGATGCCATCTTTATAAATGACCAAAATCTCCCCTCCTATCTATATACGCACAAAAGCACACACACATGAGCATAGAAAAATATGGAAGGCTACCTGCTAGGTGGTTACATTGGGTCTGGAAAGAAGGGAAAGAAGAGGGACAAGCAAAACCAAAAATAATTAAAAGATTATAATTGAAAATAAATGTGATCACATCATACGTACTACGAGTTCATGTAATTAATGTAAATTCCACGTATTTATGACATTTTAAGATAGGGATGGTAATAGATGAATTCAAAGGAAAGGTATCCCTGTGATTCCCTAATACCATTCCTCTCTGGGAACCAGGGAGGGAAGTGTTAGTGTCCGTCCATTTCTGTGTTTATAGGCCAATGAAACAATGCTACAGCAGAAGCCTCCTTAACCAACTCTCCCACGGCCTGCAGTCAGCAAGGCTCTCTTGCTCTTCTTTAGGGCACACCATGGGACCCTGAACACATACAGCCAGGAGACTCCTGGACAAAGGACTCCCTCATCTAGTGCTGAGGCTGCCCCTGCTGCTCGTCTAGGCACTTGCGTCCACCACGTCCATCAGAGCAGTCCCAGGCAGGGTCCACTTTGTGGAAGAGCAGTGAAAGCACAGGCCTAAGTCACCTGCCTGGGTCGCAAGGCCAATCAAAGTGTTACAATGAGATTCAAATGCCAGAGTGTGGTCTGTTTCTACCCTCAAGCAAGCCATGTAAAGAATTCCCCCATGAGCTTCTGCGACCACAGGAAACACCCTCACAGAACACTTCCACATCTCTCTCACCTGAGCTTGCTCCCAAGTCTGCTGAGTCATCTGTTATTGTAGTCATGCAACTTACTTTGTCCCAGAAAATAAACTGTTTCTACCAACTACTCTGAAAAGTCTCAGTTAAAGACAAGTCATTAAAAAAAGTTTCTGTCTGGGGCTACAGAGAGGATGCAGCAGGTAAGAGCACCTGCTGCTCTTGCAGAGGACTTAGGTTCAGTCCCGAGCACCCACGGAGGCCCACATCCATCTCTAATTCCAGTTTCAGGGGACCCAAAGCCCTCTTCTGACTTCCCAGGCACCACCATGTATGTGGTACCTACACATACAAGCAAGCAAAACACTCAGACACATAAAATAAAATAAATACATCTTTGAAAAAGTTGTTTTCTTTTTTGTCAAATTAAGTACAGATAACTGTTGTGAACAAGCAAGATGGCAAAGCAGGTAAAGAACTCATCATGGGGGCCTAACAACTTTAAGTTCTATCTCTGGAACCACACAAACATGACAGGAGACAGCCGTGTACACACACACACACACACACACACACACACACACACAGGTTTTTGTTTTTTATTTTAAAAAGGAAGAAGTGTGGGATTTAGGAAGATAATTCAGTGGGTAAAATGCTAAGTCAAGTTTGAGGACCTGAGTTCAGATCCCAACACCCACGTAAAAAATCCCTGTGCAATGGTATGTGCCTCCGAACCCCAGCGCTGCAGGAAGCCAACAGGCAACCCTAGAGGATCCCTGGTCACCCACAATAGCCAAAAGAGCAAGTTCTAGGTTCAGTGAGACACAGCACCACCACCGCCCCCCCCACCAAGAGCTGTAAACGTTTTCAGGAAAATGTTGCACACAGCACACATCAACTCTCAGCTCAGCTCATTCTGCTAATCTTCCCAGAAATCCAGAATGAATTAATGGGTAAAGCATTATGAACAGTTTATGGAGGAAGAAACTGCAATCTAATACAGATCCATGCAGAAAGATGAAGAGGGGAAAGACAAGCCACTTACCGTATGTAAAGACTTAGATTTTTAACACCTACTCTAACATGCTTTTTTGATTAACCAACCTGCTACTGGTCTTAATTATTTTGGATAAGAAGGCTTCTACTGTATTTTCTTTGCAATAAGTCACATTTTTTTTTTTTTCCCGGAGCTGAGGACCGAACCCAGGGCCTTTCGCTTGCTGAGCTAAAATCCCCAACCCCAGTCACAAACTTTTGATGAAATTGTGGAGTAAGTTTCTTAGCAAAGCTAAACGGGCTTTACTGCTGAGCTACAGGAGTCAGAAGCAAATGGGAAGGTAGTTAGGATTCTTACCCATCTTGGGTGGGTGGGTATTCACACTCTTGTCCTTTGGGAAATACACCATTAGGATACAGGTCACATATTGGAACTGAGGGAGGGTCTGTCTGAACTTTTGCTGTGAGATACAAATATTCAGTTATACTATCTATAAAAACAGTGTAGCAGAAACATATTTGAAACAGTACAATATGCAAGTTATTACTAAAACCTCACCACATTCACACTTTAAATTACAGAACTTCTCATTAACAATTTATCCAAAATCTAGTCATTTCAAAGCTAGTAGATAGTCAAAAACTATGTTCTTCCTGTTGCCCTATAGTGGCACTGCTTCTGCCATTCTTTGCAGAATTACTTAATTCTACAAGGTATGTACATTTAAAATTATATAAATTTTAAGAACTCATCATTAAAAGCAAATATCATACTAACATTCCTGAGGATAACAGCTTAAAAAAATGTCAATAAGACTGTTAAATCAAAATGATTAGTTTCACTAATTCAAACATGTCTATTTCACTGACATGCACTATGTTCTAGCAGGTTCTAGCTCTGCCCTCCAACCCGCTGGCTAACAGTCACTGCTCATCCAAGACGATTCTAGACACTAACGCCCTCTCTTCTTCTTCTTCTTTTTCTTCTTCTTCCCAGCGGCTCCATCTCCGTCTCCATCTCCATCTGAGAAAGAAATTCAAACATTATTTCAACTGCAGAGAAGGGAAGCAGGCCTGAGAGCCAGTGTGTGGGCACAATGCCTCTTAACAACACTGATGCTATCCAACAATCTTACAAGTTTGTTTCCATGTTTCTAGAAGCATCAGATGTGACATTAAGCAATAGCACCTTTTACTTTGAATTACTCTAATTAACTGTTGAATAAAATAAATATTTTCTAAATTAAATTATGTATGTATGTCACATCCATGCTCAGTACTCATGGAGGTCAGATCCCCTGGGTCTGGAGATATATAATCAGTTGTAAGCAACCCAACATGGATCCTAAGAAACAAATTCTGATGCTCTACAAAACCACCTCTCCAGCCAGAATGAAAATATTTCTAAAATACTGTATCAATTTAAGACAAGCCTTTAATCCCCCAGCACTCAGGAGGTAGGTGTATCTCTGTACCAGGTCAGTCAGAGCTCTACTGAACATACTTGTTTGAAGAGTCCTGAATGGTAAATGTAGGCAAACCAGAATAAATGTAAGCTTGATTCTTACCTAGTGAGGGATAATGGGATATGTTTTTTGTTTGTTTGTTTTTGTTTTTTTTTTTGTTTTTTCGAGACAGGGTTTCTCTGTGTAGCTTTGCGCCTTTCCTGGAATTCGCTTTGGAGACCAGGCTGGCCTCGAACTCACAGAGATCCGCCTGGCTCTGCCTCCCGAGTGCTGGGATTAAAGGCGTGCGCCACCACTGCCCGGCTGGGATACGTTTTATAATGCCTATTTTTGAATAGTTATTGGAGAAAAAGAGTTCTGGGTCAAATTGTATGCAAAAATCAATATGCATATATACATGCTGTAGGTTCACAGGTTTCAGAGTCTCAAAAAGGCTAGATACGTTCTTGTCAGTAATGTCAGCACTAGCAAAAAAAAAAAAAAAACAACCAACCAACCAAACAAACAAAAAAACAACAACACTCAAATATGAGACTTAATAACTAAGTTACCGGGCTAGAGAGATGGCTCATCGGTTAAGAGCACTGGCTACTTTTCCAGAGGACCTGGCTTCAATTCCCAGCACCCATGTGGCAGCTCACACATGTCTGTAACTCCAGTTCCAGGGCTTCTGACACCCTCACACAGACATACATGCAGACAAAACACCAATGAACATAAAGTAAAAATAAAAATAAATTATGTTACAAAATACCTGACTCTGTCCACAAATCACTGTACTATGAAATAGGGATATAAACAAGATATCCTCCAGACAACTCTATGTTGATGGTCTACCACATGCTCACCATGGGATATATTAAATATTCCATCTAATGATATGACTTCATCAGCAATTTCAGATATCTATACCTAAAAACAAGGTCAAAGGTCTAGAGAGAAGGCTCAGTGGTTAAGAGCACTGGCTTCTCTTCCAGAGGACCTGGGTTCCATTCCCAGTTCCAGGGCATCTATTGCTTGACACCCTCTTCTGGACTCGGCAGGCACCAGGCACACAAATGGTGTACAGACATACATGCAGGCAAAACACCCATATACACAAAATTCCTTTTTAAATTAAATGACCAGTTTTCTTTTTGAAGCACGCCCCTTTAAATCCTGGATTTGTAACAGAATCCCTAAAAAATTTTTATTATTATCACTCTACAATTGTCTAATTAATCAGACATACACAAAAGTCATAATCAATGGCTTATGATGATTCCTTATCTGTGGGCTTTGTAAAAGATCAATTTGATATGTATTGTTAAACTAGTACAGTGACAAGAATGTGGTAATTACAGCTACTAAAAATGCTTTCAGTGTATCTAAAGCAGCAGCTTGAAAGGGAGGTTTATAATTTATGTTCAATTATATTACCATTACACCGAGTATGGTAAACACACTAATATTGGTTGAAATGCCCAATATGAAAATATTTTAGAATACACAGCTTCCGATGTCCTTCAATGCACCATATGTAACATCCATCATTCCATTAACAGTGTGTTAGTTAGGTGCCAAGCAATATGCACAGGAGAAGTAAGCAAGATAGTTTTTGTTTTTATATACACTGGTGTTTTCGCCTTCATGTATGTCTGTGTGAGGGTGAGGGACCCCCTGGAACTGGAGTGGCAGACTGGTGTGAGCTGTTGTGGGTGCTGGGAACTGAACCTGAGTCCTCTGGAAGAGTGGTCAGTGCTCTTAACCGCTGAGCCATCTCTCCAGCCTTGCAAGATAGTTTCTGCTCTGGGAAACACCCTGTGTCTAGCATCCCACTTCAAACATGAACCTAAGGCAAAGACTTCAAGATGCACAAGCATTTTAAAGATAATCAAAAATCTTCCCAGCTGTGTGAACTTGGATGTTATTTAACTTCTTTCTACAGGGACTTCTTAAACTTTAAATGGGATATTAAAACCATCCTCCTTTGAATAAAAAGGTCTTTCTTTGATCTTCTAGCATCCCTTGGAAGCTAAGTGCCTCCTTAACTCAATGTTTCACATGTGATCAGTACATAATAGCCACAAGTTAGCTGGTAACAGGATGCCACCAGTCAGATCTTAATACTGATATATGCTTATGGTCCTAACTATTTTAACAGACTGAAATTTACATTTTCAAAAGTTGTTTTTCCTTGCTATCAATCCAAGATATTCCTAGTAGACAAAGACTATTTCATCATTAATACCATATACCAAATCAGTGGTTATTCGCTGAACTGACAACTGATGTCTGACATAAAAACACAACTTTAGGAGCTAGTTAGTGGGTGTACCTCAGTTAGCAGAGCACACTAGTTAAGTACAGAGAAGATGCAGACAGGAGGATGGCAAGTTCTAGGTCATCCTTAGCTACATAGCACGTCCTGAGGCCAGCCTAGGCTAACAATAGACCCTGTCTCAGAAAAATTAATTAATTTTTATTTAAAAATTATAGAACATACTTAGACATAGCAGCTAAAAATGTATAAAACCTTTTAAAAAGAACCTCTCATGGCCTCAAAGACAGTGGCTTAATTTATGGAGAGGACACAAAAAGTACCACCCATATGAGGACATAAACTGAATGTCATCTAAATTAAACTTGTTTGTACTGCAAACGATACCATCAGCAAAGTGGAGTAGTCACCACAAAGGAGAAAATATTGTAAAACATACATCCAGAACACACAGAGAACAATTACAGCTCAGTGACAGCTAAATAAACCAGGAAGCAAAGACTACCACGCGCACTTCAAAATGATACATGCAAAGCAGTGAGAGCCCGTCACTGTGGAACTGCAAACTGCAGGGACTAACAATACAACTTACTACAGAGGCTGTAATTCAAAAGCTGGCAGTTATCAATTCTTACAAGAATACTAACAATAGACACTCACTGTTGACATGAATGACACACTTAGGAAAAGTCTGTTTGTCTTTCTTTTGAGACAGGGTTTCACTATACTGCCCTGACTGTCCTGGAACTCACTCTCTAGCCCAGACTGGCCTTGAACTCCCAGAGACCTGACTGCCTAAAGGCATATGTCACAATGCCTGGTTTGACAGTTTCTCAGCATAGCACTGTGTGTTATGTGCAAATGAGGCAGTTTCCAGAGGGAAACAGAGCATCAAAGGGCCTTTCTAGTATCTCACATTATAGATACATGTGCATGTGACCAGGAATCCTACATTTACCCAGAGAAATGAAATCACATCTACACAAAGACATGTATACAAATGACTGGATAAACACTCACAATAGACAAAAATTAACAGTCTTCAATGAATAAACGGACAAGCAAAATCTCGAATACCACTTAGCAATAAAAATGCATTAATACGGGGCTGGAGAGATGGCTCAGTGGTTAAGAGCACTGGCTGCTCTTCCAAAGGACCCGAGTTCAATTTCCAGCACCCACATGGCAGCTCACAACTGTCTGTAACTCCAGTTCCAGGGGCTCTGACACCTTCACACCAATGCACATAAATAAATAAATAAATTTTAAAAAAATGCATGAATACTTCCTAAAAAGGAACAAAACAAGCGGATGACTGTCAAAACTATTAGGTAGGGACAAGGGCTATGTCCCATTAGGTAAGAAAGCTTGCTGCACATGGGTGAGGACCTGAGTTCACACTCCCAGCACCCACTGAAGTTAGGCATAGCTGCACGTGCCCCTAACTCCAGCACTGTGGAATTGACAGGCAGATCAGGAGTGCTCCAGCAGGCCTAGCTAAGGGAGGGCTTCAGGCTCAGTGAGACCCTGACTCAAGGGAACGAGGCAGAGTGAGAGAGAAAGAGCCCACTGCTGTCCTCTGGCTCCCCACCCACATCCATACCATACACTTCCATACACACAACAGTAAGCGATGAGAAGCAACAACAGAAAGTGAGTATGAGTAACTGCATTCATGGTATTCCAGGAAAGACAACACTGTGTGGGGAAACAGATGCGATGCCAAGGGTAGGGTCTGGAGCAAAGGAACCAGACACTAAGGGACACCAGGCAAATGCTCGGTGGAGGTGAGAACTGTAACAATGAAAACAGACCACAGGCCAGCTGGATGACTAAGTGGGTAGGGAGAGGTGCCTGCCACCAACCAGATGACTTGAATTAACCCCAAACCCACAGGGTAGAAAAGAGAATCTATCTATCCTGCAAACTGTCCTCTGACCTCCCCTCCACACTCAGTATTTTAAATCTAAATAGACTATATCGTTTATATTTTTGTTGTTAAACAATTGCACATTGTTTCTACACCCACCAATCTATATACTTAAAAGAATAAACATTATTTTGGACAACTTGTTGGTTTCTAAGCCAACTTAAAACTTATTGAATGTTTTCTGGCTGTGATGACCTCCCTTTAAGAGCATGTCTCTCAAAAAGGATCTCCTTTCCAGAGGAAAAGAGGAAGCACCAAAACAAAACAGCACAACAAGCTGGAGCAGAGCACTGCTCCCACTCCATGGGTGTGAGATGCCCAGGATGCTGCGGTCCAGTTCCCGTGCAGAGTCTGCAGCCAGGCACAAATGGGAGTCTTGTGCACTGAGCGCTCTGCTGCCGTCCGTCTACAGAGTTTGGAAAAGCAAAGCTTACAGAGATGCCCTTGCTGGAGGGAGCAGCACTGAAAACTCCCAACTCAGAGTCGGAACCCTCCCAATAAACATGCTCTGGATAAAAAGCAAGTACTGAATGAAGCCAAGCGTGACAATGCTCACCCATCACACCAGCATTCAAGAGGCTGAGGCAGGAAGATTCTGAGGTCAAAGCCAGCGTGGCCCACACAAGATCTGTCTCATACAGAAGAAAAAATGATTTAATAAACTACCTCTGGCACAATGCCAGATGGCCACAGGATCAACTTCTCACACTGGTACTCAACAATTTCAAGTTCAATACACCTGAAAAGAAATTCATTATCTTCCTCCTTGCCTGCAATCACCCTTCCTCAATCTCTAGGAGACCATCTGACTATCCCTGACTTCACTATTTCAGTCAGCAATACCAATATTGTGGCACCCAACTCAACCCCCTAGAGTGTACTAATGCCCACCTCTCTGCTCCTCAGACTGGAAGTCTCTATTACTGCTCCATTTAATTCTTCTTTCCATCCCTACTACAAACAGCCAGTTTAAATATTCATTACCACACACACAGCCAATTGCTAAGTGGCCTTAAAAATGATCTCACTTTTCCTGTTTTTCCCCAGGCTCTCTCAAGGAATCTTCTCATTTGCACTGTGCACCATGCTTCAAAACTTTCTCAAAGTAATCCCTACTCAAACAAATGGTCTTTTCCATTTGGACTGTTCAGTTGTTTTTCTTTCCCTTTCTTGAGACAGAGCCTTACTATGTAGCTCTGTGCTAGAACTTGCTATGGTAGACCAGGCTGGCCTTAAGAGATCTGCCTGGCTCTGCCTTTCAAGAGCTACCAACACCAAGTTCAATTTGGATTTAATCAAGTCCCAAACGCTTCCAACAAGAGTTCCTTCATTCAGCTACTCCAAAATTCGACCTCCACATTCCAAACCTAATTTGCACTGAACTGAACATGCACATCAGAGTGCCTTTTCACCTCTATGTTTTGTTTCTCAACCACAGCAACCAGTTTTTCTCTAAAGGAGTATTTCTGAAATATATGTTTTTTCCATCCCCTCCAAAGCTTATTCTTAACACCAGAGACCAGCCATGGTGTCTATACCTATATTACCAACTCTGGGGAAGCAGAGGCAGGTGGAAAGGACTCTGCCTTATTCTTAGTGGGCAAAGGTACTTTCTGTCAGGCCTCATGACCTGAGCTGGACCCGAGGGACTCGCATGGTAGAAAGGAGAAACGACTCCCTCAGACTGTACTAGAACCTTGATATATGCATTATGGATATGCATGCATGCACAAAATAATTAAAGGTAATTAAAAAATACAAGTAATGTTGACTCTGGTAGTCAATTAATTAGAAACAAAATTAACTCAAATTGGGAGAAGACTACCAATCTAACATACAAAAGTCTCCTTTCAATGTCAACAAGATTCAGGCAACTTTATAGGTGAAATGAAACAAGGCACACTTCAAGAATGCACTGTGAGGTTCCACACAGCAGCCCACTATATTACCTACAATCTGCAAATCCTTTTCTTGTTCAAAGTTCAAAATACATCTATAATTTGAAGCAAGATAGAACAGAGGAACTCTTAAGGAAGAGGAAAAGCTGATGGCTTCTTGAAGACAGTGAACCTATCTTTCTAGAGTAAAAACAACTAACTATTCAAACTATCTTATCCAGCGAGTAGTTGAAGCATCACCGACAGTCCTTAGGTAGAGCAGTTGATGCTGGCAGCAGCAACCAAAAATCAGAGACTGGGAAAGCCCCATTCACCTCTCTGCCAAACAGGATGCAAAATAGTGATGGTTTTCCTCATCTCCTCTGCTCCACTGTTTTACTGGCAGACTCAATACTAGAATTCTAGCAACTTCTGTCTTAAGAAACCTTATAGTAGCCAAACACACTTGAGTTTAGAAACACTCCAGTATGCACATCTGAGAATGATGAAAGCCAATTTTGGTATGGACAAGAGAAGGGACAGACTTTGGACAAGATGCTGGATTTTAAATTTTGGTACTATTTTACATATATGAGCCATGCCATATAACCAACACACACACACACACACGCGCGCAGAGAGCATCTACCCCAGCTGGTTTTGTGAGATTAAAAAGAGAAGGCATATGAAAGTATCCTAGATAGATAGCACGTAGCAGCAGTTCAGTAAATATTCAAACAGCCAGCCTCTAATTTTATCACACTCACGCAGCACTTGGCCTTCTGCCAAGTACACATCTGAAAGTCAAAATCCTGCCTGCTATCGAGCAGGTACTCAACACATCCAAGGGGTTGCTAATAAATACCCTTTCCTTTTTACCTATGACATTAATTAAATTTTAACAAGTCAAATGTTAGACAATTACTATATGGTCAAATAAGCATATTTTCCTAATTAATGTCCTCTTTTCAGGGCTGGAGAGATGGCTCACAGATGAGAGAGAGTACTTGATGCTCTCACAGAGGACCCAGGTTTGGTTTCTCAGCACAGACACCAGGCAGCCTCTAACTCCAGTTCCAGGTATCCAACACACTGTTCTGGCCTCTTAAGGTCTAGCACAAATGTGGTGCACTGACATGCAGGCATTCAACGGACACATGAAATAATCTTTGAATAACGAATGTTGCATTTTCTGTGTTTGTTAACCAAAGATCAGTGAACTGTTTACCTTCATCATCATCATCCCGCTCTTTCTCATCCAAGGCTTGTCTTTCCAGCTGTCCTGCTACCTCATCTACGGAGGCTCCTGGTTCTTTCTCAGGTTCTTGTTGCACTGCTGTTCAAACAAAACAGGACAAATGTAATAAAGGACTTACCAAACCTGAACATACTCTAATGATCCTGCACAGTTCACAAGTCCTTTCACAATAAGTGGTGCAGGACACAAACTGAAACACTATTAATATAAACTGTTAAACATGACCTTCCACACCTAAGTAGTGCTGTCCACGCAATTCATTCTAGAAAATTCCCCATTACACATGATAGCACCTACAAGGATACATGGAAATGTAAGTTGGTCCCTCTTCCTATGCAGTTTAACCTTAAAGGATATTTAAGAATTAGATGGCAATAAGTATTTTAATTACTAAATAGATATTTAAAATAGGCAATCATGCTGAAGGCCTCAGAATGAGGATTTATTACACATCAACTGGGCAAAAATCAAAATAGGAAAAGACAGCCCATTACTAAAATACAAGTTCTTAAACATCTAAGCATGCCTGAAGTAATTACAATCCAGCTGCAGTAGCAATATGTCTACATAGATAAACACACTCTAGCACATTCTGGTTACGGAAGGAGGATCCCCATTGAGAGAGACAACTATTAAAAAATATTAGTAAACCGGGCGATGGCGGCGCACGCCTTTAATCCCAGCACTCGGGAGGCAGAGCCAGGCAGATCTCTGTGAGTTCAAGGCCAGTCTGGTCTACAGAGCGAGATCCAGAAAAGGCACCAAAGCTACACAGAGAAACCCTAATCCTGTCTCAAAAAAACAAAAGTATTAAGAACAGGCAGGAGGATCTCTGTGGATTGGGGGCCAGCCCTGTCCACTGGTGTTGGGGTGGAGTTCCAGAAGAGCCAGGGCTACATAGTGAAACCCTCTCAAAAAGCTGAAAACAGCCGGGCAGTGGTGGTCCACGCCTTTAATCCCAGCACTCCAGAGGCAGAGGCTGGCAGATGGTTGTGAGTTCGAGGCCAGCCTGGTCTACAGAGCGAGTTCCACGACAGCCAAGGCTACATACACTGAGAAACCCTGTCTCAAACAAACAAACAAACAAACAAACAAACAAACAAACAAACCCTAAAAACCAAGGGCACAACTCTTACGCTATCACTCCCATCTATCCACCAAATTTCTGAAATGCGGCTAAGTCCTCTCCAACTTTTCTTAATTCAAACCCCATTTTTCTCTCATTCCTTATCTGAGGAATCTTAAATGCGACAGGCGAAAACAATTTTGGACCGAAACGAAGGCGCTTGTGCAACAAAAAACTCCTCAAGATCAAACACGTTCCTCGTTAACATGGTCCAGCTGTAAACGTGCCGCTGTTTTCCTCGCCTTGCCGGGGTTGTAGGTATCACCGGTTGAGGAAACCCAACCGTACCACAGAATACTCTTGTCTACACGGCATGCAAGTTGCATCCAAATGCCTACACACCCTAACGCTTGACGACGCTGTGAGATGATGAAGCACGTGAAAATTCGCACCACCGCCAACTGTCAGTGACATGAGTTTGCCCGGAAAGACACAACACGCACAGACACACACCCCAGACCTGCAGCCCACACAGCTAAAGCCCCGGTGTAAACGCGGACGAGGTGTGC
This sequence comes from Peromyscus californicus insignis, assembly GCF_007827085.1. NCBI lineage: Eukaryota > Metazoa > Chordata > Mammalia > Rodentia > Cricetidae > Peromyscus > Peromyscus californicus. The sequence goes on from NW_026294535.1 coordinate 12,424,654, forward strand.
GGAGGGCGTCCAGTCCCGGCAATATGCTCGCCCACCCCGCCCCCACCCTCGACGGAAATAGGTTGTAGGTCCAGCCAGCAGGGCCGCGATCAGGGTCAAGAAGGGCTTTTTTTTTTTTTTTTTTTTTTTTTGAGGCGGCGCCCCAACCGCGTGGAAGACGGTGGAGCCGAACCCCGTGCACGTTTCAGGTCCGTGACACGGACTGCGTGGGAGCTGACTTGGCGCTCCGTGACCCTAAGCGCTACGTACCTCGGGAAGCGGAGGCACTCTCCTCCTCCTCCTCCTCCTCCTCCTCTTCCTCCTCCTCCCCGCCCCCCCCTCCCCATCCCCGAGCAGCCGCGGCACGGGAGGAAGCCGGCCACGCCACTCCGCCAAGGCCTGGCGATCGAACCAGGGCCGGGGTGCCGGGCCCGAGCCAAGGCGTTCGGCCATTGCTGGCAGGGACGGCGAAAACATGACTCCTTTACCTGACACAGCCCCTTTGCCCTTCTTCTTCTTCCGTCTTTTCTTCTTGGCGGCTTCCTCGGCCGTGCTGGAGGTCCCCTCTTCCCGGTCGTCCGGGTCGAGGTCGCCGTTCAGGTGGCTCCCGAAGGACGCTGCCTCCTCCTCCACGCCCGCCATGTTGCCCGAGAGAGAGAGAGAGAGAGAGAGAGGGAGAGCGAGAGAGCGAGAGAGCGAGCGAGCGAGGGAACGAGAGCGAGAGGCGAGGACCCGCTCCTTCGGCACCCACCTCCACCAGCGACGCCGGAAGTCGCTCTCGATGGTCCCGGGCGCAGGGAATGCTGGGACGGCGGAGGACCCGGCCCGCACGCGGCCGGAGCCCCGCCCCCTCGCCCGGCTCGGCTCAGCCGGCCTCCGACCTGACACCTAGGGCGTCCTCCTCCGTGCGCATCTTCCGGGCTTGGCCCAAGGACCTCCGCCGCCACCGCAGAGCGCGCCCGAGCTGCTCCGAGCACGAGGAATTTAATGTTCCCGGTTTGTCAAAGTCCTACAGGAAGCGACGAGAAGGGGGGTAAAAAAAAAAAAAAGTATATGTTTATTATACACATCCCTGATGACTGCGTTCAATCTGTGATGACTCAAAGACAGCGTTAAATTCGCTGTCACAGTTTACGAAGACGCTGTCGAGAAGCTTGGGATAATTTTGGTAGCCGGGATTCCGCCTTTCTTGTACTGTACTCCCAACCTCGCAAGATTCAAGATAGGATCCTCTCTTGAGGGCGATAATCCCTTTAATCCCAGCACTCAAGAGGCAGACGCAGGAGAATCCCTGTGAGTTCCAGGCAAAGCTGGTCTACATAGCGAGTTCCAGGATTATATATAGAGACCCTATTTCTTTTTTCTTTCTTTCTTTTTTTTTGGGGGGGGGGGGTTCGAGACAGGGTTTCTCTGTGTAGATTTGATGCCTGTCCTGGATCTCACTCTGTAGACCAGGCTGGCCTCAAACTCACAGAGATCCGCCTGCCTCTGCCTCCCGAGTGCTGGGATTAAAGGCGTGCGCCACCACTGCCTGGAGAACGGATTTCAAAACAAGATTTTTTCACGCTTCTGTCATTTACTAACTCATGACAAGCACAAGTTCTGACCAATGGGAACACAGCCTCCTTCTCCAATGATTCCAAAACACGCACTCCAACTTCTTAGTTTGGGTCAGTTTTTTAGTGAAACATCTTCATTCACCCCTAGTCTCTTATTAGAGAACCCCATGTTCAGATTGCAATTTTTTATTTAGACCATTGCCTAAGGAGATGGTGAGTGGCTATTTTGATGAACTATGGAGTTCTACTGACTATGGATCTTTGTCCACCCGGAGAATTCTGGTGTTTTCATTAAACTAGGTATCAAGCTTCATTGGTGTCAAAATAGTGCTAAGGTTGTCCTTGCTAGTGCTTTTACTTTATACAGGCCTAAACACAGTTACAAAAAATGGGATCTGGGAGTGTGTGTAGTTCAGTGGTAGGGTACATGTTGGGACGCCAAAAGCCCTGCATTAATCCCCAGCACTAAAAGACAGAAGCATATCTGGGCAGGTGGTGGTGCATGCCTTTGCCTTTAATCCCAGCACTCGGGAGGCAGCGGCAGGCAAATCTCTGAGTTCAAGGTTAGCCTGGTCTACAGAGGGAATTTGGGACAGCCAGGGCTACACAGAGAAACCCTGTCTCGAAACACCAAAAACAAATAATGAGAAGCACATTCTTTTTCTCAAAGGTTCAGGCAGTCCTTCTCCAATCCTCCTGAAAACTACTCTTTCTTTTCCCCCCTAAATGTATCTCTAGATTTCAAATTTCTTTTTCTGGTTAAGAACTAGCAATATTAAAAGTAAGTAGACCAAAACACATCAGGAAAATAAAACATTTAGTGGCACACAGAACATAGATAAGTATACAAAATACAGCAACATAAAAATCTACACATGCAAAGCCGGGCGGTGGTGGCACACACCTTTGATCCCAGCACTTGGGAGGCAGAGCCAGGCAGATCTCTGTGAGTTCGAGGCCAGCCTGGTCTACACAGCGAGATCTAGGACAGGCACCAAAACTACACGGAGAAACCTTGTCTCAAAAAAACAAAACAAAACAAAAAAAACCAAAAATCTACACATGCACATAAATGCTTAAAAGATAAGCGGGCAAAGTCAGCAATGAGTATGGAGAGCTTCATTGTACCCCACGGGAAAGAGAAAACACTAATTCTAATTTAGAACAGTCACTTAGCAACAGCTTAGTGTCTCTGAAAACTCACATCCTTTGAACCACAGATTCCTACTCTAAAATAAGAGGGACCTGAACATGGTGGTACACACAATCCAGCCACTTGGGTGGTGGAGGCAAGGGGGTCTTGAATTCAAAGCAAGGCTGGAATGCCAGGCAAGACTTTGTCTCAGTAACTGAAAATGAAAAAGAGGGCCGTGAGGGTGGATTAAACGAAATGACCTTGATGGTCTGGACCTCTACCAATAGTGTGCCCTCCACTTCCATCCCAACTTCCGATAACTTGGGGCATTTCCAGAGTGAATTAGCTAACTCAGGCTGCTGGGACAAATACTGGGTAGTTTAAACAACAGAACTCTATTTCCTCACAGCTGTGGGGATAGAAGCCTATTTTCTTTGGTGGCCCCAAAAGAAAAAGCCTGCTACAACCAGGGTTAGATGCTGTGTGGTCCCTCGCCTGGCTGGCAGATGACCTCCTTAGATGTGCTGTGACTGGACCTTCTTATAAGAAAACGGTTCTGCAGGATTAGAACACCATTCTTGAGACCTTATTTGGTATTGATTACTTCCTCAACAAGTCTGTCTCCAGCTACAGCCGCACTGGAGAATGGACCTGAACACACGAATGTAGCTGTCGAGAGGCACAGATGAGTTACCTAGAGACCATGTGGATAAACTACACTCTCAAATTGAAGAATGATATCGTGAAAGGCCACTCTTTTGCAGTCTAGATTCTAAACCAGCGCTCCCCATCCTAATAGATCCTGACTTTTACTCTGAAAATGTGGTAGTTTCTAATTTTTTAAGTTAAAGCATCTTTTTGTATCATTACAAAGTGACAGTGAGGATATGGGGTTTTGCACCTTGATACTAATTTTCTTTTTTTTTAAGATTTATTCATTCATTTATTTATTATGTATACAGTGTTTTGCCTGCATGTCTTGCCTACAGGCCAGATCTCATTACGGATGGTTGTGAGCCACCATGTGGTCACTGGGGATTGAACTCAGGACCTCTGGAAGAACAACCAGTGCCCTTAACCGCTGAGCCATCTCTCCAGCCCCAGATACTAATTTTCAAAGGCAATACAGCATCAACTCTTAAAACCTTAACCAGCAATAAGATCTTTAGGTCTGATGGTCTCTGTTCTAAAGAGAACAGAGGTGGTAGAGGCTGGGGTAACCAAGAAGTGATAAGTAACTGCTGATAACAGCACTGATGAAATTTGAAGCAATATAATAATATAATATAAGCCTTATAACGGGGGACCAGAGATAAGAGGCTGGATGACAGAAATATTTCTGAAGTATAGTTAAGAGAATGTAATAGTCCTTGACCTTGAAATGGGGAGAAGCATGACATCCAGGTTTCTGGCCAGGGTTCCTGGGTGGAGAGTAGTAGCTCTCACTGAGATAAGGAACGAAGTAGGCCAAGAAGACTTTGGACGAGGTGGAGTGAAAGATAAGCTTCCTACATCCTAAGTCAGAGATGCCTCCTGGGGAAGCAGACAGACAGATACCCAGTAGTCAGTGAGAAAGGTGGATCTAGAGATAAGGATACTAGTGACATTGGGCCTAAGTGTGGCGGAAGACTGGAGAGCTCAGTGCCCAAGATGCAAAGAAAAACCAGGAGGACACCGGGGTTCTCAAGTTTTGTGTGTGTGGATGGGCGCGTGGGATGCTGTCAAGGAGACCTCAAAGGAATGGTCAGACCAGAAGAAGCTGTAGAAAATGGTAAATGCAAGTAAAGAGCTACATGTTTCATGAAATAAAGTTTGCTCAGGCTTATCAACCGCCACAGAAGAGTAAACGGCACAGTCTCAAAAGATAGGGAGCCCCTGACACTTCCACAGAACCATTTGGTTAGGCGATCCGAACAAAGGCCATTAAGGAGAAATTGGGGTTCCCTGTCCTGCTTGAGGGTCAAGGATCTCAAACCCATTTCACCAGTGGCTTGTACTTCTCTCTGTAATGTTCTGGAGCGGACTTTTCTTGAAATTAAACGTATCTCCCTTGCACTCAATAACACGGTTGGGCTGAGAAAGGTGTATAAGGCATGAGGAGACAGGAACTAGAGGCTTTTCCGGCTGAGGAGTCCTAGAGGTGAGAGGTGGCTTGTTCCTTTGTCTCTCTGATCTTTCAACATTTACCCCAATACCTGGCTCCGGGTTTTTTATTAAAAGAGCAATTTAAGATTTGAGCATCAATTTCCCTTATCTTGAGAGCATCCAATGACATCTTAAATTACCTTTACCTTGCAATGTATCATTAGCTTCTTTCTGCAATTGCACGATAATTAGATACTTAGCAGTAGGATTCTTCACCTTCCCCCATAATCTCTGTGTAGATAACCTCTGTGCTACTACTAACTTGACATGAGCCAGAGACATCCAGGAAGAGGAAACAACTGGGAAAATGCATCCATCAGATTTACCTGTATGCAAATCTATCGGGGCATTTCTTCATTAAATGATTGATGTGAAAGGGCTCAGGCCACTGTAGGCAATCACACCCTTAACCCAGTGGTCCTGGGTGGTATAAAAAAGCAAACTGAGCCCGGCGGCGGTGGTGGCGCACGCCTTTAATCCCAGCACTCGGGAGGCAGAGCCAGGCGGATCTCTGTGAGTTCGAGGCCAGTCTGTGCCCTCTGCAGAGGGAATTCCAAGACAGTCAGGGCTGCACAGTAAAACTCTGTCTTGAAAGCTCCTCCCACACTGAGAGAGAGAGAGAGAGAGAGAGAGAGAGAGAGAGAGAGAGAGAGAGAGAGAGAGAGAGAGAGAGAGAGAGAGAATGCAAACTGAGTAGGGCATGAACAGCAAGCCAATAAGCAATGTTCTTCCGAGGCTTCAGTTCCAGCGTCCGGGTTCCTGCCTTTGACTCCGATCTGGATGCGTAAGTCAAATAAACCCTTTCCTTCCCAAACTGCTTTTGGACATGGTGTTTTAATCACAGCAGCAAAAAGCAAATTACCCTCCGTGTATTGAAACTGGACTTTGAAGAAAGCATTCGTAATTCCAAGCAATCTTCCCGTGACTAAGATGGCAGGAATATCATTACTCTAACAGGAGTTTAAAGGATTGTTTAAGGGTTCCTGGAAGAAAGAACAGGGTAAAACACTGTGCCTAGTGCTTTCTAGCCGGTTTCCCTCTCCCTGATATCTGCTGTGTGTCAGTGAGACCACCTGGCTGGACCTGGCCTCTCAGTGGAAAACCCAGGGTGAGCAAGCATCTTATTCCCTTCGTTTCTTTTCTGTTGAGAGTCATAATGGTGTTTCCTCTGGGCCAACGTGAACTAGTCATTTTGTTTCAGTTAGTGACTGTCCACGACCATTTTCTACATCATGGTAGAAAGCTGAAGTCCTTAGGGAGATCTTTCAGTCCCGTGTTGCGGGCTTTTTTTTTTTTTTTTTTTAAATTTAAATGTAACATATATCAGTTTTTTTTTTTTTTTTTTTGGTTTTTCGAGACAGGGTTTCTCTGTGTAGCTTTGCGCCTTTCCTGGGACTCACTTGGTAGCCCAGGCTGGCCTCGAACTCACAGAGATCCGCCTGGCTCTGCCTCCCGAGTGCTGGGATTAAAGGCGTGCGCCACCACCGCCCGGCTTTTTTTTTTTTTTTTTTTTTTTGCCTGCAGGTACGTATGTGCACTATATGGGTGCTGTTACCCTCAGAGGCCAGAAGAGGACCCGGACGAGCTGTTCTGGTGCTTTCCTGTTCTCAAATGACACAGTAGGAACACTGGCTGTGAACTGTTTGTAGATACGGCTCTGGCGACCGTCAGGTTCTGCTCCCGTGTAAATGGTCAGAAGGATGAGCATACACAGAATCCGTTTTTTAGCTTTTCATCTCTAACCCTAACCCTCCTAGCTTTACCTTTAAAGTCTGGGACTACAGGTGTGCTCTACCATGCTTGGCATATCCACCTTTCTTCGCATAGCCAGGGCAACCTATCCTTAATGCATTGGTAACCCTTGATTGAGCCAACGTACAACAATTGCAACCCCTCTTGCCTGTGGTTTATTTTAGGCAACAGCATGTGTGGCAATTTTGTTCAATGAAAAATGAAAGAAAACTATTGGAACCTTCTGGAAAGTTTTCCTAAACCTTAAAAAAAAATAATAAGCAAAGTCTAGTCTCTTTACACACACACACACACACACACACACACGGTCTTTTTCATTTGTTTTGAAACAGGATCTCTCTTTGTAGCCCAGGCCTCCATGTTGAGTCCCAGGATTACAGGCATGTACTATCAGGCTCGGCTCTTCTTCTGAGATCTTAGTCTGGGATAAAATGTGCAGAACACAGAACGGAAAGATGCAATGATGCTGAGCCCATAGTGACTGACTGTATCAGCCACCAACTTAAGGAATCCTGGAGTCTCTCTCCAAACATGTAATATAGTGCATCTGCGTTGTTAGATACAGAGGTAATGTTTCAATTGTCACACACTCTAGCCTAGCAGTTTGTAACCTGTAGGTCACCTAAGACCATTGGAAAACACAGATATTTACATTACAATTCATAGCAGTAGCAAAATTATAGTTGTGGAGTAGCAACAAAACTAATGTTATGGTTGGGGAGGGGATCACCACAATATAAGGGACTGTATTAAAGGGTCACCGCCTCAGGAAGGTTGAGAACCACTGCTCTGGCAGGATTCGGTGCTCAGGTGCTAACTTTCTTTTGTTGTTGGTGGGGTTTTTTTTGTTGTTGTTGTTGTTTTTTCGAGACAGGGTTTCTCTGTGTAGTTTTGGTGCCTGTCCTAGATCTCGCTCTGTAAACCAGGCTGGCCTCGAACTCACAGAGATCCGCCTGAGTCTGTCTCCCGAGTGCTGGGATTAAAGGCGTGCGCCACCACCGCCCGGCAACTTTCTTTATCTTTAGTAAAGCTTCCAGATCAACTGATGAGTTTCTCTAAAGAAGAATCCTTTACTCTTTTTCTTTGAGAAACCTCTGTTTTTTGCTTGCCTTTCCCCACGGCAGATGGTGAAACCCCTAGACCAGACATCTTACTTATTAGGATCTTCATCTAGACTTTCAGTTAATCCTTCCCTTTTAGACCCCACGTACCCTACCGTAGTCTGGCAGATTCAGTGTCTGAAGGTCCTATGTTTCCTTGGTAGACCTTACAGGGCCAATCAGATCCCTCTTCAACAGCAGCTTATTCTGCCCAGTGCTGGACTATGCCTCATCCATTCTATGTCATGACGCGCCCCCCACCCCACCCCCACAAGCACCTACTTCATGGTTTTCTGACTTTCAGATAGAAAAGGCCTTATAGCTCACATCCCCTGAAGCCTTGCTCCAATTCTGTGTGTTGTAGACCGCCGATTTTCAGTTTTTCACCGCCATTATGTTGACAAGGTTCTAGGAGCTTGCTGGGGTCTCCATCCTTATATCTGAGTGACTAAGGAGGGACCAAGATAAAGGTCATGGGTGGAATCAACTGGGCTGAGAGTTCTAAATGGAACCCTGGTACACAACTGTTCCATGTCAGAACCAGTAGATCTCTCAAAACTTGAAGTGGATGAGGCAGAAGGTAGGTTATTTCTTTATGGACTCTCTCTCTCTCTCTCTCTCTCTCTCTCTCTCTCTCTCTCTCTCTCTCTCTCTCTCTCCTGTTTGTGTTTGTGTGTAATGTTAAAGAATTGAACCCAGGCTTGTGAGTGCCAAACAAGTACTCTATCACTGAGCCACATTCCCCAGTACACATAGGAACTTTCTTTTAAAAGGGCATATTTCTAATTATGTATATATAGCCTGTGTAGGGGTTTGTGCACTTGTGTGCGGACGCCTTCAGACACCAGAAGAGGACACCAGACTGCATGGAACTGGAGTTACAGATAGTTGTGAGCCTCATGATGTGGGTGCTTGGAACCAGTCCTCTGGCAGAGCAGGATACACTCTTAACTGTGGAGCTGTCCCTCTAGCTCCCACAGAGATACTTTTTAAGGTGCACAGATATTGTTGAAGACTTGATCTCTAACTGTTGATATCTCTAGGCTGGCCCAGGTGGAAGATGGAACTGGCTAAGTTTCTTTAAAAAATATAATTCAGCCGGGCGGTGGTGGCGCACGCCTTTAATCCCAGCACTCGGGAGGCAGAGCCAGGCGGATCTCTGTGAGTTCGAGGCCAGCCTGGGCTACCAAGTGAGTTCCAGGAAAAGGCGCAAAGCTACACAGAGAAACCCTGTCTCGAAAAACCAAAAAAAAAAAAAATATATATATATATATATAATTCACGCCGGGCAGTGGTGGCGCATGCCTTTAATCCCAGCACTCAGAAGGCAGAGCCAGGTGGATCTTTGTGAGTTCAAGGCCAGCCTGGTTGAGATCCAGGACAGGTTCCAAAGCTCCACAGAGAAACCCTGTCTCAAAAAACCAAATATATATATTATATATATAATATATATCACTTATACCTTTTATTAAAACGTTTTATTACATATATTTAGTAGAGAGTGTGTGTGTGTGTGTGTGTGTGTGCGTGCACCACAGCACATGTGGAAATCAGAGGATCTCCTTCAGGAGTCAGTTCTCTCTTTTTACCATGTGGGGCCCAGGGATGGAACTCGAGTTATCAGGCCTGATGACAAGCAGCGGAGTCACATGGCTGCCTTCCATTCAGTGTCTCAACACCAGAAAGTCTGTGTGTCTGCTCTGACTTTGAACTCACAACGGTCCTCCTGAGTGCTAGGATTACTGACACGAACAATCACAAATCGCTTTCTGATGCCTTTTAAAAACTATCCTTGGTAGCAGCCTCGGGCCACGATTGCCTGCCTGGCATAGCTAAGTTCCTCCTGATGCACCAACTAACATTTGCCTATGTTTATGTTCTGGCTACAAATGAGCACAGATATCTTTTTTCTTTTCTTTTCCTCTGTCTCTCTCTCTGTCTCTCTTTTTGAGACAGGGTCACACTGTGTATCCGTGGCTGGCCTGGAACTCAATATATAGATCAAGGTGGCCTCAAACTCACAGAGATCCACTTGCCTCTGCTTCTTGAGTGCAGGAATTAAATCATGGGCCATCACACACTGCCCTAAAAATTTCTCTTTAACAAAGGGCTCATCTTTTTTTTTTTAATTTTATGTATATGAATGTTTGCATGCATGTATGTATATGTACCACATGCATGCTGGTGCTCTCAGAGGCCAGAAGAGGGCGTCAGATCCCCTGGAACTAGGGTTACAGATGGTTGTGAGCTACTATGTGGGTGCTGGGCATTGAACCCCTGTCTTTTGCAAGAGCAACAAGTGCTCTTAACCACTGAACCATTTCCCCAGCCCCAGTGAGAGGCTGGTCTTTAGTGAAGTTGGAAAACTCTCTTAATTTTGTTTGTTTATTTATTGTTTTTCAAGAGTTTCTTTGTGTAACAGCTCTGGCTGTCCTGGAACTCGCTCTGTAAGCCACAGAGATCTGTCTGCCTCTGGACATCCTATAGTGCATAAAGACGGCTTAGTACAAAGATGTACTTGGTCCAAAGTGTCAGCAACGTGCTGCGTCAGGGACCCCACCGTGAAAATGAAGATAAAAAGAACAGTGGTGTCCATCCCAGAACTGTGTATACGTCACTGAAAATAAAACAGCTGAACTTTAAAACCGTTAGGCGCTTTGAATTCTCACCTACGGCTGTGGTAATTCCTTTTCAGATTTCCTGTTTTCCCTTCCCAGGTCTCATGGCAGAATGGAGGAGTTCCTTGGCACCACGCCTTTTTACTCTGGGCCCATGTATTTCTTTGATCAGGTAATACTGTTGCTCATTTAAACCAAGTATACTTTTTAAAAGATTTTTCATTGTTTATCTTATGTGCGTTGATGTTTTGCCTGGGTGTGTGTTTGTGTGAGGATGTTGGATCCCCTGGAACTGGAGTCACAGACAGTTGTGAGCCAATAATTGCTGAGTTATCTCTCCAGCCCCAACAAAGCGCAAATGTTGTACATACGCTGCTCTGAATATACATGTGTGCACATGTGTGTGGTGGCCAGAAGTGCTAGTCCTCAAACACTGCCCACTTTTTAAAAAATTATTCACTTTATATGTAAGAGTGTTTTGCCTGCATGTGTGTCTGTGTACCACATGTGTGCCTGATACCCACAAAAGCTAGAGTTATAGATGGTTGTGAGCCATTATGTGGATGCTAGGAACTAAACCCAGGTCCTTTAGAAGAGTAGCCAGTACTCTTAATCACTGAGCCGTCTCTCTAGCCCCATCTTGGTTTTTGAGACTGAGTCTCTCACTGGCCTGGAGCTCATCAAATAGGCTAGGCTGGCTGTAATCTGAGCCCCAGGGATCCTCTTGTTTCAACCTCCCCAGCACTGGGCTTACAGGAGCATGCCACCATACACACACACACACACACACACACACACACACACACACACACACACACTCACACATGGGTTCTGAGGCTTGAGCTCAGCTCTCATGCCTACATGGCAAGCACTTTACCAATTCGGTAGTGTCCCCAGCCCTTACGACTCACTTTTTGAAAACCCATTCACCTTTAACCAGCATGTGCCTCCACCTTGTAATCACAAACTTTTGTTTTTGCTTTAGTTCAAACCGAAAATAAGAAGATGGAAAAAGGAAACACAGGAAGATCAATTCTTGTACCCAAAGGAGAAGGATGAGTAAAGCATTTGGAATTCCTCTTTAACTTCTGTTCTTTACATTTGCAAAGGCTTGTCATGCAAGGCTGAACACCTGGGTTTCCACTTCCTCACTTCCCCAGAAGTTACACCAAGGAGTCACCACTACAGACCCCACCATGGCTGTACTCAACAGTTGACTTAAGCATATTCATCACATTATATGTGATGAAACACATCACTGGTTTCTTCATGATTTTGCAGCAAACCAACCCTATCCCTGCCTTGGGGAGTCTGCTCTAGATGTTACCTCTGCTTTCTGCATGGCTTACTGCCTGCCCCCTGTCTCCTTAGGCCCTCCTTAAATACCATCTTTGTGATGAGACTCATTTGGATTTAGACTGCCATTCTCTTCCTACCTTAGCACTCTGTGTCTCATTTCCTACCTTAATTTTTCCGTTGTGTCCTGGTATTGTAAATGACATTTGTAGACCAGGCTGGCCTCAAGCCCACAGAGAGATCTGCCTGCCTCTGCCCCGCCTCACCCACAAGTTCTGGAATTAGAGACATGTACCTCCACACCCATCACTGGTTATCTTCTTCCTTCTTTCAAGAGAGTACGTGGTCTTTAAGGATGGCTGTAGGTTTTTTTGTATGTTTGATCGCTTCTCTATCCCCAGTCTCTCAAATTGCACTTGGAGTAAAGAACATTCTTAATAAAGAGTTGTGATTGACAATCACGGAGTGTGTCAAGCTCAGAAAGATGAATGAAATAATGGAAGTAGACATTTCACCTTTTAACTCTCTAGATGCTATAATTTCTTTATTTGCAAAGCAGAAATAAAATCACTTATCTGTATTTTTCCAGTGTTGAAGTTCTAGTCCAGAACCTTGAACATCTCAGGTGAGTGTTTATCCTAAAAACCACACCCCAAACACTTCCAACATGTTTGAATTAATTAGTCCAGAATTACTAATTTTATAAAGAAAAGGTTTATTAATTAATTATTATTGTTGTTGTTGTTATTGTTTTGAGAGAGGGTTTCTCCGTGTACCTCTGGCTGTCCTGGACCGCTCTCTCTGTAGCCCAGGCTGGCTTCTAACTCACAGAGATCCACCTGCCTCTGCCTCCTGAGTGCTGGGATCAAAAGCACACGCCACCACCACCACCACCAGGCTGAAAAGAGGGTTACGTGGCCTACATTTTCAGAGCTTCAAGGGCACGGTTCTGGTATCAGCTCAGTTCTCTGCTGTGTCACAGTCTGGTTCAGGGCAACAAGTGACATCACAGACGAGGACCAGAGAGAAGGAGCAGGGCATAGCCTGGCCCACTGTACAGCAGTCCTCTTAGGAGAAATCAAGGGATTTCGTGAAAAGTACTAGGAAGTCCATAAAATTATTTCAAGCACACAATGACCATCAGGCTCAGCAAGATTTTTTTTTTTAATTTTACTTTTACAAACATTCTGATAAAAATGTTATAGAAATAATTTATATATTCAAAGAAAAGCGAAAACTATGATCATATTAAAGGACGTAAAATAAAAGACCCACTCTCATTTTCTTAATTAATTAAATTTTGTCATTTATTTTACATACCAACCTCAGTTTCTCTTTCCTCCTTTCCTCCTGTTCCCAATCCAACATCCTCCCTCCCTCTGCCTCCCATCTACCACCCTTTCCCTACACTCCTCCTCAGTCTCTGCGGTGACATACTGTACCCTAATAAAATTTGCCTGAAGATCAGAGAACAGAACAAGCCACTAGACTAAACATAGAGACCAGGCAGTGGTGGTATACACCTTTAATCCCAGCACTGGGAGGCAGAGATCCGTCTGGTTCAAAGCCACCCTGGAACGAGATTGACTCAGTCTAGGAGAGAAACAGAGCCCTCTACAGAGTGGTGGCACACACCTTTAATCCCAGTACTTGATAAAGCACACACCCTTTAATCCCAGCACTAAGAAGGAAGAGATGGCTGGCTGGAGAAAGGTCTACAAAGCACGAGGAGACAGGAACTAAGGCTTTTCGGCTGAGAAAGCCCTTTTGGCTAGAACCTGTTTTCAGGCTGAGGAGTCCTAGAGGTAAGGCGCGGCAGTGGTTTGTTTCTCTGTCTCTCTGATCTCTCAGCATCTGCCCCAATATCTGGCTCCAGGTTTTATTATAAGACCTTTTAAAATTCGGGCAAAAAGTCTCCATTCAGAAAGGGGCGGGCCTCTCACGGGCATCAACGAAGCGTGGTACATCGAGTGGAGGCAGGACCAAGTCCTCCCCCTGCATCAAGGCTGGGCGAGGCATCCCAGCATGGGGAATAGGTTCCCAAAGGCCAGCTCATGCACCAGGGACAGGTTCTAATTTCACTGCTAGGAGCCTTACAAACAGATTAAGCTTCACACATGCAGAGGGCCTAGGTTAGTCCCATGCAGGCTCTCTAGCTGTCGGTCCAGAATCTGTGAGCTCCTATGAGCCCAGGTCAGTTTTTAATTTTTTTCTTTTTCTTTCTCTCCCCCCCCCCCCCCCCCCCGGAGCTGAGGACCGAACCCAGGGCCTTGTGCTTGCTAGGCAAACGCTCTACCACTGAGCTAAATCCCCAACCCCCTATTTTTTTTTTTCTTTTTAATGTGTGTTGGTGTTTTTGTCATGAGTGTCAAGTCCCCAGGAACTGGAGTTACAGACACTTGTGAGCGGCCATGTGAGTGCTGAGAATTGAACCTGGGTCCTCTGGAAGAGCAGTCAGTGCTCTTAACTGCTGAGCCATCTCTCCAGCCCCTTCTCTGCAAGATTTTTATCATTTAAAAACTAATATACAGGGGCTACAGAGGTGGCTCAGTGGTTAAGGGAGCTTTCTGCTCTTGTATAAGACCAGAGCTTGGGGATTGAGATTCCTCAGCTCTGGGGGAAAAAAAAAACAAAAAACAAAAACAGAGCTTGGTTCCCAGAACCCATGTTAGGTGGCTCATAAACACCTGTTACTCCAGGGGCTCCAACACCCTCTTGGAACCTCTGTAGGCACCTGCACGTGTGTGCGCAATCATACACATAGACACACACATAAATAAATAATAAAATAACCACCCCAAAGAAACCAATATGTAACATTATACATAAGCATATAAGTAGAACATGGTGATGTGTGCCTGTAACCCCATCACTAGGGAGGCTTGAAGCAGGTTTGCTGCGAGTTTGAGCCAGCTTGGGCTTTAGTGTGAGTCTCTGTCTCCACCTATAAAACACAGCAAAAGTTATAAAAAAGTATTTATGTTATAGTATAGACTAAATGTATACTAACATGTATGTAATATATACCAAATGTCTACAATATAGGCTATATGTTATCTAACATATACAAACCAAAGGCTGTGGGATATCTGCAGTAAGAGAGTTTATTGAGCCAGACAGATACCACCAGCTGGGGCAGGGGGAGAAGGCAAGGTCCCCAGCAGTTTCTGCAGTCATATGGAGCCCGGCTACGCAGTGGTTGAAAAGTGTCCACTAGACCCAGAGCTAGGAACGCTTGTCTGTAGCTAGAGTTTTTCTCTCCAGTCCCGCCAAGCCCCGGCAGCCCACTTACAAAATAAACACACAGACGCTTATATTATTTAAACTGTTTGGCCTAATGGCTCAGGCTTCTTGCTAACTGTTCTTACATCTTAAATTAACCCATTTCTATTAATCTTTAAGTTGCCACATGGCTCATGGCTTACCGGTACCTTACGTCTCACTTGTCATGGCAGCGTCTCTCTGACTCAGTCTCCCACTTCCCAGAATTCTCTTCTCTGCTTGTCCCGCCTATACTTCCTGCCTGGCTACTGGCCAATCAGAATTTTATTTATACAAAGCAATATCCACATCACTTGTCCAATGAATATTGGGAGAAAGAAAGAGATTCTAACTGTTTTGTATTGTTTTGGTTTTTGGTTTTTCGAGACACCGTTTCTCTGTGTATCCCTGCCTGTCCTGAAACTTGCTTTGTAGACCAGGCTGACCTCGAACTCACAGAGATCCGCCTGCCTCTGCCTCCTGAGTGTTGGGATTAAAGTGTTTTGTTAAGAAGGCTCCACCAAATAAATGAGAGAAAAAGAAAAGTAGCTGAGGGGACCCGTAAGCTGTGGCTATTGAGCACACCCTGGGGACCAGTGAGTGGGGCAAGACCACAGACTCTGAGGCAGGAGGACACCCAAAGGAGACAGTCCAGAAAGTGTCTACGTAATGGACGCAGTGGCTCTGTGGTCAGCTATGATGGGACGCAAGTCCGGTTACTTCCGTCGGTTCAGTCTACAGCCCTGCCCTTCAATGGTTAATTTTCCATTGTCTGTCCTCTGGCCTTTGTGATTAAATTCAGTATATCTCATAAATTTTCTTTTATTATATACTTTCACTTATGTATAAAGGTATCACAGCTGTGTGGATGTTTGTAGGGATATGTGTGTATATCCCAACTTATGGACTGAGTCAAGTAAGGCAGGAATCTTAATTCACTAAGCAGATCTTCCTCCATTTAATCCTGGTGCATTTTTACATTAACTAAAATTGATGGCAGCAACAGATAGCTTATAATCTCATTTTTGGCTAGTTTTGCTTTTCTGCTTTTCATTATGGAAACTGTCTTCTAACATATCTTCCATCTAATTTTCTCTTTATGTATATGGAATAGCTGTCAAAGCCATCTATAAAGTTATTGATTTTAGATGTTACTGATTAGTTATTATTATGTTTTTCAACTTCATGGTTTCTTTTTTTTTCTTTTTTTCTTTCTTTTTTTTTTTTCCTTCAGAGCTGAGGACCGAACCCAGGGCCTTGCACTTAGCAAGTGCTTTACCACTGAGCTAAATCCCCAACCCCAACTTCATGGTTTCTGTTTGGTTTTTTTCCAAATATGTATGTGTGCAGTTTCTAGTGCTTTACAAAAATACTCATCTTTAAAATTTCCTTGAAAAAACGGTTGTTTTAGGATCCACATCTCCCTGTACTTTTATTTTTATTAGTTGATGTTCTGAAATTAGTTTCCACTGAGATTTAAACCTGGTTCTGCCTGTTGCCACTTGCTTGAGAAGAACACTTTGGATCTACCTTCATTCAGCCTCAGAAAGTGAGATCACTTGGAACTGTATTTAAAAATGCTGGTCTAGGTTTATTAGGCAATTTCTTTTCCTTCTCTTCTCCCTTCCTCTTTCCCTTCCTTCCTTCCTTCCTTCCTTCCTTCCTTCCTTCCTTCCTTCCTTCCTTTCTTCCTTCTTCCTTCCCTCCCTCCTTCCTGTCTATCTGAGGTACAGCTCTTTGAGTCCCAACAAGTTACTTTCTCAAGGATTCTGGGTATCAAATATTGAGCCATTGCCCCCCACAACACTATTGGGAAGACCCAATCACTCTCTAAGCTTCTCTGATATTTCTCTAGAATTGGTGAATTATTTTGCACCCCACCCTTCATCTGCAGAAGTGTGAGGTGGATTTCAGCATTATTATTATTATTTTGGATTGCCACCTTCTCTCAGACATTGGATAGCACTTCTTCATATTCTTGTTAGGTCACTACAGTTTTTAAAAAATGTCTAAAATTTATTTTCTTAAAGATTTATTTGTTTTTACTTTATGAGTATGAGTGTTTGCATGCTTGTATTTATGTGCTCCACGAGTATCCAGTACCCATAGGGGCCAGAAGAGGGCAGCAGATACATTGGAACTGGAGTTACAGCTGGTTGTTAGCTGACATGTGGGTGCTCAGAATAGAATCCGGGTCCTACTTAACTATTGAGCTGTATCTCTAGTCCTTAGGTTGAGTCCCCAGGACCCATGCCTGGCAGCTCACAACACAACTGCAGGTCTAGGGAGGTCTGATGCCTGTGGCCTTAGGGGGCTACACACACACACACACACACACACACACACACACACACACACATACACACACACACACACACACACACACACACACACACACACACACACACTTTAAAAATAATAAAAACCACTGGGCAGCGGCGGCGCACACCTTTAATCCCAGCACTCGGGAGGCAGAGCCAGGCAGATCTCTGTGAGTTCGAGGCCAGCCTGGTCTACAGAGTGAGATCCAGGACAGGCACCAAAACTACACAGAGAAACCCTGCCTTGAAAAACAAACAAAACAATAATGATAATAATAATAATAACCTTCTAAAATATTAAATGACTTGTTCTCAGCCCTCGTTGTCCTACTATATGCTGTAGGACATTAGAAGTTATCCCTCCCAGCCAACCACACTGCAACCTGTTCCCTCTAATCTCCCTCTTCCCATCCCTACCTTCCACCATCCTCAGGCACTTTCTGGGATTTTGAATGTTTTTAATACAAAGAAATGATAAACAACTGGGAGGATAAATATATCAGTTGCCCCCATCTAATAATTACGTATTGTACGAAGTAACATTGTGTGACTGTTAGAATGGCACATTAATGTTCACAACTTCTACATGTCAACTGAAGAATTCTAAAAATATGCTTTGTTCAGCTCCTCCAGTTATCCTCTATGGAAACATTTCTTTGAAATACCCATGTGCTCTAGCCAAGAGGGGAAGACCAACTGGGCATGTCAGTGGTTGCCTATAAACCTAACACGAAAAGATAGGGCTGGAGACATGGCTCAGTGGTTAAGAGCATTGGCTGCTCTTCCAGAGGACCTGGGTTCGATTCCCAGCACCTACATGATAGCTCACGTCTATCTGTAACTTCAGTCTCAGGGGATCCAGCGCTCTTGTCTGGCCTCTGTGGGCAACAGGCATGCATGTGATACACAGATATACATGCAGGCAAAACACCCATATGCATAAAGTAAATAAATTAAAAAAGAAAGAAAATAAAAATGATAAAGACTAACACTAAAAGGAAGACCATTTCACTTAAAGCATAGTATATGTTGGCTCTGCTTATGGGCCTGTGTCTATTGCATGGTTTAGAAATTTAATATAATATCCTAACATATGACTGAAATGTGTAGGACAGACTGAGGAACAGCAGAACATATCTGAAGTCTAGTAAGAAATTCAGGAGCTGGGGGTGTGCTTTAGATATGGTATTTACCCAGTATGCTTGAGGTCCTGGTTTGAACACCCCAAACCCCCACACAAAAAAAATTCAGGGAACACTTTTTGGAGAAAGTCTCTGTTATGTCTTTTTTTTTTTTTTTTTTTTTTTGGTTTTTGGTTTTTGGTTTTTGGAGACAGGGTTTCTCTGTGTAGCTTTGCACCTTTCCTGGAACTCACTTGGTAGCCCAGGCTGGCCTCGAACTCACAGAGATCCGCCTGCCTCTGCCTCCCTGTGTTGTGTCTTATAATTAAACAAATGAATAAACAAAACACACTGTGTTTAGTCATGTGTGTATTAATATGATAAATATTTTATGTAAAAGGTTTGAGAAGTATAAAAGAAGAAAATTTTATATTATTATTATTATTATTATTATTATTATTATTATTTTGAGACAGTGTCTCTAATAAAGGTATGTGCCATCACACCTGGTTTAAAGAAGGGACAATTAAATGACTCAGTCCACTCTTTGGTGGACACTGGCTTAGTCTTTTTATTATCAAATACGCTGTATACTTACATATACCCATACAGTCGTATCCTATATTTGAAGTCCTTTTACACGTACTATCATACATACTTATGAGATAGTGTTATGACAGGCTTCTTCTGACTAGCTCACTGTGTGACTCTAGCACTTCTCACTAAATTTCCTTCCCTCCTGTCTTAGTCAGGGTTTCTATTGCTGTGAAGAGACACCATGGTCATGGCAACTCTTATAAAGAAAACACTTACTTGGGGCTGGCTTACGGTTTCAGAAGTTTTTAGTCCGTTATCTTCATGGCAGCGTGCAGGCAGACATGGCGCTGGAGGAGGAGCTGAGAGTTCTGCATCTTGATCTGCAGGCAGCAAAAGGAGATTGTGTGCCACACTGGGTGTAGCTTGAGCATAAGCCTCCTTCCCTGCCAGTGACACACTTCCTCCAACACCACTCCAACAGAGCCATACCTCCTAAGAGTGCCACTCCCTATGGTCCTATAGGGGCCTTTTACTTTCAAAGCACCACACCTACGAAGCATTCTTCTACAACTTTTCTTCCTGATAATAGCAAAGTTTCAGCAAGCCACTTTATGAAAGGTGTTATGCATTTAAAGATTTCTTTATTTATGTATACAGTGTTCTGTCTGCATGTACACCTGCACACCAGAAGAGGACGCTAGATCTCACTATAGATGGTTGTGAGCCACCATGTGGTTGCTGGGAATTGAACTCAGGCTCGACCTCTGGAAGAGCAGCCAGTGCTCTTAACCTCTGAGCCATCTCTCCAGCCAGCCCCAGGTGTTATACATTATAAGATGGATGTCTAGACTTCAAATTAACAGGTTAAAGCATGTAAGATCTTTTTACTACTTGTACACATTCTTTTACAGTCACCAAATCGAAGAATCAACAGAACCAAAGGAAGCCCAAGAGAACACAGTAGCTTTACCTGAGAAAGAAGACAAGTCCCACACGCTCATCATCTCAGAACCTCCAAGTATTCCCAAGTTTCCTTTGAATTCTAAATTCTCCAAAACGTCCTTGTATAAGACCCTCTTTGAAGAGTACAAACTCATCGCCTCTGAAATACTACATGAACTCGAGAAGACATTGAAGAGGTACGCGAAGAATGACATGGCTTTTCCTGGGGGACTCATCAATCTCATGACTTACAGCTGGCTAGATCTGATCGAGGATTCTCACGAGAACGAATCCCCAAAGAAAACGTTGGAAGGAGACAGGGACTTGGGAGGGGATCCCAGCTCCATGTCCATCATCAGCTTCAAGGAATGCAAAGTCCACCCACACGCCAAGGAGCACCCTCAAGAGGAACATCAACTTGTTAAAGCGAGAAAAATTTCTCAGGGAGCACACAACAAACTCTCAGAAAAACCATGTAAGTTGGAGCTACCGGCTGTGTTTATGAGTATTCCGTGATAAGTGAACAAGACCATATGTAGGTGAGATCATGGTAAAGCATGGTCTTAGTGTTGTCTACCTTGCAACAATCATTTCTAGTACTAACTAATGATTGCCAGGAGAAAGAAACATTAAACACAGTATAAAAGCACGTGGTAGTCTTCTCCCTTGGGATTCTCTTGCGGCAATCAATACAGTTTTGAATTAAGAATCAGACATTGATTTATGAGATAAAATTTAGGGATAATATATGTTCCCATCAAAGTTACAGAGGAGCCAGGTGGGGTGTACACCTATGATCTCAGCACTCCCAAGGCTGAGGCAGGATGACTGTTGTGAGTTCAAGGCCAACCTGAGACACAAAGTGAGATCCTGTCTCAAAAAAAAAAAATTTTTTTTTTTTTTAATTTGCAAGGAATCCCATTCTCCCACTCGGAACTTCTAGGATCACCCTGTCCAGCACAGTAAATATTAGCCATGTGTGATTATCTAAATTTGAACTCATAAAAAATTAGGTAAAGTTGAAATTTCAGTTTTTCAGTCTCACTAGTCACAGTTTTTCAGACTCAGGAGTGACGTCTTGTTGGCTGTTTTTCAGACCGTGAATGTTTAAAACATTTTCACCAACACAGGAAGTTCTGTACACTTCTATGGTGTTCTAGGAGGCAATCAGTGTGTGTGTGTGTGTGTGTGTGTGTGTGTGTGTGTGTGTGTGTGTGTGTGAGACCTTTGTTGTTTGAGAAAGGGTCTCACTATGTAGCTCTGGCTAGCCTGGGAACTTCCTGTCCTGCTGGCCTTGAACTCACAGAGCCCTACCTGCCTCTGTTTCTCAGAGTGATGGGACTAAAGGTGTGAGCCACTAAGCCCAGCCGTGTGTGTGTGTGTGTGTGTGTGTGTGTGTGTGTGTGTGTGTGTGTGTGTGTGTGTGTGTGTGTGTGTTTAGCATATTTATAAAACAGTGGAGTCTGCCACCAAATAACTAGGAACTAGAGGAATTATGCTTAAAAATTGTCTCACATGCTTTGGCTTTAATAAAAAAGACAGACGGTTGGAAATGCTGGGGAAATACTGGAAGCTGGGCATGATGGCTCACACTTGCTGTCCCAGGCTATAAACTTTTCATCCTCCTGCCTCTACCTCCTGAGTGCTGGAATTACAGGTGTGGGCCACCAGCTCAGAGGACCTGGCTTCTGGAACCTGCTGTGTGACAAAACTTTTCCTGGGGAGACACAACACACTTGTCTACTCACCCCAGATGGGGAGCCCACAGCAGGCCAAAGTACGGATACCACCCAAGTCCCACTTGGTGACCCAATGAGTTTTATGGGGTCCCTTACAGGAGTAGGAGTGAGGGGTCACTTACAGGAGTAGGGGTGAGGGGTCACTTACAGGAGTAGGGGTGAGGGGTCACTTACAGGAGTAGGGGTGAGGGGTCACTTACAGGAGTAGGGGTGAGGGGTTACTTACAGAATATGGGTGAGGGGTCACTTACAGGAGCAGAAATGACTCACAGACAGCTGCATCACCAAAGCCCACCCCAGCACAGGTGACAGCTCCCAAACCCGGGAACCTGGAGCACACTGCACAGCCTGCAGGCAGCTCAGCAGGCTGGAGAGTGGCCTTTCCAGGCGCCTCGATTGGTCTACACCTCTTCCAGACAGCTCTTGTTTCTGCTTCTTCCAGACAACTGGTCTGGTTTCAGAGTCTTGTTGGCAGCTCTGTTTGCCTGAGAGGGAATCTCAGGTTTTTGTTTGTTTGTTTGTTTGTTTGTTTTAATTTTTGTTTGTTTTTTGTTTTTTTCGATTTTTAAAATTCACTTTACATACCAACCACAGATCCCTCTCTCATCCCTCCTCCTGCTCTCCCCGAGCCTCCCACCCCCACCCCCCACCCCCAAGTCTCAGCTTTTATTGCTTACTCTGGCCAGGAGGGGGCTAGAGAATCTGGTCAGCTTCAGAGACTTCCTGAAGCTCTTTTGAGTTCTTTCCCTTCCTGCTTAAGGAAATTCTCTGTAGGATGTTCAATCTAGAGGAAGTTTACACAGCAGCACCCTATGAATGAGGACAAATGGGTGGACTCAGAGATACATTAGTGTCAAGAGCCAGTAAACTTAACAGGCAGTTTTTTGTTGGTGTTTTGGTTCTTGTTTGTTTGTTTGGTTGGTTGGTTGCTTTTTGTTTGTTTTGGGTTTTTTTTGTTTTTGGTTTTGTTTGTTTGTTTGTTTGATTTATTGAGACAGGGTTTGAAGGGACTGTGGTCAGCTTGAGGATGGTGGGCATGGCTTTGGCAGGCCTTGCCCTTCTCCCCAATTCCCTCTGCCTTGGTAAAAACCATTGGATTGCATTCCCAAAGCTAGCCACCAAGGTCTAATGCTTTATTTGGCCACTTCCTCCTCCTGAGGCTGACTTCCAAGGTCCAGCTACTGAAGTACTGAAGTCCAGCGATCAAAAGTCCCCTTTGACTGCCCTAATTAACATGACCAATTAAAATGAAACACCTCCTCCTAACAACCTAGAAGGTTTCCCCTTTTCCCTTTATAAACTGACATTTTCCTATGGGCCACCACGTCTGTCTCCTCTGTATCCAAAGACAGTCCTTTGTCATTATCCCCCCGCACCCCGACCCCAGGACAAACATCCCTTCCCCCTTCTCCCTTGCTCCCTTCCCCTTCTCCCTCTTCCTCTGTCTCCTGTTTTTGTCCCTTATCCCTGCCTTTTGTCCCTCTGGGGCAAATAAGTCTCCTCTGTGCTGAGAACTTGGTCTTAGGTGTTCTGAGCCAATACCGATACCCTTACAAAGTTTCCCTGTGTAGCCCTGGCTATCCTGAAACTTTGTAGACGAGGCTGGCCTCCAACTCACAGAGATTCACCTGCCTCTGCCTCCTGAGGGCTGGGATTAAAGGCGTGCATCACAGTGCCTGGCCTTTTTTTTTTTTTTTTTAATTCTTAGGCAGTATTTTCCATGAACAGAGCCTCCCTCCCCTTTGTTGGCATTTGTGTCTGTTATTCATTTAACGTTCAGTTTTGGTTGAAACGCATGCAGGAAACTCAAGGTACAGTTGAGAGCTGCCTTAAAGGAGGAAGCCGCCATGAAAGTGTCCCTTTCCGCTCTTCTGCTACAGGAAATGTCATCGTCTGATGACCCCAAAGGCTCAGACATTCCTCTTTGCCCATTCCTTGGGGACATGGGGCACTTGTGAGCGGCTCTCTCTTAAAGACTTCGCCATGGCTTTGTTGACCGCTCTTAGGCCGCAATGCACTATTATCAGGTGTTCCAACCAACTTTCTTTCCTCTCTCTTTTCCTCTCTGGGACTCAGTTTCATGCCACTGCCTGAGAGGTGGCTCCTGCCCTCCTCTACATCCCTCCCTTCTTGTTCTCTCAAGCATTTTGCCCAATACATTCCTAATATATGTCTCGTTCTACATTAACATTTGATTCTCGGAAGCCCTGTCTCCACACAGAAACTTCCCAGAATCCTGCCCACCAACAAGATCCCCGGACCAGTTCTTCCCCAGCAGCCAGCTTTATCTTGATAACAGGGAATTTGGTAGTTCTGAGTGTCGGGAGGATAAGGGTGCGTGAAGCATTTCACGTAGGTTAGATCTTTCATTTTCACGACAGGACAGGTAACAGTCTTTAGAGCTGTAAAAGCTCCAGAAGCCCTTTGTAATCTCTCTCTCTCTCTCTCTCTCTCTCTCTCTCTCTCTCTCTCTTTTGCTTTTCCGAGACAGGGTTTCTTTGTGTAGCTTTGCGCCTTTCCTGGAACTCACTCTGTAGCCCAGGCTGGCCTTGAACTCACAGAGATCCGCCTGGCTCTGCCTCCTGAGTGCTGGGATTAAAGGCGTACGTGCCCCACGGGGGGGGGGGGGGGGGGGGGGGGGGGGGGGGGGGGGGGGGCGCGACATCTCACAGTCTCTTAAGGAATCAAGAAATTATGCAGAGGCATTTCCAGTTTTAAAAGCTGATTCATTTAAGTTGCAAATGGTTGAAAATATCTTATGGTTATTATTGGGACTTATTTTATTGGCTTTTTTTTTTTTTGAGACAGGGTCTCACTATATAGACCAGGTTGGCGCTGAACTCACAGAGATCTGCCTGCCTCAGCCTCCCAAGAGCTGGGAGTAAAGGCACATCTCACCACACCAGACTATTATTGGTGTTTATTGAAATCTTTATTAGCATCTGGGTAGGAATGTTATTTACCAATCATTTGGTTTTCTGTTGATGATGTTCTAGAGAGGCGTTTTTTTATCTTCTCCTTCTCCTCACCTCCTCCTAATATCTCTCCATCTTCCCTCCTTCTAGCTCTACTCGGTCACCCCCAGGCATCCCAGACCACCCAGGAGAGCTGTATATCCGGGGTCATTCACTTCTCACTAAAATCCAAGTTCTGCTTTCAAAATGGTAAGACCTCGTACTCATCAGGGTCAACTCTGATATGCAATCAGAGTGAGGTCACTTCTGTTTCCCACGTTCAAGACTTTTTCTAAGCTGTCCTTTTATTGCATTCTCCGTCACTGAAGTTCCCAGGTTCCAAGTAAGCTTGTCAAAGGCCTCCCCTTTGAGTTAGCCATCTCTGATGTTACTACCCTATGTTCTGGAAGCTTATCCCTCATGGTTCTGAGAAGCCAGGTTTGGTGGCAATAATGTTCATATTCTTGGAAGAGAGAGGCCCAGGACCTTTCTGTCATAGTATCAAATTACTCTGAACCAAGAACAAAGGTTTGTGTGTCCAAAGGCGAACTTGCATTCTTAAACTCTGTAAATGTTACCAAGGAGACTCCCCAAGGAAGAGTATATTGCAGAAGATGAAAGGATGCTGTGGACTCTTGGATACGCTTACAAAGTGGATGATATATGAATATCAGGAAAGGGGAACCTTGGTGCTCAGGCATGATCTAGCCAGGGACTGTGCAGTCAGAGAATACACGGGAAGTAAGATGGACTTCTCTGGGCCCCATGGGCTTGCTTTCTATGGCCCTTTATCTTAAACCTAAGAACGGTATGAAATGTTAAGGGATTCTTGGAGAAGCGCTTGGATACCAGGTGTGTCTCCGTGCTCCCCATCCATCTGCACAGAATGTATTCAGGGATCAGAATCTGGGGCTGACCTGGCTCTCAGGGTGGGTCAGGTGTTGAGGAAATAGGTGCATCCAAGCAGAGCACATGGGACAAACTCCAAGCAGGAGAAAACACATAAGAACCAGAAC
Organism: Peromyscus californicus insignis; assembly: GCF_007827085.1. Classification (NCBI taxonomy): domain Eukaryota; kingdom Metazoa; phylum Chordata; class Mammalia; order Rodentia; family Cricetidae; genus Peromyscus; species Peromyscus californicus. Next base: position 12,450,129 of record NW_026294535.1, read on the forward strand.
TCCGACACGTAAATATCCAGGAATTCATCAGGTGCCCCAATGACAGGAAGTGTCTCACAGGCAATCAAATGACAGGTCAGTGGCCAGCTCCCTCTGTAGTCTGTGAGAAGGATCCAGGCCTTGGTCATCAAAGGGCAGGTTTGGGGATTGGGAGCGGAAAGGACATTATCTGGTCCCACAGAAACCAGGATGCAGTCCATTTAATCTTCGTCTCTAAGACAAGGCTAGTTCTTATGATCTTGTGAAGATAAGCCTGATTGAAGGTGATCGTGGTTGGGTCTGGACTCTTGCTGGTAAAAGGCAGTTCAACTCATAGTAGCTTAAGCAATAATTCTTTGTCCATGTCCCGGGAGCAGGGGGATCATTTACAAGAAGCAAAGGAAGAACTGTCGGAGCAGAGGCCAGGGCAGGTGCGGGCCTCAGCCTCCCAGGAGCTCTGCTCTACTGCCTCTGTGCTCCCACCAAATGAAGAGGAAAATAGTCCCTGCTGTTCTTAAAGCTACCTGTTCCTTGCTTAGGAAGAAGGCACATGTCAACCCCATGTACTGCCCAATGAGCTCTGTTTGAGTCAGACTACCCAATCACGGTAGCCTGGAAGACCGAGTAATATTGTTGGTCAACCTGGTTTATTGGCTCAGGGACGGCGAGGGATCTTTAGTTAGTTCACTTTCAGTGGAAGGGAAGAAATTCCATAGTCTTGTGAGAGAGGGTGATGTTTGTTCCCAACCTAGGCTACCATGGGACGAGGAGGTGGTGAACACAAAGGCGCCACACTGCCCCCTGCCGGTGTCAACTAAAGCCATGGGTAAAATGAAGAGCAGGGGGCTGGAGAGATGGCTCAGCAGTTACGAGCATTGACCGCTCTTCCAGAGGACCTGGGTTTGATTCCTAGCACCCACATAACAGCTCACAACTGTCTGTAACTCCAGTTCCAGGGGACCTGACACTCTCACACAGACATACATTGCAGGGAAAACACCAATGGGTTTGGTCCTCAGCTCTGGGGGAAAAAAATAAAATAATATAAATAAGTAAACGAAGAGCAGCTCATATAGGCAAGGCCCTGGAGATGGAACATGAGTGTCATTCTGGAGACATGTCTCTCTTCCCTTTGCACAAGGCAACATTCTAGATGGTGATGATGTTGCTCACGTGGGAGGAGCCATGTTTCCCATTCTCCCTGTCATTTATGGACTTGGTGGGATGCAATGAGGAAATGACAGATTCTCTTCTAAACCCCTCCTCTCCCCTCCCTAAACTGCCCAGGGGCCTATCTAGTTTTTTACTACAAGGGCAGAATTTTTACAAAAGAAGATTAGAACTGAGAGGGGCCTTAGCTACCACCTCACTCAAGTTCCTCATCTTACACATGAGGGAAAAAATAAAAAGTGCAGAGATGTTGAGTTTATTCCTCAAGTTCGTTAGACCTCAAATCCATCCGATGACAACTGACCCAAAGTTCTTTCTGGCAGATAGGACTCTGTCCCCAGTCTTGGGTGCAGGGGTGATGGGGACTCTGGTCTACAGTGGCTCTGTCCAGAGCGTAGGGATTCAGGGAAGACTCAGATGGCATTGTATGTAGGGATTGACTCACTTGGGGTTAGAGCTCTCATTCTGTTGCAATGCAAATGCCTTTAAGAAGAGATTGTTTTTGTTTTTTTTTGTGTTTAAAGATTTATTTATTTGTTGTGTATACAGTGTTCTGCCTGCATGCCAGAAGAGGGCGCCAGATCTCATTATAGATGGTTATGAGCCACCATGTGGTTGCTGGGAATTGAACTCAGGTCCTCCGGAAGAGCAGCCAGTGCTCTTAACCTCTGAGCCATCTCTCCAGCCCCGAGAAGAGATGGTTTTAAGGGCACAATTATGCATAGTTTAACACAATTGGGTATGTCTTCCTTTCGAAATAGGCTCTGGTAGACTTGTGGCATGGTTTACCCAGCCAGTCCGGGTTGGGTATATATGTTTTAAACTACCTCTTTGGTGTTGAATATGTGTGTTGTCTTTTTAAAGGTTGGATTCCTTGCTCAAAATGGGAAATGCTGAAATTCAAGGCGGACCTCAGTACAGCCGTGAAGACACTGCAGATCGCCACAGTTCGAATGTAAGGCGCCTCCTTCCGTCCTGCAGTTAACATACTTATATGAGGTAGAGGACACGGTCAGCCGGAACAGGGGCAGAGCCTGAGGCACTGGGCACGGGTCACGGGATCACCACATCACACTGCCGTTGTGTCTGTAATGTGAAAAAAATATACAAACACTCCCTCCTCCTTCCTCCCCTACTCTTCTCTCTCCTTCCCTCTCCCATCCCCTCTCCTCTCTCCCCCTCCACTCCCCTCTTCCCTCTTCTCCCCTCCTCTCCTCTGCTTTCTGCTTCTCTTCACTTCCTGGTAATGCATGGGAAATTCATGATGATGTGGTCAGTCTGTCAGCTCCGTCAGGTGACTAAGACAGCATCATGTTCCAAAATGTGGAGAAGAGAGGGAGGAAAGGCAGGTGTCAAAGAAATAAAAGGCAGCTAGGGTATTATTTTATAGTTGTTTTTAATGTGAAAACAATGTTAAAGGAACTTGTCATCTACAACAGGGGCCTGAACGTTTCAGGACATTGAGACTCAATGGAGGACAGACGCAACCCTTAGGAGGCTGGGATAATGGTGGGCACGATCGACGATTACTTTGCGCTACATAGCAGGCCTGATGCTTGGCACGTGACACCCACACTCCTCCCAGAAGCCCCATGAGAGAGTTCTGTAATCATCTCTCTCTTACTGATGAAGAAATTAGCATACCCCTCAGTGTGTCGATCTGCTCACAGCCTTATGCTACAGATAGGCAGAGCTAGACGTAAAACCCAGAACACCTACTGTTTTTGTGTGTGGTCCTTGCCCGGTCTCTTATGAGTGACACCGGGGGTAGCCTGCAAATGTAATACATGCTCAGTGTTTAGTTTTGTTTTAAATTGAAATGTAAGACAGGAATTAAAAACATAATCTTTCACCGGGCAGTGGTGGCGCACGCCTTTAATCCCAGCACTTGGGAGGCAGAGCCAGGCGGATCTCTGTGAGTTCGAGGCCAGCCTGGTCTCCAAAGCGAGTTCCAGAAAGGCGCAAAGCTACACAGAGAAACCCTGTCTCGAAAAGCAAAAAAAAAAAAAAACAAAAACATAATCTTTCTACCAGGATAATACTATTTTTACATTTTGGCATATTTCTTTAACCTTTTCTCCAAACATGCATGCATACATATCTTCATCCAGTCCTCCGCACATATATGTAGTAGATACATAACATGTATTTTATGTATGTTTATAAGGCATCAGATCCCTTGGAGACAGTTGTGAGCCTCCATGTGGGTGCTGGGACTCAAACCTGGATCCTCTGAAAGAGGAGCCAGTGCTATTAACCCCTAAACTCTTTCTCCAGCCCTAAAAACACCTTTTGAATATCAATTTGATCTTGCCTTATTTTTTCTCTTCATTTGACCACAAAGATTTCCCCGTGCTTTTAAATTCTTCAGAAACAAAATGTTGACTGACTGCTCAGGTTCCCAAGCAGAGGTGGCTCCTGAGGGTTTTTAAACCAGTTACATTTCTACAACCACCCTGAACATGTGTTTGGGGGGGGGCGGGGGGGGGTCTTCTTGAAGAGAGTCTGTTGAAAGCGGAGCTTGTTAAAAAGATACAAGCATTTAAGGTTCTAGAGACATATTGCCATTTGCTTTCCAGAAAATCATGTCGACTAGTCCTCCACAGCAATGTAAGAGAAGCCCCACCTCTTATTTTAAATTAATTAATTAATTAATTAATTTAAAAAAATTCTTTTGGGGGGTGGTGTTTCGAGACAGGGTTTCTCTGTGTAGTTCTGGCTGTCCTGAAACTCACTTTGTAGACCAGGCTGACCGTGAACTCACAGAGATCCACTCGCCTCTGTCTCCCTGGTGCTGGGACTAAGGGTGTGCACCACCACCGCCCGGCCCGGCTTACTTTCTACTCTTTTTGTGTGTGCATGCACATTCTCACATGTGAGAGCGTGCAAGCATGTATGCCGGTGCATGAGAAGGTCAGAGGTCAAGGCTGACTGTCCTTCTAAGTTGTTCTCCACCTTATTTTATTGTTATTGTTTTTGAGACAGGATCTCACGGCATGGCCCTGAGCAACCTAGAGCTCTCTTGGCAGACCAGGCTGGCCTTGAACTCACAGAGATCTGTCTGCCTCTGCTGGAATTAAAGACTACTACGCCTGGCCCCTCTACCTTCTTTTTGAGACAGGATCTCCCACTGAACCTGGTGCTGGCTAATTTTGCTAGACGGGGCGGCCAGCAGGCCCCAGGGGTTCTTCTCCCTCTGCCTCCCCAGTGCTGGAGTTAGAGGTGTGCCCCAGCACGTCCAGCTTTTGGGTGGGCACTAGGGACTGAACTAGCATCTTGGTTCTTTGTTTACTGACTGGATCGCCATTGCAGCCCCCCTTTTACCCCCCCCCCCACACACATTTAACTGAAACGTCTGTGTATACAGTGTAAGGTAGAGAGATTACAGCTCTGTGCCTGCCTTGTCAATGGTAACGATAGCTGAGTGCCAATAATAATAAAGTTTACAAAAGGCTCGTTTGGGGTAAGGCACGGTGTGAAACACTCACATGTTCCCGTGAGGTGGTGTTTGGTTTTCTTCTGTTTGACGTGGTTTGTGTGTCGTCCTGGGAATTGACTCCAACACCCCGTGCCCACTAGCCAGGCCCTCTCCACCAAGTTGCCTGCTGTTTGTATGCCAAGTAGAGCCTTAGGAAGTGGGTGAGCAGCTGTCTTCCCTTAGGGCTGTCTGATCCCCAGACCTGTGTGCTGAACAACGACGACACCCCACTGTCTCCCTAGGGCCATTTACCAAACGCACTCCCCATCCCTGATGATCTGTCTTGGTTCCACTGTATCATCCTTACGTACTTCAAGTCTTCACCATACTTCCGTTATCCAGGCTATGTGAACATGAGAAGGGCAGTTGAGGTGTCTAACAGATAGGGGTAAAATCCCAGCTCAATCAACTCCAGTGACCTTGAGAAAATCACCTGTTTTTCCCCTGTGCCTCACTTTTCTCATCTGTAAAATGGGGACAACAACAGGCATTTTGATGTAAGGTTATTGTAAAGAGTTTTACACAAGTAGTACTAAGTAAATGCTAATTATTACTCTCTTGAATCTGCACAACAAGTCTGCACTGGCCGCTCTTTCTCTGTTAAAGTATGTTAGCCATTTTTACCAATTTATTCTTGCAAGTGAATTTAGGACTAGTTTTTAAAATTTAGAAGACCTCCAAAGTAATTTTAAAGAAAGGAAAGTCATAATTGCAGGGGGGACGTGGGGAAGGCTGTACTTTCTGCTCAGTTTTACTGTAAACCCTATACCTTTCTGATATAAACAGCGGCCCCGTCTTGTTTCTTTTTAACTGAAAAAACAAAATGATGAACGTTCAGGTTAGAACACACAGGTTCATCAGACATCGGGTGTGGGATCTAGTCTCAGTCACCTGGACTCTCTGAACCCGAATCTTGTCATCATTCGGGGACAGTAGCATTAGCTCCTGCAGATGCTGATGATGCCCATAGCAGCTCATTTTCCAGTAGCATGTCCTGCGGGAACAAAGGCACTAAGCTTGTTAAAGACGTCAAATGTCTGCTGCCGTCCGCCGTCCGCCGTCCGCCATCCGAGGAGACTTTGTGAAAGCAGCGGCTTTAGAGGAGGTGGCTTGACATGAATAAATAAATAAAATGTGGAAGAGCAGAGTCTCGCTGCAGGGAGCAGCCGGGATGGGAAGGAGAACCCAGCCCACAGCGGGGAGCTGTGTCAAGAGGAGGTGCCTTAGTCATGGGATTCGCTAAAGCTGCTTGAGTGAGTTCCCCAGGGACCTGCCAGGCACAGAATCCATGCTTGTAAGAAGTTTTACAACATCTGTATTACAAAGCACTTCTGTGTGCTGGGTGGTGGAGCACACACTCAGGAGGCAGAGGCAGGCGGATGTCTGAGTTCTGAGACCAGCCTGGTCTACAGAGAGAGTTCCAGGACAGCCAGGGCTACGCAGAAAAATCCCATCTCTCTCTCTCACACACACACACACACACACACACACACACACACACACACACACACCCCAAACAAACAAACAAACAAAACAGCAAAACAGACAAAATCCCAAAACAGCAACAACAAAACACTTCTGTGAGAAAAAGAGCTGAAGAAACATCTGGTCATTAACATTTGAGAATTCATGGAGAAAAACCGAATGCTTGAGGGAATGAAGCAGTTTTGACAAACCAGAACTTTGGGCCTCTTATCCCATGATACCTTCTTAACACAGAACTTATAGGTTTATGAAGAGCTAACGAGAGAATCCTTTCTAACCCCAGTCACAGGTCTGTAGTGGGACAGGCTCTGTGGATTTGATCATTGACCCGATCCCAAGGCACTTGCTAAAGCAGAGCTGACATTTTTTGCTCTTTTGGGGGCCCACCACCCAGCTCCCAAATAAATCACACATAGAGGCTTATTATTACTTAGAAATATCCGGCCTTAGCTTGGCTTGTTTCTCACCAGCTTTCCTTACCTTAAATTATCCTGTCTACCTTTTGCCTCTGGGCTTTTCCCATTCTCTTACTTCTATAAATCTTACTCATACTCCATGGCTTGCTGTGTAGCTGGGTGACTGGCCCCTCATATCCTCCTCCTCCTTCTCTGGCTCCTTCTATATCTCTCCTCCCACATTTCTCCTTCTATATATTCTCTCTGCCTGCCAGCCCCACCTATCCTTTCTCCTGCCTGTCTATTGGCCGTTCAGCTCTTTGTTAGACCATCAGGTGTTTTAGACAGGCACAGTAACACAGCTTCACAGAGTTAAACAAATGCAGCATAAACAAAAGTAACACACCTTAAAATAACAATACTCTACAACACAGAGCATAGCCATGACAGTGTCTACGTGGGCCAGACAGCTCCGGGCTATAGTGGGGACCCTTTGGTTCAATAGTTAGTTTTATTTTTGTTTTTCTCATATTTTTCTCTAGAGTGTGGTGGTGTAAAGTACTAGACTGGGTATCCCTGACTTGCTTTTAATGCTAACCGAACCGTTTCTTAGCCCTGTGACCAGGTCTAAGAAATGGCGCTATGATATAACAGTTTAGACTTTGGATGTTGAAGTTCACATGACTTTCATGTTTCCTTTTGTCAATCATGGGAGAGGAGGCACTTGATTTCTTAAAGCCTTATGTTCCTCCTGTGAAATCGGGGTCCCCAAAGGGTCTGCATCACTGAGCTGTGGAAAAGCATTGAATGAGATCACGTAGCTAAGTAACACAGTCCAAGGTGTACACTGTAGTAAGAGATGGAGGCAGGTAGATGGCTGGAGTTCCCCGGCCAGCTAGCCTTGGTGAAACAGTGAAGCTTCAGTTCAGTGAGAGACCCTGACTCAAAACTGAGAAGGGGGGTGATTGAAGAAGACACCTCATGTCCACCTCTGGCCTCTCCATATACATACACACATGTGTAGACATTCACACACACACACACACACACACACGTAGATATATAGCACACAAAGTTATTATGTGTGCCTGTGTGGGTCTTAATATGTGTGGAGGGTGTTTGTGTGTATGGAGGCCAGACAACAACCTATGGAGTCATTCCTCGCGAGCTGCCCATCTCATTGGGTGTGTGTGTGTGTGTGTGTGTGTGTGTGTGTGTGTGTGTGTGTGAGATAGTGTTTCTCTCTAGCCTAGAGCTTGTCAGATAAACTATGCTAGTTGGCAGCAGCCTCAAGATCTGCTGTCTCTGCTCCCCAGAGCTAAGGTTACAAGTGTGCATCTAGCTTTTTTTTTTTTTTTTTTTTTGAGACAGGGTTTCTTCTCTGTGTACCCTTGGCTGCCCTGCAGCTCACTCTGTAGCCCAGGCTGGCCTCGAACTCACAGAGATCCGTCTGGCTCTGCCTCCCGAGTGCTGGGATTAAAGGTGTGCCCCACCATCGCCGCCTGGCTGCACCTAGCATTTTAAAAACGGGTTCTGGAAGATCCAACTCAGGCTCCTCCTGTGCTTGCAAGACAAGCCCTCTACAAATGGGGTGAGTGCTCCAGCCCTCCACCGATGGGGCCAGTGCTCCAGCCCTCCACCGATGGGGCCAGTGCTCCAGCTCCCTACAGATGGGGCCAGTGCTCCAGCCCTCTACCGATGGGGCCAGTGCTCCAGCCCTCTACCGATGAGGCCAGTGCTCCAGCCCTCTACCGATGGGGCCAGTGCTCCAGCTCCCTACAGATGGAGCCAGTGCTCCAGCCCTCCACCGATGGGGCCAGTGCTCCAGCTCCCTACAGATGGGGCCAGTGCTCCAGCCCTTTACTGACGGGGCCAATGCTGCAGCCCTCCACCGATGGGGCCAGTGCTCCAGCCCTCTACCGATGGGGCCAGTGCTCCAGCCCTCCACCAATGGGGCCAGTGTTCCAGCCCTCTACTGATGGGGCCAGTGCTCCAGCCCTCCACTGATGGGGCCAGTGCTCCAGCCCTCTACAAATGGGGCCAGTGCTCCAGCCCTCCACCGATGGGGCCAGTGCTCCAGCTCCCTACAGATGGGGCCAGTGCTCCAGCCCTCTACCGATGGGGCCAGTGCTCCAGCCCTCTACCGATGGGGCCAGTGCTCCAGCCCTCCACCGATGGGGCCAGTGCTCCAGCCCTCTACCGATGGGGCCAGTGCTCCAGCCCTCTACTGATGGGGCCAGTGCTCCAGCCCTCCACTGATGGGGCCAGTGCTCCAGCTCCCTACAGATGGGGCCAGTGCTCCAGCCCTCCACCGATGGGGCCAGTGCTCCAGCCCTCTACCGATGGGGCCAGTGCTCCAGCCCTCTACCGATGAGGCCAGTGCTCCAGCCCTCCACCGATGGGGCCAGTGCTCCAGCCCTCCACCGATGGGGCCAGTGCTCCAGCCCTCTACCGATGGGGCCAGTGCTCCAGCCCTCCACCGATGGGGCCAGTGCTCCAGCCCTCTACCGATGGGTCCAGTGCTCCAGCCCTCTACCGATGAGGCCAGTGCTCCAGCCCTCTACCGATGGGGCCAGTGCTCCAGCTCCCTACAGATGGAGCCAGTGCTCCAGCCCTCCACCGATGGGGCCAGTGCTCCAGCTCCCTACAGATGGGACCAGTGCTCCAGCCCTCTACTGACGGGGCCAATGCTGCAGCCCTCCACCGATGGGGCCAGTGCTCCAGCCCTCTACCGATGGGGCCAGTGCTCCAGCCCTCCACCAATGGGGCCAGTGTTCCAGCCCTCTACTGATGGGGCCAGTGCTCCAGCCCTCCACTGATGGGGCCAGTGCTCCAGCCCTCTACAAATGGGGCCAGTGCTCCAGCCCTCCACCGATGGGGCCAGTGCTCCAGCTCCCTACAGATGGGGCCAGTGCTCCAGCCCTCTACCGATGGGGCCAGTGCTCCAGCCCTCCACTGATGGGGCCAGTGCTCCAGCCCTCTACCGATGGGGCCAGTGCTCCAGCCCTCTACCGATGGGGCCAGTGCTCCAGCCCTCCACCGATGGGGCCAGTGATCCAGCCCTCTACCGATGGGGCCAGTGCTCCAGCCCTCTACTGATGGGGCCAGTGCTCCAGCCCTCCACTGATGGGGCCAGTGCTCCAGCTCCCTACAGATGGGGCCAGTGCTCCAGCCCTCCACCGATGGGGCCAGTGCTCCAGCCCTCTACCGATGGGGCCAGTGCTCCAGCCCTCTACCGATGGGGCCAGTGCTCCAGCCCTCCACCGATGGGGCCAGTGCTCCAGCCTTCTACCGATGGGGCCAGTGCTCCAGCCCTCTACCGATGGGGCCATTGCCCCAGCCCTCTACCGATGGGGCCAGTGCTCCAGCCCTCCACTGATGGGGCCAGTGCTCCAGCCCTCTACCGATGGGGCCAGCGCCCCACCCGGTGAACATACTGTTCAGCGGTTGTTCTCTTTGTACTTAGAGTCTCATCTGTGAGGTGGGCAACCCTTTCTCAATGCACACTTCTGTCCTTGCATTCAGTGACTGCCCATCACCTTATACTGCTTAGCTTGTACGGGATTCCTAGGCTGATTTTACGGGAACCTAGAGGTAATTTTCACCTGCTGGAGAAGCCAGGGATTAGGCTCTGCCCCTCAAACCAGAGATCACTACCAAGGCCATGAGAAAAGCAACAGAAAGATCATCCTTGCTTACACTGGGGCTCTTGGTCTGTACAAAAAAGGACGCTATGTCTATGAACCCGTTAAGGGCGGTAGAAGAGAGGGCAGTGCTTTCAGAAGCTAATGGGGAGCTTTTCCGAATACCACCGCCCACTCCGTATTTGACTAACATGGCATTTAGAGATACGGAAGTTTCCACCCTGTAGATGTTTACACAGGAACTTTCGTATCTTCATTTTTGGCCCCTTTGGGAAGGAGGGAGAAGGCTTTCCTCAGTGACGAAAGGGATTTACACTTGAGAGGTGCGCTTGCTTTCTTTTAGCACAGTTCAAAAGGTCCGCTTGCAGAAAATCAAGGAAAGTAGACCCATGTCTAGGCAACAATTGGAAGAGCCAGGGTCCCGTCTGGGGAAATGGTAATTAGATTCAGGATTCTGGACGGGTTTCTAAATATGTGTCGTTAAGCTGCCGTTCTGCCCCTCACCCGCAACGATTATAAATGGAGGTGGTGTGCGTGAATTCCAGCGAGGCAAGCTATAAGGGTCCTGCCTCCGTCCCATTGTTAACTAATTCTACCCACTTGGTTTATTTATTTTTTCCTTGTTTCCCGTATGGTTTGTCTCCTCAGCCATTGTCCACAGGACTCTGAGAAGTCACAGGAACCCGCAGTCTCAGACTCGAAGCCCAGCTTCATCTCCAGTGCTGTGGACAGGGATTGTACATCGCCGGGCCAAGTCACTCGGCTAAATCTCAATAACTTATTTGATTCTCATTTGTGAGAAGACAGGAAAGAAAGGAGAGGCAGGAAGAGGGAAGCAAGAGAAGACACAAAACACGGAGAGAGACCCTGGCTCTGCACTCTTCAAGAGTGGCATGGCTACCACCTCCTCTTTTTGTTAATCAGCTGCATTATTTTCAGTTATTTACTCGGTCCTTCTTTAAAAAAAAATTTAACCTTTTTCTTTTCTTTTTTTTTAAGACAGGGTTTCTCTGTATAGTTTTGGAGCCTGTCCTGCATCTCACTTTGTAGACCAGGCTGGACTCGAACTCACAGAGATCCGCCTGAATTTAACCTTTAAAAAAAAAAATGTTATATGTTACGGGTGTTTTGCCTGCAGTTACCACATGCATGCAGTGCCTGCAGAGACCAGAAGAGGGCGTTAGATACCCAGAAACTGGAGTTGCAGGTGGTTGTTAGTAACCACCTGGGGGCTGAGAATCAAACTTGGGTCCTCTGGAGAGCAGCCAGGGTTTCAATCACTGAGCCATCCCTAATCCCACTCTCGATTCTTTTTATACGTCCCTTCTCAGTACACCTCTTTTCACACTCCCAACCCCTCCCTGCACAATTAATATGTGTGCATTCATTCACTCAGGCCGCGGCCACCCCACTCCTGATGCATGAGCACACACACACAGAATCCAGTTCTCCCAAACACCCCAAGAGCCTTGTTGACATCTGTCATCTCCATTCTCGATTTCAAGTGCATCTCAACATGACAGCACCAGACTTCCTGATCTGATGTGCCTGTCTGAAGGGACTTGCTGCCAGGGCAGTTTTTGACATTTTTTTTCCCCCACCCTGTTTCTGAAATCCATTTTATTTTAGCGCTCTCTCTATCCACTTTAACATGCCAAATCTCCTAGAAGCTTTCCACTCCTCATCAGAGTCCTGGTACTTCCCATCCTTCTCAAGTACTGGGACCTCCCCGATTTCATCCCTCTATTCTGTCTAAGTATCTGAGGAGTGCACTTCCGGTCACTGAGACCATGGAGAAGAGACCACCAGTCCATGCTTGGGTAAATAGGTAATGATGGTCTGCAAGAGAGCCATAGAGGGCTCTCCGATGTGTGACCTCATCCTTGCCGGCCTGGCTCCTGGCCTCTCCGGATGGTGTTTTGCCAGCGGCTTTACTTGGCATGCTTGGGAATGCACATGGATGTGGGTTTCCCCACATCCGTGTGTTTGTATGTGTTGGGGTCAAAAGGCAGGGCCTGGGTTTGTAGAAGGATTGTTTCCAGCGGCTGATTTGGTGGATCTTGAAGGTGTGGCCTCGAACCCTAGCTTTATGTGTAGCTGTGTAACGTGGGCACTGTCTTTAGAATGGTGATAACCAGTATTCTTCCGATGGGAAGGCTGGTTTTGCCCAGTAGAAGGTGCCTGGTTTATACTTGTACGTGACTGACGCGATGTTCTAGAGCCTGCCTCCCTGTCTTAGTTTGAAACCTCCAAACTGGTTGGTTTTCTGTTCAGCTCCCTCTTCCTTTACCATCACATGCTCAGTAGTAACACATTCATGTCCCCTATAGAACTGTAATGAATACAAGCAGTGTTTATGGAGTGCAAGTGTATGTGTGTATGTGTGTGTGTGTGTGCGCGCGTGCACACATGCAGGCATTGAACAAAGAATACTTACATTTCTGTGACATATTTTTGTTTCATGTGAATTTGTGTTTTGCCTGCATGTCTGTATGTCTATGTGAGGGTGCCAGATCCCCTGGAGCTGGAGTTACAGACAGTTGTGAGCTGCCATGTGGGTGCTGGGAATTGAACCCTGGTCCTCTGGAAGGACAGCCAGTGCTCTTAACCACTGAGCCACCTCTCCAGCCCATCTGTGAGATCTTTTTAGCCCTATTTTACAAGTCAAGAATATAAGGCTCAGAGGGAGTTAGTATTTTGTCTCAAATGTCCAATGCCACATGGAAGAATTAGTTCTCAACTTAATTCCTGTGAGGTCGGGGCCTATTTGGTTGCGGTTCCCTTTCTCATAGCCTCGGGCACTGGGCTCACCCACGGGAGGTACTTAGTAACTGTTTAAAAATGGAAAACAGGCTGGAGAGATGGCTCAGCGGTTAAGAGCACTGGCTGTTCTTCCAAAGGTCCTGAGTCCAATTCCCAGCACCCACATGGTGGCTCCCAACCATCTGTAATGAGATCTGATGCCCTCTTCTAGCCTGCAGGCAAAACATGCAGGCAGAACACTGTGTACATAATAAATAAATAAATCTTTAAAAATGGAAAACACTCAGTGAAGGCCTAGCTAAGGGTTGGGTTGAATCTACTTCAAACTCCTGTTCTTCTAATTTAAACGCAACTGATTACATTAACCACGCAGGAGGAGGCCACAGAGGCCTCTGAGTCATTAGGCAGATAAGACCAGGAAAACAGTGTGGTATTGTATTCCCCCAAATATTGTGCATGCTAATAAACTTATCTGGGGTCAGAGACAGAACAGCCACAATATTAAACATAAAGGATAGGCAGTGGTATCACACGCCTTTAATCCTAGCATTCCAGAGGCAGAAATCCATGTGTTCAAGGATACAGCCAAGCATGGTGACTCATCACGCCTTTAATCCCAGAAAGCGAGCCTTTAATCCCAGGAAGTGGTAGTAGAAAGCAGAAAGGTATATAAGGCATGAGGACCAGAAACTAGAAGCATTTGGCTGGTTAAGCGTTCAGGCTTTTGAGCAGCAGTTCAGCTGAGACCCGTTCTGGATGAGGACACAGAGGCTTCCAGTCTGAGGAAACAAGACCAGCTGAGAAGTTGGCCAAGTGAGGTTAGCTGTGGCTTATTCTGTCTCTCTGACCTTCCAGTGTTCACCCCAATAATTGGTCCCGGGTTTGTCTTATTAATAAGAACTTTTTAAGATTCATGCTACAAAACAGCCATATCTTGAGTTCTTTTCTTTTGCACAGAAAGATGGAAGAAGCCAAACAAAAAAGAGACGGATTCAACAAACAGCCGATCCTGCGCCACTACAACGACCCAGAAGAAGAGGAGGAGACCGCAGAGTCCACCCAGGAACCCCGGGTTTTCTGGATGGCATTGTTGGTGGGGAAGGCTCAGATGCCAGCGATGGGAGAGGCGAACCCAGAGATGAAGAAGTTCCACTATGCCCTGGTAGATGGCTCGTCTCTGACCTAATATCCTCATGAGCGTCCCCGGAGGAAAGGAGGGCGAAGGAGGCGGTATTGGGCAGTTGGTGGCGATGGCTGGGGCTTTCCAGCCAGCAGGAAACTCTGGGGGAAGAGGCCTGTGTTTCTTCAATTCCTTTCCCCCAAGCATTCACATCCTGACACACTGGGTCGGGAAAAGGAGCCCCCAAACAGAGTGGAAACAAGCCTCCAATTTCCAAACCTTTCTTCATGTTCAGAGACCCTTTGATATTTTTGCTAAGCACCCAAGGGCATTTCTCCAAGAAATGGGAACCCTGTGGGGACTTAGCAGTTAGAGAAGCTTTCTAGAAAAGAGGGATTTGGGGGAATCAGTTCCTGCAAACCCAAAATGAAAAAAGGCTTCAAGATTCCATCATCGTCCATCTTGTAGAGGTTAGTGCAGACCAGTTTTGCAAAAATGACTCACAGATCTGTTGTTAGTCCTCAGCCCCGCCTGGCCTGGGTCTGCCCATGGATGCTGATGGGGAGACCTGCCCTCACCACTCTTTGCTGGGACAGCACCATTATCATTGGGTGGCACTAGGTAGCACCCAGCCACCTTGGTGTCTAGAGACACTGCCATTACCAGGACCAGTATGATCAGACTCCCTGTGAGAATCCACAGATGGGTTCAGAAGAATGTGGAGCTAAAATGAAGCCCAGGAATGTGACCCCATGGGGAGAAGGGAGAACATGCCCCTGGAAGTCAGGAAGCTTCTGTGTTGGTCCACCCCACCATCGACAATGCTCTCTGATGATGGGAAAGAGTCATTCTCTTTAGACTCCCCATTTGGGAGGCCGAGGCAGGAGGATCTCTGTGAGTTTGGGCCAACCTGGTCTACAAAGTTCAGAGCTCAGAGTTCTAGGTCAGGCAGGGTCGTTACACAGAGAAACTCTGTCTCGAAAACAAACAACCCCCCCCCAAAAAAAAACCCAAAACAAAACAAAGCAACACTTTGTCTCAGAATATTAATAAATATAAAATAGAATGTATATGTCTGGAAGAACTGTTAACGTTCCTGTTGCTTGATCAGTCCATTCCTTAACCTGGATTTCATCTATCCTTCTGGCCGCCTAGCTATCTGCCAAAGCTACGCTGACCTTCCTTGGGGTGGCCTGTACACCAACATATTCAGTGACTGGCCAGAGCCCATTATCCTGGGAACCTTCACACCCTTTGGATGTGGTAGCATTTCTCTTCCTCATAGGTATGTCAGATGCCAGGTAAAGTAGAATTTGTGGGTAAAGTACAGCTGTGAGAGAAGAGCTGATGCCAGCGCCATTTTTATTTTATTTATTTATTTATTTATTTATTTATTTATTTATTTATTTATTTATTTATTTATTTATTTATTTTTGCCGAATGCCGTTTGTTGAAGGAGGGAGGAGGTCTTAAAAACAGGCTTATAGCACAATGGGAGAACCCCAGAGGGCAGAAGTTTGCTACAGATGTTTTACAATCTTGCATCTAAACTGTTAAGGCCCATTATGCAGGATACACAGACAAGGAACTTCCCTTAAGCTTTCAGGAGGGTGGAACCCAGCAGGGAATTAGCATCGGGAGGATATCAAGGTCAAGGTCAGCAAGCAAGGCAACAGTTACCCAAAATGGGGGCCAGGGCCCTACTGGTCCCCCTTTTACTAGAAAATGAGCTTCTGACTTAGGTTGCATGGGATGTCAGCAGGTCACCTTACCCATCATGGAGACGCCTGCCCAGGCCACACAGGCGCTCTGTCTTAGGTTGGTGAGCACCCCCCAGGCATTACCAGTCTCTGAATACTCATTATCATACAGGCTCAATCATGTGTGAGCTGCAGAGTTAACTGTTGCCAAAGATCTCAAAGTGCCAGCTCCATTTTTTAAGCTGTCAATCTGCTTGGAAAAGAAGTTAGGGAGAATGAAATATTCATGCATAAAATAAATATGCATGTATAAGCATATATGTTCAAAGCTTCTCCCTACATAGGATTACAAATTGACATAGGCTAAATTCTGTGGGTCTCAGTCTAATAGTGTCATGCATGCAGGGGTGGTGTGAGGATGCTGTGGGGATGCTGTGGGGGATACTGTGGGGATGCTGTGAGGATGTGGGATGCTGTGGGGATGCTGTGAGGATGCTGTGGGGATGCTGTGAGGATGCTGTGGGGATTCCGTGGGAATACTGTGGGGATGCTGTAGGGATGCTGGGGGGAAGCTGCGGAGAAGCTGGGGGGATGCTGTGGGGGATGCTGGGAGGATGCTATGAGAGCAGAGAGGCTTATATGGGAGCAAGCTTTCAGGAGGGTGCAGCCTGGAGACTGAAGCAGGAAACCGATAGGTGAGTCCTGCTTCCTATGGGCTTCCTTGCCTCTTAAGAACCAGGCAACACTAGCAGGGCTCCATCCTCCAGCTGCACAAAATCTGCAATCTCCCTTAGCCTTTCTTGTGTTAGGAGTTCCTTCCTGGGAACTCTGTCCGCTGTCTGTCCTCTGGCTTTGACATTCTGCCATCGTGGAGCCTCCTTCTCTGCTCTGTCTCGAACAGCTCTTCTTAGTTGGAGCAAATGGGAGATTGGCTCTTCCTCCCTTTTTTTTTTGAGACAGGGTCTCTCTACATATCTCTGTCTGTCCTGGAACTCACACTGTAGACCAGGCTGGCCTTGAACTCACAGAGATCTGCCTGGCTCTGCCTCCCGAGTGCTGGGAGTAAAGTCATGTGCCGCCAAACACAGCACCACTTCTTTTCTTGATTTACCACCTGTAGATGTAACCAACCATCTTATTAAATAAGAAACACAGAGCCAATGCAAAGACAAAAGCCAAGAGATCAGAGCTAAGAGCCTTACCCGCCTGCTGCAGCTAGCCTCTTCAGCCAAGAGACCTCTCCCAAAGAGACCTACTTCCTGTCTGTTTGTCTTTATATATACTTTCTGTTCTGCCTTCTCATTGGTTGTAAAACCAACCACATGACTGCCTCATCACTGTCTATTGGCTGTATCCTTGAACACACAGAGATCTACCTAGCTCTGCCTACCAAGTGCTGGGATTAAAGGCGTGCACCACCACCGCCCAGCTTTTGCTATGGCTCTAATAGCTCTGACCCCCGGGCAACTTTATTTATTAACATACAACTAAAATCACATTTCAGTACAAATAAAATACCACCATAACCACCCCAGACTTTATTTTATTGAAAATACATGTTTTTCAAACAATATATTTTGATTATGTTTCCCCTCCCCCAACTCCTTCCAGTTCTTTCCTATCTCCCCACCCTTCCAAATCTGTATTTTTTGCTCTCTTTCATTAGCAAACAGGCATGCAAAAAAAAAGAAGACAAAAACAAATAAACCTGAATAAGACAAAACAAACACCAAACAGAAAAAGAGCCAAAGGAAAACCACAAGAAACACACAATTGTAGAATGAAGGTTTTGTAGCTGGGCTGGTGTTTACGTTTCTCCTTTGGTAGAGTACCTTCCAGACCATGAACACCAGTCAGTAGGGATGAAACTTCCAGGTAGGCATCAGCTTGACTTCTCTATGTTCAGTGAGTTGTGTAGGTGTTGTCTTCAGCAATAGAACCTTATCACCAGTTTGTGGAGAACAACCAATAGCCTGGGTTGTTTGGGAAGCTCCCATGGGGCCCCTTTAGCCAACAACTACATTAGGTGTAACCTATTCCCAGAACCGGAAGCTTCATTTGGTGATAAAAGATGTCCAGTTGGGGGTCTGTCTCCTCCATTATTTGGAGATTCCATTTAGATCACCTTCATCTATGTATACATTTAGGAAGCTTCTACTATATTAGGTTTTCATATAAACCCTCAAATGGGTCTTAGTTTTATCTCTCCCTTCCTGTATTCCCTCCCTCACCCCATCCTTTTATCCCCTCCCCATTTGATCCCCTTATTCCAGCTCCCCCCCATCAATCCATAACTGTCTGTTCTATTTTCCCTCCTTAGGGTGATCCAATCTTTCCCCCAGTCCCTTATTCTATATCTAATCTCTCTGGTTATATACATTTTAGCCTGCTTATGGAAGACTTAACAGTTAACATCTACACATAAGCAAATATATACCATATTTGTCTTTTGGGGTCTGGGCTACTTCACTCAGGATTTTTTTTCTAGTCACATCAATTTACCTGTGAATTTCATGATTTCATTTTTTTAAACAATTTATTTTTATTTTATGTGCATTGGTGTTGTCTGCACATGTGTCTGTGTGAGGCTGTCAGATCTTGGAGTTACAGACAGTTGTGAGCTGCCATATGGGTGCTGGGAATTGAACCTGGGTCCTCTGGAAGAGCAGTCAGTGCCCTTAACCATTGAACCATCTCTCCAGCCCCCATGATTTCATTTTTTAACAGCTGAATAATATTCTATTGTATAAATGTACCACATTTTCTCTATCCATTCATCCACTGGTGGACATCTATTCAGTTTCCAAATTCTGGATATTATGAATAGAGCAGCAACAAACATGGTTGAGCAAGTGTCTCTGTAGTAGGGTGTAGAAACCTTTGGGTATGTGGCCAGGCATGGTATAGCTGTGTCTTCAGGTAGATATATTCCCAACTTCCCAAGAAACAGCCACACTGATTTCCATAGTGGCTGTATAAATTTGCACTCCCATCAGCAATGGATGAGTGTTCCCCTTACTCCATATCCTCACCAGCATGAGCTGTCACTTGTGTTATTGATCTTTGTAGTAGAATATTATTTTAAGGTATGTTATTTTTGCTTATGTTGCATTTGTTTAACTCTCTGAACCTGTGTTACTGTGCCTGTCTAAAATACCTGATGGTCTAATAAAAGAACTGGCTAATAGCAAGGCAGGAGAAAGGATAGGTGGGGCTGGCAGGGAGGGAGAATAAATAGAAGGAGAAATCTGGGAAGAGGGATTGGAGATATAGGATGAAGTAGCCAGAGAAGGATGAGGGCTCCAGGGGCCAGCCACCCAGCTACACAACCAGTAAGCCATGGAGTAAGAATAAGATTTACAGAAGTAAGAGAATGGGAAAAGCCCAGAGGCAAAAGGTAGATGGGATAAGTTAAGTAAATCTGGCTAGAAACTAAGCCAAGCTAAGGCTGGGAATTCATAATTAAGAATAAGCCCTCGGTGAGTGATTTATTTGGGAGCTGAATGGTGGGTCCCCCAAAAAGAGTAAAAAAATAACCAACAACAAATACTGACCATTCTGACAGGTGTAAGATAGAATCTCAAAGTAGTTTAGATTTGCATTTTCCTGATGGCTAAAGATGTTGAATGTTTCTTTAAGTGCTTCTTACTAATTTCTGTTTCCTCTTTAGAGTATTCTCTGTTTAGATCTGTATCTTATTTTTAAATTGGGTTATTTGCTTTTTTAATGTCCAGTTCTTTGAGTTCTTTATATATTTTGTATATTAGCCCTCCATCAGATGTGTAGCTGGTAAAAACCTTTTCTTATTCTGTGGCCTGCCCCTCTGTCTGAATGACAGTGTCCTAAGTCTTTTCAGGTTCATGAGGTCCCATTTATTAATTGTCCTTAATGCCTGTGCTACAAGTGTTCTGTGCAGAAAGTCATCTCCTGTTCCAATGAGTTCAAGGCTGTTCCCCACTCTCTCTTCTGTCAATTCGGTGAATCTCCTTTGTTGAGGTCTTTGATTCATTTAGATTTGAGTTTTGTGCAGAGTGATAAGTATGGATCTATTTGCATTCTTCTACATGAATACGTCCAGTTTGACCAGCACCATTTGGTTGAAGATGTTGTCTTTTGCTTTCCGACTTCTCTATCAAAAATTAGGTGTGTATAGGTGTATAGATTTATGTCTGGGTCTTCAAACACAGTGATCAATGTGTCTGCTTTTATGCCAATACCATGCTTTTTTTTTATTACTATAGCTCAGTAGTACAATTTGAGATTGGGGATGGTGATACCTCCAGCAATTCTTTTATTGTTCAGGAGTGTTTTAGGTATCCTGTTGTTGTTGTTGTTTTGTATTTCCATATAAAGCTAAAAATTCAATTCAAGTCCATTCAAGTTCTGTGAAGAATTGTGTTGGTATTTTGATGAGGATTGCATTGAACTTGTAGATCCTTTTGGTAGACTGGCTATTTTTACTATGTTAATCCTACCAATGAGCATGGGAGATCTTTCCATCTTCTGATATCTTCTTCAGTGTCTTAAGGTTTTTATTATGCAAGTCTTTCACATGTTTGGTTAGAGTTACCCCAAGGTATTTTTGTTGTTGTTGTTTTGAGGCTATTGTGAAAGGTGCTATTTCCCTGATTTCTTTCTCAGTCAGTTAGTCCTTTGTATATAGGCAGGGTACTGATTTTTATTCATTAATTTTGTATCCTCATGCTTTGCAGATTCCAGGAGTTTCCTGGTGGATTTTTTAGGGTCACTTATATATACATTCACATCATCTGCAAATAAAGATATTTTGACTTCTTCCCTTCCTGTTTGTATTCTCTTGATCTCTTTCAGTTGTCTTGTTGCTCTAGCTATGACTTCAAGTACCATGTTGAATAGGTATGGAGAGAGTATTCCTGATTTTAGTGGAAATGCTTTGAGTTTCTCTCTATATATGTTGATGTTGGTTGTGGGCTTGCTGTAAATTGTCTTTATTATGTTGAGGTCTGTTGTCTTTACTATTGTTGTCATGAATCTCCATGACCAAAGCAACCTGGGGAGGAAAGGGTTTATTTGGCTTATACTTCCAATTACTGTTCATCATCAAAGGAAGTCAAGACAGGAACTCAAACAGAGCAGGAACCTAGAGACAGGAGCTGATGCAGAGGTCATGGAGGGGTGCTGCTTACTGGCTTGTTGCCCCTGCCTTGCTCAGCCTGCCTTCTTATAGAACCCAGGACCACCAGCCCAGTGATGGCATCACCCACAATGGGCTGGGCCATCCCCCATCAATCAGTAATTAAGAAAATGCCCTACAGACTTGCCTGTAGCCCGATCTTATTGAGGCATTTTCTCAGTTAAGGCTCTCTCCTCTCCAGTGACTCTAGCTTGTGTCAAGTTGAGGTAAAACTAGCAAGCACATATATCCCTACTCTCTTGAGGACCCTTATAAAGGGGTGTTGGGTTTTGGCAAGGCCTTTTCTGCATCTAATGAGATGATCATGTGAGTTTTGTTTTTCAGTGTATTTATAGGGTGGATTACATTTATCAATTTATATATGTTGAAAAATCCATGCATCTTTGGGTTAGTAATCTTTCTGATGTGTTTTTGGGTTCAGTTTGCAAGTATTTTATTGAGAATTTTTGCATCTAGGTTCATAAGAGAAATTGGTCTGTAATTTTCTTTCCTTGTTGAGTATTTATATGGTTTGGGTATCAGGGTAACTGTGGCCTCACAAAACAAAGTGGGCAATGTTCCTTCTGCTTCTGCTTTGAGGAATAATTTGAGGGTATTTGCGTTAACTGTTCTTTGAAAGTCTGGTAAAATTTTGTGCTAAAACCATCTGGTCCTGGGGGGGTTTTGTTGGGAGACTTTTACTTCCTGCTTCTATTTCACTAGGGAGTCTAGATCTGTTTAAATTGCTTATCTGATTTGATTTGTTTTGGTAGGTGGTATATATCAAAAAAAGTATCCATTTCTTTTAGATTTTCCAATTGGTGGAGTAAAATATGTTCTTAGGATTCTCAGTATGTTCTTAGGATTCTCTGGATTTCCTCAGTGTCTATTGTTATGCCTCCCTTTTCATTTCATTTCTTTTCTTTTCTTTTTCAAGACAGGGTTTCTCTGTGTAACAGTCCTGGCTGTCCTGGAACTCACTCTGTAGACCACAGTGGCCTCAAACTCACTGAGATCCACCAGCCTCTACCTTCCACATGCTGGGACTAAAGGTGTGGGCCACCACCACCCAGGCCCTTATCATTTATAATTTTGTTAATATGGATATTTTCTCTCCAACTTTTATGTAATTTGGATAAGTGTTTGTCAATCTTACTGATTTTGTAAGGATTCTGTCCTTAATTATGTCACCAGCCTGCGACGGCGTCCCAGCCTAAAAAGCGGATGGGCCCTCTGTCCATTCCCCCTTCTCTTTCCGCTCTTTCTCTCCTTCCGTCTGTTCTCTCTCTCTCTCCCCCTCTCCCCCTCCTCCCAATAAAGCTCTAAAAAGGAAACCATGGCTTTTGATTCTTCCAATCAGCTATCTCCTGCGCTGGCAGGCGGCAGCCAGCCACGAGCAGCGTCATTTAACCAACAGATTTTCTCAAAGAACCAACTCTTTTCTTCATTGATTCTTTGTATATTGTTGATGCTGTTTCTATTTTATTAATTTCAGCCCTGAGTTTGATTATTTCTTGCCATCTACTCTTTTTGGGCATTATTTCTTCTTTTTGTTTTAGAGACTTTAGGTGTGTCATTAAGTTACTAATTTTTTTTATGTAGGCACTTAATGCTATATGAGCTTGCCTCTTAGAACTACCTTCACTGTCTCCCATGAGTTTGAGTATATTGTTTTCATTTTCATCCAAATATAAAAAGGTTTAAATTTCTTTTTTTCCTTTCTTTTTTTTTTTTTTTTTTTTTTTTTTTTTTTGAGGCAAGGTTTCTCTGTGTAGCTCTGGCTGTTCTGGAACTGGCTCTGTAGAGCAGGCTGGCCTCGAACTCAGAGATCCTCCTGCTTCTGACTTCTTTTTTTTTTTTTTTTTGGTTTTTCGAGACAGGGTTTCTCTGTGTAGCTTTGTGCCTTTCCTGGATCTCACTCTGTAGACCAGGCTGGCCTCGAACTCACAGAGATCCGCCTGGCTCTGCCTCCCGAGTGCTGGGATTAAAGGCGTGCGCCACCACCGCCCGGCTGCTTCTGACTTCTAAGTGCTGGGATTAAAGGCATGTGCCACCACTACTCAGCTTAATTTCTTTCTTATTTCATTCACTAGTAAATTGTTCAATTTCCATGAGTTTCTAAGCATTCTGTTGTTGATATCCAGCCTATATATATATATATATGTATATATATATACATATATATATATATATACATATATATATATATATATATATATATATATATAAACATGCACTGTTGTTTCAATTTTCTTGTATTTACTGAGGCTTGCTTCATGTTCAAATATGTGGTCAATTTTGGAGAAAATTCCATGAAGTGCTGAGAAGTATCAAAATCATAGAAATTAATTTCCCTAACCTAAAAGAGGTGCCTGCCAAGGTACAAGAAGCATAAAGAAGACAAAAGAAAGTGGACCAGAAAAGAAAGTCCTCTCACCACGCAATAGTCAGAACACCAGATGTTAGAACAAAGGAAGGATATTCAAAGCTGCAAGGGAAAAAGACAAAGTCACATATAAAGGCAGACCATTATAATAACACATGGCTTCTCCATGGAGATCCTAAATGTCAGAAAGACCTGGACAGATGTTCTGCAAACTCCAAGAGACCACAGATGCCATCTTAGACTATTATACCCAGCAAAACTTTCAATCACAATAAATGGAGAAAGAAAGATGTTCCACCAAAAGCCTGAATTTAAGCACTGTCTACCAATCCAGCTCTACAGAAGGTGCTAGAATACTTCAACCTGAAGAAGTTAGCTTTACACCCATGAAAACAGAAGGAATAAATAATCTCATCTCAGCAAATCGAAAGAGGAGAGAGAGAAAAAACCCAAAAGGAAACAACAAAATAATGGGAATCAACAATCACTGCTCATTGATAGCTCTCAATCCCTCAATACAAGGACAAAGACTAACAGATTAGATTTGAAAACAGGATCCATCCTCCTGCTGCATCCAAGAAACATTCCTTAACGTCAAGGATAGCCATCACCTCAGGATAAATGATAGAAAAAAACATTCTTAGCAAATGGACCCAAAAAACAAGCCAGTTTAGCCATTTAAATTCTGATGTAATAGAATTCAAACCAAAATGAATCTGAGGAGATAGACAAGGACACTATACTCAGCAAAGGAAAAATCCACCAAGAGAATACTGCAGTTCTAAACATTTATGCCCCAAACACAAGGGCGCCCAAGTTAAAAGGAACATTACTATAGCTTAAATCACACATTGACCCTCATACGGTAATTAATAGTGGGTCATTTCAATACCCTACTCTCACCAACAGACAGGTCATTCAGACAAAAAACTAAATGGAGAAATGCCGGGCCTAAATGATGCCATAAACCAAACTGACCTAAAATATTTACAGAACATTTCACCCAAACACAAAAGAGTATATACCTTCTTCTCTACAGCGCATAGAATTTTCTCTTTTCTTGGTTTTCATTCATAAAATGGCATTCTCCTTAGGCCTCTGGGAAGGTAGTTGAATTCTTGAAAGAAAAAGTTGCCTCTATGTACAGTATATTTGTATGCACTGATTAAAAATCTTCCCAGGGCACCTACTAATGTGGGCATGTGCAGGCACTAAGTATTTCTCTTATATTTTAGTGCAGGGAGACAAGGAAACAACTAAATATATCCTGTATCCGGGAGACAAAAGTGTTAGAGAGAAAAAGAGGTCAGAATAAGGGGCACCACAGGGGGTGTGGGGTGGGAGTCTCTGCTGTTTGATGTGAGATGTCTCTGGTAAGAGGTCTTATGAACAGAAACACCTGGAAGCTGGTCTTTCTGCTGGAGAGAGTATTCTAGGCAGTAGGAAGACAGAACAGAGGACCTTAGTTAAGAGGACAGTCCCCAAAGCCAAGTAGAGCTATGATCTGCAGACATTTGTCCCTGCAAATGTCTCTGGACTCGCTGGTCCTACACACTCCCCGGCCCTGCTCCCCATTGAAGTCCCTCTGGAGTTGAGAAATTGTTGCTGACGTGGCTTTGCTGTTTCATAGCTCAAAGCTTTCAAGAGAGTTTTATTTGTTGATCGCTTGGGTCATGAGAGATTTATAGAACAGTAATGTAAACGTCTTACATAGACGGTAAAATGGGGTGTGCCAGTCTATCTCAAAAGCTAAGACTTTGTCCTTTCCGGCCTCACAATGCTTTTCTGGAGCCATAAGTAATGTGTAAGATCTAAGCGAGGTGGGAATAAGTCGTGGGCAAGGACTAAAGACAGAGATGAGAGCACATTGCAGGCTTCCTTCATTGTGCTGTGCAGCACAGGCATTCAGGAGGGCAAGAATGTGGACAGTGGTACTACTTGGAGCATGTATGTGTGTAAGCAGAAATGGAATGCATCACTTTATATGTGGGTTAAAATGAAGGACACATAGTCTATACTCAGTGTTTATAGTCAGATAACAGTATACAGTGCTTTCTTTTGACCCATGTTTCTTGGGGGTTGAATCAAGGACCTGGAGCATACTAGGCAAACACTCTCTCCCTGAGCTATGTCCCCAAAGCTCTATTTATTTATTTATTTATTTATTTATTTATTTATTTATTTATTTATTTATTTATTTATTTATGTTTGTTTGGGAACTGAGGATCGAACCCAGGGCCTTGTGCTTGCTAGGCAAGCGCTCTACCACTGAGCTAAATCCCCAACCCCCTCTCTTTATTTTTATTGTTGTTATTTTTATTATTATTGATGTATATATGCCATGATACGTATGTGGAGGTCAGAGAATAACTGTGGGGTTTGTTCTCTGCTTCCACCTTTTCATTGGTTCTGGGGTCAAATTCAGGGTGCCAGGCATACAGGGCAAGCACCTTTGCCCTGTAAACGGAGGCAGGGCTTTTCTGTCCTGACCACCTGGTCCCAAATAAACACACAAGGCTTATATTAATTACAAAATGCTCAGCCGATAGCTCAGGCTTATTACTAACTAGCTCTTACATTTAAATTAACCCATTTCTATTCATCTACGTATTGCCATGTGGCTGTGGCTTTACAGGTCCTCTGGCATTTTGCTTCTTGGGTGGCTCATTCACATCTCCCCAACTCCACCCTTCTTCTTCACCTCCTTAGCTTGTTTTTTTCTGCCTAACCTTATCCTGCCTTGCTGTTGGTCAGTCAGCTTCTTTATTAAACCAATCAGAGCATAATTTACGCACTGTACAGGAATATTCCACAGCATTGCCCCTGAACCTTTCTCCTGACCCCACTCTTTTTCCTTTTTGTTTTTGAGGTAGGTTCTCACTCTGGCTTTGAGCTCATTCTTAAACAGGCCTTGAGTTTATGAGTCCCCTGTCTCAGCCTCCTGAGCAGGTGGGATTACAGGCCTTTACCACCAGACCTGTCTTAATGTTTTTATAACCAGAAAAACCTAAGTATTACTTTTAAAATCCATTGTTCCAATCTAATACTATGATTCTGAGACTTAATAAGACATATAATGATGGAAGCTTTTAGTGTGTTCTAAGGGAGATAGGATAAGACAGAGCTCTAGCTCATGGAGGTGATGTGTACATCTAGGGCCCAGCCTGTGAGGCAGTTTCATAGGTATAAAGTGCTCTCCAAGCTCATCAAATTGTATATAGTAATTATGCACCTTTAAAAAATGTCAATCATACCTCAATAAAGCAGTTAAAAAAAAAAGCTGGGCTTGATGAGGCATGCCTGTAATCCTCCAGGAGACTAAGGCAAGAGGATCACCAAGTTCAAAGCCAGGTTGAGCTACATAGGGAGATGCTGCCTCAAAAAAAGAGTGAGCGAAAGATGGTACATAGACTAGATGGATGGATGGATGGATGGATAGACAGACAGACAGACAGACAGCTAAGCTGGATTTGGAGCTGAGTAGGTAGGTGGATAATTAACACTCAGAAGGGCCTGCAAAGTATGGATTCTGAGTGTCAGAGGGTATGTGGAACAGGAGATTTGAGAATCCCCAAGCATAGTGGAAACACCAAGGCTGAGAATGTGCACACCTGACAATGTGCAGGCTGGTACAGGACTGAGAGAACCTCTCACCGGGAGCATGAGAACTGGTGTTTAGAATTTTTTTACAGTTCTAGGAAACGCGCCAAGGCGTCAAAGTGTCTGCCAAGCTGGAGATGGTCCAGTGCATTAAATGGGCCAAGCAGGAGACCTATGCCTTTCTTGTTCCTGGGAGTGCTCCTCAGTTCTTCCTGCAGAGGAAGTCTGGGAAGCAGTGAGCAGTCCCCTCCCACGGGGCAGATGCCAGCAGCCCAGGGGGAGAGGATGGTGTATTACTTCCTTATGAGTGCTGTGACAGATTACCATAAATGTAGTGACATCACAGATAACCCTACAGTTGTAGACGTGAGAGGTTCCAAATGGGTCTCGATAGGGTATAGTCAAGGCACAAAGTCACATGTCTTTAGCACACTGTAGGGAAAATCTGTCCTCCTGCCTTTCCCAGCTTCTGTGGGCAGCCTGTGTTCCCAGGCTCCTGGTCCCTTCCTTTACTGTCAAAGTCAGCAGGGTAAGGTCTTCAAATTCCAATCTCCACTTGTCTCATCCTGTCTCCTTTTCTGATCTGACTCTTCTACATCATTTATTTAAGTATTTCGTGATAACATTGACCCACCTACAGAATCTTCCCACTTGAGGTCTTTAGCTAGAACAACATGCAAAGTCCCCTTTCCATGTAAAGGCATATTTATGAGGTGTTTTTTTTTTTGTTTTGTTTTGTTGTTGTTGTTTTTTGAGACAGGTTTCTCTGTGTAGACTTGGAGCCTGTCCTGGATCTTACTCTGTAGACCAGGCTAGCCTCAAACTCACAGAGATCCACCTGCCTCTGCCTCCCAAGGGCTGGGATTAAAGGCGTGTGCCACCACCACCCAGCCTCTTTATGAATTCTTGAAAAAGACATATTCGGGGCCCACTGTTCTTCTGAACAGGCCAAGGTAGACTCTTTAGCCATCTCTGTCACAGAGCTTGTCTTTAAACTGTCGGACTTTGGCTCCTAAAAATAACTACTGAGTGATGTCTGCTCAGGTTGGCTCATACAATGCCTGGCTTTATCCTGGTGCTATGAATATGACCCAAACTTGGTCCTCCTGATTTTATACCATGTCTCCCAGCTTCATCCAACCCCAATTCCTCCCCAGGCTCAGAAAGGAAATAGGGCAAGGAATGGTATTAAATATCATCGAGGGTCAGGATAAGGTCAAATGCAGGCTGGGGAGTTGGGGAGGGGGGTGTCAGAATTTGGAATAAACCAAAAGCAGGCGGCAGGAACTACGGGTCTCAACGGTACTGGCTGTGAATGCTGACTATATTCATTTCCTAGGCTATCTTGAAAGTCACCATAAGCTGCTGTCTAAGACAGCAGAAATGTGTTCTCTCCCAGATCCAGGGGCTGGAAGACAGATGAAAGCACTGGGCTCCAGGAGAGATTCTCTCCCACACCTGTTTCTTTTCTGTCTGTTGGGCACCCACAGATTTCTTGGCTGGGCCTTTCCTTCCTTCTCTGTTCCTCTGTTTCTCTCTTTCTCTGTGCCCAGCTCCTCTTCATTCACGGACATCAGGATTAGCTTCAGCACCCACTATAAACCCAGGATGATTTCCTCCTGAGGCTCTTAACTGATTACATTTGCAAAGGACCCATTTTTCAAATAAGGTCACATCCTGAGGCTCAGGGGACTTGAGTTGGAGGAAGCTAGTACTCGACTCACTATAACTGCTGTGTCTCTGTGGAGTGTTATTTTTCCACATACTTGTACCTGCTGCTTTTCCACACACTCAAGTTCAGTTAGTGACACAGTTAGATGTTTCCACCTTAGATGGAAAACTAGTAACAAAGTGCTGCATAGATAGATAGACAGACAGACAAACAGACAGGCAGACAGAGCAACACAACAAGTTTGGATGTGGATTTAGGAGAATGTTTCCTGGCTGTTAGAGTTCTAGGAAGAAACCAGCATCACAATTGACTCATAAGGCCACCTCCCGATGAAGCAAGGCACCCTGGGGATTGCTTTGACCTCCACCTTTGCTGGAGTTCACATTTCATATTAGCTCCAATCACACATCTTCCCATCCCCTATATTTTTTAATTCTCCTAGCTTCCAGATGATGGTAGTTTCATCTCTTAAAAAAAGTTTGGAAGAGGGCTGGAGAGATGGCTCAGAGGTTAAGAGCACCGGCTGCTCTTCCAGAGGCCCTGAGTTCAATTCCCAGCATCCACATGGTGGCTCACAACCATCTGGAATGAGATCTGGTGCCCTCTTCTGTCAGCGGGCATACATGCAGGCAGGACACTGTATACATAATAAATAAATCTTTAAAAAAAAGAGTTTGGAAGGAACGATTAGGAAGCATGATGCGAACTGAGAATCAAGCCATGGGCGCAAGAGCCTTCCTTCCTTAGCAAGGTTGTAAATGTGCATTCCTGGGCTTCGCCTGCATTCAGCACTTCCTGCACGCTGACCGCACTTCCGGTGAAGCCCCTTTACACAGCTTCCCTTCCAGGTTGTTTCCGTGAGCCAAGTCAGCTGCCAGCTCGCCAGCGAAGACAAGACAGGTCAGCAAAAAAAAACCCTAAAGACGCAGAAGACTAAGGCTCGATTCTGAAGACACAAATACCTAGAAGGAGACGGATTAACAGGCTCACAAAGTGGCTGCGCGCGTCACACTAAACACCCGCCCTCGGTGTGGAAGGGCCTGTCCCAGCTTTGATGCTGAGATGAATTGAAGGGCACGGGACCTGGAGTCATTTCAAAGGCTGAGGAAGCTCTTTCAAAAGGTCGTTCCGCCTCTCAACAATGCTAGTTTAAAAGTTGGGAAGGAAAGATTAGGAAGCATGATGCAATTTTCTGGCATTTTAATTGAACATCTCGTTCCAGGACACTGTAGAAAGAACAGAGAAGTAATAATTGCTTCTCCAAGAATAAATGTATTTCACTGGATTTTTTGAGAGTTGTTGGCGGTGGGTTGTTTTTTTTTTTTTTTTTTTTTTTGAGGAAGGGTCTCACTATGTAACGGGGGCTGATCTCAAACTCTTTGTATAGGGCCAGGTTGTCTTCAAACTTTGTGAACCTCCAGCTTCAACTTTTTTTTTAAAAGATTTATTTATTTATTATGTATACAGAAGAAGGCGCCAGATCTCATTATAGATGGTTGTGAGCCACCATGTGGGTGCTGGGAATTGAACTCAGGACCTCTGGAAGAGCAGTCAGTGCTCTTAACCTCTGAGCCATCTCTCCAGCCCCCAGCTTCAACTTAAGTGTTAGAATTACCAGTTTGTGCCACCAGGCCAGAATTTCCAAGTATTGCTGTGTGTGTGTGTGTGTGTGTGTGTGTGTGTGTGTGTGTGTGTGTGTGTGTGTGTGTGTGTTGGGGGGAGTGGGTTAACTAGAAAGAGCATTCTAGATTTTATTTAATTTTCCCAGGAAACCTATGATTTAAGCATAATTCTCATCAAAGAGAACCAAGGCTTATGCAAGATGAATAACTTTTCCAAGTCCACATAGTTACAGAAGAGCATCGAAAGTTTTTAGCCTTTAATCCAGGGCTCTCCCCCACCCTTTCCAACCCTTAATAGGTTGAGAGAAGGAAGGGCGAGAGCTGAGTCCACACTAGATGAGTCACCGTGAGTCATGGTAATGGTGACACTGGAATTATGAGCCTGGCCTTGGAAGCTAGATGACTTACGTATCTGGCTGTCTGCCGGAGCTTGGAGGCAACCTGGCTGTGCATCTTGCAGGCCAGTTCAAGCTGCTTCATGTGATGGCTGGGTTGCCAAGCGGCAAGAATGAAGGAGAGCCCCACTGAGTGCTTTCAAGCTGCTGATCAAATAGGGCAAGGCACGTGGCCACATCTACCTTCAGAGCATGGAGAAAGAGACACGTGTTCTCTTGAGACAGTGTACGATTTTGCCTTTATTTTTTTCCCAATCAGCTATGAGAGAAATGTCTCTCTCCTTTGGGTCTTTCCACCTTTGGTTCTATTTTGATCAATCGTTTCCCATTACCTTGAGATGTGCAAACACATAACAGATGGATGAGCATTAGTTTGCCACCCAAGGGTATTGATGAAAACTTGTAAGGCTTGGTTATTTTCTCCCGCCTGGTGCTGGCCCAGATAGTTTTATATTCTCTTAACTCTGTATGCTATGCTGATCCAACCTAGACTGGCCACCTTCTATTATTTTAGGTATCATATCCGTCACCTGCAACTATTCCCAAAGTTCAGACACCGAAGTCTATTTACATTACCGCATTCATGTACTTTCTGTCCCAGAATGGAATACCTGAGACCATCTCTCTAGCTCCCTCCTATGAATTCTTTACTGTTCCTTCATGATGGTATTGGTTTTTACTCTCTGGGCTCTTTTGAGGGGCTGCCACCCAGCTCCCAAATAAATCACACACAGGGGCTTATTCTTAATTATAAATGTCCAGCCCTAGCTTGGCTTGTTTCTCACCAGCTTTCCTTATCTTAAATTATCCTGTCTACATTTTGCCTCTGGGCTTTTCCTGTTCTCTTATTTCTGTGAATCTTGCTCTTACTCCATGGCTTGCTGTGTAGCTGGGTGGCTGGCCCCTGGAGTCCTCCTCCTTCTCTGGCTCCTTCCTTTTCTTACTCCTCCATCTCTTTTCTTCTCTCTCCCCCCAGTTTTCTCCTTCTATATATTCTCTCTGCCTGCCAGCCCTGCCTATCCTTTCTCCTGCTTTGCTATTGGCTGTTCAGTTCTTTATTAGATTACCAGGTCTTTTAGACAGGCACAGTAACACAGCTTCACAGAGTTAAACAAATGCAACATAAACAAAAGTAACACACCTTAAAATAATATTCCCTAATACCTTCATATTGCAAATGCTTGCTCTAGAGGTTGCTGTAGCTCTCAGCATTTACTGTTGACTACTTCTCAGTGAGAAAACCCATTATGATGGGGGTGTTGGCAGTATATTGGTATTCGTATATATGTATTATTATTATTGTATGTTAAATTTTTATTTACTATTTTGTGTGTGGATGATGGGGGACACACATGTGCCGTGGTACACATGTGGAGGTCAGAGGACAATTTTGTGGAGGGGTTTTTCTCCTTCCACCTTTATGTGGGTTCTGGGAATCTAACTCACTTAATCAGGCTTACACAACAAACACATTTGTCTGCTGAGCCTTGTCAGCAGCCCTTAGGTCAGCGGTCATGACCCCTTTGGGGGTCGAATGACCTTTTACCAGGGGTCACATATCAGATATCATGCATATCAGATATTTACACTACGATTCACAACAGTAGCAAAGTTACAGTTATGAAGTAGCAACGAAAATAATTTTATGGTTGGGGGTCAGCACCGCATGAGGAGCTGTATTAAAGGGTCGCAGCATTAGGAAGGCTGAGAACCACTGTTCTAGAGAGCTCTTGAATCCATGCCCATGTCTCTCTCTCTCTCACCTATATCCTAGTCCAAGCTATTATCATCATCTCTCCTGAATCATTGAACAAGTCCGACCTTCTAAGCCTGCCAGTGTAGACCTGCCTTGCACCCGCCCATCTAATCACGTGCGCGATTTGTTGTTAAAAAGCTTTGATGTCTCATTGTTCTTGAAGGTGGAGTTAGGATAGCTTGGGATTCCAGCACATCTGGCCCAAGGCTGCCCATCGCTCCAGAATCCACGCTAGTCACACTAGTTTTCTGGTTTTGTTTTCCTTACCCCTGAATGCATCTGTGAATCTTTGGGGTCAGATGCCCATGTCCGATTCAGTCAGCCATAGTCAAAGAATCGTGGTCACATGGTCTTATTAAATAAGAAACAGAACCAAATGCAGAGTTAAAAGCCCAAGAGGTCAGAGCAGTAGCTAAGAGCTGAGACTTAAAACTGCCTTCTTACCCTTCCTGCTGCTGCCGTCCTTCCCCTCAGAAAGAGGCCTACTTCCTATGTGTCTGTCTTTTTATTGACTTTCTGTTCTGCCTTCTTATTGGTTGTAAACCCAACCACATGACCTCCTTGTCACTGCCTGTCTATACAGACCGCCAGGTCTCTATGGTTGGTAATGAGATTAAAGGCGTGTGTCTCCATGCTGGCTGTATCCTTGAACACACAGAGATCTGCCTGTCATGTGATCAGGATTAAAGGTGTATGCCACCACCGCCCAGTTTCTGCTATGGCTTGCTATTAGCTCTGACCCCCAGGCAACTTTATTTATTAACATACAAATAAAATCACATTTCAGTACAAATAAAATATCACCATAACATGATATGATAGAGGCTAGCACAGTTCATATTTGTTCCCTTGTGGGAGTGATGGATGGAAAAGGACACGCATCCTAAATGGGTCATCTGAATCAACTGAGTACTCTTGGCTCCCAAGAAGCACTGGGGCAGAAGTAGAGTGACCGTCTCCCAGCAAAAGGGTTCTTTTGCTCTTTAAGGCTACATCTCGGTGGCTTCCATCACCTTAGCTAAATCAATAAATCTGTGAAGATTTATTTCCTTGTTCTAAATTAGCCCTATCTCTGTGTTTGTCATAGGAAAGTCATAGCCATGATGTTTAATCAGGATGGAGGCATGCTGATCAGCAAGAAAGGAAACATCGTACGAGAATGGATGTGGCCTTCCAAGGGAAAGATTGAAGATCCAATTGAAATCGGGGTATTATTTTGGAACTTGTTATTCTTTTTCAAATGTGTGTGTGTGTGTGTGTTTGTGTATGCTCATAGGTGTAAGAGGGCACATGTGTGAGCAGGTGTACGTGAATATAGAGGCCATGAGGAACACCATCCACCTCCTTTGAGATGAGATCTCTCATTGACCTGCAACTTAGGATAGATTGTAATTAGGATAAATTGTCTGGCTGGTGATGCTCAGGGACCCTGTCTCTGCCTCCCAGTGCCGGGAATACAAGCATGTGCCAGCATGCCTGGTATTGTTGTGTGAGCCCTGTTATAACTGAAAAGGGGGCAAGTTTGACTCCAGGCCAGAAGACTATTGCCACCCAAGGACATGAGACTGAGTTACTATTTTACAATTAAAAAGGGGGAAAAGCTGAGAAATTGAACTTTGTATGCATGTATTCTGCCATTTGAAAGTTAACAAATGATCTAAACTTTGTAAGCACTCACTGAGTGCTTCTGAGTGGTCATTCTGTGACTGTGGTGCCAGCTTCCTAGGGTCACATAAAGTTACCTTTTGTGTGTGTTTGTAAACTAAACAGGCCGCAATAAGACAGGGCCACTGTGTCTGGTTGTTTAGGTGGTACACTGCACAGGTAACTGTCAGGGTACATTTGTAGAGAACTGTGATGTCCAGGTAGCCACAACGCCACTTTTGATTCTTGAACCTCAAAATAGTTTGCAAGTCCACACGTCAGATTTCCAAGACTTCACAGAAAAAGAGAATGCAAGGAAGGTGTCTTAGTAAGTTTATGGACCAACCAGGGAAATGCCTCAGTAGCTAGAGATGCCTGTTGCCAAGGCTGATGACCAGAGTTGACAACTCAGGACCTACTTGGTAGAAGGTGGAAAAGAGCCAATCCTGAAGGTCAGTCTCTGACCACCACACGTGGAGATGTTTATTATAAACTATGTTCTCAAAGTAACCCCTCTTGCATTCTACTCTTTTTTTTTTTTTTTTTTTTTGGTTTTTCGAGACAGGGTTTCTCTGTTTAGCTTTGCGCCTTTTCCTGGAACTCACTTGGTAGCCCAGGCTGGCCTCGAACTCACAGAGATCCGCCTGGCTCTGCCTCCCGAGTGCTGGGATTAAAGGCGTGCGCCACCACCGCCCGGCACATTCTACTCTTTTTAACATGTCTACTAGCAATTAAAAAAACAGTCACTCCCTGGTTCACACCTGTGGCTTACCTCGCATTTCCTATGAATAGCCCCATTGTGAACATCTGCATGGGAAGTAATGTTTCTGTCTTTCCACACGACTTACAAAATCGCACGCCCCGTATCCCCTCTTCAGATGGTACATCTTAAAGAAGTGATGTCCGTGTCTGGAGGGATAGGGAAGCAAAGAGAACATCAAGAAACTACCAGGCAAGATCCCGTGTGTGAATTTCTTGACATTCCGACATCAGGATCTCCTCATCTTTTGCCTACAAAAACAGTCAGAGAGATTATTTATTTTGGATTACCTCAGCTGGTGCCTTCAGAGAGCGGATGAGGGCAACTTGTACCTCAAGCAAGAGTCCTTACAGACTTCATTAGGATGCTGTATCCACAGAGTGTGTGTGCGTGCGCGTGTGTGTGCACGTGTGTGCATGCGTGTGTGTGCGCGCGCGCATGTGTGTGTGTGTGTGTGTGTGTGTGTGTGTGTGTGTGTGTGTGCTGACCAGCACACTCTACTGAGCTTCATTCTTTTTGTTTGTTTGTTTGTTTTTTTGTTTGTTTGTTTTCGAGACAGGGTTTCTCTGTGTAGCTTTGCGCCTTTCCTGGAACTCGCTTTGGAGACCAGGCTGGCCTCGAACTCACAGAGATCCGCCTGCCTCTGCCTCCCGAGTGCTGGGATTAAAGGCATGCGCCACCACCGCCCGGCCTGAGCTTCATTCTTAACCCCACAATCATTTTGTAATCGCTGCTTTCCCATTCTTATCCTTTATTAAAAACCCCTCCCACTTTAACAGCAACATTAAGGCTTCTAAAATGTGCAAATCCTTGGCAATCATTAATGGCATTTCTTGGCGCTAAAGGGCATCTACCAAGCATATCATGCAGGGAGAGGCTGCTATGTCCTGAGGCAGAATGAGACCTCAGAAGGACCCAATTGACATAGGATTTTCTCAATCTAAAGTGGACCCCATCTTCTTTTAAGATACGACTGCATGCCTTGCAAAATAATTTCTGCCCATTCACCCTCTTTCCGTAAGTGAGCAACACAAAACCCCCAAACCCGACTCTTAAGTTTCTGACATGTAGGTGGAAGCTGCCTGTGAATGCCTGTTCCTCATTTCCTCAACTTGCACTTGACTTGTAAAAGGAGATTCTATGCCCCCAAACGATCCCCTTTCTGTTGCTTCCAGGTAAATCAATATATCACTGTGACTATTTCGGGGCGCTTCGCCATCACCTTGATGTACAAACGGCATCCACAAAGCCTGAAGCTGTCACTGGCGCCTGTGAAACACAAGCCTCCACGTTTACCTAATAAGGTGGGCCAGAGGTCTCTTAGTCACCTTAGACAACGGGTTCTCAACCTGTGGGTCGCATATTAGACATTTGCATTATAATCCATAACAGTAGCAAAATGACAGTTATGAAGTGGCAATAAGAATAATTTTATGACTGGGGGTCACCACAGCATGAGGAACTATATTAAAGGGTCCCAGCATTAGGAAGGCTGAGAGCCACTGTCTTAGACATTTAACCAGATTTAGTGGGGTGTGCCTTTTAAATTCAGTACTCAGGAGGCTGAGGCAGGAAGATTATGGGTTCCAGGACAGCCTGATCTGCACAGTGAGACCAACCTCAGATGCATTAAGGAGACTTTGCCTGAAAAGGAAAATATGTTTCTGTTTTCATGCAGCTAAGTCTTGAGCTTGGCTGGATTTTGATCAAACTTCAGAAACTTGAAAAATCTGGAGTGTATTTATGTGAATGGTACAGTTATTAAAGAAAGCATATGAACATGTATATAAGTTACTTTTTACTTTGTAGAATTGCTACAAACATGTTGAACACCCTGGATTTGTATGAATTTCTTTATAACCGTGAATGCCTTTATGCCAAGCTATCTTGCTTCCCTGGGTTTCATTAGCTATGACTTCTGAATAAAGCTTTACCCTCTCCCAGATGTTCCCTGATATCCACCCCTCTACCCGAGATGCTAAGGAAATGTTGGCGACCTACAAAACGAAGTGCAGGCTGCTGAAGTTCATGGCCCAGAACAAAGATGTGAGTGCCAAGTATTCACTATTCCCATCTGGCGGCTGAGGTGGGGATGGCTTTTATTTTTCACACTATTCTAGTTACTTTCAGTTCCAACATAGACTCGGGTTGTTTGAGAAAGCCAGTGAGTCTTTGATGGTCTCTGTCTCAGATGGGGAACAGTCAGTTCATGCTTTCTGATTGGCCCAGGGTTCATGGTTTCTGATTGGTCCAGGGTTCCTGCTTTCTGATTGGTACAGCGTTCATGCTTTCTGATTGGCCCAGGCATCTGTAGCTCCTCCCACCTACAGCTGGGTTGTGTTCAAGTTGCCAAAGAAGCTTGGGTGGGTAAGCTTCTGGTTAATATAAATCATGACGAAGAGTGATGATCATTTTATTTATGAATGAACTGAAGCTAGGAATGATGTTCATTTTATTTATGAATGAACTGAAACTGGGAATGGTGTTTATTTATGAATGAACTGAAGCATGCTAATAGTTGCTTCTTTCTCATAGGTAGGGCCTTAGAATCTAAGGCCCTTTCATACTCATAGAATTTTAAACTTTGGGGGAAGTAAAGTCCTGATAATGCAGCATATTCATTTCCATGAAAAAAGTCTTACATATCTATTTTAAAAGACTGAAAGGATGCATATCTAATATTTCATATTGAATATATTACTTATAAGATTTGCTTACATGCATGCACACACACACACACACACACACACACACACACACACACACACGCACAATGTGTGTGCTTGGTGCCTGTGGAGGCAAGAAGAAGGTATTGAATCCCTCAGAACTAGAGTTACAATAGACAGTTGTGAGCCTCCGTGTAGATGTGGTTCCTGGGAACCAAACATGGGTCCTCAGCAAGAGTAGCAAGTGTTCGAACTGCTGAGCTGTCTCTCCAGCATCAAATGAATATGTTAATTTTAAAAATAAGAAAGAAAGAGATCTTTGTGAATGTTAGTACTATTAGTACAGAATCCTGTACTACTGCCCATCAGTTGGTGACTAGATAAAAAGACATGATCACTTTTTAGTACAGAAGCCCTGGTAAGAAGGGCTTCTGAGGTGCTGAAACAAATGACGTCCTCCAGGCATGGTGGCTTCCTCCCGTAATCCCAGCACTTCAGAGGCGAACGCTGGAGTATGGCGAGTTGGAGGAGAGGTTGGGTTGTACAGAGATAGCCACAGGATGAATATCCGAAACGTCCAGCTAAGCAAGAAAAGTCAGACATGGAAGAGTAAACAAGGTGCGATTCCAATTGTGTGGGACCCTAGAAAAGACCTCTGGGCAGAGTGGGGAATGCTCACAAAGAGGAAGAGGAAAATTTGATCCTACATCTTGACTAGAGAGTGTACCTTCACGGGGCCCAAATCCATCCAATGGTCACCTTAAAGGATCTTGTGTATTGAATATAAATTACAACAAAAAAAAGTTGTCATGCCTAAAAAGAATTCTAGTAAGAGCACAGATTCAGTGACTTGTCGAGCAAAGAGAGGAAGTTCACACGCTAGCTGCACACATCAGCAGCACCAGAGCGAAGGACGGCATTTTGCTCCATATCGGCCGACACCAACGAGAGACTTGCTCTTTGTGGTGGTTCAGGTACAGGAATGGCAGATTTTCCTCTTTGTTTTTTTTTCTTTCGTTCATTCTTTCATATTTTTGCAGTGCTGGCAATCCGGAGCCTGGCACATGCTAGGCAGGCGATGCACCACTGAATTAGATTCCCAGGCATCACGCTTTTTCAAGCACACTTATCCTGTTCAAGGTGTTAACTGTATGAATCACAGAGACAGTTCCTACCCAGTCTGTGTGCCTGTGGACAGACATGTGTTTGGGAATTTTTGGTGTTCATGTGTTACTTCTCTGGGCTTTTTAACTTGTGCCTACTGATCCTTTGAAAAAGAAGAAAACCACACTCTCTCATTTGCCTCTGCCTTTCCCAAAGTTTATTTCCCACACATGGTGCTCAGGCCTATCACATGTTGTCAATTCCATTCAGTGTCTTTGCTAGCAAGTTGTGTTTTTAGCAAGTCTGAGAGAATTTTCCATCAACCTATGCTGTGGAGGGTTTGGAGAGAGGAAAGGGAAGGGAGAAATTAATTATAATCTCAAAAAAAGTAAAAAAAAAAAGGCTTCTAAAAGAGGGGGAGAGAGGGAAGAGTGAACAGATGAATGGATGGATGGAGAGAGGGAAGAGTGAACAGATGAATGGATGGATGGAGGGAGGGAAGAGTGAACAGATGAATGGATGGATGGAGGGAGGGAAGAGTGAACAGATGAATGGGTGGGTGGAGAGAGGGAAGAGTGAACAGATGAATGGATGGATGGAGAGAGGGAAGAGTGAACAGATGAATGGGTGGGTGGAGGGAGGGAAGAGTGAACAGATGAATGGATGGATGGAGGGAGGGAAGAGTGAACAGATGAATGGATGGATGGAGGGAGGGAAGAGTGAACAGATGAATGGATGGAGGGAGGGAAGAGTGAACAGATGAATGGATGGAGGGAGGGAAGAGTGAACAGATGAATGGATGGAGGGAGGGTGGGAAGAGTGAATAGATGAATGAATGGATGGAGAGAGGGAAGAGTGAACAGATGAATGGGTGGGTGGAGGGAGGGAGGGAAGAGTGAATAGTGAATGGGTGGATGGAGGGAGGGAGGTAAGAGTGAATAGATGAATGGGTGGATGGATGGAGGGAGGGAGGGAGGGAAGGAGGGAAGGAAGAGTAAATAGTGAATGGGTGGATGGATGGAGGGAGGGAAGAGTGAATAGATGAACAGATGGAGGGAGGGAAGAGTGAATAGATGAACAGATGGAGGGAGGGAAGAGTGAATAGATGAATAGATGGAGGGAGGGAGGGAAGAGTGAACAGATTAATGGTGGATGGATGGAGGGAGGGAGGGAGACTTCTGAAGAAATTCACTGATGTTATATTAACCATCTCAGTAAAGAGAAGTGAGGGGATGAAAGAAAAGATTTGAAGCTGCCGGTATGAGGGGTTTTTTTTTCAGTTCCAAGAGGTTTTTGTGTCTAGAAAAACAGTATTTGATTTGAGTTTAAAATTAATATTTTAGAGCTACCCATTAAAAACCCAGTTTTTGCCAGGGGTTGTGGTTCATGGCTTTAATTCTGGCACGTGAGAGGCTGGAACAGAAATGTTATGAGAGAGCAATCTCTAGCTGAGAGACTCAATCTCAAAACAATTTCTAAAAATTTGTTAAAACATTTCAGGGTGCTAGGCAGTGGTGGAACACGCCTTTAATCCCAGCACTTGGGAGGCAGAGGCAGGTGGATCTCTGTGAGTTTGAGGCCAGACTGGTCTACAAAGGACAGCCAAAGCTACACAGAGAAACTCTGTTTCAAAAAAAAGGCCATTTAAAATATACTTATTCCACTAATAATATCCACTAAGATAACCATTGTTTCTGTCTTCTCATTGATTGACTCAAATTGAGCTGATTATACTTGATAATTAGACTCCCATACAATTTAATGAACAAAATTTTACATATTTTGAAGTATATTTATAGTTTTAAAGTTTATTTTTATTTAAGTACTTCAAATGCATATTTATAACCATAGCAAGCAAAATATTCTCAGGTTCTTAACATTTACATAGCACATAAATTAAATTAAGGGATTCTCAAGTTCTCTCACATATTTCAATTATGTTTGAACTTAGTCGCTTTATCTAAAACTTTTAAAATTAATTGTCACAAGTCTATATCAATGTGTTCAACATAAATGGAAAACTCAAGGTGGGATATCTAAGGTTTTCTTTTTTAGTTTTTCTAGACAAGATTTCTTTGTGTAGCCTTGGCTGTCCTAGAACTCTCTGTAGACTAGACTGACCTTGAACTCACAGAGATCAGGCTGCCTCTGCCTCCCGAGTGCTGGGATTAAAGGTGTGAGCCACAATGCCTGGCTTTAGGTTTTCTTAACTGATCAAACCTTCAGATTTCCTGGGTTGAGAGAGAATCCTGCTGTTAAGAACACTTGTTGCTCTTGCAGAGAACCAGAGTGTGGCTCCCAGTAACCACATGGTAGCTCTCAACCATCCATAACTCCACATCCAGGGGATCTGACCCCCTCTCTGACCTCTGCAGGCTTTTTATGGTAGGCAAACATATACACAGCAAAACACTCTTCCACATAAGGTAACAAGATAAATCTAAAAAATGAACATAGAAAATCTTCAGATTTCCAATATAACAAATATAAAAGATGGTCTTGTGACAGATAATACATTCATACACATTAAAGCTTCAGTATCATGAGATAAATATACTTCATCTTTATTTTCCCATTTTTGAGGTTGAGATTAGATGGTAAAACTCCTGTTTTTAGGTGATTATATCAAGGCCACTGATGTTGCTTTAAGTCCTTTTTGGAATCATTACAACAAGGAAGTTCAAGTCTGTGCCTTTCAGATGGAGTTGAGTTTTCAAACTGAAGTGTCAGCTTTATTGCCCGATTTCTATGGAATAAATTCTTCAGAATGCTCCCTGCCTACTTCATCAGCCTCTGTGTGGCTCACTGACTCCTCTCTCCCTTCACATTCCCCCTGCTCTGTGCCCATCTTCATCTGGCTTTGAATAGTGCACAAAAATGGAGAATAAATAGAGAATTAAGTGTACCTTTACATATAAATGAATAATTACATATAGTTAATGAATATTTATAACTTTTGCTGCTGCTAAGTAAAAGTTAGTGCACTTAAACATTAGACTTTCTACTTATAACTCATGGTCTAACCTGGTCTCTGCTGTACTGTGATTGCCAGCCTGTTGAGGTTTTCCACTGACTGTGAACTCCTAGAGGATAGGGAAATGGCCTTTTCTCTCTTAGTTTATTATGATACCATAGCCTTTGTAAGTATGTATTTCAGTGGCGTTAAGTATGGTCACAAAAGAATATGGCTATTATGTATGACTTTAGTCTAAGTTTCTTGCACATTGTCAGGCTATAGATAGTACTTAATAAATACTTGTTGGGTGGTCTGATTAATGGGTGAATGGGTACATGAGGATGAAGGATTGATGTTTGCTGGCCACGCAGCAAGCAGTCTCCCTCATATATGTGTGTGTATACCAAGGATATTGATGTATATATTCATCTTCTCATTTAAAGGCTTCAAATTTAGCAGACCCAGTGGACACAGACTCTGATGATCCAGGAACGGACATAAGCCTTCTGCATGACCTTGTGGCATCCATCAAACTAAGCAAAATGCAGAAGAAGGTTAAACACATCCTCCTTCACTGGCTGAATTACTACAGATCCACATTGGGTAAGCCTTGGAATCCACTGCTCTGCAATCCCTGCTCCACAACCCATTGCTCCACAATCCATTGCTCTACATGACCAACTTCACAGTTCTGATTTCTAGAAAACCGATATTTAAACACCTGCCCCCACCGAGGTTCCAAGGTTGCAGGTTTATAACTGTGAAGCCCTGTTATACAACTTCTTATCATGGACCCTGGTGAAGGGCTGCAGCAGGAACACACAACATGACTTTTGATTTTGTTTACTTTTTTGGGAGAAGGCAATCCATTTGGCCACTGCTGTGTTTCCATAAGGAAAGGAACTTTCAATTTTATTTTTATTTATTTTTTTATATATCATTGGTTGTGAGCCTAGCCTTTACTAGCTGAACCATATCTCCAGCCCTTATATTTATTGTTTTGATGAGAAACTCCTCTCACACCAT
Source organism: Peromyscus californicus insignis (assembly GCF_007827085.1). NCBI lineage: Eukaryota > Metazoa > Chordata > Mammalia > Rodentia > Cricetidae > Peromyscus > Peromyscus californicus. The sequence goes on from NW_026294535.1 coordinate 12,492,602, forward strand.
CAAGTCCAATCCTTAGTCTCCTCATTTGATCACTTGTGTTGAGAGGGGTCTCATGCTCAAATCCTCTATTGAATGCGCATCAACTCATGGCTGGTGTTGATTACAGAACCTAAAACAATCTTAGTTCTTGGCTGGTGATGACGAAACATAGTTTCTTCTCATTATTCATGGAAGTTGGGTTCTGTCTTCTCCACAAATACTAGGTTAGTGTGTTGGTTACTTTTCTTATCTCTGTGACCAAATACCTAATAAATAACAAGTCATAGGAAGGATTTACCTTGGCCCATGGTTTGAGACATTTGAGTCCATCATGAGGGGGAAGGTGTGGAAGAGCTCAGCATAGCAAGACGTCATGGCTGGGGCTCCTGACATCTCAATGGAAAGGACATAAAAAGTGGGGATGTTAGCACTTAGCTGGTTTCCTCTGTTTTTCCTTTTTATGGAATCACCTATATTCAGCATAGGCCTTTCGTCTTCAGCTAAACCTCACTGGAAATGTCTTCAAAGACATATAAGTGATTTCTTAGTCTTTGGCTGAGATCATGTGTAAAGAATGCCCAGAGGTGTGTTTTCTGGGTAATTCCAAATCCAGTCACGTTAACAATGAAGATTAATCACCCCATGACTGTCCATCCTTTGTCAGCTTGACATCCTAACATTCTAACCCTGGTCCTCAAAGGCTCACAGTAATTTCTTAATGCAAAATGCACTTAGTTCATCTTTAAGAGCCCAAAGTCTTAACAGTTTCAACATTGTCCCAAAAGCCAAAATCTCTGCTGAGATCCAAGATGATCTCTTAACAGAGTCCTTATGAAATTAAAAAAAAAAACACATTGCACACATCTCTAAACAGTGACATATGGTAAGCACTTCCATTTCAAAAAGAAAGAATGGCAACATAGCCTAGACTAAAGCATTATAAAAACCCAACAGGGCAAACATCAAATCCTGCAGCTCCACCTACAGTATCTGAGGCTCTTTGTGGTATCATCTGGGCTCCACCAGACTTGAGTGGTTCTGTCCCTTCAATTCTCCTGCCTGAGCACACATAACCTCTCAGTACGGATCCTCTCAGTGCCAGTAGCTTTTCTTGCTAGACATCTGATGGTCCAGGCACCTCCTGTTGTAGGTTGTGTTTTGGCTCTTTTTGGGGGGCCCACCACCTAGCTCCCAAATAAATCACACATAGAGGCTTATTCTTACTTATGAATGCCTGGCCTTAGCCTGGTTTGTTTCTAGCCAGCTTTTCTTAACTTTAATTATCCCCACCTACCTTTTGCCTCTGGCCTTTTCCCATTCTCTTACTTCTGTAAATTTTACTCTTACTCTTTGGCTTGCTTTGTAGCTGGGTGACTGGACCCTAGATCTTCCTCCTTCTCTGGCTCCTCCTTCTTCACTCCTCCATCTCTTTTTCTTTCTCTATATACTCTCTCTGTCTGCCAGCCCCACCTATCCTTTATCCTGCCTCCCTAGTGGGCATTCAGTTCTTTATTAGACCATCAGGTGTTTTAGACAGTCACAGTAACACAGCTTTACAGAGTTAAACAAATGCAACATAAACAAAAGTAACACACCTTAAGATAATATTCTACAATACCTCCAACATATGGGAGCATTCCCTGAAGCTTAGGCACTCTTTTCATAGCTTCTTGCCAGTCTTTGAGGGGAATTTAGCCCCACCGCATAGTGCCTGGCCTCCTCAGCTTTGTGAAGGGACCTTAGTGCGAAGTTTCACAGCTGCATTATACATGCCTATAAAATCAGTACAGTAACACAAATTGCTAAATGGTCTTATTAAATAAAAATCTGGAGCCAGATATTGGGGTTTGAAACCTGAGAGATCAGAGGAATAGGAAAGGCCACAGCTAACCTCACCTCACCAACTCTGCAGCTTCCAAAGAGAGCTACTTCCTGTCTACCCACACCTATTTGCCTTTCTTTTCTGTTCCCTCATTCGCTCTCTCAGCCCAGCTATATCACTTCCTCTTCCTGCCCAGCTCTGTCACTTCCAGTCTGTCTGTACAGACTCCAGACCTCTATGGTTAGTGCTGGGATTAAAGGCGTGTATCACCATGCCTGGCTCTGTTCCCAGTGTGGCCTTGAACCCACAGAGATCCAGACAGATCCCTGCCTCCCAAGTGATAGGATTAAAGGCGTGTGCTACCACTGCCTGACTTCAGCATTTACTATAGTGACTGACTTTTCCTTCTGATCCTCAGATAAATTTTATTGGGGGACACAGTATATTGGGGGACACAATACATCACCACACAGTACCATATAGATGATGCCACCAAGTTGTTCTGCTAGCCCAAGACATTTTCTGATCACCTTTACCACAGCTGTAGAGGCGTCTGTGCCCCTGAATGGATGAATCTGGGAAGACACCTCTCTCTCACCTTCAGTTTCACTCCTTGCAAAGGGATTTGCATTTAACAAGCTGAATCTTTGATGGGCGAGGTCGAGGTACCTTTCCTTGTTTCGTGCAAAGTCCCAAATCTCTCTGTAGTAGCACTTATTTGTTTTAAAATTATAGCAGCTTCCTTTACACATACCTCATCTGCAATGTTTAACTTGCTTATTCCTTTCCCATTACACTGCTTTCCCATGATGTATCTAAACCACACGGTCAGGGACTCACAGTGATAGTCCCACTTCTCAGTGTCAGTTTTCTGTATTAATTACTTTTCTTGTCACCATAACAAATGCCTGATAATAAGAATGATTGGGAGGGAGAATTGATTTGAGCTCATGGGCTAAGAGAGTAGAATTCATCCAGGGGAGCACACTTGTGCTTCCTGCAAGCTTTGGTCACAGTGCTCTTATCAGTCTCTATAATCTTTTTGTTTGTTTCTTTGTTTGTTTGTTGAGATTTCTCTGTTTCTCTCTGTAGCAGCCCTGGCTGTGCTGGAACTCACTCTGTAGACCAGGTGGTCCTCTAACTCACAGAGATCCGCCTGGCTCTGCCTCCCGAGTGCTGGGATCAAAGGTGTGTGCTACCACCACCCAGCCCAGGCTCTATAATCTCATTTTATGTGTATTTCTGTCTGGTAAGATTTTTCACTATGTTCTCAGGGTCAACAGCACGCCTGAGTGAAGCCTGCTCTACATATGTTTTCTTTGTAACTCACCTCAGAACCTTTTTGAGCTCAGGGGCTCTCGACAACACTTCAGTTCCAACTACAGTCACTTTCGACAGCAGGGTTATAAGAAAGAAAGCCAAGAAATTGCTAAGCACATGACACTCAATAGTCCATAGACAGTTATTTACAATATGAAATCTGAAATGAAAAAAAATAAAGCAAAATATAACTTTGCTTGAGCTCACCTGGGACTACACATCACAGACAACTCAAATTCTTTGACACTCTGCACCTGTCTGCGGGCACGAAAGGACCATGCACATTGACTTTGGGGTACAACTTATCAAGTAAGGAAATCCACAGGGATGGAGCGAGCATTACTTCTATGTCAAATCGAAGGCATCTTTCTCCATCCGAGGGATTCCTTTGCGACATCCTATCACACACAGCAGAGCTTTCCAAAGGCTTTGCAACAGATGTTTTACACAGAAACTGAAAAATGCAAATTGTCCTCAGGGGAGCTCACTGGGCTGGCATGCTGGAGTCGCTGGGACAGTTGCTTCTACCTACACCCAGCCTAGTGGATTTACCCAGTGTGCCGTGGAAGTCCAATACTTTACAAAAGTTTGTTTCTTTTCTTTTCGAGATTATAATATAATCATCCTTTCTCCTTCCCTTTCCTGTCTTATATACCCCTCTTACTCTTTCAAATTCATGGCCCCTTTTTTCATTAATTGTTGTTACATGCATATATTTATATGTATATACATATATCTTCCTGCATATAACCTGCTATGGGCCTAAGGTGATGAGGCAGAAGGCTCAGCCATGGGCGTGGCAGAGGGAAGATGCTCAATCTAAGGTAGACAAGAGCTAGAGGAGGGGAGAAGGATGAGTGAATAGACTAAAGATAAGATATACCCTTGAAAGGTACTCTTCCAATGACCTACTTCCTCTACTGAGGACCTCCCTCCTAGATCCCACTACCTCTCAATAATACCATCAAATTATGAATCTGTCAATGAATTCATCTATTGAGTAGATCAGTGTGTTCATCATCCAGATTGCTCCCCAAAGCCTCATCTCTGAGTATTGCACTGGGGATCGAGTCTTCAACAAATGAGCCCTGTTTTGGTTTTGGTTTTTTTTGGTTTTTCAAGACAGGGTTTCTCTGGGTAGGTCTGTCTGTCCTGTTTGTCCGGTCCGCTCTGTAGACCAGGCTGGCCTTGAACTCAGAGATTCACCTGCCTCTGCCTCCACAGTGGAGGCATGTGCCACCACCACCCTGGCACAAATGAGCCTTTTGAAGGGGACACTTCATATCTATAAAACCTTCCATTCCAACCCCATGGATACCAAAGGCCACATTATGAGGGTACTATTTGAATAGGATTGTATATTTTAAATACTTGGCTCATTCCCTGGCACAGGATAAACACAAACTCCTCTGGATTGTATTTGTTGATGACCTAGATATCTTCCTTGTTTATGACATCTGTGCCATGGTTCCTCAGAGAAGACAAGAGGTACCCATAGCGGGAGTGATGGTGGTGTCCATGGAGAGGAGGATTTATATGTGATGAAGAAATATCCCAGCTACCGCACCCAGTGTAATCTTTCCAGCTCAGCCTACGAGTGTCTTTGTCCTACTGAAGATGTTTAGCGGGGTGTGTTTTGTTCTCATTTCAGGGCTGGAATCACTGCATATTTGCAAACTGCCCATGTTTGCCAAAAAAGCGGTCAGGAAACCAAAGGTTGCATTTGCAATACCTGCCCTGAGTCGGAACGCAAAGGAAGCCGATTGGTACAAGGAGTATCTCCGGTACAGAAATACCTTCCTGGCGCTGAAGGAGTTCTTCAAGCCTTTGCCTTACCATTACATCCACAGGACCTCAACCACCAACCAGTGCTCCCGGTAACCAACCTCCCTCATTTTAGCCATCTGAAATCTGGTTCATGGTTGAGAGACATTAGATCAGTGGTTCTCAGCCTTCCTAATACCCTTTAATACAGTTCCTCATGTTGTGGTGACTCCCAGCCATAAAATTAACCCGTCGATACTTCATAACTGTCATTTTGCTACTGTTATGAAGTGTAATGTAAATATCTGATAGGCAGGATATCTGATATGCGACCCCCCCAGAGGGGTCATGACCCACAGGTTGAGAACCACTATGTTAAACGCCCCTTTCTTTCAGCTCTTTCATGTAGGTTCAGTAGGGTCCTATAGGTGGCTTAACACACGTGTGCAGGCTGGGTTAGAGATCACCACCTCTGGGCTGCTTTAACTCACAGATGTGAAAATACCTGCTACAAGCAACTTAGAGGAGAAAGGGTTTATTCTCATGTGCAATTTTAGGAGCTACCACTCCATCCTGGCAGGGAAGGCACAGCAGGGGATGTGGGTCAGGCTTGGGGGGGGGGGGGCTTTTCCACATCTCGGTGCCTCAGGAAGCCAAGAAAGTGGGGATCAGAAGCAGGGCCAGCCTATAGTCCTCAGTGCCCTACCCCTAACAACCTGTCTCTGCCAACCAGGCCCCACATCCCCCCCAACATGCCACCAGCTGAGGACCAAAAGCTGAACACCCAACAAGACTGTGGGGGACGCTTCATATCTGAACCATAATACATACTTATTAATGAAGAACTTCCCTGAAGCTGAGATCCACTTACACACGCAGATCCAAACCCTCGAGCTCTCTCTGCTCTGCTCTCTAAGAAGGCGTCTCATTTAGCAGTGGAATTTGGATGGCTCAGGAACCAAGTCCTAGTTTGTCTTCACGGGTTTGGACAAACACATGTTTAAAAACTAGCTGTGCTGCTCACACATCTTGTCAGCACATGCGTGGCACACACGATGGTCTATCTCTCCTTCTTTGTCAGCGTTCTGGAGGGAACTGTGCCCTGCTTCATTCCTCAGCACAAAAAGAACCTAATTCTCCACCCCTCTGTGTCTCTGGGCAGGGGTAGGCCGCTAAGGGCAAGGCTCTGAGAGGGTTATAGGCTAGTCCTGCTTCTGGTGCCTCTTTCTTTGCTTCCTGATTCATCAAGATGAGAACAAGCCACCACCAAAGCTAAACAGGGCACTCCCCGCCAGGGAGAGAAGTCTCTGGTGTCAGCTCCGGCTGGATCTGGACAGCGTGGGAAGGGGAGACACCGTCACAAAGACAGCTTGGTCCCTTAACTGGGTGGCAACCTCTGAAGCCAGGGAAGGTTCTGCCTCCTTTCACATACACCGCAGACCACCCTGTGCACACACCTGGCAAGACCCCAGCCTGAAACTGTTCCAGTAACAGTTAACAAAGAAGACAGATGGAAAGAAAACCCATAAGCACAATGAGAATGTGCTTTGTGCGTTTTTGATATTAATGAATTTTTGGCTTTTATTGTTTTTTAAGATTAAAATGTAATTGCATTATTTTCCTCCCTCTCTTTTCTCCCTCCCACCCCTCCCATGTGCACTCATCTTGCTAAACGTATAAATGCAGTCTGCTCGGTCTGTTTAGTGTTACTTGTATGTGTATAGACGACTTCAGGGCTGACCACTTGGTATTGGATGAGCAATTGGAGGACTTGCCACAGGACAGACTATTGTTCCCGCTCTCAGCATTTCTTAATTTCTTGTATGTGGTGATATTTTGTTACACCCTAAAAAAAATTTACCTGAAGATGAGAGAACAGAACAAACCACTAGAGTAAACACAGAGGCCAGGCAGTGGTGGCACACACCTTTAATCCTAGCACTCGGGAGGCAGAGAGCCATCTAGATCTCTGTGAGTTCAAAGCCACCCTGGACTACATGAGATTGACTCAGTCTAGGAGAGAAACAGAGCCAGGCAGTGGTGGCACACACCTTTAATCCCAGCACTTGGGAGTCACACACCTTTAATCCCAGCACTTGGGAGTCACACACCTTTAATCCCAGCACTTGGGAGTCACACACCTTTAATCCCAGCACTTGGGAGTCACACACCTTTAATCCCAGCACTAAGAAGGGAGGGATATGGCTGGACGGAGAAAGGTATATAAGACGTGAGGAGGCAGGAACTAAAGCCTTTGGGCTGAGGACTCACAGGCATTAAGTCAGAGGATTCATGGAGTTGGTGAGGTGAGACATGGCAGTGGCTTGTTGCTTTGTCTCTGATCTTTCAGCATTTACCCCAATATTTGGTTCCGGTTTTTTGTTTTTTTAAAGACCAATTAGATTTTGTGCAACACTTGTCCAGGGTTTGGGTCCCCCTGAGACTTCCCCCTTCCACATTAGCAAATCTTCTGCTGTTACACTTCTTCAGGGCTTTTTTAAGCAGTCATATTACTGAGGTATCCTGGGTGAAGGCTCTCCTGTCATTTCTAGACATAATCTCACAGCAGCCTTCCTAGGACTCTCGCTCTTATGAGCTTTCTGCCTCCTCTTCAGTGATGCTCTCTGAACCTTGGGTACAGGAGTTGTCATAGATGGACCAGTTGGGGCTTGTCTCCTCTTCAGTGATGCTGTCTGAACCTCAGGTGCAGGAGTTGTCGTAGATGGACCAGCTGGGGCTTGTCTCCTCTTTAGTGATGCTGTCTGAACCTCAGGTGCAGGAGTTGTGTTGTAGATGGACCAGTTGGGGCTTGTCTCCTCTTTAGTGATGCTGTCTGAACCTCAGGTGCAGGAGTTGTGTTGTAGATGGACCAGTTGGGGCTTGTCTCCTCTTCAGTGATGCTGTCTGAACCTCGGGTGCAGGAGTTGTCGTAGATGGACCAGCTGGGGCTGGGTACCATATGATCACTTGTTTCTATATTTTGACTGTTTATGGTTTTCTGTACTGGCTTCCTTTTGTTACAAGGAGAAGTTTCTTTGCTGAAAGGCTGAGTATTTGAAGCCTTGTCATCATACCTCATTAAGGCTGCTACATAAAATGGTGCCATGAGATGGCTGACCACACAGTGAATTATTGCAGCTGTTATCAGTCACCCACAGGTGTGTGGTTAGGCACAGTCAATGAGGGAAAGACTTGGTCAACATCCTCCAAAGGCTTCAAGTCTTCAGGAAGAGATGGTATGGAGTGTGAATAAACAGAAGAATAGCAATGACATGTTAGCAGCGCAGTATAGCTAGAATGGGAAAGATACGCTGAGGAAGGACAGTTTTTTAGAAAGGGAGGATGTGTGTGAATGTGTGCACGTATGTGTGCATGTGTGTGTATGTGTGTGTGTGCAGGCAAGTGTGTGTGCATGTGTGTATGTGCAAGTGCATGGGTGCGGGGTGTGTGCGTGTGTGTGCGTGTGTGTGTGTGTGTGTGTGTGTGTGTGTGTGTGTGTATCTGTGTCTGTGTTATTTTTCTCTTGCTGTGATACAATACTATGACCAAAAGCAACTTAAGGAAAGAGAGTCCATTTTGGCGTACTATTCCAGCAGCCTAGAGCCATAATGGTGGGGAAGGTGAGGCACACCAGGAGGAGCAGGAAGTTGACTGATCACATTTCATCTAAACACAGAACTAACAGGACGTGAGGCAAGGCTATAAACATGCAAAGCCCACCCCTAGTGGTCTATTTCCTCTAACAACTCTACCTCCTAAAAGTCCCATAACCTCCTCAAACACACTGCAGGTGGGAACCAAGTGTTCGAATGCACAAGCCAATGGGGAGCATTTCTCATCAAACAATAACTATGTGTGTGTGTATACATACATACATATATGCACATATGTACACACACACATACATATACACACACACACACACACACACACACACATATGTGATGCCGAGGTTAGGGGACTGAACATCCACGGCCTTGCACACACCCACACTGAGTGCGACCACCATTGCTTCCCCCTAACGCTGAGCTGCAAAGAAGGATGGTTTTGAGAACATTTGCATAGAGTCCTGAGTTCAGGTGGTGGTGAGTATTTCAGCTGAGAAATGAGGACAGTGTGGAATCCTGATGCCGTCAGGGTTAGTTACAATTCCCCGAACTCCACTTCCACAAGGACTGAGCTAAACACAATTCCATTCAGGATTTCAGGTACTGTTCATGACCTGCCTGTGCTCAGCTGTAAGTAAGCCCTTGCTATGGTCCTTGCCCCACGTTAGAGCCAGGGAAGCTGGGGCTCAGCTAACAGAGCAGCACAGTGGGTATATGAGCAAAGGCCCTTGATAGGATGATGCAGGCAAATCAGAGGGATGCTGTGCAGTGTGGTACTGCTGAGCTTAGGGTGTGGAAGACTGTAAGAGGAGTTCTTCCTGTCCTGACTGCCCGCTTCCAAATAACCAGCAGCTGCTTCCCAAATAACTGACTTGGAGACTTAATATAAATTATAAATGCTAGACCGATAGCTCAGGCTTGTTACTAACTAGCTCTTACAACTTAATTCATTTCTATTATCTGTGTGCTTCCCTGAGGCTTGGGGCTTTTACCTCTATCCCATTTTGTGTGTCCAACTTGTTCTGCATCTGGCTGACAACTCCTCTGGCTTTGCCCTTCCTCATCTCATCATTCTCAGTTTGGTTTTCCTGCCTAACTATCCTGTTCAGCTATTGCCCGGTCAGATTGTTTATTAAGCCAATCATAGCCACATATATTCACACAGTGTACAGCAGGATTATTCCACAGACAGACAGATAATAAGCACGGGTTCAGAAAGACCTAAGCTATGATATACAAGAACTAACAACCCTGGGTGGAAGAGGCCAAGAGGAGGCCAATGATTGCAGAGTGTAGTTTATCAGGGACTTATGGACAGAACAGTGTCTCATATGATAGCCAGGAGAAGGATCTCTGCACCCCATTGCAGGAGGAAGGCAGTTACATGGCGGGTGTCTTGGTTAGGGTTTCTTTTGCTATGACAAAACACCATGACCAAAAAGCAAGTTGAGGAGGAAAGGGTTTATTTGGCTTACACTTACACATTGTAGTCTATCATTAAAGGAAGGCAGGACAGGAACGCAAACAGAACCTGGAGGCAGGAGCTGATGCAGAGGCAATGGAGGGGTGCTACTTACTGGCTTGCTCAGCCTGCTTTCTTATAGAACCCAGGACCACCAGCCCAGGGATGGCACCACCTACAATGGGCTGGGCCATCTCCCATCAATCACTAATTAAGAAAATGCTCTATAGCCTGATATTATGGAGGCATTTTCTCAATTGAGGTTCTCTCTTTTCAGTTAACTCTAGCTTGTGTCAAGTTGACATAAAATTAGCCAGCACAGTGAGCAAAGTTGGGCTGAGGCCAACTTGAATGCATAGTAGCTTTCTTGAAAAGTGTTGGCATGTCAAGAATCTGTTAAGAAATATTCAGGAGTCAGTGGGCAGCCAGAACTGTGCAAATGACTGTCTTAATGTCTTTGTTTGCCCTGTAGGACTTAGACTGCACATCAGGGTCACCCAACAGGAAACTGTAGCTGTTATGATCATGATGGTTATTGTAAGGAGCTAGAAAGATAGCTCAGAGGTTACCAGTATGCACTATTCTCGCAGAAGACTCAAGTTTGGTTCCCAGCATCCACACTGGACAGCTCACAACCACTTGTAACTCCATTTCCAGGGGGACCTGACTTCTGTGGCGTCTGCAGGCACTACACTCAAGTGCACACACACCCCCACATAGACATAATTAAATCACTTTTTACAAGATGGCTGTAGTCATGTCAAGTTGGGTCCCTATAGCAGGGTGAGTATTCGGTATTCATGTAGTGCCTTGAACTGTATGCAAAAGCAAGATCAGTCAAATCTCAAGCCAGCAGTGGTGAAGCAAGTCATCACCATGCAAGTCTGCTCCATGATATTCATTTAGACATCAAAATTACCCCAGGGAGGTTAAAAACACACTTCACACTTAAAGGTCAACTTGTTTTTGTGGCTCAGTAGCCTAGGTATCAGTGAGACCTCAAAGGCATTGATAATTGATGGGGCCTTCGTTTATGTTTACAAAATGTAGCCGAAACTTGTAGATCCATCTTAGGCTTTAAATCTTGACATAAAAGAGCAGCAGGCCTTCACTCACCCGTGAATTAAAATTGGCTGTGTTGGAGAAAGCCCGTCTTAAGTGTTACCGCTGCTTCTTAGGGTTTTCTTGCTGTGGTTCAGTTTCCTGCTAAATCCTGTGTGTGACATGTGATGGACGATTGGTAGAGGGACAGTAGGGCAGAATGCTGATAGCAGAGCCGTACCAGCTAGGGAACCTTCAAGAACCTGGCACTTGAGCAATAATAGTACCTACTTCATGAGGTTGTGTAAGAATTAAGCAAGAAACACATGTCAAATATTAACGCTGTGTCTACCACCTTTAATGCCAGAGAGAGAGAGAGAGAGAGAGAGAGAGAGAGAGAGAACTCCTCCCTATCTACTGATCTTTTCTCCAGTTATCTCAAGGATTTATATTCAGAACTAGGTCTGGTAATAGTAACCCAGAGAGTCTGAGAAGTTGGCTCAGTCTGTTGTTTGTTATTGCTCTCTTGTGGGACCCACCAACCAGCTCCCAATAAATCACACATGGAGGCTTATTCTTAATTATAAATGTCTAGCCTTAGCTTGGCTTGTTTCTAGCCAGCTTTCCTTAACTTTAAATTATCCCATCTGGGCTGGAGAGATGGCTCAGAGGTTAAGAGCACTGACTGCTCTTCCAGAGGTCTTGAGTTCAATTCCCAGCATCCACATGGTGGCTCACAATCATCTTTAATGGGATCTGGTGCCCTCTTCTGGCCTGTAGTCATACATGCTATATACATAATAAATAAATAAATTTTTAAATAAATAAATAAATAAATAAATAAATAAATAAATAAATAAATAATCCCATCTATCTTTTGCCTCTGGGCTTTTCCCGTTCTCTTACTTCTGTAGATCTTACTCTTACTCCGTGGCTTGCTGTGTAGCTGGGTGGCTGGCCCCTGGGGTCCTCCTTTCCTTGTTCTCTTGCTCTTTTGTTTCTCCTCCTTTCTTCCAGATTTCTCCTTCTGTATATTCTCTCTGCCTGCCAGCCCTGCCCATCCTTTTTCCCACCTTGCTGTTGGCCGTTCAGCTCTTCGTTAGACCATCAGGTGTTTTAGACAGGCACAGTAACACAGCTTCAAAGAGTTAAGCAAATGCAGCATAAACAAAAGTAACACACCTTAAAATAATATTCCCCAACATTAGTCAGTTTACTGACTTTCTCAAAAGCTTCAGAACTTAAGTTTGGATTCCCAGCACCCATGTCAAAGCCAGGTACCTGGGTCTAGGCAAGGGCTGGAACTCATTGGCTGGCCAGCCTAGCAGAAGTCATGAGGTCCAAATTCAATGAGAGACCCTGTCTCAAAAAAAAAAATAGGTAGACTTTAGTCCCAACGCTTGGGAGGCAGAGGCAGGCAGACTTCTATGAGTTCAAGGTCAACCTTATCTACTTAGTTAATTCTAGGATATCCAGGACTATGTAGAGAGACCCTGTCTCATCCCTCCTTCAAAAAAAAGGTAGAGAGCAACTGAGTAACAGCTCTCTGGTTTTTCTCATAAGAGCATTAATCTTGCTAGGTAAGGCTTGTCCCCTTATGACTTCATTTAACCCTAAGTTACTTCCTGAAAAGAACTTGTCTTAGTGCAGGTACATTGAGGGCTGGAACTTCAACAAATAAATTTATTGCTTTGTTTTGAGTCAAGGTCTTTTTTTTATTATTATTTTTGGTTTTTCGAGACAGGGTTTCTCTGTGTAGCTTTACGCCTTTCCTGGAACTCACTCTGTAGCCCAGGCTGGCCTCGAACTCACAGAGATCCACCTGAGGCAGGGTCTTATTAGCCCAGGCTGGCCTCATATAGTCCAGGCTAGCCTCAAACTCATTATCCCGCCTCCACCCCCTGAGTGCTAGGATTCACAGGTATGTGTCACCATGTTTGGTTTATGTGGTGCTGGATCAAGAAGATCGTGCATGCTAGGCAAGCATTCTACCAACTGAGCTACACCCCCAGCTCCAACATACACATTTTTTTTTTTGGTTTTTCGAGACAGGGTTTCTCTGTGTAGCTTTGCGCCTTTCCTGGAACTCACTTGGTAGTCCAGGCTGGCCTCGAACTCACAGAGATCTGCCTGCCTCTGCCTCCCGAGTGCTGGGATTAAAGGCGTGCGCCACCACCGCCCGGCTCCAACATACACATTTTAAGGGGATACAAACATTAGGTCCACAATAGTTGGCTTCAGAACAAAGAAACTGAAGCTGATGGTGAATACTTTAATGATTAGCTTTCCTCACTACTAGGAATTATAATTGTTAGTAACTAAAATACTGAATTTTAAGCAGATTTTAGCATCTCATAAAAAGCTAATCCAACTTCATGGAGTTGTTTTCTATAATGCTTCATTACTTTCCTGGGAGTTTGGTGGAAACATGAACTTTCTCCCACAAACAGATAGGAATACCAAGGTACAAAGAAGTGAAAGACTCAAGTTACATTTCAAATGACAGAGACAGACAGACTGGAATTCACCCTTCTGACTTCCACTCTGTTAAGTTACACGCCTTATATTGTCCATGTCTTACTGTTCTGTTTCTGTAAAGAGACACTATGACCAAGGTAACTCGTAGAAGAAAGTATTTAATTGGGGGCTTGCTCAGTTTAGGTTAGCCCATGATTATCATGGCAGGGAGCAGACAGGCATGGCGCTTGAGCAGTAGGTGAGAGCTTTACATCCTTATCCACAGACAACAGGCAGGGGGAGCTGGTGTGACCTTTTGAAACCTCAAAGCCTATCCCCATTGACACACCATCTCCAACAAGGCCATACCTAATTCATCTAATTCTTCTAAAATAGTCACTCTCTGGTGACTATCCAAATTCAAATATATGAGCCTCTGGGGTCACTCTCATCAAATCCTCACAGTCTGTTAATAGGCAAAATAACTAACTCAGAACTATGCTACAGGAATGGCGTCTTCAGGAGTCGTTGAGATGGCAGGGCTAGAATGGGAAACAGACACACGAGTTCAGGTTCCAACTCCATTACTTGTATTTGTGGAGTTTGGTTCAAAGTACTGACCTTTTAGAATCTCATTTTTCCTAGTGTAGGAGTCTGCCCTCTGTTTCTAACTATAAGGGAATAAAGCAAGTGTCTTGCAGACCAGCCTTAAATGCATTCTTCCTGCACATGTTAAAATGCAATCAACACCCTGGTACTGTGCTATTGGCCACTACGTGCATATAATGTTTGGCTTACATTTGTTTGTTTGTTTAGCATGTTGACAAATGCAGTCCAGCGTTAGACTTGATGCTTTACCAAGGCACCCCCACCCATGACTCGGGGTTCTCCTTCTGCCCTTCTAACCCTTTAACCTGACTCCCCACCGTTCTGTTTCCAGGCTTCCTCTTCTCACTGGGAGGAAGGACTTGTGGTTTTCTTCCCAGCTGGCTTGTCCTGTGGTCCTGAGGAAGACCATGCGTGGGGAGAAAGAGGACGTATGCAGATGTAGCTGTCACATCATCCCCGAGGTGACAGACCTGGAGTATGACAACCTCATAAGCAACCAGCTGTCGCATGTGGACCAGATCATTGTAGTCTGTGTGTTCTCGGCCAAGAAAGAGGACAAGACTATAGGAGAAGTGACTGACGTGTACAAGGAAGTAAACAAATCCAGACACATGCCTTGCATTCAGGTGAGAGTTACACGGACAAAGTGTGGGATGTGTTTGCTTGTGTTTCATTCTAACAGGCTCCCTCAGACACATAAAGGATTACAGAAGGACTTCTGGCTCCCTGCTTTGTATTTGGCATTACAGTACATTTGTATAATAAAGGTCACAAATCTTCATGGCGTAGCTCTGGTTTGGGTATGCTTTCTCCCAACTAGAGTACCAGAAACTTGAAGAGAAAGGGTCTGGTTGGAGATGATTGCATCCCAGGGGCACAGCCCCTTGAAGAGATTAGTACTTTTCTTCTGGAGTTTTCTAGGGCTAACGCAACCGTGTTAGTTCTCATGAAAAGGAGTTGTTATAAAAGTAGACCACGCCATGCATTTGGTTCCTTCTGCATGCAGACATTTTTCCTTATATTTCTCCATCATGTTGTAAAGCAGTCAGGGAGAGAGCCTTCCTCAGAGAACATCCAGAATCATGAGCCAAATAAACAACTTAAAAAAATTAGCCATACTTTACCTAATGTCAGGTATTTTGTTATGGCAACGCAAAATGGATTAAAACACGTATATAGTATTATGGATTTGGAGTATGTACAGTGCCTATATATTACCACTCAGATGAAGATATAGAAGAATATTTCAGGCCTGAAAAACTCTTCTCTTTCTCTTTTCTTCCTAGTAAATAATCTACTAAACTAGCCAAGCCCAGGTAATCATATTCTTATTCCTTTGTATGCATAAGTTAGTTTTATCTTTTTCTAGATGGTCGTTGTATGCTTTAAAAAACCACAAGGTATAACTTCCTCTGCCAGAGGATAGGAACAGTAAAAACTATCCATCTGCCAATGTCTTCCCACTCTGTTGTCTGTGGCAGACATCACTAATCTATCCATCTGCCAATATCCTCCCATTCTGTCTGTGACAGACATCACTAATCCATCTTTCTCCATCTGCCAGTATCCTCCCATTTGAGGCCTTTGTCACCCCCCCCCCATGTCATCTCTGAGAGTTTTACTGCTTCTGGTCTTGGTCCTTCTGATATTTCCTATTATTACAGGGTGTTCTTTAAACACACGGACATACCCATGCCATTCTCCTGCTTACCCTCTAAGGCAGTGGTTCTCAACTTTCCCAACGACACAACCCTTTAATACAGTTCCTTGTGTTGCGGTGACCCCCAACCATAAAATTATCTTGTTGCTACTTCATAACTGCAAATTTGCTACTGTTAGGAACTGTAATGCAAATATCTGATATGCAGGATACCTGACATGCGACCCCCAGGTTGAGAGCCAGTGCTCTAAGACTTCCCTCTGGATGCAGTCCACGTTCTTCTGCTTGGCTCCCCATGCTAACCCCAGAGCTGTTCTTAGGGGGTGACTCAGAGTGCACAGTGCTTGCCCTTGAGCAGGCTGAACCTGCAAAGGCCTGGGGCCTCAAAGTACTCGCTGCTTCTGGTGAGTTGTCTTTGGGGTGTTGCCCTCGGTGTGCCCTGAACAGCTTCTGGGGAGTGTGTCATTGTTTCCTACTGGACCCTGTCTGAAACCCAGTAGGAAAAATCATCCCTCTAAATGAGGAACTGGAAAGCTTTGCTTCCCATGAGGATTTCTTGTTTCTTGCCCCGGGTTCGAGAATGGTTGGCAGCTGTCTGGGCTTCTCTTTCCCCTTTGCTTGCATACACAGAGGGGCACTCAAGACTGCATGATAAGGAACAAGTAAACGCATACAGACTGCCAAGTATGGCGGTTCAGGCCTTCAATCCACAGTGAGCGTCCTGGTATATCTACTGGCGCAGGGCAGGCTGAGTCTAGAACTTTGGGTTTGAGGACCAGAATGCTGTGGAATTTAGCAAAATTCTTTTGGCTATGTTTTAATATGGCGGAGCAGTGTAGGCCTTAATACCAGAACTCAGGAGGCAGGTAGATCTTTGTGAGTTCAAGGCCACCTGGTCTACAAAGTGAGTCTGAGGCTAGATGGGGTGCCATAATAGGATCCTGTCTCAAGAACAAACAAAACAAAAACCTAAAAAGCAAAAACAAACAAACAGAACAAACAGCAACCTAACCCCAACCCAAGCTCTCTTTTTCTTTTCCCGTAGAGTAATTTGGATTCCTTCCGGTTGCTCAAATACGATGTCACATCTGCGTCTCAGTTTACGGAACCTGGCCGCCCGCTCCTAGTCCGAAGACACAATCTCACCCCTGGAATTTTTTTGGTATGTGTGTGAGACACATGACTCTGACCCACCTGTTGGCTATGTTGATTGCCTGACTCAAAGATCATTCGGGACCAATAGAAGGCTAAAGAGAAAGCAGAAATAGTTTTGCTCGAGTCTGTAATAACGCTGAGCATAGGCCTTCTGGAGTGTAGTGCTACTCAGATGAAGTTAGAAATTAGACCCTCTTAAAACTGAGGTGCCAAGTCATCCCCCGTATGAGTTGACATGACTAAAGTCATGTGGAGATTCCTGAAGTGACTAAAGTCAATTCTCACCTTTAACAAGCTTACGTAATAAGATAGCTGAGGACATAAGGATACAGAAATTTATATAAGGATATATAAAATAATAACGGCATGAGTGAGACAAAATGAGGTAACGAATGAACTCT
Source organism: Peromyscus californicus insignis (assembly GCF_007827085.1). NCBI lineage: Eukaryota > Metazoa > Chordata > Mammalia > Rodentia > Cricetidae > Peromyscus > Peromyscus californicus. The sequence goes on from NW_026294535.1 coordinate 12,509,880, forward strand.
GAAAGCAGACTGAGTTCAAACCTGGGTTCCACTACTTGCCTGTGTGACCTCAGGAAATTACTCCACATCTCTTACAAAAGAAAGAAGTGGTTGCTAAACACATTTTCATAGCTTTATCTAAGGGAATGCTATATATTACATTTCTTGTGTAATGAAAAGAAATGAAATAAATATCTTGTGTTTTTAGAAAAGGATAATGAATTTATAGGATTGCTAGAAACATTCAGCAAAGCAATTAAGCCTGTGTCAACCCCTGGAAGGCATATCATGGACAGTAAATGTTAATCCCACTGTTGGGCTTTCTGTCACTGTGGGTTAGGCTGGCCTTCTCTAGCAATCATCTAAACAAGGCATGGTGGCACACACCTTTTATCCTAGCACTATGGAGGCAGAGGCAGTTGGATCTTGGTGAGTTCAAGATCAGCCTAGTCTACAGAGTGAGTTCCAAGATAGCCAGGGCTACACAGAAAAAAACCTGTCTTGAAAAAAAAAGAAAGAAAGAAAAAAGAAAAAGAAAATGAAAAGGAGCCTCTTCATTAAAAAAAAAAAGTCCTCTCTAGATTATTTTAATGAGAAGCAACAGCCTGGATGATCTTTTACCCTTCTAGATTTCAGCAAGCAAATGGACAAACCCACAAGTTTATCTCTAGTCAATAGATACAAACTAGTGAAATATAACTTTAGAAAAATTGTGTTTTAGAAACACTAAGGAGCCAGTAGTGGTGGTGCACACCTTTAATCCTAGCACTTAGGAGACAGAAACAGGCAGATCTCTGTTTGAAGCTATCCTGATCTACACAATGATACCCTGTCTCAAAGATGAAGAAGGAGGAAGAGGAGGAGGAGGAAGGAAGGGAGGAGGAGGAGGAGGAAGAGGAGAAGGAGGAGAAGGACTGTAGCAGAAGTTTTCCTGGTCCTGCCGGACTCCCATGGCCCTGCGGCTGCTTGGACCCAAGTAAACACACAGAGGCTTATATTAATTAAAATGGCTCGGGCCATTAGCTCAGGTTAACTATTGACTAGCTCTTACATTTAAATTAACCCATAATTCTTATTTATGTTTAGCCATGTGTCTTGGTACCTTTTCTCAGTTCTGCCTTCACATCTTGCTTCCTCTGTGTCTGGCTGGTGACTCCTGACTCAGCCTTTCTCTTCCCAGAATTCTCCTCTCTGCTTGTCCCGCCTATACTTCCTGCCTGGCTACTGGCCAATCAGCATTTTATATATTAACCAATCAGAGCAACACATTCACAGCATACAGAGCGATATCCACAGCAGAGGACTGCCATTGTGTTACTCATTTTTCTCAGTGTTGTGTCAAGAGCAACTTAGGGAAGCTTTGCTCTGGCTCACAGTCTGGGGATCTTGTCTATCATGGCGGAGAGGGTAAGGCAGGGAGATCTCAAGGCAGCTGTCAGTTAAGAAGCAGAGAGAGAGAAATGTTGCTACTTGGCTCCTTTCTCTGCTTTCCCTTTTCATCCATAGAATGGTACCACCCACATTCAAGGTGCGTCTTGCCCCTTCAGTTACTCTTCAGAAATGCCCTCACTGACATGCCCATTGGCTCAGAGACAATTCTAAATCCAGTCAATTCTACAAAAAAGATGAACCATTGTGACTATCAATAATCATGAGTTTTACTCTATATCCAGACACCATGCTAAGTAGTTTCTGTGTGTTTTATTATCTAAATATTCCAAGTAAGTGGAGCATGGCAGTGTGTGTCTGTAATCCAGGCTCTCAGGATTACCACAAGTTAAAGGTCAGTTTGTGTTATGTCAGCAAGACGGTGCCCAAGGAAGGAAGGAAGAGAGGGAGGGAGGGAGGGAGGGAGGAAGGAAGGGAGGGAGAGAGGGAGGAAGGGAGAGAGGGAGGAAGGAAGGAAGGAAGGAAGGAAGGAAGGAAGGAAGGGAGGGAGGAAGGGAGGGAGGAAGGGAGCGAGGGAGGAGACCCTTTACAGCAACTCAGAGGGGTAGCTGCAATCCTGATGTTGTTTCTCGTGGAAAGAGGTAGAAATAGATACTCAGATTAAGCAATTCATCCAAGGTCCAGGAACTAGCCAGTGACAGGATCCGAATTCAAATCCAGGTCCTCTCCCACACAGAGAGCCCTTTTAATAAAGAGCTCCCGTGAGGTCACATCCCAGCCCTGCTACCTGGATACTCAAAAGAAGCACAAAGCGACAGAAAACGTGCGTGCTGTGTGTGGTTGAGTGCCAGCCTCTGGGAGGAGTGGCTGGAAGGCGCAGAGCTTCTCAGCCTTGCGTGGAAAGCAAGCTAATTGCTCCATGTGCCAAATGACAGTTAGACAGGAGGAAGGGACTCGGTACAAATGAGATGGCCCGAAGTTTGATCCTGCCATCCTCTCATGTAAAACAGAGAAGTTCAACTGTTGATCTCGCTGTCGGAAAGTGAATTATTTTTCTCAGATCTAATCCGAAAATATATTTTCAGTTTTCACAATACAGACTGCTGTCACAGTAAACAGTGAGTAGTCGTTCTGTGTGGTAGGAGGTGTCTCCCCATACACCTGTCTGTCGCCGATGATCTACCCAGCTCCTGTCTGCCTTTCAGATCCTGGGAGTCTTGGCAGAGGAGACTGGTTGATCTGCAGCCTGGGTTTCCTATGACTTTACTGATGGGGAGAAAACCAGAACAGATCAGTCCAGAAATACCCATCTTGGTTAAGTGGCATTCGCCTGTGCCATCTCCACCCAAGGCTTCCCAGCGGAAGTTGGCGTGGTTCCTGGCAGGGGAAATGAACACTCACCCCCAAACCTCTGAAACCACTGGGTTCCTATTTAAATCCTGGCTGTGAAACTGAGAGGTGGCTTAGGCCTCAGCCGGCTGAACTATCTGTCCACTGGGTGGCAGTGTGGATCCATTGGAAATAAATGTGTCTTGTTCCTGAGCCAAAAAACTCCAGGCCCCTGAAAGCAAAGACCGTCGCGGGCAGATGGTGTTTGGAAGGCAGCTGGATGGGCACAAGCCGGGCTTTGGTTCTGGGAAGGAGGCTGAATGGATTTATGTTTTATCTTTCAGTGGAAAATGTGGGGGAAGGATCCTCTATTGTCCGTTAGGCTCAGAGTCTTTGGGGATGGATACGATGACCACATAAACAAACCTCCATTTTTCTAATAGTTTAACGAAGGCCAGAAGCTTGCAAAGAGCAGTGTAGGAACTGCTGACCATCCATGTCAGCTGCCACTCTTGGTCAGTGAGGATCTGTTCTCCAGGGACGCAAGCGTCTGCCACACCATTCATTACCCAGGGCTCTGAGGGGGAACGTGGCTATCATTAGGAAAGTTTGCCAAATGTCCAGGTCCCAGGTTTACATTGTTCGGTCTGTCCCGAATCGATCCCTGTCTTCAAGGGGGAAAAACACCAAAGTGAGACATGTTGGGAAGCCTCTGACTCAGTGTGACTGTGGAAATGATGGAAGTGTGTTGTGCAGGATACCGAAGAGGAGGGGATCACAGAGCCTGACAGGTCCCATTTTGAAGGAGTGAGAAAGTGACGTGAATGTTTGCTTCAGGAAGCTTTTGAAGAGGACTAGTAGGGGTTCTCTTCCACTACTTACTTCCTCCCCAACATGGACTGGAAGGAATAATAATCCACAACACATCGACGCATTACAGTGCTTGGTGAGCGATGCCGTGTACCATTGATCCTGCAGCTTTTTAGTCAGGATGAAAGGCTAAAAGAACACTCAAGAAAAAAGTGCATCCCCCAAACTATTTTGTTACTGCAAACCATTCTCTTTAATGTCATTTGGCCCAATCTGTTTGTGCTAAACTAATATGTTTATAATTTAAATCATTTAGTAAAGTTTTTTTTTTCTTTCGAGACAGGGTTTCTCTGTGTAGTTTTGGTGCCTGTCCTGGATCTCACTCTGTAGACCAGGCTGGCCTCGAACTCACAGAGATCCACCTGGCTCTGCCTCCTGAGTGCTGGGATTAAAGGCGTGCACCACCACCACCACCCGGCTAGGTTTATATATATATATATGTGGCAAGAGGTTTTGATACTGAAATTCCATGAAAACTGCAGTGATGTTTTCCAGGGGGTTTCTGCTTGAGTTCTGAGATGAGAATCAGAGCACACACTGGAGCTTCATTCCCCATTGAGTAACACTTCACACACTGAGTAACACAGAACACAGGCCACAGGGGCAGAATGCCATCTCTCAGCCCAGGTCACTTCCCTCTGCTCTTTGGGTATCTTAGGTCCCTTCTGTGCTACACCTTAACAGCATGAGTCTCCGCGGGGCACACTGCACCCAGAAGCATCTGATTCCTTTCAGTGCGTGGTAAAAACATTTTGCCCAGGCTTTGGTAGTCGTACCCAGCAGGGACCAACCACCCTCTCTGTAGGGAGGATGGGAGGATTTCTGAAGAGTCCTTCGGTAGCAAAGGCTGAGTCCTTTGAGGGACTGACAAGGGCAGGGTAGTTTCTCCAGGGAAGCAGGCCTAACCTGACACTCGGGTCTGTCTTTCTTTCCCCAGCGAGACACTGAGGCAAGACTAAGAAGACAGTGAGGTAGGGCCATAGCCACCTTCATGAGCCAGGGACGTCCTCATCTGTTTATCTTTTTTTTTTTTTTTTTTTTTTTGGTTTTTCAAGACAGGGTTTCTCTGTGTAGCTTTGCGCCTTTCCTGGTACTCGCTTTGGAGACCAGGCTGGCCTCGAACTCACAGAGATCCACCTGGCTCTGCCTCCCGAGTGCTGGGATTAAAGGCGTGCACCACCACCACCCGGCTCATCTGTTTATCTTGGCGAGAGACACCTTCAGGATCCATTTCTCTCTCCATTGTCCTTTCTTAGATTCAACTCATGAAGGTCTCTGGAGTCTTCTGTGATAGTTCGGTGAGAAGCTGATAGCTTGGATCCTTTGAGGCAAGGGTTCTATTGGTGCGGCACAAATTTTAGAAATGCAGAAAACCATAGAGAAGGAGGTTAAAATGACCTCATTCCTACTATCCAGAAATAACACCGGCAATGCCCTCTCTCTCTCTCTCTCTCTCCTTTCACACACACACACACACACACACACACACACACACACACACACACACATTTGGGATGACTGCAGGAAAGAGACACCAGAGGAAATCTAAGTACTTAAAGTAAAAAGAAAGTAAGTCTCTGTAATGTGGTGCCCCTTATGCCCAGAAAAAGCAGTCTGTGTAGTTGTGCAATAGCTCGATTCTGTAAATAGTTATGAAGTTTATATTTAACCTCTGAGAGCCTCAGTTCTGGCTTTGATCGCTTTAGGGCCGTGATTGTTATTTTTGTTATGTTCTCTACAGTAACTACAGAATCAATATTGGTACAATTTATTTGTGATAAAGTGAACTTAGTATTTGGAATACAGCAGCTCTGTACTCTTCCCTAAAGACATCGTGCACCTTTTTTTCCCTTTTGTTTTGTTTTTGTTTTCCTGAAGATGAACTCTCAATCTTCCTCCTTAGCCTCCTCAGTGTGGGAATTCCAGGCCTGTGCCCCCCTGCTCAGTTTGATTTTCTAATTGAGATTCAATGTCTTGAATCTTTGGAGGGGAAGCTAGGCCCGTGACCTAGTTACACACCAAGGAATTTGTTGGACACATTTCCATCCCTCCAAAGGAGTAAGCCGGCGGGGTGTGGTGACGCACACCTTTAATCCCAGCACTCGAGAGGCAGGCAGATCGCTGTGAGTTCCAGGCCAGCAAGGCCATTCCAGATTCTGACCAGAAGAGGGATGAAGTCTCTCTTAATATGAACATGGTCGGTAACTTTCATCACCAGAACCTACCAGTCAAACTTGGGGCACTGGGAAGCCAATCAACCCATTGTTTCTTTCATTTAAAAACAAACAAACAAACAAACAAACAAAAAACAGGCGGGGGTGGCGCACGCCTTTAATCCCAGCACCCGGGAGGCAGAGGCAGGTGGGTCTCTGTGAGTTCGAGGCCAGCCTGGTCCATCGAGCAAGTTTCAGGACAGCCAGGACTACACAGAGAAACCCTGTCTTGGGGGGGGGGGGGGGGAACTCATAAACAATGCATCTTGGTCACAGGAGCCCCTCTTCCCTCCTACTGCCCCCCTGGGAACCCCTGGTCTACAAGAGGGAGTTCCAGGACAGCCCGGGCTACACACGGCGAGACTGAAAACAAAACAGAAAACAAAAGAGAGGTTTCTTGGCACACTGGTGAATACAAGCATTCCAGCTGCTCAGAGTGAAGAGGGGAAGGTTGATTGAGCCCGGGAGGTCGAGACCAGCCTGGGCAACACAGACCCAGTGAAGAAAGGAGGAGGAGGAGGAGGAGGAGGAGGAGGAGGAGGAGGAGGAGGAGGGAGTGGCAGCTGCAGCTGAAATGAGTTATCTCAAGGTTGGTCAGTGGTGGGTCAAATGAAACACACACAAATGTATTTTAACAAATACAGTCTCTGGGTGATAATATTTATGACACCAAGGATGTAAGTCAACAGTCTTTGGAACCATTCTAACAACCCTTCCTGTATCACCTGAACGTTCCTTGCCACTTTTAGGAATGTCTGAGGAACTCAATTTCTTCCTTCCTTCCTTCCTTCCTTCCTTCCTTCCTTCCTTCTTTCTTTCTTTCTTTTTTTTTTTTTTTTTTTTTTTTTTTTAATTTTCAAGACAGGGTTTCTCTGTGTAGCTTTGGCACCTTACCTGGAACTCACTCTGTAGCCCAGGCTGGCCTCAAACTCACAAAGATCTGCCTGCCTCTGCCTCCCAAGTGCTGGGATTAAAGGTGTGTGCCGCCACCGCCTGGCTGGATCTCAATTTCTTAATGTCAAGCTACAGATTGAATACATACTTTATTCTAGCTCGAATGTAAATACCCAATTTTTTTCAAATCAAATGTGTAATAGCTCCAGTTGTTTAACTGCTAGCGATGGCTCCAATAATAATAATAACAAAACTACACAGAGCAACCCTGTCTCGAAAAACAAAACAAAACAAAACAAAAAAAGGACAGGATCTCACTGTGTAGCCCAGGCTAGCCTCAGACTCACAGAGCTCTGCCTGCCGCTACCTCCTAAGTGCTGGAATTAAAGGTGATCAGCACCATTCCTGGTGGGTAAGGGAGTCTTTACAGAAGTCTCTAACATGGTTTACAAGGAAGAATTCACTCTACTGACTGACCCCAAATGATTCTTTAGCAAATGAACATTATTGAGCACTATGCAAAGGCTACTTCTGACATCTGTGGGCTATTTGTTGTTAAGGTTGCTTCCAACCTATTGGCTGCTTGCAGCAAATGATCACCTCACACATTACCCTGTGTCAGGAGCATGGAAGAGACTTAAGATTGCAGCTATGGCTGGGCATGGGGGTGTACACCTTTAGTACAGTCATTCTACCAAAAGAATAAATGCACAAACTACATTCTGTTTATTGACCACTAAAGGAAATCCTCACTCAGGACTTTACCATGTGTTCATGATTCAGGGAACATGGTTCCCCTATCTGCAAATAAGACTGAGAACAAGAAGATTCACTGATAACCTGTAAGATCCTGCTTCCGCTGGGCATGGTGGCACATACCTTTAATCCCAGCACTCAGGATGCAGAGGCAGGCAATCTCTGTGAGTTCAGGGCCAGCCTGGTCTACAGAGCGAGATCCAGGCCAGCCAGGGTTACACAAAGAAACCCTGTCTTTGACAACAAAAACAAACAAAGGAACCTGTTTTCTACAGCGGCAGCCGAGGATGGGAAAGTTGGTCAACGTCATGATCTGTGAGGAGATCAGTAATTCAGCAAGTAGACCAGAAGACAGCCACTAAAAAAAGCAGGCCAAAGCTTTCACTGGAACAACAGCCCATGCTGCAAACCTGGGAGTCAAGTATCTATACAACGAGAATACCCCACTTCTCAGGAGGCTGGGCCTGATAGGCCATCTGGAAAAAGTATAAACTTAGAATGCTCGGAGATAGAGTCCACAGGAATGAGTACCATTGGGCATCATCTTCTGTGAAACTGTTAACGGCTTTCTAAAATTATGATGATTATCCTCTAAGAGCGAGAAAACTGGACCACAAAGAGTCAAGACCCTAGACTCCCCCCTCGCTTCAGGTCTAGTGTTCCATCTGCTATGCCTCAGCAAAGCTCTAAGGTTTAGTCTTGTTTCAGAACCCCTGAAGGGCTGAAAAGCAGGAGAGCTGACCCTGGGGACCAGAAAAGCCTAAGATGTTTTCTGAAGCCAGTATAATCTGGTGTCCTCCCTCTCACACCCAGTTTGACCTTACAGGTGTCACATCTAAATTTTATTCAAATCAGCTCTGCAGCAGTTTGGTCCATGATGCTTAAAACTCTGTCCTAGCTTGGCTGACACGTGTCCTAACACTATCCCGTTGACTTTTATACTAGACTCTTGACCAGATTATAGTGTAGAAGTGGAATATGGGATGATCCCCTTCTCCTCATCCAGGGACGTGGCTGACACCCTGCCAAGGCAGACTAACAACAGAAAAGCAGAGATTTATTTGATGGCAGTTTTTTTTAAGGTGTATTTTTAATAACTAGGCATGGTGGTATATGCCTTTTTAATCCCAGCACTTGGGAGGCAAAAGGTCAATCTCTATGAGTTCATGTCCAGCCTGGTCTACATAATGAGTTACAGGCCAGCCAAGGCCACATAGTGAGACTCCTATCTCAAAAACAAGTGCCTTTGGCTCATAATACTTCTGCCTCAGTCTCCCAAGAGTTGGAATACAGATGTTGCATTACATCTTGTTAGAAGGAAGACTTTCTGTGAGTGAAGTATTTCTTAGCTGTGAGTCAGGAATAAGATACTTATTGCCAGGCATGTGAAGCATACCTTTGATCCCAGCACTCCAGTGATACAGGCAGGCAGATCTTTGTGAGTTTGAGGTCAGCCTGGTCTGCATAGAAAATTCCAGGCCAGCCAGGGCTACATAGTGAAACCCTGTTTCAAAAAGGAAAACTACAACCACAACCACCACCAAAACTCATTGTCTTACTTAAGGTTCCCATTGCTGTGAAGAGACACCATGACCATGGCAACTCTAATAAAAGAAACATTTAATTGGGGTGGCTTACATTTTCAAAGGTTCAGTCCATTTTCATCATGGTGGGACATGGTGGCATGCAGGCAGACATGGTGCTGGAAAAGGAGCTGAGAATTCTACATCTTGACCCGTAGGCAACAGGAAGTGGTCTGAGTGTCACACTGAATGAAGTTTGAGCAAAGGAGACCTCAGAGTCCACCCCCACAGTGACACACTTCCTCCAACAAGGCCACACCTACTCCAACAAAGCCACACCTCCTAATAGTGCCACTCCCTATAGGCTTATGGGGGCCAATAACATTCAAATCACCACACACCCATAAAGATGCTTCTTTTGGGACCTGCTGACATGACGATAAATTCTTGGTATTCAAATTAGAATCTTAGCTCTTGGCTGTCATTTTTGTGCTAACTTAATGCATCTGGTTGAAGAGAAGACCTATGAGGATGAAGAAATCCTCCAGTTCCAGTCCTGTTCCTACCCTAAAGGTCAGGACTGAGGACTGTGGATGCAGTGGGAGACTTGGAAGACAGTCATTTAGCATTAGCCAGATTGTTGTCGATCAGCAGGTAGCTCCATCCTGGGCCTTGTACTGGATCTGAGGAAGAATGGGCTCTGCAATGAGAGGCTGATAAACTGGAGTTACATGACTCAGGGTAGAAGCAGAAGCCATTCACAATGGACACACTCTACCCTTGAAGGCCAGGGTGCTAAGTGACTCACACTAATGATTTCTGGTTAGGCAGGCTTCTCTGCTTGGACAGCTTGCAGTAGAAACAACCTATTCTCCATGATCAGGTCCGCACACAGCATAGATCCACTAGGCTGGAGAGAGAACAGCAGAACACAAGGTCTTCAACGATTTGCCTCCCTCTTGCTGGGAAGGCCTTGTCACAATCGGACAACTGAAAAACCAGGACTGTGTTTGCAGTGTGATCACGGATCCCATTACCCCAATCTGATGTGCAGAGAGGCGCTTCCTCACTGAAAGCAGGCTGGAGTGGAAGTTTCTTGGATGCCAGAATATGGGTTTCCACAGGCAAGGCCTGGGTTTTGCCCAGCAGCTCCTTGATCTGAAGGGCACACTTGATGCAGCCAAGAGTCAACCCTGAGGCCCAGTAGCTCAGCAATCTGATCTTCTTCTTCAGATCATGTCCTATCTCTTTTCAGAGCATTGGTTATGACGTTGTTGTCAATTAGTCTTCTTGACAGGTAGAGCTCCCATCTACTAATGCCCATTGTTCCTTCCTTCAGTAGCTTCCTTCTGCTTCTGATGTCCCCCATCTGCTCACGCATCTTCCGGTACTCCCTCTAGTCAGTTAAACCAGGAAAGAGCCTCCTGGCTGTCTTCATTTCTCAGTGGTTGCAGCTGCCTGGTCTTACCTTGAGTTTCCAGAACCAGCGTCTCCATTTCTTTCTCTTGAGGTGACAGCTGGGTCTGAGGCTGATCCACTCTGACCCCCATCTTCTCGTCTTCTGAGGGTATCTTCTGGTTGTGTTCCTTCAGCTGGAGCAGCCCCGTCTCCCAGAAGCCCTTCTGCTCTTCCACCTTCTGTTCTGACTTCTTGCGGATGCTTCACGGTTTCTAACTCCACCGGCTTGTTTCGCAGCTCAGCCTGCATGGTTGAGTTCCGCTCCTGGAGGCTGGCACAGCTGTCAGTTCCCGGCAAAGCTCTTTGTGCTGCTGGATCCCTTCATCTTTCCTTAGTGGTAAGAACCATGAAGCCCTTCTTGCACTCTGGACAGGACTGGAGAGGGATACTTGCTCCCTGGACCACACCATCTTGCGCTACACAGCAGAACCGATAATACTCATCATCCTTAGGTGGATACGCTTTAAACTGGACTTCCTGCTGCTTGCCTGACTCCAGGACATTGGACAAAGCAACCCACATGAAGGTATAATACTCCCGGCTCATCTTCCATCCCACTCTGAAGATGCTGATCCTCGCCAGGCAGTGGTGGTGCACTCCATTAATCGCAGTGCTCAGGAGGCAGAGGCAGGTGGATCTCTATGAGTTCGAGGCCAGCCGTGTCTTCAGAGCGAGTTCTAGGACAGAGAAACCCTGTCTCAGAAAACCAAACCAAACCAAACCAAATCTACAACAAAAAAAGATGCCGATCCAATCCTTTGAAAGGGGATAAAATGTTTGGTGAAGGTACCATAGCATGTGATATTCTCTCCAGGGACACAGAAGTTCTCCACAATGTTAAAAATGACCTGAGAGAAATGACAGTGACCAGGGGGGTCATCTACTGCATTTTCCATGGTGGAGTTCAGAGACAGAAGCCTGCAGCAGAGCAACAGAACAGGGCACCTCCATAGAGTGTGTCTTGACTGGCACGCAGACCCTGTCCTAATCTATTCTCATGTGTTAATTTATTTAATCCCATAACCATCCAGTGATTCAGGGAGTTAATCTTCTTTTTGAAAAAGATGAGGAAACCGCATAGAATAAAAATGACATAAATTGCTCTTCATCAAGATTTAAAACTTGAGCATCAAAGGACACTGTCAGAGAGTGGAGACAGACCACAGGAGGGAGGAAGTATTTGCGAGCATCTGTCTGGTGAGGGACTAACACAACTTGAGAGTGAAAAATAAACAACCCAGCTCGAAACACCCAAAGGCCTTGACAGACATTTATCCAAAGAAGAGAAACATGGCTTCATCGTTCTTTTCAGCAGAAGTAGATGTGTCCCTTACTTCCATGAAATGCCACATTCACTGGGCTTTCTGGATACTGTCTCCCGCCCTGCTGAAGACTCCCAAGCAAATTCCCTTTAAGGCTGATCTCTCAACTGTGGCACCTCAAGGCTCCAAGTTAGTCCTCTGTTCGTGACTTTAAACACTCCCCAGAACGTATCCATTGCCCAATTTAGATGTTTCTCCTGAACGTACGCTCATGAATCAGTCTGCCCTATTCAAAGTTCCCCCCTGTGGACTGACAAGTATCTGTCACCAAACCAATCCCAAACTGGTGCCTGGTATCTACTCCAGCTCAGCTTGCTGCCCCACCTCAGTACAGGACGACTTCCAATGCGCAGGCCCAAACCCTTCAGGTCATTTAAACTTCTTTCTCACACTGTACTCATGAAGTTGGCAAATGAATTCATTCAGAGCTCGATCACTTCTCACTGCTTTCGCTGGCTAACTTCAGTTCTTAACACAGGTGACAATAACAGACATGTGTCTTTCCTTCTTCCCCCCTACTGGCTAGACTTTTATACAAAACTAAGGACCTTTCAAACATCGTAAAACCTTAAAAAACTTGCTGTTGGTTTTAAATGCGGCGCTTTTACTCTGTGCAGAAAAGCGACAAGGCAGACAAAACCCAGTATCAGAGCTTTATTGGGGGCAGGGGACAGAAGAGAGTGGCCAGGCCTTTTGCAGAGAAAGGAGAGAGGGGGTGGGAGGAGAGAGCAGAAGAGAGGGGAAGAGTCTGACCGGCTTTGTAAGGATTCCCTGCACATGATCATGTGGGCTTACGGAGCTACACCACGCGTGCGCAGAGACCACAGGGATGAAGTGAGACATAAGGCCCCCTGCTTGGCTACTGAACTGCGCATGTGCGGTCATGCAGCTGGGGGAGTGGCCAGGAAGTCTAACACTTCCCTCAATGGTTTACTCTTAGAGTAAAAGCCCCTGAAGTGTTTAAATCTAATTATTATCTATATACTATATACTATCTACTATAAAAACCCAGGAGTCAGATATTGGGGCAAAAACCTGAATGATCAGAGAAGCAACTAGTGACCTCTGTTCTCTCATTCCTCCATCCAAAAGGGCTGAGACCCTCTCTAAGACCCACCTTACTACTTCCTGTGTCTAACTGTCCTCAGTCCTCCAAGACCTCTATGGCTAATTTTGGTCAGTTAGTAGCTAGCTCTGCCCTCTGATTCAATGCAAACTTCATTGGCAGTCTCAGGAGTGTCAGAATGTGATCAAAATATCCCACAACATTTAGATGGGCTTCAGCCCCTGGCCTCATTCTTGCCTCAAGGAACACTTTTTTGTTGTTGTTGTTGTTTTTTGAGACAGGGTTTCTCTGTGTAGCTTTGCGCCTTTCCTGGAACGCCCTTTGTAGACCAGGCTGGCCTCGAACTCACAGAGATCCGCCTGCCTCTGCCTCTGCCTCCCGAGTGCTGGGATTAAAGACGTGCGTCACCACCGCCCGGACTTTTTTTTTTTTTTTTTTTTTTGGCATACCTTTCTCTCTGGTGTCTGTGGAGCTCTTTCCTTCATTCCTGGTGTATCTGACTGCCCTGTATAAAAAGGACTCTACTTTCCATATGGCTTTATTTTTGTACAGCACTTATTACAACTGACTTTGCAAGTGTGCGCATTTCCCAGGTAGTACTCAGCAGGAGAAACTTTGTAGATACATACATCTTCAGCATCAAGAACAGTGTCTGGTGTGCAGCACAGTCATTATGACTTTGTTAATTTAAAAGTGCACAGATTGCTGGAGAGATGGCTCAGCGGTTAAGAGCACTGACTGCTCTTGAGTTCAAGTCCCAGCAACCACATCATGGTGGCTCACAACCACACATAATGAGATTTGATGCCCTCTTCTGGCCTGCAAGGGCACATGCAGGCAGAAAAACTATACATAATGAATAAAAGTGCACAAATATAAATTATAGTTTATGATATAGATCTCCGGGGTAGGTAAGTCTTTCAAAAACTGGGGCCCACAGTGAAAATAGTATGAGGGCTTCTTGATTATTAAAATGTTACAAAATCATCCCAGGTATCTTGTTTTTGTGCTGGGGACTGAACCCACATCCTCAGACATGTCAAGTGCATATTCTAGTATTAAACTACACCCTCAACCCATATTCTGGGTTTTGAAGCTAGCTGCAATTCCCTAACCACACCATGAAGATAAGAGTGTGTGGCCAAGCACGCCAGAGCACACATGTAATCCCAGCACTAGGGAGGCAGAGGCAGAGGCTTGCGGTCAAGTTCTAGGCTAGCCGGGGCCATGTGGAGACTTTATTAAAAGAGGGAATGGTGGGAAGAGCAAGAGTGAGTGAGAGCACATGCAAGAGGTATAAACTCTGGTCCAACCCTCAGCCACAGAATTGAAGGTTTTCATTTTTCCGCAGTCTAACATTTCTCTGCATGATCGGGATAGTCATCTTTGCAGGAACTGAACCCTGCAGCACTGTTGCTGGGCCTTTATCACTAGGCTCTAGGCAGCAGCTTAACACATGTCGGATGGAAAGTTTTTTTCCAAATAGAATGGAAGACCCAAGACCTAAACCAAATCAGGATGAAGTGTTGCCAGTTCATCACTTTTTAGAAATTACACCCCAGCCCATTTTTTCCCCTTCCATACAGGGTCTCACTGTGTATGGCTGTCCTGGAGCTCTCTCTGTAGACCAGGCTGGCCTCGAACTCACAGAGCTACACTTTCCCTTCTTTATATAGCATTTTAGTTTCAAGGGGGGGGGGTGCTGGCTAAACATTGTCCTTGTCACTATTGAGAAACAGTGTTTGGTGTTTTAGATCTTATAAAATATTCACATATGTGTCCTTCATTATAACGTTGTTATTGGTTATAATGCCGGGTGGTGGTGGTGCATGCCTTTAATCCCAGCACTTGGGAGGCAGAGGCAGGCAGATCTCTGTGAGTTCGAGGTCAGCCTAGGCTACAGAGTGTGTTCCAGGAAAGGTACAAAGCTACACAGAGAAACCCTGTCTTGAAAAACCAAACCAAACCAAAATAATAATAATAATGTAATATGTATAGTTTCACCTTCTAAATTCAAGCAATATACATGCTTCATGGATAATAGGCAGGTATGAGTGTTAAAGAATAAGGCTAAAGACAAAGTATTTCAGGCCCAGGAACCACACAGAATGTCATTTCATCTCTTATTAGCCATGTAGATGGACCTAGGAAATAGGTTCTTACGTTGCAGAAATGATGGGCCAGAAAATTCTATTTCCATAGAGGAAACCTTGTGTTAAAACACCTCTTCATGATGAAAAGATCATATAATCTAAAGGGAAAGGAATAATGTGGAGCTGTGGAATTCACACAGTTCTAAGACTTTCAGTCTCTTAGGATTTGAAGACACGAGGCATACTTTATTAAATTCTGTGCTCTAACAAGCTTTTAAAGTTTTAATTATTTTCTTCTCTTACCACCCGTAAAAGGAATCCCCTCCTCCCCATCTCTAATAGCTGAAAAAGAAAATCTCAAATCATGTGCTGTGTCTCAAGATTTAAGATTCTCTTACACCTTAGGTGGAATGAGAAGCTTGGCTTGATACTGAAGAGCTGGACCTCTTTATTACTAGTTAGAGAAATGGGCTGGAGACATGGCTCAGTGGTGAAGAGCATTTAAGGCTCTTGAAGAGGACTCAGATTCAGTTCCCAGCACCTACATGGAGGCTCAAAACGGCTTGTAACTCCAGTCCCAGGGTATCTAACACCCTCTTCGACCTTTGCAGCCTCCTGTACATACATGGTGCACATAAACGCACTCAGACACATCCCTGTAAAAACCAGGTAAACAATGTTTGGAATAGAAGATGTTTTTAGAGGTCTAGTTCAATTCCCAAATCATAATCAATGTGCCTTTTTCTTAAAGATGAGTGACTCAATATGGGTCACACAATTTGCAGAGTTCTTGTTTTGTTTGTAATTTAATCTACTGACTTCCAAATGCCAGGTGGTTAGCTGTAAAAGAAAACATAACACATTATAATGCTTAAGAACACATGCTGGTATCTTTGAACTTAATTAGCATATTGGTTGACCACTTTGAATGTCTGATCAACACAGCTAATAGGCCTGTCTTCCTAGCTTTATACCTCATGCTCAGACTCTAGGAATATATATGCTGTTTCATATGTATAAACATGAATGCTTTTAGAGTGAAGTGTTTCCTTTCAAATCAACAGGACCATTCTTGGGATTAAATTCTGAAAATGTTTTATTAACTTTTTCCAGATGTACATTCGAGGAAAATTACTCTTTGCCAACTTTATCTTCAATGGGTACAGCACATCAGCTAATGACCTTCAAAAGCAAATTGTGAAGACAAGAAAGGATTATCACAAGGGCTATTTCCTCCCCAGCGACTTCCAGATACGGTAGAGTAACTACACATGTCTTATGTCATCTCACACTTTTTTAAAGCAAATCTTTTATTATTTTATGTGTATGGATGTTTTACCTGTGTATATGTCTATACCATGTGCATTCCTGAAGATGGAAGAGGGCATCAGATCCCCCTGGAATGGAGTTACAGAAGATTGTGAGCTGCCATGTAGGTGCTGGGAACCAAAGCCGGATCCTCTGGATCAGTCAGTGCTCTTAACCACTGAGTCATGTCTCCAGCCCCAGAGAGATATAGTTTGTTTTCTTGTTTTTCAAGACAGGGTTTCTCTGTGTAGCCCCGGCTGTCCTGGGACTTCTCTGTAGACCAGGCTGGCCTCGAACTTACAGAGATACGCCTGCCTCTGCCTCCTGAATGCTGGGATTAAAGGTGTGCACCACCACCACCCACTTTCATTTCACACTTTTAACCAGCAAATCTCAGACAAAGGCATGTTCCAAAACCTGCTTTTTGGGGTACTTTTTCTCCTTGACCAAACATTTCCTGGAGAAAGGTAGTTTATATTTTTAAAAGTTTCAAGAAAGGCTACTTTCTCTTTATCCAGCATCTTATTTACAGGGCTATTCTGAGACTCCTGGGACTATCCCAAGACAAGGTCTGAACCACTGGATACTAACTCCCTCCTTGACGCTGGCACATCTTTTCTGTCAGGAGGGTAACAGACAGAACCTGTTGTATCCAGAAGGAATGGTGGAAATGGAAATTTTAAACTCAAGCCAGGCACAGTGGTGGTCCACACCTGTAATCCTAGCAGTTGGAAGAAGGCTCTAACTGTATCTCCAAAAAAAAAAAAAAAAAAAAAAAACAACCAACCAACGAAACAAACAAAAATACCCAGGGCAAACAAAAAACTGTAACAACAACAAAAACCCGGATAATCTAAAATTAAGCCACCGTTTTCTCTCTGGTAAATTATCGCCAGATATTTAACAAGCAAAAGTTAGGCTAGTGACTCAAAGGATTGCCCTGGCAACACGATCTTTTTTATTCTTGCGTCAAGTGCTGGGAAATACTACAAAGGAAGAGAAGCAGTGACAGGCAGGAGGAAGAGAGAAAGGACTTCTTCCTTCTAGTCATTTGTCCAGGGTGCAAACAGCAGGGTCAAAAAGAGACACACAAAAATATACAAGACAGTTCAGATTTTATTAGCGCTGTTTTAAGCTGAGAACAGTTATACAGCATTCGCAAGCCTACAGTTCTAACAGCTTTTAAAAACCGTCGACAACCAATTGACGTGGTAAGACACAGAAGGTGACTAAGAGCGACCAAGGTGAACAGGAGGCATCTGAATATATCCACAGCATCATCACTTTAATAATCAAGAGGGGGGAGCAGTCAATGGCCACCAGTAGATGAATGACCAGCAACACACGGTAGATGTGTAGATTATTCAGCCCTAAACAAGGAAATTCTGTCACATGCTAAATGGGATGAACTGAGGTCCTAACAGGAAACAGAATGGTGCCTGCCAAGGGCTGTGGGAAGGAGCGGAGGAAGGGTAACTCTTATCTGAGTCATAGAGGAGTCTGAGATTTGTACAATGAAAAGTTCTGGAAATGCTTCATTAAAGGCACAACATTTCCTGAATTGAACATAAAAATGGCAATGGTAAAATTTTTGGTGTTTTATCCTAATAAAAAAAGCCCCCCCACCCCCTTCCCGCCAAGATTTTATAACTCAAGTCTTCAGTTAGGGTAGGGAATGTTGAGTTCCAAGTTCTAATATATAAAGCATAAATAACCATAAAATGAAACTAAAAAGGATCTGAAAGAGTATTTCCAAAGGCTGTTTTGGGGGTTGGAGGGAGTCAGAGAGGGGATGAGCCTTGCAGATGGTAGGCCAGTGCTCTACCACTGAGGAGACCCGGACCACTGACTAAAGAGCCCAACCTTGCCAAGAATGGTGGCACGCATCTGTAATTTCAGCACTCTAGAGGTGGAGGCAGGAGGATTGCCAGAAGTTCAAGATCAGCCTGGTGTACACAACAAGTTCTAGGCCAGTCAGTGTTACAAAATGTCTGGAAGAACAAAACAAAACAAACAACAAGAAAACAGCCAGGTTTGGTGGTACATATTTACAATACCAGAACCCGGGAGGTAAAAGCAGGCAGATTAGAAGTTTAAGGCTAACCTTAGCTATATAGAAAGTTCAAAGCTAGCCTAGGATATGAGACCCTGACTTAAAACACACACACACACACACACACACACACACACACACACACACACACACACGATCATTAAATAGTCCATACTTTCCTATTTCAGTGTCCATGATCAATGATGTAAACTAGAGCAATGTCCTCCAAATCCTGACAAAACATACTGTACATCAACATAACATGTTCATATATATTTTAGGCAATGCCAAGAATTTCAGCTAGCTAAGTAATCCACAAGGAAAATACCACAAGGAAAAGAACACTGAGAGAGAAGCACAAAATTGAATCTTTGGAATAAAAAAAAATCCGCGTTATGAATATGGTGCAGAACCAATGCCGCAGTTGAGTTATTCAGATGAGCCTCAACAGGCACCAGCCCATTTTAAACAGTGACCTGGTGACCTAAATTTGCTGACGTGATAAAGATCGGTAGAACAGCACAATTTCAAGTTCCTTGTCTATGGAGAGCTTAGTAGTCTACACTAAATATCAAAAGCATACATTTTGAATGCTTCCCATGATTTTCGAGTCTGGGTCTTCCTTCATGCCCTTTCAGAATTCTTGTCTTCCAAATCAAAACAAACAAATAGGCAGTTGACTGTAGCAATGCCAGCTATGATATGAGTCCATATAATACATTTACTAGATCAGAATGGTTTAAAAATCCAGAGCAGCAAGGAAGAAAAATGAAGTTCTTAAAATATTCTGATGTAAATCTGAGGGCTTCACTCACTTCTACTGTACCGGCCTACCTTGCTCTTAGGAACCACAGAAAACTTTTCAAGTGAGCTCTGATGTGCAGCAGACTCAGTGACAGGGAAAAGATACTAGTTTCTGAAACAAGAATTTAAAATCACTTGGCATTAGATGCCAGAAGATAAAGACGGGTACCTTTCAGAAAGTGTGACTAAACCACACAGTTGAAGGAGACGTATACAGCGTCACTGATAGTTAAGAAAACAAAATTCATTCATTTTGGAAGAAGGCTGTTATGTGGCTAAGTTGCTGCATCTTAAAATAGACATTTTAATCTATTTTATCTGATGACAAAAATCACAAGAACAGTTCTCCTCACTGGCAATTAATAACAAGCACGTAGACTTTCTATTATGGGAAGCTACTGTAGTATTTATTAATGGGGGGACCTTATGTTGTTACCAGATGCTGTCACTTTGATTTCAGATAGATAAACCAGCCACTGCTTGCTAAACAATGGATACATATATAAAAAGTGAATCTTGGTGAGTACAGGGTGTGTGGTCAGCCTCAGTTATCTTCAGTCTTCACACTCTGGATGGTCCAGGAATGATGCGCGGGCTTAGGTTGGTTCTAGGATAGGCCCAGGGGCCTGGTTTGATCTGGGATCCCTGGGACCATACCTAGAACAAACCCAAACAGAACCAAACTCCTTGGGGGTGCTTTCGGCTTGAATGGGCTTCTGGGCCTCTCACCCATGTGGGCCTCCAGGGCTGTCTCGGGGCCATACACCAACCTCTCAGGGACAGGAGTGACGTTCTTGGAGCCTTCCATACATAGTCACATGCTAGTACTGTGCTTAGTAAGCACTGTTTAAGTTGCAGTATTAAACAGAAGGTACAGACTGGAAGGGAGAAGGGCAGAACATACGTGGACTTAGAGACAGTCAATTTTGTCATCTAAGTTGGAAGGAGAAGAGGGCTGAGAAGTTGTTTAGGTCCTTAGGAAGGAGTGAACTTACAGATGCCATACTTTTGTTTCAGAAGAAATATTCAACAATAAACGTATTTGTATGTAGTCAATCTTTAGGAAATGTTATAAAACTGACAAGTCTTAAAGCCTAAAACAGTAACATTATCTATTTTAAGAAACTCTTAGGAAATAAGTAAGAATAAATACATCTGTCTAGCACCACATCTACAGACAGTCCCGTTTTGAAGCTTGCACACCCCAGAAGTACACACACCCTAAACACCATTTCTACTTCAGCCACACACGGGCTAAGTGACTTTCAGTACACAGGGATAAAACTAATGTCCCTGCTGACAAACTCGGGTGGATACTAATGTACTGCATTTTAAAGATATCGTGTGTATTCTAATCTATCACACAATTATTACTATATAATCTTGGCTGGCCTCGAACTCACTACGTAGACCAGCCTGGTCTCGAAATCAGAGATCCACCTGCCTCTGTCTCTGGAGTGCTGGGATTAAAGGCATGCGCCACCACATCTGGATTTTATCACACATTTAAACATAAGTATAAAGTCGATTCTTGATTCTGCTAACTCTTGCCTATGTGAGCCCTGACATGAATTCCTTCTCTTTGGTTTACAGCAACTGCACTGGGTAGAACCATGCTCCTCTAACAGTTTATTCAAAGAGAAGTCAGGCGTCACTCTCTTCTACAATGGTGTCAACACAAGAAACTGGTTTGGACCATTCTTTTTACAATCATTGTGTCATAATTCCCTTCCTTAAAGATGGATAGCTGGAGGCCCGCTGCATGAAGTCTGATTGTAAAATAGACTGACATACCACTCACACTGTATAGGATGAAAACCTGAGTCCCACAGTACATAAATGGTGCAATGAAATGCATACTATAAGAGCTGCTTCTAGATGGAGTCTAATTTTACTTGAAAATGTTATTTTTTTTCATTCGAGAGAGGAAACTCATCTTGCTTATTTTATATATTAAAGGCTAATTTAGGCATGTCTGCTACTGAATGACAGTGGAAATTCTGTCACTCAGTTATTGACCTTAGCTCCAATACTGATAAATCATGGGAAGCTTTTATATATTTTCCCTTCAGCTGAATGAAAGAAAGCGACGGGGCTGGTTAAAAACTTAGCAGATTAAGGAATAAAGTCTTTGTGGCCTAGAGTCTACAAGCCCATTACTTTTCAGATATCTTCAATAATTAATGTTTTCTTGCTTTCCAGGCTTAATGTACTTCGTTTTGGAAATGAAGATGCATTTCTCTTAAAAAAAAAAAAAGCCAAAGAAATTTATAACAGCATGTGGTATCCAATTCAAACAGAAAATATAAGTGACAATGCTAACTCCGATGGCCTGGTTTTAATTACTGCAAAAGAATTACAATACAGAGCCAACTTTAGAGAAGATAAAATGTTGACAAAAAAGGTTATTTCTATATAACAACAATTCGTATTTGAGAGCAGGCATTTAACCCAGTAATTCTACTTGAGCAAAGACTGCAGTCTAATAGGTCCTAAGAAATGCTACAGAAAGGCAGTGAGCTCAAGCAGGAGGTCTTCTCAGTCTGCATCCATCTGCTCTTACCTCCCACAATTTAACCAGCAGAGTCAACTAGTCTTCAGAGCAGACTGGAAGGCACATGTGGATGTGGAGAAGGGATGCAAATTCCAGCCACTTAAGCAGTAATATAAATGTAGGAATGGGAATAACTATCAAATAACTAAAGCCCAGCCGAATGGAGCTCAAAAAGGGCCAGTTCTCAGCATTTAGTGGATCAGGGCCAATGTTAATAATGATCGTTCTGAGCTGGGTGTGGTAGTGCATGTCTTTAATCCTAGCACTTGGTAGGCAGAGACAGGCAGCTCTCAAGGCCAGCCTTGTCTACACAGTAAGTTCCAGGACAGCCAAGGCTACATAGAGACCCTATCTCAAAAACCAATAATGATAATGATAATAAAAATAATTTTGTGTATTTGTTATACATGTTTGTGTGTACATGCATACATGAGGGTGTGTGTGTGTGTGTGTGTGTGTGTGTGTGTGTGTGTGTGTGTGTGTGTTTTAGGCCAGAGGTTGATATTCAGTGTTTCCTTAGGCTACTCCTACTGATTAGGCCAGAGTGGCAGGCCAGAGTTTCAGAGTATTTCCTGACTTCACCCCCCATGCACCCCATTATACTCCACTGTTTTATGTGGGTGCTGGGAATCTGAAGAAGGTTCTCATCCTCATGCTTATGCAGCAAGCACTTCCCCCCTGAGGAGCCACCTCCCCAGCCTGGTAATGCTCATTTTAATAGAGAAAAGATTAAGGTATATTTCATAGATTGTTAAAGGAGAACTGGGCTGACTGAATAATTCATTCCCTGTCAAGTGAGCCAGTTCTTACTAAATGAATCATGTTTCGTTTCAAACCAGTAACTACTGTGCAGGATTCACAATCATGACATCAACTTTAAACCTGTGTACTGAATGCAGACTAATTAACAAAAACAAAGACCAACATTTTTCTGAAACACACACATCGACATACAAGGATGGCAGTGAACTTTTCTTTGACAGTTGAATTCATTAGTGAGGGGGTCCTAGAAACATCAGCACACAAACACCACATTAATATTTCAAATATATGGCAATTGTATTTTCAACCGAGTACTTTTTAGCAAGTTTTTAGTAAGACATGAAATGCACACACAAGAATGCGAAGCGGCCGAACAGGCATGCCACAGTCCATGCAGGAGACCGACAGAAAAGCCCTCAGCCTTTCCAGTCTACTCACTCTTACTTCAGACACAGTCCTAGCAAGCTGGGCAATCTGGTTTCTCAGTCCACAGCAGATTACGAGCAGCAAGTTAGGGGCCTACTGCGGAAGGCAGGCACACAACACAGCAGCAAGAGTGACAGCTGATTAGAAGGGAAGAGAGGGCAACTGTGAAAAGAACAGACACAACTCAAAAAGCAAGCAATAGGCAATCAAGCAGCAAAGGGGGGCTTGACTTTTTATGTCCGGTTGTCCCTGACAGTGGGTTTGTTTATTCTCCACCAGAGGAACTGTTTTCTCAAAGAAAAGACATTTCCTGTACATGCTAGTATTCAGGGAGAGAAGTACGAAGTAAGTCCATTAGTAGACCGTTAAACTCAGGGATTAAATGGATCTGCTTCCACTTCCTGGAAGATGAAGGGACTCAAGCTAGTCACCTGCTGAGGAGGACACCGAATGGTCACTGCACCAGACATTCTGCTGTCTCTTACCTCCTTTGTTTTTATAATCTAAGCATAAAGTGCCCAGACATATCCCCATAAACAGATCTGGAAGAAGAGAATCAATCCTTATGCTCTGCCTGGTTGTTGTTCAAGCGCCGTCCTCACTTTAGTTCAACCAGGCTTAGTTGTGTGACACTTCGGGCTCCAGGATTTGGTTCTTATGTCTTTGTTCTATTTGGGTATAAACACAATATACTGCAATAAACCAATCAGTGCCCCCCCCATATTACTTCTATTCATTTAGCAACATGAAACATGAGTCATGTTTGACATGGGAAGAAAACAGCACAGTGAAAACGAAATCTAGGGTCACTTCTAATCAACACTCCGTTTTTAAATGTATCAGTAGTTGATTTTTCCTATGCTTAACATTCAAGCACCGTGTCTCTTATTATATGAATAAGAGTATTATTATCTATTTTAATAAACTGAGCTATACATTTATAACCAGATCTTACTCATCAGCCTCACAAGCATCATTTCTTTTTAAATTTCTAAGAAATCAGAAATATTCAGATAATTTGAGTTTTCCTGAGAAAACTCTCCCAACATAATGAGGCTGGCAGTATTCACATCCTATGAATGAAAGGCCTGGGATTCAAACTCACATCCTATGAATGAAAGGCCTGGGATTCAAACCCACATCCTATGAATGAAAGGCCTGGGATTCAAACCCACATCCTATGAATGAAAGGCCTGGGATTCAGACTCACATCCTATGAATGAAAGGCCTGGGATTAAGACTCCAGCTGCTTTCTGCAGTAAAGCCTGGCACCTGCTCTCTCTCTCTTTCTTTTTTCTCCCTTGATACAGGTTCTCACTGTGTATGCAGTGATCTTCCTGACTGTGCATCTGGAGTGCTGGCATTACAAGCATGAGTCAGAGCATGCTCTGAAATCTATATCAATTTGCCTTAAATGTGTGTCTTTTTCCTGACTTGCTTATCATCAGCTCCTAAGGAAATAGATTCAGATGCTGTGACTACAATTAGTTTTAACAAAGACTTTATGTATAAAGTTAGATAACATACATGGCTTGCAAAAGATTAATAAAAAAAGCAGTTTTGCAAATGAAAGGTCAGTCTGGCCCCAGATCTGCCAGACATCAGGGAAGGCCTTACTGAAGCAGAGAAAAAGGCTGTGAGGATGGCAATGACCCCACTTCTTGTCCCGACGTTCCCATCTGTAGACACACAAAGGGTAAAAATTCTGTCTTCACCCAAACTGCATGCATTTCCCCTCTGAGTTCTAGATTAGCTATGGTAAAACAAACTTTGGCAATGTCTATACTAGAAGCTGTCAGAATACTATTCCCAACAAGATTAATCATTCTGTAAAATTTGGAAAGTAGGATAAGTTTTCTGCCAAAAATGTTTTCCCAGAAGATTCTTCGGTTTATTGAATGACAGGTATTAAACCCAGTCAAGAAAAAGTGAGGTAGCTTAGGAAAGCTCATGGAAGGGCGTCCACTTGTATCTCGTCAGCCTGTCCACACACAAAATGTACTCGTGGCAAGAAGTACAGATGCTAAGCAAGGGATCTTAGACTTTATTGGGCATAAACAGTACCTCGGTCTTGTACCAAAACATCCAAGAATTACAGAGAGCATGGCTTAAGTCTGTATTAAAAAAAAATAAGATTTCTACTTCATTATGACTCAGGTACCCACTAAAACAACCAAGGAACATCGACTTAGACTATTTCAAGAGAAAGTTAGTCGAGGAAATTTCACAGAGAAAACAGAGATTTATGTTGGAAAGGTTTTAAAAGATGGAAGAAATACGAAAACGATTACCTAAAAAGACCATCACTTGAAGTCACAATGTCCTTAATTGTGACTTCAAAAGCAGTTTTCATGGAACTAAACAGGAGCTTGTGAACAGAGCAGGTTAGACTTGAGCACTGGGAGTTCTGAACTAAACTTCCTCCTTCAGAATCTGAAGGCATCAGCTCAGAGAGCATAAAGCTGATAAAATAGTATGAACAGATTTTGGTTAAATTGGTGTGATTGAATCAAAATAGACTAAAAGAATTAAAATGATTAAACTCCAATTTTTCCTGTGTTATAAATTAAAAGAACTCTTAACAAAATTTCCCTAATAACTTTTATATCTGGGAAAAATGGAGTTGGAAACAACAACTTAAGTAAGAAAGTAAAACTGTGTCATTTAGGAATACAGAAGTCAGTTACAACACAGGAGGTCCTCTTTTTCTTGAAATTTAGCTATTTCCATGTCCAGCTTAAGATACTGCTCCTGACATGTTAACACTGTAAATTATCAGAAAAACGCAAAATCACTAACAGTCCAAAGTCTAGTCATATAAAGTCGAAAGTTTTCCTCAGGATAAAAAATATTTGCTAAATTAACAACAACAAAACTTGAGTATAAGTAAATTTCCTCACTAAAAAGAGTAAGTTACGGGGCTGGAGAGATGGCTCAGAGGTTAAGAGCACTGACTGCTCTTCCAGAGGTCCTGAGTTCAATTCCCAGTATCCACATGGTGGCTCACAACCATCTGTAATGAGATCTGGCGCCCTCTTCTGTGTACATAATAAATAAATAAATCAAAAAAAAAAAAAAAAGGGTAAGTTACTGGAATTCACATACTTTCCTTCTAGAACAGCAGCATAAATTGAGCTTTTTTTCTTACATTCTTCCCAAATAATGTCTATGAACTGTGTAAGTGCACAGTAACAACAGGTTTCAGAAAGAGAACATTCCAGAAAACATCACTGAAAACACAGTCAAAGGACAAAGCAGACGAGACTGGTCTGTGGAAAGCATCTCTGCGAGACGGAGTCACAGTGGAATATAAAGGGACGAGGATACTTTCCAAGAAAGCTGACGTGTTCCTGAGTCTTAGTAAGACAGGCCAGACTGGAAGACAGCACTGGGACTACTGAAGCAGAGGCACAGTTGTCTCCACGTAAACTGACAACTTTTTGTGGGGTTGGAGATGGGGCCTTGGATGGAGTCATGCCATCCTGACATCATCTCTTTGAGCTGCAACAGGAGTGAACAAAACAAACAAACAAACAAACCAACAACAAAAAGACCCTAGAAGGGTGTTTCTTAAAATGGCACAATATTTTCCTTTGGAAGACTGCATGACACCTTAAAACGAACACACATATGAAAATAAGAAGACGTGAAATGTGCCACAGCCCAAACCACCTTTGAAACTATTTTGATGTTCCAAACCCCAGCACACATCAATTGTAGTAATTAAATATTTTTATTCAGAACCTGTATCTTTGTTTTAGGAGTGGTATAAACAAAATAAAGTACGAACAACATATTAACATGATCGCTGCAGTTACACACTGCAAAGACACAATAGAAAGAGCTTGTTCTAAATGTTTATGCTCTGCAGGAGACCATCCCAGTGACCTTATGGCAGCAAATTTTGGCAAAAAAATGATAAATTCATTTCTTATTAAAAGTACTTAAAGAATTGCCAAGATTATCAGCTGTGCCATAAACGAAACAGCAGTTTATTCAAAAATGCCCTTACCTCCCTCTCCTACTCCTAAACGACCTGCCTAGCCAGGTCTCTACTGACTTCAGGTCAGGTTTTCCAATGAGTCCTCGCCCTGGAAACCCGCGCCTTAGCTTTCTACAGAGTAAACACACACTCATTTCCTTTTCAGTCTTGAAGCCGAAACATCTTTATGAAAGGACCAACCAAAAATCCTTCATCGTGACTTTTATTTCTCCTCCACCTCATTCTCACTTCCTTCAACTACTGGTTCCTCCTCCTCCTCATCGCCAAAAGTCTGTTCCCGCATGGAGGTGAACGAGAGAGACCTGGCAGCCACTTCTGCAGCCAGGCCAGCACTGAAGGTGAATTCTGGGGACAGCTGCAGTCGGGCCAGCCTCTGTTTGATGGAGAGCTGGAGTGAGTCTCTGGGAGTTGGAGGGGCAGTGGCCCCGGCAGCGGCGGCGGCAGCAGCAGCAGCTTGAGGGGACTCAGCCTCACTCTCACACTGGTAGAGCATTCTTTCTTCGGCTCCTCGGAGGAAGGCTTCATTCTCAGAAGGGTCTTTACCGCCACCCTCTGGAGGGCTTTCACACACAAACTCAGTCCTACCCCTTTCAGGGTCACTTGTGGAGGGCTCACTAGTTTCCTCTTCAGGACCATTCCTACCGACTGCTCCTGTATCTGAGTTCATGGGTGTTTCTGAATTACTTACAGATCCCACTGGGTCTACAGGAGACAAGGATTTCAACACAGCTTCAAAGAACGAAAAGAGGAAAAGAAAAGAAAAAAACAAAAATAACTAAGGACCCAATGACTTTAACTCCCGGTAGCTTTTTAAAAAGGAACAACAAATAAATAAAAGCTCAATAAAACTTCCTAGGAAAATAAATGGGACTCTGTAAAATGGGGGAATGCTATGACATAAAATACCTAGGAAATAAACTGAGACAGGGACCTGCTGAGGAGTCTCCCGTTCAGAGGCAGTGGTTCTCAAAGCACGGTCCTTGAGGCAGCAAGACCACCCATCCCTGGGAAGCTGGTAGGAACAGCTCCTGGAGTCTGATCCTCCACAGACAGGGAACTGGACACTGGGGCTGGGGGTTCTGATGTACACTAAAGCTGGGGACCACTGTCATTAAAGGAATACACGGTGTGCTTTCACCCCAAAGATAAAAAGCCGGATGTGAGCCAGAAAACAGCATCTCCATCACATACATATTTACAAGGTAAAACAGCGTGGGGCAATGTAACATACAATTCAACTTACTTGTCAGCCACCTTACAAGAACCTGCATGGAAGCAAAGTAGTCTACATTTTGTTGTGCTACAGAGAACACACACGAAATAAAATCTGATTCAAGATCAACTACCAAACAAAGTATAATCCATGAATATCATCTAGATCCATACGGTAGCAGTCGTCCTTGTAAGAACAATGACGTTTTAGTTAGCCCCTCTTGGTGTTAGTAGGCAGTGGGTTGCTTGCTAGGCAGTCTCTCCTCCCAGCACGAGGGTTAGTACAATACAATCTATTAGGAAGCATGGCGGAAGGAAAAAAGCGCATCCTGAAGGTCTGGCGGATAGTTAAAAAGCGTTTGTGTAAAACGTGTCCGTTGCCAAGAAACATCCCTAGGCTGCAGTAACTCCACTACGGAAGCAGCAGCAACAGACACATGGCCACCGCAGGTTCCAGTGTAGACTTGCCCTCTCTAATTCCACTCGGACTTTACCCCTGTAGGCAGAGATGAAAACAACTCTGGAAGACGTACTGGAAATTGTCAAGGGAAAGCATTGTTCTAGCATCAGCAGACCTTTACTTATTTTCACAAACTCTACAGCATTACTGCCTTTTCAAAGGCAAGTGGGATCAAAAGCATGTTCCTGAAAATGAGACACATTTCTCTCATTTGTCCACAGTGTCAATCCATAGGTAATTTTGCAGCTAAATAATACTAAGAAAAACACTGCACAATAATGAAAGATAGAAGCTTATAGGTAATGCTATTCTCAGCATTTCTGCACACTTGTGTTCATAAATCTGCTGGGTCTTCCCAAGTACACCACGTTACCAGTCAGGAACACTGCTACCTGAATGGGGGAAGCAGAGAATGTGCTAGGGATGGGTTAGCTGATGACTGTTAGAATATTCTAAGTCTCTAGGGGAGTAGATTCTTTTTGTCTCTTGATCTATGTGCTACACACAGCAGTAAACAGTGTCAGGTGTCTGAAAGGTACTTGAGATGACTACTTATTGAGTCAGAATTTGCTGAGTGAATACTGCTGGAGAATAAAAGATAGAAAAAGGACAAGTTTAGAGCCTAAAAACCAAGAAAACAAACTGTTCATGTCTAAAAAAATAATATCACCAATTTCTAATTCATGAACCAGCTGACTAGAGAACTCTGCTGCTGCTTCTGGGAAGGCCACCATGTCTCTGCTCTGTGCCTCAAGCCTTCCTCTACATCCCAACTACATGTCTCTCAGGAGAGCTGGGGCAGTTGAGGAGTCACAGAGGAAACACTGGCAGAGAGGACAGCTTGTCAGAGAAGACCGAGTTCTTGGTCAGAGACCAGCATACATTTTCTTCATGAATATAAACAGCAAGTCTGTGGGACTAATCTAATTAGGTGAATGTAAGTTGAGGAAGATACCTTTATTAGAAATACCGGGAATACAAGTGGACATGATAGATTCTTATGCTGGAAAGGCTAATATAATAAGAAAGGTGGAACCATTGTAGTTTTAAGACAGAATCAATGAGGTGTTTGAGTTTGAACAAAGTCTGGAATATGTTACAAGATAGCTTAGGGAAAAGGTACTGAAATGGAGGTCAGCTAAGGGGCTATTCTAATGGACAAGCATAATCTAGTGGGGTCTGGGTTCTAGGGGGAGCCAACGGAACAGCAAAGAAAGATGAAACCAACATGTATCTATTGAGTTAGAGAGAAAGGTGAGGGTTCATAAGAGAAGACAGGAGAACCCCAAGGAGCTCTCCAGACTAGATGCCCTCTATACTTCTAGTGAGAAGGGGAAGGCAGGCAACTGGAGTTGAGGGTCCATGAAGATACTCTAAAATGGATGGAAGGCCCGTTCTACCTTCTTATAAGTCCACATTCAATCGAGAATGAACTAAGTTGACATTGCCAATATCAAGTTTCTCTTCATTCCTTTTGCTTCCCATGAAGCATGACTGAAGAAAAAAGCGAGAATACCATGAAGGAGTCGAAGGCCAGCCAACAGCATCAAGACTTGGACTATGGAGTCAGCACACAAAGAAACACATCCTCTGCTTCCATCTACTTAAATGAAGTGGCCAAGTGGCCCTGATCTTTTGCATTTTCAACATCAAACAGTTACTAATGGTGAGTTTTACTTAAGTACTTTAAACAGAGAACAGAGTTTGGAATCTCAAACTTACTACTTTCTTTTGTCTGTCCCCCCAAAAAGGTCTTGCTATGTGGCCTAGGTAGCACAAGCTTGCAGCCCCAGCCGGCCTCAAACTCAAGGTCCTCCTTGCTGGGATTACAATGCCACCATGGCCATCTCAATATATTCAACCTAATGACCACTCTGAAAGAAATCTATCGAAGAACTACATGGCTGATAAAAAAGCGTGACTTCATAGTCTCAGTGTGATTATATGGCATTCTTTAATTGATCAACTTGATTTTGCTTCTCTATGAGAGTATTATACTAACTGGTGGATCCAGAGTTCTACAGTTAAGACAGCATCCATGGTTCAAAAAGAAAAGGTTCCTGTCACTGGAATAACCTGGACTCTCAAGTCGGTGCTTACCGTGGTCACTAAACAGAAGTTGCTTCCATTTCTGCCTTTCTGCCTCTGAAGCTTTAAATCCCAGCACGGATTTTAATTCCTGCAGCACCCTCCTGGATTCTTCCTGCTCACGTTTCTGTCTCTCTTTGTCTTCTGGAGACAAGTGATACAAATCATCCTTTCGGAACTCACTTTCTATGTCTATGTCATCCACATAAGCTTCTAATTCCTGGAAAGGGACCAAAGACAAAAACCTTCAAGCAGACAGGCTCTAACAGTATTCACTACTTGCAGTGACGCATGGTGGAGGACTTTCTCTTGGGACAGTCATAATGGCAGTGGAGAGGAAGGAAGGTAACAAACATAGCTACTGCTAAATTAAAATCCTCAAAAAGCTTAATGGTGGATACTAAAAGGAGTTCTAGATGAGAACGTTTCACACTGTCAATGGCTATTTTCTTCTGAGTCGATGAATCAAATTCAAGGCACTAAGAGCTAATATTTTGATATAAATTCACATTACATTGTAATCTTAACCTCATTAGAAGCAGAAATTCAACAGTTTATCTGGCAGTTACCCATGTCACCTAAAATACAAGTAGGCAAACTGTATGTGGACCTCGTCTTTAGGGGAGTCCAGCACCTCACCCTTACCTGCTCCTCAGGGATGGGGTCTCTGTCCTCAATGTGCAGAGTGGGCCGCATCAAGGGTGCTGCGGTACAGTGTGGGTTTTCACACGCCACTTCAGGTTTGCCTTTAAAAGGGGGGAGGGGCAGAATAAAGATGAGAAATGTCATCAGAAATGAGTGAGCATCTAATGCTATGGCATCCTTGGCACTGACACCTTGTTAGTTTCCCAGTCCAACTTCCTATTTTCCCTGATTTTCTTGTTTTGAGGCAGGGTCTTCCCAGGAGCCCAGGTTAGTCTTAAACTAATGATCTTCCGACCTTAGGTTCATGAGTATTAGATTTTTGATGTGTACTACCATGCCTGGCTCCAAAATTGTTCTGGTTAAAATGTCTTATTTGTGAAAATGAAAGACACCAAAGTTAACAGTAATAGCAGTATATTTAGCACTTGGCTTTAAGTTAAACTCTGGAGGAAATGGCCATAGTATCTGTCATATGCTAGATGACACATATTTTCTTCATAGTGTTGGGAGATTTTTAAAACAGATCATTATTCTTTCTCTTAAAAAAACAAAGATCACTGGGCATGGTGGTACACATCTTTTATCTTAGCACATCTCTGGGGAGGCAGATGGATCTCTAAGTTTGAGCTAGCCTGGTCTACAGAGTGAGTTCCAGGACAGCATGACTACAGAGAAACCCTGTCTCAAAAAAAACAAACAAAAATAATAAAAGAAAACAAAGATCAACATTATGTTATTTTTATTTTCCCATTTTCTATTATTTTAACTCAGAATTGGAAATGAGTTTCACAAGTAAATACTTTCATGTGCTCACCAAGCTGAGTTTACCTTTAATTAACTGGTATTTCAATTTGGTATTTAATCACATGATTTTATATATAAATATATATTATGTGTATAATTATATTTTTATTCATTGTCTATACTAAAAAGAAGTAGCATACTCCTATAAAACCAGATGTGGAAGCAGAAGGATCAGGAGTTCAAAGTCATCTTCAGCTACATAGTGAATTCAAGGACAGCCTGGGCTACAAGAGACCTTGCTTGAAACCATATCCAGCTAAAGCCTTCCTTTTTGTTTTTTGAGACACGATCTCTCTGTGTAGACCAGGCTGGCCTTGTACTCATAGAGATCCTCCTGCCTCTGCCTCCCAAGTGCTGAGATTAAAGTTGTGTGCCAACACACCTGGCTTAAACCAGTTCTTTTATTATTCGACCTGTAAGAGTTTCTGGAAGTTCTGATAGTAGAAAATACTATCAACATTTCTCCCTTCATTTCAGTTTTTATAAAAGGAGACAGGATGTCCTGAACATTCAAATCATTACGTATTTTATATTAAAATAGGAGTCAAGACTTTGAAATCATTGTCAATTTTTATATATATCCAACTTTTCTTTTTAATAAACTAAGAACTTTTAGGAAACCAGTTTAATCATGTCAACAGGCAGGCCACAGACAAGAACTCCAGCAGAATGGAGTGAGCATATTTGACAAGCATAGGCTTAAAATAATCCACAGCTACCTTTTTTCTCTGTATTCCTCCGCAGCAATTTATCCACTTGGGAAATGGCTTCTTCCCAGCAACTGTTGCTGGCCTGAACGTGGGGCTCAAGCAGTTTCAGTTTCTGTTCTAGGATTGGGTAAGCCTCTGATAGCAGCTCTTGTGTTTCCTTAGTACAAACAAGCTTTTCAAGTTCATCTTCAAGAATTATTACTCTGTGCAACATAGAAAAACAGAAATAGGTTTTTAAAATATGAGGTGTAAAATTTATTGCTGTGGAATAATCCTTCTGCATACTGTGAATATGTATTACCCTCAATTGTTAATAAAGAAGCTGACTGGCCAATAGCTGAACAGGATAAAGTTAAGTGGGAGAGCCAAACTGAGAATGATGGGAGGAAGAAGGGCAGAGTCTGGAGTTGCCAGCCAGGCACAGAGGGAGCAGGAGATGAATGTGCCAATATTAATAAAGGTATTGCCACTTGGCAGAGCGTAAATAAGGAATATGTGTTAACTTAAAATTTAAGAGCTAGTTAGTAATAAGCCTGAGCTATTGGCCAAGCATTTGTAATTAATATAAGCCTCAGTGTGTTTATTTGGGAGCTGCTGGAGGGAAAGAAACTTCCGTCTACCATTTAAGAGGATTATTTTAAGAAATTAAACCTATAAAATTAAAGCAATTCAAGTTGGGCAGTGGTGGCACATGCCTTTAATTCCAGCATTCAGGAGGCAGAGGCAGGTGGATCTCTGTGAATCAAGGTCAGTCTGGTCTACAAAGTGAGTCCCAGGACAGCCAAGGCTACACAGAGAAACCCTGTCTCAAAAAAAAAATAAACAAGTTCTGGAGACAAATGTATGTCTTTGCTACCACTGAACTGTATGCTTATAAATGATCTAGTGTGGCTGGATATGTAGCTTGGTGATACAGAACCCTTGTTAGCAACCTAAATCAACCCTCCCTGCCCAGAAACAAATGATAATTTCTAAGGAGTATTATGTAATTTATTCTACAAGTATTTCTTAAATACATACTAGACAATTCCTGATCTAAAAGAATAAATTAAACTCATCTCCTACTTTTAAGAAATTAGCAGCCGGGTGGTGGTGGCGCATACCTTTAATCCCAGCACTCGGGAGGCAGAGGCAGGCGGATCTCTGTGAGTTCGAGGCTGGCCTGGTCTACAGAGCGAGATCCAGGACAGGCACCAAAACTACATGTCTCAAAAAACAAAAACAAGCCGGGCGGTGGTGGCGCACGCCTTTAATCCCAGCACTCGGGAGGCAGAGGCAGGCGGATCTCTGTGAGTTCGAGGCCAGCCTGGTCTACAGAGAGTTCCAGGAAAGGCACAAAGCTACACAGAGAAACCCTGTCTCGAAAAACCAAAAAAAAAAACCAAAAAAAAACCAAACAAACAAAAAACAAAAAAGAAATTAGCAACCAGAAAAATTATATATAAATACATATATTGAAATTATATCTATAATTATCTTGCATTTATGAATATTTTGCCTGCATGGATATCTTGCACCACATGTGTGCCTGGTGCCTGCCGATTAAGAGAAGGATGCTGGATCTCCTGGAACGGGAGTTATGGATGAAAACCCCTCTTATAGCTTAGTCATGGGGCTGGAGAGATGGCTCAGTGGTCAACAGAACTAGTGCTCTTCTAGCCTGCTGGAGCTTGTATCCATTTGGGGAGTGAATAACCATTTGTAACTCCAGCCCCAGAGTATCCAACACCCTCCTCTGGCCTCCGTTGGCACCTGCATATAAGTGAACAGACGTGCATAATCATAAACCTCGAAAATATATATATATATATACACACATATATTCATATATATATATATATATGTATGTATGTATATCTATTCCTTCTGTCAGCTCTGGTGCTCTAGAGATCCTTTCTAATACACTTGGATAATCCAGCCTTGGCTCCCACACACGTGGAAATGGCCTTACTGTCCATGCTGCCACCTAAGGGTAGTACAGCTAGGTCACTGGATACTCCCACCTCAGCCTCTTCACTTTTCCTATCCTATCTTTCATAAATCTCATCTCAGCCTCCCAAGGCCTTGAGCTGCGGTAAACTTGTCTTCTCAAACATGTTTCTGAGCTTCCACTTCTATCTGTGTATACCCTATTTTCCCTCTTCCCACTTACAGGAAGCTTTTTAGTTGATGGACTACTCGGGCCTTTTGGCCCACTTTCTCAGCTCACGTCTGATTCTGCATTTCCCCTCCACGTCTTGACTGATCATGTCAGGAATCCCAGGGACCTTCCTGATTGCCAGCTCGTCTTACCCACCCATTTTCTCCAGCCCTACACTATGAATATTCACATTTACTGAAAAAACAATTCAGTGGGAACGACTACATTCAGATGTACCTTGAGTCAGTTCTTTTTTCTTTTTTCTTTTTCTTTTTCTTTCTTTTTGACAAGGTTTCTCTGTGTACCCCTGGCTGTCCTGCCACTCTCCCTGTAGCCCAGGCTGGCCTTGAACTCACAGAGATCCACCTGCCTCTGTCTCCCAAGTGCTGGAATTAAAGGCATCCACCACTAGGCTTGGCTTATTCAATTTTTTTTTTAAGAGATTTATTTATTTATCATATATACAGTGTTCTGCCTGCATGTATGCCTGCAGGTCAGAAGAGGGCACCATATCTCATTACAGATGGTTGTGAGTCACCATGTGGTTGCTAGGAATTGAACTCATAATCTCTGGAAGAGCAGCCAGTGCTCTTAACCTCTGAACCATCTCTCCAGTCCCATACTCAATTTTCAAAATGTGAAAATTTCCATTTAGAAATAGATGAGAAAAATATTTACAACTGATAAAAGTACACCAAAGCAGAATATAAACATTTGGAAACTATAGCTAAATGCCAATATTATGCAAAGTACAAGATAAATAAATATAAAAATGTGGACACTGCCCTTTACTGAGGACAAAAAGTGTATTCTGTGCTACAGAAATATTTCCAAACCTGTTGTGATGTATTTAGGAAGTAGCAAAGTATTACCCTTTAGTTATATACAGCGATGCCTCTCATACATACTTCTCTCAGACTGTAGGTTCCAGTTTAAAGTCCTACCTTAGGAGGGTTAAAAAGATGCTCATTTTTGATAATCCTCTCCATTTTATCTCTCAAAGACAAGCAGCATCTGCTTTCTGCTGAAACCAGGAAAAGGGAAAACTACAAATGATTCTCTTAAACCACAGTTGCTTAGAAATCATCGTTTCCCTGGTACCTGGTACCCACAAACCATCTTTCATGCTCCATTCTGTTTCTTCTTTCTATTGAGGACACAAGGAACAGCCAAATGGAATGAAGATGATGTTTGCTTATCCCTCTACTGTCTCCTCACGCAGCTTCTAAACTTACTCGTTCAGTAATGCTTTCAGATGGAGCTGGAGGCTACGCACGGCTGTGTGAACGTTAGTCAGTTCTCTGGACTTGGGCTGAGTTTTGGATAAGCGCTGGGGTGCTGACTGGTGCTGAGTTTCAAAGTACCGGAAGAACTCATAGCTGCGTTTCAGCTCTTCTAAGCAGGCAGCGTGAGCATGAGGTAGACCCTGAGTCACATCAGACAGAATGCGATGAGGCAAGAGCGTCTCAGTAAGTAAGGGCCCTGAAGGCGAATTGGCTGTAGAAAGTAACAGGGCCAAGCGCCTGAAGAACTCTGAACTCTGAGCCACCCAGAGCTGGAACAAAACCTGAGAGAGAAAGAGACAGAGGGGGGTGGGGAAGGAGAGCAAGAACATACTGATCAATAAAAATATTGTCAACATTCAAAACAAACTACAAATTTATTTATCTTCCGACTTTTAACTTTCACGTTATCTTAAATACCTGCCCCTACATTATCCTAAATAATAACTAAACTGAACATGAACAAACTCTTAAGATGAGCAAAGGATGCTACACTGAATTGTGTAGTTATAGCACGTGAGGATTTAGGATTCTAACACAGAAGACCATATGTAATTTAGCACATTCTACCCTAGATAGCAATGATCTGAGAATGGATGGAGGGCTGGAGAGATGGCTCAGTGCTCTTTCAGAAGACCTGGGCTCGATTCCCACCATCCACACGACAACTCACAGGCGCTCGTAACTGCAGCTCCAGAGGAATCTGACACCTCTGACTTCTCGTGGCACAAAGACACACAGAATTACAGATAACGAAGTGAAGCTGCCTAGGGTGGCATGTGCCTACACTCCCAGTACTCGGGAGGCAGAGGCAGGCAGATCTGTCAGGACAGCCACGGGTCTACACTGGAGACCCTGCCTCAAAAATTTATTAGAAATGAATTTTCCGGTCTGGTGAGATGGCTCAGCAGGTAAAGGCACGAGCTATGAAGTCTGATAGAACCACTTGAGTTCTATCGCCAATACTCACACGGTGCAAGCAGAGCCCTCCTACAAGCTGCCCTCTGACCTCCATAGGAACACTGGTATCTGTGCACCCACACATCCATCAAGAATGTGAGGCTGAGAAGGTAACTGAAGAGCTCGGCAGTCAATAGCATTTGGTGCTCTTGCAGAGCACCCAGGTTGGGTTCTGTTCACAGCACCCACACGGCAGGCAGCTTACAACCATCTGTAAGTCCAGTTCCAGGCCCTCATGTGGTGCATAGACATATGTGCAGGCAAAACCTCAGACAGATAAAAAAAAAAAAAAAAACCAAACAAACAGGAATTTGGGGTTCAAGCCAGCTGTGGTAGTTCACACCTTTAATCCCACTCAGGAGGCAGAGGCAAACAGATTTGCCTCTGCAAGTTCGAGGCCAGTGAAGGCTACACAGTGAGACCCTATCTCAAGAATGAAAAGAAAAAAAATCAGGGTTCAAAATGAGACTACTACTTTGTTTTAAGAATTAGCATGTCTGGCGTGCAAACTACAAATCTATTTTCTTAAAATCAACTTAAAAAAATACGTGTATACATGTGTGTGAGTATGTGCACACGAGACTGTAAGTGGTTACAGAGTCCAGAGGAGGGTGTCAGATGCCCTGGAGGTGGAGTCACAGGTGGGTGTGAGCCGCCTAACATGGGTACTGAGAACTGAACTTGGGTCCTCAGCGAGAACATTATGTGCCCTTAACTGCTGAGCTACATCTCCAGTCTCTGTAAACGCATGCTTGAGAGACAGAGCCGAAAGCAGACAGCCAAGGACCTCTCCAGACACAGTCCTAACACAGGGGCAACAGCCCCAAAGCAAACACACAAAGGAGCACTGTGGCACGAGCAATAAGCGACAGACAACACATCAAACCACTTCAGATGATTTAGATTCCAATTACCCACAAGCGTGGAAATAGACATCCTTGAGATGATTTTATTAAGTGAATTTCAAAATTATGCAAATGGTGATAGGACTCTACTTCATACATACATATGAGGGCATGCACATACTCGAAGGGGAAAGGAAAGAAAGCAAGAGAGGAAGGCCAGGAAGGTCTCCCAAAGTGTAACTGGGAAGCAGTGGTCCATGAAGGAGAGGATTCTATGAAGCAGAAGTTGTATGTGTAGAGTCCTGTGGCAGCAGCATACACCATACCTAAGGAAGAGCAAGGTCAGCGTGGCTGGGGCCAGCGTGAGCATGAGGGGGCATGGTGTGTTAGACTCTTCGGGGTTTTATGGAGAGAAATGGGGAGCTACTGACTGGGCACAAGAATAAAATGACTTATGCTTCAACAGGCTCTTTCCAGATATTGAGACTTCAAGAAAGGGAGAGAGTGAGATGCCAGAAGTTAGCAAAATAATCCAAGCTCCTGTACCCTGGAGCACAGCACCTAGTGGCAGGCAGGGTGAGCAGCAGCTGCACTCTAGACAGCTGGGGAAAGGAGAGCAGTAACTAGTACAAGATCCCCTGAAAGGTGAGCACTGAGGGAGGAGATGTGCATCAGAGTAGTGCGACACCAGTGTTTGGGGACAGACATTAGAAAGAAGCAAGCTGGCATCCAATTGATGCTTTAAAAAAGATTACCTTTTTTATTGAATTTCTGTTGTATCATCCAGTTACACACCTACTGTGGGATGGTCTTTCTGTATGCTCTGAGTATGTGTTGCTACCATTGGTTAATAAAGAAGCTGCTTTGGCCTACGGCAAGACAGGTTATAGCCAGGTGGGAAATCCAAGCAAAGATACAGGGAGAAGAAAGGTGGAGTCAGGGAGACACCAGTCCACCAGTTCCCAAAATATAGTTTATAAATGCTTGTTTTCATTTAAAGGGGGTTGGTTACAAATTGTTATTGGTCATAGCTAATCTCTTTCTAAAAGAAAAAGTAGGGATATGATATAAAAATGATAGGATAAAAGGGTAGATTATTGAATTTACTTTAATAAAAATACAACTATTAAACTTACATATTTTACATTGGTATGGATTTTGGTTTATTGACTTAAATTTAAAGTTAATTTTATTATACTGTATGTATATTTCTACTCTTGTTTAAGGTATTATGTTTATGCAACTCATTTAAAATTGTAATGTATCATTAAGAAATACAGATTAATAGTTAGTTCATCTATAATCAAAGTTATGTTAGTTAAGTTTTTTAGGTATACAAAGATATATTTCAATCAGGTAGTAATCTCATTATGGAGTTTGCTTACAATATAGAAAAGGCTAGCCATTTGGGCAAGAAACTGCTCTTGCCTGGACTGCTTGATAAACTGAACATGCAGGACCCATAGGAAAATGACCACTGTACTTTGCCAAAACAGGATGAGTTGGTCCTTCAGGTTCCCACTTCACAGAAGAAACTGCCAGAAATTCTGCAGGACACAGGAGAAAGTGACTGACAAACTGCCAAAATAGGTGAAATGGTCTTCCGAATTTCCTGCTTCTCTGAAAAATATGCCAGATACTCTAGACCTATAGGCTGAAGACATCAGAGAGGAACTTTGGGTGACTGTACAGGCAGCCAGATATCTCTGTCATCCTGTTTACTTATGTGATATTATATCTTTCTGGGGTCTTTGATGGAGTTGAAGACTAGACAGTTATAATGGTTTTCCTTAGTCATCATAAAAGATAAATTAGATATAAAACTTTAGACTCACAAAAATAGGATAGAATATTTTCTTGAATTTTGCTAAATACAAATAGACTAGATTTTATAACTGTTATTCTTGCTTGAAAACTGTTTTTTGTTTGTTGTTGTTTGTTTTTTTTTTTTTTTTTAGAGACAGGGTTTCTCTGTGTAGTTTTGGTGCCTGTTCTGGAATTCACTCTGTAGACCAGGCTGGTCTCGAACTCACAGAGATCCACCTGCCTCTGCCTCCCGAGTGTTGGAATTAAAGGCATGTGCCACCAATGCCTGGTGATAACGGTTTTATTATATGTAATTTTACTATGTTAAATTGAAAACATTCCTTTTTGATTAGACAGAAAAGGGGAAATGCTGTGGGATGGTCTTTCTGTTCGCTGTGAATATGTGTTGCTACCATTGGTTAATAAGAAGCTGCTTTGGCTGGTTATAGCCAGGTGGGAAATCCAAGCAAAGATACAGGGAGAAGAAAGGCAGAGTGAGGGAGATGCCAGCCTGCCACCCAAGGAGCAATATGGCAGCAGATCGGTAATGCCATGGCCACATGGCAATATGTAGATTAATAGAAATGGGTTAATATAAGATGTAATAGCAGGCTAGCAGTAAGCCTAAGCCACAGACCAAACTGTTTATAATTAATATAAGCCTCTGTGTGTTTGGGACCAAATGGCTGCGGGAAACAGGAAAGCTTCCGTCTACACACACCAAAGCTCATAAATATAATTTGTTTCTTGTTTGTTCTTTGGATAATTTATATATCCTTTTTCTGTTTGTTCTTTTGGATAAACTGTGTTGGCTAAGGGAATATCCAAAGCTTATGGCTGAGTAGCAAATTTTGACTTTTAAATATTTCATGGCATCTGGATTCCTTTCTTTCTTTCTTTTCTTTTCTTTTTTAAAAGATTTATCTATTACTTATGTATACAGTGCTCTCCTTCATGTCAGGAGAGGGCACCAGATCTCATTATAGATGGTTGTGAGCCACCATGTGGTTGCTGGGAATAGAACTCAGAACTTTGGAAGAGCAGACAGTGCTCTTAACTGCTGAGCCATCTCTCTAGACCCCTGGATTAATTTCTTAAATAAGAAAATGCAGTAAATAATAATAATAATAATAATAATAATAATAATAATAATAATAATAAACAACAACAACTAATTAAACACTTAAAGAATCCAGGCAGTACCACATACTTGCAGTCCTGGTTACTCAGCAGACAAGAGGATTGCTTGATCATGAGTCCAAAACTAGCAGAACAGCACAGTAAGACCCTGCCTCAAAAAACAAGCAGGGGAGCGCACAAACAAAACACTGCAACAGGAACCTAAGAGGAAAAAAGTCTTTCACTCTTTTTAGATCGATAAATACACTACACTAGGGATTATTTCTCTTTGAGATGGCGTCTTACCACTCAGGCTAGCCTCAAAGCTCCAGGCCAGATGAGCTTCCAAAAGCTCAGCTTCCCAAAGCAGCCCAGGCTAAGGTGCACGTCACCTGCCTGTCTCATGACTAAGGGTTTACACACCTCTTTAGGGAGGTGGTTTTCTACTCCCTGACGGTGCAACAGTTGGTATTACTAAGCTATTCAGAGGGAAGAGCTGTATACAATGAAGGATAAATCTAAGTATGTTTTCTTCAAAGGACACAATGAAAACTATAAAGGAAAACAACAGGCCATTGCTTACTTGTAAATCATCCATTTTTAAGAAATTTAGTGTGTGCGTGTGCGTGTGCATGTGTGTGTGGGAATGAGTTCATTCCTTCCACTACGCCAGTTCTGGGGACCAAACTCCTGTCACCTCACCACCCAGTAAATCATTCCTCACTTGGTCTTTTGTAAAATAAAGCTTTAGACTTGCTCTGAGAGAGGTTTCTTTAAACTTTCATGGTTATAAACATTACAGATCTCAAGACAAGGCCCCTTTCAGAGCTTCATGACCTTGCTACCAATTACTGAGTTTGGGAACAGATTAGCTCTATGTCAAAATAAATAAATGTAAAAACCCAACTTGGAAGATTTATAAGGGTAAACAAATAGGATCCAGTTAAAATCAGTATAACTTGGGGAAAGGTTGGGCAGAGGACACTGGAGAACAAGTGACACTTAAGAGCAGGTCACATTTGCTACAAAGTAACAGCTCAGTTCACATGCACTGGGCTTTTACTCTGTGCCAGGGACAGGATGGGCAAATGTTGAATATTTTGGAGATAGGCACTGTGGTGGTTCCATTTTAATAAATGCAAAGACAGTGATTTGCTCAAGAGTGTATCAGAAGTCATGGGATGGAGCTGTATGGAATCTGGAGTCTGACCATGTGGGGCCCTCTGTTCTTTTTAGTGCCTGTACTACAGCTAGCGCACAGTTCAGGATTTACATGCTTTTAAAAACAATACAAGTACTTTGGAAGGGGGCTGTTGCACAAACTGGAGGGGGCTGTAATGGGGTGGGAGGAGGCAGGTCAGTATAGGACATAAAGGGAGGAGGTAAAGTAACACCAAGAGATTGGAAAAAGCCTTAAGGAATCATATTATTTTTTACCTAAATTACAAGACAACACATACAAGTCTATGTGTATACATATACACATATAGTTCAAATGAAGTTACTTCTTTGGGCTGATAGTAACTCCCACCTTCTAACCCCCGCCAAGAACCATAGACAATCTAATAAAACGCCCATATCAGGCATGAGAAACTGCATTTTGAGTTGCTGGCCAGGGGAGTCCAAAAGCCTCCCAAAACAATATAGGCCATTATGGTTGCCCCTCGTCGCTTCCCAGAGGTAGTTCCTACAGCTGAAGACACCCTGCACTC
This sequence comes from Peromyscus californicus insignis, assembly GCF_007827085.1. Taxonomy (NCBI): domain Eukaryota; kingdom Metazoa; phylum Chordata; class Mammalia; order Rodentia; family Cricetidae; genus Peromyscus; species Peromyscus californicus. The sequence continues at coordinate 12,552,466 of NW_026294535.1, forward strand.
TGGACACAGGACCTAGAGGATCCTAGCTGGATCTGACCTGAAAGCCTCCTCCCTGGAGACCAGTTTCTATAGCACAGGAAGGTGCCAGACAAGCTTCGAAGGGAGGAAAACAACCAATAGTCCTACTCAGCTGTGATGCCTGTGAACCACAATGACAACCAGAACGATATGATAATCTTAAGGGTGCAATCATGGCATTCTATCTTGGTGGTAACCAACAACTCTCTAACTGGACTTAAGGCCCACTCAAGAGGAGGAATTACTGTGCCTGGTACTGGAAACCAAGTCAACCACCTAGGGCTCGGGAAGATCTTAGAGGAGAACTTAATGACCGTCACTTTACTAACTTCATTCTAAATATCGACCCTACAGCCACAGGTAAGCGTAGCTCTCGCCTCTCACTGCCTCTCTTTGCAACAGAAGACCCTCACAGAAAACTTCAACCGGTCAAATACAGAAAACAAATGACCATACAGTGCCCAGCCCCAACTGGTCCATCCACGACAACTCCTGCACCTGAGGTTCACAGAGCATCACTGAAGAGGAGGCAGAAAGCTCATAAGAACGAGAGTCCTAGGAAGGCTGCTGTGAGATTATGTCTAGAAATGACAGGGAAGCCTTCACCCAGGATACTTCAGCAATATGGCTGCTTAAACAAGCCCCGAAGAAGTATAACAGCAGATTTGCTAACGTGGAAGGGGGAAGTCTCAAGAAATTAAGGAATGCTAAGAGCGGGAGCCACAGTCTGCCCCAGGGATGAGCTCCCTAACTAGTTGTCCAGTACTATATGGTCAATGGATTGAGCAGGTTATATTTGTATATTTAGGCATTCACACACACACACACACACACACACACACACACACACACACACACACACGTTCATTACAATAACAATTAAGGAAAAAGGGGCCACGATTTCAAGATAGAGCAAGGGGAGGTGTTGGGAAGGAGGGAAGGGAAGGGAGAAGATGATGTAATAATATTTTAATTTAAAAAGTAAAAAACAAAAAACTATATCAAAACATAAACAGGAAAGTCAGTGAGACATCTTGATGACTAATAAAAGTAACTTAAAGAGATGAAGAAATACGAAAACTGCTTCTCGGAGTCCTTCTTAGAGAACAGCGGTGGGGACAAAGAAGAGGATGGAGATGGACTCAGCGGTCACGAACGCTGTGGCTCTTGCAGGGGACGAGGTTCTGACTCCCAGCACCCCATGTGAGCCACCGAGTGGAGATGGAAATCCAAGTCGGGTTCTGGGGGCTCTGGCTCCCTTTTCTGACTTTAGCACACACATGGTGCACAGACATATGCAGACAAAACGTTCATATACATTAAATTTAGAAAGAGAGGAAAATGTATAGCCTGTGAACTTTAAAATAAATAGCTATATAACAAACAAGCAAAACGCAGTGGCTGTTTTTAAGGACCCATTAAAGGACCAGCTCTGTTTAGACATTTTGCAAGTCTTCTCATTTAACCTAACACCTCAAAAAGCAGGTGTAGTAACCCCTTTTAAAGATAAGCTTAAAGGCACTATTATGAGAATTACCTTGAAAATCAAAGAAGCTGCTTAAAGCCCCCTCCCCCAGTGAGCACTGTTAGGACTTTCCCCACTTCTAACACAGAGTTCCAGTCACCCTGCCTATCCACCTGAATACTGCAGAGGAAGCGGACACTGTTCCAAAGTGTCTGTAATAAGCAAGTTATAGCTGCTTATTATAAACAAAGGTTTACCATGTTGATCTACCATAACCCACACAGCCATTCCTTTATTCTACCGTAGTTCCCACCTCCAAAAAACTCTGCATTTGCCAGGGAGGTGCCTAGAGCAGAGCACATTGAGCTAGAGTTCACCCCTACACAAAGCTACTAAGTAACTTGGCACATAAGGCTTGATATATTTAGAATAACCACCTTAAGAAAGATTTGTGAAATTGGAATAGCTAGTTCAAAGCCCAAATCTCTTGTAAACGGCTCTAATACGTGTCAAATTACATTGTCCAACAAATAACTTTACAAAATGTAAGAAGTCAGGGAGAAAACTGTTGCAGTGGCTGCCCACGTAAGATGCTACGCGGGTGTAGTGGTGTGCGCCTGCAATCCAGTTACTGAGGGCTGCGGAGGAATTGCAAGTTCAAGGCTAGCCTGGCACCAGAGCTAGACCTGTCAGAGAGAGAGGGAGAGAGACAGACAGAGGGAGGGAGGGAGAGGGAAAGGGAGACACAGGGAGAAGATCGACTATGATGATGACGACATTGGCTAAGGTGAGGATGGGTAAGAGGAGGATAATAATGGTGCGACATTTTCTAGAAGTAGAAACTGTATACAGATTAGAATACGTACAAGTTAAAAGATACACATCTCAGCACAAAGTGTATCTTGATAAGTGCTTCCAACTTTTCACATTTTGAACTGATTTGCATGGTTATCAAGGGAAGTTTCAAAAATGAGAAACAAAGAAGTATCTAAATAGAGCTCACTAAATACTAAAGGCATTTGGACCGACTTCTTAAAAACTCCCTGGAAACTGCCTGTACAGATGCTTTTGTTGTTGTTTTTGAAACAGGGTTACGCTATGTATGTAATCCAGGCTGGCCTTCAACTGTGATCCTCCTGCATCAGCCTCCTGAGTGCTGCAATGACAGGTGTGCATATGGCTTTTATAACTTGCCTTAAATTATTTTCCCACATTACTTGTTTTCTTTAATATGTTTCTATGGCCATAGCCAGGCAGTGGTGGTGCATGTCTTTTAGACCAGGACTCGGAAGGCAGAGGAAGGCGGATCTCTGAGTTCGAGGACAGCTGGGTCTACAGAGTTCCAGGACAGCTAGGGTTATATGACAGAAAAACCTTGTTTCAAAAGGGGGAAACAAACACACACACACACACACACACACACACACACACACACACATTCCCCCATGGCCATCTTCAGTGTAAGTCACTACTGATGCCACAGGGCTGAACTGTAATTTGCTTTCAGCATACCTTTGGTGTATCTGATTACATCCTCAGATCAGTTAGTAAGGGTAAAATTGCTGGGATATTTTAATTTAAGGCTATACAACTTTGTTAAGACTTGCATTCACTAGTCAAGCTTATACTGTCAACAACTGTATGTGAGGTCTCCCTGAATCTTTATTGATAACGATTACTATTAACTTCTAATATCCTTTGTAAAATGACTTAGTATTCTTTTCTTTTTTTTTTTTTAATTTTTATTTTATGTGCATTGGTGTTTGACCTGCATGTATGTCTATGTGAGCTGCTATGTGAGTGCCTGGAATGGAACCCAGGTCCTCTGGAAGAGCAGTCAGTGTCCTTAACCACTGAGCCGTCTCTCCAACCCTGACTTAGTATTTCTATTGGTGTTTCTTTCAACATTATGACTGAAAGTTCTATTGTACTGAATGGTTTTGCAATTCTGTTCTGTGAATCACCAGTCCATTCATCTTTCCTCGCTTCTGTAGGCTCCACTTTTTTGAACCACCAGTCCATTCATCTTTCCTTGCTTCTGTAGGCTCCACTTTTTGGAATCACCAGTCCATTCATCTTTCCTCGCTTCTGTAGGCTCCACTTTTTTGAATCACCAGTCCATTCATCTTTCCTTGCTTCTATAGGCTCCACTTTTTTGAATCACCAGTCCATTCATCTTTCCTTGCTTCTGTAGGCTCCACTTTTTTGTTTGCTTGACTGTATTTGCAGAGCTGGAGATGGAACCAAGGCCCTTATGCATGCCTCAAGGTCCTTAGGCAAGCAACCTACCGCGAAGTTAAAACCCTTACCCTTGTAAGTTTAGTTACCTTGTACTCTTCATACAGAAAGAATTCAAACTGTCATCATAGTGTTACGGGTGAGCCTGCAGTACATTTTCTTGAATCCCGAAGAAACACTGCTTTGTCAAAGTCCCTACTAAGCACTGGTATCTCTGGGACATCGTTCTGAAGAATAAGGATGTTTCAGGGACTCGTATAGGGCCTCTCTGTTGTCTAGAGCTACTCAGTGCTAGAGTACTTGTTTCACTTCATTGCACTTAAGGTATACAGTATTTGAGGTTTGAAATTTCATTTTTTATATTGTCAATTATATTCTCTCATGAGGCTGTCTCTAGTGAAAAAATTATTTCTTAAGATATAAAGAAAACATTGGGGGGGATTTTATAAAGGGACACACACACACACACACACACACACACACACACACACACACTGCTTCACCCAGGGTTGTTGAAATAAACTCACGCGGGCTTCCTATCAAGTAATTCACATATCTCTTAACATACTCTGTGGCATTCTTAAATTAAGAGCACCGACACCAAAATACAAAGAGCCCTTCATTCGATTTGTATCCTCTCTCAGCTCCCACAGGCAGCGTCCTAACATCTAAGCAACGGAAATGAGCATCTAGGAACACAGAAGGGAAACAGGACATGCGCACTCCTCAGTCCTTCCTTCCAAATGGGTTACCTTCAAGGCTGGCAGGCTGAAGCCATCTGTCAAGTTGTGAGCTTCCTCTTCGGATATCTGTTCTTCACTGAGGCCAAGGCCCAGCTCCTTAAAAGGTACCACACAGATGTAGTTGGTCACATTGTCACTCTCAGCGTTCAGGGGGTAGGTTAAATTAGGTTAAGGCAATCAATAACACCTCTTCATTAACACATTTAAGGTAGCCACAAACATCCAAAACTATAGTGACTAATTTTATTCTGAACTTAGACTGAAGATTTACATCAGTTGTTTTAAAGAAGTTAGTTGCAAGAGTTAACACATTGAGATAACACTTGGGTATCTTATAGAGTACTTTGAAGAAAATTTTTTGTTAAAATAGTTAAAAGTAGGCAGGTAGCACTCTAGTTACTGCCCAGCATGCTGCCCCCTTCTGTATATTTCATAAACTTCTTGTATTCTGAAATAAAAACAAGTGATTCAAGTTCAGCTCTTCAAAACTGCTCAAATGCTGTTGTTTTTGAGACCTTCCTTCTAAAGGCGTACTTTGTCCTGTGTTGTGTAGTGGCTCAGGCTCTCACTATGCCACAGTGAATACTTCTCTTTGCCCTTCCAATCCATCAGCTATCACTAGCTGAACGCGTTAGGACTAGCCTGCTCTAGCTCGTTTGATATACACTGTCCCATTTTGTTATCTTACTCATGGATGTATCAGTATCAATCAAATTATTTCCCATTTACTTTCTTTTCTATATTATACCCATACACTAAAAAAAACCTTTCATTTGCATTTATTTATGCTAAATTTATTTCCATGTCATACTTTTTTTTTGGTCTCTCTAGCTTTTCCTGGGACATGTTTTTCTTCTGTGAACCTCCTCTTCTGGCTTTGCACAATCGGTTCCTTTTCAATGAGAATCACCTCAGTGTGGAAGTAGAGCTCATGCCCGAGAGACTCTATCATGAACTCTGAACATCAGCAGCTTGACCTGGGTGCTCTGTTCGTCTCGATACGGTCAAAGACTAGACCATCTGTATCATACCCCTGAATTCAGCGTTACTTTCTGCATGTCTAAGCACAGGAAGCAAAAAGTCCAACATTCTTTTCAGGCCGGTGACCCTGTGTCCAGCCACACTGTTTGACCAGGGCACAGGTACTGACTCCACCAGTACACCACCGGAATGGCACACAGGGATTCCTCGAAGGGACAGCTTTCATATACTAGGTGGCTTTTCAGATATGCATACCCTTGATGGCCTGGGCAGTTCCATGGCTGTTCTTAAAATGAACACCACGGTCTGTACCTTTGATCTGTAGTCTTGAAGGGGGTTCTGGGTCATAAGAATAGTGAACCATTTTCACAGGCCCTTTACAGGAAGCCCCATACAATTAAAAATATATATATATATTTTTAAATCACATTTGGGGTAGAGGAATGATATGGAAGTCAGAAGACAACTTGCAGGAGTTGGTGATCTCCTTCTTCCATGTCCCACGCATCAAACTCGGGAAACAGAGGCAACTGCTTCCTCTTCCTGTCACTTAGTCACACAGTTTACCTGTTCTAAGGCACTGGCAGTCCTCTGTTTCCCTATCTGCATCCTTCAAGATATTCTGTGGACAGCATATAGCACAAAGGCAAATTTATACATAAAGTTGTGAGTGTCTCGATGTCTATAATGACAACTAGTATAAACACATGCACAGGAAAACATAAACATTTATTTGTCCATGTATATGTGCAGAATACTTATGTACAAATGGAAACAATGCTCTAGGCACTGTGCTGCCCCTCCCCCACTTACATATAACCTGGAGATCTTTTTACAGTGGTTTGCCACTTCTTTCTTGAGACAGGACCTCACTGTGTAGCCCAGGCTGACCACAAACTCTTTATCCTCTTGCCTCTGCCTCTTGAATATATCAGGTATGAACCATAATCACAATGCCTCACTGCTGTTTTAGACAGCTGCATATTTTCCATTCTTTCAATGAAACTAGGTACTCTTTTTTCCCCTCCCAAATGAAATATTTTAAATCACATTTTCAATCTCTTCAAATTCTTTAATTCTTTTTGGGTCAGTTTGAAGATTTGCATTCTGATAAGCAGTGAAAGGCCATTTCCCCTTTTAGTTCCAAAAGTGCAATCTGGGAGTTGCACAAACTACCCTCTTAAAAGTTTCACTAACACCCCTGGTGCTGTGGGATGGTCTGTATGTCAAGTGTGTTGCTGATTGGTCAATAAATATATCACTGATTGGCCAGTGGCCAGGCAGGAAGTATAGGCGGGACAAGGAGGAGAATAAAGCTGGGAAGTGGAAGGCTGAGTCAGAGAGACACTGCCAGCCACCACGATGAGAAACAGCATGTGAAGATGCCGGTAAACCACGAGCCACGTGGCAAGGTATAGATTTATAGAAATGGATTAATTTAAGCTGTAAGAACAGTTAGCAAGAAGCCTGCCACGGCCATACAGTTTGAAACCAATACAAGTCTCTGTGTTTACTTGGTCGGGTCTGAGCGGCTGTGGGACAGGCAGGTGAGAGAGATTTGTCCTGACTGTGGGCCAGGCAGGAAAACTCTAGCTACACCCTGGTTATATTATGATGTCATTATTGATCCTGTACATTTTATTGCTTACTCTGGTCAGCTAGACTGGGTTTTACTTGTCGTTCTGTTCTTTGGCAGATTCCTTTTCATTTTAACTCCCGAGGATTCTTGTCTGGAGAACACAACCAGTCCTCTGCCCATCTCTGCAGCTCATTTCACACTCCACACTCCAACATACTGCTCACTAGCCATGACGACCTTCCCTCTATACTTCAATTCCCTACTACCACAGAATCTTTATACTTTCTGGTCCATCTGAATGGACATTCTCTTTGATCTTTCTCAACATTCAAATCTTAGTTTCAGGGCCAGCTCCTCAGAGAGGTGCTTTACCACCCAGTCAATGGAGTACGCCACTAATCGTTCTCTATCTTATATCCCTGGACTTTCTCTTTTAGAGTAATTATATGTGCAAATCTTCACTGCTCATTTTTTATTATCTCAACCGTTAGAAAGCAAGCTTCCCTGGAACAATGATCATTTACCTTGTTCACTGTAAGTTCCTCAGTACTGAGAAAACTTCACAGGTGCAGGCAATTTCCCTCATTTTCCCTATTCTAAGTCTATGCTCTATGAGCTAGAGACTGTATCTATGCACATAACAATGTATAGCTAGTGACCAGCACATTGTGTAACACTGTGTTTATGTTCAAGAAACACTCACTGAAGGACTGGCTACTTGGAGTTCACAAGCCACTCTCAAATCTCTGTTCTTCCCATATACTTTTTGTTTGTTTGTTTGTTTTGGTTTTTGGTTTTTTCAAGACAGGGTTTCTCTGTGTAGCCCTGGCTGTCTTGGAACTCACTCTGTAGATCAGGCTGACCTCGAACTTAGAGATTCACCTGCCTTCACCTCTGCTGGGAGTAAAGGCATGCACCACCACGCCTGGTTCTTTCCATATCCTTTTGCTTCTTGCTATCTGGAATGCAGCCTCATAGTCTCACGAGCAACTTCTATTCATTCATTTGAGAGCCAATTCATGTGAAAGTCTTCTTTAATTCCGTAAGTCAAGTTCACTGTCCTAGGATGTGGGAAGATATCCTGAGCATTTATATTGTATTATGAATGCTGGTTTATCTATTGATCATACTCAAAAGTCCTCAGAAGTGGTAGTTCATGTTTTCACTCTGTCTCTTTAATACCTGGAAGTATTTGACACATAGCTGGCAGACATTTTAAGCAGTGGGAGGAGTAGATGGGCAAGTTCTTGATGAGAGTTAAATTGTTTTCTATTCATTTCCAAAAAGGCAGGACAGAGTAGCTCTATATAGTACATAGTTACATATATATATACTATATGGTTTAAATTATAAGTAACTTCTGTTTTTGGTTTTCATAACGTAGAGATAGGAAAATATACCCAGGAAGGTTTGTGTAAAGCAAGCAGTGATAGGACATAAGGCATATGTAAGCACAAAACATTATCTTCACCAGCACCCAGCAAACTGAAGGTAAAGAGTAGTTTTTAACAAACTTATGAATCTTAGTTTATTTATTATGGAAATACTGCCATTTTAAAGATGACAGACGAGCAGAGAGAAGTTAAGAACTCTACCTTAAATTAGTGCCCTATGTAGTAAGGAACGAGAGAGACACAATCTGAACTCAGGCCATCCGGCTCTAGAGTCTGTTGTCAGGTTATCACCAGGTCACGACGCAAATTTGTCACGTACACTCATTTTCTTAAAATGTCTCAGCTAACACTGCCAACTCTTTGACCTCTTGCTTTGGACCAGTGACGAGAAAGACTCGGAGAATCTCCCCTTGTTGTAATGATCCATCCAAGAATCTCTTCCCGCCTGTCACTGTCATCCCCCTGCAGTACACTTTCAGTTTTGAAACAGAAGTGAAGAGAGGCATTAGACCTGAAACAGGCAATCTCAATTTATAGTTCACATCTCAGGATGCAACTGTAACACCCAATTCGGGGCTTTGGAAACACTGTTAGCCTCACACAGAGACAGAAAAGGATATTTTTTCAGCATGTACAGGGTGGCTAGCCTTGCGGCTTGAAAGTTGGCTCTGACAGTTCTGTAGACGGCTTTCCGCAGGCCGATGAGATGCTGGCTGGGATGCTGTCCAGCTTTATTAAATGAGCAAGCAGCACTGACCCTGTCAAGCAAACTTGAAAAGTAAAATGTGATACAACTGTACAGGTGTCCTAAAGTTTGTGTTTCCTAAATCCACAATTCTATTAAACTTAGAAAAAAATTTCTTTCTTAAAATTATTATAAGTATTTGAAATCAACTATTGCCTCCTTTTTCTTGATACACATAAAGCCACCAAAATACACAAAAAAGACTGAAAATCTAAAATCTCACAGAATATTTAGTCAAATATAGAGAACATGAATTTTAATTGAGACAGAATAGAGATGAGGAATATTTCAGCAGGAATTTATGATAGCTTTCTACATAAAGATACTCTACCTGATAAAATACACTACAGTAGAAGTACTTTACAGGTTTCAAAAGCAGTATCTACAGGTTGTATGAAGGGCTTAATTAACAACACTTTCTCATGCTTAATATGCATTTACATTATGTTCACTAATCACGTCTTTGGGCACATGTACAGAGCAATGAACTACTACAGATAAATACATTCTGTACATTCATAAAAGTAGGGCAAAGTTACTTACCCACCTGCTGCCACTGGCACTTACCTACTCACAATGAAGTAGGAGAGGCAGAGAGGTACCAGGACCAGTGGCCAACAGGGGAACGCAAGCAGAAAGGCAAAGTGAGGGTTACTATGTGGCAGCCAGCTGCGCTCAAGCTCTCACATTTCATGGCTTTCCCTAGGCCGATGGAAAGCATTTGCAACAACGACATGGAATGTGTGGCTTCATGACCGAGAGTAAGCACGGTTAGGTGCTGCAGTTTCTACTATCAGTAACCTCCTCCGATTGCAAGACAACATGTCAGCACTTGTAAACCTTCCTCATAAAAGCACACATCTCTAAAACAGGCACTGGACCACAGTGTTTACAATGTAAAGTCTATGGACAAAGATGGACAGGCTTAACCTTAAGTAAGGGAACCCAGGTAAAGCAAGGTTAGATTATTTGCCAGGAGGAAACAGTGAGGCAGAAACAAAGCACTCCCAATTTCAGCGTGAAATTGTGCTTTGCTGACTCCATTTTGCAGAATGAAATATTTCTAAGACAGTGAGGCAAGGTTTATTGTCCCTTGGGACTTTTCAGCCCAGTGTCCAGCTAGACGGAAACAATGAAATGACTTCTTCCAACACTTCTCCTTACCCACCTGCCACCTGGATGGTACAAAAGCATCACCAGGGGGTGAATCATGCTCAATGGCCCACTTTACCTTTGCATGTCAATTCCATGGATATAGGTAAAAGTCAGAAAACTGACAAGAGTCACAGCACCTTGTACACATGTCTAAGCATTGGTTGGGCGCATAGCCACTCACCCCTCAGGCCTCTCAATAAAACGCTGTGTATGTCAACAACGAAAAGGAGATATTACTTATGTGTGACTTTTTAAATTTCTAAAACTTGGCAAACAACTCAAAATTTGCTATCTACTGGTAAGAACTGGACCTAACCTAACGGAGGGACAAAATCAACACGCACAGGACTGTCATGCTTTGCACTGAACAGCAGAGGGCATAAGACTCTTCCATGTCATCCATACTCTCAGGATTGTTCAAAGAGCAGAGCGTGAAGAGCACAGGACTACAGATTCCTCCGGGTCTCTGCCCCACGACTTCCTAGACAGAGCTTTTAGGGCAAGACGAAGGACCGATCCAGAGCAGAGCAAAGAGAATGATGCAGAGACAACAAGAGGCATCTCTCTCCTGATGTTTACATCTGCCAACCTCAACCAATTAAAGCAGCTATTGTTCGCTGCGTACTTGTTTTTCCCAACTATAAATGGCAACGGAAAAATGTTACATAGTGGGCAGGGGACAAGAGAGGTGATGGGATGTCAACATGATTGGATACATTACGTACGTGTGTGAAAACGTCACAGTGAAACTCACTGTGTAATAGGTGCTAACTGAAACTTTAAAAGTTATATACTGTAGTCTCACTGCCATCCGTGGACATTTAGTAGGTAGCCTAGTATACTGGAAATGGGCTTCTGAAGTCAGATGAGACGGATCTGAATAAGTGCTCTGTGAATACCTTTAGTTGTCTGTAAAAATGATTAGCACAGCATATGGAACATAGCTGGTCCTTGATGGGAATGTCTTTCTGTATGGTGTGAATACGTGTTGCTCTGATTGGTTGATAAATAAAGCTGTTTGGCCAATGGTGAGGCATAAAGTTAGGCAGGACATTCCACCTAGAGACAGAGGAGAAAGACAGAGCAGAGGAGATGTCCCCCCCACCCCATGAGAGGTAAGATGAAAGATACTGGTAAGCCACAAGTCACATTGCAAAGTATAAATTTATAGAAATGGGTTAATTTAAGATATAAGAACTATATAACAAGAAGCCTGCCACAGCCATAGTTTAAAAATAATATTGCCGGGCGGTGGTGGCGCACGCCTTTAATCCCAGCACTCGGGAGGCAGAGCCAGGCGGATCTCTGTGAGTTCGAGGCCAGCCTGGTCTCCAAAGCGAGTTCCAGGAAAGGCGCAAAGCTACACAGAGAAACCCTGTCTCGAAAAACCAAAAAAAAAAAAAAAAAAAAAAAAAAAAAAAAAAAAAAAAAAAAAAAAAAATAATAATATTATGTATGTGTTTATTTGGGTCTGAGTGGCTGCGGGACTGGGCAGGACACAGGAAAACTTCTGACTACAGGTACCCAATAAGTGCAATGCCCCTGCCCTGTGTGTGTGGTATGTGGTGTATGCACATATCTATGTAGATATAGATGCCAGTGTACTCAGGAGGCCAGGTGTCCTGCTTTTTCATGAACCACTTTATTCTCTTGAGACAGGTTCTATCATTAAGTCTAGAGCTAGGCTGGCGGCCAGTAAGCCTCAGCAATGCTTCTGTCCCCACTCCCCTACAGCTCTGGGGTTACAGCTACATCACATGGCCATGCCTGGTTTCTAACACAGGTGCTGGGGATGTGAACTCAAGTCCTTATGCTTGCACAGATGTTCTTACCTGCTGAGCCATCACCCTAGCCCTACATTCTCCCTTTAGTAAGTATCTAGCATATCCTGGAGCATAAACGTTGACAGCTAGACTGCTAACCATTTCGTTTCCAATGGGAGCATGCAACATCATTATTAGCATGATATTCTAAAAGTGCTGGTGCTACAGCAGCTGCTAATGGTTACCCAGGGAGTGTTATTAATATATGTCTAGATTTTCAAGTGAATCACACCAGCTACACCTACTATCTAAACTGGGCAATGAGGTCTTCCGACAGGGAATAAAGGAAGCAAACATTTATTGAGTAACCACTGCACATGCATTTAGTGTTAAACACTGTCACTGTTTCATCCAGTCACACAGTCATAGGCCAAAGCAACTATGATTGTCAAAACAGTTTTCACAAAACATGAATCCAAGTAGATAAGCAAAGCCCTACTACACACCCATCTAGCATGTAACGACTTTAAACCTTTGACAATAGGCTACGTGGACTTCCCCTGCCACCACTGTAACACAGAAATAAAAACGTGATATTCTCCTTCAAGTAAATAGCAGAACAGAATCATTTAAAAAATAAAGTGAGAAATGAACTCACAGAGTAAATCCCCTGGAGATGACTTCAGTTTCTTGGATAAGACGTAGAGATTTCCTCACAAGGTTGGTGAAGGCTCGGCTATTTGCTGCCATATCTTCCAAACGGACCCTATATTTTTTCAGAGTCATTTGCAGTTTGGCTGTCCTCCATAATTTCAAAGCTCGCATGATCAAGTAAAGAAATAGAATTATTCCCCATACCATCCAGGAAGACACAATCCACCAAGTGGGAAGCATAACGAGCAAGCTGATGAAGGCAAGGAGCACGGAGACATCCCTGTGAACACAGAACCCAAGGAAAAGAGCCATCAGACAGGAGAGGGAGGGCAGTCACTGGAGTCAGCAAAAACAAGGGCCGATCTCAGTTCATTAAACAAAACTCTAGCTTCTTTAGGAGGCAATACTTTAAAAATGCGACATACAACAAGGTGATGTGGAATAGTTTTAAGCATCCAGCATGTTAGATAATGTTGCCCAGGTAATAAAATCTGAGCTAGTGAATTTAGGTAAAGGACATTGGCAAGAAGTGTTTTTTACAACTGTTTTAGGAAGTATGGTATTTAATATGTAATCAGATTAAAAACCTCAATTTTATAGACTATATTTTAAAGTAAAATAGTATCTCAGAGATAGTTTGAGTTTGTTTTGCCCAAAGCCATTTGCACAAAAACATAGTCTACACAGAGGCTACTCTATGCTTTACTTGCAGGCAGGATGGTGCATGCCTACGATCCTAGCACTTAGGAGGTTGGAGATACATATATATGCTACAAAATAAACCCTTGTCTCAAAAGATCAAAGTCAAACAACAACAATAAAACACAGTTGGTAACTGAATGGTTATCTAATTTAATAATCATCACTAACTTGAACAAACATTTTTGCCATAGATCACGAAGTAGAAAAGCTGTGCACTTCCCGTACTACATTAATGGCATTAAAAGTATGCATAAAGCCGGGTGGTGGTGGCACACGCCTCTAATCCCAGCACTTGGGAGGCAGAGCCAGGCGGATCTCTGTGAGTTCGAGGCCAGGCAGGGCTACCAAGTGAGTCCCAGGAAAGGCGCAAAGCTACACAGAGAAACCCTGTCTTGAAAAACCAAAATAAACAAACAAATAAATAAATAAATAAATAAAATAAAATAAAATAAAAGTACGCATAAAATCTTTATTTGGGTCAATTAAGCAATGACAACTTTGGTGAGATGTGTATACATAAGACAGAATACAGGCGAATGTATCCAAGCACCTGTGAACACAGCATCGGCCACACTTGGGAGTTACAGTCATACTGAGAATGTCGTGTGAGAACGCTTTTTATGTGCTGCATGGGCTATCACTTTCCACCTTACTCTTTGAAACAGGGTCTTTCAGTAAAGCTCCTCACTTTGACTACACCATCTGGCCACCAAGGCCTCTGGGTCTGCTTCTGTCCACCTTCGTGTGGCCACCACACCGGGCTTTTAGACTTGATGTGGGCGTCAGGGATCTGAATTCAGGCACTAATACTGCTGTGGGAAGCACTTTACCACTGAGCCACCTCCCAGCTTGGAGAATGATTTTTAATAATTGTTAGCCCTAACTTCTTCCAGAATTCATTACTTTTAGTAAAATCGTAAGTTAAAATCACATCATTTACTTTTACATATTAACAGCTGTAGTGGTTTGAATGAGAATGGCCCCCACAGGCTCCTATGTTTGAATACTTAGTCACTAGGGAGTGGAGCTGTCTGAGAAGGATTAGGAGGTGTGGCCTTGTTGGAGGAGGTGTGTCACTGGAGGTGGACTTTGAGGTTTCTCTCTGCCTGCTGCCCATGGATTAGGATGTAAAGCTCTCAACTGCTCCTCCAGAGCCATGCTTGTCTGCTTCCTGTCATGACGACATGGACTAACCTAAAACTGTAAGCCAGCCCCCAAGGAAATACTTTCTTTTATGTTGCCTTGGTCATGGTGTCTCCTCACAGCAATAGAACAGTAATTAAGGCAACAGGAAACTCTAAAAGCATTTACAAAATCTCCTCATTGCTCAGCCAGTCCCCTTTATGGAAATCTGTGTGTGCCCATGTGTGTGTACATGCCTGTGCATGTGTGTATGCGTGGGAGGCCAGAGGCCAACTGTAAGTGTCATTTCTTGGGTGCCAACCACCTTGTTTTTTATTGTTGGTGTCACTGTTTCTTTTTGTGAGACAGAGTCTCTCTGTATAGCCCTGGCTGTCCCGCTACTTGCTATGTAGACCAGGCTGGCCTCAAACTCAGAGATCCACCTGCATCTCCCTCCTGAGTGCTTGGATTATGGGCGTGCACCATCACAACCGGCCCATTTTGTTTTTGATCTTTCCAAATAGGTTAGGCTGGCTAGCCGGTGAGCCCCAGGAAGCTGCCTGTCTCTGCCTCCCCAGCACTGGGATTACAAGCACATGCTACCAAGCCGAGCTTTTTAAAAAAAATGTGGCGGGTTCCGGGATTGAACTGAGGTCTTCATGCTTGCATGGCAAACATTTAGCAATTGCTATGTCTCTAGCCCTATAAATGCTTAACATCTATGGTTCAATTTGTTTATATACCTATTTATAATATGCACATAAGTATCTATTTTTGTGGGTCTTTTAGAGACAAGGAATTCACTGTGTTGTCCCGGCTGGGCTTGAACTCTTGGGCTCAAGCAAGTCTTTTAGTAGCCTAGACTATAAGGACACTTGTGGGACTCTAGGTACACACCACGGTGCCAGGCAAATTCTTCTATTTTTAAAGAGAAAAATGTTTATTTTCTCATGATGGTATTTCAGTGACTGCTGGCTGGGAAACACACTTGGGTACCCATTACAATGTGACAGGAAAGGGATTCGGAACACAGGACGGTTAACACTTGTGTGATGTGAACAGAACACAGGACGGTTAACACTGTGTAACGTGAACAGAGCACAGGACGGTTAACACTGTGTAACGTGAACAGAGCACAGGACAGTTAACACTGTGTAACGTGAGCAATTTGGGCAGTGACTTTGTACATTCCCTGATTCATTCTTCCCTTCTGTCTTACATGACAAACGAACAGGAGAAAGGCATCAGTGATTCCCACACATACGGACATACAGAAAATCTTTCAGTATTTATCTTTTCCTTTTTGAAAAAACTATTTTAAGACACATTATGACCTAGGACTTTTGCATTAGACCCAAATATTTTCAGTAGCTGAAAGGTTTCAGGATTGTTTTTGTTTGACTGTTTCTTTTCTTTTCTTTTGAGACAAGGTCTTTGCTATATTGCCCAGGCTGGACCCTAACTACTGGGAACCGGTGATCCTCCTGCCTCAATTCCTCAAGTAAGCTTTGGAATAGTTCAAACCGTTAGTTATGTTATCAGTTGATCTCTTCTCAGCCAACATAGCAGCAAGTGATGCTTTATCTCCATGTCTCAACCCTTAGTGTCTCTGTACACAGCTCTGACGCCATCTGGCTATGGCTAGGGCTGGCAGGCACACTGCGTTGCTGTACATTTATCCCTGATAGCTGAGTTGCTAAGCACACAACTAATTTCGCTAAGTTGGAAACACATGGTAACTTTTCTAGCACTTTGGTTTTATTTTGTTTTGAATCTCTGGCCTATTGCTGCCTTTGCTGTAATTCTAAACATAAGGAATGTTCATAAGGCCTTTACAATAGAGAACGGTATGGCGGATTTCTTCTGCCAACAGTCTGCATGTAAGCAGTCAAAAGAGAAATGTTTCCGGACAGTACCAAACATTCGGGGTTGCCAGGGAGCGGAGTGCTGGAAGGTGTCCATCTTCCTGTTGAGGGTGCCCTGCGGACAGGATGCTGGGATCAAGTAGCTCAATTAGCTCCACATCCTCTTGGAGCAGGACTTCCTGCTGAAGGATGGTGTGTAGTGAGTCCAGTCGGAATCCAGTATCCTTGCCATCAAAACACAGGAAGAGATGTATTAATGCATCTGTAATACTGCACTGAATGCTAGGTTTAATATAATTAATTTAGTTCACAGCTACAGGTGTTTATTTTCAAAGTAGAATCCTAGAAGGAACAACAATTCAGTCTCTCCTTAGGGTGACAGGCTTTATTTTCACTGTAAATACAAAACCATAAAGACTGAGGTGGACATTATTAAGCTACCAGTTGTGAAAAATAAACCTTTAGTAATGCGATGTGAAGTAATCACAGATTCATAAACCTAGTCATTTACGCCCTCTGAGTTAAATACTGGTACGCAATGTGAACAATAAAATACACACAGAAAAGACAATACAAGAGATGCTGACAGTGGACACTGTAACACAGAGCCCGTGTGGTGCTCTGAAGGAGAATGGCCTCATAAATTCAGGTTTGAACACTTGCTCCCCAGTTGGTAGAACTGTCTGGGAAAGATTAGGGGGTGTAACGCTGTTGGAGGTGTGTCACAGGGATAACGGGCTTTGAGGTTTCAAAAGACTTGGGCCATTTTCACGTGCTTTCTGCCTCTTGCTTGAGGATCAAGATGTGAGCCCTACCAAGGATTCTAACCCTCTAACACCATAAGCTGAATTAAATGCTTCCTTTTAAAAGTTGCCTTGGTCATGGTTTTGTGACTGCAATAGAAAAGTAACTAATACAGTCAGTATCTAAGAACTTCATCAGAGGGACCAAGGCCTTCTAAAAGTGGACACTCAGACACTGAAGACAAAAAAGCAAGACTCTACAGTCTCTTGTAGATAGAAGTCTCTGTCCTGCCTGGTCCCGAGGCCGTGAATTCAGTCCCAAATAAACACATGGAAACTTTATTAATTATAAACTGTTCAGCCTATTGCTCGGGCTTATAACTAACTAGCTCTTGTACTTAAATTAACCCATAGTTCTTGGCTGTGTTTAGCCACGTGGCTTGGTACCTCATCTTACTTCCTCTGCATTTGGCTGGTGACTTGGTCTCTGTCTTTCCTTTTCCCAGTCTTAGTCTAGTCTGGTCGCCCGCCTACACTTCCTGCCTGGTTACTGGCCAATCAGCGTTGTATTAAACCAACGGGAGTGACAAATCTTTACAGTGTACAAGAGCATTATCCCACAGCAGTCTCTTCTTTGAGAAGCCCTGAAGGTCATGCCTCAGGCATGCCAGGCCAGCACTCTGTCACCCAGTCACAACCCAGTCTGTAAGTCTCTACACTTAAGGCCTTGGGAACACTGAAAGTAAATGATTACAATAAACGTGTACATTGGGGACAGAAGCTGCTAGAACAGTGCCCTGAAGCACAGAAGCCCCGAAGTCAGAGAAAATAAGAGGGAAGAAAAGCTGAGCTCGGCTTACAGCGTGAACGGAACTGACTGGAGCAGCAGGGAGGTGCAACAGAGAGGAGTCTTTCTGTCTGTGAGAGCGGAGTTTGCTATCAACTGTGAGCACATGGCAGAGGGTGAGAGACGAGGGAGCCGTGTTTGAACAGGAAGTTAGCTCTCACAGTAGCCTGTGATGCACACTCACAGAGGCTGAGTAACTTCCCACAACCTTTATTTCAAAGCTTAAGTCTTTGGTAGCTATTTCTTGTTTATTTATTTAAATTTTTTTTTTTTTTTTTTTTTTTTGGTTTTTCGAGATGGGGTTTCTCTGTGTAGCGCTTTGTGCCTTTCCTGGAACTCGCTTGGTAGCCCAGGCTGGCTTCGAACTCACAGAGATCCGCCTGGCTCTGCCTCCCCAGTGCTGGGATTAAAGGCGTGTGCCACCACCACCTGGCTTATTTAAATTTTAAATGAAATTTATTAGTTTTGTATTTAGAGCATGTGTGTGGGGTACACAAGGAGACCAAAGGACAACTCATAGGAGGCCACTGCTTCCCTCTACTGTGTGGATCCCAGGATCCACCTCAGACTGTCAAGCTTCACAGCAAGTGCCTTGACCCCAGGAGCCATCTTTCTGCCCCTGGTCTGTTTAATACCCAAGAACATAAGCTTAGGCAGGGCATGGTGACTTATGCTTGCAATCCCAGCACTTGGAAGGCTGGAACAGGAGACAGCCACAGTTCTGAGATGAGGCTGGGCTATTTAGTGAGCCCTGGGCTATCCTGGGCTACAGAGTAAGACTGTCAAACAAAAACAAAACAAAAGCAGAAGCAAAGTAAAACAAAACAACATAAAATTATATTAATGGGGCTCTGTGTGAGTTTTGATACATACATATTGTGGGATGCTTACACCAGGCTAAACATATCTGTCTTCTCAAACGTTTATCATGTCCATATGGTGAAAGTTTCCAAAATCCTTTCTTACGGTTTTTGAAATATACAGTATATTAATGACATTTATAGACAGCCTACTGTGCTCTATAACTTAAGCAAGGTGTTAACTTCTCAGTGACCATTTCCTCATCTGCAAAGGGGTTAAACAGGACCTACTTCAGAGGATTAAATAGGTTGACATCCACAAGGCATGAAGAGTTTCTATAGAAAGTATTATGTGTGCTACCACATGTGAAATAATTAAGAGCCAACCCTCCTAAAACGTGTTATGTTTATGCAACATAACATAACACATAAGCATAGGTAATTGTGATCAGGCTGGTAAAGGAAGGAAGATCCAGAAGAGCTAGAGCTGCTTACTGAAAAGACTGCCACAGACTGAGAGAAAACAGGGAGGAATTCCATCACAGAGGAGCAGCATAAATACCACCCTAAGGATAAAGAAGATGGCAGACTGGGTCCATGGACAGGAACCGCGGTGGCAAAGTGGGCAGGGGAAGTAAGGGTTAAACTGTGTGGACTCTTCAGTGCTGAAGGGATGCTAAGTTGATGTGATGGATAACAGCACTTTCGGTTTTCTAAAAAGTGTCACTACTCAAGCTGGAGAAGCGGCGTGTTTTACTGGAGAGAGCACAGGCTTTGCATTCAGACCTGGGTTCAAGCTCTCCCTCAATTCCTGGCTGAACATTCTTGGACCATTCACTTAGAAAGTTATTAGGCAAAGCTGTCTAAACCTTGGCTTTCTCTCACTGGTACAACAGATCAAATCTTATACTGTGGTTTAGAGTAGCATTCAATCAAAATGGGAAAGCATTTTGTAAATGACTGCTTTACAAAAGTTCATTTAAAAAGAACGGTAATTCTTAGGGTCACAGGCCAGCAGAGAATCCTAATGCCTGTTCATCTGCAAGCTGGTCACATCTTTGAGTACCAAGAGAACTTAGCACGTGGAACGTTCTAGGCATGCTGCATTGACGGTACACTGGTTGGTGGTAAGGCTCACTACTTGCCTCATCAGAGGTTGGGCTAAGCAACAGATACACTGCAGTAGAGAGAGAGAGGTGGAGGGAGGTGGAGAGGGAGGGAGGGAGGTGGGGAAGGAGGGAGGGAGTTTTACAGGAACCAGAAAGGCCATCAGTACTGACTCTGGGAAGTGTGAGTTTCAGTCCCTCAGGACTGGACTGGCTGTGCCAATCGTTACATTTATTTCCTTCCTGAGAAGGCAGTAAATTAGCAGTCTAACAAACAGGGCACCAGTAACCCCGGAACATTTCTAAGAAATATGAACAATCCCCGCAAGCCCCGTTTAAAGGCCTCCAGTTACTGTAGTAGAATTTCTAATAAAGATCAATTACATCAGGACCATAGCAAAGCAGATTTTGGTTCCTCGGTTCTCTCACGATGGTACAGGACCCTGGAGAGAGTAAGAAAACCAAGACAAGGAACGGACACTCACCAACTTGTGGAGTAAGGCATCCTTCCTACTGCACTGAGAAGAGAAAGTCCAGCTCTTGATGGTGTCTGTCAGTCTGAACAGGATGCCTGGCTAAAGATTATGAATGGCATGTGTAGGATTAGTAATTAAATACACTCAAAAGGCAGAAAAAGTAAACAACTGACCTCTAAGTAACTGGGATTTTTATCAGAAAGAGAGAAAAAAACTGTTCAGGTTATTCACGCTTGTCAGCGCGTCACAGCCTCCCCACTTACACCCACTCTAGTCACGCAACAGAAGGACCTAGGAATTGTACTTGGGATTACACTCCCCGGCCCTTCAATTAGAGTTTACTACAATGGATTGAAAGGAGGCATGTAAATCTGATTTTTTAAGGAATAGTCAGAAGTCACCATAATGTAGCCCATTTATCTTAGGAATACTAAAGGCTATCTGTATCATGTGATGATTATATTTATTTCAGAATGAAATTACAGTGTGGTCCAAATTCTCAGTATGAATATCATTTTGTTATAAAATACTAAAGCAGAAAGATATTTTGACCCTTTTATAAAAACTGTCATGTACCAAAAGTTTTATAAATGAATCAAATATGTAATTTACCTTAACAGCTCCATTCCCTGAGCATGCCAGTATATGAAGTTTATAATCATTTAGTAGGGCTGGAGAGATGGCTCAGCCGTTAAAGGCAAGGCTCTCAACCAAAAATACAATCACTTAGTGAGTTCTATGTCCCAGGTACTGCAAATAGCCACGGGAACAAAGATGAATGCCAGAAGTGCCATTTTAAAGAACTTCATAGAGAAGTAAAGAGAGAACAAACAGATCTCGGCAATGAAAGTCCTCATCCAAACGAAAAATCACCGTGATACTCTTAGAAAAGTCACCAGCAACTCAGGCAGCAATTTTCAAGGCCCAGCATTCTGACTGCATCACCCAAAGTTATACTAGTTTGATATCTGCACGCTTAAGAATGATGGTAATTACAGGAAACAAAGACTTGAAATACTTTCTTATAGTCATTCTTCTCCGAATGAATTTTCATTTGGGACTAGGACAGACTTCCTAAACTTTATTTATTTCTTTTTCTTTCTTAAAACTATTTATTTATTTATTTTACATTCCAGCCACAGTTTCTCTTCTCTCCTGTCCTCCCAGTCTCTCCTCTCCACCCTCCTCTGTCCCTACCCACCTCATCTACTCCTCCTCCATTTCCGTTTAGGAAAGGGCAGGTCTCCCTTGAGTATCTACAAAACATGGCATATCAAGTTGCAGTAAGACTAAGCACCTCCCCATGTATTAAGGCTGGGCAAGGCGACCCAGTATGGGGAGTAGGGTCCCGAAAGCCAGTGAGAGAGTCAGAGATAGCCCCTGTTCCCACTGTTAGGAGTCCCCCAAGAGGACCAAGCTACACAACTACAACATATATGCAGAGTGCCTCAGTCAGTCCCTTGGAAGGCTCCCTGGCTGTCGGTTCAGTCTCTGTGAAGCCCTATGAGCCCAGGTTAGTTGATTCTGTGAGTTTCCTTGTGGTGTCCTAAACTTTCTGACTGGCCTTAATCACATGCTTGCCACTTTGTGTGTTTTTATAATAAGAGGGTTCTCAGCACTGACAATCATAGAATCAAAACATCAACAAATTCTGAAAAAGGGTGAATATGTTTTGCATCCTACAGTATCAAATATTCAGCAAAGTTTGACCTCTTCATATGAAAATAAACAAGCACATCAATCAGTTGTACACAAATTGTCTTTTTTTTCTTTTCGAGACAGGGTCTTTCTGTTATATAACCCTGGCTGTCCTATAACCTATAACTCCCTATGTAGACCAGGCTGGCCTCAGAAACCCACCTGCCTCTGCCTCCCAAGTGCTGGATTAAAGGCATGTACCCCCATGCCCAGCAGCTTTTGACTTTAATACATGGTCAAACCATAATGCATACAAATAATTATTTTAAAATAAATTTTGCTATGATTTATTATCAGAAAACATTTGATTTATATACCTGTTTTTTTTTTTTTGGTTTTTTTTTGGTTTTTTGAGACAGGGTTTCTCTGTGTAGCTTTGCGCCTTTCCTGGAACTCGCTTTGGAGACCAGGCTGGCCTCGAACTCACAGAGATCCACCTGGCTCTGCCTCCCGAGTGCTGGGATTAAAGGCGTGCGCCACCACCGCCCGGCATATACCTGTTTTATATAGCTAGATACTCAGGGTTACATAAAAATTTCTTGGGCAAAAGGGGTCATGAGTGGAAGAAGTTTAAGGAGCTCTGAGCTAGGGCAATTATGACTCAAGAAGAGATTTAAAGAAACTTAAAAGATGTACTGACTCCATAAATATGTTCATTTACTTCCATGATTAATAGACTGTTTCTTTATGCAAGAACAGAGTGTTGTTCTTGATAAAGTTAACACAAGACATTAATGTTGAGTCCGACTTTCTCTCTCTTTTGAAAACATAATACTCAATTCTACACAACTTGTAAGAGGAGTTCTGGAGAGCTGGCTGGAAGTTGGGGTAGATATCTGCTGATCTCACACAGGTCTAATGCATTGAGTCAAGGCAGACATGGTGTGGCGTTCATGGTCACTGAAGCAGGTACTTCCATTTAAGCCAGAATCTTATGGTCAGCCACTTGGTTGGGTCTTCTGCATTTTTGGAGATTTTGTAATATTCTGCTGGGTTGAGGGTACCTGGGAGTGTGGCCAGGGACCAGGGCTTATACACCAGCAGCAACATCTTGATGCACTGCCACACCACGACACCTAACTGTTCAATTTTTACATGTAAGTTTACAAAAAACAAAAAACCCGGTAGGGCTGGGTGTGTGTGTGTGTGTGTGTGTGTGTGTGTGTGTGTGTGTGTATGTGTGTGTGTGTGTGTAACTCTGGTGGAATTAATGTGTGCTTGGTATAGAGAAGCACCATGTTTAAACCACAGCATCAAAACAAAAAGAACCCCAAGGAACAACGGAAATTGGCTGGCAAGATGGCTCATCCAGTAAGGTCTCTTGTCACCAAGCTGGACCGCCTGAGTTCGGTCGCCAGAACCCACAGTGGAAGGAGAGAACTGACCCTTCCAAGTTGCCAGTGTAGAAAAAATAATTAAAAAAAAACAAAAACAAAAAATGATCTAATGAACTATCACTATCACTGGCAATGTTCTAACTAAGGTTTTAGCACATTTCTGTGGTCCTCTTCAGATAATTTAAATATTTAAAGTAAGATATGTCAATTCTCAAATCATTTTCGTTTGCTCAGTGCATATAAATCACTCACAAAAGTCCCAGAAGAGCAGTAAGGACAGAAGTTTGTCTTTGACAGGTGTATCCCATCAGTGAACTAGTCTTATTAGTGTGAGTAGGAACTGAACTCAGGGCCTTGTGCATGCTAAGCAATCACTGCTACCACTGAGCTACATCTCTGGCCCTCAAGGATAGTTTACGTAACCTCCGAGGTACAGAACAAAAGAGTAAGCCATAGAAGTTGAGCACACTTTCTTACTTTTGGTAGGACTCTTGTGGGAGGTTTTTGAGGTCCCTCTGTTGGCAAGCACTTTTCTGTTTTTGGTGGCAAAGAAGAACATATTTCAAAATCTGTGTGTCCCAAATCCTGTAAGTACTGGTACAGTGGAGAATTCTGAAAGAAACAGGAAATGAAGCAAATTTCAAGATCACTCATGTTTCAAAAGTTTTAGGATCAAATTCAGAGTCACACCTGAATATCAGCTCATGTCACATTTCTTATGGCTTCTCTTATGAAAACTGAAATGTAAAATGCCATCGAACACCAACAAATCAACCAACATGCAACAAAAAGACCCAAAAAGGAAAAGCTCTAAACAGACACACATTTTTTTGAGTGAACACTAGCAAGAAAAATGAACTCAAAATTATAAATAGATTTAAGCAATTTTTAAATCCAAATTTTTGTTGTCTTTAAGTAGAACATTCCAAAACAGGCAGTGCTGGTTATTGATAACTGAGAGGGCCTAGAGGGAAAGTTATTAGTTAAAGCCAGGCATTAAATATAGTCATTATAATTTTATGTGTAATGTTATACGTAACACACATTACTTTATTTAGTACTAATATGCACATTACACACCATGCTTGACACTACAATGGACCCAAGGACTTTAGGAAAGCTATCACTCACACATCAGATAATGAAGCTCCGAGAGAGGCTGGCTTAAAATAAGCATGAGATCACAGTGGTAAGAACACAAACAACCGCCATGGGAGTGATATCACACCCTCCATTCCCAGAACGAGGGAGGAGGAAAGGCAACCTACTTGTTAAGACCCTGTCTCACAACAGACAAATAAAAAAATAAAATCAACTCTGGAAGCAAAATTTAGGTTCATCAAATTCTAACTCCGACTGTCCCTAGCTAAGTCATCTGTGGCAATTTACAAACCATGGATGCTCCGCTGTCTCACCTGAGACAAGATACTTCCATTTAATGCAGAGAGGACTCAACATGGTGCTATACACCTTTACTCTCTTTGCTCGGGAAACAGAGGCACATGGAGTTTTAAGCTAGCCTGGTCTACACAGTGAGACTATGTCTCAAAAACCAAACCAAACCAAACCAAACCAGGGAAGACTTGGAGCAGTCCCCGGCATGTATCTTTTTGTAAGTTATATGCAAAGGGTATAGGTTATGGAACAGACCCCTGGCCTGCCCCAAGGGTTGTGTATCAGTTTCCTCCAAGACTGAAACATCCTACCCTGCAGGGAAGCCCTTCAAGCAGGAAGATAAACAACGCGAAATACCTTCAGGAAGTCCTGAAACTGACCAAACTCACTAGGCCCCTCCCTGCCAGAGAAAGCAATAAAAGCGGCTATTCCTTCTCAAGAAAATATGAGCTGCAAAGACTTCCAGAGGAGCAAAGCTGTAAAGAACACCATGAGACCAGACTGTGGGAGAAGCTGACACCAGCCAGGATGTTTACGAGAGGTTTAGGTCACCTGAGGCACTGGGAAGGACAGCTCCAAGCTGCTGAGCTGCCTGCAGGCTGTGCAGTGTGCTCCAGGTTCCCGGGTTTGGGAGCTGTCACCCCTGCTGGGGTGGGCTTTGGTGGTGCAGCTGTCTGTGAGTCATTTCTACTCCTGTAAGTAACTCCTCACCCCTACTCCTGTAAGTAACCCCATAAAACTCATTGGGTTACCAACTTGGACTTTGGTGGTATCTGTACTTTGGTCTGTTGTGGGCTCCCTATCTGGGGTAAGGAGACATGTGTAGCATCTCCCCAGGAAAAGTTTTGTCATACAACAGCAAGTCATCCCAATTCTATTAGATGAACATCCTATTAGATGAACATTTATTAAGAAACTTATTGTGGATCAATAGCAAAAATTAATTTTAACCTTCCAACTTTTCTAAAGTAAAAATTGGGTAACATGTTTGAAAATAATAATAATAATAAAAAAAAAATAAGGCGTTAGAGGGATGGCTCAATGGTTAAGAGTACTTACTGCTCTTGCAGAGGACCTGAGTTTGATTTCCAGAACCCATACGGTGGCTAACAACCATGTGTAACCCCAGTGTGAGGGAATCCAACAGTCACATACATGAATACATGCAAAACATTCATATATATAAAGTAAAATGAAGAAACAAACAAACTTTGGGGGGTGAGAGATGGCTCAGCAGTTCAGAGCACTTGAGTTCTTGCAGAGGACCCAGCACCCACCATGGTGGCAGCTTACAACTGTCCATAACTAACTCCACGTCTTGGAGATCTGACATCCTCTTCTGACCTCCACAGGCACCAGGCATGCACTTGGTAAACAGACATCCATATAAAACACCCATACATACAAAATAAACAAATCTTTTTTTAAAGCTTTGATTCCATTCAGTGAAATACCCAAATCTTAAAAAACAAACAAGAACACCAAAATCTGTTAGAAAATCTGTGTTAGAGAGGGTCATAAAACAGAGCGGCCAAACTAAGTTAGGCAAGAAAGAGACCGACTCTCCAAAAATATCTAGTTTATTTAGAAATAGCAAAGGACTGAAATCGGGGGTGCTTATGTGCCAATGCGGACACACTCAGTGGGCTGAAATCTGGGGTGCTCATGTGCCATGGTGGACACACTCAGAGGGCTGAAATCTGGGGTGCTCATGTGCCATGGTGGACACACTCAGAGGGCTGAAATCTGGGGTGCTCAGGTGCCCATGGTGGGCACACTCAGAGGGCTGAAACCTGGGGTGCTCAGGTGCCCATGGTGGGCACACTCAGAGGGCTGAAATCTGGGGTGCTCAGGTGCCCATGGTGGGCACACTCAGAGGGCTGAAACCTGGGGTGCTCAGGTGCCCATGGTGGGCACACTCAGAGGGCTGAAATCTGGGGTGCTCATGTGCCATGGTGGACATACTCAAGAGGGTTTGGGCAAGGAAGGGTCTTAAGGCCCCAACAGTCACTGATTACAGGGGCTGAGGGAAGGGTCTAAGTTTTATTCACTGGAGCTCCTGGCTGTGGCTAGTGGAGGGTCTGCATAGAACTGGCATAACCAGAAAACGTTAAGTTCGGGGGAAATCCTCTGTGATGGTGCCTGTTACTGTCACGTATACATCAAGCACATACAGGGACTCCAGGGAATGTTTTGCTTGGGTTGGGCATAAGTGATTCGTGTTGGGTACAGACAACTGTGACAGAGCTAACTTTTGTGGCAAAATCTCAAGTATTTGTACCATCTCACCCTAAGTTCTAAGGGGCATCCTCACTGTTAGTGTTACTCTTATCTGGATGACAAGAGATTCACTCAGTCAGAGAAATGGCACTGAATAAATAAATAATAACTACAAAGCCAACACTATGAAATATTACAGTAAATGAATACTGAGAAACCCCTGAGCTGTCTAAATAAGTGGGTCACAACCTGTAGGTCAAACCTTTGAGGTCAAATGACCCTTGTGAAAAACCTAAGACCATCAGAAAACATGGCTATTTACATTACGATTCATGACAGTAGCAAAATGACAGTTATGAAGTAGTAATGAAAATAATTTTATTGTTGGGGTCACCACAACGTGGGGAACTGTATTAAAGGGTCTCAGCAATAGGAAGGTTGAGATCTACTGGTCTAAATGAAGAAAACACCAAAGAAGCTTACTTATAGCTTTTTTCCAGAGAAAATAGACAATTACAGGAATGTGGGAGACCAGCTCCCACTTTTTCCCCAGGGTACTCTGGAGGAGAGAGGGATAAAAGATATTAGATAGAAATATAGAGGGGTGAGAGGCAGATAGAAACACAGGATAGCCTCGGGAGGGCCTGGATCATTATCCACCGGTCCCTTCTAGCTCTTCTAAAGGGCTATTTATAGGAATGCCAAGGGGTGGAGCCAAAGACCTCCCCCTAGCACAGCCAAGTGCAGACCCTTCCAATCACCTGGTAACCATGCATGTGGTCAAGCAATTCTCTAATGCAGCGCTGCTGGTAAAGCAAGCTCAGATCTCACTATGAAACCTTTGTGGGCCTCCACACAGGAATATATGAGAATGTTATGGAAACAGGAGAGACACCTAACTTAGACTCAGGTTTTGGGGGACTATAGCCTTGAGTTAGCTATTTGATGAAACTCAGTGTAAGAGACCAGGTATATGAGACAAATGCCTTCTTTTTAATTTCAATGTTAAGAAAAATACTCTAAACAGTATAAGGAAAAATGTTCCTTATCTCTATTTAATTTTTAAGTTTCTGATAGCACACAGGTTAAGTTTCTCTGAGACAGGGGCTTTCTATTATAGCACTAGCTGGCAGGCCCAGAACTTTACCATCTTCTTGCCTTGGCCTCCCCCGTGCTAGGGTTATGAGCATGGGCCATCACACCCGGCTCCGAATTGTTAACTGGCTTTGCAGGATTGCTGGTTTTGGAGACGGGTCTCCTGTAGCCAGCCTGGCCTGGATTTGCTGCAGAGACAAGACAGACCTTGGTCTTGTGACCCTCCTGCTGTTTCTGGTGGTTAGTGTGTGCTGGGGACAGAGCCCGGGGCTTTGTGTGAGGCAAGCATTGTATCAACCAAGCTATCCCCCAGCTTCCAAAGGGTTCATTTTAAAACTGCCTATCACGTTTACTGAAATACTGCCTAGGGTTACTCAATCTGTATTCTCAAGTTGACCCTTGAGCCCTACCCTGTTCTGCCTTTAGGGTGGCAAAAGAACACTAGCTCATTGGTTTGGCTCCACCTTCTGAAAAGTTTACATACTAAAAAAACAAAAACAAAAACCCAAACCCCAAACTTGCTTTGAGAACCCTTTCTTCACAGGAACTCCTAGGGGGAAGAATAATAAATAGGATGGATCAAAGTGAAGTTACTTTAGCTTTGCAGGCCACGTGGTCTCTGCTAGAAGAATCAAGTCCACTGCTGCAGAGGACTCAGAAACAACCAGCACATAAACCCCGAGTGTGCTTACGACCCAGTAAAACTTTATACCCAGTGTAGTACGGAATTCCTACCAGCTTCATGTTATACAGTAGAGTCATTTTGGTATTTTCTCTGATCATTTCTCTGATCTTTGCACAGCAGCCATCACACAAACTGAGGTGGGGCGAATCTGACTCAACAACCTTACTTCACTGCCTCCTTCTCCAATTGTAGCCTCCAGTGGAACCAGGCACTCTTCTGAGAGGAGGCTTGGGGGTGGGGAGATAGGGACGCAACCCTAAATGGCATTTCTAAAGTCTCGGACTATACATTTCATTTCTGCAGTCTTCTTCTTGTGATTGGCAGTGCACATTGTACCACTTCCTCACATACAAACCTGGACCCTGCATGAACACCAAAGTGCTATTCTTTATCATAGCATTCTGGATTGTGGCTTTATTGTTACTTGTATGCTTTAATACCTTTTCAGCCAAAAGAAAATTGAAAATATAAGCAACAACACACAATTAAAAACAAACATTTTTTTTTTGGTTTAACTGAATGTTACCAAGATGAACTGACCAAGGCAGACCTTGCAGCACATAAACATGTTTTAAGAACACAGAAGAACATTTTAGTGCAATGATATTTTACATTAATTTTTAAAACTATGTATTTTCTAATTTATGTGGGTAAGTGTGTGCTTCTGTGAGTTTATATGTACCACCTGGGTGCAGAAGCCCACAGACACCAGAAATGTCACTGGATCCCTGGAAGTGAAGTGACAGGGATCGTGAGCCACCACCTAGGTGCTGGGAACTAACCCAGGTCCTCTGCAAGGCAAGTAAGGGCTCTCAACCACTGAGCCCTCCAGCTCTACACACATCGATTCTTTAAAAATGTTTGGGGCTACCGTGCTATTTTTTTTTCTTAAACTGCTAAATAATCTAGGTATTATTTAATAGCTCTCAGGGAACCACATCCTCATCAGTGGATCTCAAAGTCAAGACCCTTTGAAGCCAAACACTGGTACAAGCCTGTAATCCTAACACTTGGGAGGTAGAGGCTGGAGGATCACGAGTTCAAGGCTAGCCTTAGCAACACAGCAAGTTTGATGCTAGCCTGGGCTACATGAGGCCCTGTTTCAAAGAAACTCCAAACAAACAATTTACCCCCTCCCCAAACAAAAGGATCTTTATAGTTTTAAAAACTGAAAAACCCAAAGACTATCTTCTGTTTATTGGCATTTATCACATCAGAAATTAGAGGTGAAAAAAATTAAAATATGTTTTACTTAAAAACAGCAATAAACTCTTTAGGAGTAATAACGTAAGCAATGTATTTAAATAAAAAAGTCCAAGTAAAAATATCAATAAGAGTGTATTGATGCATCTGGTAACTTCCTTACTGTAATTTGAACAACAGAAGGCTGTGGAATGTTTTTAAAAGGTTTATTTCTCTTTATTTTGTGTGTGTGAGTGTTTTGTCTGCATGTATGTTTGTGCATCACGTGCCTGCAGTGCCCCTGAAGGCCAGAAGAGGGCGTCGGATCCTGTAGAAGGGGAGTTCCAGACAGTTGTGTTGGGAGTTAAACCTGAGCCCTTGGGAAGATGAACCAGTTCTGAACCACACAGCCATCTCTCCAGCCAACGAGGGCATCTTTTATCTGGTTTTGCATTCAATATATTGGTAGTTGTTTTTTTCCCCATTTGTTTTGCAATCTACTGAATGAAGTATATAAAGAAAAGTAAGCTTTATATAGATGTCAATTGAAAAGCAAGAAGTATTTGAAGTCTTTTCTAATACTTACAGAAAAGACAAATGGTCATGACAAAATTTGACAAGTGATAGTTTACCCTCGAAAAGACTGGCCTTAGCATAGAACATAAAATCTTAGTGGTGAGCTGTATAAGCATGAAAAGGGTGAAAATTGTCAGCATCACACTTTATCCTTCAATATAAAATGCATTTTTTCTTTAATGACAAGGTAGAGTTCCCACAGCAACTGTCCTAACCACTATTACTTAAAGGTCTTGGGCCATGAGGTCTAAGAACCAATTAAATCTATGGAAAGATCTCTTTTTCCTATAATGAGCATTTTTACACATTGAAGGTAACTTTGGAAAGGAAGTATGGAGGTAGAGCAGATGGTTTGCTATCAAAACTCTTTCCCCTGGTGCAAGCAAAAGAGAACCAGCAATGTTGCGGCTGTACTTTGAGGAGAAAGCATTAACACTGGACTCCAAGTCTGACCCTGAAGTCTTGGAGAGAACCAGTGCTGCCAGCATGTGAGAGCGAGCGCTCCTCCTCAGGAAATCCTGTGGTTCACTGTTCCTGTAAATTCTAGCAGACAGCACACACAGCAGAGCGCCAGGAAGAATTCTGCTAAGTGAAAAATAGCCACAAGTCTTGGGTTGTGCTAAGATTTTTTTTTTTTTTTTTTTTTTTTTTGGTGGCTGAAGCATATTTTTGTAAGAAAAAAAAAACAGACAAGAAACCCCAAACTTTATGCTGAACAAAAAGTTCAAGAAAATGGCTCATTCAGGTCTTATCCTTAGGGTACTTCATGCTGTCCCCCACCGTTGTGCCTGCCCCTCATTCAGACACGAGGTCCTACCCCAACCCCAATGTCTCCGGTAAGCCCAAACCACTCATTAAAGCACTCACAAACTGGTTGGAGGTTGAGACAACTGAAGGTCTGTATTATAGAAGGGCCAACACACTGGCCGAAACCAACATGGCCTAGAGGAACTGATAATGGTCTTCTGCCTCATTATAATGACATTTCCATATCATAAGTCTTGCAATATTGCGGACTCCCATCATGGACCCAATGGCATGCCATATCCAAAAACCTACCAAGGACAGAAATGGGGGAGTAAACCCTGTTCCTGGAACAGTGTCTCTTATGTAGATGGCCTTATATTTGAAGTGCTACCCTATTTCAGTTTTCTGAGTGCTAGGATTACAGGTGTGCACTACCATGGGCAGCAAGAAGGTGGATTTCTTTACAGAATGGTGTCATATCCTCATTTAACTTCCAAAGTTAAGACCTGCAACAAGTCTAGCTGAGCCAAAGGACTAGTAGATTATTTCTACTTGAACTTCATATAATTTAAGTGAATTCTGGATTCCTAATAAAACTATTTCTGTATCAGAAGACTGCTGTTGGAGTATCAAGATAAGAAATGTGTAGCTGACTCACTGGGCCACAGGTATAAACTAGGAAAGGCAGGTATGTAAGTCAACCTTGCCTCCTTCAGAAATGGCTCCTTCCTGGGTGATTTCCTCCAGCTACTGACGTGAGAAACACCATCAATGTCGATGCACTCAGCTCTTTGGAGCCATAGGGTTCACTCTTGTGGATTTAAACAACAGTGGGTAGAAAGGAAAACAAATCTGGCATCTGCTTACAACACTGTTAAGACTTTTTTTCTTGTCATCATTCTGGAAGCAGTACAGTACAGCTATATATATACATTATATTCGGTACCTAAGTATCTAGACAAGGTATCAAGTATACTGGAGGATGTGTACAAGGTACATGTAAACACTATCTCATTTTGTATAAGGGACTTGAGCGTGTACTGACTTTGCTATCCACGGTCAGGACAGAAGGCTTCATGGAACCAGTTCTCCACAACTGTACTGATTGGTCAGGGCTGATTAAAACTTTTTTCATCAGGTGGTGGCAGTACATGCCTTTAATCCCAGCACTCAGGAGGCAGAGGCAGGGGGATCTCTATGAGTTTGAGGCCAGCCTGGTCTACAGAGAGAGATCCAAGATAGCTAGGATTACACAGAGAAACCTTGTCTCAAAAAACCAAAACAACAACAATAACAACAAAACAAAACCCGTTTTCCACTTGTGTTCCTGATAAAGTTTATACAGTATTGGTAGATAGGTATATAAAAGAGATAAATAAATATTCTGCTGAAAAGTCATAAATTTATTTTAATAAAGTTTATACAGTATTGGTAGATAAGTATATAAAAGAGATAAATAAATATTCTGCTGATAAGTCATAAATTTATTTTAAACAAGTTTTTAGTAGACATAATTTTACCATTTAATAAAAGCTTTAAGTAAATATATATATGAATGAGATAGAAGTTCTTGCTTATACAGAATGAAATCATGGATGACTATTTGATACTGAGGACACATACAGCATCTTCAACATTTTTCAGAATTGATTGATATTTTAATTTTACTATCATCCATGCTGAGAATGCTGTTTCACATAAATATATAGTGCAAAGTGGCAGAAGTATGTATTGCAGGCCATTTCAGAAAAATTTGGTAATTCTGTCCTAATATCAAGTAAAATTTGTTTAACATTATTTTAAAAAATTTAAACTCTAATCAGCAATTTAAACTCTAAACCAACCACAATTTTTAAAATCAAACCCTCTAAAAATACAATCCAAAATATATTGATACTTTCATGCTGAGGAATGATTATAAGAAAACATTCAGAGTTCCTTGCCCATTATTATTAAACTACTACATTTCCGTAGGAGCAGAAGCTTTGTAAGAAAGTGTAATTCACAGCACGGAAGAACAGAAAGCTCAAAGGAGGCATTTCAGCCAGTGCTGGCACTGTGGGGTGACAGCATGTGCCATACAGGCTCAGTGTACAGACACGAGGCCGTTAGCCAGGCTCGGTGGCGCACGCCTTCAATCCCAGTGCTTGGGAGGGAGGCAGAGACAGGGGAATCTCTAGGAGTTTGAGGCCAGCCTGATCTACAGAGCAAGTTTCAG
The DNA here is from genome assembly GCF_007827085.1 of Peromyscus californicus insignis. NCBI lineage: Eukaryota > Metazoa > Chordata > Mammalia > Rodentia > Cricetidae > Peromyscus > Peromyscus californicus. The sequence continues at coordinate 12,586,015 of NW_026294535.1, forward strand.
GACAGCCAGGGCTGTCTCACAGAGAAACCCTGTCTTGAAAATCCAAAAACCAGAAACAAGGCTGTGGTGAAGCTGCATGACACCGTCTGGGCAAACACTGATAGAGACGCCGTGGATGCATCACATATTTGATTTTTATTAACTTTTGGTCATTAAGCATTCAGGAACTTTTACTGTTGTCCAGAGTTTTGCAATGCTCCCTTGAGTCACAGCTCCCAGTTCTAAGTCCAGAGGTCGCTTCATTAGGCGAATGGCCAGTGGCTCTGTCTTACAGCTAAGGGACAGCCTGCTGTGTTACAGTGCCAAGTCTGACCTCGGTATCCTCTCTTTTATCTTGGAGTACCAATGACTGACTGCTAACGACATCCCTGTAGAAAGATCGGCAGCCAGTTACTCATTCAGCACTAGCCAAATGTTTCTTAAAACTTACTGGATATCAGCTACTTCTGTAACTCTGGTTATTTTCTACTGTTAACTTCTTTCTGTGGATATATAACAAAAAGGTAACTTACTTGGTCTATAAAAGGAAACCAAGCTTATCCTCACAGATTTCTTTTTTAGTGCTTTGCTATTTTTAAATTAAAAATTTAACTGAAAGATATAAAATGAGAAATAACTTTGTTTAGCCAGCCCTTAGTACTTAGCCTTTTTCTTTCAAAAAGGAATACACATTCTTTAACTTGGGAAGCCTTTCCTCAAAATGTAGTGTGTGTTTATGTAATGTGTGGATGGCTTTTGAAATGTTTATACAGAATGGAAGTGTACTTTATTCACTTTTCTGCACCTGGCTTTCTTCACTTACTACACTGTGGAGGTCTTTCTACATTAGGAATGATTTTCTACTTATGCCTTTCAGGTGTTCTCACACAGTCCCGATTCCTGTGTCATCACTTAGCCAGCCTCCTGTTATTAGGTGAAGTGGACTGTGGAATACATTTGTGGGAGCATTTAGTAGATGTTTAAATCAGAGTAAAACTCAACAGTGGCCCATGCCTGTAGTCCCAACACTTGGAATTACCAAACAGAATGGGAGATCAGGTCAGGGTCGGCCGTGACTGAAGGTGACTGGCACTAGAGAAACATGGATGGTACCTACATTTCTGGCTTCAACAGTTTGATGGTGCTGTTTACTGAAATATAAATGGTGGTAAAGCAACAGTCAGAGGAGGAAACGGTAAATGATCACATCACCAGCACTCCTGAGATGGGCGAGGATCTGGATCAGGGCCAGCTTTGGCTCCACAGGGAGCTCCTGACTAGGAAATCCAAGGGCTGGGGAGGAGGTAGGTGGGGGATGCCTGAGTGGCAGTCAATGTGAATTACAGTCTTAAGTACTAGCAGCTAGGAGAGTGAGCCTACTGAATACACAGATTCAAGTATTAAGAATACTAATACCGGGACACAGGTATGGACAATGGGCTGGAGAGATGGCTCAGTGGTTAAGAGCACTTGTTGCTCTAGCAGAGGACCTGGGCTTGGTTCAAAACACCTACACGGTGGTTCACAAGCTGCCTTCTGACTTCAATGGGCACCGGACATGCATGGAGCACAGACATACATGTAGGCGGAACTTTCATATATGTCAAATCAAATCAAATATGTCTAAACACAACAAAAAATCAATATGGCAATATATCTCACTGGCAAGGGTGGGGGAGCAAGTACTTCACACACTGTGAGTAGAGCTGGGGAAATATAAATGTGTATATCTGATAAGTTGTGTTTTTTTGCACCCCAATAATCCTCTCTGCTGATGCAGCAATCCAAATTAGACCAAATTAGACTGAATTAGAAAAGTCCAGGTTTAATGGGTAAAGCACTCCCAGGCAGTTCTCTGGCCCCCCAGAGAGGAAACGGGAAGAAAGACTGGAAAATCATGTGACTGTTTTCTGGGATGCAGCTTAAATACCCTGGGGGAGTGGTCTTGAGCCTCTCTGGGGGAGGAGCTGTGTTTGGTGGGCTTTGAAGGGGCGGGTTTGGGGAAAGAAATGGGGAGGGGAGTTGAGGTGGATCTTCCACCAGAATATTCCAGACTCTTTGGGTATATGGAAGCCAGGGTGCCAGGGGTTGAGGTGGAGCTCCCCCCAAACAATACTGACTAACATAGCATTTCTAATACTAAGTCATATCTAGTCTTGATAACTCTGCATTATTTGAGCTACACATACATGTATGTATGTAAAAGAATATATTAATGTAAAACTTGTTTAAAAAAATGTACTTAGCATAAGCACTACTGATAAAAAAGGTCTCAGTCTCCAATTAAATGCTACTTTAGCAAATGAACAAAAGCATCCTGTGCTGTTTTCCATACCAAAACCAATCATTTGATTTATTAAATACGTTTTTATTTAAAGTATCACTACTATATTTAAACCACACCGTTAGATCTGGCAAAATGCTAACTACTGTCAGATGTCGGTTACTAGGGCTGGCCAGGCTCTATTAAACACAAAGTAACAGGAAAGCCGTCACACTAGAACTACCCCTGCAGGGTGAGGGACAGAGCACTGGAATAGAGACCCGCAGCTGCGATGTTCAGGAAGGAACTGCCAGGCAGACTTCCCACCTACACCAGTCTGTGCCCACCCTGGTTCAGAGGCCCAGAAAGGGCTTCTATTCCCATTTCTGAAGTCACCAAATCACTACTTTTTCCCCCCAAATGTATATTAACTCATATGTGGTACAAAGTAAGTCAGTCACATATTTTTACAAGTTTATACAATGCCAACAATACCTCTCTAAAAGATCCTGACTTCAAAATAAAATTTTAAGGAAAAGGCACTGAAAATTAGATTTGATGAGAGACTATCTGTCTGCAAATCACAATGTATTTGTTATTTTAGAACACTAAAAAAGACCTCCTATCTTTGAATGTAACTGACACAGATGTACAGTCATGGCATGGTAGCACAGGCCTGAGGTTTCCAGACAGTCAGGCTGAGGTGGGAGAATCATTTGAACCCAGGGTCAGACACCACCCGAGGCAACATGACAAGGACCTTTCTTAAAAAGCAGAAAAGCCATAGATCTAAACATGATTATCACATATAGAATGGGAATTCGTCTGGGGGAGGATGTTAACAATGAAAACGATAAATACCTTCATTTGCTATGACTTCCTTATTTCTGCCAGGCTACCTTCAGAATACATAAAATAAACTGAAGAGGAAGAATATCACTACCAAATTATGCAACCATTCTCTAAAATTTTAAAAGAACACTTAAAGAATCAAACTTCAAGTCAAAATCAACAAACTACAATGAAAAATAGATTGCTATAGAAACCAGTATCTCTTTGCTTGTCTTTAACCCAGGAAAGATTTGTAAAGTAGAATCTAAAATGAACTACTCACTGCCTTCCCACTCTTAGCACTGGGAAGTTTCACAGGCTAGTACTCTGAAAGATTAAAATATAAAACAATAAGAAATATTTATTGGAGCTTACATATTTTAGCACAACTTCTAAAATACCACTTATTCCAAAAGCCCTAAATCAAGGCATTTAATTGCTCCATAATATCAACAGAGACAAAACCTAATGACAAATTTTAAAAATATTAAAAGGGCCCATAAAACACAGTCCAGCTAAACGACTCACAGACAGCATGGTTTTCAGTTCTCGAGCTTCCTCGGTGAAAGATTTACTGCCTCTTGTCCATATCTGATGCAGACTTGTGCTCTGAGGATTCCCACTTGTTTCCAGAGCTACAGTACAAAATGGCCACTGGACTGGAGGGCGTGTCTGTCATTACTAAGCATTTTTCTATCAGAAGCATTGCTTTGAAAACACCTGACCACCATTTCATTAATGCTACTGTTACTCAGCAACAGCAGAAGGTAATGGGGAGAGTGGGGCTTGAAAATACCTTCAAAGGACACCAGTGTACATTTAAAAGTTTGTGTATTCCCCATAGAGCAGGTAAGACATAGATTCATACATCTTCCTGGCTGCTGGCTTCTAAATTAATCTTACATGAGGTGCTATGAGCAAAAGTTTTGAAAGGAGTAAGTTTCCAGTCCTGTACACAATATAAATGTTCTCTCTAAGTCAAAAAACTATCTAAATAAAAAACAAAATAAATATCAAACAAACTCATAAAGAAGGGGAAAACTTACTTCTGCAGGTTATAGATTCAACCAACTAAAAATAAAGATCAACAGTGAACTGTTCTTAACTAAGAAGAGAGAGGCTAGCAAAGGTGGGGTGGACTGAGTCTCCCCTGGCCTCAATGCTATCAGGCTTCCACACTTTTAGAAATCTAATTAAGTGGGGAGGTGCGGAGGTGCTTGTAGCTATCATTTTCAGTTGATCTTTCTTTTAAAAAAGGCCAGAAGGTCAAACATATCTGACATAATGTTGTGTGAGAACAGCATGCAAATAATAGGAAAATGAAGTTTGGATGGTAGGAGACATCAACGTCATTTTTTCTTTCTTTGCCTACTCCAAATTTGAAAGATGAATCCAAACACACACAACCAAAAATTAAATATAATAAAGTAAAAAACAGCACAAAGGAGATTCTCTGCGGTTATTACTTTTATTTATCTACGGGGCTGGGGTGGTGGGTGGGCACCATGGTGTGTATGTGGAGGTCAGAAGACCACTTTTGGGAGTCCATCCTCCTTCTGGCATGTGGGGTCAAACTCAGGTCATCAGGCGAGACAACTGGTGTCTACCTGATGGATGAGTCATCTTATCAGCCCTCCGTGAGGTTCTTAAGCCTACTCTGTGGTTCTTAATGATATTAAAGAAACCTTTCTCTCAAAATGATTATTCCTTTTCTTAGAAAGTCTCAGACACTAAGGATGGTGGTGCATGCCTATAATCTCAGCACTTCGTGAGTGGAGGAGGCCGGAGGATCAGGAGTTCCAAGTCCTTCTTGGATACATATACAGAGTTCAATGATACCCTGCCATCAAAAAATAATAAAAAATAAATAACCAGTAAAGCAAAGCAAGATATACTGATGTAGAAAGTCTGTTTTCAATAAAGGTCTTAAATTATAGGAAATTAAAGGTTGTGGATCGGCCAAGATGATTTCTCCTAATAAAAAATAGATGGCTATATTCTATCAGCTACACTGATTGTAATGCATATTTAAATACAGGATGTCTTCAAATATCTTATTCCAAATTAAAGATAGTGGGCACTTTGGTTTGCTAATCCGTGGTGGTTCTAGCACCATGGAGTCTCAATGGATACTCAAAAAGTCCAGAGACAAAAGACTAATACACTGCTTGTAGCTTGGACCTTTTCCTCCTAAATCCTTCAGGCAATATTAACTGCTGGGAACTTGGGGGGACAGTTGGTACAACACCAGAGAAAACTAGCACTAAGTCAGGGGTTCCAACCTGAACATACATTGAGCATTGAGCATGAGTGGATTCTCTTCTTATAGTTCCTAACTAATGTCTTTCCAATCTCACCATTCCATCCACCAGACAGCCTCAGATCACTTCGAATCTACAGAGGGAGGAAATGTTTCATCCTAAGGAATCACCTGGCATAAAGGACGTTATTACTATAACTGGGGGACAGGAGTGGAAACTAAGGGATTCATTCAGAATCTTACCGCTAATGAATCTAAGTCAGCCTCCAAACGCAATCTTTCAACAATGCTTTGTAAAAAATGAACAGTTTTAAAGTAAGTGCATCAAGTGCCAGGGTCGTCCTAAAAGTAATGTAGGCAAAGACAGGAGTGGGGTCCCATGCCTCGAGTCTCAGCACTTGAGGCAGGTGGATCTCTTGAAGAATGAATTTGAGGCCAGCATGGGAAGCGTAGCAAGTGCCTGTGTACAAACAAAACCCAGAGAGCAAACAGTGCGTGCATCACAGCCCCAGACAAGGAGACTTCAGTTAAATGCAATACAAATACAGAAGATGGCCAGGGTGTGGCTGAGTGTGAAAGAGCTCGTGTAACATTCATGGGGCCGTTGGTTGTATCCACAGGACCACAAAACATAAAAATCTGATGACTCTTTTCAAATGTCTAAATTTTAAAAATAAATCAACAAATCTCTACTCGAGCCCAGAGGATATGTAATGGAGTCAAAAGTCACAGAAGCAAATGGGGAAAAGATAAGAATTGCTCTCCAACACTAATTTTTATAATTCATATTAAATATGTAGTTTCTTTTGATTTATCTGGTGATAAGCTAGTTCTAGTGGTCTACCTTTATGACATTGGGTTGTGACTTAAGACCAATGTAGTCTTTTATTACAGTGGTAAATGTAGCAATGTTGCCATGCTTCTCAGCTACTACTTGGAAGTAGATTTTTTTTTTTTTTTTAAATAACAGGATTTGGAGCTTTTTGTTCCATAAACTGAAACAAAAGACCCAATTTAAGGAAACATTGGTTACATACACTTATTCCAGATAGCAAACTCCATCAACAAAATAGCAAATGCCACCCATGCCCATGGACATGTACTTCCTTCCATTAGTCATTACTCAAATCAATAATGTAAGTAGGAAAGAATTCACAAGAACACTTTGCACAATGCCGTTTGTTCTTTAAAGAAGGATAATAGCTTTTAAAAATATGCTGCAAGAAGATTTACTCAAGTAAGAGAGGGATTTTTAAATGATCTCAAACCATTTGCAATGCAGGGAGATGTTTATGCGAGTCATCTACTTTGTTTTCATTGATTTAGCTCAGTTGCTGCCCTGGGCAGAAAGGGCACAATTGAAGGCACCACCAGTGAATGGCTAACCTCTTACAGTCTACCTGAAGTATAAAAGATGTAGGTGAGAAACAGATTAAAACATGAAAAGGATCTTTTCAGTCAAGAAGAAAGGAAAAAAGAAATTCAGCGAACACCAAAAGCTTTTGATAGTAAAGTGTCAACTAGAGAATTAGGTTACCAAGAGCCACAGTTGGATGGAAATACCAAAGGTTCCTCAAGCTGAGCATGATGGAGCACACCAGTAACCTGAGCACTCAGGAGGCTGAGGCCAGAGGATCCCAGGCTTAAGGACATCCTGGGCTAAACCTGGTTTTTGGGTGTAAAGATCTTATTTTCATGTGTTTTCCTATCTAGGAGTAGCAAGGTTTAACAGTGAACTGAATCATTCAAACTTTCTGCAATTAAGTTACCATATAAAAAACACGAGCCAGGTATTGTGGTGCATCCCTGTAAACCCGGGATTTGGGAAGTTGAGAGAGGAGGATCTCAAGTTCAAGGCCAGCCTAGGTAATACAGTGAGGTCACGAAGGCCAGCTTAGGCTATATAGTAAAATCCTGCCTCAAAAGAAAAAAAATGAGAAATTAAGAAAGACTAAAATCAGAACTTTAATGCATTTCTAAGGTGAGTAGAGAATGCTATCTCTCAAAATATCTTAGTGATGCAGTAACAGCCGTCTTGGTATTTCAGTATTTATTTTGCATCTTACTCCTGTCATTACTGTCCTTGCCCATCATTTTCTAGGTATTTTCCCTTTTTCTTGCTGATACTGTGGACTGAATGTAGGGACCTACATATGCTAAGCCAGTGCTCTACCACAGTAGCTTCTAAATCAGGTTCTGTGGCTGTTCTGAGTGGCTAAAGACTGTCCTTAGGGTAGGCAGAGAGTCCCCAAATTCTCTGCCTTTAGTGGTAGAATCGCTAGTAGAAGGTGCTGATTAAAATTAATAATCTTAAGGCTGGGCATGGTGGCTCATGCCTTTAATCTCAATAAATGGGAGGCAGATCTTTGTGGTTTTAAGGCCAGTCTGGTCTACAAGGCCAGCCAAGACTACACAGTGAGACCCTGGCCCTCCCCGCCTCAAAAAAGAAATCTGAAGGAGTCATCAGGCTCCGCTGTAAGGTATTAACTGTGGAGGAACACAGGAATCTAGCCCTGATGAACTGAGGTGCTCAGATCCTAGGGCGAGGACTGGGAAGCAGGCCCGAGAATCCTCCACTTCCTTCTACAGTGTCTCTCCTATATCATCTCTCAGATCATGAGGACTCAAAGCCGAGCCCTGGAATGACTGAAAACACAGTCAAACTAACTAATAATTTAGGAAATTCACCAAAGATACCCTAAGAGGAGGGTGGAGAGGCGGTGCGGGTTAACAGTTCACTGCCCCTCTAAAGGACCCGGGTTTAGTCCCCAACACCATCAGGGGCTCACAACTACTTACACCTCCAGCTCCCAGGGGATTCAATGTTTCTGTCCCTACATACAAGCCCATACCACACACATACATATAATTAAAAAATAACAAAACTAATCTTAAAAAGATATCATAAGCGTTAAAAAGAAGGGATATTCTTGGGATACTTTCCAAAACAAAACCTTTTTAAATTTAATGTGGTATGAGCCTCTCAAAGTCTGTGACATGTATGAGCTAGACTTCTGACTCTGAGAAAATCATTAGAGTGCACAGTACTACACCAAATGCATGAAAAACCACGACGAGCTTTCTCAGGGAAGGAGGGCTAGGCCTCTGCAGATGCAGAAGTCTGGCTTCCTGCCTCCACTGCACCTCTCACATTCCCCTGTATCTCCTGTATTATAGACACAGATAAGCTGCTTTCTCAGGGAAGGAGGGCTGGGCCTCTGCAGATGTAGTAGTCTGGCTTCCTGCCTCCACTGCACCTCTCGTACCCCACTGTATCTCCTGTGTTAGAGACACAGGTAAGCTGCACTTGACACTCGCCAACCTTGCAGTTAAACTTGGGGATGCAGATTAGAATTCTCCACATTGGGGTGTAACTGTCAGAGATCTGGAAGGGGGAAAGAAAGCAGAACCCACATTCTCTCCCTGTCTTGGCTTTTTTTGAGACAGGGTTTCACTACAAAGTTCAGGCTGGTCTCAAACTTGCAATCCCCCTGTCTCAGAGTCCCTAGGGCTGGTCGTTGTAGGCTTGTACCACCATGCTGGGCTTTTCCTCTTTATGCCCAGGAATTCTTGGCTGTACGAGGACAGCAACAGTGAGAGCCTACTCTGTACTTTTTAACAATACGCCAACCACCGATTTGATTTCTAACACCAAATTCCTTTCCGCTTTTGGGTGATAGATAGGCTTCTGTTTTCCCCGCTAGGGTCTAAGGCTGATACAGATGCAAAACAGCTCTCATTTCAAAGGGATTGAAAGATCATTTATTCTGGGGCTGGGGAGATGGCTCAGTGGGTAAAGCAACCTCACACAAGCCCAAGGACACAAGTTCAAATCCTGAGAATCCATATAAGCAGGCATAGTCGCTCATGTCTGTAATTTAAGAGATGGAGAGATGGAAGGGAGAGACAGGATCTCCTGAAGCTCATGGGCTTGCTAGCCTGGCATCCACAGCACTGAACAAGATCCTCTTGTCTCAAACAAGGTGTGAGGTAAGAACCTACATCCCATTGGTCCTCTGACCACCACATGTGTGTTGTGGAATGTGCACACCTGCACCAATGCACAGGAATGCTTGCACATACACAGGCATCATATAAACAGACACAGAAATACATACAAAAGACGTAATTTATTGCAGAGCCTAATACCAGTAATGGTGGTAGGAGAACACAGATCCAGGTTACCTCAGACACTATGGTCCCACAATCTCATGAAGCTCTTGCAGTAACAGAATAATAGGCATTCTAAATCAAGGCTCTTGGTCCTGATCTGTTACTGGCCTCAGATACTATCTGATGACATTCTTAGTCTTTAAGTTGGTAGAAGCTAGGGGTCTGTTTAAACATTCCCAAAGGATTTATCTAATAATCACAAGGACGTTGTGTCACACACAAAGGTGGACAATAAATGGTTATTTAGAGGGCCAAGGACAGCCCGGGATAAATTTGGCTCCCAATGTGAATGACTCTAGCTCTCTGCAATCAGTCAGTTGGCCTTGTAGTATGTTTAGCAAATGTAGCTTTTCTCTTCTGGGAACTTGGTTTCACACTGATATAGCACTAAGAATCTATAAACAGGGCTAATGAGCAAAGCCTGAATACAGTGCACTGGCTGAGAAAGAGTCAAATCAGAGTGGGCAAGGAAGCGTGCCTCACAAGTTCTCTGCTCAGAAGGGTTTAACTAGGGACTGTGCACAGTCTGGGTGAGCCAGGCCTACCTGAGTCCTGAGGGAGGAACCTCCTGGTGGTAGTGTTTGGGGTCTGAGGAGTCCCACAACCATGGGTAACATATGGTTTGAGACCTGCTTTGGATTTGTTTTTCTTGGAGACCTTGCAACTATTCTTAAAGTTGAACATACTGTAGAACAGACCTATGGCCAGCGGTGGCTGAGTCAACATTGAACCATTCTTTGTGGGCTTCTGGGAAAAGCCTTTCACCTTGTTGGCTACGTATTCATGTATGTATGGGTGCAAAACTCAATGTGCTTGGTGGTGCTGCAATGTGTTCTGGATCATCAATGAAGTTTGCAATTCAAAATTTGGGTACTGAGTTTGCAAAACATCTTAGTCAACACTTTTATGGCATCCAAAGAGGTGACCCTATAATTGCAAAAAGCCCAGATGATCCAAAATCAAATACTTGTAACTGGTTTAGAGGAGATAAAAGCCTACCCACTAGTCCATTAGACTTCTTTAAAAGTCATAGTTATGAGCCAGCAGGTCATGTTTGGTGAGAAGGCCATACTTCACAGAACTCTACAGACTCCAGACGCCACGGGCCAGTAACATATGGACTAATAAGAGAATGAATCTTCTTTAAGGTTTGTCCTTTCTGCTATTTCGGATTTCTGTGCGATAGCCCAATGGTGGCAGATTCTCTGATGATTAGCAAGCATTTATTCCTCTCGATTACTGTCTCCTGTTGCAGATTACCGTCTCCTCTCACTGCAGTTGCAGCCATGAAGCCGCAGCAGTGCCACCGTAGCAGCTGATAGGATTATCAATCTAAACTAACGAGAGCAGATTACACACAATGTTAATTTGTGCCTTCTCTTTTTACATTCTCTAGGTTAGAGCTGGACCTTTTCAGATATTAAGACTGTTCAAAAAATGGGTTGGTTATTGGTTTTGTTTGACAGGGAGTTAGGACCTTCCATAAACACAGGAGCTACGGGAACGTGCATCTGGAATCCTGTCAAAGTTCAAGTTAAAAGAGAAGATAACCCCTGTAAGAGTTGTAGCTTTAGGTGGAGGAATGTAGCCAGGCACTGCTTCCTCCAGTGTACTAGCTGAAGCCAGCTGGAATGTAGCCGGGAAAGGAATACAGGTGATATGGTCCACAACAGTTAGGGTTAGAATCACAAGTCTGAGAGACACGGGGAAAAATAATCACCAACGACGCAAATCCTTTAACCAGTACCAAACTAGCTCATGAGTTAAAGAAGAGATCAAGATGGTAATCACAAAACTGTGAGGTGAACTACACATCACAGTTCATGAAATACAGCCAATGCAGTACTCATAGGAAAATTTATAGTCTTGTAAGTGATTTTTCAAAATTCAAGGTTTTACCTCATGAAGCTAGGAGGAAAAAGCAGCCAAATAAACACAAAGGCATAAAATAAATAATATTTTCCATAAAATCTGTAATTTTTTAAAAAACAATTAAAAATTATAAACTATATTAAGCCGATCAAACAAAACCCAAAACTAATTTTTTAAATTGTCTATCTGTTAAGCTGAAACTCTAATCTATGAAATATAAAAAGATATAAATAGTCATTGCATATAGTAAGTTCCAACTAGTTTAGTCTCCTAAATGAGACTAAAAATTAAGGACTTACTCCTAAAAAGAAAAGCTGGCTGGTCATGGTGGTATATGCCTTTAATTGCAGCACTTGGGAGGGAGGCAAAGAGACAGATCTCTGTGAGTTTGAAGCCAGCCTGGGCTACAAAGCGAGTTTCAGGCCAGCCAGGGCTACACAGTGAGACCCTCTCTCAAAACAGACAGACAGACAGACAGTTGGGTGTGGTGATGCACAAAGGTGATCTCGGCACGATGAATACCACCAGTTCAAGACCAACCTGGCTACACATATGAAACCCCGTCTCAAAATAACAAAGAGGGAAAAAGTATTGACCTAAATGTAGGACAATTTGCTATAAAATTTTAATAATACCTGCTGAATGCTTATAATGCAGCAGGTCCTAACCTAAGCAATTGCAGAGTCAGTCATTTACTATTCAAGGTTGCTCTCTGAAGTAGATTTACTATTTCCATACACTGTGGAGAAACTTGAAGCTTAGATCGGCAACTTGCTCAAAGTCACATTAACTAGTAAATAGCTGGAATAGGACCTCCTGCTTTAGAGCCCATACCTTTCTATTATAATACCTCTCAAAGAAAAAAAATCAAAATACAAAATTATAACTATAAAACAGACTGATGACTCTATTCACTCTCCTTTTGAGCAAATGACTATTTTTAAAGGGCCAATTTAGCTACAGTTTCAAGGAAGAGATAATTCTCAATTTTTAAAATCAGTATTAGGACACCAAGAGATGGGAGGCTGCCTGACTCTTTTAAGGAAGCTGAGGGTACAACTGGGTGGCAGAGAATATGCTTAACACGTACAAAGTTCTTGGTTCAATATGAAGAAACAAAAACAAAAGGCAGGCAATGAGTGTTTTGGATTAGAAGACTCAATATCACAAAGATGTCAGATTTCCCAAAACTAATCTACAGACTTAATATAATCGCAAACAAATTTTTCACTGGGTGTGCTAAAAACTGAAATTCCCAGGCTCATCATTTTAGAGGTCATATGGAACAGTGAGTCAAGAGCAGCCAAAGGCATAATAAAGAGAATCATATGACACAAGGAGAAAAAAGCAAAAACTTACCAGTGGTGATATAGCACATGACTGGAATCCACTTTGGAGGCTGAGGCAGGAGGATCACAAGTCTTTGAGGAAAGCCGAGCTTACCCAGTAAGACTTTAAAAAGGGGTGGCCCTTTAAAAAGGGCCTGATGTGGTGTTGCACACCTTCAACCCCAGCATTCAAGGAGCCAAAGACACCATCTCTATGGGTCTGAACCAGACTGGTCTACATAGTGAGCTCCAGGCCAGCCAGGGCTACGTAGTGAGGCCTGTCTCAATAAAATAAAATAGCGCTTTGATTTGTAACAAAAACAAAACATTTTAATGGGGGAAGGGATGATACCAGACCAACCACATAGCCATATGGGGAAAACATGGCAGGCAGATCAATGGTCAAATGAAGCTTTCAGAGAAAAGTCTTTGTGATTTTTAGGGAATGCAAATATTTCCTCGGAGCATTGACCATAAAAGAAAAAAAGATCATGTGGATTTTAAGGAATCTAGGAGAGTCTGCTCTTTCAAAGAAGCTCTTGAGTGTGCAGAGGCTGCCACTGAGACGACTCAGTGAGCAAAGGTACTTGCTGCCAAGTCTGAGGGTCTGAGTTTGATTCTGAGGGCCCACGTGGTGGAAGTAGAGAATCAACTCTGGCGAGCTGTCTTCCGACCTCCATGCGTGCATACAGACACACACAGAAACGGAATAAATTTTATTTCAAAAAATGGGCAGAAGCCACATACAGCCTAAGGGATGAGAGGTAGATACACAATTAAGGACTTGTAGTATATATATATAAATATATATATATATATTATATATATTTTTTTCTCCCCTTTAATAGTAAGAGAGAACCAATGGAAAACACACTGGCCATTAAACATATCATCAGGCATCTTAAGTTCCATATCCAAGATACAGAAAACCACACAGAAATACCAATACACATCTACCAGACTGATACAATGTCTGAAAGGGTGCCGGTAAACGATGTGGCGCAATGAGACCTCTTAACCACTGCTGACAGGAGTTTGGATAACTGTTATGGAATGATGTTTGACAATATCTATGTAAGACAAATATATGTATCTTCTATAATCCAGAATCTCCACTTCTAAGTATATGCCCAACAGAAACATGCTTAACAAAAACACACACTGAAAGATTCTAACACTATTTACAGTAATTTCAAAGCAGAAACTACCTAAAACACATCCTCAGAAGACCTGATTAAAAGAGCCACATAGTCACACGAAATACTGCGTCAAAATAAAATGCCTAGGTAATCATATAAATGATTCTCACAAAGCCAGAAGGAAAAAAGAGAGAGACAGAAAAAGAGCGTGTAAATGAAGCTTCACGGTGTGTAAACAGTAAGAGCACATGAAACTGACCTAGGCTAGTTATTACTGTTCTGAACAGCCGTTACCTTTGGGGTGGGGAATAGTAACTTAAAAACAGCAGAAAGGAGGCACTGGTATCAGCGATGCTCCATTGATTAGTTGACCATCCATCAATGTGTACACTCTTAGCATGAACACATTCCTTATGTTACTATGTTACGATCAAAAAAGTTAACCAGAAGGCTGGAAAAGTAAGTCTACAGATGGGATAATGGCAAGGCAATAGAAGGATAATTCATGAAGAGGCTGGAGAGATCATGCAGTGGTTAAGAGCACTGATTGTACTTGCAGAGGACCTGGGTTCAATTCCCAGCACTCACATGGTGGGACACAACTGTAACTCTTGTAGGGGATCTCACACCCTCTTCTGGTCTCCAAGAGCACCAAGAACACACATACATGCAGGCAAAATATCCATACACATAAAATATTAAAACATAAAAGGAATGTGCTGCTGAGTAAGACGAAACCAAAAAGAATTCATGAAAATCAACTTTTCAGAAGCTAGGCTGACAGTGTAGCATGCTTATTAAGCATGGGCAAGCCCTGGGTTCAATCCCTAGCACCGAAATCGTAAATACATAATTTTTAAATGGCTGCTAAATCTATAATTGTAAATCTAAGCAATATAATGTTATCATTGTGGGACATGATGGGATACACTATAATCCCAGATACTCAGGAGGCTGAGATGAGAGAGTGGGAAGTTCAAGAACAGCTGGGATTATAAAACCCTTTCTCTCCCTTCCCTCCCCCAAAAGTGGGGAGGGGACAAGATTAACAACAAATTTAAATTTAAAAATATATTCAAAACTCCGTGGTATATTAAATGTTAATTTTTTTTTAAAATCACACATAGTCATATGTTTGAACAGAAAAAAAAAATCAAAAAACTTTTTTTTTTTTTTTTTTGCTTTATCTTTTATAACAAAATGTTTTGCTGTGAGACAGGGTCCCTCATATCTCAGGCTAGTCTCCAACTCACTGAGTAGCTGCTAACTTTGAAGTTCCTACGATGCTCCTATAGCTACCTTTTGAGAGCTAGAATTACAGGCTTATGTACACCACCCTAACAAGTTTATGTGGTGCTGGGTATTGAACCAAGGGACCTGCTGTGCGCTGGGGGCAAGCACTCTACTAATGGAACTCACGCTCAGCTCAACACAATGTTTTGGTTTTCATTAAAAAAAAAAAAATTCTGTCCAGAAATCAAAGAAAGTAGGGTAAAAAAAATTCAGCCACCTACTTTTGCCTCCCTTTTATCCCCCACATTCACTCTGTAGCCATTCCCTCCGTTTTTTTTTATTAGAAATGACTGTCCAAGTCATGATTTTATTAATTTTTCTCTGATTTCCAAAGTGTATGGTTTTGTTTTCTCTATTGAAGTCCTTATACCTAGACCCTTCATTATAGCAAAATAATCATATTTCCCACTTAGATATCATAGCCACATAAAATCATTTTATATGGCAGCTCTCCACACTCCGGCCCCTCAAACTGCACATTAAATATTGTCACCCCACCCCGATCCTTGGCATACTCAAAATCCTTTTCCTGCAGTACATTTTCTCCCATCCATCTTTCTAATTTCATTCATGGTTGACGATTTTTCTAGGGTATCATTTGCTGGGTGTAGTTTTTTTTAAAGTGCTAAGAACAGACAACGGTTTCCAAAATGAGCCTTCCATTGACAGTTAGTACATATGTCAACATTTCACATTCTATACCATGCCTCACTCTCCCATTGTACAGCACGGGGGATTTCTTTTCTCTTTCTTGTCTTAATTTCCTAAAATCTAGTTGGCTGAGGGAAAGTAAGAAGGCATACATATTCAGTACACACATTCCCATTACAGGGTGTGGGTTTTGACCTGTCTGTTGGAAAAAAATGGCATTAAAAACACCAGACTTTATTTTTTTAATTCAAGATGGCAGAGACCTCCTAAAATAGTCCTACACAAAAGCATTCACATCCAGACCAGAGCTTCCATTCAGAACTGGCTACACCTAGCGCAACAGCAAGGACAAAAGAATGGAACCGTAGGTGCTGAGATGCCGGAGCCCTCACCATTGGCCACAGGTCTCACACTCTTTGAACAGACCGTAAACCCAGAGAGGAAGCTGGCACCTGCTGCCGGCATTCCAAAGGCCACGCCTTGATGATGCCTATGATGATGATAACCGGAGGCACTCCTGGATGCAGACCCGCAAAAATCAAGGCTTGAAAGGGAGGAGGTTAAGTAGTAGAGAGAGTACCGGGCACGTTTCGGCCCCGCCCCAGCGAGGCGCAGTCCCGGGCGGTGCAGCCATCGGGCAAGGGTAGAACCGGGCTCGCAAGGGCCGGCCAACAGTGCAAGCTCTGGGCATTCTGGTTGAGCCTGGGGCATCCGCCAGCCCGGACAGGACCCCGCGGGCTACACCTGTCAGGCGGCTGCAGCCAGTAGGCCCCGAGAGAGCGAGGGACTGGTGACCCAGGCCCGCAGGCGCGCGCCGCCCGATCCCTCCCCATCCGAATCGCTTTGCCTCCTCGCGTCTCCTCTCGCCCGTCTTCAACAAAGACGGTCCACGCTCCCCGCCATTTTCTCCTCACCTCAAACACCACCTCTTCGTCAAACTCCGGTGTCATCCTTCTCCGCCATACCACCCGCCTCAGCACGATGGGAAATGAAGGAAGGAGGGCAGGCAGCAACCCGGGCTTCTGCTCCTGCCCACCTCTGGGGGAGCGCCGAAAACTACAACTCCCGGCATGCTTCGCGGCGCACGCCCCCTTCCGAGCTGCTGATTGGAGCAGAGGGTGAGCGTGCCGGCTTGGAGGGGCGGGAGCGGGCGGGTGTTCCTGAGCTCCTATTGGAGAGAGCGATGGTTTTTGTCTGCCTTTTACATCCCGGGACTACCAGGGGGCGCCCGGAGCGCGGATTTTTTTTTTTTTTTTTTTCCCCCTTCGGACTTCAGGAGGGGCGCGCGTCCGCGAAGCGGCTGCGAGCTCGCGGCCCCCGTGCGCGCGCCCCGGCGGTCGTCCCGCAGCGCGGCGGAGCGGCGCTCGTGCTCGTCGTCCCGTCGCCGGCCGCTAGCGCCCCGGGGACGCCGGAGGGTCGCGGGCAGCCGGGGCGTCCGTCCTTTGTGAGGGAGGGTGCGGGACGGAATGTGGGCGCCGCGGAGGAGTTTTCTCTCCTGCTGGAACTCCGGGGCGTGTGGACCGACCGGGAGCCATGGACTGAGGGCGTGAGCGGCGCGGGGCAGTCATGACTTCTGCCGCCGGTAAGTGGCCGCGCTCGCACCGGGCTGGGAAGTGGCTGCGGGCGCCGGCGGGCTCGGGCTCCCGCTGGCTTCCACCTTCCCCTCCGGGTGGCCGCTGCGGGGCTGGCGCCGGTCGCCTGGCGCCGGTCGTGGGGTCTTCCCCCCCCCCCCCCCGCCTCCTCCCCGGGATCTCCGCCTCTTTGAACCCAGGTGAAGCGACGGCGACGCGGCGCTGGCTCCCGGGCTTAGGCGAGGTCGCCTGTGCGCGGTGCGGGACGCGTTGGAGTCGGATGCGGAGGAGTCGGTTATTCTAAACTAGGGCAGTTTTCCAGAGTTGAACTAATTCCGCGGCTAGCCTGGGTTGCTTTTGAAAACCTGGTCTTTATGGAGCGCAACTCTTCGCGTGTGTAAGGAAGTTCAAACGGAGCTGGTCATACCCTGATGTTTTAAGTCCTATTACCTGAGCAATAAAGTGCACTGTTAGATGGCAAAAAGACAAAAAACAACCGATAAGCAACCCCCCCAAACAAACAAAAACCCCACCCCTTTTTTTTCTTTTCTTCACCTTTTCTTAATGTTGTTTTTTCCCTACTCGTACCCCGACAGTGTAAACAAAGCCTTATTTTCTGTCTGCCTCCTTCCCACTCACCCAAATGACAAAGCCTCCGCTTACCTCTGTGTAAATTGAAGCATTTCTGGTCATTGTATTGAGAAACATTCTTAAGGGGCAATTTTTATTTTCCAAATTTTAAGTGCCCAAGTGACGTTGCGGACCTTTTTTATAAGAACGTAGCTTATTTGTAAAATCAGAATTTAATAAGGTATGGAATATTTTTAAAACAACTTTATCCGCATTTGAAGAGACTTCGATGAGGAATTTCGTAGTAAAATAGTTTTAAGGCGTCCCTTCAGTTACGTCTAGAATAAACACTGAAGTATCAGATTAAATTTTCTTTGCTTGCTTTGGCGTTTGTTTAAAATTCCTGCAACTTGAAACTGTCAAAGAGCAACACCAAATGTTCTGATTTGTATTTCTAAAGCCTTGGAATAGTCCTTGCTAGGCATAATCAACTTTCATTAAACAAGCCAGAACTTAGGAGCAGTAAGAAAGGAAGGGGCTGAAGTATTCACGGTAGAAAGTGTAGATCTTCTCTCTTTGATGTTATGTGTATTCATTCATGTGATCATCATGCACAAGAGAGTCATTTACAAACGTTTCTTTCTTTTTTTTTTTTTTAAGAGAGGTTTTCCACATACACTGTGGATTGTTTTTAGCCTAACTTTCTGTGCCTTACCTTCATTCAACTTTATTTAAATTGCTGAATTAGTATAATTAGTTGACATTCAAATAAACATTTAAAAATTTATTAATTAAAATGTCTAGGGCTCAAATCTGGAAGTTTATGATTGTTTTCATTCGAATTACGCTGGAATAAGGCAAGCTATTTTTATACTTATCAACTTTACAATTAAGGAAATCCACAGCATTTTTGTGGTATTTAAAAGAGAGACACTTCCTGTGTCTAGCTGAGTTAGGTTTTTTTTTTTTTTTTTTTTTTAGCATGGCTTGCTGAGAAACATTAACTACTTTTTTGCTCATCCATCTGATGAGATTTATTATATGTTTTTCTTATGTCTCGGGGATGTGGAAGAAGACTGAGGTTTTTTTTTCCCACCCCTCTGTGACAAAGTTACATATACATTGTTCTCACGAGCTATGTGTATGTGGGTCAGAACGAGGAAGTTTATTAACCCTGGGGGGGAAAGTTACTCATGGCGTACAGAGTGTTTTTCGTCTATTCCAGTGTACTTGGGAAGGTTGGCCTCATTTAAGATTAGGGGCTCTTGTACAGCATTGGAGTCATATGTGCCTTGAAGAAGAGCTCACTTTGTTGTTGGTTTTTTTTTTTTCTTTTTCTGCAGCTGTTAAAGAGTGAGCTCATAGAAGAGAGTTTGGAAGTATGCTAAGTAGTATATGAAAAAAAAAGGAGATAGACTATCTATCCAACCATCCATCCATCCATCCATCTATCTACCTATCTACCTACCTACCTTCCTATCATCAATCTTCCATCATTGTGTGTATACTATCTACCTACCTACCTACCTACCTACCTATCATCAATCTTCCATCATTGTGTGTATACTACCTACCTACCTACCTACCCTACCTACCTATCTATCATCAATCTTCCGTCATTGTGTGTATATCCATGTCACTATTTCCTTAATGCCTGTGCTTTTTTGCATTCGGGCTGGTGCAATAAGCAAGAGAGTAAGTGTACGCATGTGCCAAGCCCACCTGTGTGTGACAGATGACGGGTCTGTTTAGGACAGTAAAAGGGGACTGGCACTTTACTTTTCTACCTTAGACGTCCCTGGAGCCAAACAGCTGGGTAAATAAAAGATTTGCTCACTGCGCCAAAGAAGCATTTGGGTCTGATTGTTGTTACCACAGTGTCAAGATCCAGAGGTGCGGGATCCATTTCCAAACTTTGTGCACTGGTTTCAAGGTTTCACATTGGAGCAGATCACAATATAACGTCTCGTTAGTATTGTTTTTAGCCATGTTTGTTTTAGAATAGAGCCATTAAAAATAATGAGGGCCAGTGAGATGGTTTCATGACCCGAGTTTGATTCCTGGGACCCACACAATGAAAGTTGTCATCAAACATGTGTGCTATGGAATACAATTACCCCCCCCCCCCCACACACACACAAGTAAAATACAATTTAAAAAATATTAATGAAGCTGACATGGTATTAGAGAGGGTGAGCCAGGAAGACTGCAGTTCACGGATATGCGGGGCTACACTGCAAAGCCTATCTCCAAAAACTAAAAAAGAAATCATTGGAAGGAAAGATTTTTGTATATTGCTGTACCAGTGACTTGGCAAACACTTGTTCCTATTAGTCATTAAGGAATTATACAATAATCCTATCAAAGTTCATCCTGCTCCCTTTTCAAAACATCATTTTTTTTTTTTTTAAGATTTGTTTTGAAATGTGTGTGTGTGTGTGTATGTGTGTGGTGGGTAGAGGTTTGTGTATGTATGAACACAGTTGCCAACAGAGTTCAAAAGGGGTTGTTGGATTCCCCTAGAACTGGAGTTACAGTCAATTGTAGAACCCTCCCCGACTCTCTCCATCCCCTAAATCCCTGCCCTGCTCACATGGGTGCTGGGAACTGAGCTCAGGTCTTCTATAAAACAGTATTCACTGTACTCTTAACCACTGACCCATCTCATTAGCCTTCAGCACACCATTTGATGTTAAGTTGCATATTGAAGTTAATAAATTTTCTGTCACAGAAGACACATTAAGTGTCCTATATGTGGCAGCTGTCCATTCTCAGGCCCCCTTTCAGCGCTGGGAACACGATGAATAAGACCATGAATAAGCTGGGCTCTTTGAGTTATATTATTGACTTCTTCCACTTGAATACACAGGTAACTAACCATAGTAAGCCCAAGTTCACAGTTAGTTAATGAGTGTGCATGCGTTACAGGCTTTAGAACATAATGCTGTGCTGTGTTTCCTGGGAGTCGGCCTTGGCTCATATGCACTTACCTTGCTTTCTGTGACATTAAGAGAGAACAGGAATTTGTCTCTTGCAAGCAGACTCGAAGGAAGGACTGGAATTTGTTGGGGTGCATTGTATAGCGCTGGTCGGTTGAAGAAAGAAGGCACTCCAAGATGAAATTTTAAGGCCTATGTGGCAGCAGGGAGGTCCAGCCTCTTCTGATGGACTGAACCCCGAACAGCCCTACAAAGGCGTATTTATTGATTATTACACAAAGTATTTCTTCATACCATAGTCCCTAATCTTAATTTACATGTCTTACTGAAGGAGAGCATCATATGCCTTCATGACTCTAGTCTAATTATTATGTATGTATCATGTACAATACACAATAATACAAAAGCCTCAGGTGTGCCTGAGGTGTCTTGTGACCAAAGTCATGGGATGGCTGCAAAGCCCTTTCAGCAAAACAATTCTATAGATTACAGGAAACAGTCACTCTTTTCTACAAGGATTCTTCAAGGTTAAAGTGCTTCTAAAAAAACAGTTGTTCTTTCCCATATCTACCCCATACAATGATTCTGCTAAATTCCTACAACAGAAATCGCTACTAGAGATTAACTATGATTTAGGGAGGGTGAGGCAATAGTGTTAGAATTATTGCGTTGGGGGACCCCCGAGGGTATCCTGAGAATGCAGGGAACCATGCTGGCATGCTGGGCAGATGCAGCCGTGGGCTGGTAGGTGACCCACTCCATGAGGGCAGGGCAGCCCCAAGGGGCAGGATCAGAGTATTAACATTTAGAATGGAAGGAAAGGCTAAAATTGGGACTAGCAAGTAATTAAATGCTTTTGGGAGGCTGAGCTGAAGGATTGAGAGTTTGAAGTCAGCCTGGGGATCCATAGCAAGACAATAACAACAAAGTGAATGGTAATAAAATGTTTTCAATGAAAAGCGAAATGACTTGATTAAATGATCTTGAACCTTCTGACTAGACTCAAAGGTCAGAAAGTAAAAGATTAGTTAGATGAACTCTATCTTCCTCCCTTTCTTATTTATTTATTTTGGCTTTTTGAGACAGAATTTCTCTGTGTGGCCCTGGTCATCCTGGAACTCACTCTATAGACCAGGTTGGCCTCAAACTCAGAGATCTGCCTGCCTCTACCTCCCAAATGCTGGGAATAAAGGCGTGCACCACCACCGCTTGGCTAAACTATCTCTTTTAAAAAATAAATCTAGCCGGGCGGTGGTGGCGCACGCCTTTAATCCCAGCACTCGGGAGGCAGAGGCAGGCGGATCTCTGTGAGTTCGAGGCCAGCCTGGGCTACCAAGTGAGTTCCAGGAAAAGGCGCAAAGCTACACAGAGAAACCCTGTCTCGAAAAACCAAAAAAAAAATAAAAATAAAAAAATAAAAAAAATCTTTTAAATTATTATCATTGTGTTGTATGGTGTGTTTGTGTGTGGGGGGGGACACACAGTGTGCACATGAAGCTTAGAGAACAGCTTGGTGGAGACAGTTCTCCTTCCACCTTTCCGTGTGTTCTGGAACTTGAACTCAGGTCTCCAGGTTTGTGTGGCAAGTACCTTTATCTGGCCAGTCATCTGGCTGGCCCGGGATTCTTTTTAATTGTGGTAAAATAGACGGTCTCAACCTCTTTCAGTTTTGAGGGACAGGATCTTACTGTATAGTTCAGGCTAGCCTCAAACTTGTAACAATCCTGTCTCAGCCTTCTGAGAGCAAGTACCGGGATTACAGGCACGCACCACTATGCTGAGCTGTCTTAACTATTTTTAAGTGTACAAGATCAGAAATGTGAAGAACATTGTAGTAACTGCTCTCCAGAACTCATTTTGTCTTGTAAAAACTCCTATTTTTAATTCTCTGAAAAAAATCCCAGACCTAGGACGTTTTAAGAATGACAGAAATGAAATCACCGTGACAGTCTGTCAGTTTTTATTGAAGAAGAAGAAGGGAGATTGGGACAAGTCCTCAGGCAGTCACACTTTCCCTTAAGATTTGACTTGATGGATGGGGAATTTAATCTAATACACTATTTCAGCATTGCCAAAACCCACAAGAACCAAACCTCAGGCTAATAACGTGTGTATCGAACAGCTAACTGAAAATTGACTGCTTTGGGGATTTGTATTATTTTGAAAATTCATTGCCTGCCTTATGATAACCTTGTACCTAGGAATTGAGTTTGATAAGGCATCTGTTGTAAAATCTTGGCAGTGCTTATAATACCAGAGTTTGAGAAACCCCTTCTTGCTCAGGAAAGGAAGTAGAGCACCCTGCTTTTTTTTTTCTACTATTTTACTCAGTTCCATGTAATATTTTTCCAAGTGTTATGACTAATTTCCTTTGTTGAGAAGAAAATCAGCACAAATGAAATATCAAAGCTTCTCTGTGTGCGAGTAAATGAAACAACGTTGAACAGTCCTGTGCAGCATATATTTTGAGATTGTTTTATAAATAAATTTTTTAAATTAATTATTAGATTCTGTTGAAGAAGCTAATTTAAGAAGTGTAAGATAAAATGTGTTTGAACTCAAGTCCTCTCGGGAGGTATGATTGACAAGTAGAAGTTCCTACAGGAACTTAAAAGAAATATAGTTTCTGGGTATCATTTTTAGATTTATTAGGTCTTTAAAAATACTTTGTTTTGTTTGTTTATGTGTGTCTCTTTGGGTGTATGTTCAGATGTGAGTGCAGTGCCTGTGGAGGCCAGAAGAGGGAGTCATATCCGTTTGAGCTGGAGTTACAGGTGGTTGTGATCTCTCTTGTGTGGGTGCTGGAACCGAACTCTGCCCCTCATGGTTGAACTGAACGCACTCTTAACCACAGAGTCATCGCTCTAGCTCCCTTCTTTTGGCCCTTTGTGTAAAGCTGTTGTCAAGTTCATGTAGACTAAGAGCCGGCCTGCACAAATGCAGCATTGTATAATAGGTGTTGATGAAATACTTGACGTGCAATGGTGAGAAACAGTTGCTGCACCAGAACATTTAAGGTCATCCTTCCTTTAATGCTGGGCTTGATAGTCCAGGCCGTAATTCCCAGGACACTAGAGAAGAATGATGTGAGTCTGAGACCCGCCTGGCTTATATAATGAGACCCTTGCTCAGAGAAACAGCAAGCACATAGTGCTTACTGGTGAAGGATAAAAGACATAATCAGTCACCCATGGGAAATGAAAGCAATACAGATGTACAGATTGTATGTTCAGATACTCTCCAATTGTTTGATCTGGAGCCAGGCCTGGGCATGTGACAAAGCTCTATGAAGAAATATCATGAAACTCCCAATTGATCCTTGGACAGAGAAATACCAACCTCATTATGAACCTCAATTAATACCAGTGAGTTTACTTTCAGATTTTTTTTTTAGGGTAGAAAATGTCTGGTTTCCACATTAGTTTTTCAGAATGTTTTGGGGGTTTTATCAGGTAGACATTCTTTATAATAGGCCGTTACACAGATCTTGTCACTGAACAGTGGTGCTGATTTATGTGAGAAACTTAAAGAGTTGCATACTGTAGGAAACTCTTAAGACACAGTAGATGAGCTGAAGATGCTATATAGAGTCACTAAATAAAAGCCAACGAATTAACGTCAAAGTTAGAGGAAAATCAGTAGTGGATTAACTAAGAAATGTAAAGTCTGTCCAAAGCTGTGTTACACTAGAACTTAAGGACAATTTCAGGAATTTGCAAGAGTAATATTGACTCTATAAAATAATATAATCTGCCTAGTAAAATGAAAGGTCGTGTGTGTGTGTGTGTGTGTGTGTGTCTGTGTGTCTGTATTCAACAGTTCAACAGGCATGGCAGTGCAGGCCTGTAATCTCAGCAAGGCATTGGGTATGACTGTGAGTTTGAGACCAGCCCGAACTATGTTGTAGATACCAAGCCAGACAGGGTTGCATAGCAAGACCTTGTTATAGAAAACAAGTAAAAACAGGAAAATGTCATGTCGTTTTATATCCTCTTGTGTCTAACTGTTATACTTTCCTTTCTAGAGCTTAAGAAGCCACCACTGGCTCCCAAGCCAAAGTTAGTGGGGACAAGTAACAGGCCACCTCCCCCTCCCATCGCACCTAAACCGGACATCATAAATGCTAGTGTTCCACGGTTAACAAAGAAAACCAAACCGGCCATTGCGCCAAAACCAAAAGCCCTGACGAACTCAGTTGTTGAAGACATCAAGCAGTCACCCTCCCAGAAACTCCCTGTGAACCTGGAGGAACGGGGGCCAGAATTACCCGAAAGCACCGGCAAGTGTAGTTGCCAAGATGTCGGGGATCCACACGGTGATTATATTTTCCCAGCGTGTTCCTGCAGTTCTGGGTGCATTCGTGAACCTGGGAATGGAGAAAGTCTGTGTGCAAAGCAGCTTGTTCTAGAGCCTCTGGGAATGAAAGAAAATGTAGAGAATCGTCAAAATGGGGAGTCCTCTTTAGCTGCCAAGAGGAGGAATGGGTGGGATTCCAGCGGTGCAAAGGGCCGGAGCCAGAGGGGCGTGATTTTAAAGGCAGGCATCTTAGAGGAGAAGCTCAAAGAGGTCTTAACACAACAGCGATCCCCCTGTAGTTCCCCGAGGAAGCACAGATCTCCAAACAGCGCAGACATGAATGGCGACTCTTGCTGCAGCC
Source organism: Peromyscus californicus insignis (assembly GCF_007827085.1). Classification (NCBI taxonomy): domain Eukaryota; kingdom Metazoa; phylum Chordata; class Mammalia; order Rodentia; family Cricetidae; genus Peromyscus; species Peromyscus californicus. The sequence goes on from NW_026294535.1 coordinate 12,611,541, forward strand.
GACAGATCAGAATTGAATTTGCAGATCTGTCCCCTAACCTGTCCAGCTTGGACAAAGTTCCTGCTCATCCCAGCTGCCACCCACAGCTCCCTAGGGATAAATCTCCAAACCTCGAGACTTGTCAAGCTGGCAAGAGCACTAGCCACTCTCATTCCTGTGAACTGGAGGACACAAAGGTGTCTTCAGATGGAACTAGTCAGAAGACAGAGGTCACAGATCTTGGTCCTTTAGAAATTCGCTTATTACCTTATACCTCCAAGTTTCCGACACCCAAGCCCAGAAAGACACGTGCTGCTCGTCTGCTTCGCCAGAAGTACGTAGATACTCCTAGTGAAAGCCCCGAAGGGCCAGAGGATTCAGACAATGGCTCTTCTTGTCTCCTTCAAGATAGTTTGAAAAACAATAAAGTCAGTGTTCTGCATCAGGATGCTTTGTGTAACCAGGGACAAGTGGACAAAGTGAAGCCAGCGGACCAAAGGGCATTGCCTAGGGACTCCAAGAGTGACGGACAGGACCCAATCAACTCCCGGAAAGCTGTGAGTCACGAAACATCTTCTTTGGAAAAAGTGGCACCTCCTCTAGGTGCAGATTCCATTTTGAGTTCTGACAGCACAGCAGACGATGGTTCTGGAATGTTACCTGCTGTGGACAAAGAGGCTAGTTTTCTACAGTGCCCTGCTCAGTCTTTGAGCTTGCCTAAGCAAGTCAAATTATCCTGCACTGAGCATCTGCCAACTACCTGTAACGTGGAATTGTCTGTGCCGCAAATACAAAAGGAACCTAAAATTGTTCCCAAGAAACCCCAGAGACACAGCCTGCCTGCTGCTGGGGTGCTTAAGAAGGCTGCTTCTGAGGAACTTGTAGAAAAAAATTCTTACTCTTCAAGTAAAGAAACAAATTCGGAGAAAGGCCTACAAAGAAACCACCTTCAGCATGTGGGTCCCTCAAACCATGGTATGTCACCATCCTCCTTTGATAAGCCCAACCCGACTTCAGAAAAGCCGGTGTGGAAGTTACCTCATCCAATTTTACCCTTTTCAGGGAGCCCAGAATCCTTGAAGCGGGTCACTTTATCCTTAAATAATGAGCCTTCTATTTCCCTAACCAAGCCAAGAGCAAAATCCTTGTCGGCTGTGGACATGGACAGGTGCGATAAGCCTTGCAAAGAACCCCCAAAGAAAACTTCTTTTAAGAAGTTGATTAACGTGAAGCTGTCCATTGGTTTCATAAAGAGTGACTTTCAGAAATTTAGGTCGAAGAGTTGCCAACAGGGGGACGTCACCACAGGCCATCTGCTCAGTAGAGAGCCGAAAGGGCTTGAAAGGGATGGGCAAGGTTTGGGGACAGGAGACGAGAAGAGAGGTAAACCCACCAAGGCATATTCTGCAGAAAACTGCAGCCTGGAGTCTCAGAAGGTGAAGTCTTGGGGCCAGACCAGTGCAGCTACTGGTCACAGAGCTGAGTCTTTGGACGACCAGCTGCTGTCCAGGAACCCATCCTGTCCAGTGTCCTACAAGTCCAGTGCGAGTGACTGTGCCCCAGAGTATGAGAATGTACGCCATTATGAGGAGATCCCAGAGTATGAAAATTTGCCCTTCGTTTTGGCCGGAGGGAAAACTCCAGAGTTGGGGTGGCAGAATTCCAGCAGTGTGGAGGACACGGATGCCAACTTGTATGAAGTAGAGGAGCCCTATGATGCTCCAGATGGCCAGCTGCAACTTGATCCTAGACACCAGCCTTCCAGGTAATACATAGGTGCCAGCGAGACCTGCACTTTGGCATGCACTGCTGTAATTAGCCTTCAACAACTCCGTGGTACGGGACTGCAGAGAGGAAAATCACTTATTGAGGAACTGATTGAGAAAGTGTAGATGAAAGCAGTTCTGTGTTCCGACTCCTTTGGTCGTACAATAGGAACGGGTATTTGCCTTGCAAATCCAAAGACTTTAAATAGCAACACTATTTTCATGTCCTTTTGATTTGTGTGGACTTTGTTTTCGTGTGACCTGCTAAGTTGAGTTCCTGCTGCTTGAATGGGTGTGAGTGAAGAGGGAGTTATTTACTGGCGCACAGACACCGTAACAAGTGGAGAAAATGGCGTTCGGTTTGAAGTGTCCCCAAGAGTTGTGGTTCTCTCTTTATTCTATACCAGGGAAAACAAGGAGCCCAGTGGTCTCTGTAGGTGTGGAATGGGCCCAGGCGAGGAGGAATGAGCAGGAGACAGAGGGAACAAACGCCATCTTCCTCCTGTCCGTGGGGCAGAGATGGCCTTTGCCTTCCGTTTGTATGCAGTCCTTCTTCTGTATTTTGAAGCCTTCAGCTTACCCTTAGGTTGCAACATGGTCTTTGAGAACTCAGGTCTTAAAATGTGACTCGTAGAGACATCCCGAGCACATAGGGACTCCGTGTGAATTAGTGGGTGAGTTAAAGAAATAAAACCGTCAAGCAGATTGGAACACGAAGTAAAGCAGATTGTTTTGAGTTAATGTTAATTTTTAGATGCTCTCGCAGTTGTTTTCTTTATCATCATCTCTACCTTTCCTCTTCTTCCCTGTGAACGGCTCCTTCCTTCCCTTGCCTGTTTTTTCTCACAGCTGACTCCGATTTATTTATATGTCTACTCCTGAATGTTAGTAGGCAAAATGTTAGAGGCAAAAACCTCTTCCTTAGCGTAAATTTTTTTACAGACTTGGCATCCAACTATTTGAAGAATTTATCTGTTTTCAAATGTGTGATATTGTACTATGAAGCAACTTTATTGGTATTTTTAACACGCTTTTGCATATTATTTATGCACGTGTGTGTGTGTGCGCTGCCTTGCTATGATAATATTTTTTTCTTGTAATGGGAGCTTGACCCTTGGGATTTGTTCCCCCGAGGGTTTACCACTATCTCTGAGGTGGGTTCTTCACTTCTGGAACTTGTTTGTCTGGTGTACTGCTGGCTTGAGGGGAAGCAGTTTGGAGGGACTAACGTAGATGGCCAGCCAGTGTAGCTGGTCAAGCATTCCTAAGGAGGGTTCTTTCTGAAGACCACAGGAAGCCAAGGGTGGCACTGGATAGGCTGCAAGCTGTCCAGGACAGTCTGGTGAAGAGTGGGCGACTTCTGCTTGAAGTTCGTGTTCCACGGAGAGTTTTGTTTAAGCTATGAACGGGGAGTCCTCAGTGGACTTGGAGAAACCTGAAATGTGCCAGCTGAAGCCATAGAGTCCGACTCAAGCCTGAGAGCTTGTTCCTTTTGTAAACTGTTGACTAGTCAGAGAAAGCAAAATGCAGCTCTTCCATGAGGAGGACCCTGGTAAAATGAAATGAGGTAAATGAGAGACTGAGAGCTGAGAAGATTCAAGTGGAAATCCTGAAGGTATGTCTGTTTGCTGAAAATGTAGCCCCGTGCCTTGGAATAATTAATTCAAAATGCAGGATCCTGGCTGGGCATGTAGTTCAGAAGTCTAGTACTTACTTGCCTAGCATGTAAGAATCTGTTTGAGAGTCGTCAGGAAAGTGTTTAAAGTGTCTCAGCCCTCAGGGAAGGGAATCTGGGTCTTCCCTGGGGCTCTGGGTTAGAATTTCACTAGCTTTGGAGTCTGGATATTTAAGCAACCAAAATTCTGGGTAAGTAAATCTATTTGGTTAACTCAGAGGTGGTTAACTCAGAGGTGTCCCAATGGTCACCTTCTTTAAAACATAGTTCATAAATCTGAACATTTATAAGTCTGTAATAACCTATTTGTCATTTATCAGGAGATACTTAAATGGTAGACTGTCCCAAATTCTGATTAGGGTTGTAGTCTTTTAGACTATTAACAACGATTGTAACTCATTCTTTTTCCCAAAGAATGGTGTTGGAAATGGAGGTAAAGGTTTTTAATCCCCTACTCAAGCTAAGAGTTACCCCCCTGCTCCAGGTGAACTTTCTTTTTTTTTTTTTTTGGTTTTTTGAGGCAGGGTTTTTCTGTGTAGCCCTAGCTGTTCTGGAACTCACTCTGTAGACCAGGCTGGCCTCGAACTCATAGAGATCTGCCTGCCTCTCCCTCCTGAGTACCGGGATTAAAGCTGAGCACCACCACTGCCTGTCCCATGTGGGACCTTCCTTGTGATCCTGTGGCTGGGGTTGGAGCATTGGCCTGGGTGGATTGATCTGTTACCTCAGAGGAATAGCCAGCGGCGACCTGTAGGTTCTATGGTGAAGCGACACGAAGAATGAGGAAATCAGGGGCAGAGCTGAATTCGCCGGGAGGGATGTTGTTAAAGGAGGGGTGATAAGGAGGGGTGGGTGGGGTGGCTGTTTAGTAAGCAAAGACGTTTTTTACTTCCTTTCCTTCTAGAATGTCTATCCCCTCTCTTTTCCCTGCCGTCGTTCTCTGTACACTGAGCTCTGCTGACGGCAGCAGCAGGAGTGAGTAGTGACTTGAGAGGGGAAGAGGGTGAGGAGAGGTACTGGGCAGCTCACTGGGAAGGATGAATGAAGAGACGGAGGAGCGGAAGGCGAAGGAGGGAGGAAGCGGACTTCTCCTGGAGACGGAAACGTAAGCTGCGTGTGTCACCATTTGCTTACTGCTCTTGTGTCTCAAAGTGGTTTCATTGGAAGGAGGATGTGTGAGTCACTCTAGAATGTTCTAGTGTTTCGGGCAGTTGTTTTGTCTACTTTTTTTTTTTTTTTTTTTTTTTTTTTTTTAAGTCCAGGATAGCCTAGAACTCTGTATAGCACAGGCTGGCCTCAAACTTGACCCCTTCCTGCCAAAGCACCTCCCCACCTGTGGAGTGCTGGGATGCGAGGATTGTAGGCTTGGGTCACCACTCAGGGCTGGGGTAAAGCCTCTCCCCAGAGTGTTTCAGCCATCACTGCCCTAAAATGGTTAGCAGGCAACAGGCATCTCTGTTGTGCTGGGTACAGGTGGCGAGTTTTCAGCTACTGCTTTTGTTTAGGAAGCTTGATTTCCTAGGGAAGGTTGTACAGTTTAGGTCATTGCTGATACCCAACTGTCGAATAATCTGCGAAGTAATAACATTCAGTTATTAGAATTTCCCTCTGAAGCTGAAGCAGGTGTCTTGAGTCTAAGAAGAAAACTTTACCTGGAGACATTCCAGAGTTTTCTTGTAATACTTTGGTTTGTTTTTATAGGCACTTAAAAAAAAAATGATGGCCATTGTATTTTTCTAAGTGATCTATTAAGGCCCTCCCTCTGATTACTTTTTAAATGGATATTAAGCATATGTGCATTCAGAGTTGAGATGAGTGTTTCTTAACTCTTCCCAGTGAGGCAATAGGTAATTAAAGTACGTGCTGTTTTTATTGACAGTTGTACTGTCTAACGGGGTACTGAAGATCACCTTGGGCTGGGGTGCAGCCCAGTAGTGCAGTACTTGCTTAGTGTGCGTGAGATCCCAGGTTCAGTCCTCAGTACAACAGAAACAGAGACAGCGTGAGAGATGGGGTGGCACGGGAGCCTGCGGCTTTTTTAACGTAGGCAGGCTCAGACTTGGCGTTCAGGAGCTGATGGGTTCTGTTTTTGTAACCATAGGAAGGGCATGTTAGTGGGACTTTGGAGGGAGAGTGGCAGACTGAAACGGAAGTAGGATTAGAAATGTGAATTCAGTCTCGGTCTCAACAGGTGTGCATTTATATTTTGGTCTTCCAGAAAAGGAATTAAAAATAAACTAAGTAGATTTAAGAATAATTTGGAGAGATGGCTCAGTGGTTAAGAGCACCAGCTGTTCTGCCACAGAACCCGGGATCCATTCCCAGCACCCACATGGCAGCTCACATCCTCCAGTTCCAGAGGATCTGGCACCCCCACACAGACATACATCCTGGTAAAACACCAGTGCACATAAAAATAAATAAGTCTTTTTAAAAAAGACTAATTTATTTTTCATTACTCTATATAACTTCATTCCTGTTGAAGACTGAATACTATCTTTGGTTGGTTGTTTCTCTCCATGTTAAACATGGGACCGGGCTTAATACACCACCCAGTAGCTTCGCAGGGCATCTGGACTGTAAATGGGCAGACCTGGCCTAGCAGATGTCTGATTGTGTGTTACCATCTGGTGGTATTGTTGAATTTTATTAATGTGATTAAACAATAAATGAACAAGCGATAAATTAATTGCACTAACGAGCAAGTTCTGTGTTGTCATGGCACAGATAAGATCATACACAACAAGGAGGTGGGGGTGGGACGCATAACATCTCAACAGCGGCCCTTTCCTGGGAGTTATTTTTAGTGTCAGGAAATATCAAATACTTGTGAGCCTCTTTAACTGCCTTTCCTGGTCACACAGATTTGGCAAATCTGTTTGTTTACATACTTACCCTATGTTTGACACCGAGGCGACAAGAGTTGGATCTTATTTCTTCTGGGTAAATATTTCCTTTTTCTTTAAAATAAACGTTAGAAATTAGTAAATTATACAGTTTTATCCAGCCATTTTTTTTTTTTTGGCCAGAGTAGATAAATTGATGTTTTGTCAAATACTGGTTTTTGAGTCATTGAGTGTCTTAGACCTTGTCTAAGGCAGGGGCTCATTCTGTAGGTAGTCCCAGCTGGCCTTGAACTCAAGATCCTTCTACCTCAACCTCTTGTGCTCTGAGATTATGGGTGTGTAGCATCATCACACTCAGCTTACTTCTAACACTTGTAGAAGCATGTTTTAGCTGGAGATTTAAGAAAACCGTGGTGCACAAGTGCAAGTGTGTGGATGTGGTGTGAATGTGGTGTGAATGTGGTCATGGCTGTAATTCCAACACTCCTGAGGTAGAGACAGGAATGGATCAGAAGTTCAAGGCCATCTTTGGGCTATATAACAAATTCCAGGCTAGCCTGGGCTATATGACACCCTACCTCAAAAAAAATTTTTTAAGACTGTACTTTAGGTACAGAGAATGGTTTGCATTATAGCACATTTTGGTTTGAGAATTAAGAAGAATTACTGACATGTAAAGAAAATATTCTGAATTCAAAGTAAGTTCAAAACTGGGCATTGTGGCATATTCCTGTAATCAAAGTACTTGGCCAGCGGAGGCAAGAAAACTGGGAGCTGAGTTCAAGGTCAGCCTTGGCTATAAGTGAGACCCAGTTTCAAGAAAAAAGAGAGAGAGAGAGAGAGAGAGAGAGAGAGAGAGAGAGAGAGAGAGAGAGAGAAAGAAAGAAAGAAGGGACTGCCTACTATTTTCTTGGTGGTAAGGGGAAATTGCTTTGGTGGTGTAACCCACCTCTGGTCATTTTGTTTGTGAATCTGTCGGAAAAAACAGTATTTGTAAGTAGTTTTGACGTTGTCAAAAAGAATCTGTCACAGAAGTTGCAAACACAGGCCTGGCCTGTAGCTTGTCAGTGACGTCAAGTGCTCCGCTGTGATTTCCAGGAAGAGCAGCTGTCCCCTGCAGTCACCTTGCCCAGTTTCTCAGAATCTTGTGTTTACATAGACCCTTGTTGGTTCCACTTGAGGGTGGATGGGAGTGTCGTTATACCCGTTTGTAAAGAAGTTGAATCATGTTGAAGTGGTTTTATGAGAAAGAATGATGGTGGAACCGCCGCCGCCGGCTTAGTGCCTGGAGCCCTCCTCTCCAGGAGTCCATTTACTAGACCCAGTCTTCCAGTTAGCAAGTATTTGGGTTTCTGCTACAGGAGAAGTTAAATAATAAACACCAAACAAAAAAAGAGGATTTCCCATGAATGTTTGAATTAAAAAGAAAAACAAGTGTATGTAGTCTATGTTCAAAATGGTGTGGCTGCTTGTTCAACTTCTAGCTCACGTGGATTCAGTTGAAAACTTTGTGTATTTTGCTTAGATCATTTATTTTGTTAAAGTCAGTGTCTTAATAATGTTTATATAGGTGGTCATGCTGGGACACATCCTGATATCATTTGGAGCATTATAAAGAGTTATAGATTTACTGGGGCTGTCTAAATCTGAAAAGGAATTCTGAATTTGTGATGGTTTGGCAGCTGCAAATCTGAGTCCAAGGACTGGACCGAGAAGGAATAATTTGTACCTGCCTTTCTATTAATCTTTGGATGTATCAGCAGTCAGATTATTTGATGAGAGTCCTTTTCTCCACACCACCCCCCACCCCACATATACATGGCTCAGGAGGAGGGGACAGTCTGTTCAGCCACTCAGATTAGGCCATGGGGAGACTTGTCTACAAATCCAGATATGGTTTCGTTGGTGGCAAGAGATTCCGATGTCAGTCTGTCAGAAGGTTGGGGGTAAGGAAACTATTAAGGAGTTTCCCCTCCTCCAAAATCAAGTAGTTTGAAATTTTTTATACCTTTTAGTAGTTCTCGGTTAACTATACTCATGGACTTACTACATTTTATAACTAAAGGAGTCATTGCAAAGCTTCTTTATCAGCCTCTTCACTCATTGATAAAATCCAAACCTTAGCAAGACTCACGGACTTTCCCCTGTCAGGAAGATGAGAAACTGTAAGACCAGGGCTCCATCCTAGAGCTCCAGACCTTCCTTCCCCTTCTAGAGACAGTCAGGATTCGAAAGCTCCCTTCATCCCCATGGTGGGAAGATTCAGACTGACTTGCATCATCACTCAGTTCTCTTGTGAAAGACACTATTACCTAGTTAAGAAGGCGGGCTCTCCCAGCTGCACCGGAACACAGAAGTACAGGCTCATTGTGTTTGACATGGGTCAGGGAGGTGAATGTTTGAATTAAGCAAGCTCGTTCAGCATGCAGTTCGGGGCGAGAGTTAGAGTGTGTCTTACTGTGTTGCCCAGGCTGAGACTCCTAGACTCAAATCATCCTCCTGCCTCAGCCTCAGCATACCACTAAACCTGGCTCAAAAATGTCAGACTGTCTGGTGCCACCAGTATATGTTAACAACACTTCGTTTCCTCACACTATCAGACTCCTTCAATCCTGTGCTTCCTCTGCCCTACCAAAAGTCAGAACCGGAGAATCGCGGGGACTGGAAATGCTCTCCATGTCAGATACTATGGACTTGGTCTGTCACCCGACAAGCTCCTACCATTTCTGACAGGCCGAGAATTATGCCAGGAGCTCTTGCCCATGCAACTTAGGCCTTATTATTCCACACGATGGATCTTATCATTTTTTTTCAATAGACGAGGAAACTAAGTAACTTGCTCAGGGACATGCAGGCAGTACATAGATAACCAACTATTGAACTGCGAGTTCTTTTAAAAAAATTTTTTTAATTGATTTTGCATACCAACCACAGTTCCCCTCCCTTTTCTCTTCCCTTTTCCTCCCCCCACCTCCTTCCTACCCCCCATACAAGTTCTGATCCTGTGGCATACCGACTCAAATCCTCACTCATGTTATTCTTCACTGTTAGCCATGGTTTTGATATTTTATTATGTTTAATACTGGTAGAGGACTGTGGACCTTTTGTCCAGGATACAGGGTATCCTGTTCCCAGTCTAGTCATAATACCCAGATTTTTCAAGCAGGAAGAACTCAGTGGTTGCTATATTTATGGTCAGGCAAGAGATGCTTCAAACTTTGGAAACTGAATCATACCACATTTTCATTTGGCCTATTCAGTGGTGGTGGCCACTCAAAGCAAGTTAAATGTGGTTTCTGTCATTCGCTAGTTGAGTGTGGTCATTCGTGACATGGAAAGCATTGTACATGACTTACAATTATGACATATAATACTTGCTTTTTTAAAAATTTAGACAGGGTTTCTCTGTGTAATAGCCCTGGCTGTCCTGGAACACGCATTGTAGACCAGGCTGGCCTTGAACTTACAGAGATCCATTTGCCTCTGCCTCTTTGAGTGCTGGGACTAAAGGTGAGCGCCACCACCACCCAGCTGTAAGACTTGCTTTTTTAATCTCTTGTTTTATGTTCCTCATGCTGTCAGGCACTTTTTTTAACCTCCAAAGTTCTCTCATTTAATAAAGTGAATCACTATTTATAGATTTCCCCAGAGTAAATAATTTTGTAAGACTAAAATACCTTATATAATAAATTGTATCCCCTCCTCTTTTTGAGACAAGATCTTATTATGTAGACCAGACTGGCCTCAGACTGTGGACCCTCGTGCCTCAGCCTCCCAGGCAGTAGGATGACGGGCATATGCTAGCACTTGCAGGATTATCTCTGTCTATATCTAGCACTGACATTATTATCTTAATGAAAAAATGGGCTCAAATTAATGGTAGGGTGTTTCTCCCAGAGAGGCAGATGAATAGTGGACAGTGAAATCAAAGATTTTTTAAAATTATTATTATTATTATTATTATTATTTGGTTTTTCGAGACAGGGTTTCTCTGTGTAGCTTTGCACCTTTCCTGGAACTCACTTGGTAGCCCAGGCTGGCCTCGAACTCACAGAGATCCGCCTGGCTCTGCCTCCCGAGTGCTGGGATTAAAGGCGCGCGCCACCACCGCCCGGCTAAAATCATTTTTTCTAAGAAAACAAAGATTGTGTTTCACTTGCTGGAGATTTGGGGTCCTGAGAAGGTTAAGAACTGGACATTGGATGCAGGTGTGTGTTCAGTCAGGAGAGATGCAGAGATGCTCCTCGAGAGAGCTGCTGGCACTATTGCTATGACTGCTGTGTGGCTCCGTCCCTAGCCTCGGCCCGTCGGAGCCCAGCTTAGCTGCACTTGCCGCTGACTAAGACGCCACTTGGTGATGTATTTTGTTTTCCTTTTCACCCCTTGGCATAGCAGGTAGAAACTGGCTTACGAAGTTAAATAGACAAGATTGATCTTCAGGGTGTGTGTGTGGGGGGTGTGTGTGTGTGTTGAGGGCTCAGTCATCTATCCCATTGTACCTTTTACCATTTATTATTTTTAATATTTATTATTATTGGCATGGTTCATCCTGCCTAGGCTCAAGTAACCGCAGTGTGTCTCGTTTCAAGCGAATCAGTGCCATAAATCATATTTAAATGACCTCTGTGCACACCTCTTGGGTGTTTTTACACTATTTACATACTTTAATTACTGTACTAGTTGTAACAGGTTTCTCCAAAGTGAGCTGGGGAACATTGGCTCTACAATTAGGTAGATACAGGTCCATGAAAGGACTCAAACTGTATTTCAGTTAAAACTACCCTGTAATTCAGACCTTCAATGGATGTGTAATGTTTTCTCAATTGAAACCAAATTAAAATCTACCGAGAAATGGCCACATGGTTGTTAGCCTGGCGGTCAGGGTGTTTCCTGTGGAAGGGTGTGTGAGTAGGGGCCTGCAGTGATTAGTCTCCCGGTGTGGACACGAACGTGTGTTGTTTCACTGCCTTGTGTGACCCACTTCCTGCCTCTCTTGTTCTCCCACATTTCACGTGGTAAGGCAGGGTGGAAAGGGAGCAGTGATGAGCCGCAGTTCTGGCCTTCGGAAGGGCCTGATGAGCTCCGGTGTCCTCCTTCTGCAGGTGGTCTGGATGGCTAAAGATTTCTGCCTAATGGCGGTTGATTGCAGAGCTCTCTGCCTCTCACGTAACCATAGTGACAGTTTAATAGCCAATGGGGATACTTTCAGGTGGTCCCTTCCCCCCACTTAGCTAATTGGATACAGAGATAGTTGAAATTTTAGATTTTGTTTGTTGGACTTTCATAGTAACTAGAAATGGTTTTTTTTGTTTTGTTTTGTTTTTTCTTTTCTTTTTGAGACCAGGTCTTGCTACATAGCCCTGGCTGGCCTGGAACTCTCTGTGTAGAACTCACGATGAGTCACTGCACCTGGCTTATTTTTTACCTTGATGGAAATTAATCAAGGCAGTCCTTTAATTCCAGCACTTGAGATGCAAGGCCAGCATATCTTTTTGAATTTGAAGTTAGCTTGGTCTACATATCGAGTTCTAGGCCAGCCAGGGCTACAGAGTCAGACCCTTTCTAAAAAAACAAAAAAAAAATCTCTGGGAAATCAAAAGCATAGCCTCCTGTTATATCCATATGTTAGGCAGTTCTTAGCCTCTAGAAATGGTTTTGATTGTTGTTGGTGGAAATTTGTATTGATACAGTTATAGGTTCAAATGAAGCAAAGAAATAATAGAGAGAGACAAGCTGATCACACTGAAGCGTAGTTGCTTTGTGGTACCATTTTATACAACCTTGTGAAATACCACAACCAGAAAGTGACGTTGATGCAGTTCACTGAGGTTTAGGTTTCCACAGATTCTCTTCTTGCCTTTTTAATGCCGTGCACCCCCCTCTGTCATCTCTCTCCCCAGTCCTGGCAACTGCTAATCCATTTAAAACATTTCAGCCATCCCAGTAATGTTATGCAAAATGCACTGTGCAGGATACAGCTTTATGGTGTTGGCTTTTTTTTCATGCACCATGGCTCTCTGTAGGTCCATCCAAATTGTATACATCAATAGGTCTCTTTTAAAAATTATTATTACTGAGGAGTATCTGAGTGAAGTGATACCCAGGCTAGTTTTGCTGCCTGGCTTTGGAACTAAAGCTATAATGAACATTTCTTTGGGTTCAAGTTTTTGTATTGATAGACATTTTCATTCCCTTGGATAAAGCCCTAACAGTACATTTATTTAATTAACATTCAGTTTTATAAGGAATTATCAAGCCCTTTTTGAAATTTTATTTTTCATTATTGTATGTATATGATTGTGTGTGTGTGTGTGTGTGTGTATGTGTGTGTGTAAGGGTGTAAATACATGCCATATCGTGCGTATGGAGGCAGAAGACAACTTGATGGTTGGTTTTCTCCTACCCCCTTTACATGGGTTCCAGGGATTGAACTCGGGTCATTAGACTTGGGCAGCAAGGTCTTTACTAGCTGATCCCTCTTGTCAATCCAGAAATGATCTAACTCTTTCCCCGAGTAAAGGTACCATATTTCCAGCAGCGCTATGTGAGTAGGGATGGAGGAAGAGGGGATCCAGTGTCTCAGCATCCTGGCCAATAGTAGGTGAATATTACCGGTCTCTGGTTTTTAGATTGTGATATGTGTGTAGTGATATCCCAGTGTACTTAATTTGCATTTTCTTGGTGGTTAATGATGCTGACGATCCTTTCATGTGCTTGTCATCTGTATATACATTTCAGTGAAATCGTTATTCCTTTTCTTTGTGTTCTTTTATTGGTGCTGGGGGTAAAAACCTCAGGCCTTTATTATGCTAAGCAGATGATGACCATTTATCTACCTCCCAAGCTTGTCCCTGCCACCCTGTGTGTGTGTGTGTGTGTGTGTGTGTGTGTGTGTGTGTGTGTGTGTGATTTTCTAATGAGAGTTCTTGGTTTATTTTATTACCTGTGTTATTATTTCATGCAGCTTAGGCTCGCCTGACAGTCACATCTTCCCGCCCCAGCCTACTGAGTGTAGGGCTTACACTATATATCCAGCTTAGTTCATTATTAGTAAGATTGACTTTGTTATTAAACCTCATTGGTACCCCACTGGCTAGAGAATAAAATTCCAGCTCTGTAGTGTAGTATATCTGAGTACAGTCAGCTTTCCCAGTCTCGGAATCTTATTACCCACCTACACAAATCTGACCGTGCCCATTCTCTTTATCCAGACGTCATTTCTTACCCTTCTAGACTTCATTCAGCGTTAACCTTTAATATACATTGTGACTTTACTCTGTCATTTTTTTTTAAAGACAGGATATCGTGTAGACAAGGCTGGCCTCAGACTTACTGCGTACCAGAGGATGACTTCAACCTCAGATTCTCTTGCCTTCCCCTCCCCAGAGGTGCAGTGACAGGTCTGGGCTACCACACCCGGTTTTGTGCAGCTCCATGTGAAACCCAGGGCTTGGTGCCTGCCAGGCAGGCCAGGCCCTCTGCTCCCTGAGTCATATCCCTAGCCCTTCCTCTTCTGACTGAGGAAGAGGAACAGATGCACTCCTCCACAGACTTTGTTGCTTTCTTTCCATTTATCCAGTTTCATTTTTCTCCCTGCCATTCCCTGTTCCTGGCAGTAGTTATCTGTTTCTGACTGTGTCTCTTTAGAACATGGCCTTCGTGACTGGGAGGTGCATTGTGTTACATGGCTTTATCACCAGTGCTTCGAACTTTTTTTAGCATGTAGTAGACACTTGGTAAATCCTGGTTGAAAGAATGAATGTGTGACGGTGGTGGTGCACGCCTTTAATCCCAGCACTCAGGAGGCAGAGGCAGGCGGATCTCTGTGAGTTCGAGGCCAGCCTGGTCTACAAAGCGAGGTCCAGGAAAGGCGTAAAGCTACACAGAGAAGCCCTGTCTCGAAAAACCAAAAGAAAAAAAAAAGAAAGAGACAAACGAATGAATGTGGCAGGGCATTTTTGTGCATCTGTGTCTTTAATCTCTCCCTTAGCATATTGCCTAGCACATATTGCTCATACTACAATAAAAATAATATTGTTTACTTTATTTTTACTATATATCAAGCAGTGCAGGGTACCCTGTTCCTAGGTGTTTATCGGTTACATAGAACTAACTTTTCATTCTTTTGTAATACTTCATTATCTCCCTCTCTACCCACAAATACATGTGAATCAACATTGTAAGAGATCACAAGCACCTTTGTACCATTGGCCCTCACTGATACTGGCACACATTAGATGACTACATCTGTACAAACAGTAGTCAGGTTAAATATTACTTTTATTTATATGAGGTCAGAATCTAGCTGCGTTTTGAGTAAACTAGTGTTCCACTGAGCAGGCTTCCAGAGTGCACAGGAAACACCTGTTAAGTTTGGAAGGCAGGTCCATCGATTGGGAGAGCTACTGCTGTTGACTGAAAGAGTATTCCTTTGGAGAAGAGAAATTGGGCTAAAAGGTCATTCGTGTGTCCGTCGTCGTTATTAGTTCTTTGGGAACATCTGACTGTATTGTGGAGTAGTTAAACAAAAGTTTCTGTGTCCATCCAACCCCTCTGTTCCTCTTCTCAGAACTCCAGAAAGCCGGAATTTTGGTCTGAGCCCCCACACACCCGCAGAGCAGTTCCTAACACTGTCTTATGTAGACCTTGCATTTCTCACTTTTCTGTGGCTGTGATAAAGCATCATGACCAAAAGCAATGGATGGAGGAAAGAAAGGGCTTACTTCGTGGTATAACTCAGGTCCTAGTCCATCACAGAGGGAATCAGGCCAGGAACTCAAGGAGCCATGGAGGAGTGCTGCCTGCTGCTGGCTCCCCAGGGCTAGCTTAGTATGTCTTCTGATATAACTCAGGACCACGTGTCCAGCCGTGGACTCGTCCCCAGTGAGTCGAGCCCTCCAGATCAGGCACTGATCAAGAGGATGCCCCAGAGACTTGTCCAAAGGACGATCTAATGGAGGCGTTTTCTCAGCTGAGGTTCCTCTTCTCAGAAGACTCTAGCTCCTGTCATGCTGACAGACAGCTAACCAGGACAGACCTGTGGATATCATGTACTACTCAGAAAGTGCAAAGATAATTGTATAACTAAAAAATCAAAAGTTAAAAAAAAAAACCCCAAAGATTGGAGAAATTCTTTTTAAATAAAAGAACTGTCTGTGTGTCTTAAATGTGTTAAGAATAGGAGTGGAAAAAACCTAGACAGTGTACATATAGTTTTGGAATTAGCACAAGTTTACCAAGATGTCCCAGTGAGAGGCTTTGTGAAATATATATATATAATATATATATATATTATATATATATAATATGTATATATGTGTGTGAATGTGCACAAATACATTTATACACGTATGTATGTTATATACACACATATACATACATACATAGTACATATATGTAATACACGTGTAATCAGGAGCAAAGAGCCATGAATGGTTCATGCCTGCTCATGCTCAGCTCACTTTGTCTTTTTTTTACAGTTTAGGAACCAAACCCAGGGAATGGTCCTGCCCACTTTTAGACTGGGCCCTCCCACATCACTTAAGGCAATCAAGACAGTCCCCCACAGATGAGCCATAGGCCACCTGATGTAGACATCCCTTTTGATGACTCTGGCCCCGGGTGATTGTGGATTTTGTCAAGTTAACAATGAAAAGGACCACTGCAATGTCTTTTCCTCTTCATCTAGTTCTTGGGCTGCATATTACGTTCTCAACCAGCCTACGCTACCAAGTAAGACCCCGTTTCAAAAAACGGTGAAAAGGAGTGAGGTGGAAAGTAGAGCCTGGTGTGCCCTCAGCACCCCGGAGGCACAAGCGAGAGGAGCAGGGGTCCCAGGAGAGCCCAGGCTGGGTGATGAGAAGACGCCCCTCTCCACCACGCAGCCTGGAGGGGATATCGACCCTAACGTTTATAGTGAAGATTGTAAATGAAAAATCAAAAGAGCAAATGTTCTCTGTGGTTGAAAGAAAAGGATGTGAACTCATTAACATACTTAAAGTCTTTTAGGAGGACAGAATTTAAATATTACAAAAATAAGCAGGTATAAAAACTGTAGCTACGTTTGAGAGCTTTTCTGATGCTAGAGTTAGTTTAGGTATGCTTTTATTTGTGGTTATTATTGGTTAACTGTTCATTCTTTCACACGGTAATAATTTAAAGGAGATCTTGAGCTCTTTTTTGTCTGTCACTGTGTTAGGTTAACAACATAGGAACTCTAAGCCAGGAGAGTGTTGTAGCACATGCCGGAGGGTCAGGAATTCAATGCCAGTCTGTGGTATAGCAAGACCTGTCCAGAAGCAAGTAAGCCAAAAGGGTAGCAATTCTAAACATGCTTAATTCTTACCGAGCCTCGCACTATGGGAAAGCAAAACGTGTGTTTGAACCCTTCTGTCCTCTCCAAGTGAATGGCTCTCTATGCCCACTGCACTCTTGTCCCAGGAAGGGATTCTGTCAGCTGCTCTGCGGAAGCCCATTGGGTGGACTCTGTCAGTCAAATCTGTTTATGAATGGAACTTGAAGGAGTTGGTGCATGTTTCTACTTTACCATATTATCTGATGCTCAACTGGAAACATTTCTTCTTCCTTCTGTTTACCTTGCAAAACACAAAGAATTGAGTGTTCCCCTTGGGCTGAGATGGAAGAAGAGATAGATCTAGGGTACTAGAAGAGTTCCTTTAGGGGCTGCTGTCAGTATGCTGGAAACTGTTCCTATGGTGCTCGGAGCACGAGGTCTGATTGGTTTGTTGTTTTCGTCTATGAGGAAGACCACATGGAAGTCCCTGCCTCCAACCCACCCTGCCTTTGATTTTTTTTCTTCCCAAATATTAAAAAAGAAAATGTTGTTAATGAGAAATGCTTAAAATAATTGAGATTAGTAAACTTGGGCAGGAAGAATGAGGATTTTAAATTACTTATATGTTAGTTTAATTATGAAAATTATATGCAACATTTTAAATATATAAAATACAAGATAAGTATTCTCTTTACTCCCCTCTCACTGGGGGAAGACTTTTTTTTTTTTAATTGTTCTTGTTTTGGCTGTTGGTTTGTTTTTCTCTTCAATATGGAAAGTTTTATCGTAAATGGAAAGTTTAGGAGGAGTCAGACTGTCCCTGGGAGTCTATTGTTTGAGGAACAGGGAAGGAAAGACAGGCTGACTTTGCAGTTTGCTGGGGATCAGAACCCCATCTTCCTCTTCCTAGGTCCAGGCCCAGCTCAAAACCTGACATGCTGGCTGCTTGTAAACAGGGAGGCCAAGAGGCAGAGAGGGGGACGCTGGGTGCTTCCACCCGCTCAGGATTTCTTGCCTTCTCTGTTTTTAGAAAGAACAAAGGCGGTTTGTAAAATGTTCCTGTAAGGAAAGAAATCAGCAACTTTGTTGTCTTCCTCACGGTGGTTTTCAGTGTCACTCACAGGCCCATTTCTGCTTTAATCTTTCCTCAAGTGATTAATGACTATACAAAGAGAGATAAAGAGTGTGCTCAGGACGTAGTGGAACACCTCTCAGTGAACCCGTGTTTTAGGTTGGTGACTAAAATTCTTTTAGAAATAAGAGACAGTATAATTCAGAGCCTGGGGATTTTACTGTCTGAGGGGTAAGCTACCCAGAAGCATTCCAGTTAAACAGGAAGCCCTTGGAGATGAGCTGCCAAGCTGACATGGCTTCAGTGTGGGAAGGGATTCTGCTCAGACGGTTCGGCTGGTGGTGAGCAGTTTCACATGGCCGGTAATGCAGAGGCGCTTCTGAAGTAATTGTCTGTACAGTTCTGGATTTAAGTGTCTGTAGCAATCCTTTTTTCCCCTTTAGTGTTACAGATAATGCTATGTGGGAGAGGATCAAAGCACAGGCAGACTAGCTGTCTGTGCAGAGCATTGTTTGTGAATGGCTTGCTTTGATTCATATAGTCCTCGTAGAGTTCTGTTAGGTAGGCCCATTGTTTTCTTCCCCTTATGAATGAGAGAGCTGGGGCAGAGACAGGTTAAAGACTAAGTAAATGCAGCCTGAGACCCAGACACCGGTAGTTTTGGTCCATAGCAGATATAGTTATACTGCAGACCAGCAAACGTTTCCCTTGAAAGGCCAGTGGGAAATTTTTTATACTTGACAGATCACAACTTTCCCTTTGCAGCTGTCCAACTCTACCTATGCAAAGGCGTACAAATATGAACATTCTCTGTCCCAATAAAACTTTATTTGTGGGCACATTCCTTTGATAATATAAGTTTCATTCTGCAGTAGGAAGCAAAGTGTCCTTGCTTGATTTCTAAATACAGATTTCATACTTGGTTAAAGTGGAAAAAGCCTCAGAGACTTCATTTCAAAATTAAAATTTTGATGTTGTATAGCATTTTCTCACGTCAAATGGTTGGTTGTTTTTTTTTTTCACCCCTTGAAAGGGTGCTTGGCAAGTCAAGCATGATGATGTGTCTGTCATACCAGCATTCAGGTGACTGAGGTGGGATTGTAAATTTGAGCTTAGCCTGGGCTATTAAGGCCTTGTATCAAAAAAAAAATTCCTTAACTTTGTAGCATTATAAAAATAAACGGCAGGGTCGATACACCTAATTGTACTATACTGTATCTTTGCTCAGATACTAAGATTAAGTCTAATTCATTCATGCAATAAATAGACCCAGTTTGTACTAATTCTGGACTTACTAAGAGTGAATCAGAATAAATCTAGGCTCTTTTATCTCCTTGATAAACCCTAATGTCTTTTTCTTCTCAAGGCTGTCTGTGTGTGTGTGTGTGTGTGTGTGTGTGTGTGTGTGTGTGTGTGTTTGTATGTGTTGTTTTGTTTTGCCTTTTTGAAAATTAATTTTTTATTTTATTTTTTAGAGTTATTATTTCATTTTATGTGTTCTGCTTGCTTATATGCCTGTGGACCATGTGTATGGCTGGACCCTGAGGAAGTCAGGTGTGGCCTTGGATCCCTTGGAACTGAAGTTACAGACATTTGTGAGCTACCATATGAGTGCTAGGAATTGAACCTGGGTCCTCTGCAAGAGTAATAAGTGTTCTTAGCCTATGGTATATCTCTCCAGCCCCTCTTTGTTATTTCATTCCCCTCCTCAAACCCTTCCATATGCCTCTCCTTGGTCTCTTTCAAATTTATGGCCTCTTTTTTTTTTTTTCATTAATTGCTGTTCGTGCGTACATCCATATATACATATACATATATGTATATTCCTAAATGCATAAATACGGCCTGCTTAGTCTGGGTAATGTTACTCGTATGTATGTTTTCAGAGCTGATCCTTTGGTGTTGGATAACCAGTTGGTGTGCTCTTCCCTGGGGAAGACTATTTTGCTCTCCAAGTTCCTTCGTTGCGGGTAGTTCTTTGTGTAGTCAAGGCCTCACGGGCTACCACTCTCCGCCCTGTCATCTTCTGCTCCGGTTAGGCAGTAGTCATGTGGTGAGACTTCCTGGTTGTAGCTCCTGGCTTTCCTAGGAGACAGAGTCGTAAGCAAACTCCCGGTGCCTTTTGCTCTTAGTGTCTTGGCACCCCCTCTTCCTGGATGGTCCCTGAGCCTCAGGTGTAGGAGTTCCGTGGTATCACTTGGGACTAGGCTCCCCACCTCCACATTGTTATTGCTTGTGCTTTTCTGCAGTGGTCCCCAAGTATTGCAAAGAAAAGTCTCCTTGATGAGGAGTGGGAAGTACGTCTATCTGGCTAGACCCTGAAGATCAGTTTAGTTGTACTTATTTCTTGTCTATTGCGTATAATAGATTGCTCTCATTATTTCATTTAACCTTAATAGCAGGTGGTATTCTTTCAGTTTTATAGTTGAAAGGAGCACTTAATTAAAAAGCTTAAATGGCTAACCAGTTACGGACAAACGAAGGTGGAGCCTGGCTTCAAATACAGGTCTGTTTTGGACGGAGACAAGTGTTTGCCTTCTCTGTGGAGGACAGCTTCTCTTCTGCTCCTAGACATGCTTGGTGCTATAAGAAACTCTTGGGATCCTGTTCTTAGGAGATCTGTATATCTCCCTTCTTAAGTACATGTTTATTTTTACTTCCTCCTCATTTTCCCTGATTCTAGTTTTAGAAGATGTTATCATAGTTTGCTAGAACTAACTGTCAAGCTTTTTTTTTTTGAGGGGGTGGTTCTCAAAAGATTCTAAAAATAAACAGAATTAGTCAGCAGTGTAGCTAGTGGAAGGTACACTGATGTGTAGGATTAAGAGAGTGGAGAAAGTCAGGTGTAGTAAGGAGCGCATTGCTAGAACCCCTATACCCAGGAACAGGAGGATCATGAGTATGAGACTAGCCCAGGCTGGCTACATGGCAGGACTCTGTTTCAAGAAATAAAACAGTAGATGAAAAAGGGCTGTATTAGTGGTAGAACACTTACCCAACACAGGGGAGGCCCTAGTTCTATTCCTCAACACTGAATAAATATAAAAGAATGGAGGAAAACATCGGCCTGATGCCCATTATACCTTCCAGTTTTGAGAAAATAGGCTCGTGTATCCAGGGTAAGGTTCTGTTTGGATCTTGTAGACTTTTTGTTTGTTTGTTTTTGTTTTGTTTTTCGAGACAGGTTTTCTCTTTGTAGCCCCTGACTGTCCTGGAACTCGATTTGTAGACCAGGTTGACCTTGAACTTAGAGATCCACCTGCCGCTGCCTCCGGAGTGCTGGGATTCAAGGCGTGTGCCACCACTGCCCGGCTAGAATAGACATCTATCTGTATTGTATCTTGAACATATGGAAGAGAAATGGTACTGAGTTGTTCATAGGTATCTGTGAGTAAGGAAGTGAATTAAATTTATTCATGAGTAACTATTTAACTCTGCCTGACATTGCCTCCTTCCAGGCCCCCAGGCAGCCCACTGTCCTTCTCCTTAAAGGGGAGTTCTCTTTCTGCTTGTAGTTTCTGTTAGGAAGCAGGTCTGCATAAAACAAGATCTGGGAGTGAAAGCAGAGTCCTTTGGGTTTAGCTACCGTTTGCTTATAGTTCCCTCATACTTCATTACTGTGAGGTTTCTGTGTGACGTAACATTTAACATGCTGTAACATGGGACATGCCACATTTTTCTAATGTTATCTTTAATGCCTTCAACTTGAATATTGCTTGACTTTATCAAGAACCTGTTTAGGTATCTTTACACAATACAATTTGGCATATGCAAAGCCAACTTCAGGTACCCCTCAATGTGATTGTTCAAGGTAATTCTTTTAGAAAACACCAGTGCACCTGCTTTTGAACCTTGCTCCTAGTGGATGGTGGTTTCTCTACTGGTTAGTGAGTGACGGATTCTTATCCTAGGGCTCTGGCTCTGGCTGAACACACAAAGCTCTACACCAGCTGAAGGTCAACATACATTCACAGCTGGAGAAGAACACCAGGTGTCATGCAACACTACATGGGAGCAAAATGAACCCCAGGAACTGTGGGAGGCAGTCGTTATATATCAAGAGGGTGGAGTGACCCCTGCATCCTATAGGACGTTTATTATGATTGATTTATTTGAGTCATTCCATAGACTGATGGATAATATGGTTGTTTGGGTTTGGCCGAGGACCTTCTCTAGTAACACAAAAATTAGAGGAGAATTTGGGGTTAGCCACTCAGGCCCCCCGACTTGCGCCCAGACATCAAAGCTGAAATTGGGCCTTAATTTTTGTCTTCATGCTACTGCAGTGGTTTGTACGAAGTCATAATGAAGAGTGTAGCTCATAGTCACATTTTCCAGAAGTCTCCCCACCTCCTCCTTGGTGGCCACAGGGATTAATTAGGATTAGGATGACATGACGTCAGAGGAAGCAGTGTGGCACATACTCCTCTGTGAGAGAAGCTCCTCACAGGGCGAACTTTCGTTTTGGACCAGTCTCACCTCCTGGCCTGGCTCTCGGGCTGGCTCCTTCCTGGATGCTAGATCTTGGCAGAGTTGCAGGGGGAGTGAAGTCTGGATTCCCAGCACTCGTGGTGGTGGGGGTGGGGTGGTGGAGGATGTAGGTGGAAGATGTCTGTTCTGTTCTGTTCTGCTTGGCTGCCAGGCAGCCAGTGTTAGCTGAAGCCATCTCCTGCATCTTGCAGAAATGCCCACCCCATACTGTCCCACATGTCCTCTCTGCCCAGGTCACTCTCTGTGTCATTTCCAGCCCACCTTAGGGCTTTTATTTGTGTGTGTTGCTTCTCCCACCCCCCATCCCCCCCACTCCTGTGCTCTGGATGCCTTTGCTTCTTGTTGACTTGCTGGAGTCACTTCTCAAATTCAGCCCTTTCCCACCTCCTGGACCACATCACCCTGCACAGGGAACTTGCCATTTTGTTTTTTGTTTGTTTGTTTTTTGGCTCTGCAAGCCACAGTGTCTCCTGTAACATGTTAACTGAAGTATGGCCTTCCTTTCTCCTCCCTCCCCTTTCTTGGTCCTTTGTTTTTTCTACCCTCTCCCCTTTTGGTTTTGCTAGTGATAGACCCCAGTGCCTTGCACATGTTAGGTCAGGGCTCTCAACATTATGTTTCCAGTCTTTATTTTCTTTTTTAGAGAATGGTCCCTGTTACTGTGCTTATCCTAAATCCTTTTCATCTGTTTAGGAAGACCACACTCAGTAGGAAATAAAGAGAAAGAATAATATAACTGATAGTTTATAAGTAATTCCAATAAATTATTTTTTTAGCTTCTAAAATGTTGAATAATAGGTACATAATAGGCCCTCAAGTGATTTTTACTGAAATAAAGGGCATAGTTGCCTTATATGGTTTAAGAACTATTTGATATAGCTGTAAAATTTGATATATCTGTATCTGTGTAAGTATGTGTGCATGGGTTTGCAAATAGGAAGTGCTCTTCTGTGGCGCTCTCAGCCTCATGTTTCTAGTGGCCTTTATTTGGTCCAGTACTAAATAAATACATATCATGGTGAGGTAAAAGAAAAAGCTTGTATTTTTCAATAAAAGAAACATCAGGGGGCCGGAGAGGTGGCTCTGTGGTTAAGAGCACTGGCTGCTTTTCCAGGGTTCCTGGGTTCAATTCCCAGCACCCACATGGCAGCTCACAACCATCTGTAATTGTATTCCCATGAATTCCAGTGCCCTCTTCTGGTGTGCAGATGTACATGCAGACAAAAGCATACATATACATAAGTAAATAAATCTGAAGGGACGGAGGGAGGGAGGGAGGGAGGAATGAACATCAGTATTTGGTATGGTCATAACCAGGATTAGAGACCCGCTCTGTTTTATTGACAGTAGCTTTAAGATGAGCAGAAAGGTTTTCTGTTTGCATTAATAAAAAGGCTACAGTCTGCATTGCTTTATTTTAAAGGTCATTCCGCAAAGCCTTCCAAATTCGTAAATAGCAAACTTGCTGATCTGTGGATGCTATTTTAGCTGGTACTTGTTTTGTTACAGTTTTTTTTAGAATTCTTTTCACTTCTAGGCTAGAAACAGTACAGACCTGACCTGGCTGCCTCCTAGTTAAGTTGAGGATAGGGAGCAAGAATGATTATTGGGGGTTTGGGGATTTAGCTCAGTGGTAGAGCGCTTGCCTAGCAAGCACAAGGCCCTGGGTTTGATCCTCAGCTCCAAAAAAAAAACGAAAAAGAAAAAGAATGATTATTGGACTGTGCTTAGCCTTGAGTTCTTTTTATACCTGCTGTAGGAACCAGGAACCAGGAGAACTCATTTTTACTTACAGGCCAAGAAACTCCCTGATAAGCTAGATGGAGCATCATGGGAGACATACCACCCCATTACAGTTTGTTCACCTTGGCATAGTTTACAAGTTTTATGGTTACTCTTTGGCCCCAGGAGACTGTGGGGGCCAAAGTCTACTGTCAACTGACCTTTGTTTTGTTTTTTTGTTTTTAAGCCATCAACTGGCTAGCTTGTGCTTTTGAGAGCTGATGATGTAGCTGAGTAGTACAGTGCTTGCTTAGTAGCATGTATGGCTTGTATATTGCCTAGGGACTTAAGCCAAACAAGCCTCCTCCAGGTTAAAGGAAAGACAGAGTCTATGTGTCCTTGTATTCTGAGAGTTAAAAGATTTCCCTGCTTGTTTTTGTGTGTGTGTTTGTTTGTTTGTTTGTTTCGTTTTGTTTGAGAGAGGATCTCTGAGTATAGGCTGACTTCCAAATCCCTGTGTACAAGGATGACCTTGAACTCCTAATCTTCCGTGGTGTACAGTCTGCAATTGTACTACCTTGGTACTTAAAAGAGATTTGTGTTTTAAAGGTTATTATGCAGAAAATATGCCGACTTCTAGGCCTCAGGGGCTGGATAGAAAGTGAGGTGTAGGAACAACACATGCATACATGCGTTCATGCTTTTACTACCTTTCATACCTGACACACTGAGGACTTAGTTGCTGTTTTGATGGTAGTCAGTCTGTTATTTTGGCTTTGAAACAAGGCCCGACTCTACATGCTAGGCTAGAACTATACAGCCCAAGCTGGCCTTGACCTCACCATCCTTCTGCCTCTGTCTTCTGAGTGGGTTTATAGGTATGTACCACTATAACTTCACGTGGTGTGGTCTTCGATAAAATAATAATGAACATGGATAACAGCTTTTTTTTTTTTATAGGAAGTTTTGTTTTGTTTTGTTTTGTTTGTTTTATTTGAGACAGGGTTTCTCCGTGTAGCTTTGGAGCCTGTACTGGAACTCACTCTGTAGACCAGGCTGGCCTCGAACTCACAGAGATCCACCTGGCTCTGCCTCCCAAGTGCTGGGATTAAAGGCGTGTGCTACCACTGCCCGGCTTTTTTTTTTTTTTTTTTAATGTAACTAAATGAGGAGAGAATACAGCTCAGTGGCAGAACGTTTTCCTATCACGCTCGTAGCCCTGGGTTCAGTCACTGCTAAAACCAGAATGCACCTAAATGCTCGCTCTTCAGAACTTCATTCATAAGTGTGTTCTGTCTGAGTCTCTCCAGGGATAGCCTGTGGACATAAGCCAGCATATCTGTACATGTGCATCTATGTTCTTCCATGGATTTAAAAACACCTTCGCATGTGTGTGAGGTACGGAGGATCAAACCCGGGGCCTCACATGTTAGACAAGGACCGTACCACTGAGGAACACCCTCAGTTCTCAACGGCCGAGTTCCGAGACGGTTTTTGAATATTCATTTTCCCTCTACAGAGTTGGGAGCACTCCGTGTCCTGGTTTTATAACCCACCAGTACTTGCCAGAGAACAAGCAGTATCGTTCATTGTGTGTAGATCTAACTCATTTTTTCGGGAAGGTGCTTAACAGTCGATCATACAGAGGGGCTCAGTTTAGTCTTCTATTAATGGCCATTGCTGAAACTCCTTTTAAAACAGCTTCTTTTCAGATAAACCTTACAACTTTTAACCTGATCACATGAAAGGGCTATAGGCGATGTGTAGTTGCTCTTAGACTTTAAATCAGCGCTTCTCAACCTTCCTGGCGCTGCGACCCTTTACTACAGTTCCTCTACCACCCCTGCTCTAAAATTAATTTCGTTGCTACTTCATAACTGTAATCTTGCTACTTTTACGAATCATAATGTAAATATGTGTGTTTTCTGATGGTCTTAGGTGACCCCTGTGAAGGGTGTTTTGACCCCCAAGAGTTGAGACCCACAGGTTGAGAATCACTGCTTTAAAGACTTGAATTCCGTTTTGTTCTTTGTTTTGTTTTGTTTTTGCTTTTCCCCTTAAGCCATTTTCAGAGTTGACTTGTGAAGACTGTCTTTAAGGTATCAGCTTCAAGGTTCGGATTCGGATTCGGATTCGGTTTTGTTTATACTCAGTAGGAAATGCATTCCTGGGGAAGGGCTGGTGAGGTATTTATAAGGGTGAATATTGGGCTGGAAACTGAAATATATATGTTTGGCCAAGCCCATCCTGGAAGCCTATTTTCTTTTTCTAATAGTCCTCAGAGCAAGTTTTAAACAGTCTCTAGCTCACATTGCAGGGAAGCAAGGTATTCTTTCAAGCCACAGAACTGACTTGCTGTTATTTTAAATTTATAAGAATGTGTTTGTGGGATGGAGCACTTGTCCCTCTTGGCATGCACGAGGACAGAGGACAGCTTGAGGAAGTCCAGTCCCTCCTTCCACCACGTACATTCCAAGGATTGAATGGAGCCCTTAGGCTGGGCGGCCGTCTTACCTTGACTCACTGGGCCATCTCACTGGCCCAGCTCGATAGTTTGAAAGGCTTGCTTGCCAGCACCCCTAAAATTTATGAACCAAACCACTAGTCATGTATAGCCTCTAAGTTTCAGGTTATCATTGTTTTTTGTTCTTTCTTCTGGGTAATTCCTACTATCCTTTGAAGTTTTTAAGGATTTTTGTTCTGTATTAATCAAGTTTTAGCTTCAAAGGGTTAATGCACTGTTTGCCTGGGCACAGGGTTTTTCTAATCTGACACCATGATAGTGAGACTTTTTGCTTTCATCTCCTTATTCATTTTCCTGGTACAACCTAGATTGTCCAGGTTGTCCTGGAACTCACCGTTCTTCTGCCTCAGCTTCCTGGCTGTTGGGGTTGTAGGCATTTGCCAGCATACCCAGCTGATGAAATCATCACTTTCTGCTATTAAAATGATGCTTGCTGCTGGGTGAGTTGATGTATACCTATTTCCTGGTAAATCTGGAGGGCGAGACAGGACAATCAAAAGTCAAGGCCAGCCTGGGACTAGAGTAAGGCTCTGTCTCCAGAGGAAAAAGGAAAAAAGGGAGAAGAAGAAAGGGGAAGAGGGGGCGGAGAGAAAAAAAAAATAGTTGCAGGGAAGACCTGCAGATGACCCATTTACCTCCCTGCAGAGTCCCATTGTTGACTATGGAACTTGTTCAGAACATCAGATAGCGTTCTTCTCACTCTGCTATCTCCTGACTTTTAGGTTGCCACCCAGGCTCTGCACATACTATCCTCTGTGTGGAAAACCTAAAAATGTGACAGGGATCTATGACTCCTAAGAGGTCTACTGGCAGGTGAAATGACCAGCATGCCTACTTTGTAGGCTGGGCCAGGTTTTCATAAAACAATCAAGAGCACCGCCCTGCTTGTTGTAGGGGAAATTCCAGACTTACTCTAGGACTTCAAAGAGGACTTAAGTAAGAACAGTTTGGGGCTGGTAACCACTTTCTGGTGAAATTATGGTTAGCTTTTCATAATAACTGATAGATCATTAAAAATTAAGTTTCCTTGTCCAATGTTCATCCTTCAAGTCCCTTAATACTCGCTTTCCTGCTCATTCTGTGGTAAATATGAAAGCAGCCAGAGGAAGCACACAGCCCCCCCAGACACAGCTTGGGAGTGGTTGACAAGGATTGTAACAGCATCCTGAGCATGCGCACATGTTCTCCTCCCCTTGGGCCCGGGCGGGTGGCTAGGCTGCTCACTCTGCTTCTCCGGCTGTCCACTGTGCGTTCGCCCCTCCCTTGCTGAGGTGTTTATTCAGTGCTGGTGTAGAAGGGTGTTTTCTCTGGTTCAACTCTGCAGGTTTTATGTTCCTAAGATCTAGAGGAAGCCAATGAAATATTTTCTAACGGAGGACTGTTGCTGTTAAGTTTTTATATACAATTTGATGTACTTTTCCTGCGGAGGATGTTCTGTCCCCATAGAATTTAGCATGGGAAAAAGTTAACTTAAAAACTATGATGGCATTTAAGAGACCATGGCAGTTGGAATCGAAGGACGGTGCCTCCCAATAGGAATTGATTTCTGGCTTTGATTTCTCTTGACTTTCTAGAAATTTGTCTCCTTCCAGAAGCAAATCTGGCCTGGAGTGGGTGGCTCAGGGAGGTGGAGCTGAGTGTGTGCTCTGCTGTGGAAGGCCCCTGAAGCCTTCTTCCACTGTTGCATGTGGACGAACCAGACAGGAAGATGTGGAGGAAACACTGGCCTGTCCCGTTAGCCTGCAAAGCAGTGTTAGGCAGTCCTTTCCGAGGGAATACAAGGTTAGCAGAGTTCCGTACTGCAGGATTGGCATGGGTAAGGAGCCCCAGCCCTTATCAGAAGCCTGAAGTTATCTATGTTGACTTGGAAGCTGCAGTTAATTATGTGAGTAAACAGTTTAGTAACTGTTCTAAAAATAAACAAGTGAGTGTAGTTAGTTCCTGGATGCATGCTCTCTTCCCCTTTACAGTCCCTTCTCGCTGGTCTAACTGGTTTTGCTGGAACCAGGTCTTTGAATCTTCAGGTCTTCCGTGAGGTGGTGGTGGTGGTGTTGTTGTTTACCCCCTCATCCATCCCTTCCTCTCAATCCCTGTGTCCCCAGCTTCATCCTTGGACCATTGAAAATGGTGACAAGTAGCCTGGCAGTGGTGGTGCACACCTTTAATCCCAGCGGGCAGATCTCTGAGTTCAAGGCCAGCCTGGTCTACAGATAGAGTTCCAGGAGGGCCAAGGCTACAGAGAAACCCTGTCTTGAAAAACAAACAAAAAGGGTGAAAAGTACTTGTCAGGCAGCATGCTGGGATTCAGCTGAAAACACAGTTGTCTTGTGCTTACGTGTTAATGAGGAAAACTAGTGATTGTGTTGCTATGAAGTAGTTTAGGGGCCAGGAGAGACAAATAAACCAATCAGTGATGAGGCGATAAAGAGGATCTGGGAAGATTTTTGCATCCGCAAGCCATCTTTGGAAGTCCCGAGTATCCCACGGTTTGATGTCAGTGTTTGGATTCATGTAGTTTTGTTTTCACTCTCTGTTGGGGGGGGGGATTGACCCTGCTGCCCTGCCCTATGCTCAACCCTGTGGTCTTGACAGCTTCGCTCCCTGCTCTGACATAGTGACCTTTGCACTTCCTTCGGGGGCTGGTTTGGCGGCTGTTGTCCCTTTGGATTTTAGAGCCCAGACTGGCCTCAAGCTCAGATCCTCTTGTCTCAGCCTTCTGCTGGCTAGCTAGGATGACAGGTGTGTGCCATCACATTCTCTCTTGAACTCCTAAAAGCAATGACAATAGCTAGCTGTCTCAATACAAGCCTTTCAAATGGTTGCCAGAGAAGCACCTTTCAACTCTAACCCAAATCAAAGCCCCGTGTCCTCACTACTAACCCCCTGAAATCCCCGTGTCCAGGAAAACCCACAGATGGGCTCATGGGAAAAGCCTTCTGGAACAGAGCTTCGGTCTCTGCTGCTCCACCTAGGTCCTGCTCCTGCAGGTCGGGGGAGGGGCTGAGAGTTTTGCATACTTTAGGAATGTGTGCTGAGGTGGCAAGGCTAGAGGGTCAAAGGAGTAAGGGATGAAGGTGAAAACAGGTGGGGCTGGCTGTGTAGCTCAGTGAGAGAGCCCTTGTCCAGAGCAATGTCCAGCCTTCTTTGGTCCCCAGCACGGCCAATCCCCACCCCCCCGAAAAGGTGAAGGTGTGTTTACCTCTGTCTACATGGATAGGAGCTCCGGTCTACGTCTTATTTGTTTTTAATTATTCTTGCCAATGCAAATCAAAAACTAATAACCCGACTGAATTGGCTCCCTGCCCTGCTCCTGGGAATAGCTAATTCTGTCAGTGATCTGACTGGAAAATCCCTGCCTCCGCTCCCACCCCCCCCCAGGATGTGAGTCTTTTGCTTGTCCAGGCCACCTATGATAAAGGTGTGCATCCACCCAGTTGAGTGATAAGAGGCCCCGGCCACTGAGTAACAGGAAGCCAAGTGGTTGGTGGTAGGAGGTGTTCCTTTTGGCATTTTGCCTAGATCCAGCTGGTTTGTGTAACAGTTGAACCTCAGGGATGGCTTCCAAAGGTGAGGCTGTTATTCTGCAGCGTAATCAAGACCTGGCAGAAAATGTATCCTTCACTTTTAAGATTCTCATTAGAAATCCTTATCCTTTGGAACTCTGGCAGTTGAGGGACCGACCTGCCTGGGACCTGAAAAAGAGCCACAGCAGAAATGGAATGTAAATTTCTATTCTGCTGGAGTGGTTTTCCTCATGATTTTCTTTGGATCTTTTAGTGGATTCACCCATTCATTCCACTCCGTGGATGCTGTGGATGCTGTGGTAGACTTAACGGCCGACCAGCAGCAGAAAAGCAGTTTGTTGTTTGCTGAGACAGTTTCACGCTGTGCCTGAACTCAGCGGCCACCCTTTCCATCCTTTTACTTGGAGCCCCAGATGTTGGGGTGGGTTATACCCAGCCTGGTCCTAGGCAGTTTTTAAAAGCATCTTGTTTCTGAGTATGTACATCCTATGCTGGAATGATTCCCATCATCCGCCTGGGGAAACTCTACTGTGGAATTCCCCCTACAGAATGGATTGAAACAGTGGCTGTTTGCCACATGAGAGCTGTCTGTACACACTGCAAAGCCTTGGTGAGGTCAGGCTGACTAGGAAGAGCTGATACATGGCCTGGAAGTACTTTTCCAACTTCAAGCTGAGTCATTAACCACCTGAAGGGAGGGCTTGTTTAAAGGTCATTAGATCGTGGGTTTCTGTTTCTGTAGGAGGCTGGAGCCTGACATCCTCCAGGTCCACTGTCCTGCCTACCTCTTGAACTGCAGGTACATATCAGTGAGAACGAGGGTGATGGGCACGTGCTCACCATTACTCCTGGTAACTACTGGACACTTGCTGTCAGTACTTCCCAAGCTTTACAGATTTGGCGTTCTGTTGTTGTCTTTAAAGATCAAGGCCGAAGTTCTCAACAACATCTAGTGTATTCCCTAGAAGTCCTCTTGGTTTGCACCAGGAATCAGTAGACTCGGTCTTCTAAGGAAGAGATTGTGGAAACAGTGGAGGCTACTGGGAAACTTCTTTCCAGTTACTTCCTGTTGTCAGTCTGATGTTGACTTTTAAACACAAAGTCAGGGAAAGGAAAAGACATCTCTGGCTTACCTGGCTCTTTCCGCCCCCCACCCCCACCCCCCAATCCCTCAGGTTGCAGTCTGTCACACATGACTAGGATCAGGTAGTGGTTCTGGTTTGGTTTGGCCAGCCCTCCTTTTTGTTGAAGATAACTAATGGGTATCTCTATTGCTGCAGTTCTGGAACATCCCAGGAGGGGCAGGATGATCATCTTGGTCTTGGTGACCTGCCCTCTGATGAGGAAGTCATCAGTAGTTCTGATGAAGATGATGTCAGCTCTGAGTCCAGTAAAGGAGAGCCAGACCCGCTGGAAGATAAACAGGTATATTTTGACAATTAATTATTTCTGCTTTTGTTTTTCTTGGCCTGTCTCTGTGCATGGGAATGCTATTTATCACACTGATAGGAAAACAGTAACAGCCCTCGTTAGTGAGTTAGTCTGGAAATGCTTTTCAAGTTTAAGTCTTGTTCCTGCTGTAATGGAGCACCTACACTGTTGTATATCCAACCTAAGGATTATTTAGTGGTTTTTGAGAAGTTATTTTACTAATGTCCACAGGCTTTTTATATGTGCATGTATGTATGTATAAACATACATAGTTATGTCTGGATCATGAATCTCTCTTAGGGATTGTTCTTGTCCTGCCACTAATTCTCACGTTTCTTTGCTGTGGATTTTTTATGTTTTGTTTTTTTGTTTCGTTTTATGTGTATGGTTGTTTTGTCTGCATGCACGTCTTACATCCCCTGGAGCCTGAGTTACAGACAGACAGTTGTGAGTTGGGATTTGAACCTGGGTTCTTTGGAGGAACAGCCAGTGCTCTTAAACACTGAGCCCTCTCTCTAGCACACTGTGGGGTTTTTTTTGTTGTTGTTTTGTTTTGTTTTGTTTTTGAGACAGTATAACCTAGTCTGGCATTGAATCATAGCAATCCTCCTGCCTCAGCCTTCGGAGTGCTGAGATTATAGGTATGAGCCACCACACCCCAGGGTGTTCTTAAATTTCTTGAAAGAAGGGAAATATATGTGTTTGAGGCTTGATCACATCTTTAAAATTTTTAAAAATAAGTTTATTGTGTTTGGGGGGGGGCACATTAGCGAGCATGCTTATGTGCGGTGGTACACATGTGGAAGTCGGGTACAACTTGCAGGAGTCAGTCCTCCCCTACCACGAGGCTTGCAGGTTCGAACTCGGGGTTTCAGGTTTGCAGCAATCGTCTTTAGCCACTAAGCTACCTCACTGCCCTGATCACGTCTTTTTAAGGACAGAACAAAGATTGCTCTTTGTACAAGTTACTTCCCATGGTGCTGCTGTAAAATACCTGACAAGGAACCAACTTAAGGGAAGGAGGATAACTGGCTCACAGTTCAAGGGTGCAGTCCCTCGTGTCCCGGATGTCGACACAGAGTGCCTGATGCTAGTTCCCAGCTTGCTCTCCCCTTGTGTTTAGTCCAGGACTCCAGCCATGGCATGGTGCCACCCACCTACAGTCAAGGTGGGTCCTCCCATGTCAGTTAACCCAACGGGGTTCGGCTTACTTAGAGTTACTACTGCTGCGGTGAAACACTGTGACCAAAAGCAACCTGGGAAGGAAAGGGTTGATTGGGTTTTCACGTCCTGAACCACAGTCAGTGAGGGAAGCGAGCAGGAACTCAAAGCTGGAGGCAGGAGCTGATGCAGAGGCCATGGCGGGGAGCTGCTTCCTGGCTTGTTCCCTCTGGCTTGCTCTTCCTGCATTCTTACAGAACCCAGGACCACCAGCCCAGGGATGACACCACCCACTATGGCCTAGGCCCTCCCCCGTCAATCACTAATTAAGAAAATGTCCTATAGGCTTGCCCACTCACTAATCTTACGGAGGCGTTTCCTCAATCGAGGCTCCCTCCTCTCAGATGACTCCAGCTTGTGTCAAGTTGACACACAACCAGCCAGCACAGGGATACTCCTTCATAGCTGTGCCCTGAAGCTTGTCTCCTGTGTTATTATAGACCCTGTCAAGGTGACAATGAGTGGGTTAACTCTCTCACTGTTACTAACGTAGTCATCATGTCCTTAAACAAATCCAGTGAGGATGGGTGATGTGTGTATGTAGTCATGCTTGTGTGTGTGTGTGTGTGTGTGTGTGTGTTTGGGAGACATGAAGATTGTCCATATGTTCATAAAGGTTATGATAGGGAAATTCATTGTACTGTTTTAGTTTATTATAAACATCTACATGTTGCATTTGAAATCACATCTGAATAAGATATTATGAAAGGGAGACAATTAGCATGACAGCAGTGTCCCCGTGTCATTTTGGGAGTCTCACAGAATGGAATGTTAAAGGCTCCTCACAACATAGCAAGCCAAGGAGGAAACCCTTGTCGCCTTGTGGTGTTTTGCAAATCCATGCTTCCTGCT
Organism: Peromyscus californicus insignis; assembly: GCF_007827085.1. Classification (NCBI taxonomy): domain Eukaryota; kingdom Metazoa; phylum Chordata; class Mammalia; order Rodentia; family Cricetidae; genus Peromyscus; species Peromyscus californicus. Next base: position 12,644,938 of record NW_026294535.1, read on the forward strand.
TAGCATGTTGTTGCACTGTTTGAATTTGCTTTTACCCTTTAATGAATGGCACAGCGTGGTTATCTAAGATTGGGTTCCATGGCTGGAAGTTGGCTCAGCAGTTCAGAGCCCTTCTTGCTCTTACAGAGATCCTGGACTCAATTCCCAGTGCCCTCATGATGACCCCCAACTGTCTGTAACCCCAGCTGGGATCTGACACCCTCTTCTGATCTGTCATGTGGTGCACATACATACATGCAAGCAAAACCACGTAAACACGTAAAATAATAAAATAAGTAAATATTAAAAAAATGGGTTACCAGCTATGATTTGGGTTCCTTGAAGCCAATTAATCTTTTTGGTTTAAAGAATGCCACTTTGTAAATGAGATCAAAATATTATTTATAAAAGATCTCATGTGTGAAAAAAATTTAGAATATTATCCAGTATGGGGTTCGAGCTCAGTGATTCTGTTGTTCGCCGATGAGACTTAATTTCTGAACCTGGTGTGGTAGCACATTTGTAATTCTAGCAGTTAAGAGGCTGAGGCAAGAGGTTTGGCACGCGTTCAAGGCTATCTGGGGCTTAAACAGTAAGAGTTTAGGTTCCAGATTAAGTAAGTCACAGATTAGCGTGGGCTATAGAGTAAGGCACTGTCTCGAAAGCAATCGGATGCCCCAGAGATTTATGCTTTTGTTTCTTTGTTTGTTTCAAAAACAAACAGGCACCCCCCCCATACACCTTCCCACACCCTACCCCCTATTCGACAGGATTAAGTATCAGATCAGGTTATTGGAAGTAATCGCTAGAACTTACTTAGGCAGAGGGATCTGTGCAGCTCCCGACAGCTGAGTGACCGTTACAGGTACACTTACTCAGCAGTCGGAGGGAGTTGCTTGACTGTAATGGCACTGTCCCAGTGCCTCACTCACACCTTTCAGGCTCTCTTTTGCAAGCCCACTTTCTGTGTTGCTTGTTCTTGATACAGATCCTGCAGTATGTCAAGGATACCCCTCATGTCCCAGGTAGCTTCCGTGTTGGTCAGACATTAGCAGTGACCGTGGCCCTTGATCCCAATGGGGGAGGAAGAGGGACCAAAACCCTTAAACAGGAAGAAGCTCAGTGTTTCCAGGCTGCGAATGAACATTAACAGTCATGTGCTAGAAAGGGCAGTGGCTGCTTTGGATGGAAGCCTCTGAGAAAGTGATATTTGACCAGAATTTCAATGACGGCAGAGAGCCAGAGCCTGTGGAGAGCTTGAGAGAGAACATTCAAACAGTACTGTGGGAGAGCCGTCATTAACATCGGGCTGTCCTCTTGCTTTTCCTGCTTCACACTGCTGTTCTCTCCTGTTCCTTTCCCTTGGACCTTGTCCAGTTTCTCTCTGTACTGAAGCGGGAGCCACGGTCATCTCCACCTAGCATTGGAGCTCCGACTGGTTCACGGTGTTAGGGAAGGCTCTGACATGTTCCGACGTCACCTTCTGTCACTGCCGGGCTCACTCCTGCGTTTTGTGCTCAGTGGAAACTCCTAAGTGGAGTAGGTCTGTCTTGTTGGATTTTCTTTCGGGACCGCCACCCCCAAAATAATGACTCGGAGACTTCTCATTAATTATGAAAGCTTGACCTTTAGCTTAGGCTTGTTCCCTTTAGCTTAGGCTCTTATGACTTAAATTAACCCATTTATATTAATCTACCTACATTCTTCCACGTGGCTCTTTACCTCTCCTCCATGCTGTATGTCCCACTTCATTGGTGTCTGGCTGGCATCTCTTACATGCCTAGATTCTAACCCTGAGTTCCTCTCTCTACCCGGAAGTCCCACCCAACCTCTCCTGCCTAGCTATTGGCTGTTCAGCTTTTTATTAAACCAATCACAAGGGCACATCTTCACACAGTGTACAAATATTCCTTAACCTAAGGCTTCTCCCTCTGTCTCTGTGCCTGCCTTTCCTTCTTGTCTTTATTTCATAGTTTCATATCCTCTTGTGACATATTGCAATATGCCTGCTAAATCTTTACCTTTTTTAATCATTTATGCGTGTGCATGTGTGCACACACACATGCACTATCACAGATTTGTAGAACTCAAAGGACAGTTTATGTGAGTCAGTTCTCTCCTACCCTGTGTGGATTTCAGGGATGGGAATCAGCTCTTTAGGTTTATGTGGCAAGTACCTTTACACACTGAGGCATCTCACTGGCCCCACCCCTCTTTTTTTTAATGGGACTTCTTTTTAGTTAATTGTGGACATGTAGCATTTTTGTTTTAACTTTGTACCAGTAGCATCAATAATGTCTCTCCTTTAGAATTCTCAGCTGCTCTGAGGAACATACATTGTGTCTCTTTGTCTGGAACAACAGCAGTAGTAGAATATGTTAGTGCTCCCTTTCTAGACAGCTGTTAACCCGCCTAACCATAGCCTAGTGAATGTCTTTAGGTCATTTGCTTTCATAGTGGTTAGGAGAACACAGTCTTTGGGATGAAATTGTTTGGGTTCCCATCTCTCCCAAGCTCTGTGATTTTGATCAACTTACTTCCTTTAAATCCTTGTTTCCCTTTCTGAAGAATAAAAATAAGTAGACTGTAGGTTGATGGTGCCCTTATTCCAAGGGCTGTGATGAGATGGTAGCTCTGCTGAGGACAGTGTCTGCACAGAGTGAGTGCACGTGGCCGGACTGTTCTCTCCTGCCCTCCAGTTCCCGAATAACCACTCAGAGTCTCCATGTCATTTTATAAAAGCTTGACCATTTGCTCAGGCTTATTACTAACTAGCTCTTCACTTAAATTAGCCCATAATTCTCATCTGTGTTTAGCCATGTGGCTTGGTACCTTTTCTCAGTAGACATTCTCATTTTGCTTCCTCTGCGTCTAGCTGGTGACTTCCTTGACTCCCGCCCTTCTCCTTCCCAGCATTCTCAGTTTGGCTTTCCTGCCCAGCTACCAGCCTGTCAGCTTTTATTAATCAATGAGAGCAACATATATTCACAGTGTACAGAAGGACATCCCACAGCAAGTGCACAACAGATTTTTAGTTATTACTGGTTACATAAAGCAAGGGAAATCTTAAACATTTCATAGCAAGCATTCCATGAGTTTGCCAATGAATACATACTGTTTAACATGTCCCTTGTCTTTGCCGAGTAAGGAAGCAGGTTTTTTGTATTCAAGACACTGTTGTGTTTCAGTAGGGAAGACTGTATTTCAGACTTAGCTCTGCTATGCTGGTTGACCTTGAACAAATAGTTACTTTCAATCAGGTTCCATGGCACATGGCTATAACCCCAGCACTTGGGGAAGCAGAGACAGGAGGATTGACATGAGTTCAAAGCCAGCCCAGTCTACATAATGAGTTCCAGGCCAGCCAGGACACTGTAACTAGACCGTAACTCAAAAATAACAACAGAAGTATTGGTGAGAATGTGGAGGATTTCAAAGGAGAAGAAGTACTTTGTGAAATAGTTGAAGTTCTTCAAAAGCTTAACTGTAGTCAGTATGTGGCCCCCAAATTCTAAATTTAGTACCTGCTTATTCAAGAGAAATGAAAATATATGTCTACACCAAAGCATGTACCAAAATGTTCATATTATCATTGTTCATAGTTGAAAGGTCTCAGGTGGGAGTTTAAGGGGATGCTAAGATGGATTGCTGGAGGTAAGAAGTTGATGAGAATAGTTGTTGACGCCATGGAGAGACAGACCGATAGCAGCATGGTGAGGGCTCTGAGGAGAGTTTGTGCTCCTGGCCCATCAATAGACAGCATGGTGGGGGCTGTGAGGAGAGAAAATTAGGACCCACCTGGCAAAAGTGACGCTCTGAGAATGGTGGTAGTTTCACAGCACCTGCCTGCAGTCAGGCTCTCTGATTCCCGGGCAGGAGGAAGGGAAGAAGATGGGGAGCAGGATGTGTGGTCACCAGTACTCTCTTTGTTACTGATTCACCCCAGGTGAGGTGCTCAGGCACCTGAAAGCCTGTTAGCTAGAGATTCGCCATGTCTTAGTAGGGAGTCTGTCAGTGTCCGAGAGGGGAATGGTGGCTGCCGCAGATTCTGTGGTCTGAGCAGCAGCTAGATGCGAGCACTACTACCACAACGAGAGGATCTAAATGCTCGTCAACTGAAAAGTGAAAAAACCAGGTGTGCTGTATCTACACAGTGGAGTGGTATTTGGTCATAGGAAGGAACGGAGAGTATCTAGTAACGGGCACGGAGTGTTTTGGGAGATAAGGAAGAATTCTAAATTTAGATTGTGATGGTGGCTGCACAGCCCTGAACTCACTAAGAACCACTGAACTATTTAAAGAGTAAAACCACATTTTATGGCATATAAAAACAGCCAGGTGTCATGCTGTATGCCTTTAATCCCAGCCCTTAGGAGGCAGAGGCAGATAGAGCTCTGTGAGTTCGAGGCCAGCCAGGGCTGGAAAGTGAGACCCTGCCTCAAACAATAGCAACAACCCAAAATCCCCAAACAACAGCAAAAACTTCCCACGGGATCTAGAGTGTGTACTGTCTTTGATTCATGTGAGGTAAAGGGATTGTAGAAAGGCTGTGTAACCTGCTTGAAAACCCCTGATTTGGAGTTTTTAATTACAGTCTGTTTCTGCTAACAAATTGGTGCATCGTTCACAGAAGCTAAATGATGTCCATAGAACATGTTGGGAGGAGAGTAATAAGCCATGGAAATCTGTATTAATTCCCTTTGGAAATTCTTAGGTGTGTACGTATGTGTGAAGGAGTGTTGAACAGGTATCTGTGCTTGTGCACGTACACATAGAGGTCAAGGGTCATTGTCAGGTGGCTAGGTCTATTTTCATCCACCTTGTTGTTTCCATAGGAGCTCTTCCTGAATCTGGAGCTCACCGCTTCAGCAAGAGGAGTGGTTGCTGGCTTGTCCAGTTTTTTTTGTGTCGGCACTGGGGATCTGAACTCAGGCCCTTGTACTTGTGTGGCAGGCACGTTACCATCTGAGCCGTCTCTCTAGCTCCCTGGAAGTTCTTCAGATTGTAGTCTATTGTTCTTTCAGTTTTTAATAAGTGTTTGTCTTAAAGAAACGTGTTGGGGCATAGTGGCTCATACCCATGGCCTTCGAATTTGGAAGGCAGAGACAGGAGGATTCCTGCAAATTTGAGGCCATCTTGTTCTACATAGTCAATTCCCAGCCAGCCAAGACAATTTAGTGAGACTTACTCTAAAGAAATAAATTTAAAAATTAAATTAAATTTTAAAAAGGAGTGTATTCCTTTTGTTTCTTTGTGGTTAGAACATGTACTCTGTAGCTTCTCAGAATATTTGTTTCTCGGTTCCTTTTCAAATCTTCTGAAAGTAGCTCATGATTATTCCTTTGTGAAGAGAAGAGTAGAGATTGGACAGGACATTGTCCTTAGGTATTATCATGATATCACCTCATCTTTGACGTAAAAATGATAAAGAGCTGTGCCTTGGGCAGGTCTTGCTGTTGACATTCTTCTCTTGCAAGTAGAACTCTCGAGTATGATAGAGAAGGCCTCTTGGTATTAAACACACTGGGAAAACATCATTGGACATCACTGGTACTGAGCAACTATGAAATGAAGAGAACACTGGTAAGAACTTACAAAGCTGGGCTGTTATCCAAAGATCAGAGCATATCACTGGATTTCAGATCAAAGGTTCTGCTTTGGAATTTGTGGGACTTACTTTATGACCCTTGACAACGTGTTTTCATTTGTCTGTGGCTAGTGTTTTGACTTCCATAACAATATGCTTTACTTTGGGGAGGTGTTGTTATTTAAGAGGCAGTCTGCTTTGAAATGTGATACAATTTCATTAGCTGAGAAGTCTGAGATGCCAACCATGCCTCTTGAGGTCTTTCAAGACCAGTTCCCATCATTGTTTTGCTGGGTCCGAATCAGTGACTGTTCTTACAAGATGGAGAGAATATAGAACTTTTAATATTTATTGTTCTTTGACTTTTTCCTACTTTCAAATGACTACAACCCATTGATTTCCTTGCTAATAACATGCCTTTATTTAACTCTGTAATTTTCCTGGCTTAAAAGGAAACATAGGGGCCTGGAGAGATGGCCCAGTGGTTCAGAGCCAGGACCGTTTGCTCCTGTAGAATTTGGTTCCTAGCAGGTACCCAGAACCCGTGTCAGGCTGCTCACAGCTGAAGCTTTGGCTTCTGTGAGCATCTGCGCGCGCACACACACACACACACACACACACACACTCACACCATTAAAATAAATCTTAGGTGGAGCAAATGGTGGCAAATACCTTTAATCCCAGCGCTTGAAAGACAGAAGCAGGCAATAATATGAGTTTGAGGTCCTTCTGATCTATGTAGTGAGTTCCAGACCAACCAAGGCTATATAGTAAGACCATGGCCCAAAAACTTAAAGTAAGGGGCTGCAGAGATGACTCTGTGGTTAAGACCTCCTTCTGTTCTCTAAGAGGACCCAGGTTCAGTTCCTCGCTCTTACATAGTGGCTCCCAACCATCTGCAGATCCAGCCTCCTCTCTGACCTCCGAAGGCACCAGGTCCACATACAGCGCACATACAAGTCCACATACAGTGCACATACATTCACACAGGCAAAATACACCCCCAAACAGATCTAAAAATAAAATAAATCATAGAAAAAGACAAAACGGATAACTACGTAGACTCCTAGATTAAATTCCCTTATTCAGTTCAAGCCACTATACTTTATTGTATGTGCCACAGATTTTGAGTTTGCGTTTGTATTTTATGTTATGTAACATATCAAACCATGTGCTCTAGTCTTAGGTTCTTTTTTTATTTTTCTTTCTTTCTTTTTTCTTTTTTTATGGACCGCTTCATGAATTTCCTTGTCATCCTTGCACAGAGGCCATGCCAATCTTCTCTGTATCGTTCCAATTTTAGCACACGTGCCACTGAAGCCAGCAATGGTCTCAGGTTCTAAGACGATGGCAGCCATGTGTACACATTTACTTGTTCATGAATTTTCATTGAACAGTGGAGTAGGCACTGTGTTTCTGTTCAGAAGGATACAAAAGTAAATAGGTAGACTAGAGAGCACTAGGAGATTTCAACAGAGAGTAACAATCCACTGGGTGTCTTAAATGATATGGGAACAAGAGAGTAATCTAGTCCGTTGAAGGTGTCAGAAGAGAGTATCAGGGCAGCCTCCATAAAGGGAAGACCTGTGACTCTTATCTCAGAGTGAACTGGAGCATGGCAGTCAGATCCTTGGAAGGGAAGATGGTCTTGACCAGAAGGGAATTCCAGAACAAAGGAAAGGTGTCTAGAAAGAGACCAGGAAGGGCAGAACTCACGTGGCATCACCAGGTAGTTCCAGTTTGGCTGCCTTCAGGTAAGGGGTGTGGAGGAGTGGGAGGAAAAGAGAGTTGGTGGACACGCTGTGAGGCATCCTGCCTTTCCCTCGGCCTCCCACAGTTGTTGAGTCAGGCGGTTCCTCTGCACACGCTCCTGCCTTGATGTACTCTGCCGCCGTGGGCCCAGAGCAGTACAGAGACCACTGACCGAAGTCCGGGAACCCTGAGTCAGTTAGATCTCTCCTGAGCTGGGTGTTGGGTGTTTTGTCAAGTGACAGAAGTCCAACACACTCAGTTAAGGGACGGATCAACTGAGCGTTAAGGAAATAGTCACAAGGCTAAGTTAGCAGGCTTTGCTGACTCAGAAGGAGGTACTGACAAGGAAGAGAAATTCAGGTTTCTGGCATTGATGCATGGGCATGTGCAGTAGGTATAAGGAAGTTCTCACTTCCTCCACAGGTTCCCTGTCTGAGTCAGCAGGGATAAGCTGAATAGGCACAGCAGCTAGAGAAAAGGCGGGCACATTTGTTAGCATGTGTGTGGGAGTCACACAAAAATAAGGAACACCAAGGAGAGCCATACAGTTCATAGGGAAGTGAAGGTAGATGAGGATGTGCTGTGAGCACCGGGTGTCACTGGGTAGATCAAGTCTCTCTTGGGTGGCAGTCCTCGGAAAGAAGGGAGAGGGTTGTCTTTAGCAGGTCTCAGTAGGCGGAGACCTTTTCCTATTTTCATATTCCCTGGTTAAGGGAATTTTTAGGGGAGGAAATGCAAGACAGTTACACTCACTTTGGATGACGCTCTTGAGTTAGAGGAGCAGATCTCGAGGAGAGCCTTCTCTGTGCTGCGTAGTATGAATTGTGCACTTATAGAAAAAAACCAAAGGACCAGGGCTAAAATGCATGTCTAACCAGCTCATAGCTGATCCCATATTAAGGCAGCTGTGCATGGGTCTGTGCTCCTGTGGGCAGCCTGTCCGAACACCACACTTGAAGGTGTTGTTTGAATGTTTACAGTGACTGACGGGTATCAGATGCGTCTTCTGTGGGAAGCCTTCCTGATTCCATGTTCTGCCTCTGTGTGGTCTCCTTAGATGCCCAGCAGGGTCAGAGTTGTGAGAGTCTGTTGTGGGTTGATTATTCCCTTTGCTCACTTCTTGAAGATTGTGGCTACTTCTTTTTAATAAATTCTAGTTATATAAAATAATGGGTTTCATTATGGTATTTCTACATATATATATATATATATATATTCATACATACACACATGTTTGTGCTGTGCTTATATTTGCTTGCCCTTTTCTGGGCTATTTTTTAAATCCCTTCTTCAAATGCTCACACTCCATCCCTGATCCATGGTTTTAAAGTTTTGAAACAGTTACCTGGGACTCTGAACTGTAAGCTGTCTGTCCTTGTGATTCTGGTGGTCAGTAGCGTCAGCCCCGGCTTCAGAGCAGTGGATTGGCTGCCGTGGAGCTCTTTCTTATACTGACTTTGCTGTCAGATGTCAGCGAGATCAGATAGTAGCTCCGTGTTGTAGAAGGATGGCATGAGGATGCCACTGACTCCTTCCTCTCGGGAACAAGCTCACGATACCAGGAGAAGAAGTACGGGCTGGTGAGATGGCCCAGTGGGTAGAGATGCTTGCCACCAAGCTGCCAGACTCCATGACCTGAAGTTAATATATGAGACCTACATGGTAGAAGGAGAGAATCAACTCCTGCTGGCTGACCTCTGACCTTCATGTTCACAGAGAGAGAGAGAGAGAGAGAGAGAGAGAGAGAGAGAGAGAGAGAGAGAGAGAGAGAGAGAGAATGGAACTTAAAACATTTAAAAGAAAGAGAGAGATGTAAATTTTGTCTCCATGATACCATGATATTAGGTAACTATAGAAACCCCCGTCATAAGGGCTCCCATGCCCACCTGCAGTGGGTACAAGGCCCAGTATCTCCACATCTCGCCAAAGCCTACTTGGTTTTGTATTTCAAGACAGTGTCTCAGTAGATAGTCTAGGATGGCTTACAGTTCGAGACCGTTCTCCCTCAACTTCCTGCATTTTGTTTGTTTGTTTTGGGACAGGATCTCATTGTGTAGCCTGGCTGGCCTCCACTTCCTGATCCTCCTACCTTACAACTTTGTGCCACTGTGCCTGCCTTGATTGATGGTTTGAGTTATAGCTGTTCTGTGGGTGTGAGGTCTTATCTCATTGTAGTTTTAACAGAACTATGTCAAAACACTTCCCTGTACGTGCTGGCTATTCTTACGTCTGCTGGTGAAATGTCTGCTCACATCTGTTCTCATTTCTGAGTTTTTTGAGTTAGCAGAGGTTTTTTTAAAAAAATGTTTTTATTTTATGTGTATTTCTGTGTACCACATACATGCCTGGTACTGGAAGAGGTCATTAGATCACTTGGAAATGTAGTTATGGATGGCTGTGAGCCACTATGTAGGTGCTGGGAACTGAACCTGGGTCTTCTTCAAGAACAACAAGTGCTCTTGAACTGATGAGCCCCATGGTTATCAGAGGGGTGTGTGTGTGTGTGTGTGTGTGTGTGTGTGTGTGTGTGTGTGTGTGTACACGCGCACGCGCGTGTGTGTATTCTGGATACTAGTCCTTTTTCAGAATTATGATGTATAAACAAGTTTTCTAGTCTGTAATTTTGTCATTCGCTGTAGTAGAAGCATGCTGTCTGCCTAGGGATGGTGTATCTGCATAATATGGAGGGTCCCACTCTACATGGTTCTGGCTGATTTAGGCTCAGTAGAACAAGGCCCTCAGCAGAGAGTAGAGCCCCAGTGCTAAGAGGAGGAAAGGAAATAAGGCAAATGCCAAAATAATTATACCTGAAAAGAAAGCTTTGTTTCACATGTCTGTTTTGACTGTGACAGCAGCGAGGACACTGGATCTCCTGGAAATGGTCTTACAGTGGTTGTGGGCTGCCATGTGGGTACTGGGAATTAAACCCCGATTCTGTACAGGAACAGCAAATATCGTTTGTTCGCCTCAGACTGGGTCTTTCTGTGTAGCCCTGGCTGATCCGGAACTCTATGGAGACTAGGCTGATCACAAACTCACAGAGATCTGACTGTCCTTGCGCCCTACCTGCTGGGATTAAAGATGTGCGCCACTGTACCTGGCCAGCAAGTGCTTTCTACTGCTGAGCCATCTCTCTAGTCCACACCTTCTTGATTTGTCGGTTAATATATGTGGGGTTGGGAGCTGAGGAGGTGGGAATAGTGCTAGGGATCAAATGTAGGGTCTCAAACTTTCTATGCATTACTGAACTATACTCCTAGGCCTTTAGTGAATTTCTAATTTTAAAACTATGTATTGTCCTTCATTAGCATTAACCTTATAGTAACAGGCATAAGGAGAAATGCATAATGTAATTAGAAAAGCATTGATTTGGTAAGTATTCAGAATATCGGTTATCCATGGGTACATGTGTGCAAACACATATGCATTCCCCTCCATTAGTGCATGACTGAGATCTGGTCTGCAAGGTCAGATTGCGTCTCCTGAAGGGTGTTAGCCACGTCTCTATCCTTCTGTTTAAAAATGGAGTGGAAAGCGAGTGGTTGGAGTTGAGTTGAACAAAACTTACGCACGCGTTTGTCTTAACCATTCACGAACCCGCTTTAGAAAAGTGGATGTTAGTGGGGGCAGAAGACAAACCCCGTTAGCAGTGGAAATGGAGAGCGGAGGAAAAGGAGAAACATGCTAATTAGACTGCATTTGCATGTACTCTGAGTTAGTAGTCAGCCGTCCTGGTTTGGTTTCTGTTGCTGGGATAGATAGCATAGCCGAAAGCAAGGTGGGACGGGAGAGGGTTTCTTTGGCTTCCAGGATACGGTCCATCATTGAGGGAAGCCAAAGCTCTGGTAGTCAAGGTAGGAACCTGGAGGCCGGAACTGAAGCAGAGAGCACAAGGGCATGCTGCTCACTGGCTCCATTCCAGGCTCACCTTCAGCTCTCCTCGACTGCCCAGGATTACCTGTCCAAGGAGAGAGTACTGCCCACTGTGGGCTGAGCTCCTGTACGTACGTTAGCAATCAAGGGAATGCTCCACAGGTAATAGCTCAGGCTTCGAGGCGGTTTCTCAGTGGAGGTGCCCTCTTCTCAAGTGTTTTGACAGGAAAAACTGCCCTTACATTTGCCACTTAAAGATTCTTTCCGTAAATAGTTGGGTTATTGCCTTCTCTGAGTATTTTTGGCGGAATAGTCTATATCAGTAGAAGGGTTTCTTGACATTGCATGCAAACTTTTCTGTGATAAAAGAAACCACGGAAGGGACAGGTACAGGCAACACCCGCCTGCAATCCCAGCCCTCAGGAAGTATAGGCAAGAGGACCAGGAGTTTACGTCCAGTCTGCCATACAACAGATTTGAGTCCAGCCTGAGTGCATGAGTCTCTGCCTCAAAAAGAAAAAAAAAATTAGTGGTTAGTGTTACATTTCACAAAAAGAATATTTAATGTGAATATTGTAGAATGTTTGGATTTGTCATGTCTTGATAGGAAAGTAATTAATTATATTGGGTGTGTGCTTAGCGGTGAATGTTGGGGAAATGTGTTAGGGTTACTACCAGAAGTTAAAAATGATGCACTATTTAATACCGTAAATTTTAATTTTATACATTTTGTGTGTGTGTGTGTTTCTGTGTGTACATATATGTATTTGTCTATGGAGACCCAAGATGTCAGATGTCTTTTTTTTTTTTTTTTTTTTTTTGGTTTTTTAAGATTTATTTATTGTGTATACAATGTTCTGCCTGCATGTATCCCTGCAGGCCAGAAGAGGGCACCAGATCTCACTACAGATGGTTGTGAGCCACCATGTGGTTGCTGGGAATTGAACTCAGGACCTCTAGAAGAGCAGTCAGTGCTCTTAACCTCTGAGCCATCTCTCCAGCCCCTTTTTTTTTGGTTTTTTGAGACTAGGTTTCTCTGTGTAGTTTTGGTACCTGCCCTGGAACTCACTCTGTAGACCAGGCTGGCCTCGAACTCACAGAGATCCGCCTGCCTCTGCCTCCCGAGTGCTGGGATTAAAGGCATGCGCCACCGCCACCGCCACCGCCACCCCCGGGTTTAGATGCGATGTCTTTCTTAATTGCTCTTCTCCTGTTTGGGGGAATGGTCTTTCCCTGAAGCTGCTTTGTGCTCAGTATTCCAGCTAGACAGCTGGACAGCATACTCAGGGCTCCTCTTGTCTCCACGCATGCTCGGGTCACAGGTGCCCAGTGCCACACCTTTTTTTTTTAACTATCTTCAAGCTTGCATATGCTCATAGTAAGCACTTTACTAATGACGTCATCTCCCTGTCCTGTGATACAGTGATACAATACTTTTTAGATGAATAATTGGAAATCTGGATTTTCTTTTCACTTCACTCCATTTTTAGGTGTATTGCTGAGGATCAAACCCAGGACCTCAAGCATGCTGGGCAAGCCTCTTCTCTTGACCATAACCCCCACCCAAACTCCTAATAATCAACTTTCAGTCTCTGTAGTCAGTGAGTCTTCTGCTCTTCGTGTATATATTTGCTGTATCTGAACGTATTCATCCTTAGGACTACAACTACTATTTGTGATCTAAGCGTCTCCAAAGCAGTTTTTAAAATGAACATAAAAACAAAGATCTCCCCTGTATTTCTAACTTACATGAGCACAGACATGACTACAATTTAAAAAGAATTTCCAGGAGCTGGAGAGGTGGCTCAGTGGTTAGGAGTGCTTACTTGTTGCTCTTGTGTGGACATTGGTTCGGTTCCAAGCACCCACATGGCTGCTCACAGCTGTCTCTTGACTCTAGTTCCAGGGGATCCAGTGCCGTTTTCTGGCCTCCAATGGCTCCTACATGTGCTTGGTGCACACACACTCACACATACACATTAAAATAAATGAGGAAGTCAATAAATATATGTCTGGATTCCTGGGGGCTGAGTATGTGAACTCCCTGGTAGAGCTCTTATCTAGCATGTGCACATCTCTTAGATCAGTCCTTAGCACTGGAGCAAACAAACAAAATTCAGAATCTAAACCTATTGAAGAACATTTAGAACAAAATATATGAACTTTTGGAGGTGTGATTGTGCCTGTATCCCCGAACTCAGGAGGCTGAACTAGGAAGACTGAGTTGAGGCCAGTTTGGGCTACTGCAAAGCCCGGTCTCAAAATGAAACAAAACAAATTGAAATGAAAATTTAAGCATTATTACCCACTGGACTCATGGGGCTATGCTTAGCTAAGTAGATAAGAGGACTCTAAAGTATGTACAGAACACAAGCAGCCACACATTTTAGCTATCATTAAAATGTGTTCTCCCAGAGAGTTGACTCATTTTAAAACTGCATTTATTTTCTATCTTTGTTTTGACATGGAAATTCTGGAGCCGTATGAAAACCAATTTCAGGACTAAGAAAAGGCTTGAGTGTAGTTCAGTGGTAGAGCACTTGCCTAGCATGCTGAAGGCCCTTTTTATTTGATACCCAGCACCACAGAAAATTTAAAAGAAATGAAGGACTAAGATAATCCTCTGCAGTGTCGCAGTGCTAAGTGGATCCGCTGGGATGGTGCACCTTTTCAGTGGAGAGAAGGCTGCTTCTGAGAGCCACTGCTGAACACATCCCCCACCCGACCCCAGTGGCATTCTGTTAATGAATGGCTAGCGGATTGCCATGGTGACTTTTTATGCATTTCCTTGCCCACTAGTTCTTGAGGCGGCACAAAGTAACTGTCTTGGTGCTGCCAATGCTGGAAAGAAGGCAAACAACAAAGCAACAAGAATGGAAAAAAAAAAGAAAAAGAAAGAAACTTTACGAAATGGGGCCTGATGCTTTTCTACAGAAGCATCGGAGCTTCTCCCTTTTCATAGTCGTGGAAATCACTCTTTAATTTTAATTTATTTGTGTGTGTGTGTGTGTGTGTGTGTGTGTGTGTGTGTGTGTGTGTGTGTTCATGAGCATGTACATACGTGCTCTGCTCCGGGGTTAAGGCCCTGGGTATGCTGAGCAAACTTGTACTGCTAAGTTTTATCCCCACCCTCGTTCCAGCTGTCATTTCATCTCAAGGAAATGTTTTCATTGCGTGTTCCTTATTTACTATTTATTCCTCTTCACGAAGGAACCGTGTTTTCAGATCTTTCAGAGAATAGAAAGAGAAATTTCTTCCGTCTGTCCCCTGCAAACAACAGCAAACTCAGCTAAATGTCAAAAGCACTTTCCAAGTCATCTTCATTTTTCCCCCAGACATGGGCAGTTTGTGTCCTCGCTGGGGCATGTAATGTTCACACAGAGAAATAATGAAAAGATGTCCTTGGGATGATGCCAGATATATACTGTCTTGACGAGCCCTGATTAACTGTACTTGTAGAATGACAGTGATTTGACCTACACAACCCATTAATAGTTCTTCATAACACATCTTCTTGCATTATCAAGAGTACTTTTATTTTTATTTATTTTTTTAATTCAGTCTTGTAGTGTTGTCAAAATTGGCCTAGAACCCTCCATCTTCCCTAGGTTTCTTGTGATACGCCTAGGTGTTTTCTTCATAGGATATGATATTTCCATGTTGAACTGTTTATTTAGCCCTGGCTGGTCTGGAACTCACTGTGTAGACCAGGCTGGCCTAAATCTCCAGTGCTAAGATTAAAGGCGCCTGTCCCCCAATTGCATTCCTGATTTCTCTCAGCTCCTGTGATTTTTCTCTATCATGGTGTGTCATCTTATTTAATTTACTCCCATGTTTGCCGTTAGGTATTGTGTAGTATAAATTGTGTGCTTTCAGAAAAACCTAAGGACCAGGATGAAATTGCATGTCTAACCAGCTCATATCAGAGCTGATCCCATGTTTATGAATTCATACTTTCTCAATGCACTCTTTATCTGCAGGATGAAGATGCTGAGATGAAAAGCAAAGTCCGTCACATTGCCAAGGAGATCATGAGCTCTGAGAAAGTGTAGGTACCAGCTTAACAGTTCAGAAGACTCTTCTTCCCAGTTGGCTTATTAAAAAGTTCTTACTGCTTTTTTTTTTTTTTTTACAGGTTTGTGGATGTGTTAAAACTTTTGCATATTGTAAGTATCTGCGAATATGTTTCTCAAATCTGAGATTATCCCGGGTTCTGTCCTTTTCCTACCCTAAAGGTTCTTAGCACAGCTAACAAATTATACCCATATGCTCTCTAGTGCTTGGTTATATTTTAAATTTATAATAGAGTTTTATATACTTGCCTATTTATGACTTTTATGTATACAATAGAGATTTTACATCCAGACATAACTAGATGATTTCTGAAAATACATCTTCATAACAAATGAGCTGTAACAGCTGCTGATGCTGCTTCCTCTTCCTTTTTCCTCCTCTTGCCCTGCTTCCTCTTCCTGGTTTTCTTCCCCCTCCTCTTCTCTCTCCCTTTTTTTTCCCCAAGCTACATCCCCAGAACCCATAACGATGATGTGTCTTTTGGGGCCTTTCTTCTCTAATCTAAATAGTTCCCAGAACCAGAGAAACTCGAGACAGCCATAGCTGTTTATAATTGTCAGCCTGAGCGGGCCTGTCAGGAAACAACTGTATGTATCCGACCACATACTCATTCTTCCTCTTGCACACTTCTGTCCTTGCAAGTTTTTACAAGATTCCATGTGCACTAGAAGTTAAGAGGCTGTTAGTGTTACTCCGTTTTGATTATATTTTGGCAAGATATCCCAAACATCTGTTGTGGAATATTAGTTTAAGATGTGTTATATTTGTTTATGCTGTGGAATATTTGTTTAATGATGTACAGATGTGTTGCGCTCTTTTTATTGTATCTGTGTAACTCTGTGAAGCTGTGCTACTTTGCCTGTCTAAAACACCTGATTGGTCTGATAAAGAGCTGAACGGCCGATAGGTGGGGCTCTCAGGCAGAGAGAATAAATAAAAGGAGAGAAAGAAAAGAAGGGAGGAGTGAGAAAAGGAGGAGAGGAGGACTCCAGGGTCCAGCCACCCAGGTACACCGCAAGCCACAGAGTAAGAGTAAGATTTACAGAAGTGAGAGAAAGGTAAAAGCCCAGAGGGAAAAGGTAGATGGGATAATTTAAGTTAACAAAGCTGGCTAGAAACAAGCCAAGCTAGGGCCGGACATTTATAAATAAGGATAAATCTCCATGTGTTTATTTGGGAGCTGAGTGATGGGCCCCCAAAAAGTAAAAAGAGAAAACAGCTGCAAACATCCCTCACATGTATGCGGCTAAGTGCTCAAGTCCAATAGTTCTAGCTAAAGACACACCTTCCCTTGAGAACTTGATAGTCTGTGCCTGTCTCTCCCCCTCCCTCTGTCTCCTCCCCTTCCCTCTGTCTCTCCCCCTCCCTCCGTCTCCTCCCACACTGTCCTGCTAGCCCTCCCCTTCTCCTACTCTTACCCTTGTTTGCCATCTGTCCTTTTCCCTCCTTCTCTGTTAAAATAGAGTCTCACTTTAGCCCATTCCTGCCTCAAAGGTGTAGTGATCCTCCTGCCTCAGCCTCCAGACTGCCAGTTACAGTTTTGAGCCACCACACTGGACAGCAATCTGATAGAATATTCTAGTTTTGTTCTGTTGCTGTGATAAAGCACTGTGACCGAAAGCAAGATGGGGAGGAAAGGGTTTCTTCGGCTTACACTTCTAGTTTACAAATCCATCGTTGAGGGAAGTCAGGGCAGGATCTCCAGGTAGGACCTGTGGAGGAACTGTTCATTGGCTCACACACAATCTAGCTCGTGTTCAGCTAGCTTTCCTCTGTAGCCCACACCCATCTGCCTAGGGATGGTGCTGCCCGTAGTGGGCTGTGCCATCTTCAGTCAATCATCAGTCAAGACAGTTTCTCATGGACATGGCCACAGGCCAACTGATCAGGCAGTGCCTTAATTAAGATTTCTTTGTCCCAGGGCACTCTAGATTATGTAGTTGACAACAGAAACTAACCAGCACCTAGACTCTCAATAAACCTAGGAAGCTAGATCCAAGGCCACTTGGAGATACTGATATCTAATACCAAATAGAATGGGGGGTTTTTGTTTTAGTTTGGTTTTTTGTTGTTGTTGTTGTTTGTTTTTTGTTTTTTTTTGAGACAGGGTTTCTCTGTGTAGCACTGGCTGTATTGGAACTTGCTCTGTAGGCCAGGCTGGCCTTGAACTCAGAGATCTGCCAGCCTCTGCCTCCTGAGTGCCGGGATTAAAAGTGCGCATCACCACCACCCAGCTTCATTTAGTTTTGTAAGTGCATCATAAAATGAATAGGTTTCCCCAGTTCTCAGTTTTTTCCCATCTTAAAATCGTCATTCTGTCCCTGAGTCCTGTGAGTCATGTGGACTTTTTAATTCTCAGTTGTGTTGACCTCTCTTTAACTCCTGTTAACACAGCTACTACCTTCATTTTCGAGCAGTTCCGTTCCTGTTAAGACTTTAATTAAGAGCAATTTATCTGGCTTCGGTCTTCACCACCTTGGGTTGGTATCTCCTTCTCTCTGTGACGCTGTTTCAGATCTTTGCTTCTCAGCTCCCAAAGGCTTGTGGGTAGTACTAAGTGATGTTCATGTGATTTTTTTTAATTGCCAAATCTTTTTAAGTAAACGACCTTTTAATGAGTGTTCTTTATGTACCTTTAAGTATATTATATAACTATGTTATACAAATTATTTATATTTGGCCTTATAACATCCCTAAAAATAGTTTTTTTTTCTTTTGTTTATTTTAAATGAAGAAAGTAGCCAGCTACTAAATGTCAAAGCCAGACTTTGAAGTCTGGTCCATGTGAGTTCTTGGTGTAAAAATTTAAAATGTTTGCTTGCAGTCCTAACCATTACTATTTATAGTGTGTCTGTAGGATGTAGTGTATCCTTGGGCATATTTGTTGCTTACATAATTTTTTTCAGCTGCCTAGGAAACCAGAGAAACTCTAGTTTTTCATCTTAGAAAGATGAAAATGAAGCTGGATCTTGTTACTTAGATTTTTTTGTGAGCATTACATATTAATGTTATTAAAGGGGGTTGGAAACATGCTATTAACAGTTGGTTTCAAATACGTTTTGCATTGAATGCTTTGATGGTTATTCACAACCTGACTTGTGCATACAGAAAAGGAGGGGATCATTTCACCTGGAAAAATATTTTCATTTTAAAAACCAAGTCAGCAAAGCATGACGGTACACCCCCATAATCCCTGGCACTGGGGAGGCTGAGGCATGACTTTAAGGCCGTTCTGGGTTATATAACAAGACTCTGCCTCAGCAAACGAGCCCAAACCGAAGTGACATGGTTGAGATGGGGACTCCCCCGTTGCTTTTACTTCACAGTCTCTCTCTTCTTTTTGCATGTTTATCACAAGCCTTTGACCACTGCAGCTGCCTCGCTTTTCTCTAAGTGATTTGTACTGACTGTGAGCTCCCTGTCTGTCCCTGTGTCCATGTGTGCTTTGTAATTCCCGGGCTCACAATAGTGGTTAAACAATGCCTCAAGGCCAAGCGTGCTGCTTAGGACAGCTGGTAATTAAGTCCCACACTCCCCTCTGGTGCTGGAGATAAAAGTTTGACTCTCTAGACAAGGCCATCTGTTAGAGCTTCAGTGCCCCAGATGTTCCGAGAAGATCTTCTTATTTGCATTGATTTTTGCTTAGGTCCCCCCAAGTGATCACAGTGGGCTGAGTGAGGACGTTCCTATTGTAAAGAGCTGGAGTTATTCTGGTTCTTACTAGGGGCTGTTGGGGGAAATGGCAGTAAGACTAATATTGTGATGTGCTTTATTTAGATCTCTAAAATTCCAACTTGAACATGCATTTAGTGAATGTCATCGTAGGTGATTTGACTTTGCATACAGACCCTTTGGTAGGGTTTTATTAGAATTCGTGTTGTGTGTATTTGATTTCAGTAATACCTGCAGTTTGCCGAACACTCTACCCCATCTCCCGCCCCCCAATGTAATTGTGCAGTCTCTGTCTCCTCACCCTGTTCTCCTTTCCAGTGCTGGTTTTCGAACCCTGGGCCTCACACAGTCTAAGCTAGTGCTCTTCCACTGAGCTACACGGCCCGGCTTGTTAACAGAAGCCGGAGGGCAGGAATAAGCTCTGGGTCTCATTGCGAAAGCGTCCATCACTCGGCTGCTCACTTGGATCTGCATTGGTGTAGTTAAAGGGAGTTTTGGTGAATTTAGATGCTTCCACCCAAAATAGTTTTGTGGCTCTTACAGATCGTCACATTTTCCCAAATTATCCTGGCTGTTGATATTTAGAAAAATAACCGGGCACATGTTGTAATCATCTTTATTATTTAAAAAAAACAAAAGTCACACCCTCCCTCCCATAGTACCACTTTGGCAGTGGCTGAGGTTCAGGAGGAGCTCGAAGTTTAAGATTATCTGTAGTTCCTGTGGAACTGGTTGTATCTGGCTCTGAGGTCAGAGTGCATTGCTTTTGGGGATGGAGCCAAGGAAGTAAAAGGAATAGACTGGAGGTCACCCGTGCTGTGTGGGGGGCTGCTGTGCTGTGTGGGGGCTGTTACCCTGGCTGGTAGGTTACATGGCGGAGCTCTGGGAGGCTGTTACCCTGGCTGGTAGGTTACATGGCGGAGCTCTGGGAGGCTGTTACCCTGGCTGGTAGGTTACATGGCGGAGCTCTGGGAGGCTGTCACCCTGGCTGGTAGGTTACATGGTGGAGCTCTGGCATTCCTTGTCTGAGACTGGAGGGAGGGATGCCCTTTTTGGAGCTGGCTGTTGGGGATTTAACCTAGAGAACTCTGTGTGGGCTGAGCACATGTTCTGCATAAGCTGTGTTCCCAGCTGGGAACACTGTGTGTTCAAAAAGCCCCCAAGAGACCTGGGATAGTCCCAGGTAAAAATAATTATTAATAATTAAAAGAATTTTTTTGTCTTTTGAGACAGGATCTTTCTATAATGTAGCTCTGGCTGTCATGGAGCTCACTACATTCACCAGGATGGTCTCATACTCAGAGGTTCACCTGCTTCTCTCTGCCTCTCAAGTGCTGGGATCAGACACATGAACCACCATACCGGGCTTTTTTTTTTTTTTTTTTAATTATTACTTATTTTAACATGCAGTGAGACAGACCCTGTTCAGTGCCAGTGCTGTTGAAGGGATTTTGCAGTAGCCAAGAGACTGGAATTAAACTCCAAGTGCAGAGTTCATAGCCAAGGAGCAAAGTGAGATTCAGGGGGTAGAAGATTCCCAAGAAGAAAAGAAGGGGCGAGTTGGGGAGGGGTGGTCTGCTACTACTTGGGAGCTGGTGCAAGGTGAGGAACAGGGCCAGACACTGGGGTGGGAGGTTCTTGGTAAAGATCTGTTGTATAAAGAAGCTGGCCCACTGTGGTAAAGAAGAGAACCACCATCAAAGGCCTGCTTAGAACATAAAACTGCGGGTCTTAGAGATTCAAACCCTTGAAGTTCTTATAATCTTTATTAAGTGTTGTTCCTTTTTGAGATGGGGTCATGCTGTGTAGCTCTATGTATCCTCAGACACACAGCAATCCTCCTGCCTTGGCCATTCCCCACAAGTGCTGGGTTTACACAGGTGCATATGCCGCCGTACCTGGTTTTCTTTGGCTCTCTTTGAAGTACAAAATAAACCTTCTGTTTCATTTAGAGCTCCTACCATAATTTTCAAAACGCTATCATTGGGCTTCAGTTCGTCTAAAGCCGTTCCAAGTATCCAGCAGTCTCAGAAAAAAAAAAAAAAAAAAAAAAATCAAGCCCTGCCAGGTGTGTGACCGGGGCCTCCACGTCATTGGTCGGCCCACTTTGGATTTGGCTAGTCTTTGTTAAACGTGTCTTCAATAAACAAGTTCCCCTTCCGGCGGAGGTGGAAGGCAGGGAATGTGAAGTCTGGCAGAAAGAAGCTGTGTCATTCTGGCTCGGAAGTTACTTAGCAGCTGTCACCCACTGTCACTGTCGTGGTGAGGAAATACCTTCCAGTTGGAAAACAAAAGTTATTCTGCTGCCAAGAGACCAGCATAGTCATCACTTAATTTTGCAAGAAGAAAGGAGCACGCTTACTGCTTTCCTGAGCAGGAGCTCTTGCGTGAGCTCTTGCGTCGGCATTGTTTTAATCACTAAACCGGTAGAAGAAGAACGTGTAGCTGTTTACCTGCTGAGCTTTGAACATCTTTACGGTCTGGGATGGGATTCACGAACGTGTTCCCTAGCGTTCCTTGATAGCAGACAAGCTAATGACTTCCAGAAGTAGTAAGCGGCTGCATTTTTCTCCTAGCAAATGCCAGGGCTGATCGAGGCAAGCTGTCAGGGATGGAATCTGGCTGCTCGCAGTTTGATTTCTGGGATGCTTGTGTGGTTTTCTAAAGGGGAGCATTTGCAAGCTAAAGTCTCGTTTTATATTCTACTAATTAGTTACACAAGTTGGTTCTTCAGTTGCTAGTGTAGATAAGGTGCCGCTTTAGATTAATGTGACTACTCGGGTAATAAAAATGATCCAGTTCTGCATCGAAAAAAAAAGGTTTTAGCTTTTGTTAAGAAGGTGAGGTGGCTGGGCATGCAGCTCTGTTGTAGAGTTCTTGCCTAGCATTCAGGAAGCCCTGGGTTCAGTCCCTAGCACCTAATAAACTGGGTGTGGTAGTCAGTACAGGCCTGTTATTCAGCACTTGAGGCAGAGGCAGGAGGCTCAGAAATTCAAAGCAGTCCTTGGCTGCATAGCAGCTTTGAGGCTGTATGGCAAGTCTGTAATCCCAGGCGTCCAGAGTTTGAGGCAGGAGGATTATGAATTCCCGAGGTCAGCCTGGTCTCAGCAAGGCTGTCTCAAAACAAACAAAGAAAACATGGAAGAGAACTGGGACTATAGCTCGGTGCATTCAGAAGACGGGACTGAATTCCCAGCTCTTCGAAGAAACAGCTGTGCGTTTGGGTTGGAAACCTTTCTGTTCTTCCAGGGTATGTGTGAGGGTTTCTGAGTTTTGTGTTTGTTTTTGTTCCCCCGCCTGCACCGAGAAGGAAGAAATACTCTTGATTAACTTGTACTTTAGGGACAGGTGTTGAAGGAATCAACAGAGGAGATGCTCTCCCTTTCCATTTGATTTGCCTAGCAGATCCATGAAGGGAGGACAGTTGGAAGTAAAGAGAATGCCTAGTGAGCTTCTGGTTCGGCCTTAGGTTTGTAACCCAGCGGTCAGGAGGAGGAACATACGGCCTTTGCTTTGGAGCTTTGGACAGCTGGGAGATTCCACTATTGTTTAACTTAGATCCCACCCTCAGAGGACAATGAAGTCTAGGCCAGTACTTATCTCCTCCCCCACCCTTTCCTCCTCCTCTGCAGTGCTAGGGTGTGGTGGTGGTGGTGGTGGTGGTGACCTACATTAAAACACAGCCCTAGCAGTCTAGAGAGAACAGAAGATGAAGACTATACCATGTGTTTCTAAAGTGTAAATGGTGAGCTTCCTGGGAGATGGCTCAAGGGAGAGGAGCATTAAGACCTAGAGTGCTGTGTTGGCTCTGTACCAGATGTATTGCAGAAAGTTTTATGTGCAACATCCAATTAGACTTTATTACTAGTACTGTACTAATGCTAATGATGTAACGATTGTACCTATTTAACAAATGAAGAAGCCAAGGCTAGCCCAAGGAACACAATAAGCCAAAAGCAATGGTTTAGATCTAGAATCCTGATTAGCAAGTGTCTCCAGCAATGGCTGTGAACGGAAGAAAGTTCAAGAATCCAGAAGTTAGCCGGGGCGGTGGTGGCGCACGCCTTTAATCCCAGCACTTGGGAAGCAGAGCCAGGCGGATCTCTGTGAGTTCGAGGCCAGCCTGGGCTACCAAGTGAGTTCCAGGAAAAGGCGCAAAGCTACACAGAGAAACCCTGTCTCGAAAAACCAAAAAAAAAAAAAAAAAAAAAAAAAAAGAATCCAGAAGTTGCTCAGTCCACAAGGCTGGACATCTCAGCTGATCTTCAGTAGACACAGGAATCTTGAAGAAGTAGGTTGTAATGCCAGTGAAGGCAAGGTGGAGGACAAGCAGGCAGAGCAAAAGCTTCCTTCTTCCATGTCCTTGTATGCTTCTGGAAGGTGTGGCCCAGATTAAAGGTGTGTCTTCCTTCTTCAAGATCCAGATTAGAAGTAGATCTTCCTATTTCAAATTAAGCAAAAGTCGCTTACTAGTGTGCCCTCTATCTTTGGATTTTTAGTTAATTTCCGATGTTGACAAGTTGACAACCAAAAATAGACATCGCAGTTTAGAAAAATGGCAGCAGTAGGTTCTTCTCTAGGGTCTATGGCCTCTCCAGCCACAGGTAGGTGGCTAGGTTTACACACTCCCAGGTGTGAATTCCCTCCTGTTGAACGGGCCTTAAATCCAGTTAGACAGTGTTGGTTACCCCCAAGATAACAGTACCGCTATTGTGCCCCTGGGGCTGTCTTGTCTAGCCTGTCATTGTTACAGTTTGTAGTCGCTACATCTGGATAAGACTGATGCTTGGTTTTCTCCCTTGGCAGTTTGCATAGCACTTGCAGATAGTATGAGCGCTAGTCTTCAGGGAGGAAGCTTCCAGATCAGTTCCAGCGTGATTCCTCCAAGTTCTGTGTCCAAATGTGTGGTGTCTTTAGCAGTAGGGTCTTAACTTCAAGCTCTGGGGGGCAGCCTAGGGTAATAGCGATAGCTCCTATTGTTTTGGGAGTCTCTAAGATTTCCCTGACAGCAGCCTAGCCCTGGGGTTTCGTTAGTTTTGTGATTTAGATCATCGTAGGGAGGAGGATGCCTAGGCACAAAGCTTTCAATGTAGTTATGAGTATGTATAGTGACTTTCCTCCTCCTGGCTGTCCTAGGATTTCCGGGATGCGGTAGCCCATGCATCCAGGCAACTTGGGAAGCCCGTGATTGAGGACCGGATCCTGAACCAGATCTTGTACTACCTGCCTCAGCTGTATGAACTCAACCGGGATCTCCTGAAGGAACTGGAGGAAAGACTGATGAGCTGGTAAGCCGTGGACAGAGTCAGGCTTCCCCAAAGTGTACAATACTAGACAAATCCACAGAGACCCTGCCAGGGAGAGAGTGGTGTCCGTTATGCAGAATTGCTGCGGTATGTTGAATTTTCTTGGCAGTTATTTGTACGTTGAATATTTTGGATAGCCATACCTTAGCACGCTGGATAATGATTGCTCAGGCCCATGCTCAGCGAACTTAGCTTTTGCTTTTTTCCGTGGTTTTTTTTTTTTTTAATTGAGATAAGGTTTTACTTCCTGATTCATTCCAGGCTGTAATTTGTTAAGGTAATAGTGAAAATAAATTATCATTACCAAAATAATTCTGTACAAATTTTATCTTTTTTTCTTTACAGAATTTTATATTAGTATTATCGTGAATTGGCTTTAAAGCCTAATGATAGGTATATTTGTATAAGTAATATAAAGAGGTTTAAATATTTTTGCTTATACTAAATTATTCTTCAAGTTTTGGACCTATAGATGGTCTGTGTTCAGATATCAAGCATTCCTGAGAACCAGACCTAACTAATGAAAGAGACAACTCTTCACTAAGAGAAAAAGTTTCACTTGTTGCTAACAAAATAGTTCAAGTCTTTGAATAGGGTATTTCCTATCAACATAGTCTTTTCACCGGGTCTGGTGGAGCAGACGCTTGCAAGCCCAAGTTCATTGAGTTGCATGAGCAACTTAACAAGTCTCTGTCTCAAAACAGAAAGTAAAAGACAGGCTGGCAAGGTGAATCAGTGGGTAAAGGTGCTTGCCACCTAACCTATGGAGCTGGGTTTGACCCTTAGAACCTGCATGGTAAAAGGAGGCACCTGATTCCCACAATTGTCCTCTGACCTCACATCCGTGCCCCACTCCTCAGCATCAATCAGTGAGTCAATCCATAAATATTTTTAAAATAAAAAGAGGCCTGGGGATTTAGCTTAATGGTTTGTCTACTATACAAGAAGCCCTGGACTCAAATATATATTTGTATTAGGGCAGTTAGAGCACCAAATGCTCCATATGTAGATCAAAGTGTACATGTTTGTCTTAGTAAGACCAATTTAAGGCCCCCACTGTTAGAGAAATTACAGTATTTTCAATTCTAGCTAGATTGGGGCCACTCTTGGTTTTTTTTTTTTTTTTTTTTCCTTCGAGACAGGGTTTCTCCGTGTAGCTTTGCGCCTTTCCTGGAACTCACTTGGTAGCCCAGGCTGGCCTCGAACTCACAGAGATCTGCCTGGCTCTGCCTCCCGAGTGCTGGGATTAAAGGCGTGTGCCACCACCACCCGGCTTAGGAGCCACTCTTTATAAAACAGAAGTTTGAAACTCCAGGTCAGGACCTAGAGTGACACTTGGTGCCACTGAGATAGTTAAGCTGGTGTACAGTATCTCTCTGCCAGGGAAACTTGGAAGCAGAGGCCACCTTGTTGATCCGGAGAGCCTTGGCCCTGTGCCCCCTTCCACAGTGACACTTCTGTTCTGCTGTCACAGGACGCACTTAGCCAGTACTGACTCTCCACCTTGATCTCCAGGCCATACATAGATCATGTTCTGCTCCGTAAGGAAGGACATGGTCTGAGGCCACTGGTGCCTCTTGATTTGTCCACTGCCTGCTGGGGCGCGGGGGGGGGGGGGGGGGGGGGGGGGGGGGGGGGGGAAGAGCCACGAGAAACAAGGTAGTTAGAGCTGTCGTCAAGGAATCCATGTCCTTCTGGTTACCACTGCCCCACATGGCAGCAGCAGCATGCCTGCCTCCTTAGTCATCTGATGTTTTGAAATAAGTTCAAGTGTCTCTCTTTGAACTGCCCTGGCTTAGGCTTAGGATCCACTATAGAGTATAGGCTGATCTTGAACTCAGAGCAATCCTGTCTCACCCTTCCAAGTACTAGAATTACAGGTGTGAGCCACGCAGGCCTAGCAAGTATTTCATTTTCCAAGGTTTGACTATCTACTGTGCTAGTTGGTAATCGACATATGACAAGCCTGTCGTAGTACACAAAATATACAGAGGTCTTGCTTTCATGGCACAGACATTTTAGTGGGGAGAAGGGCCAAGAAAATAGACTAGAAAAATCAGGCGGAAAAAAAAAACCTTCTACTTTGCAGAGACTGATAACATGCTGGTTTACGTAGTGAAGACTAGATTGTCCAAAGACGGTTCTATAAGGAAAGTGGAACATGGGCTAGGAATAGCCAGTAGTAGAGTGCTTGCCCAGTACATGTAAGGTGTTCGGATTTCAGCCACCCTCACCCCAAAATGTGGAGCATGTGAGCTGACATAGGACACGGCAATTGGGAAACTCCAAGGGCTCCCTATTTCCAGGCATGTGGACCCAATTAGGAAAAGGCTACAAGGGGGGGATGGACTCTGTATATTCAAAGAAAATACAGACGCTTTTGAGAACAGGAAAAGAGAAGAGAACATGGCCTGGGTCAGACAGGAAGGAGTGAGTAGTAGGCCTTGTGTGCATGAAATTTATTTTTATTCTAAGTGCAGAAAGAAGGTCCTTGGAGCTGGAGGTAGTGGCACTCATCTGTAATCACAACAGGAGACAGACTGAAGCAGTAGAGTCATGAGATCAAGACCAGTCTGGGTAGCTTAGTAATACCATCTACATCCATTCATCCATACACACATCCGTACACACACACACGTACACACAAACATACATACATTTACACACACACAAATAAATAATGAAAAGAAGGCATCATTGGAAGTTACATAATAGGATATGCTTTTGGGAGGGGGGGCTCTTGCTGCTCTAAAGGATGGAACAGAGAGGACAGAAATGGAAGGGGGGGCAGTCAGAGCCGGCAGAGTCTGGACAAGATGTGTTCATGGCGGGGCAGTGCTGAAGCGCAGGCATCTAGGATATGTTTTCAAGAAGAGGAAAAATAAAAGGACACGCCGATGGCCTTGCCGTGCTTTCATGGTTTTGTACGCCCTCTGTCCACAGGAACGAACAACAAAGGATTGCCGACATCTTCGTAAAGAAGGGGCCGTATTTAAAAATGTATTCCACATACATCAAAGAGTTTGATAAGAACATAGCTCTGCTGGATGAGCAGTGCAGGAAAAATCCAGGATTTGCTGCCGTTGTTAGAGAATTCGAGGTATTTGCTGCCGTATAATATTGAACCTTTTTTCCCTTACATTTTCTATGCCTTAACCATTTATAGTCATTCAAAGGAAAACTTCTGAATAAAAATGTGTCAAAATGGGGTTGGGGATTTAGCTCAGTGGTAGAGCGCTTGCGTAGCAAGCACAAGGCCCTGGGTTTGGTCCTCAGCTCCAAAAAAAAAAAAATGTGTTAAAATATAATCTCTTCTGGCCGGGCGGTGGTGGCGCACGCCTTTAATCCCAGCACTCGGGAGGCAGAGCCAGGCGGATCTCTGTGAGTTCGAGGCCAGCCTGGACTACCAAGTGAATTCCAGGAAAGGCGCAAAGCTACACAGAGAAACCCTGTCTCGAAAAACCAAAAAAAAAAAAAGTTCTAAAAAAAAAAAATATATATATATATATATATATAATCTCTTCTAAATCATAGAAGAAATTAATTGACCAAACAAACCAGTGAAAACTTGAACAGTCCGTGATTTGACTCTGAAGATCTATTACTGCACATTGTCCTGTTTTGATTGGGTAAACAGTATTTTGGTGAGAGTCTGGCAACTAGTTAATTTGTTTGAAACAAGGTTTCCCTCTGTAGCCGGGCTGACCTCAGAGTCTTGACTTTCAAGTCTCCTCAGCTGGGTATGGCGGCTCATGCCTGGGCTCCAGCACTTGGGAAGCCGAGGCAGGAAGATAAGGAGTTCAAAGCCATCCTCAGCCACATAGTGAGTTCCAGGGCAGCATGGACTACAGGAATCCTAGTCTCAAAGACGAAACAAGGCCTAACAAGATAACTCTGAGGGTAAAGGTACCTGCCGGCAAGCCTAACCACATGAGTTCAGTCCCCGAGACCCCACATGTGGAATGAGAGAACTGACTCTCAGTCTGGAAAGTTGTCCTCCGGCCTCAGCATGCATGCTGTATCATGTGTGCATCTAATACCTACACACATGTGCACATGTGTGCAAGACACACACACACACAAGTTATAAATAGACAAATGAATTATCTTATTTTTTTAAGCCCACGGTAAAATGTACGCACCACAGACTTATAATCTTAGCCATCTTAAGTCTATAACTCTGTAGTGTGAAGTATGTGGACAATATTGTGTAACCATCCTTCCGAAACACACTTAGTCTTGCAAAATCGAGATTCCATAGCCATTAAACATTAACTTGTCCTTCTCTTCCGCCCTGCCCACCCCTATTCTGATGAATTGGAATACTAAGGGAACATCTCTCATTTCTACCCAACAATTTCTTCATTTGTCTGACACCTTCACATACAGTAATGGAAAGAAACACGATTTTTGTTCGATAAGTAAGTCGATACAGCTTTAGCCTCAAAGTTTCAAACTTTGTATTTTATGTGTCAGCTAAAGTTTTGTGTTTTGACTGAAAGATTGGAGGTGTACACTTGATTTGATTGGGATGAAATGATATTGTCCATTGTTCCCCAGACTTGCCTCAAGTCTGTTACTCAGTCAGGGCTGGCCGTGGACCCCCATCCCCCTGCCTCCGCTTCCTGAGCAGTGGCAATGCACTCTTGTTTGCAATTAGTTTAATTTTCCTCTATCCATTGGTTTACAGTGTTTTAGTGTTTCTTTGTTTTGAAACTAAAATGCTCAGTAAATTCTAGCCACACAAAATGAGAAATGAAAAGTTTCCACAATATTACAGTGTTGCTGGTTTCTATCTTGTACTAATTTGTACAACAGACAAGTAATCGGACTAAAAAAGTAATTGGTAGTCCTCCCACCTTTCCTCTCCTCTGCCACTGAAAATCAGAAGAGGCACTGCTGGGTATCGTGGCATATCCTGTAAACAAGCAGAAGGTTGAGACAAGAACATAGCGAGTTCAGGACCAGCCTGAGCTGCTTAGAGAGAGCTGTGTCAAAAAGCAGTGCAAAGGCATACTTACATGCTCATTTTGGTCCTACCAGACAGTCAACTCTTGCACTGGAAGAGACTGAGATCACTATTTTACATATTAAGGAAAAAAGTTTTAAGGACAATCACATGGCTTTATGGACAAGTTTGAGTGTTCCAGGGCTCATGATATGCCCCTGGACCAGCACATGTGCTTGGCATTTGCAAAGGCCTGGGTTCTAGTCTACACACACACACACACACACACACACACACACACACACACACACCCTAAAAAGAAAACATTATGCAGCCAGGTGTATACATTTTGACTTGGCTGTCTTGTAGGACTACTCACCCAAGAAGATGTTTTCCATTCTTGGTTATTCTAAGAGAGAGGGGCACTTAGCAAGGCTGCTCTTAGTTTTAATTTCTATAGCCCTCCCCTCTATACTGTTGTTACAGGGCTGTCTGTGGTTATTGCTTAAATCTGAGCCTCAGTAGTTTTAGATCTGCTTCCTTATTTTGGGGGCCATGTATTCCCTTTTGATTCCTTGGGGTTTGTAGTTAGGACTGTCCTGGAACACGTTCCCTGACGTGTTGGGATGTCAGTTGTGGGCACCACCCTCTGAAAGCTGTGAACCAGTGCTCTTAGGAGGGCTGGCTTGAGGGAGCGACCGGAGGGGTGGGTTTGGTGGCTCCAGTCACTCTCCCTTGCTGTACAGCCACCGTGTCTTACAGAAGGAAGCGTCTCTGAATTCCCGTCCCGAGTAGCTGGCTGTTCCAAGTTTGACTCCCTCAGAGCTTCAACCTGCGCTCTTCGCTGCTGAAAAGACAGTGGGTTTACTGTGAATGCTCTTTCCCTTCAGATGAGCCCCCGATGTGCCAGCCTGGCCCTGAAGCATTACCTGCTGAAGCCAGTTCAGAGGATCCCTCAGTACAGGCTGCTGCTGACAGGTGGGGCCTCCAAACTTTACCAGCCGGCTGACCCTAACCGCCCTGACTGAGCACTGCCTTTCCCAGGCACGCCTCTCCCGTCTCCCCACTAACCACTGCATGGCAGGTGAACTCGGCCGGCCACTGGAGTTGAGTCGCCTTCAGTTCTTTGAGCGTCCTAGGGACACTCTCGCCTCCCGGCGTTCATGTAGGTTGTGCCTTCGTTCTGACCCTCTCTCTCCATATCGGTCCACATCCTGTGTCATTTGACCTGAATAATAATGAATCCCAAGGAGGCGTTTTCTTAACTACTTGGGCGGCGGGGGCGGGGTCTGTAGTCACTCTCGTTACATTTGCCTAGCACCGTCCTGGCGACTCCAATTACTTTCCTCTGTTGTTACGAGGATTGATTAATGAGCTAAATTGTGGGCATGATCTTTAGAATAATTCTTTGGACACAGTAAGTTCTGATATTAGCTATTCTTAGCAATAGTAACAGTAACCTCACTATTATTATTTGGGTATTCTGACCATCATTGGCAAGATTTTAGACCTCTGTGATTAGTGTACAAGAGAATATGAGGTATGATTTGGATCGAGGGACGTGTACTCAAGTACTTTTGTTCCCTGGTTCTTTAAAACTTACCATACTAACAAGTAACACAGCAACAAGGTATTTTTTTCATAGACAAAATAACAGGCTTATAAAGATGAAGTGGTTTGACGTCCTAATAAAAGCTAATACGCATCATGTCAGTACCAAGCATGCAATCCGATACATACTGTTAAGTCTACTTGAGATTTGCTGAAGTGTATTGAGGAGAGGGAGAGAAATGTATATATATTATCACACTACACTTTGTGTCAAAGTGGATAAGAACACTGAAATGCCACCACAGCTCAATAGTGGATATGTGTGGTTTGGTGTAAATAGAATTTGAGGTACTTGGCTATGACTATGGTCCTTGAAAAAATAGTGTGTATGCTCTGTCCTTAGTCAGGTTCTCTTAAACCAAGATTGGCAGAAGTGTATGTGAACCCAGAAAGCCCCATTTGCCCATTTCCCTTGACGAAGAAGTTCAGGCTTCCCCACTTGGTAGTGAGGGGCGAGGATGGAAGGGCCTTTTCTTCCAGCCCTGGGCCCTGCCAGCCAAGGTGTGTCAGGGGCTGAATTGGCGTTTCCAGCAGCGCATCAGGCACTAGATTTCTTTCTGGAATGACATAAAGCAGAGCAGATAATTTGAGGATATCCTGCCCATCTGCCCTGGCTTTCCTCTGCTCTTGGCTGAGATTATTAATTCACAGGACGAGGAAGTACTGATACACACAGTGTTTTTGCTAGATAAATCTAAAGTTCTGTCATAAGCCAGCTATTGAATAGCGTTGGCTATTTCCACAGCAGTAGAATGAGTTTTTAGTGGCCAAAGACATCTGTGGCTCAGATTGGAGGAGGAAGGATTGGACCACTGAAAATGAAGTGTAGAAGATATCTTTTCTTCCCGTACGGTGGCTGGTCTACATAGTAAAACCTGCCTGTTTAATTTATATTGCGTGCTGAGTTGTTTTGGGTGGAGAAATGAGAAAGACATGTTTTTAAACCCGTGTAGTATGTCTTCTTTTTCTTGTGAAGACACAGTTTCATTGTGGGGGGCAACAGAGATTGCCTCAGACTACTTCTGGTCCTGCCTCAGCCTCTGGAGTGCTGGAGTTACAGGCATGCATCCCCATACCTGGCTCTTACATTTCTTTTTCTTACATTTGCTCACTTGTTTGGTTGTTGTGTGAGGTTCACGTGTGTACATGCATGTCCTAACACATCATACGTGGAGGTCAGAGGACAGCTCGTAAGAGCCCGTTTTCTCCTTGCATGTGGGTCATGTGGATTGCACCAGCCATCAGGCTGGGCAGCAAGTGATCGTATCAACTGAGCTACCTCACCAGCCCATGCCTGGCTTCTTGAACACTTTTTTCCCTCAAAGTTATTTCTTTTACTTTTGAGATTATAATTACATCATTTCCCCCTTCCCTTTCCTCCGTCCGGACCCTCCCACGTACCCCTCCTTACTCTCTTCTGAATTCATGTCATGGCCTCTTCCTTCATTAGTTAAAATAGATTTGGGGCTGGAGATGCACCTGAATTGGTAGAGTGCTGGTCTAGTATGTCTGAAAACTTGGATTTAGTCCCCAGCCATGCATAAACAGGGCATGGTGGCATGTGTCTGTAATCAAAGCAAACAGATTTTTTTATTGTTTGTAATACCAACATCATGTGAGATTGGACTTAATTTTAAGGGTTTAAGTTGTGTGTGTGCATGTGTGTGTGTTGGGGAGGTTCTTAAAATTTGATTTTAAATGTTGTTTGAAGCGAGTTCTTGCCATGTAGTCCTGACTAGCTTGGTACTTGCAATGTAGCCCAGATTGGCTTCAAATTCACTGTAATCCTCCTGCTTCAGACTAATGAATGTTGGAATTATAGACATATTCCACTATACTAGTCTCCTGTAATTATTTTCATTTTGATTTTGTTTTAAAGTTATAGACACAGTCCATATAAGAACCTAGCTGGCCTAGAACTCATATAGCCAAAACTGTTTAGGACTTGTAGGAATCTTTTTGCATGTATGTATGTATGTATGTATGTATACCACATGCATGCTTGGTACTCATCAAGGCCAGAAAAGGGCATCAGATCTCCTGGAGCTGGAGTTAGGGATAGTTGTGAACCACACTATATGGGAGCTGGGAATTGAACCTGGGTCCTCAATAAGAGCAACACATGCTCTTAACTGCTGAGCCATCTCTCCAGTCTGGATGTTAAGTCCTAAGTCTGTATCTGTTTAGATGATTAACTGGGGTCCCATGTTTGAAAACAAGTTCAAATAACTCAATCCTCCCAACAACTTGTCATTTCAAATGCACCAATGTCACGGTAGCTGAAAGGAAGCTGGAGCCTCTCTTTGAATCAGCTCCTGATGGTGGTTACTTTCTGAGTATTTGGCAGAGCAGGGGAGGATTCCTGGCTGACTCAGTGTAAGCAGATTCTTACTTGCCTCTTTTTCTTGGCAGAGGGAGTCTGAGAATTGCATAGATGAAGGAACGATAAGACGGGTTCTTTCTTTTTAGAGAAAAGTGAGTGGAAATCCCCGAGGCAGTGGCTTTGCTCCTGGTTAGCTCTCCTCTTTTCCGGCATGCAGTGCCTCCCCCCCCCCCCCCCCCCCACACACACACACACGGGAGAACTTCAGTTTCTGCTGAGGTTCTCTCTCTCTACATTGTAGTAAAAATTCCAGCCGGGCAGTGGTGGCGCACGCCTTTAATCCCAGCACTCGGGAGGCAGAGCCAGGTGGATCCCTATGAGTTCGAGGCCAGCCTGGACTACAGAGCGAGATCCAGGACAGGCACCAAAACTACACAGAGAAACCCTGTCTCGAAAAACAAAACAAAAAAATTTCAAGTAGATTCTTGGTGAAAGTCCTTGTAGACTCCCCAGTGGTGGAGCACATGGCCATGACTTGCATCCTCCAGCACCACTAAAATAAATGCATACATAAATTAATTCTTGGCAGTAGTCTTTTAAGATCAGCTCAAAATAAGATCTAAGAGGGATGCGTGCAGTTGTATAGTGAAATGTTCAAAGAAGCATAGCGCGAGTGATTGACTTAATGAGTGCTGGATGCTTTTAAATTTTACTTTTGTATTGACGAGTCAAGACTCATGAGTTATAGTCAGGCCCTATCCTAAGTGTGGGGCACTGGGATCCTTGAGAGCTGGGACGGATGGGAATTAGGAGGCAGCAGGCAGGAAGGAAGCAGACGTGGAAGCGATGTTGCTCTGCTGCTTCCTTCTCATCTCCAAGAAAGAATCTGTCATCTGTCATCAAAGACTTAACCAACGGAGAGGTTTAGGAAATGACAAGGTGCTCCTTCTTCGAAGTTCAGAATCCTCCTGCGGCAGCCCCATGAATGTGTGGCTGGATGGATAGACCGCTACATAGCATTTCAAGTCGAAAGCAAGCTTCCATCGACTCGGGCACTTGCAGAAGGACTGAAGTCCCCTTCCCAGTCTCACTCGCTGTTAGGATCTCCAGGTTTTCCTGTCCCTTGGTTCCTGCTGCTGCTGGGATCCAGGTCAGGGCTTTTCCACCCACTCCATGCTGGCCACACCGTATCACACCTTGTAACCCAGCAAGTCATTGCTTCATATCTCTGCCGAAAGTGTTGATTCTGCTTATTCGATTCTGAGGATTTATTTATTTGTTACTTAGTTTACTCACTTCTTTTTATACTAGAGATCAATCCCAGTACCTCAGGCGTGCTTTGCAAGTATTGGGCCACTGGGCTGTCTCCTGAGCCCTCATTGTGCTTACTAGAAAAGTTGAGAGTAGAGAGACCTCAGCTCACACGCCCGGTTGCCTCACATCTCATTCTCCTTTGCTCTAATTGTGGTCTGTTTCTCCCTGTCTGCTGAAGCACGCCCTTCCGGGCTCCATTCACTCATGCGTTAATCCCTCAGCAAGTAGACACCTGGGCCTGGCAGCCAGTGCAGTAATGGCCCTTCCCCGCAGGTTGGCTCTACCGTCCTCTTTGAGGCTCTGTCCAACTGCTCAGACTCCCACTGAGCCCTTCCTCCTAAAATTTGTGTGGATCTTACCACTTCTTATTTTTGTAAGGGTCGCCTTTTTCCTTTGAAGTACTTTATCCATGTAAAAATATGTAAGTAATATAAAAAGCCAAATCCTTTTTCATCTTATGTTATTTGGAAATGACTCAGAGACCTTTTCAGATTTTTTAAAAATCTCTACCTATATTATATATTATATATTATATTAGAATTTTTTCTCAATAAAAGTGGTGTGGTTTTTTTTTGTGAGACATTACATTGGTATTGAAGGAAGTTGAGTCAGGCAGGATCATGGAGGAGAAAGTATATTGAAAAATATAATTTAAAATGCTTCTGAAAATCTTTTCCACTTCCACAGTTAGGGACAAACAACATTCCTTTGAACTTCGATTCATTGTACTTTCTTTGATCTCGTTCAAAATATTTATGTTTCATTAAAGTTGTTTTAGCGATACACTTTATTACTCTTTCCTATAACCTTTGCCTTTGTCTGAGATGACATTAATTCCCTCTAGGTTTTGGAAATTGAAGATTTTCCATGTTGGTAGAAAATGGGATACTAAAAACATCTGTTGTAGAATTCTGAATCTGTGAATGTGATAACCAGTTTAATCTGCAGATTTAAAATAAATTAATAGACTACACTTTAAAAAATATTCTTATTAAAACCACCTGTCTGTATTTTATTTAAAACCAGGGCTAATTGTATACATCAAAAATCATTTTAATTGGGTGTAGCAGCCCACACCTTTAATCACAGCACTTGGGGACACAGGAGGCCATCTTATCTGTATAACCAGTCCCAGGCCAGCCAGGGTTACATAGTAAGACCCTGTCTCAGTACAAAAATAAAAAAAAAAAATTAAAGGTCATTTTGACACCACCTATAGGTCATAACTTGGTTTTAAAAGGATGCTGGTGGTCATATATTAGACTCCAGACAAAGAATTTACTTTCTCATGAACCCAAAGGCTTTGATGGAGGCATTTCTATCCATATGACACGTGGGGAGGAATGCCATCAGATGCCACCACCATCTGGCTGCGGTTCATTTCTAATTGTAGTTTTGAGGATTTTTAGAGATTCTGTTAAAGAAATTATATCTGAAATACTTAAATGCTCTAGAAAGACCTTGGGGACCTAAGAACTAAGCACATTCTGTCTGTCTTTTCCTTTTGTTTGCCTGTTTTTGTGTTGTTTGAGACAGTCTCATGTAGCCTATGCCAGCCTTTAACTTCCTGTGGAGTCAAAGGATGGTCTTGGAACTTCCCCATCCTAGAGCTAGGGTTACAGATGTGCGTCGCCATGCCTGGTTCCTGCAGTACTGCGGAGCAGACTCGGGGCTTTGTGCTTGCTAGGCAAACACTGTAGCACCTGAACTACATCCTCAGACCTCTTCTGGTTTTGTTCTTTTGAGACAAGGTGTCATGTAGCCCCAGGTGACCTGAAATTCACTTATATAGCCAAGATGACCTTGAACACCCCATCTTCTTACAGTCTTCATGCGTCCACCTCCCAAATGCTGAGATTATAGACTGTGCTACCTCGCCTAGCCAAATGTGCTTCTTTAGTACTGAATTAAAGTAGATCTGATGGGAGACCTAGTGATTACCATAGTTAGAGATTGTACTGATAAGAGTATACCATATTTTCATGCCTCAGCTATCATTTGTTATAAAAAATATCTGTGATTTCCATGGTGATAGCCACAAAGATTGTTAATACTTCTGGGGTTTGCTGCCAATACTCATGGTAGAAAGAAACTCTTATTTCCTCTAAAGATTAGTGAAAATGGGACTGGGTGTGATAGCTCACGCCTCTAATCCCAACCCTTGGGAAGCAGACGCAGGCGGATCTTTGTGAGTTTGAGGCCAGCCCGTTCTTCATTGTAAGTTCCAGGACAGCTAGAGCTACACAGAGTATCACCGTTTCATAGAAAGAAAACAGTAAAGGTGCGTGCACAGGGAGTCTGTCTGCCTACGTGCTTGTTTCTGGCCATCCGCGGTGCAGATACCCTGAATTCTACCAGGGGAGATGGCTACAAGGCCAGTCTTTCTTTAATCCTGAGTGCAGATTTGACCCAGATTCCCTGCAAGTAGCCGAATGTCTCCGTTTCGGGGGCTTGTTTTGGCAGAGATTTAGTGAGAACTTGTTGCTAGTTTCTCACAGTTTTCGTCAGACTTGTGGGCTCATCGCAACTGTTCCCATTGGAGAAAACACGGAAATTCAGCTACACGTGAGCTCACTTTGGGGCTTAGATGTGCTTCGTTCTCTTGGCTGTTGCAGAGTCAGCTACACTTGTCTCCCTCAGCCTAAATTTCCTCTGTTGACTGAGTATTAGGGACAACTATGGACAAGGGTTTCTTTACACTTGAGAGTGGGTTAACTGTGCCCAGGCCCTTTCTGTGCACTTGAGAATGTCACCTGATCCACTGGAGTCTTAGAAGACTCAAAATAACGGCTTGAGAGCCTTCCTATGAGTTTGACTCCTTAAGTGAGTTCTCGACATGCCTAGCCAGTCTAAAAGGGTCCTGGGGACAGTTCTACCCATTCTCAGATGTGCCTCCAGATTTCATCCCAGCATGAACTTGGGGTCAGGTTTGCTTCATGAGTCCTGAGAAACTGCCTTTTTTTTTTTTTTTCCAGGACCAAAGTCATCAAAATCTAGGGTAGATAGACAAGGTTTTTTTCATTACTCTGCCCTGCATTAAGGTACTCAATTGAGGTCCAAATCCAGCCTGTGTTCCAATACAGGAACTCCATCACCCAAGAAAGGAGCTTTTCTAATGCACAGATGGTGTTTCTTGCATTCCAAGGCCTGAGTCTGGAGGGAAAAAAAGCCCAGAAAGGCCCCTTTCTAGCTTACACACATGCCACATTTGCAAAAAGACAGGCCTAGACCACACATTTAAGGACTAGAATTGAACTGGTATTTGAAAAACGGAAGAATGAGAGTCCAGGGCCACAGTACCTTTTCATTAGGAATGATGTGAACACTAGTCGATGTCTGAGCCCCAGGTGTCAGGGTTCTTGGCATCTTATGCAAGGATTGAAATGAGTGCCACAGATTTCAAGGTAGCTAGCGAGGGACTTCATTCAAGAGCAAATAGGACGGAGCTGAATACACCTGTCAAGAATGACAGCTGGCCACATATGAGTGAGAAAGGTACCCAAGGGCCCTAGGTCTGCTGTGACTTCTTCTACGGGCTCCAGAGGAAGGGGATATCGATTGCTAAGGTGCATAGCTTGGTTGGTTCCCTACTTTAATCAAAGGTTTCAGTTAAATAACCATTCTTCTGCTGTGCATAGCCCTTCCCATGATGTAGCTGATCCTTTCATGTGTGGCACACCCAGTTATGGTATATAGGGGATTCTAAAAGCTCACTCACAGCCACAGTTTTCCTTAGTGCGTAGTTCCAGCATTAGTTCAGGCTGAGTGTGTCTCTGCCCATATACCCAGTAACCGGGAGTACATCTGAATGGAAACCGGCAGCGGGAGGACTGTTAGGAAGGAGGAACTTGTTCTGTTCTTCAGTGTGGGGTGGACTAGATACGCAGCTTCATGCAGGTCTCTATCTAAGTTGCGAGGCGCACGGTTAGAGAAGTGTGTGCACTTTTCTTCTAATACCGGCACCTGGGAGGTGGTAGCAGGAAGATCAGCGGTTCAAGGTAAACTGAGTCCGAGGCCAGCCTTTTGGGATTGTTTTTCACAATCATAATTTTAAAACGTTTTTCATAGTGATCCCCCCAAAAGTAATTTGAAATATGGCAAAAGACAAATGATCAAGGTAATGATCTGTGTTACTTACAGTTAAAATGATCACACCACTTCTCCAGTTCCGTGAACTGGCAGGAGTGAGATAAGATGCTATAACACCTGCTGTACCCGGCCAACAGATTTAAGACGACCATCAGGCAATAAAACAGAGGAGGAAATCCTATGTGGTGCTGAGACATAGCGAGCATTTATAAAGCCAGAAGGAAATCATTCAAAACTGTACTCCTGCTCATAGTGGTAGCACATACCTGCAACCCCAGCACTCAGGAAGCTGAGGCAGGGGAATGGAAAGCTGGAGGCCAGCCTGTGCTACATAGCAAGACACTGTCCTTTTGAAAAGCCAAAATCAAGCTGGGTGGCTGTGGTGGTTTGAAAGAAAATGGCTCCCATAGGGACTGTCACTGTGGGGAGTGGGCTTTGAGGTCTCCTGTGCTCAGGCTACACCCAGTGACACAGTTTACTTCACGTAGAAATCTCAGCTCCTTCTCCAGCACCATGTCTGCCTGCATGCCTCCATGCTCCTGCCATGATGACAGTGGACTACAACTCTAAAACTGTAAGCCACCCAATTAAATATTTCCCTTTGTAAGAGTTGCTGTGGTCGTGGTGTCTCTTCACAGCAATAGAAACCCTAACTAAGACAGTGCTATAATCATGGTACTTAGGAGATAGAGATAATATCTAGAGTTCAAGGTCAGTTTGGGCCGTATGAGAACCTGTTTCAAAAAAATGTATACATTCTTTTAGATGTTCATGGTTTAAATTTTCTTCATTATTGTTTAACTTACCAAATTTCTCATAATTGCATTTTATAATTAATGTAGGTTTCACAATATTTAAAGGTTTCATTTTTTGTTTGTTTATTTTTTCAGTCTAATTTAACTGCTCCCTGCTCCAGACTGGGTCTTGCTAATTTCCCTCAATCTTGTAATCCTCCTGCCTCAGTCTCCTGCGTAGCTGGGATTGCTGGCATCTATCCCCATATCTAGGCAGCCTTTTACATACCCAAAAGTGCTCTAGGGACCGGTGACCCCCAGTGGTGGAATGCTTGTTTAACCTGTGTGAGGCCTGGGCTTGATCTCTTAACAACGTAAAAATGAATGGATCAAATAAAAAGTAAATCAAAGTGCACTGAAAAAAAGTTGCAAGATTGTCCCCTGGCTAGACATTTCTAAACCAGGGGAGTACATTTTTTTTTTTAACACAATGAATTCTGATTACAGTTTCCCCTCTCTGATCTTCTCCCAGATCCTCTCCACCTATCCAACTCTATGCCTTCTTTCTCTGTTTAGAAAATGAACAGGCAAATAAAATCAAACCAGAATAAAACAAAACAAAAAAGAAAGAAAGAAAAACTTGGAATATACACACACACATAAAACAAAAACTCAGAAACCATAATATATAAGCAAAAGACCTATAAGGTTAAAAAGAAAAGAAAAGTCTAAATAAAGCATTATGAGACCAAAAAAAAAAAAAAGGTCTCCAAAAGTGTCATTGAGTTTGTTTTGTGTTGGCCATGTACTGCTGGCCGTGGGGACTTCCATTAAGTGTGGGTTGTATTTTTTCCCTTTGTGAAATTATCAGTTGATAACTGTGGTTATCAGTTGGAGATAGCCTCTGGGTTAGGGATGAGGGCTTGTGTCCACTTCCCCTCTCAGCCTGGGACCCCATCAGGGCCAGACCTTTGCAGACCCTTGGCATGCTGCTACAGCCTCTGAGTTCATTTCTGCATCCATCCTGTTGTGTCTGGAAGGTCTTGTTTCCTTGGTGTCCTCCATCCCTTCTTACAATCTTTCCTCCTCTTCAGCAGAGTTCCCTGAGCCCTAAGGGGAGGAATTTGATGAAGACACCCCAATTAGCAGTTTGTTTTCTTTTTGGTGTTTTTTTCCGAGGCAGGGCTTCTGTGTGTGTAGTCCTGGCTATCCTGAACTCACTCTGTAGACCAGGCTGGCCTGGAACCTAGAGATCCACCTGCCTCTGCCTCCCAAATGCTGGGATTAAAGGCATGTGCCACAACCGCCTGGCTTGAAGATACCTCATTTAGGATCAAGTATTCTGAAGGTCTCCACCTCTCTTCTCCTCCCCATCTCCCTCTCTGCACACGGTCCACTTATGGGTATTAGTGTTAGTTCCCATCTCCTTCAGGAGGAAGCTAATCTGATGATGGCTAAGCAAGATGCTAATCTATCCATATAACAGAGTGTCATTAGGAGGCATTTTATTGCTAAGTTCCTTTAGCAGTATTTGGTTTTCTAGGGAAGTAAGAGTTTAACCTCTGATTTCTTGGAAAGCACCCTATAAGTCTCTCTCCAAGCTGCCTTGAAGAAATCCGTCTTGTAACTTGACATGCAGACCTTCGTTTTGGTATTTTCAAATGATAGGCTCTTTGGAGAGTCAGGGTAATTTTAGGTTGCTTCTTTCAGACTGTGAGGCTATGTAAAATAGGCTTATTGCATAAATAGCCTTTCTTGGGACCTTGTAGTTCTGCTGGTCTTGCTAAACTCACTACGAATTTATAGAGGAAGGAAGAAACCTGAACAAACGCGGTAAGCCTTCTCCTCCAGCTTGGAACACTCTACTCTGGAATGAGACTCCTCCAAAGTTCATTTCCTGTGCTCTGCCACCAACTGCTTCAGCACACAGTCTAGGACTCTGGCCATCTGAAGGCAGAAAGTTCTAGACTTCCACTAATGACTGAAATTTAGTGACGATTGACCTTTAAGTGGTTTCTTTAGAAGTTGGTTGTTGGTTGGTTGTGATCAGGAGTGGTCAGGCTTGCTGGAAGCTCTGGTGTAGACAATGTAGGCCTTCCAGAAGATGTAGTGTTAACTCCTCTCGTCTTGGGCCTTACGTGAGTAGAAAAGGAACTCTCCTTACACATCTCTAATGTTGTACATGGTGCGTTTCCCTTTGGTTTGCCTTACTCATGTTAAGAGACAGGATGCTCAGGAGTTAATTAATCAATGGTGCCACCTGGTGGTCCAAGAGTACATTTTATGTTGTCCATATACCAGTAATTCTCTCTCCCTCTCCCCCAGCCCCTCTCTGTCTCCAAGATCTCCATCTCCCAATCCTCCTGCCTCCACCTCCCAAGTGCTGAGGTCATAGGCAGGCACCACCACTCCTGTTTTCTTTTTTCTTTCCTAGTTTTGATTTTTTAAAAACAATAGTCTCATTGGGTTTTGAGAAAGTGTGTGTGTGTGTGTGTGTGTGTGTGTGTGTGTGTGTGTGTGTGTGTGTGTGTTTAAACAACTCGACTTAATTTGTCTAGGCAGGGGCAGGAAATTCATGATGTTATAAATCTAACCTGGCAGTTGAAATGATCCTGCCCCCATGATTCCTGGGAACGTTTCTGCAGGGCCAGGTCTTAAGTGGGAGGTGGTAACATAGCCATGAGTGTGCAGGTTGTCTGTCTGGTCTCCTTCCCTGGTTGCACCCTGACTTCAGCCAGTCATGGCAGCGGTGGTTTTGGTGCTGCCTGACTCACAGTGACCAGTCATCGTCCTCATGCTGCCGCCAAGGTCCTGACTGACTCGTAACTGTTGATGGGGATCACGGACAGACGGACGGACGGATTAGCTGCAAAGTCGAATTGTAGAGACCATTGTCACTTTTTTAAAATCGGCAGAAGGCTGACTTATCTGCATCCATTTCTTGATTAATAGCTTGTTGTAGCAGGGCTGGAGAGATGACTCAGTGGTTAAGAGCATTGGCTGCTCTTCCAGAGGACCTGGGTTCACTTCCCTGCACCCACATGGCAGCTCACACCTGTCTGTAACTCCAGTTCCAGGAGATCTGACACCCTCACGCAGACATACATGCAGGCAAAACACCAATGCACATAAAATAAATAACTTAAAAGGATAGCTTGCTGTAACAGCATCTGTAGTTTATTTTCTGTGTAGTACCTATACTGGGCCCCTGTTCCTAAAAGCTCAGGCTAGCAGGCCAGCGGCCTACTTTGAACACTAGACCAAACCTAAACCAACCAACCCAACAAACAAACGCAACTTAGACGCTTGTCAGGCTCTGGAAAGTGACTCTGAGGTCAGGATATCCTAATGGGTGTGTCTTCCAGGAAGCTTTCTTGGGATAAAGAAATGATTGCATGTGGAGAGATGTCCTTCCGTATAGAGGAACAAAAACTGAAAGAGAGGAACCTGCCCCGAGCCTGA
The DNA here is from genome assembly GCF_007827085.1 of Peromyscus californicus insignis. Lineage (NCBI taxonomy): Eukaryota > Metazoa > Chordata > Mammalia > Rodentia > Cricetidae > Peromyscus > Peromyscus californicus. The sequence goes on from NW_026294535.1 coordinate 12,687,662, forward strand.
CATTGAAGTCACTCTGCTTCCCCATCTAGACTCTTCGGCTAATGACAAGCTTTGGGCCAAGCACTTGGACCTTAGGAACAGCTATTAAAAGGGGAAGTTTGGGCTGGCAGGATGACTCGGGCGCAGAGGTGCTTACTGCCGTCCTTCTGACCTGAGTTCAATCCCCAAACCCCCATGGGAGAAGGAGAGAAGCAGCCCTTACAGTTTGCCCTCTGACCTACACATGCACATTGTGGCCTGCCTGTGCCTCACACAAATACACATATAATAAAGAAAGAAATGTTAAAAAAAAATCAAGAAGGATAAGTTTGTCATAACGCCAACACTTGTTTTGTTTTGTTTTTGAGACCCCGTCTCTGTACTGGAGGCTAGCCTTGAACTCATCAGCTTCCCACGTGCTGGAATTACAGGCATGAACTATTTACTATACAGGCCTCAATACTAGCACTTTTAGCCATAGGCTTGTTAAACACAGACTCATCAAACATGGCTTACATATGGAGTGTATCTTGAATAGCGTCAAGGTAAGAATAGCTTGTTTTTTTTTTTTTTTTGAGACAGAGCCTCCATCTGTTGCCCAGGCTAGCCTGAAAGTCACCATGTAGTCTAGGCTAGCCTTAGACTCTGGGCGATCCTTTTGCTTCAGGCTCCGAAGAGCTAGGGTTATGGGCATGAGCCACCGCACCTAGCTTAATAAGCATTTTTTTCTAATGTGTGAGAGGAGGCTAAGCATAGTGTATAAGCAATATACTTCGGTGATATTATGGTTTTTTTCATATTTCATCAGAGGCATGCCTTCCTACGGGTCTAAATTTATAGTGACCTTCCCTGGCGAAATGGAAGCTTTGCCATGCCTGAGGGAAGCTTACTGCGGTCATATACAACACCTTGTCAGGTCTACTCCATGCTGGATATTTATAATGCACATGTCCAGACTCCATGGGCTCTTGGGTCATTATCCCAGAGACAGAGACTTTTGAAGTTTGAGTGCTTTATCTGTCATTGTTTGGGAAAACCAGTGCTGACATCCCACATTTCCATATTCGTTTGTGAGCACGACTTGTGAATCTCTAGGCTGGAATGATACCTTTTCACATCACGGAACTGATACCGTTTGGGTCTGGTGCACTCAGCTTCCCAGCATGCTTCGTCTTCCCCCTTTCTGCACTTGTGCTGATGCGCTGGGCTTTAGAACTGTCCGACTTCAACCTTTGTTTAGAGAACTTGCTGGGTGTTAGTGGGTGGTGGGATAGGAGAGAAGGCATAAAGTGAATAACTGCCATGTCATGTCCTGTTCAAGGGAGAAAACAGTGCTTCCAGATGGAAAGTTTTGTAGGGGGAGGGGGACCTGAGAAGAGCCTTGGGAACTGCCAGTTGAAGACCAGGGATGTAGTTCAGTGATAGACCATCCTCTAAGCATGTCCACGGCCCTGGGTTCCATCCCCAGCACCACACATAGACAACCACGGAGAAGATGAGTCAGATTCTACTTGCAGAGACAGAAGAAGGGATTCACAAGAAGAGAGAAGTTAGGGACAGAAATCATGGAGCCAGGAAAGACATGGGAAGAAGGACAAGGGGCCTGGGTTACATACTAGCAAGCAAGTGAGAAAAGTAAGTCACGGACCGTACAGTGGGCGATGGTAAGTTCTAAAGAAAGAAACTGGATGGATATCAAGGACATCCAGCGTTTCTCAGCAGAGAAGTAAGTGTTGTCTGAAGTCCAGTGACATATGTTGGTATTAAAGATTCATTAAATAGGATCTCCTCATATTGTAAGGCACAGCGCACCGTGTTGTTTATTTACAGACCATCTTTATCTAGCCTAGCGTTTCTCGACCTCAGCCACTTCGACGATTGGGTTATCTGCTGTGAGGCTGTATCAAGGATGTTTAACTGCATCCCTAACCTCCAGCCACCAGTTGCCGCCCCTTCCTCCCTGCTGAGACAGTGGAAAGGGCCTCCAGACATTGCCAGATGTCCTCTGGGGCAGATGTATCTGCAGTAGAACACACGGGGAGTTACTTTGGTGTCCTGAGTATTGGTAGATTCCTAGATTGAAAAATTTGTCTTGGGGGCCTTCAATGTGTTAATGTCTTGAGGTTTTGTACTAGGGCCTTAGATTAAGGTATTTCATGTATGATGGGTAAACATACTAAGTAAACATGAGGAAACCTGGATTACATTTTTGGCTCGGGGACAAAAAAGTTGTGTGACTCAGGTGAGATGGTTTACTTCGTCATATGATACTACACCTTCTCTTTTTCTTTTCATGTTTCTTGATTGTTTTGTTTGGCAACTGTTCACTGTGTAGCGCAGACTGTGTTGGCCTCAAACATTAGATCCTCCTGCCTTTTGCCTCTGGTCAGGGGTGAGGTTATAGGTGTATGCTCCAAGCCCTGCTGATTTCTTATCTTACCTCTTAGAGCAGTGGTTCTCAATCTGTGGGTCTTAACGCCTTTGGAGATTAAAGGACTTTTTCACAGGAGTTGCCTAAGACTATTGGAGAGCACAGATATATACATTATGATTTCTAACAGTAGCAAAATGACAGTAAGTTAGCAATGAAATCATTTTATGGTTGGGATCACCTCAATGTAAGGAACTGTATTAAAGGGTCACAGCATTAGGAAGGTTGAGAACCACTGCCTTACAGTCTGTAGTTCTGGTTCTATATGCCTGATCTCAGGGTATTGAACTTTCACAGTTGAGCTAAAAATAAAACTGAAGTATTAAATTAAAAAGGTGAGTTGGGGTTTGTCCGAGTGGCATTGTTCTAAATACTGTGCTTCGTTCTTTTCTAGACTATTTAAAGAACCTCCTAGAAGACTCTGCAGATCACAGGAACACCCAAGGTACTAACCTTTGCAGCCGTCTGTGGTACAAAAGCTTTAGTATTGTGCGCGCTTGGGCCTGGGAAGGAAAAACGTACTGAGAACAAAACCCTTGTGTGAAACTCCTTTGGAAAAGTTCCCTCGGGCTGGAACTAGGGGAAATGGCAGAGGGCTGCTGGAGGCAGTGATGGCCGTCCCTGGAGACCCCCAGGCTGGCCTCGAGGAGCGTGGGGTCCATCTGGCCTGGCCAGGAAGTCCCTTCCCTGTGTATTCTGTCACTCAGTTGCAGAGGGTTCCATCTGTAGAGGTCCATTTCTCCATCTTTCATCTCCAACCAGAGACTGAACCAGATGATCTGTGAAGTCATTTTAAGCTGGAAAATCATTTCCACGAAGTGACTAAACTATAAGTCAAGGATGAAGTTTCAGCCAGGCGTGGTGACACACACATGTAACCCCAGTACTTGGGAAGCTAGGAAAGGATTGCCGAGAGTCTGCGGCTAGCCTGGGCTACAGACTGACACCCTGACCACAGACAAACAAAGCGACCCGTAAAAGGATAAAATCTAAAGTAGCCTGTTATTTTGAGAACATTTGTGGCTAGTGACTTAATACCTTTCCATCCCCCGTAAACCTCAGCACCCCACCCCCACCCCCACATTTTGGAGCCAAGATTTAATAATGTACTACAAGCTGACCTCAAACACAAGTCTTCCCAGGTTTGAGGATTACAGGTGTGTGCCTCCATAGCTGGCCTTTTTAGTCAGGAAAATAGCCTCCACAGCACACGGAAGTCTAGTCTCTGTCCTTTTCTCCCTGCCTCTCCATCTCAGATTAACTCCGGTCAAAGTGTCTATTTATCATCACACAACCACTTCCAGGGGTTATCAGAAATTCGTTAAACAAGTCCAAGTCCACTCCATTCATTTATGACTGTTGATCATATTCTTATACATTCTGTATATCTTCAGATTTCAAACTTGAGTGAGCATGGGGGCTAGAGCATATATGGCTCAGTGGTTAAGGGCACGTATTCTTGCAGAGGACCTGGGTTCAGTTCCCAGCACCCACACACTGGCTCACCGCCATTCATAACTCCAGTTCCAGGGGATCTGGTGTCCTTACCTGACCTCTGCAGGCATCAGACATGCACATGGTGCACATACATGCAGACAAAACATTCATACACATAAAATAAAATAAAGTTTTAGAAATTGAGCTTGTTTCAAACCCATTTTTAGAGATTCATAATCATTGTCTCATCATCAATTTTTAAAACAAGGTTTAATTAATAGTAGCATCGGTTGGCTTAAAAGTTGCTATATAGCCAAAGATGACTTTGAATTTCTATTCTTCCCACCTCTCTGCCCTAAGTGCTGTGGTTACAGATACTTGCCACCACGTCTTGCTGTTTTGTTTTGTGGCAGAGTGGCCTTGAACTCATGATCCTCTTGCTCAGCCTCTTTCGGATGCTGGGATCATAAGCCTGTGCCTTTACTCCCCGCTCAGTTTCTTTGACGTAATTGTTATTTGTGATGCTATAAATTCAATTCAGGGCTCATGCTAAGCAAATGCTCTACCACTGAACCACATCCACAGCGTAGAGTTAGAATTTTAAAATCATTTTATTTTAAAAGAAAAGTTTGAGGTTCCCCAAACAATGTTTTATGTCTTCAGTAAAAACGTAGTACAGTTGATGAAGAAGTTTAAAATCTCCATCAAATAAATAATAAAAGTGATAGCTTTAGAGTGAAGATGCCCTAAGCTATACATAGTCATTTGGAAAGAGGAAAATATGATAGTTGTAGAGGCAGAGAAGATTGGCTTAGGAAAAAGTAGGACTGTAGATGAGTTGGAGTAGGCAGGAGGAAGAGGAGGCATTACCGTCCAGAGTCTGTCTCATGAAGAGAAAAAAAGTTAGACCTGAGGTTGTAGGTCAGCAGTCTACAACATACAACACATGCTGAGCACACACAAGGCTTGGGTTTGTTCCCCAGGACACCCTCTCACACCAATATTATAGTGATCTTGGCAAACAGAGCCCCAAGAGACTACTCTCCATGTCCCAGGACTTCTGCCTTCAAGGAAATTAGTCACTGATTCTGGAGATGAAGCAAGTAAAGAGTTTGAGATGAAGGATCTTGATTCATGGAGATTACCCACCTTCAAAAAAGCACAGAGTAAATAAGCAGTGGCCAGTGGGATGCAGTGTGGTCAGAAGCAGAGCAGTAAGCGGTGTGGCCAGCAGCTGTGGGTAGACTGTACCAGCAGGGAAGGAAGATAACACAAATTCACCCTTCTACTCTACTAACCTAAACAAAGATGCTTACCCGCACATATGACAGGGACATTTTGAGACAAACAGTAAAGATGTTGAAGGAGACACCACACTCTCCCAGAGATAGAGAGCCAAACTAAAGGGTAGAGTCATTAGCATCTCTTAAGGAGATGACACCCAGAGAGTAGAATTGTAGAGCTTGAGACCAGATGACCAAGTAGCAGCATCTTGACCATTTATCCACTTGGTCCTAAGGTTCTCAACCCTGTTCACTGTGAACTGCAGCAAGCCAGAGAGAACCATCAGTGTGTGCTGTGAGGATAGTGTCAGGTGCATAAGTTCTGGCATATGGTAGGTGTAGCTGAAGTTTTCTCTGGTCCTGCCCAGCCCCACGGACCCCACAGCTGCTTATAAAATAATCACTCAGAAGCTTATATTAATTAAAACTGCTCAGCCATTAGCTCAGGCCTGCCACTGACTAGCTCTTACATTTAAACTCAGCCCATTTCTGTTAATCTATATGTTGCCACATGTTCCGTGGCTTTACCTGTGTGCCGTTACATGCTGCTCCCTGAACAGTGGGCTGGACTCAGCCTTCCTGTTCCCAGAATTCTCCTTGTCTGTTTATCCCACCTATACTTCCTGTCTGGATACTGGCCAATCAGCATTTTGTTTATCAACCAATCAGAGCAACACATTCACAGCATACAGAACATCCCACAGTGGATAGGGATTGCCATATAAGTAAACCCTACTTTCCTTTATAACAGTGATAAGGTTGGGAGTGTGGCTCAATAGTAGAGCCCTAGCCTAGCTTGAATGAAACCTCAAGTTCTGTCTCCAGAATATCTTACACACACACACACACACACACACACACACACACACACACACACACACACACACACGGTTTTTTTGTTTTTTTTTTTTTAATTTATTTATTATGTTGTATACAGTGTTCTGTCTGCATGTATGTCTGCCGGTCAGAAGAGGGCACCACATCTCATTACAGATGGTTGTGAGCCACCATGTGGTTGCTGGGAATTGAACTCAGGACCTCTGGAAGAACAGTCAGTGCTCTTAACCGCTGAACCATCTCTCCAGCCCTCACACACAGTTTTTAAGTAGTAATATTGAAGAGAACCCATGTTTAAGGAATACAGACACCTCCAGGATTGGTGCTAGGTAGAGTACCCAGAGCCAGGCATGATAACACAGAAACATAATCCCAGCATTCAAGAAGCAGAATCAAGATCAAGAATTTAGGGGACGGTGGTGGCACACGTCTTTAATCCCAGCACACGGAAGGCAGAGGCAGGTAGATCTCTGAGTTTGAGGCCAGCATGATCTACAGAGTGAGTTCCAAAACAGCCAGGGCTACACAGAGAAACTCTGTCTGTTGTTTAAATCTTTGCATGCAAAGTATATGTTTTATTATTGAGCTATACTTCCAGCCTCTGACTCTCAAATAATTATTTCTCACAACTCCTGCTTGCTTTATCAGAATCATTTTTCCCAAGACAGTTTATGGTAGGAAAGACCTTCGCTACTAGGTAAAGTCCTGTTCTTGCCCCTGTAAACTTCAGCAGAGTAATTCCATCTCAGCAAGCCCCGTGACACGGAATCTGTGGCTCCTTAGGGTTGTTCCTTGTTTGTTTTGTTTTAGCCTGTTTTCCCCTCACTGAATCTTTTTCCTCCCTTTGGTTTTTCGAGACAGGGTTTCTCTGTGTAGCTTTGTGCCTTTCCTGGATCTCGCTCTGTAGACCAGGCTGGCCTTGAACTCACAGAGATCCCCCAGGCTCTACCTCCCGAGTGCTGGGATTAAAGGCGCGCACCACTGCTGCCTGGCTCCCTCACTGAATCTTAATGTCTATAGTTCTGGTTACTCACAGGCAGCCAGGGCGTTAGTTGCTGTGTAGTAGGTCTTTTGTCAACTGGAGCTGCTTAATGCTGGGATCTGTTTGCTTCCTTAGTAATGACCAAACACCCTTTCTATTCCTGCATATTTTAGATGCCCTAGCTGTTGTCATAGAGGTAGCCAACCATGCCAACGACACCATGAAGCAAGGGGTAAGTCTGGAAGTCAAGGGCTGGTATACTGTGGAACCTGGAAGCACAGCCATCACATGTGTTACATTGCCTCTCTGCAGGACAACTTTCAGAAGCTTATGCAAATTCAATACAGCTTAAGCGGACACCATGAAATTGTGCAGCCTGGGCGGGTAAGTGTTTTAGAATACCTCCCACAGTTTAATACAGTGTATTTAGGCACTGTCTGTAGCTACTTTTATTTTAGTTTTGAAAACGAGTTGTGTTACTCTTCACTGACCTAATATGCATCGTTCTATCCATTCAAAACACTGTGTTATAAGTCACAGTGACAAGCAATCCAATTCAATTAGGAGAGAGGCAGAGGAGCCCGTGGAGTTCCAATAAAGTGATTTAATGGGATCATTTGATTTTGTAGTACCAACTGAACTCACACAGCTTTGAAGGCGTGTCATTTAAAATCTATCGAGAGGCCGAGAAGGGAAAGAGATTGTTTGGATGCTCCTCATAGAGCACAGAAGTGGTCTAAGAAATGAATTCAGGAAGTTGCCACATGTAATTGTCAGGTCATTGGATGTGCCTCAAGGTCAAGTACACACAGGCAATTATGTGTCAGTCCACAGAGTACCCCGGGGGCCAATCCAGGATTTATGAAACTGATTGTTATGTATGATTGCTTTTAAAATTTATTTATAATTTTTGTTTTCTTTCCATTTTTGTCTTTTTAAGAAAAAATAAGTTATATTTGTGTGTTGCGGGGGTGTCAAAGGACAACTCCTGGGAGACTTCCCTCCTACCATGTAGGTCTCAGGGATTGACCTCAGGCCATCAGGCTTTGCGGCCATTACCTTTACCCACAGAGCCATCTCACTGGCCCCTTTTTATCTTCCTTGAGGCCGTCTCATATAACCCAGGCTAGCCTTGAGCTTCTGCTCCTCCTGCCCATCCCCACCTCTCAAGTGCTGGAATCACAGGATGGCACACCACCACATGCCTGGTTTATTGAGGTGCTAAAAATCAAGCCCAGAGCTTCAAGCATGCCCTGCAAGCTACTGAGCACATGGTCACCCTCTTTCTCTCTGAAAAAAATATTTAGTTGTTCATTTTTATTTTATACATGTGTATCATGTGCACCACATGCCTCTAGTCCCCTCAGAGGCCAGAACAGGGTGTCAGATCTCCTGGACCTAGAGTTACAGGCTGTTGAGGGCTATCCTCTGCATTGGCAGTTAGTAATCTTATCGGTCTTATACCCTGAGCCATCTCTCCAGCTCCTCACCTCCTGGTTTTTAGTCCCATTTCCAAATCACCTGTAGGGCTTATAAAGAAACCACCCTTGTAAAGGTCACAAAGAAGCAGTTCTGGGAGATGCTGAGAGGAAGTCCTGTGTGTTGTCGTTGTGTGGTGACACAGGACTAACTGAGTGTTTGCTTGGATGAATTAGGTGTTTCTCAAGGAAGGCACTCTGATGAAGCTGTCTCGGAAGGTCATGCAGCCCCGAATGTTTTTCCTGGTAAGAGGCTCTGTGTGTTTGACATGTCCGGGTCCCGGCTTAATGGAAGGCAGGTGGGGACATGAGCTCAGTGCACTCCGAGGCTTGGTGGCGTTTGGAGCAGCCTTGTCGCTTGTTTCAAGCATAGGAAATGCTGAGATCTAATTTTATTTTAAATTTGGAAGAATTGTTTTAATCCATTATTTATTCAGGCAGATTGTAATATTTTCATGTGATTTAGAATCCATAAAACATTAAATCTCTACCAGAACTTGAAAATGAAGCACAATTGCTTTTAAATTTTTCTGACAGGTAATCTTTCCCCTTTATCCTTGTGCGTTATTAATACCTTGGTTGCTGAAATTGGTTTTTGTAAGTGGCTTTGTGTTCTGTTTCTCCCTCCAGTTTAACGATGCCCTGCTGTATACAACACCCGTGCAGTCTGGGATGTACAAACTGAACAACATGCTCTCCCTGGCCGGGATGAAGGTCTGTGTGCTTTAGTACATTTTTCACTTACCCAAGCACGAGCAGAGAAGACCCCGTGAGATAGTTGTCTTTCTCACGCCCCTCATTCTTCTGTTGGCTGCTGCTGCTTATGCGTCCATCTGTCCATCCCTGTCCGTGGCTCGCTCTTCATTAATTTATTCAAGGGATAGTTATTGAGCACTACTATAAACAAAAATAGTAACAGATTCGGTAAAAATGTGAGGATGCATTAAAGGATGATTCATTTGGTCTCTGCCTCTTCCCAAACCTCCCTCCTGTACCCTGAGACTTTTCGGTGGTGCGGACGTGGCTCCCGTAAGTACACGGTACTGAAGAGCACTCTGCAGGCACACTTCACACACAGTCAGGAGCGCAGAGGGAGCGTGGCAGCACACACTTGCACTCTCACCCCGTGGCAGGAGGAGGCAAGAGGAGCAGGAACTCAAGGGCTTTCTCTGCACACAGTGAGTTTCAGGCTAGCCTCGGCTGCTTGGGACTCTACCTAAGCAGAACAGAAATAAATAAGATTGGAGTTTAGAGCCAAAGACAGGTTGGTGGTATATACTTTTAATCCCCCATCCACAGGAGGGTGAGCTTGGATCATTTGAGTTCAGGAGCTCAAGACCACCTTTGGCAGCATAGTGGGACTGTCATCTCAAATGTGTGTGTGTGTGTGTGTGTGTGTGTGTGTGTGTGTGTGTGTGTGTGTGGTCTTTTTAAAAGGCTTCGTTTGCGGCTGTGCTTTTATTTTGTTGCCCAAGCTGGACTGTGTAGTTGCGACTGGCCTTGAGCTCCTTATCCTCCTGCCTCCATCTCCCAAGTGCTGGAATCACAGATGTGAGCAGCCATACCAAGCTTTGTATAGATGGGAGTCTACTCTGTAGCCCAGGCTAACTGAGAAGTTGAGATCATCTTCTGCCTCAGATTCTGGAGTGCCGAGAGCCTCCATAGACAAGAAGAGCATCTTTCGATAGGTGTGGTTGGTGTGCTGCTTTAGGTAGACATTGGGAAATGCCAGGTGCTCCATAGTGAGACCCTTTCCCAAATAAAACGTAAAACAAAACCCACCACCTGAGAGAGAATCAGGGAAACCTTTCTGGGGAAAGACAGTGTGGCTTAGGCATGACCCAGGCCCCATGCTAGGACACTGGGGAAGGACATTCTGTAGAGTGAATATTGTGACCTATGGCTTGGAGATGGGGACGTTGGGCCTGCATGTGGAACCCAGAGTAGATGGCAGAAGACGGTAGATAAAGCGGAGTGGGGAGACCGGCTGTGGACATCAGTAGCCAGGGGTCTGGGCAACTTCAGCTACTGTTCACATGTCCCATGTGCAGCAGGCTAAGTTTGACAGACATTTGTACCCTCTTCCAGGTCAGAAAACCCACCCAAGAAGCATATCAGAATGAATTAAAGATTGAAAGTGTGGAACGTTCTTTCATCCTCTCAGCCAGGTGAGTGAGTGTGTGTGTGTGTGTGTGTGTGTGGTCATCACATAGTCACATCCACGTACACACATACTTGAAATGACATTTTGCCAGTGTAGCTGGCTCAGATAGTTTCTTTATTTTAATGTTGCTAGGTATTCTATTTATTCCTTTCGTAAAACCTCTTCCCATTTGTGTTTGTATTATCCCATCAAGCACATGACAGAACTGATAGGGAAATAGCAGTGTTCCTCTAATAGAGTAGTCATGCTGGACTTGTTATGCTGGGCATCTTTTAAAAGTATTGCAAAGTCTTCTCTAGTTTTAACACGAAGTGTTTCAGAACACCTGTGCTTTATACTTTACTAGAAAGAGTTCATGTATCATTAAGGTCCGTAATCCATGCAGTAGGTAATATCTCATTAAAAATGAGGAAACCAAGTTACAAAAAAGTTGAGTTTGCTCTCAATATAACAAAGCCAGAATGGAAATCAAGTCTTTTGCTTTTATATATATTGTTACCGTTGTGTGTGATAGCAGACTAACCTCAAACAGAAACCAACAGTGACTTACGTGTAATAAACCTGTCTGTCATAAGGGCTGGGCTCCTAGCACACACAGTCATTCAAGATCATTCTCCTCTATATAGTAAGTTTGAGGCCGACCTTGACCATATGATTCCCTGTCTCAAAACAACAGGAAAGCTAGAGTGTAAACCAAGCATTAAGGAAACCCAAAGTTGTAGAACTCACACACCAACATAACTCATGTGTCACACTTCACTCTGCTTTGCAGATACTGTGTGCTATAATTTGTGTTTGCCCGTTTGGTTGTTTTGTTTTTGAGGCCCAGATCTCCTATGTGGCCTAGCCGGCCCCAGATTATCAGCAGTCCTCTGCCTCCTGTGTTTTGGGATTCCAGGCACGTGCCGCCAGGCCCGTTTCAATACTGTGTATTCTGTGAACTGAAAGTCTTCCAGTGCCCCTTTTCTTTTCTTTTTATAAATTAAGGTTTGTGTGTCTGTGCACCTGTACACTTGAGGAGGGCTTCAATTCCATTAGAACTGGAGTGCAAGTGTTTGTGGCATTTTGAGCTTGTCAAGCGGGTCCTTGTGATTGCTCAGCAATGTCTGTAACTACTGAGCCATCTTTTCAGTCCTGTTTCCTCTTTCTAACAGCATGTGCCCACTCAGTGTCTCTCTGTAGTACTCACAATATTTCATTTTTTTTCATTGTTGTATTTTCATGATCTATATAATATGTGATCATTGATGTTAGCATTTAATTAATTGATTTTGGGCACCTTGAGCATGCCTGCGTGATGTTGAACTTAATTGAGTAATATTTAGTTTTCTGGCTCTGAACTGAGTGTTTCCCTATATTTTTCCCTCTGCCATGCCCTCCCTATTTTGTCAGACAAAATAACCCTACAATGGCCTGTACGTGTCCAACCGAAAGGAAGAGTTACAAATCTCTCACTTGAAATCAAAAGCTAGAAGTGATCAAGGTTAAGAAGACGGTGTGTCAAAAGCCCAGACCAGCTGAAAACGAGGCATTTGGGGCCAGTTGGCAAGGTGTGAATGGACAGGAAAAGGTCTTGAGGACAATTGAATGTGCTACCCCCCTGAACAAATTGAGTGAGAGCAGGCTGATGTTTTGTGGGGGACACCCGAGTCATGTGGATAGAAACCAGTAACAACATTGACTTAAGCCAAAGCCTAGTCTGGAGTAAAATCCTTTTCGGTTCTGTGAGTATCTAGAGGGGTGGAGATACTTGGGCAGAAAGTTTGAGGCGAGCGGGGGCTGAGGCCTGAGGCTTCGGTCGTGTCTCGTGACATGCAAGCAGGAGGTGCTGAGGTAGAAGCTGCAGGGAGTTACCCAGGAGATATAGCTGAGGAGAATGAAGAAGGTGGCTGTGCCAGCAGCAGGTCTACGTACATGAGACAGCCTTCCTTTAGTAGACATGTGTCTAGAACCTTGATGGCTAGAGAGAGTCAGCACCTGGCTTCCAGCTTATGTCTCCATGCTCGCTATCCTACGCCACATCTTTCTGCCTCTTTCAGGGAGCTCCTCTACCTGGATGGACTTCATTACTTCATTCAGTCAGTAATACGGAGCCTCTGCCTTTGGCTAAGCATTGTGCTAGGTACACATAGAGGTACAGTGGGTGATTAAAAGAGCCTTTCTGCTCTAAGCTTGTATTCCACTAGGGCAGACGTGTCCTTAGCTAATATTAACCCAAGTCAAGTAAGGATTTCTGTAATTAAGTAGGATACAGGAAGAGGACTAATTGTTATGAAGCTGTTAAGCAAGCTGGATTTAGGGGGGAAAGGACATGGAGATAGGCCTTAAAGGCTTGCTGTGTTCACTGACTTATGAAGGGTAGGTGTTAGATAACTAGGCAAAGGGAAACGCAGGGGCTTCCTGGTGATTAGGAACAGTGACTACAAAGGTTCTAAGGTAGAAAAAAGGAGCATGTAGTGTGAGCTAGGAAATGATATGAAAGGCAGCCAAGAGAAACTTGAAGGATCTGGTAAAGTAGTATGCAGAATCATCTTGTAGATTTGGGTCTGTAGCGTAAGAGCCATAGGAAAGCCACTTAATGGTTTATAACAGAGAATAATGTGATGAGAAAATTTCACTCCTGTGTGGTGGACAGCACTTGGGGAAAAGTGATTAACTGAACACAGAAGGCGAAAGAAAGGATTATTCATCAAGAGTTGACAGGCTTTACGGGCTGTAGGGTGATGATGCCATTCCCTGTGATAGGTAGCCCTTGAAGGAGAGCAGTCTAGGGAAAAATCAGGGGTTGGCATGCACATTGAACATGTGGATGTCATCATGGAGCCTCAGGCATGCAAGGATTTCAGTGTCAGAAGGATGCCTGGGCTGATGCATATGTGTGAGTGCCATCATTCTGGAGATGGCAAAGTCTGAGACTGAATGTGGGTGCACAGAGAGAACTGCACTTCCCCGTGAGACTCTTGTCATTCTTCAGGGCCTGGCAGCCCTCTGCAGGCTTGCCCGGGCACCTAAATAAAAGGGTGTCCCTCTTCTATGCTCGCATTCACCACAGTAAGGTGGGAACCCTTACCCGAAGTAGATTTTCTATGTCCAGTTCACACCTATCAGAACTGCCCAGTAAACATAATTCAGAAGAGTCACAATAATGTGGCCTTCAAACATCAGCATTGCACCTTGCTATCAGCACAAACAGTAGTGTGGCAAGGTCTGATATACCAGACATCCCTTCAGCTGGGCAGTTTTTCCTCCCAGTAATTCATTGCAATTGAGAGGAAAATAATTTTACATGGCAAAAATTTGCCTTCTGATGATGTACACATTCTATAAAAAACAAAGTACTCAGCCTGTTTGTCAGCTTGAGGAGGATGTGGATTCTTCTGCTCATTGTATTCCAAAAGGCCTAGGATGTCAGCACTGGATGCTTCAGGCAAATGTGTGTGGTCTGTAAGAAATGTGTTATCAAGAGCTGGTAAACATTGTCTTGGCAGAAGCCCACACGAGAGAGCGCCAGGAATGATTAAACAAAAGAACAGCATATGTGACATGATTTGTACAGTCAAATCGCATTCCTCATGCTCCCAGGGCTCCAGAAAAATCCAACAGCAATTCTCAAATTAGCCATCTGCCTCTCTGTTTTCAGTTACTTTGAGCAAAAAGTGGGCGGTAGGAGGAGAGCTGGTAATGGTTCATAAATGTTTGCTCAGAAGTCTCAGTGTCTGTTCCTGTGTTGTAGTTCTTCAGAGAACACAAACCAGATGGTACTGACCTGGTGGTGAAGGGCTCAGCCCTTTACCGCATTTGGGTTTCATATCAGCTCAGGACTCAGTAACCTGTCATTGATAAAGCCAGTGTCTAATATTGGTGGCCCACAGTTTCCTTGTCTGCACGTGGTGACAGTGTCTCCTAATGCAGTGGGTGGAAGTAAGATCCAGTGGGCATTCCAGGGGCTCTGAAGATGAGAAATGATGGCGTTTGGGAGGCATTTAGTGCCGTTGGATGAGCATAGTAACTGTTAATTGACAGTTGTCTTTGGCACTAATGCTAGAATAGTAGAAGTAACAAACAGGCAGATTTTATTTGGTTTATAAAGGAAAGTGTTATTTCTTGTTTTGTTCTTTGTATATAATACAATTTGGGAACTTTCAATTTTTCAATATCATTTGTAAATTCTTCTGTCAATATGAATAAATAGACTAAATGGCATTTATCAGGGAAGTACGTGCCTGAAAATGTTTATTATGGGAAAGGCAAGTGTTCTAGTATCTTCTACAGTAACAAGGAAGCTAGGGCTGTACTAGGTCATTGTTAGAGTTCTTGGTCTAGGATTCCTGAGGTCCTCCTGGGAGTGATCCTCCAGCCCTGGCAAAGGGGGAGGAAGACAAAAAAAGTCCAAAGAACAGTACCCTGTGCCCTTCCATGTGTCTCTCTGTTCCCATTTGGAGTTTAATTTTATTTAATATTATTTTTAATTTATTTCGTTCGTATATGATTTGTTTATATTATATACAATATTATATATTGAATATATAATATATAAAAACATAATATATAATTCAATATATATTACATATTGAATTGTTTATACTTAGAGTGAAAAATACAACGAGCTGCAGAAATCAAGACTCTACCGCTGGCTTTCTTTGTTTTACATTTTTCTAAAGTATTTTAAATCTAACTAGTTGTCAGGTCATTTTGCATACTTTCATATCATGCTCCAAAAAATACGGGGATTTCCTTATGTCATTACGCTCCCATTGTGAAGGAATTGTTTCATTAGGATAGATTTTGAGTCTCTTCTCTCTTTGCTCTCCATGTATATGTATAGATTATCATATTTATATTACCTAAAGTGTGTCTGGAAGTTTTGAATATGCAAAACAAATTTTAACTGACTTCATAACTGTCTTGACACCAATAATGAATGGAGATAAACCACAGAATTTTGGAGGAGAGGCATGGTTGAAAATACAAAACTAGAATGCCCGTTTCTAAGCAGGCCTCCTCTTCTCTGGCCTGTTCATACTGGAGTTGGGTTAAAGGGAGCTCTGTGATGTAGCGCCCGCGCTACTACCGGTTCACCATGTCCTAGCAAGGGGCTGAGGATTAAAACAGAGACAAGACAGCAGGTCATTCAGTAGAATGCCGTTTATTGAAGGAGGGAAGAGGCCTTAAATACAGGCTTACAGCACAGTGGGAGAACCCTGGAGGGCAGAAGTTTGCTACAGATGTTTTACATACTTGCATCCTAGCTGTTTATACCAATATGCAGGATACACAAACAAGGGACCTCCGGTAAGCTGTTTAGGAGGAAGGAAACCAGCAGGGAATTAGCATAGGGAGGACATCTGATCAAGGTCAGCAAGCAAGGCAACAGCTACCCAAGGAACGGGGCTCAGGGACCAACAGATTCCCCCCTTACTAAAAAGAAAAATGAGCTTCTGTCTTAGGTTACATGGGATGTCAGCATATCACCTTACCTATCATGGAGACACCTGCCCAGGCCACGCAGGCTCCCTATCTTAGGTCGGTGGGTGCCCCCAGGGATTACCCGTCATTGAATGCTCATTATCATACAGGCTCAACCAAGTGTGAGCTGTAGGGTTCACTGCTGCCAAAGAACTCAAAGTGGCGCTGGGCTTGCAATCTGTGCGTTCGACACAGAAAAGACTAACAGAAGTCCTAACTCACCCATAGCCAGTAGGCTAAAGGCAACTGAGCCATTCCCTTCCCAGGTACCCAGGAGGGTGTAGGAGCAGAGGGCTGAGAGGACACTTAGCAGGTAGGTGAGGAGAGATGAGCACTTAGAGCAGGCGGAGGAGAAGCAGCCAGGAGACACAGTCTAAAATTTGGAGTCGAGTATGGTAGGTGGCAGAAGCCAGCAGAACAAATGATTCATACCTTAGGCGATGTCTGTGAGGGTATCGGCACCAGATATGTGAGAGGGGGTGCAGGAAAGAAGCTGCCGACATGACCACTCCATGACATAGGAAGGCTTTTATTGTACGAGAAAAGGGGGTGGGAGAGGGAGAGAGAGAGAGAAAAGCCAGAGGCATCTGGAAGAGTCCAGAGCAGAGAGAGAAAGAAGTGGTTGGACATGGCCAGGGCTAAAGAAGTGGAGGAGTGTGAGACAATGGAGTAGAGCATAGTGAGTGTGTGTGTGTGTGTGTGTGTGTGTGTGTGTGTGTGTGTGTGTGTGTGTGTGAAAGAGAGAGAGAGAGAGAGATTGAGAATGAGAGGGGGGAGTAAGTGGGAGGTGGAGGTAGAATGAGAATGTAGCAAGAACAGTGTGGGGAACAGGGGAGAAAGTTTGCCATTATGAAGAGAACAAATGGGTATCTGGAGGAAGGAAGCCTGGGCAAGTGAAAAGGGCTAGCATTCTGTCATGGACTTCGACATGTATAACATGTCCTTGGGATACTGAGGGAGCCTGGGAGCCAGCATGGGCTTTGATGTGCAACCACAAGCAGCCATGTGTCCCTGCTGCCAGAGGTAAAGAAAATGATGCCTTTTGGAAGGAATCCCTTTTGGACTGACCAGAGGGTGGTCTTAGTTGCCAGGGGAGAAGGAAAGGGAGAAAGAAAAAGACAAAAGGACTTAGTGCTGATGTCTTCTTGATGAACCTTTGCCCCCGTCAGTTCTGCCACAGAAAGAGATGACTGGCTGGAGGCCATATCCAGGGCAATAGAAGAGTACGCCAAGAAGAAGATCACCTTCTGCCCCAGCCGGAGCCTTGATGAGGTACTGTGGTCCTCTCCTGCTAGGCTGGCTTCAGGGGTTTGCTTTTCCTTTAATTGTAGAGTTCACAGAGTTTTAGAAAGGAACGTGTTTTTCAGAGACGGATTAGAGGAGGTATGTGTACTTCTAGTTTCTCCTAGTCATAAGACTTAAGTGTAGGAAATTTTATTTATTTACTTGTGTGTGTGTGTGTGTGTGTGTGTGTGTGTGTGTGTGTGTGTGTGTCTGTATGTGTCTTTGTGTGTGGGGGGGTGTTTATGGGGAGGGAGTGTGTGTCTATGTATGTATCTGTGTTTCTGTGTATATGTTTCTGTATGTATGTATCTTTGGGGGGATGTGTATGAGGAGGGAGTATGTTTTGTGTGTGTGTGTGTGTGTGTGTTTCTGTGTGTGTGTGTATCTCTGTCTCTGTATGTATCTTTGTGTGTGGGGGGTGTGTTCATGGGGAGGGAGTGTGTGTCTATGTATGTATCTGTGTTTCTGTATGTATGTATCTTTGGGGGGATGTGTATGAGGAGGGAGTGTGTTTCTGTGTGTGTGTGTGTGTGTGTGTGTGTAGGGAGTGTATGTATGTCTGTGTCTCTGTGTATGTATCTGTGTGTGTGTTTATGGGAAGGGAGTATGTGTCTCTGTGCATGTCTCTCTGTGTGTTGTAGGGATTGAATTCAGGGCTTTCCTCACACTAAACATGCACCCCACCCCAGCTCTATCCCCAGCTTTTGCCGTATGGAACTGGAAGAGCAGGAATAGCTTCAGGAAGAAGCTAATCATCTCAGTATTGTGAGCATCTTTTGCAGATAATTTTGCAACAGGATTTTCAAATGTATTTAATCCTGATATACTGAGGACTCAAAAAATGCCATGGTCCTCTTCCCTCCCACCTCCTTGATAATGCCTTCAGCACTGGGGAAGCCCACTGCAAAGACTCGGTTCTACCACAGGCAGTGTGCACCCAGTAACCAGAAGTCCGTCTTCTTCCACAGGACTCAGACAAGAAAGAGGAAGTCAGTCCCCTTGGGTCAAAGGCTCCCATCTGGATTCCTGACACCAGAGCCACCATGTGTATGATTTGCACAAGTGAATTTACCCTGACCTGGAGAAGACATCACTGCAGGGCCTGTGGGAAGGTCAGAAGGGACAGTATCTATCGCTGTCGTGATGTCGGTGTCCCTGGGCCGTGCGCAGTGGGGAAGTAGCCCCTCAGAAGTCGTTGTAGTTAGTACACGAGACGGAAAAGCAGCAGTAGTGAAAACCACAGATGTCGTCTTCTCTGTGACTTGGGGTTGGAGAAGGGAACATTGTGGGAGACTCTTCTCCACTCTCCACCCCCAGTTACAGTATCAGTGCAGCCGCAGAGAACCTGTTTTCAGAAAGGAGAACTAACCCAGGCATGGTGGCACGTGCCTGTGAATCCCAGCCCTCAGAAGCCTGACGCAGGGAGATTTCAGCAAGTTCAAGGCCAACCCTTTTGTCTAAAGAACAAAACAACCCCCCATTTATTGATATCACAGCTTCGTTTTTTAGCCATCTTCCTGTAGACCAGGATCAGTAGGAAGGTCCCTGTATTTTTGCTGGCCTGGAACTCACTTTGTAAACGAGACTGGCTTTGAACTCACAGAGCTCCGCCTGCCTCTTCCTCCTGGATGCTGGGATTAAAGACGTGTGCCATCATGTCTGGCCCAATACATCAATTTAGAAAGAGGAAAGATTTACTTTGGCTTACACTTTTGGACTTCAGTGCTCGGTCAGTTGGCCTTAGTATTGGGTTAAGACAACACGTCATGGTGAGAGCATGCAGTGGGCAAAGCTGTGTACTCGATTGTTAGGAGTGAAAAACGTGGAAGAAATGACCCCACAGTCCTCTTGGAAGGCATCGGCCGTAATGAACTTTTAAAAGTTCCTGCCACCTCCTGCTAGTGCCCAAGTGGGTCTTTGGAAGGTATTTCCACTCCACACCGACGTCTAAGCTTTCATGATTTCTTTAGCAGAACAAGCATAGTGATAGAGAGCTCCCCTAAAGGTGAAACAGGACCCCGTAACCTGGTAGAGCCGCAGAGAGGTAGTAGTACCGTGGCAGAGACAATGTTTAGGCTGGGGGGTGGGCAGTGAGCCTGAGAGAAGTTCTTGCACCCTAGGCAGTGTTCTGGAGGCTTCTGTGCATTAGCTCTGCTGAGCACATCGTCTGTGAAGGAAGCATTCGGGGCTTATGTGGAGCCTCTCCATGGAAGTGCTCTGTAAGTTAGCTCACTGCCGGCCAGAATGCTGCAAGATGAGTGAGAGTCAGTCACCGTCACACTGTGTTGATCAGTGGACAGTGGTGTAAACTGCAGCCTTCCTCACGGCTTGTAATCGGGAGTGTTTCTGAATGAAATCATTGCAATGTGTTTTCAGATCGTGTGCCAAGCCTGCTCGTCAAATAAGTATGGCTTAGATTACCTGAAAAGGCAACCGGCAAGAGTGTGTGAACACTGCTTCCAAGAACTGCAGAAATTAGGTAATACAGAAGTGAACACTTCGCCCGAGTCTCTCCCTCCTAAAAGAACCGTGTTTGGCACGAAGCATGATTGCCGGACTTGTCTTGATTCCTATATGCTCTAACTTGAGTTTTATGGCAATTCCATTAACAATGAGAAACGGTTTTACTAAGGAAGCTTATTATTGAATGATTACTGATGAAATGCTAACACAGTTAAAAGCTAACTTTAATTTGAGAGCTGTTTCAAAGTTTTGGCTTATTATTTTTCATTTTTGTTCTTTTAGATTTATTTATTTCTGTGTGTGAGTGTTTTGCCTGAATGACTATCGTGACCACATGCATATACGGAGCCCTCAGAGGTCAGAAGAGGGTGTAGGATCCCCTGGAACTGGAGTTAAGAACGGTTGTGAGCCACCTTATGGGTGCTGGGAGTCAAACCCGGGTCCTCCGCAAGAGCAGCAGGTGACCTTAACTCCTGGGCCATCTCTTTAGCCCTTGTTTTTCATTTCTCAGATAGATTTTCTTTTCTTTCTCTACTCCACCCCCTGGAAGTACAAGGGCCCGAATCCAAAGCTTTGTGCATCTGAGTTAAGTACTGTACTGCTGAGCGACTTCCCCAGTCTCTAAAATGCTTTCATCTGCAAAGGAATTGAGCACAGGAGCATACAGGCTGGCATTTTGTTAGTGAGTTCTAGCTCATTAGATGGTTTAGAGAGTTTTCTGTGTACCTCTATTTACTTATTTATCGATGGTTTCCCTTTGTAACTCAAATTAGCCTGGCACTCTCCGCCTTCCAAGTGCTGCCACCACACTTGGCAGGTTCGAATCTTTGAACAAATACAAGGTATTTTGTATCTGCCTGTTCAGTGTCTGCAAGCTTTATTTGCCCACAGACAAAATAAACTCAGCTAAGAGGAATGCTCAAGTCTATATTTTAAATTTCAGAAACTTATAGGCTCTAAATTCTGAAAACATCATCCTTTATGTCCATGAAGAATAGTTTCTCTTTAGGAAAGAGGAGTATTGTATGAGTAAACCTAGATGGCAAGCTATTTTAGAATCCCTGTTTTTCTAAGTCAGTAGTTACTGTTTGTATACGTTTTTGAAGACCCATTCATCTATTCCTTGTCACCCTTTCTCTTCCTTTCTCTGTTCTTTGGCTATCCCAATGTGAAATGTTAACATTCACCTCTCACCACGCACCTCTTCTTGGTCAGGAGACCTTGTCATTTTATTTTAGAAAGTCTCACTCACCTTGAGTCCTTCGTGTCAACCTTAACAAGGTCTAGATTACTCCAGTTATGTCCTTCTGCAAACCCCTCTTCCTGCCTATTGCCTGCTCTGTTTTTCTAAACTTAGTCTGGGAGGAATGTGACTTAGTGGAAAGGACCCGCCCAGCATGTGCAGAGCTCTAAGTTAGATCCTCAGCGCCATGTAAAACAGAAGTATGAAAGAGAAAACGATTGATTTAGAGCCAGGTGGTGTGGCTCATGCTTGTAATCCCAGCACTCGGGAGGCTGAAGCGAGAAGATTGTCATAAGACCAAACTGTTCATATCCAATCACCCCACCCCCACCCCCACCCCCAGCCTAAACAGCATTCCAAATTACTTAGAGGCACCCCAGCCCCGTTTTTTCCCTCCAGCTTCATTATTCAACCAGCAGATGCTCTGGTTCATATATCTTTTCCTTTGTCTAAATCAACCTCGTTAAGTCGGTAGGGAAGTTTGTGAAGTTGATGATGTCCTTGTAGGTTTCAGAATTCTTGACTTATGGTTTATTGAGATAGAGTCTCATGTAACTCAGGTTGGGTTGAGCTTCCTATGGTACGTAAGGATGTACCTTGAACTCCTCATCCTTCTACATCTGGGGTGACAGACATGTGCCACCATGTCCATGTCCATCACGGTGAATTTCTACTTCATGTTTTGGTACTGAGAATTGAACCTAGGGCATTGTGCACACAAAGCAGGCACACTGTCTCTGAGTGTGTCCCTAGCTGTTTCAGAATCCTAAGGACACAGAAATGGGATCTTGTCATATGGTTTGTAGTTCAGAAAGTCCGTATGTAATCAACTCAACTCCCGCTCAGTTCTCGTTTTCTGAGAGTCCTTTCGTGGGTATTTGGTACATCATGGTTGACTGATTTTAGTAGCAATGCATGCTTGCTTACCCTTGCTCCATGAGCACGCCTGCTCTGTTACAGATCGCCAGCTGCCACCTAGGATTGGATCTCCTGGGAATCACAAGTCCCCCTCAAGTGCCTTGTCCTCAGTCCTGCACAGTATCCCATCGGGGAGGAAACAGAAGAAAATCCCAGCTGCTCTCAAGGAAGTAAGTGTTTCCATTGAACTTAACGGGGCTGATTTCAGAAAGAAGGATGTCATTTCCTGTTACTATTAGGACGTGAATTTTAATGCTGTGGTGGATATAGCAGATGCCTTGCAGTCTTTTTTCATCATCCTTATGACCCGAGTCGATGACAAAATGGTTGCAGAAAGCTTTGGAGAGCACACCCATGCTTATAGACTTCATGCTGTAGGGTATGGCCTTGAGAATGTCCTAAGGAAACTCCAGTTCTCCAGACTCCAAAAGGCAGGCCCGATATTCAGAAGTGAGCTCAACTTGGACTATAGGAGGCTTTTTGACAGTCTGATAAAAGGCAACATTCCTCAGGAACTTGTGAAACTGGTTCCCATCTGCCAGAGGGGGTCATTTTCCTTACCTCTGGCTACAGGGGAGCCTGTCAGTATATCAACGCACAGCTGGCCTCCAGGCTTCCTCAGTATCACAAATACCTATTACACATTCCAAAGTTCATGCTGTCCTCAACTTCCTCCAACCCATAGGCTTCTTATAACTCAGTTATTCTCACTCTGCTCTCTCTGTTCTCCACCCCTGCTATTCTCCTAACTCTAGCAAGTAGGCCTGGCCATGGTCAGTCTCCTTCCTTCTGTCTCTGCTCTGAACCCTTCCAGTTGCCTCTGGCTGTTCTTATAATAAAAACCTTAACCATATCATGGAGCCGTCACGTGGGCAGTTTCTTTACTGCACCCCCTCAAATACAGAGAATACCCAGTGTCAATCTGAGACGTTGTGATGGTTGTTGCTTTCAATGGCTAATTGTAGCTGTGTGAGTCTCTCCTTTTACACAAACTCTTTAGTTGTCCCCAGGTTGGAAGGATTAGTTGTTGCAAAGGTCTCCTGTGGAAACATAAGCATGACCTCAGCCCTAACTTAACACTTTCCCTGGGCTATTTAGATGTTTAGATATTTATAATGCATGGGCTGGCTCAATTCAGCAACTCTTTCCATATCTCAATTTTGTTTCTGTTTCATTAGCATTTAAAAAAATTTTAAATTGGTACGGCATTATTCAGTCTATCTCTAGGGGGTCCTCATATCCCACTTCTGTTTAACAAGCATCTCTTCATAAGGTCTAATCTATCCATATAAGCATTTTGCAATTTACGTTCTAACAAGGCTAATTGTTTTTTAGTCTCAGCTATAAACTGTCTTGGAATGTTTAAATTTGAGTCACCTTATAAAATTTGAAACAAATTGGTTAATTTTTGGTAGACAATCCAAATGTAGGCCGCAACCAGTTAATATCATCTAATAATTTTTGAAAATCATTAAGAGCAGGCAGTCTATCACTCTTAATCTGTATTTTTTATAGCTGAATTTTTAGTTTATTTAATTTATAGCCTAAATAGTTAAGAGAATCTCCTGTTCGTATTTTTTTTTTTAAGGAGAAATTTGTAATCCACAAAAGGGTAGATTTTTTTTCTGTACTACATTAAACATTTTTTCTAAGGTATCTGTATCAGAAGCAGCCACTAAAATATTATCCATATAATGATAAATAATAGATTGAGGAAATTGTCTATGTATCATTTTTAGTGGTTGATTTACAAAATATTGACACAATGTTGGGCTACCGGCAGTGGCCCCTACTCTAAATTTAGACAGCCAATCTCTATTCTACCTTGTCTTTGTATAGCCTGTATAGCCTGTAACCTATCCTTTTCATTTTTTCCAATGCTCTTTCCAGGAATATATCTCAATTTAACACCAATTTATAAGCTGTTTCTGAAATTGTAGGAATATTAATTTGAGGTCACCATTGTTGTAACAAATCTCTTTCTTACAAATTCATGGCTATATCAGCCATATCAGGCTTTAACATTTTTATCTGTTCTTTAGGCTCTATACATTTAATCCATTCTACATTGTTTTACTTGAGATAAGGTTCAAATGCCTACAAATTGAGTGGAGACTTCTTGTAGAGGCCAGTAGAGATCCCAGGATTCTTGTGAAATTATAGATACATCCAGCACCAGAATCCAATAATCCTTCAATCTCAATCCTATTTAATTTTACCTCAATTTAGGTCATTCATCATTGATAACTGTTTGCCAAAACACCTTCTTTTTCTGTACTTCCAAAGCCTCTAGTTTTACGTGTAGGCGCCATTTTGTCTTTAAGATATGGAAGCAATAATAATTGAGAAATTCTATCATCAGTTTTTATTTTCATGGTCCTTTTTACATATGTTATCTATAAAGGCATTAAATACAATCACTATAGGATTTTAAGAGGTAACTTTAGGCAATACTCTGGAGTATTTTTTATAAAATCTTAAAAAGAGGATCCTTTTTTATAGATCCCAAGTAACACATTAATGTAAATCTCCCATTATTAACAATGTGGATCAAACAATTTATCTGTATTTTATTTACTGGAAAAATAATTTTGTAACCTCTTTATCAGTAAGAGATTATTTTCTATGAGTTTTTTTCCTAGTAATCACATTGTTTAATAAGCTAACAACCCAATCCATTTCAGGTGTTGTATTTCAATAGAATTAAACCAAGAATTTCTTTTTTTTTTTTTTGGTTTTTCGAGACAGGGTTTCTCTGTGTAGCTTTGCGCCTTTCCTGGAACTCACTTGGTAGTCCAGGCTGGCCTCGAACTCACAGAGATCCGCCTGGCTCTGCCTCCCGAGTGCTGGGATTAAAGGCGTGCGCCACCACCGCCCGGCCCAAGAATTTCTAGAAAGCAACTTAAAGAGCAGAGCCACATTCTCAGTAATAATCAACAGACAAGAACATACCTAATATATAGTTCAAAATTATGAATCCTGTTCCTTTAGTTTATATACCATGGAAGTCAAACATTCATCCAAACATTTACTAGACACTCAAAAGAAAAGAACATCCTTTATACATTGAATGATTAGTACCTCTGGAAATTTAAACAACATTGACTCAGCATTCCATGTCTTGACTGTAACCCTTCTTTACCAGAAGTTGGGCCTTTTAAAACTTCCTCTTTCTCCCATGAAGGGACTACTAATAATGAGTTATTCCCACCATAAGGGAAAAACAAAAAACATTTCCCACAAAGGGATCTTTAATATTGAGTTATTCCCACTCTGAGGGAAAAATATTTAAAAATTAAAAAATTTAAAAATATTAAAAAACATTTAAACCAAAGTTAAGCAAACAGACAACAAAATTTTAAGCTCTGGGCTTGCTGTTCAGCCAGCAGTGAGGATCACCTGTTGATTCTTTGTAATTCAGATACTGACACTCTGTGCTTGTAGGCAGAAAGAGCTCAGAGTTTTAGCTATCCTGAAATGTTTATATCAGAAAGAGCCTTTTCTTCCTCTATTTCTAATGGGAGGAGGCTTTTTTTTCTTTCCTTTATTATTATTATTATTTTTTTTTTTTTACGGGGCCTTAAAATCTTTAGGCCTAGTGTCAATATTTTTCCCATTTTTACAAGGAAAATTCTTTTTTCTTGATTAAAAATTTTCTCCCTTTTCTATCGGGAAATTTCCTTTCCTTCCCTCTTCTCTATTGGGAAGATTTCCTTTTTCATTTTCTTTCTTTCCCTTTTTGAGAAAGGTCTTTTTCTTAATTTATTTCCTGACTCAGGAGCCATTTTTTCTATCTTTAAAAATTGTGCAGTTACCACTTTTTATTTTGACAAGCATTTAGCAACTGTACATTTTGTTGCTCCTGAGATGGGGAGTTTAAATTCCCCATGACGCTGCCAATCCTGGAGTCCTCTTACCCTGAGAGCGCTTCCTCCATTTCCTAAGATGACCGGCTCCTCTGTCCTTCTTCAGTGGATCCTTTTCCTTCTTTTTTTTTTTTTTTTTTTTTTTGGTTTTTCGAGACAGGGTTTCTCTGTGTAGCTTTGCGCCTTTCCTGGGACTCACTTGGTAGCCCAGGCTGGCCTCGAACTCACAGAGATCCGCCTGGCTCTGCCTCCCGAGTGCTGGGATTAAAGGCGTGCGCCGCCACCACCACCCGGCTCCTTTTCCTTCTTTAAGCCCCACGTTGGGTGCCAAATGTAGCTGTGTGAGTCACTACAGGGGTGTGTGGGTTCACACAGTTCGTGGAATGAAGACACAGAAGCATCTTAAGAATGAATCTAGCCTTTCATGGCTGCAGGGGGGTCCAGCCTGGAAGGACTGAAGCACTAACCCTTTGCCTAAGGCAGTTTTATTTCTCTCCAATACAGTTTAGCCAGTTAATTTCCATATGCTCAAAACAACCTGAAAGGGGCCCCCAACAATACAATGCCAAGTGCAAATTCCTGGGTTTGTCAGGTACCACAGTTTTCCGGGTTTCCTGAATCAAGTTTTGCATAGGCCTTTGTATCCTTGGAAGACTCTGAGAGACAGGATTCACATAGAGGGCAGCAAGGGAAACAAAAGGTGTCTGCTAGACAAAAGATGGATTAGGGCCAGGTGCTGCTCTCTGGAGCCAGGCCAGGTGCAGCTCCGCAGGAATGCGCCTGCAGCTAGTGGTTGCAGGAACTGCTTTCTGTTGTGTTGTTTGTTGTTATTGAAAAGTAGCCTGTGAGCCTCTGAACTGCAGGCGGGACTTGTTTCCCCAGGT
The DNA here is from genome assembly GCF_007827085.1 of Peromyscus californicus insignis. NCBI lineage: Eukaryota > Metazoa > Chordata > Mammalia > Rodentia > Cricetidae > Peromyscus > Peromyscus californicus. The sequence goes on from NW_026294535.1 coordinate 12,714,377, forward strand.
GTCAGCAAACACTGAAGACTCTACCATGAGTGGCTACCTCTACAGATCCAAGGGCAGCAAAAAACCCTGGAAACACTTATGGTTCGTCATCAAAAACAAAGTACTCTATACATACGCCGCAAGCGAGGTAAGATGGACGCCTAAGAGTGACTTTGAGACCTTGTCTTAGTTCTGTGGGATTTGTTGGAAGGTTTTGCTTTACGGGGAGCTGAGGGTGTGCGTGGGGGCCCTGGGCATGCCAAGCAAGCACTGTTTTAGGCGCTGGGAGGTGGTGGTGCTGGGCTTTCATCTGTGGTTTTTTAAGACAGTGACTCACCACTTAGCCCAGGTTGTCTGTCCTCAAAGTCACAGTCATCCTCCTGCCTCACCCTCTGCAGTGCTGGCATTACAGGTGTGAGCCACCATGCCTGTCCTATTACTAGTACTTTCAGTGCGAATAGTTATTCTTTCTTTCCAACGAGCTCTTAGTCCAATGTTAGGAATTTCGAAGAGTACAGAAGTGCAGGTGTTTCTGTTGTCATGTGACTGCTGTTTCACACAAGACAGGGACTACCTCTCGTCTTGCCTTTTTTCGGTGTCCCTAGCTTGTCCTGATCAGGCATAGCACAAATGAAATGAACTCTGTCGTAAACTGTCTCTAGCTGCCCTGATCTGTGTTCCAGTCACCTAGGAGGGCCTCCAGGGAAGCCAGCTATGGTAGCACATGCCTGCAAAGTAGCTATTGGATGGTAGAAGCAGGGGACGTAGGAGTTCAGGCTCAGCCTCAGTTACAGGAGGAGTTTGGGGCCACCCTGGGTTACATGAAGCTCTAGAAAGAAGGAGGACCAGGCATGGTGGCCCACACCTTTAATTCCAGCTCTTAGAGGCGAGTCAGGTGGATCTTTGTGAGTTCCAGGCCAGCCAGGGTTACATGGTGAGTCAACAAACAAAGTGTTGGTATAGGGAAAAACAAAACCTCTGGAGAATCCAGGCAGGAAAATCACTGGGTTCCAGGCCCTCTTAGGCTGTAGAGTGAGAGACCCTGTCTCAACAAACAACCAGCTGGAGTCCCAGAGTCCCTGGGTGGGATCTGGGAAGGTCACCTGCTGCTCTAAGTATTCAGTGTCTCCATCCATAAACTGGAAGTAAGGTCACTACCTGCTTTCCCTGGCTACCGTGAAAACAGTGGGAATTTCAGTGGGTGTGAACGGGCTGAAAACTGGCTGGTGGCTGGTAGACGGCTCACTGCCATTGAAGTAGAAATAAGCTGCTAGAATTACTGGGTCGTGTATTAAATTGAGCTACATAGATCTAGACTTTCCAAACCGGATGACACCTCAATCTAAAAGCCTATCTTCCTTTGTCTGTTTTTAAATTAGGATGTGGCAGCTTTGGAGAGTCAGCCTTTATTAGGATTTACCGTCACGCAAGTCAAAGACGAGACTTCAGAGTCCAAAGTGTTTCAGTTACTGCACAAAGGCATGGTGTTTTATGTATTTAAGGCAGATGATGCCCACTCCACCCAGAAGTAAGTAATGCAGATTTCCCTGTGCCACGGGAGAATCCAAGCTGTTGTTTTAAATGATATTTTAAAAGCACAGAGAACAACTCAGAATTTACATCAGAGATCCAAAGTAGAAAGATCTAACCTGTTATTCAGATGATTTTTAAACAGAAGAGGAAAGAAAATGGGTAGTCCTGTCCATAGTGTGTGTCCACATGTGACCTGGGAGGAAGCTCTTGGAGCTCTGCTCCGAGGGCAGTGGAAATGCAGGTGTGAACCCCGGGCTTCAGTGAGGGCAGGGATTCCCCGTCCAGTTGTTCTGTGGACAGCAGGACTTTAAACAACTGCTGGCTAGCTTACAGCCATGCAGGGAAAGTGAGACGCATTAAGAGGCTCACAGGCGGTCTCCAGGGACCGAGTAGAAGGAAGCAGGTATCATTTTAGATGCCCGAGACTGAAGCAGTCTCTTCAAAATCCCAGCAAGAATCTTAATTTGAGGGGCTAGGAGACTGTTTAACCTACAGGTGTGTACCCATGAAGTGAAGGCCCCCTCTGAGCAAATGGCTCCACTTGCCTCTCCTCACATTTGATTTACTCCACCTCACAGAGCACACCGCTGCCTGTGTGTTTTCCCAGCAGGCTTTCAAGTGACGTGCTTGGGATACAAGGGAGTGCTTTTGAGTAGAGGCAGGGTGTGCACTTTTGTAGGCAGTTAGGAGTTAATGTGCTGGAGTTGCAGATGTTCCTGAGTACCAGCCAGGCACAATGCTATACTCTTAAAGAGTCCCCTGCCTCCATCTGCTTTAGGATATGCAGTAATGTGCAGCTGCTTATCCAAATGACTCCTTCTGGGTATTGAGAATTAAATTGCTCTTTTGTGACAAGGTTTTATTAGATTCGATTTGGGGTGCGTGTGTGTGTGTGTGCACGTGTGTGTGCGCGTGCGTGCGTGCGTGTGTGTGTGTGTGTGTGTGTGTGTGTGTGTGTGTGTGTGTACACACGCTCTCATGCATGTGTGTGCACTACATGTGTGCCTGGTGCCTGGTGGAGGTCAGAAGGGATGATCAGGTCCTCTGGAACTGGAGTTACATACAGATGTTGTGAGCCACCATATGGGTCCTGGGAGCTGAACCTGGCTCCTCTAGAGCAGTCAGTGCCCTTAAGTGTTGAACATCTCTCCAGCCCCTGTGGGACTTCTTAAAAGTATTCCGTTGCAGTATAACTTAAGCCATTTGCACCTAAAATTGGAAGTTTTGGAAATCCTGTCCTTGAAATTGGAGCTGAATGTGTTACGGACCACTCTGAGATTTAGTGATTTCAGATGTTAATAGCTTGCTCCAGTTCTTCCTTCTGTAATCTGGTACTGTAAGAAGTCCTTTGCCAGTAAGTGTAGGGGTGGGGTAGCTTTCAGGGAGTCCAGATAACAAAGAGTGAACGGGGACCGCACAAGCGTATTCCGAGCCACTGCAGCTGTGCCTTGTCAGAGGCCACTTTCAGAGTCAAGAATTTGTGATGACTTCTGTGAAATTTTGGAAAGCTTTTGTATTATATGTAAATTCTTGATCTTAGAATAGACTAAATACCAGATCAGCTCCCTTTCATTGAGAAATTTGGAACAAGTTTGGTTTAGGGGACATATAAGGGGATTTTTAGTTGGTAGATTTAGGGGGAACAGGTACATAGCTGTTTTCCAAAACTCACTGAGTCAGCACACCAGAAAGAGAAGAAAGGAATTGTCATAAGGGCCTTTGCTGACTTATTCCTTCCACAGCCAAGTAAGTACACACACACACACACACACACACACACACACACACACACACACACACACACCATTTCTTGACTGTATGTGTGCAGGTGGCGTTAGTGTGGAGATCAGAAGATAACCTGCAGGAGCCAGTTCCCACCTTCCACCACGCAGGTCCCGGGGACTAAACTCAGGTTGGCAGGCTTGGTGGCGAGCGCCTTTACCCACTGAGCCTTCTCATTCACCCCGGGACACTTAGAACACTTACACACGAAGTAGCGATGCCACGAAGAACATACTACCAAAGAAAGGGTGGTCCCCTGTGTGCAAGAACCCCCCGTGTGCTGTAGGCAAGAGCTTAAATCAGCAATTGCGTCACACTCATAGGTGTCACGTGGCTGGAGTCCACAAGTCTAACGCTGTCTCTCCTCACCAGGTGGATAGAAGCATTTCAGGAGGGCACAATATTGTAGCGAGCAGTATTGGCTTCATTTCTTCTGTGATTCCGACAAGGTGGAGGCTCAGCTCAGCAGAACGGAGCAACAGCTATTCAGAAGGCGTGTAAAAGTGAACACTGCCAAGATAAATCCACCCACGGCCATTAGGAGACAAACTGTTTTGTTAGGTATATACAGTCTTAAAAATGTTTTTCATGTATGTTATTTATTAAAATGCTGATGTTTACTTGCTGGTCAAGATTGTGTCTGAGACTCACACTGAATTCTAAAGTACTGTTTAGAGACTCAAACTTACCTTAATACTGTATACCGAACACTATTGACGTACCGTCCACACTGTTGTCTCTGCCTTGCATTACGACACTTTCGCTGTTGGGAAGTCTTTGCAAGTAAAACACACACATTAAGTAGCACGTGTCCGTACACCGTTTGGTGTAGAAATTACAATTACCAAATTGCTGGTGAAAACGCCTATTTTTGAATCACTAAACCTAGATGAGATTTTTTGATACTGCAGTAGAGATCCACATAGCCAGCGTCTACCTCAGTAACTGTACTGATCACTGTGTCCCCAGCCTCACCCCCAGCCCCATAGGATCTTGCTAATTGCCAGGCTGGCCTCGAACTAACTAACTGTGTAGCTCAGGCAGACCTTGAGCAGCCTTCCGCCTCAGCCTCTGAGCGACTGGGTTAAAGGCCAGCACCACCATGCCGGGTCTTAATTGAAAACTGCCAGTTCAGTGTAAATATGATTGTTTTTCCCCCTTGGTTTTCTGAGGCAGAGGCTCACTCCGGAGTCCAGGCTGGCCTGGGACTCACCTGCTTGCTTCTCAAGTGCTAGGATTACATATGTGTGCCACCAAGCTTGATTAAATAACAGAATATGGCAGGTGACATGCTCCCCAATATCCCCTGCTAGTCTTAAGGGTTCAGAGCCCAAGTCATTGGTGATATTTATATCTAAAAGGATGTCATATTTTCTGTAACATGTATTTTAAAAGTGATCTGGAATCACTGTGTTTTTAAGGAAATTTTATGCCGCTTTGCTTTGTTGCCCTTGACTTTTAAAATTCACTCTTCCGTGCAGCCCAGGCTGCCCTCACCCATCGTCCTGCCTCAGCCTCCCGTGTACGGGGAGTATAGATGTATGCTACCACACCAGACTCTGCCAGTCAGCATCCCTCTTAGGAAAGGTTCATAGTCTTCATTCTGACGCACTTACTGTTTAACCTGTAAATCCCCTGGCACATAACGTTGTTGATTGTGCTTAAAATTGTTTTACTGTTTAAATATTTTGTTGACTGAGTTTAAACCATCAGCTAAAAGGCAAAGGTTATCCATAAAATACTAAAGGATGCAAGAGTTTTCTGCTTCTTTATATATGATTTTAATTTAGTGTGAGGTCAGGAGTTGAGAATTATACCCTGGATACTATGTTTTCGTCTTGAACACTTTCATGAGGCCTTCTGGATGCCGCTTGCTACAGGTAAAGCAGACCTGAGGTAGCAGGTGCAGTTTTTCTTGGCTGCTTCCGGCTGTGGCCTGATTTGAAGCCCTGTGCAGTCCCACACAACCCTGCATGCAGCCTTCCTCGCCGCTGGAGGTCAGTCCATTCTTTGAAACTCCTTTTAATTGGGTCATATAAATGTTTCCCATGTAGACAGAGGTGGAATGTGTGTAGTGTATTCCTTTTGGAGACCAGGGTTATTTATCCTTTATATTTCCACCTTTTGTCCTCTTTGAATTCTCAGCCTCTGAGACGTGCTCATGAGCCACAAAAAGTCTGAGAAGTATTAGCCAGTATTCTGAATCAAGAAACTCTTCAGAATCTAAATACATGTGGAGAGAAATTCGCACACAGAGTAATTCCTGTGTACATGATTATAATTGCTAATTTCTTAGTCTATGGAAAGTTTTGGGAAAGACACTATGCAAGCTCTCAGATAGTGCCCCCCCATAAAAATATTCTAATGTGGTCCCTCCTTGATCCCTTTATAACCTAGTAAAAATGGTCAATAATTTATTTAACATGGCTCATTCCATGGCAAATAAGAATGTATTTATAATTTGCTATAAAACTACTTTTAAAAATATTACCAAACCCAGAGTCTCTAAGCAGACACTGTACCCATAAGCTACCTCCATTGCTGACATTTAAGAGTGGACAATACCAGCGTAGTCTAGATATGGGGAACATCTCAGTTCTGGATCCCGGGAGTGTTGCTCATTATACATACATGCCGTCAAAACCTTGCTCAGGTGTCTCCTAAGCTCAGCTAGAGAGTAACCCTAGACAAGATGGCAGGCTGAGCCAGGAGAGGTGATCTTCTCAGTGGCCCTCAGCATGTCCTAAGAGAATGAAAAGGGCCATTCCTTTCCATTACTCCATGTTTCTGAACCTCTTTCCATTTTCTGATGAACGAGTACTGTTCTGTTTTCCCTGATGGCCCGAGTTTTCTCCAGTAAGAAGCTTGATTCTTTATTTACTAACATTTAAAAAAAAAAAATGAAGTCAGAGGACAGCAACTCAGAAGTATGCTTTTCTTAGCAACCTATGTAGTAGTCCCCGTATGAATGGAGGAAGCCTTTTATTTGAGGACCTAATGTAATCATCACAGCGTGGGGATATATGTGCCTTGAATGTGCTTCCACTGAGCTCATGGCAGTCAAATTGCTGGAATTTCCCGAGGGAAATCCTATCTCATTGTACTGTATGATCCTTAAGGATAGATACTGTATTTCTTCTATCCATTTCTCCTGAATCTTCAGATCTTCATTTGAAAACAGTGAGGACAGGATTCCCCAGGTGTTTTGAGTAAGACTTGCAGTGTTTTTCTCAAGACAGCTCCTCTGCCTCGTCTCAGTCTTTTCCCTTCCTCGGGACAATTTCAGCTACCACTGAAATAGCGTCCAAAGCCTGTATTCTAACTGGGATCTTAGGCCCACGCTCCCCGCATCCCGCAAGGCCACATGGGTGGCATGGCTAACACTCGCTTTCCTCCTATTCAAGCCTGTTTTCTTGTGCAGTAAAAGGACAACAGATGGGGCCCTAGAATCTGACTTGAGTCTCTCATGTCCCTTCCAGCCTCATCTTCCTGCCGTTATATCTCCCTTAGGGTTGCTGCAGCTTTCCGTCTGAGCTGGGGGCACAGGGCAGTTACATGCCACTTGCCTCCTATATATGAGGCCCGGGGTTCAATCCCTTATCTAGAAAAACCATTTTTCTTTTTCTGATTCCAGTGCCTCCTTTGTGTGATCTGTTTTAAACCTTGCCAAAGCAATGTGCCTAAAGCAGACTTCTAATTTAATTCCTATTCCTGAAGATGTCAGTGGCATTCCCAGTTTGACATAGAACAGTGCCTCTGATCCCATACACTCCAAGTGAACTCACTTCAGCATTTCTTCCTTCGAAGTTTCCATTGTTCTCCTGTCAATCAACGCGGCTCTGCTTCCTTGTTATCTGACACTTGACTGTGATGGGGTCCTTTGCTCCTCCTCTCCCTTAGAATAGCTGTGTTCTTTCCTGTGTTCCTGGAATCGTTTTCCTGTGCTCCTGTTCATAAACAGACCTCCATCATTCTTACCACGTTCCGTACTTGAATACAGCTTACCTTGTTCGCTGGGGGTTTACCACATCTAGGAAGAAATGCCTTACATGCAGTGGATAAATGCTTGCTTGTTCAGTATCTTCTATGGGTCCCTAAAACGTATCTTCAGTACACATACTCTGGAGTCTGTGCCACTTTCAATGTCATTTTCTAAATGGAAATCTCTGGGGTTTTTCCCTTACAAGAAAGGTTAGTTCACTCGAGGAAAGAATCTTAAGAAGGAAAACAAGTTTATGTACCACACTGCAAAAAACAGCAGTGGCCCTGACAGTGAACCTGCCTGCTAGGGGGAAAAACAAAAAAAACTTAAGTATGAAAATATTCTTTTTCCTTTGGGGTGAGGAGTAGAAGGAGACAACATTCCCTTTCATAGAATTACTTGCTGCATGTAAGAACCAGTTTCAAAAATACTTTTTAAATGACTTTTAATGTTTTTCTCAAAACTGTTTTTTACTTAAAGGGATAATGGTTTGTATCTTACTGTTCATATAAAGATCATTTATAAATAAAAATAGCATTGTAAATAATGTTAATATGTATTATAATTTATACAGAATAAATTTACTATAATATCTACTGCTGGTGTGGAGTCCTTTGCTGGGGGATGTCTTTCTGTATTCTGTGAATATATGTTGTTCTCATTGGTTAATAAATAAGCTGCTTTGGCCTATGGCAGGGCAGCTTAGAGGCAGGTGGGAAATCCAAGGAGAGAGACAGGAAAGAGAAAGGCAGAGTCTGGAGAGACACCAGCCTACCGCCCAAGGAACAACATGCCAGCAGACTGGTAAGCCATGTAACACGTGGCAAAACATAGATTAATAGAAATGGGTTAATTTAAGATATAAGAGCTAGCAAGCAAGAGGCCTGCCATAGACCATACAATTTGTAAATAATATTAAGCCTCTGAGTGATTGTTTTATAAGTGGCTGTGGGACCACAGGGCCAGGCGGGATGCAGAAAAACCTTCTTACTACCGTCAGTCCTTTATTAGAGATTTTATTACTTATTTTTTGACACTGTGTTATCCAGACTGGCCTTCAATGTTCAGACCTTCCACCTCAGCCCGTTAGTAACTGGGATTATAGGCATGTGCTGTCAAACCCAGCTTCAATGAAGTCTTCTAAGCCATACCTTTAAAATGAACCTCACCAGCCTCCTTTTCTAAAGTATGACCAAAGGAGACATGTCACCTACAGTAATGTTCCTAAAGTGGTTTATGTTTCCAAGACTGATTTATTTGGTTAGTTTTGAGACAAGGTCTCACCCTGTAGTCCAGACTGGCCTAATAGTCATAGCAATGTTCCTACCTCAGCCTACAAAGTAGGCATTAGGAGCATGAACCACTGTGGCTGGCCTAGGTTTTAATAAGTCAACTTCTTGTGACTTAAGTTCTGTACCTGGAGAAGCATCCCTTTGGGCATGTGTATTAAGCACCAAGAATAAGAAAACATGGCAAGTAGCCTTTTCCCTTGAACCCAGTGTGCTTTTCATAGTTTTCACCTTTGGGACCAGCTTCAGGTTATTGGAAGGGCTACCTTGTGGCCAAACCAAACACCACCTAAAGGTAGAGGTAGACTTTCAGAGAATTAAGTATGAAACAGTTCTAATGGCTAGGAAAGGTTGCATGTCCCTTTTCTATGTCTAAATACTTAATTCCAATGGGAAATGGTGGCACTTTGTTTTAAAAAGAGACACAGCCCAGGCTACCTTCAAACAATGTAGCCATGGATGTCTTTGAGCTCCTGATCCTTCAGCCTCTGCCTCCCAAGTGCTGGGATTACAGGCATGAGACATCAGGAACACAAGGGACAATTATTCTGTCCAGCACAGCAAAGATTTGGTCCCCCCCACCACCACCCCTCAATTTGGGTTTCTGCTCTGAATCTGGTTGCTTTTCTACAGTGCTCATCTAGATGGAAATTTCCAGATCACCTCTTAAAAGTCTGAACCACGCCGGGCGGTGGTGGCGCACGCCTTTAATCCCAGCACTCGGGAGGCAGAGCCAGGCGGATCTCTGTGAGTTCGAGGCCAGCCTGGGCTACCAAGTGAGTCCCAGGAAAGGCGCAAAGCTACACAGAGAAACCCTGTCTCGAAAAACCAAAAAAAAAAAAAAAAAAAGTCTGAACCACACAGTACTTAGAATGCAGGGCAAAGCTTCCTGCCACAGGGGACCCCCATCAGGACATGGTGTTCCATTAGTGACCTTTCCTTTTGCAAATCTTTATTGACCGTCAGGAACTGTTACATACATATCTAGAGATACATCGCCTAGCAAAATAAAAAGGAGCCCTAAGAACGCAGCATACACAGTAGCGGTTGTATTCTTGCTCTTTACTAAAAACGTCCAAGTACAGTTTGATGTGATTTTTGCTGCAGCTTGTTCTCATGCTGCTGGGAGGCTGTTTGTGACTAGGTACTACCCAGACTCCTTAGCACTCTAAACTAATCTAAGAGAGTGCTTATAAAACAAAGTCCAGTTTTCCAGAGATTAAAGACATCTATCCCAAACTGATTAGGTTGTTTATTATTACTCAAAACGTCCTTTCAGGGACTGGAGAGATGGCTCAACAGTTAAGAGCACTAGCTGCTCTTTTCTAGGACCCAGGTTCAATCCCCAGCACCCATGTGGCCACTCAGGGCCATCTGTAATTTCAGATCCAGAGGAGCTCCACGGCCGCCAGGAACACTTGTGGTGCACAGGCATGCGGTGCAGGTAAAACACCCATATAAATAAACTTTAAAAATCCTATAGCACTAGAGAGGGAGGCAGGTGGGTCATGAGTTAAAAGACCTGTCTGGGTTTCCAACAGGCCCGGTTTCAAAGACTTTTTTTTGTCTTTTTCTTCTTTCTTTAAAGATTTTTTGCTTTAAGCCAGGCGGTGGTGGCGCACGCCTTTAATCCCAGCACTCGGGAGGCAGAGGCGGGCGGATCTCTGTGAGTTCGAGGTCAGCCTGGTCTACAGAGTAAGTTCCAGGAAAGGCGCAAAGCTACACAGAGAAACCCTGTCTTGAGAAAAAAAAAAAAAAAAGATTTTTGCTTTAAGTGTAGGGTGTTTGGCCTGCACACGTGTTTGTGCACCAGAAGAGGGCACCAAATCCAATGGAACCAGAGTTGCACAAGGTGGTGTGACCGGTGGGTCCTGTGGGTGCTGGGAATCAAACTTGAGTTCTCTGGAGGAGCAACAAGTACCCTTCACCACTGAGCCATCAATCCAGCCTTCGGTCGCCGTTTCTGTCTAAATATGTGAGTTTGGGTTGTGTGCACACACGGGTTGCAAGGAGTTGCAGGTTGACGCTCAACTCGGTGCTCCAACTCCCAGGACATCGGACCGACAGGCGGCGGCGCCGGCGGTGTCCCTCCACGCCTGCAGGGGGCAATCGACTTCCAGCCCGGCCCGCCGGACGCCGGGGCCCTCGGCTTCACCCAGGGAACGTCACCGCCGGCTGGCCGCCGCGCCACCGCGCCACCGCGCAGGCGCCGAGAGCAGCGCGCGCCGCCGAGCCCCGGGGAAGGGGTCACGAACTCTGACCTCCCCACCCCCACCCCCTCCCCAAGTCTTCCCAAACCCGGAAAGCTCCCCTTGTCTCCCCCCCCCCCCCCGTCCCGCGTCTCGGCCTCGGGTTCTCCCCCCCCCCCCCCGCCCCCCTGGCGTCAGCTCTCTCCAGCCCAGCGGCCGCCGCGGCGGGAGGGGGTAAGTCGGCTGCGGGACGGCTCAACCGCCGAGCGCCGCGGCCCCGGGGCCCCGGGCGAGCGCCCCGGGTCCCCCCCCCCGGGGAGGGAGCTAGCGGACCTGCCCGGAGCCGCGGGAGGCCGGGCGGGCACGGTGACCTTTCACCCGCGGGGAACGCTTCCGTCTCGGGCGCCGCTTCCTCCCTCCGCCCCGGGGCTGCGCGCGGGGTGGGTGCTGGGCAGGGAGCGGCGGCGGGCCGCGGGCCCCGGGGCCACGGGAGGGATGGCGGCCGGCCGTGCGCCCGCCCCGGGCTCTCCTTCCACCCCGAGGGCGAGCCGCCGCTGCGATCGGGTCCCGGAGGGGAAGGTGGCCCACGGTGTCGCATGCACCGGGCACATCACAGCCCCCGTCCCCCCCCCCCCAGCCCCCACCCCCCCACCCCCGGGAGCCCTTTTGTTAAGAGCCCTGCCTGCCTCCAGCTCGTGCAGATGGCATCCCCCCACCCACCACCACCACCACCGTGAGGGGCAGAGAAGTGCCAGGTTGTCCCTCACCCTGTAGTTAAGTAGGTCGCCCTGAGTTGGAAAAGACAAGCAAAGACGACTTGAAGTTAAGTCCTGGTGGGGTTTTCTCCGCCCCCTGGAAGTTTTAAGTATGCCTTAGACTTTGAGGGAGAGGTGTGTGTTCGTTTGTTTGTTTAAGCGGTGTCTGTTTGTTTACCCGGTTGGATAATTGTGTTTAAACTTTGTGTGTCCGCTTTGGTACACTTGGAAAAGCGATTAGTGCTCTGTTCTAGTCACACGGCTAAGATGAGAAAGGAAATCGTTTGGGGAGGGTGTTTGAGGAATTGTAAGTTTGGGGGACAGACATTGACGTAAATTAAGGAAGATTCCAGGAAGGTGAGAGAAGTGGGAATTTATTGTGGACCGTTTAATATGGATGAACACCCGAGTGACCCGTAGGAGCCGGGCTGGTGAAGGACGCCTGTAATCCTAGTCCTCTGGAGGCTAGGACATCAAAAATGGCTTGGAGTTCCAGGCCAGACTGGCTTAGAAGCTATGTATCCAAACCCCAGGAGACCTGTGGAAGATAAAGGAAAGGTAGTGTGTCCTTTGGATCAGTATGTCCGGTAACCTTTTGATATGCATCTTGAACCTTTGGATACAATGTAATCTTCCCAGTTGTGGTCATTGTGGTCGAAGGGTGACAGTAACCAAAGGTCAGGTGTCCAGGTCAGAGCTTTGCACAGCTTCCTTCAGAACCTCCTAACTCGTGTTTTCAAAAGCTGTTTTCATGTTGCTTCCACTGCTATTAATGAAGATACGTGTAGCTGTTAACGGAAAAAAAAAAAAAAAAAAAACACCCGTGGTGCCAATAAATGTAACTGGTTTCATCATTCTGTGTAATATAGTTGAAAGGTTTTGAAGGGGGCAATTCCATGGCAGCAAACCCTAAATATCTACTGTGGGTGTGATGAAATGTGTAGTTCCTATCCCAGTGATAACTAAGACGAACACCACACAATAAGTAGCACGATAAGAACCTCTGCGTGCACACACACACACACACACACACACACACACAATCTTTTCAAACCATCCCTAGAAAAATGGGCCTCTGTTCAAAATTTTTAGGAATTAATAGAAGTCTGTTCTTGAATTCCAGTCAACTCTTCCTGTATACAGTATACACTGGATCATTCAAAAATAGTGTGTAAAATGGAATTTGAACTGGGTCTCAGAGGTGGAGTAGGGGATTGAAATGGGGTATTAAAAGTGTTGCTTTCCATGGTTTCTGTTCAGCGTGATAAACTGCTAAAATTTTACCTCAGGAATCCTTGACTAAGTAGGGAATTCCTTGGACTGACTTTGTGCTTTGTAAAGCTCTTGACATTTAGTGTACAGCATTGGGAGGTGAAGGAATATGAACTTGTGATTTTCTGGGGAAGGCAATCTCCATCAGATTTTCAGAAAAAAATTTATACATATGGGTGTTTTGCCTGCATGTGTGTATCAAGGGTGTACAGTGCCCTCAGGGGCCAGATTTTGTCAGATCTTCTGGAACTGTGGTTATAGGGGCTAGTGAGCCACCATGTGGGTGGAGGAACCGAACTTGGGTCTTTGAGTCTTTTGAAGGACAAGTGCTCTTAACCCTTGAACCATCTTCTCTGCCTGAGGAGGTTATTTTTCATTATAAAATCATCTCTACTGTAAACATCTCTAAAGAATTAATTTTCACTCTGTTTCTTCATGTTAGCTTTTTTAGTAAAAGTTTCAATTTTATCTTTTAACATAAAAACATTCCAGTTACTTCCTTGAAGCAACATTGAATTAAAAAAAAAAAACAAAAAAACAAAACTGACAACTGTTTTGAGAGCCGTAAATCATTATGAAAAAAATAATCCCAATCAGATTTATGCTCCATCCAAGACATAACATTGTTCAATTTCAGTGACCTTTGAACTTAACTATCTTGAGAGCCACCTCTGGGTGCCGAGAAGCTCTGTAAACAGAGCTTGTTTGCCATGTTGGAAAACAGAGCCCAGAGCAGAGCTCTTGAATGAACAGTACTGCCAACCACAACTGCCTCAATGCCTTTTGGCTACAGGTGCCTCCTGGTGAGTCATTCAGTGAGTGAAAGTACACTGGTTTCTGCAAACTTGAACTCCTGCTACAAGCCAGCAGTCTCCTCTAGAGTTTCTCACAGCATCTCTGCAGAAATTTAGCAAGACCTTTCAGCTGTGAACCTTCATTTGTGAAAAAAATCCATTGGTGTTAGATATCTTTCCAGCCTGTCTGCGCTTCCACAGGGCAGCAAAACAGTTTTTCAAATATGCTTCCTTCCTAAACATATCTTAAAGGAACTACTATACCGTGTTAGAAATCCTGGCTGTATCATCTAGCTGAATTACAAACTTTGACTTTCCTTAAACCTGATAGTAAACTGCTGGAATTGGTCACATTAATTCTGGAAATTCTGTTGGAAAGAGGACCTTTCAGTAAAGAAACTTTGTGAATTTCATCACTAGCTCTGTTCCTTTGGAGGGCCCTGACTAATGAATCCCCTTCGCCATGAGCCGCTGCTAACATTTTAATGGTAACACACATACCCACTGTATATGTAACACACACACACACACACACACACACACACAGAGTTTTTGCAAGTAAATAAATTCTTTGTAAGTACAAATAAATGCTTTTCACTGACAGTAACAGAGCTTTTTCTCTCCCTTTATTTGAAGAATTTTAAGAAACATTTAAATTATTCCGCCGGGCGGTGGTGGCGCACGCCATTAATCCCAGCACTCGGGAGGCAGAGCCAGGCGGATCTCTGTGAGTTCGAGGCCAGCCTGGGCTACCAAGTGAGTCCCAGGAAAGGCGCAAAGCTACACAGAGAAACCCTGTCTCGAAAAACAAAAAAAAAATTATTATTTTGGTTTATTGCAGTGTGTTGCATACTTTTATTAAAATGTCATCTTGGCTGCTTTCATGTTCTCTGCAGCCAAATTCTCATTAAAAATCAAGCTGGGGGGATTATTGATTTTTTTCACATGATCATGATTATTAGAAATAAATCTATATTGCAAAGATGATTTGACTTTTTTTTCTTTTTTCTTTTTTCTTTTTTTTTTTTTTTTTTTTGGTTTTTCGTGACAGGCTTTCTCTGTGTAGCTTTGGAACCTGTCCTGGAACTTAATCTGTAGACCAGGCTGGCCTCGAAGTCACAGAGATCCTCCTGCCTCTGCCTCCCGAATGCTGGGATTAAAGGCGTGCGCCACCACCGCCCGGCTTGACTTACTTTTTTCTTGTCAATTTTGGTATTCTACAACCTGCCTGGGAAGAGTTAGACAGTTACACATAACTGAAAAATAAAAACAGGTTTGTCCTAAAATACAAATGAATATTCCTTTTTATTTTTAAAATAAAAACTTCAGTTTGTGAAATTACACTTGTGGTTAATTTTTAAAATGCTGCTTATAGCTGGGCAGTGGTAGTACATACCCTTAATCCCAGCACTCGGGAGGCAGAGGCAGGTGGATCTCTGAGTTGAAGGACAGCCTGGTCTACAGAGTGAGTTCTAGGACAGCCAGGACTACACAGAGAAACCCTGTCATCAGAAACAAAAACAGCATTTAATTTGGGAGTTCATAGTTCCAGAGGTCTGAAGTCCATGACCATCCTGAAGGGAAGCATGGCAGTCATGATGGCAGTAACAGAGTTGACATGTTGAGACAGCAGCCAAAAGACAGAGAGAGCGCGCACACATCAGGGCTAACGGGAAATTGCATGGACTTTTGAAACCTCAAAACCCTCCCCAGAGACACACCTCCTCCAGCAAGGTCGTATCTGCTCATCTTTCCCAAACAGTTCCACCAACTGGGGATCAAGTATTCAAACATATGAGCCCATGGGGCCATTCTCCTTCAAACCATCACAGTACTAATTTGATAATTAGATGCTGAGGAAAGATGGTGTAGGAAAATATTAGGAAATCTTTTTTAGAACAATTACAAATAATTACATAATCTTTTTATATAATTAAACTGTTACGTTTCTGTAAGAACAGAAATGTTTGTACCAGGGAAAAGAACTTTAGAGCACTCAGTAGTCTGAGCGGAGGTGTTTCAGGCAGAGTTCATGGTGTCATAGGTCACAGAAGCATGCACAGTACAAACTGCATGTGTCCTGTATCTAAAACAAAGGTCTCAGGGACGTGGCTCCATATGACTTGGGTGGACCTGTGCTGCCAGCAACACCTTGGATTAACTGTGTGTTTGATTTTGAGTTAATGTTCCGTCATCACACATTTAAAACCTTCTTACTGTTGCCAGATTTGTGGTGACTCCTATGTGACCCTTGTGTGATCTTGTACAGGACAGAGATCCATAGATTAGGAAACTGAGGGTTTCTGTTAATTCAACCCTTTATATGGAAAGGATGAAGAGAGAAGGTCAGGGAGATTGTACGAGAGATCAAGGTGGATAGCAGTAACGGACGGGAGCATCCTTGTGCTTTTGAAATTTGATTGTATTTAATCTGTATGGGTGTTTCACTGTGTGGATGTCTGTGTTCTGTGTTCATGCTTCATGACATACAGAGACCAGAAGAGGGTGTTGAATCCCCTGGAACTGGAGTTATAGACAATTGGGAGCCCCCAAGTGGGTGCTGGGAATCAAGCCCAGGTCCTCTGGAAAAGCAGCCATAGCTCCTAACCACTGAGTCTCCTCTCCAGCCCTCCTCCTCATGTTTTTTTGCTTTCTACCTCAGGCTAATAAAAATACGTAACCCTCCAGTGACTAATTTAGTTGTCTCTTGTATAAGATTTTGTTAAGTCTTCTTTTTGTTCATTCTGCTAACTCGAACGGAATGCTCATTACATCACGAGCTGAAGAGCGTCAGCCACAGGTATATTTCCACGTACATCGACTCTTTAACTTCCCAGAGACGGGGTTGATGGTCTTATTTCTGAAGAATGCTAATAGTAAGGACATTATGTAATAAACTGTGCATTTAGTAGCGATTACAATGAGGATTGCAGTCTGAAGTCTAGCACTCTGTAATAGGCTGACCATGAACTTGAAACTCTGACTCGGCCTCAGTACTGAGAATAAGTAGTTTAATTCCTTTGCTGTACAGTGTCAAATTACTTCTCTGGGGGAAGGTAGAATAGTTTAAACTGTCAACAGTCTGTAGAATATGTTGACACTTGCCTGTAATCCCAGTACTTAGGTAGTAGCAGGAGGGTTAGGAGTTCATGGTCATACTCAGCTACATAGCAAGTTCAAAGCCACCCATGGCTACCTGTGACCCTACCTTTTAAATCTAGAGTCTGGAGAGATGGCTCAGCAGTTAAGAGCACTGGCTGCTTTCCCAGGGGAGCTCAGTACTGTCTTTAACTCCATCTTCAAGGTATCCAATACCTTCTGGCCTTCTGACATCTATGTTCCCGAGCACAAACCTATGCACATGCACATAATAAAAAAAGAAAAATTTTAAAGAAGAAAAATGCCTGTTTTGTCTCATTTATTATGCAGACTTGAGCATATACATTGATCAGTGATTGTGTGACATTCAGAGTGAAGAGAAAAGCCATTATCAAGGATGGGGAAGCACGGTAAACTGTAAGAATTAGGAGTCTGGACAGCTAGAATGTAAAGTTTAGCAAATGGCAGCCCAAATCCCACAGAGAAAGGCCACTCTGGGGTGAATATTGAGAAGATAGGTAATAGTAAATCTGTTTGTTTGGTCTTTTGCAAAATAATAGGGCCTGGAGAGATGGCTTGTAGTCAGAGACAGGGGCATTACTGGGACTTGCTGCCTTCTAGCCTAGCCAAGAAAACACCAACCACAGCTTCAAGGAGAGACCCCTCTTCAAAGGAATAGTCAGAGCGATGGTGGAGGACACGCATGCCCTCTTCTGGCCTCCACACATGCACATGTTCATGCACACAGTCACGCACAAATACATTTTTTTGAAGTTGCAATTAGATGAATCATATTGGACTTTGACATCCAATACTTGAAGACTAGATGGTTATAATTTGGCCGTCCTCAAGGACAAGAAAGGAGCAACACTTGGTGTGAACCTCAGTAGGTGGTGGTATTGAAACAAGTCACCAGATGACAATAATGACGTCATTGGAAGCTGAACTTGAAAGGGAGAGCTGTTCTTGGTTTGTATGCTCGCTGCGTTTGTGTTTCTGGGAGTTGAGCTCGGGCCTCTTCGGGCACGCCAGGCCAGCCTCCTACTGTGGAAGCTCTCCAGCTTAATCATGTTTGCATGAAGGTAGAGGAGTTACAGTTTAGAACGGCAGACTTCACAGTGGCAGCAGGAAGGAGAGCAAACAGCTTGTTCAGGGGGCTAGAACATTGGCAGGGTCCTGGTGATCTCTGTGTGTTATTTGCTACAGCTTGGCCCTTCCAGCCGTGGGCTGCTTACCGCGTTTACAGTACTAAACAGGGGTTCCCTCCCGTGAAGCAGGCCTCAGATCACAGCAGAGAGCAGTTGGTTACCGCCGTGACAGACTTGCCACGGTTGTGTGTCCCAGTGGGGACATTGTAATTATCAGATCAGTAATGTCACATCGCAAAACCTACCTTACCTGAGTAAGACTGTAGGTTACAGTCCCCCAGCAGCCTGCACAACACCGTCTAGCACTGGAGGCTAGCCAGCAGGGACGAAGAAACAGCTTCCAGTGCCAGCCTGGTTTCTCTTACCTCCTCTGACCAGAGACGATGGTGTCTTCAGCAGTAGAGTCTGAACTGTCTAGTTCTCATGGACAACCAAGAGCAGTGGCAATTGCCTGTATTACCTGTGGGCCTCAGAGACCTCCCTGACCAGTAATAGCTCACAGGAAGCAGCCTACTGCAGACTCTGGGATTTCCATATAATAGCATGTGGCTTATAGGAGCAGCTTTTTCCACCCACACAGGTAGAACAGCTTTTTAAAACAGCTGTGTCTGAGTATGGAAGAGCAGAATAGTTACATGGACCTCCAGCATGGACGTTCATCAGCTGACAGTGTGTTCAACATTGCTAGTCTGCAGCCAATCTGGTTTTGTCTAATCCGGTGGTTCTCAACCTGTGGGTCGTGACCCCTTGTGAGGGTTGAATGGCCCTTCACAGGGGTCACGTATCATATCCTGCATGTCAGATACTTACATTACTACTCATAACAGTAACAAAATTATAGTTATGAAGTAGCAGTTAAAAAAATGTTATGGTTGGGGTCATCACACCATGAGGAACTGTTTTAAAGGCATTAGGAAGGGTGAGAACCACTGGTCTAGTGTCTCTCACCCCACTACCTTAACTGGATTATTTTAAAGAAAATCTGAGGCAATCACAAATTCTTCAGTAAATACTTTATGTGTAAATTGTAAACAGGCTTTTTTTTTTTTTTTCCATCTCTGGCAGGTGTTTTGACGGTTAGATCATGGCGACCATCGAAGAAATCGCACACCAGATTATTGAACAACAGATGGGTGAGGTAGGTCTAGTTTACCGTTCTCTTGCTGGCCTACCACGCTGTCATCCTTCATGCTACATGTCTGTATTGGGTTCTGGACGTTCCAGGTGGGAAGATAGCCATCTCTCAGAAAGCTTTTCTAGGCGGTGAGAAGTAGTTCAATAACTGCGATAAAATATGGTAAGTGCTGTGACTTTAGTGTATATGGTGCCATGGAGCAGACATACGTACAAAACGTTTATAACAATAAAAAAGAAATGAAAAGCTAATAGAGAGGAGTAGGAGGGGGCTCTGATCAGAGACTGTCATTTGAGGGTCAGGAAATCTGAGGCTAGTCTTAAATGACTGCATCCAGTTTTTCGCAAAAAGTAACGTATGTGTCTTAGTTTGGGTTTCTGTTGCTGTGAGGCGACACCATGACCACAACAACTCTTATAAAGGAAACATTTAATTGAGGGGGCTCACTTACAGTTCAGAGGTTCCGTCCATCATGACAGGGAGCATGGCAGCGTGCAGGCAGACGTGGTGCTGGAGCTGAGAGTCCTTACATCTTCATAGGCAGGCAACTGGAAGTCAAATGACTGTCACACCAAGTGAAACTTGAGAAAAAGACCCCAAAACCCATCCCCCACAGTGACACACTTCCAACAGAAGGTGTGGCCCAGATTAAAGGTGTGGCCTCCAGCCTCAAAATCTGAATTAAAGGGAGTGTCATCCAGCCTCCTCCAACAAGACCACACTTCCTTCAACAAAGCCACACCTCCTAATAGTGCCACTCCCTATGAGCTTATGGGGGCCAAATACGTTCAAACTACTATAACATGGCATATGTTTTGGGGGTTTTATCTGAAGTTTGTGACTTATTACTCCCGTAGACATTGTTAATTTTCACTCTTCAGTGTGAACTATTTTGACCATGTCTGACTTTTTGAAGTGATTTAAAAACATTGGGGCATATCAGGTCTCAGAAACACAACAGTACCTCTTAGGGACCTTGCCCGGCCTCTGTCACTGTAGGAAAGAGAGATGGGCCCTGTTGTTACAATCGCACCCAATAAAAACTAGTCTCGGGACCAGGGAGATGGCTGATCCGCATCGAGGGCTTGCCACTAATCCTAATGACCAGAGTTCAATCCCCAGAACCTGTGTGGTGATGAGAAAAAAGAAACAACTCTTGAAGGTGTCCCCTCACTCCACATGCATGCCATGGAGTGCATGCATGCACATATGCGTGCTCACACGAGTGTGAGCGCACACACATGTCATGCACACATATAAAATAATAGGATAATAATAACTAGGATGGGATAGTTTGTGCTAAAAACATAAACATCCCGTAGTTCAGTCAAGTTGTATCATAACCATCTACAATATGGTTAATAGGCTTCAACTACCTCATAGAAGTCAATCTTATGATAGTAGGAATGTGATAGTGAAATAAAAATTAAATCTTCCTCACGATGTTAGTACCCAAAATATTATTGACTTGTCAGGCTAACAACACGTGCCTGTAATCCCAGAACTCAGGAGGTAGAGGCAGGAGGACCTCAAGTTTAAGGCTAGACTAGATTTAAATAATGGTGAACAAAATGATTAATTTTAAGAAAAATATGAAAACATTTATGACTTCCTAAGACAAAATATGTGTTTCTTCAAAGCTCTGCCTGCCCTGTGCTAGGTTTTCCATTTGTATATAATGTAACTCCTGATTCCACGCTGCAGCTAACTTCTGCAAAGCTACACATCATGTTTTGGGATGGTATCAGTGAACAATTTCCACAATTCAAGATGCTATTAAAATATTTCATTCCTTTCTATACTATCTATGCGAGACTGGGTTTCCTTTTTAAATTTGAACCAAAACAACGCATTCTAATGGACCAAATGAAAAAGCAGATATGAACTTACAACCTTATTAAATCAGACATTAGAATAGTTCACAGAAACGTAACAACACCACTCTTACTATTACATATTCAGTGGAGAAATAAACTTAGTTTTAATAAAACATTATTTCCTATTAGTATATGAATTTTTTTTTGTTTTTTTTTTGTTTTTCGAGACAGGGTTTCTCTGTGTAGCTTTGCGCCTTTCCTGGAACTCGCTTTGTAGACCAGGCTGGCCTCAAACTCACAGAGATCCACCTGCCTCTGCCTCCCGAGTGCTGGGATTAAAGACGCGTGTGAATAAAGGTTTTCCAATTATCTTGGAAATTTTATGATGCCTCCCCTACCCCCAGTTTCTTCATTTTATTCCCATAGGACAGCCAGGGTAGAGCTAGAATATGTCCCCAGGCCTCAGGAACTTCCTGCAGTGAGTATACACCAGATCCTCTGCTCTGTCCCAGCAGCCCACTGGTTTACAGACAGGCTGTCATCCAGGCCTGGGCTCGGGCATTGGTTGGGGAGACCTAGCCAGAGCATATAATTGTGAGTCCACATATAGCAAGACATGTCCTTCTGTTACCAGGGGCTCTTCCATAAGAGCCTACAGCTTTACCCTGTAGTCATTGTAGCCCATGTGAAACTTGGTAAAGTTCCACTTGAGAATGGCATTTCTTGACATGTCCTTCCTCTTGGGCTGGACCACTTCTAAAGCTGATGGGGCCCTTTCCATTCTTGTTGATCCAATGTGTATGTCTAATTTGACATGAGAGCTGGCTCCAGACTTAGAGAGTATAGGGGGTCCTGAGACCAGAGAATTGCTTTCCTAATTACTGTTCTTCTCCACTGAAGTCCAAGTTTATTATTTTTCTTTTTAATTATTCTGTTACACTGTGGTAAATACCCTTTTACTGATCTAATGTTTCAACCCAGTGACAGTTAGATCATGCATGTACCTAATTCTCTTTTCTAAAAGCTAAGTGAACATTAGACTTATAACTCACAGCCATAGAGTTATTTCCCTGCTACTGAAAATTTGCTGCTGTTAGGAGTCGTAATGTCTGCATTTGTAGACGGAGGTTTGCCGAAGGTGTCCTGACCCTCAGTTGAGAACTGCTGAGTGAGAAGTAGTGAAAGAAGGGAGGGGTCAAAACAGCGATAGTCAAAGTCAAATAATCTTGCTGTTGTAGTTTCTTTCTTTACTTATTTTGGGTTTTTTGAGACTGGGTTTCTCTGTGTATTCTTGGCTGACCTGGAACTTGCTCTGTAAACCAGGCTGGCCTCAAATTCAGGAATCTGCCTGCCTTTGCCTACCAAGTTCGGGGATTAAAGACATGTGCCACCATTGCCTGGCTGTACTTTTATTTGTAAATTTCACACATGCTCTATTAGAATTTCATTGGAAGGAGAATTGCCATTTAAAAGGTGTATAACTGGTTTTTCTAGCTTTGTTTTGAGGTTAAAATTGATTCATCAAAGAAAAACAAAAGCCAAATGTGGTAGCACATTCCTAGTACTCAGGAGGCTGAGGCAGCGGGTTATAAGTTCAGAGCCAGTCTGGCTACACAGCCAGACCTGTCTCAAAAAGCAAGCAAACATGATTGAGTTGGATGGGTCATTAATGTGCCCTGGCTGTGTTAGATTGTTACAGAGCAGCAGAACGAACAGAAGATCCAGATTGTGACAGCGCTTGACCATAGCACCCAGGGCAAGCAGTTCACTCTGGCCAATCATGAGGGCTCCACCCCAGGAAAAGTCTTCCTCACAACCCCAGATGCCGCAGGCGTCAGCCAGCTGTTCTTTGCCACTCCTGACCTGGCCACACCGCACCTCCAGGTAAGTCACGGTAAAAAAAAAAAAAAAAAAAAAAAAAAAAAATGTTTTTCTCATCCGGGGAACAACTAGCAGAGGATTAACGGAAAAGTAGATCTGAGGGAAGAACCCAGAACTCTTTGCCGGCGTTCCCATAGATGTACCTAATGATGAGCTCTTCATACAACTCAACAGGGCCACCTCACCTTGTCTCAGTAATGGCCAGTTCTGTGGGTCTTTGTGTAACAGTCATACTCGCATAATTATAGTTAGTCATATTGATAACATTTATTTGGAACTCCCTTTCTTTTTAAAAAGTCCATAAAAACTATCTTTGTATGCTATCATTTTTAGGTTTGGAGGCAGCAGGGCCTCATTTGTGTGACACAGGGTCTCACTATGTAGCCCAGGCTGCTGTAACTCAAGATCCTTGTCCCCTAGCCTCCCAAGTGCTGGGGTGGCAGGTGTGTACCACCAGGTCCAGCTTTAGTATATAGATGCTTTTGCTGGGCCATTTCATTTGGAAAGGTTCTGAACCATCAAAGGCAAATGTCATGAAAGGTCTTAGAACTTTTAGAATAATCAGACATATTTCTATATGAATAATTTTATATATGAATAGTGTATATGAATGGCTTACACTTAAAAATACTCATGTATTTGTGTATTGAACTTTTTTTAAGACTTAATTTATTTTATATGTATGTGTGTGTACCTGAGGATATGTGCATGCGCAAAGTGTGTGCAGGTTCCTGAGGAGGCCAGAGGAAGCCATCAGTCACTGGACCTGGACATACAGATTGGTTGTGAACTACCTCACGTGGGTGCTGGGACCTGAACCCATGTCCCCTACAAGAGCAGCGAGTGTTCTCAGCCACCAGCTGGGTTTTGTTCTTGAGAAAGAGTCTCACTGTGTAGCCCTGCTGGACTGGAACTGAGTACACCAGGCTGGACTTGAACTCACAAAGATCCTCCTGCCCTCCCCACCCCTTCTCATAATACTAGAATCAGAGGTGTGTGCCATTGTGATTGTTGTGGAAGAAGGGAAAAGATACTCATAGTTTTTGCCTTGTCTCCCACTGCCGTATTTTCTCTGTGTGTGGAAGAAAACTGGCTTACCTTCTGTGGCCATGGTCACAGAGTTCTTAGTTGAAGAGTAATTTATGTCGGAGTCAGTGACTCTGACTCTGTGTTCTTTCACTGTTGGACAGCATGAGGCTGTTGCTGACTAATGACATTTGTCTTCTTCTAAAAGCTCTTTACAGAAAATTCGCCTGACCAAGGACCAAATAAAGTTTTTGATCTTTGTGTAGTATGTGGAGACAAAGCATCAGGTATGATTAAAAATAATTCTGTATATGTTACACTGTTAAAGTACCTGCTCCTCAACTGTGTTCCCTCTAACACTAAAAAATAAATAGAAGAATATGTTTTTTATGCTTCATCTTTGTGACCTCAAAAACTTCACTTTTCTCTCTTTTTTATACTTTTTCTTGAGTGTCATTTCATTTGATTTATAATGGCATAGAATATTTGTTTTGGTTTCACCATTTGGAGGTAAACACAAAAACGTTTTAAATGTAAAAATTAAATTTGCCAAAGGAATCATCGGAAAATGAATTGTGGTCTTTAATAAATCATTATGTCGTAAATTTATTTTAACACGCTTCCCCAAATCCTGTTTTAGAAATTCAGAGTAAAGTGAATTGCTGAATGGAAGATTCTTTGGTCAACCTTTATTTGGAGTTCTGCATATCTGATTTAGTTAGTTTCCCATCCAAGAATGAGCCAGCCTGACCTGGTTAGCTTCTGTGATCAGATGGGGTCTGCCGGGGAAGTTCGGCTCTAAGACCTGGGTGGGCTGTTCTTCGTCAGTTCTGGGTGCTCAGTGATAAGTCATTTTAACTGATCACTGCTTGCTTCCTGTCAGAAGTGCGTGCTCATGTCTGCTCGTATATATGCACAGGTGTCAGTGGGGCAGAGTTTAAGGGCCAGCTTGTTTCTGTAAATTTTTTTTGAAATTTTATTACAAAAACTTCCATTAGAACTTTTCCTCAAGTTTGTGTAATTTGTTAATGTCATCATACAAAACACATGATTGGTGAAATAGCAAGTTAATTGAAATGTAATGTGTGTGTGAGCAGTTGGCTTGGCTGTATCTGTGTGTACTGTGTGTGCACCTGATACTGGAGGCTAGAAGAGGCTATCAAGTCCTCTGGAACTGGAGTTGCAGATGGATGGTGGGTGCTGGGAACTGACCCTGGACCCTCTGACAGAGTAACAAGTGCTCTTACCACCGAGCCGTCTCTAGTCCGAACTACAATAGCTTTATTAAGAAGTTTTCAAAGTGGAACTCACAAAGAAAGGGTACTGTAATTCCAGGAGTAGGTAGCACTTTTCATTCTTCTGGAGCATGGAGCTGTAATATTAAATATCTGTTATATCCAAGGATGCAGATTGGTAGAATGTTTGCCTAGCGTATACGAGGAGCTGTATTTGCTCCCTAACAGGAGGGGGAAGAACACTGTTGTATGATATATGACAAAACTATAATTTGTAAGCTTTCTTAGAATTAAAATTTTAATGTGCATAATAGAATTTTTGATGATGATTTTGGCCCTAAGTTCTCTAATATTTTTAATGTTACATTATAAAATTCAAAACTATACATCATTGAAGTTACCACAGGATATGGTTGTTTGATTCTCTACTTAAATCCTAAAAAAAATTTTGTCAGAATCTCAATCACAATTTCATTTTATATATTGTTGTTTTCATAGAAAAAATGAATTTATTTCACTTCTAACCTATAGTATGTTTTCTATTTTCTTAAACATTTCTTCTCTAGGACGTCATTATGGAGCAATAACTTGTGAAGGCTGCAAAGGATTTTTCAAAAGAAGCATCCGGAAAAATTTAGTATACTCGTGTCGAGGATCAAAAGACTGTGTAATTAATAAGCACCACCGAAACCGCTGCCAGTACTGCAGGTTACAGAGATGCATCGCCTTTGGGATGAAACAGGACTGTATGTACTTGCCGGAAAGGAGTAATGTTTTGTATACTCGGAAGTGTACACACATTAGCAGGATGAGCAGCTGAGGTGCCCGTGTGCTGTATTAGCGACTTTTCTGTCACTGTAGTTAAATATCATGACAAAGCCAACTGAAAGAACAAAAAGCTTGTTGTGTTTATGGCTCCAGAAGGCTGGAAGGTTCTGTGCTAGCAGGACCAGGAAGCAGGCTGCTCACGTTTTAGCCCTATCCAGGAAGTGGAACGAGGCTACAAACCTTTACAATTCACTGCAGCCACACATGTCCTCCAGCAAGGCTCTTCTTTTGTCAAACAGGACATGGGCTATTTAATCCAATTGTCCAACTAAAAGTAGAATATATACATACGTGTTTATTATTCAATAAATATTTTTAATACTCCTGTGCCAAGCACACATTTCCACTTGGCACTTAGCACCCAAATGATTTTTGTAAGTTGTCTCAGAATTTAAAAATTTTAATGTGCATAATAGAATTTTTAGTGATTTTGTTGTCTTTCCTAAGTTCTCTGCAGTATTGTCAATGTTACATTCTAAAATTGAAAACTATGTATCATGAAAGTAGCTAGACGTCAGTGTGCTTTGTGACTGATGGCCAAAATGTGATCTTGATGACAGCAGCCACTACTGATTGAACTGTCCGTGTGCTACAAGCCGCTCCTTACACATGGTTTCAGCATATTCTCATAGCAGTTCTCTGCGGTTGGTTATACTGCTGACACCTAACACCTTCACCGAGGAAGGGTGAAAACTCACCAAAGGACAGACAGCTAGCAGGTGGCCGAGCCGAGTTCTGAGTTCTGACAGTTTGCGTTCACCTCCACCCCAAAAGAAAGTGTACATTTAACAACTGTCGTACCTCCTCTCTAGGTCCTACAAATTCCTATAGATAGTGCACATTGTGCAGATGAGCTTCTGTGTAATACGTATTTATTTCTTAACTAGAAAGGCTCTTCTTAGTCCTTTTTCTTTTCTTTTTTTTTTTTAAAGATTTATTTATTTATTATGTATACAGCATGTATGACTGCAGGCCAGAAGAGGGCACCAGATCTCATTACAGATGGTTGTGAGCCACCATGTGGTTGCTGGGAATTGAACTCAGGACCTCTGGGCCTCTGGAAGAGCAGCCAGTGCTCCTTAACCTCTGAGCCATCTCTCCAGCTCAGTCCTTTTTCTTTATTAGTATTATCTTCAACTAATAAAGTTTCTTTTTCTTTAATGCTATATACAGTTCTTCCTTCTTGATCATGAGGTGTCTTAAGAGTTCTGTTTTTCTACCATAGGAGTGGCCATATAGGAAGAAATGTGAATAAGATGTACATTGACCAGTTTTACAAATAGGCAGCAACACCACTGAACGTGAATAGACTCTGTAAAGATTGATGGTTGCCTTTGGAATTCACTGGGAAGTAGTGTCTCTTGTTAGCCATACTGATGACAAGAAGCCTAGGTTTACAAATTTTCATAAAGTCTCTTGTAGTATAATTATTTAACATGTTTTCACAGCTGTTCAGTGTGAAAGAAAACCCATTGAAGTATCCCGAGAAAAATCTTCCAACTGTGCGGCCTCAACAGAAAAAATCTACATCCGCAAAGACCTCCGAAGCCCATTGGCTGCTACTCCAACCTTTGTGACGGACGGCGAGGCCACCAGGTGCTGTACAGATGACACTAAGAAGCAGGTCATTTGCTACTTTTTCAAGATCAAGTAAGACTGAAATTTGTGCTTCATTTGTTACAGGTCAACAGGACTGTTGGATTCAGGAATGTTCGTGAATATTCATCCGTCTGGAATAAAAACAGAACCAACTATGCTAATGGCACCAGATAAGGTATACAGTGCAGTTTAAAAGACCCCTCCCCCTGTCCCTGTCCCTGTGGTGCTGGAGTTTGAGCCCTTAGCCCCATGCTCTACTACAGAACAATAATTCCTCTTTCCTTTTAAAAAAGCTTTTATTTATTTGTGTATGTTATGTATATGAGTGTTCTGCCTGCATGTATGCCTGCAGGCCAGAAGAGGGCATCAGATCTCATTACAGATGGTTGTGAGCCACCATGTGGTTGCTGGAAATTGAACTCAGGACCTCTGGAAGAACAGTCAGTGCTCTTAACCTCTGAGCCATCTCTCCAGCCCCAGACAGTGCTCTTAACCATTGAGCCATCTCTCCAGTTCCTAATTCCTGTTTCTAAAGCTAAAATTACTTGATAAAACTTTTCACTGTGTCACTAAAATTTTATCTTTACCATGAAAGCAACAAAAATTAGAAGTGTTCCCAGTTTTTCTTTCATCTTGAAATAAAAGCTACCAGAAAATTAATTGATGCTAAATCTAAACCAAACCTAATGAATGGTACACTTCCTGAACCCAGCAACTTGGAAGGCTAAAAGCAGGAAACGACTGGGAGTGAATCCAGCCCCGTCTGCACTCTGATTTGAGGATCAACCGTGATGTATTGTGAACCCGTCTGATCAGAACCCTTACCTGTCTTCCTCTTATTTTTCCTGCTAGATTTATTATATTTTATGTATTATTTTACATATTATATTTTACTTGGAGTATCACATCAAGTAAAGGGAAATTCTCAGCATACCTCCGTTAGAACGCTCACTTGAGTCTCAGGATTCTATGTGGCCATTGTGCAGCTCAGCATCTCTGGGGTCAGGGTGGGGATGAGATTGCGTGTGCTCTCGGATGACACCCCAGTCCTCTCGACTCTCTTGAGACTGTTTGGCTCGAGTCTAAAGGAGAGATTTCTGTATGTGTGCGTGCACACACATGCATGTGTGCCTGCTTGTGGACATCCTCATGCTCACGCTCACAATGCCCTGCTGTATTGCCGTCTGCCTTGTCCTTTGAGACAGGGTCTTAGCGAACCTGGAATTTGGTGTTCCAGTTGGGGGGGCAGCCAGTGAGGCCCCCAGCAACCCTCCTGTCTTTCTCTTCCCTGGATGCGGCGATGACAGGAACACACATGGTTGTTTATGTGTGCGCTGGGGAATCTGAATTCAGATCTGTCCTCATGCTTGTACAGCAGGCACTGTTGCCCATGAAGCCATCTCCCCAGCCCTAAAAATTGCTCTATTTAGATAAACTTTATAAACTTCCTGTAGTTTCCCAAAACTGTATGAGAAGAGAAAGGTTTCCTAAAAAGGTTTTTAACCTTTTGTTTATTTATTTATTTATTTTTTACTGTGTACACATGCCACCATACACATATGGAGGTCAGAGGACAACTTTCCAGAGTTGGCTCTCCCTTCCCACCATGTGGGGTCTCGTCATACAAGGAATCATGGTTCGTGGCCAGTGCCTTGGCTCTGAGCTGTCTTGCTGGCCCTGAAAAGACTTGGGAGTGCCTCTGGGAAGACTTATATATACACACACACACACACACACACACACACACATATGTGTGTGTGTGTGTGTGTGTGTGTGTGTGTGTGTGTGTGTATATATATATATATATATATGTATCAATCTCTCAGTTAATCCTGTCCGACAGGAATCCTCATCCGTCTTCAACAGAATGACCCAGCACACACAGGCCATGAACAATAGGGGCCTGCTGGATTGCAAAGCCTATGTTCACAGCCAATTAGCCTTCTTAAACAAGAATACAAGTAATTAGTATTTTTAACTATTTTAATTTTTTTTTTCTTGTTTAGCTTTTGTTTTTTTTGGTTTTTCGAGACAGGGTTTCTCTGTGTAGCTTTGCTCCTCTCCTGGAACTCACTTGGTAGCCCAGGCTGGCCTCGAACTCACAGAGATCCGCCTGGCTCTGCCTCCCGAGTGCTGGGATTAAAGGCGTGCGCCACCACCGCCCGGCTAGCTTTTGTTTTTTGAGACAGGGTCTAAGTGTGCAGCCCTGGCTGGCCTATCACTGTATGTAGACCAGGCTGGCCTCAAGCTCAGATGGCTCCTGCCTCTGCCTCCTGAATGCTGGGATCACATTAAAGGCATTTGCTCATATATTCTGCTAGGTATCTTAACTTTTATTTAAAACTCAGAAATGTAAATATTCCTTTCCATGAGACAGTATGTCTAACTAGATTTCAAAGTTTCTGCCACTGGAGATTCTTAGGTAACACAACATGGAGAAATCTCATCTTGTGATATGATATTTAGGGCCATTTGTTGTATTCTGCATTACACCTTCCGGTGCTGAGATTGAACCAAGGACTTCATGCATGCTGCACCTACTCTTCCACTCAATATATATATATATATATATAAAATGTCTCATAAGAAATTGCTAACAGGATATCATTAAGGATCTGGGAACACTAGCAATGATTTGTTTGAGGAGGGCATAAAAATTATTGTCTACTTATTCACCAAAGTATGTTTCATATAAATTAAAGAATTAATAAAACCAATGAAACTTCAAAAGAAACACTGATATTATTT
Source organism: Peromyscus californicus insignis (assembly GCF_007827085.1). Taxonomy (NCBI): domain Eukaryota; kingdom Metazoa; phylum Chordata; class Mammalia; order Rodentia; family Cricetidae; genus Peromyscus; species Peromyscus californicus. The sequence goes on from NW_026294535.1 coordinate 12,744,468, forward strand.
CAGAATTCAGAATGGTTTGCGTGTGCTAGATGTATTGTAGTGTTTCACACCTGTAATTCCAGCTCTCTGGGGGCAGAGGCAGGCTCACCAGCTCAAGATCAGCCTGGACCAGCAGTAGGAAACTACAGGCCAGCCCTGATCGGCATAGCAGGACTCTGCATTAAAAAAAAGAAACAAATCATGTACACACAGACAAAACAAATTAAAGACTATAGAAGAAACTTAAAGGTCTTGTTATTAGGTTTGGGTGGAATAATTGAACGTTAAAAGAATTGTTATATGCCTCTGTGTGTGTGCATGCAGATTTGTTTATATGTGTGTGCATGTGTGCATGCATATGTGTTTGTATATGTGTGCATGCATATGTGTTTGTATATGTGTGTGCATGCATATGTGTTTGTTTATGCATGCATGTACACATGTATGTGAAGCCCCCAGCTGATGTTGGGAGGCTTATTTGATTTCTTTTCACCTTATTCATTGAGGCAGGATGTCTATTGAACCCACAGACATGGCTCTCTCGCTTGCTCCACGGTTGCCCTCTCTGATTTCAGAGAGCTGAAATAACAGACAGGCCCCATGCCCATGGCACTTTAACTGCTGACCCATCTCCCCGGCCCCAAAGGAATTTAATAAATGGAAGCATTAGGTATATAGGAACCTTTTCATTGAAAATGGTATTTCTCAAAGCTCATGTGTTACTATGAGAAGTTGCTGAGTGTCAACTCGTGGCTTTGAAGATTGAGAGCTAAAAGGAAAAAAAAGAAGCACTCCCCTGCTCTTCCTGTGCAGGATTTTAGCTGAAGCATTGTAAGAGAATGGTTTCTTACAAGAGGCGCAGCCAGTGCATAAATACTGTATATTATTCACTATTGACAACAAGAGCAGACAGCTGGGAAAGTGTGTGAGGAGTGTGTCATAAGAGACAGAGCATGACCAGGAGGTTCTTCAAGTCTGATAAGAAGAAAACGTAAACAAACCTCGACAGAGGATCCATTTCCTCCTGTTCTAGTGCCTGGTCTGGTCCGTTACATTTCAATTAAGACAGTGGCCTCTTAGTAAGTCCGTTTGGTAATAAATTTGCCTTTCCCCTTTTCACTTAATTTAGATTCTATGCCAGTTTGTTGTGTAAGACGTTTTGAGGGGCAGGAAGATGGCCCAGTGGTTAAGAGCACACATTGCTCTTCCAGAGGACCTGAGTTCATTCCCCAGCATTCACCTCAGGTGGCTCACGACGACGTCTCTAACTCCACCTCCAGGTGACCCAGTGCCCTTTTCTGACCCCCATAAACACATGCACTCATGACTATACCCACACACAGACACACCTAACGTAAAAATAAAACTAAATCTTTGGGGCTGGAGAGAGGAGATGGCTCAGAGGTTAAGAGCCCTTACTGCTCTTGGAGAGGACCCACGTTCAGTTCCCTGCACCTACATGGCCACTCACAGTCATCTGTAACTCCAGTTCCAGGGAACCCAGTGCCCTCTGTTGACCTCTGAGGGCACCAGGCCGCATGTGATGCACAGACATACGTGCAAGCAAAACACCCATACACATAAAATTAAAAAATTTTAATCTTAAAGAGTTTTGGAAGTTTTAACAATATTAAATCATTACTGCTAAAAGGAATTATTACCTAATTTGATATCCTTTTTAGAGGAAGTAACTATGACTTGGCTAGATTAGTTAGTAAGTAGAATTTTTGTTTTAAACTTTGTAAATATTTTTAAAGAACTTATACCTATTTTTAATTCTGTATTTTCCTCAAGAGTTTTTTCTTTAAGGGCAGCCTCTCACTCTGAAGCCCACACTGGCCTTGACTTTGTGGAAACACTCCCACCTCAGCCTCTTGAGTGCAGGGATTACAGAAATGAACTCATCAATTTGATTTATTAATTTGCTCTTTTAGTATTTCATGACCTGGAATTTGATATTTGAGGTTTTGAAATATCAGTATCACTTTGCAAAATTTTAGTACTTTCTTTATTTTTAAGGTTGAATCATGTCAGGGAGACCTAAGCACACTGGCCAGTGTGGTCACGTCACTAGCGAATCTCGGCAAAGCTAAAGACCTTCCTTACACTAGTCACGACATGCCTGTGGTGGAGAGCTTACGCAATGGGGATACACCCTTCTGTGCATTTCATCAGGATATCCAGACCAACGGTGACGTCTCAAGGTAAATCTGGTCTCTTCTTCTAAACTCCATTCTGAATTGATTAGAGTGTTTCTATGTTAATGTATGTCTGTAAAAGTTTCTGAAAAGTATTTCAGTAAGAAATAGAAAAATGTAAGGCATAGTAAGGGTTAACTGAAAATCTGCCTTTAGTGCAGCATGAACACACTGCATTCTGAGTTTTGTGAGCAGGAAGTGTATATTATAAAATTAGTACTGCAGTCTGACAGGTTGGGGATTTCCTTGATCTTAAATGACAGTTGGGGTCTGACGTTTCGTTTTGTGTTTAGATGTTTTCCCTCAGTATGTAGAACGAAACATGTTTCCTAAGCAGTCATCTTGATTTCCCAACCACCACTAATTTCTGTTGATAAAGATAATGTCAAAGATCTCATTGAAATAACTATTTTAATTTATACTTAAGGAAAATAGAATCAGAATTTGATTTTATTTTGTCAGTATTAATATGCAGAATACAGAGATGAAATTCCTTCGGAGTTTTCTCAGACTTCCGTTTATTATTTTATATTTAATATTTCGCTGGGGTACACCTGAGTGGTGGTAGAATGCTCACCCGGTATGTTCTAGGCCCTGGGTTTGAGTGACAGCATTGCAGAAGGACCAGAAAGGGGGAAGTAGCAGTTGAGCCTTGGGGAGTTGTTGAGCATAGGACTTCATTTAAGGAACTCTAGAAAACGTATCATTTAACAGTCTGGGAAACTGTTTTGAATGATTACTTGGTAACTTCAGTTATCTATCATCCTAATCTTAAATTCTTAACTGTGTGCATTAAAGTAACCACAAGTATAAAAATAGTCTGAATTTTTAAGTAAAATCAAAACTGAACCTGTTTTGTGTTTGATGTAGCAAAGTCAACATAAATAACTTGTATATGAAGGAATACATATGAGGATTTCTCTCATACTTAAAGAGATGATATTTCTTGGTAATATGGTAATATGTAATATTTTAAAGTACACTTACTAAGTTTAATTTGTTGGCTTTGGAGCTGATCACAGAGGTCACTGAAATACAAAGTCTATCTGTCATTCAAGAATGCTGCTGTTTTCTGGAGCCTGATTTGTTATTTGTTCGTTTTGTGTGTGCATACCCCTCCTGACGGTGGCACTGGAGGTGGAGCCCCGGGCCTTTTGAACACTACACAGCCTTCCACCACTGAGCCACTCCCCTGGCCTATTTGCAAAAGAATTTTTATGCTTAAGTGCCCCCCCAACCCCCATCCTGGGCACTAAACCCATGGCCATGTGGGTGCTAGACAAGTGTTCTACCACTGAGCCCTTCTCACAGCCCCTTGACTTAAGTCTTAGCTCCAGAATTTTCTAGAGGAATTTCATTTGCCTGTTGGACATTGGCCGGACTCACAGCGTCTGATGTCTCCTTGTAGGGCGTTTGACACCCTTGCCAAAGCCTTGTCTCCCGGAGAAAGCCCAGCCTGTCATAGCCCAGTGGAGAGCATGGACGGACACGCGCACCTCATCCCTGGAGAGTCGAGCTACATGGAAAAAGAGGGGCCACTGCTCAGCGACTCCCATGTAGTTTTCAGGGTACCTTTGATTTTTTATGTTATGTTACTGTTCCCTTCTGATCTTCCTTTCAACAGTCAGAATTTGCCTGTTAGACTTTTAGAGTCAGAAATACCCGTGGTAGAATTTCAGAACTGCATCACACCCTGCTGTAGAACACAGTGGGTCAGCTTGCTGTCTGTCAGTTGTGATAGGGCAATTGGATGGTTAGATTTTAATAATTCTCTAAATTTAATTTATTTATATTGTATGTATGAGTGCTTTGCATGTATACCTGCATGCCAGAAGAGGGCATCGGATCCTACTGTAGATGGTTGTGAGCCCAGCCAGGCAGTGGTGGTGCACGCCTTTAATCCCAACACTCGAGAGGCAGAGGCAGGTTGATCTCTGAATTCAAGGCCAGCCTGGTCTACAGAGAGACTCTAGGATAGCCAAGGCTACACAGAGCAGGAGAAACCGTGCCTTGAAAAACAAATTAAAAAAGGTTTTAGGGCCAGTTAGGCACAATTGCTTTCTTTCACTAGGCATGGACAGTCATTGGGACCTGAGTGCATGGCTTTGTTCAGTGCCTGGCTACTATCTCAGTGTACACTGGCGTCCAAGACCCAGGCATTTTCCTCTCGCATTAGAAATAATAAAGATAAAAATGGTGAATGTGTGAATGAGCTACCTTACTTAGCTACCCTTCAGCACTACCATATGGGGGTGCTTATTACGTAATGCATTTTAGCCTTAGGTTTTTAACTCCTAGTACTTTTAAAGACCATTTTGGAAAAGGAGCATTTGAAATTCATCCTAAATACATTTTTTTGTCATGGTGCTGGGGATGAATCCCTTCATATACGCTACATGTATATATGGTCCTGTGTATGCTAGGCCAGTGCCCTACCACTGTGCCCCTCCTCCCCGGTACACTCTTAAAATGGAAGCAGCACAGCTAGACTGTTAGAAGCGATACAGATGAAGCCTAAGAAGTAACTCTCTAAAGTTTGATCTGTTACTCAGATTAATACGCTGAACCAAGCTGCAGATGTGCTCACCACTGAGATCTCGTTAGCACCATAACTAACCCCTCTTCTTGGCTCTTTGCTCTGCCCTTGTGAATACTATTAGAGAGGGGTGTGTAAAATAATTGAGTATACGTAGATTACAGTCAGCCGTACATAGCAGTTCTGGGACACTTGAGAATGATTTACAGTAGATACAAACTTTCCTACTAGACCAAAACAGTATAGAAGATTGGTATTTCAGAATTCAGCTTGCTTGAAATAGCCATAGGAAGAGTTCACATGGCTTAATAACTGCCACAACATGACATACCAGTTCAATGCAGCAGAGAAAACAATTCTCATGTAAAATTTTACTAAATACAACTTAGAAAAATTCAAGTGTTTTATCTGCAGTGCCCAAAAACATGTTTCATAGGTGATATAAGAAGAGATAGTAAGAATAATTAGTGCCTAAAAGTTATTGTCGGAGCTATGGACAAGGGGATCAAGGCAAGATGCTTTCCCCATGGTTCTTTTATCTTCTAAATGAAATCCGTTCTCTCGTGTGCTCAGTTTCATTTCCCACTCTGGACTGAAATTGGAGGAAGGACAAGGAGAGAGGTGTAGGCAGAGACCCCGTGCACACAGGGACAAATGGCTCTTTCAGACAGCAGCTCATCAGCTTCCTTCTATAACTCTCGGATTTTTAATTCTATAAACTGAACGCCTGGGACAGATGAATTCAACAAATTCAAACTGTGCTTTTCTCTCTGGAGCTGGTGGGTTCTTCCTCTCCTGGAAACGGCAACAGCTTCAACCCTTGCTTCCAGTCCTGGGAAGAGTTTAGTTTTCTGCAGTCATTTCCTGGGTCAGGTCTCCCGCTGCTGTCCTCCAGTTTCGGGACTGACACCCCCCTTCAGGTCCTGGACTTCTCAGTCACCGAGCAGAGCCGCCTTGTGTCCCTCTGCTGCTCTGTGTGTCTAATTGGCATATTTCCCTATCTGCTCTCTCAGCTGAGCCATGACACTCCTCTTGGATGAGTTGAAGTTTTTATTCTCATTTCGTAGTGGAACTCAGATTTGTGTATTTTAATATCTTATTCAAAGCAGCCTAAAGGTAGGAAGGAGAAGCCATCCGGTGATATAACAGCAAGTAAAGAATCTAGAATGATAGTAATTTTTTTTTTTTTGTTTGTTTTGTTTTGTTTTTCGAGACAGGGTTTCTCTGTGTAGCTTTGCGCCTTTCCTGGAACTCACTTGGTAGCCCAGGCTGGCCTCGAACTCACAGAGATCCGCCTGGCTCTGCCTCCCGAGTGCTGGGATTAAAGGCGTGCGCCACCATCGCCCGGCTGATAGTAATATTTTTATTTATGACTTTTTTGAGTCATGATTTCAAAAATCTCTCACTTTATTCCTATAGGAACAATTAAGGTAAATAGGATTTCTGTCCTTTGAAGTAAATCCATAGGACAAGGGTGAGGCCGTTTTCAAAACTGATGTGGTGCTAAACACAAACCCTTCCTGTCCTCCATCAGGTGACTCCCCTTCATCCTGCACTCGAGTTTCCCTCAATTCCCCTCTTGTTTCTATCACTGTGTCTTAAAGCTCCTTTAAAGTTCTAGCTCGAATTGTCACAGTGATATCTTTGTCCCGTATGTCTTCTCCATCTTGTCCTGGATCCTGAAACCAGTGCATCTTTGTTAAAAATCAACCTACTCTGTCACTGACAATTTAAAGTGTGACAACACCCTGTCACAAAAATCAACCAGCCAACATATTTCATAGCTTCCATTGCTCATGTGGGGGTTCAGCTGCGGCTCTGTCACATGACCTTTTCAGGCCCTTCCTGTCCAAGTCATGTCTCCATCACTTCACACACATGCCCTTCTCAATCCTGCCCACAGTTCTCACCGGTCAGATGTGAGTTCTGAGATAACAGCTCCTAGTGCTCACGGTGTTCATCAGTCACCTGAAGGGCTAACCCAGAGTCACAGATCTTGAAAGACAATCCATATCTCCTAACAAGCCAAATGGTTTTTTCAAAGTTTTATTCTGACAGAATTTGATGTAGAAGCTGCACTAGAGAGGTAATTGCCAAGGCAAGTAAGGAAAACATACAGCTAGTATTTTATTTGTTTAAAGGTAGTTTAAAACTATTTGCAGAGGGTTTTGAGGGTTTTGGAGGGTATTGTTTTCTTTTATGGATTTGTTACTTTGGTTTTGGTTTCTGAGACAGGAACAGGGCCTTGCTGCATAGCACACGTGGTTGTGAGCTCTCCATCATCCTCTTGTATGCTGTGATGAGAGGCATGTCCCACGAGTATTCTGTAGTGTTGTTTTGTAGCGGCCCTCACCCATAGGACTGGTTGTTTTGGATAATTACCCTAATTTTTCACTGCCCCCCCCACTCACCTTAGGCAATTCTGAAATGGTATATTTCCCCAAAATTTTACACTTCTTCTTATGTAAAAACAGTCACATCTTTGTTTTTAAAGGCATTTAATGTTTGCTTGCTTCTCTTAAGAATTGTTTTGTGGGGCTGGGGAAGATGGCTCAGTCAATGCGGACTTACCACATAGCATGAGGAGGACCCAAGTTCCGATCAATAGCATCAAAAGAAAAGGTCAAGTGTGGTGTGTGTGCTTGTAATCCTAGCTCTGAGGAGGGATACAGGAGGCTCCCTGGAGCTCATTGGCCAGCTAGTCTTCAGATTCAGTGAGAGACTGTGTCTCAGAACAAGGTGAGGAGCCAGCAGAGAGAAGATTCAGTGGGTGAAAACACCTGCCTCAGAGCCTGATGGCCTGAGTTTGACTCCTGAGATGCACAGTGGAGAGAACTGATTCTGAAAGTTGTCCTCTGACCTCCACATGTACACCATGGCACGCAGCCATACTCATATACACGCATCATATGCAAAGTAAGTAAAAAAATGTGGCCAGCAGCCTGTGGGCTCTGTGCATACACCTGCACACATACATCATCCGTGCGCACACATACACACACAGGTGTTTTTAAAGAAATGTTTTGTGTTTTCTGAATTGTGTTTTATTTTGCTGCTCCAGTAAACATTTGAAAATTTTTTCGTCGTGAGTCTGTTGGTATTGTTTGGTGGTAGAATGGATTCTCAACATGCCAAGGCCCTGGGTTCAGACCTCAGAAGACAATCTTATACAGGGTTTAAACCATCTATTTCCCTGTCTCATCTTTTGGTACTGTCAATATTAGTAAATAAGTAAACCAAACTGGTGATGTAGGTCAGCTGGTAAAGCGTTTGTCCCGCATACATAATGCCCTGAGTTCGATCCCCAGCTCTACAGGTAAAAGTATATACTTAGCGAGCTTGAGTGCCCATGTTCTTTTTTTCTTTCCCTATTGAAAATAATATTTTTTTGCCAAGTGGTAGTGGCAAATCCCCAGCACTCGGGAAGCAGAGGCAGGTGGATTTCTATGAGCTCCAGGCAAGCCTGGTCTACAGAGCAAGTTCCAGGACAGCCAGGGCTACACAGAGAAACTTTGTCTCAAAAACCCAATAAAAGAAAAAGAAGAAAATAATTTTTTTCATGGAACCTATTCTGATCACAGTTTCCCATCCCCCGATCCTCTTCACCTCCCCACCATCCAACTCTACTCCTTTCTTTCTCTTTCTCTTTAGAACAAACAGGCAAATAAGCAAACCAGAATAAAAAAGAAAAAGTATAAGAAACACACACACCACACAACACAAAATTGGAAACCATACTATACTAGCAAAGGGAACCTACATTCTATTCCTAAAAGTAAGAATTAGGTAAACCTTTGTGCCTAATTTTGAACAAAGACAACTTTTTTTTACTAAATTTTTTGATTGAAAATAGATTTCTCTCATACAATACATCCGGACCACAGTTTCCTTCCCTCCACTCCTCCCTGTCCTCCCCCACCTCCTCTGTCCCCCAGATCCACTCCTCCTCCTCCCGTTTCCCTTCAGAAAAAAGCAGGCCTCCAAGAGATAACAACCAAATATGACAAAACAAGATACACTAAGACAAGTCAAAAGACTCATATTGAGTCTGGACAGAGCAACTCAGTAGGAGGAAAAGAGTCCCAAGTGCAGGCAAAAGTCAGAGACACCCCAGCTCCCACTGTTAGGAGTCCCACAAAAGCAACAAGCCAACAGCCATAACATATATGCGGGGGACCTGGTGCAGACCCATGCAGGCCTCAGGCTTACCGCTTCAGTCTCTGTGAGCTCATACGAGTCCTGCTCAGATTCAGTCGGCCATGTTCTCCTGGTATCCTCCATCCCCTCTGACTCCACAATCTTTCCTCTCCCTCTTCAGCAGAGTTCCCTGAGCTCTGAAGGGAAGGACCTGGTGGAGACCTCCAGTTTAGACTCTCTGCATAATGTCTGGCTGTGGGTCTCTGCACCTGCTCCCATCTGCTGCTGGAGGAAGCCTCCCTGATGATGACTGGACAAGGCACCAATCATATTTGCCTTTCTGGGTTTGGTTACCTCACACAGGATGATCTTTTCTAGCTGCATCTATTTGCCTGCAAATTTGATGATGTCATTTTTAACAGTTGAGTAATACTCCATTATGTAAATGCACCACATTTTCTTTATCCATTCTTTAGTTGAGGGACATCTAGGCTGTTTCCAGTTTCTAGTTATTATGAGTAAAGCCACAATCAACATAGTTGAGCAAGTATCCTTGTGGTAGGATGGAGCATCCTTTGGGTATATACCCAGGAGTGGTATAGCTGGGTCTTGAGGTAGATAGATTCCCAACTTTCTAAGGAACCTCCATATTGATTTCCATAGTGTCTGTACAAGTTTGCACTCCCACCAGCAATGGAGTGTTCCCCTTGCTCCATATCCTCACCAGCATGAACTGTCACTTGTGTTACTGATTTTAGCCCTTCTGACAGGTATAAGATGGAATCTCAAAGTAGTTTTAATTTGTATTTCCCTGAGGGCTAAGGATGTTGAATATTTATTTCTTTTAGTGTTTCTCAACTGTTAGAGATTCCTCTATTGAGAATAATCTCTCTAAATCTGTATTTCATTTTTTAATTGTATTATTTGATTTTTTAAAATACCTAGTTTGAGTTCTATATGTGTGTGTGTATGTATATATATGTATATACATTTCGAGTATTAGTCCTCTCTTGAATGTGGAGTTGATAAAAATCTTTTTTCCCATTCTGTAGGCTACTGCTTTGTCCAACTGACAATGTCCTTTGCCTTACAGAAGCTTTTCAGTTTTACCAGGGCCTGTTTATTAACTGTTAATCTTAGTGCCTGTGCTATTGGTGTTCTGTTCAGAAAGTTGTCACCTGTGCCAATGGGTTCAAGGCTGTTCCCCACTTTCTCTTTAATCAGATTCAGCATATCTGGTTTTATGTTGACATCTTTGATCCCCTTGGCTTGAGTTTTGTGCAGGGTGATAAATATGGATCTATTTGCATTCTTCTACATCAATATATGTCCAGTTTGACCAGCACCATTTGTGGAAGATGCTGTCTTTTTTCCCTGTGTGTATTTCTGGCTTCTTTATCAAAAATCAGGTGTACAAAAGTGTGTGGATTTATGTCTGGGTCTTCAATTCGATTCCATTGATCAACGTATCTGTTTTTATGCCAATACCATGTGGTTTTTATTACTATAGCTCAGTAGTACAACTGAAAATTAGAGATGGTGATACCTCCAGAAGTTCTTTTATTGTTCAGGATTGTTTTAGCCATCCTGGGTTTTTTGTTTTTCCATAAGAAGTTGAGAACTGTTCCTTCAAGGTCTGTAAATAATTGTGTTGAAATTTTGGTAGGGATTGCATTGAATCTGTAGATTGCTTTTGGTAGGATGGCCATTTTTACTATGCTAATCCTACTGATCCATGAGCATGGGAGATCTTTCCATCTTCTGATATATTCTTCAGTTTCCTTCTTCAAAGACTTCAAGTTTTTATCATACAGATCTTTCCTTCACTTGGTTATTTTCTATTATTTGAAGGAATTGTGAAGGGTGTTATTTTCCCGATTTTTTTCTCAGTCCATTTGTCATTTGTATACAGGAGGGCTACTGATTCGTTGTTGTTGTTGTTGTTGTTGTTGTTCAGACAATCTTGTACCCAGTTAGTTTGCTGAAAGTGTTTATCAGGTGTAGGAGTTCCCAGGTGGAATTTTTCAGGCCCATTATGTATACTATTATATTATCTGCAAATAACAATACTTTGACTTCTTCCTTTCCAATATGTATCCCCTTGATCTCCTTAAGTTGTCTTATTGCTCTAGCTAGAACTGCAAGTATTATATTGAATAGATATAGATAAAATGGACAGCCTTGTTGTGTTCCTGATTTTAGTGAAATTGCCTTAAGTTTCTCTCCATTTAATTTGATGTTGGCTATAGGCTTGCTGTAAATTGCCTTTATTATATTTAGGTATGTTTCTTGTATCCCTGATCTCTCCATGACTTTTTTCATGAAAGAGGTGTTATATTTTGTTAAAGACTTTTTCAGTATCTAATGAGATGATCATGTGTTTTTTTTTTCTTTTCGTTTATTTATATGGTAGATTACATTTACTGATTTTCATATATTGATCCATCCCTGCATCTCCGGGATGAAGCCTACTTGATAATAGTGGATGATCTTTTTGAAGTGTTCTTGGATTTGCGCTGCAAGTATTTTAGAGATGATTTTTGCATCTAAGTTTATAAGGGAAATTAGTCTGTAATTTTCTTTCTTTGTTTGGTCTTTATGTGGTTTGGGTATCATGATGACTGTGGCCTCATAAAATGAACTTGGCAAAATTCCTTCTGTTTCTATTTTGTGAAATAATTTGAGGAGTATTGGCATTAACTCTTCTTTGAAAGTCTGGTAGAATTCTGCACTAAAACTATCTGGTCCTGGGACTTTAATGACTCGTTCATTTCACTAGGGGTTCTGGGTCTATTCAAATTAATTACCTGATCTTGATTTATTTAACTTTTGGGGTTTTTTTGTTTTTGTTTTTGTTTTTTTTACTTTTAATAAAATTTTTAATGTGTATTCCCCATCCCTTATTGTGATATTTGTGCACAGATTTTACTGATAATAAATGGTAAAGTAATCTTTTGACCACCTTTATCACTTACCTATGACGTTTTATATGTATGGGCAAGTGTTTTTCTAGAATAGATTTAGAAATGGGGCCTGGGACCAGAAGTGTGTCATAGTTTTTTCAGATTCTCAGATTTGGGAGTGGATATTCCGTTGTTACTAGTTGAACACTGTTGATCCAAAAATCCAGGATGTGCCAAAGTTTGAAATATTAGGCATTGATCCCCAAAATGTTTCCGTGTTTAGGTTTTTGGATTGAGGTTGTTCAGCGATGTTTTAGGTCCCCAGATATAACTCAGTTTTCCTGTTTGGTAGATAGCAGCCTGGTTTCTTCTGGTTCAGTCTTCAGTCACTGTGAGCACTCATTGCCCGGGTCCGCTCTGAGGTCATCTCCGTTGATTCAAAACAGGAAAGACGGTCCTTCCGTATGCCACGTGCAGTGGTGTCGGCTCTCCTTAAGACTTCCGGAATGTTCTCTGAAGTCCTCTGATAGAGGATTTGTTTTCACTGTGGTCAGACACTTGAAATAACTATCTTAAGTCAAACTGAGTATTACTTCTTTATACTTCTTTATTTGTTTATAATAATGCAAACGGATAGCCTTTGAGTGGCTTGCCTGTAGACATTTTTTTTTTACATACTTTTGTATTCAGTAGCAGTATCTTAGAATAGGGTGATACTGCATAGACCTGCTCTTTGAAGGATGAAGGAGTGTCAGCATTGAGCCCTGGTTCCATGTGTTTTGTTTTGCTTCAGGCCATAGCTGTACCCGGTGTCTGGGCACATGCTCTCCTCCGTTGGCACCAGCAGGCCTGCTTCAGGATCACTATCTCTGCTAGCAAAACTGTAGCCTAAATAAAGGACCCCTCAGCATGCAGGGCCGCTTCTGACACTGAAATGTACTTTCTCTATCAATTGATAGAGAAAGAAGTGGGACGAGAAAACATACTGATGTACCAAGATAGTAACTTCATAAGGTAAACCAGATCGTTCCACGGTAGACAGCTGTTAAGTGAGAGTCTGTTGGTCTGGATGCTACTTTGACTGAAATTATGACCAGTTCATTCCTTCTAAGCACTATTGTAATAGCCAGTGACTTGAGTTGTTTCAATATTAGACTTTGTTAGGTGCAGGTATTGGATTCCTATATGATGTGTTATATTTATATTCAAGTTTTTCAAAGAAGTGATAATTTCGAACTTGAAGTCATAAGCTGATTTACCTCAATCCCTGTCCACGCTAGCTCACCCTGCCTTCTCCTGTGCCCGAGTACCTGAATGTGCACTACATTGGGGAGTCGGCCTCCAGACTGCTGTTCTTGTCGATGCACTGGGCACTTTCCATCCCTTCTTTCCAGGCTCTAGGGTGAGTGTTTTGAAGTCCTTGAACATAAATGTGATTTCTGTGGCACTCGTGTATTTACACACGAAGTTTATTTGGGGAGGATTTGTGTTATCCTGAGGTAGAAAAAAAAGGTCTACCAGTCTATCTCGATGACAATTCAGGATAGCTAACTACTATTTTCTCTATTACTGTTTGTGTGGAAGAGTAGCCATGTTTTATAGTTTGAACAAGTTAATAACTGGGTAAGTGGAGAGGACAATCGTGGCCAGCACTGGCAATGGCCGCCTTTGATTACCACAATGATTGGAGCGTCTGGGGGTTGGAGAGAGGCCCAGTGGTTAGGAGCACTGTCTGCTCTTGCAGAAGCCCCAGGTTCTGTTTCCAGCACCCACCTGGTGAGCTGGTGGCTCACAGCCTTCTTAACTCCGGTCCCTGGGGATCTGATGCCCTCTTTCTGACTCTGCTGCCGGCACTGGGCATGCACATGGTGCACAGACATGCATGCAGGCAAAATACACACACACACACACACACACACACACACACACACACACACACACACACATATTTTTCCCTAAGATGGGAATGTGTTAGAACTCAGGCATGTCCGGCCTCACGGCCGTGAACTACATAACAGCCAGCGATAGCTATAAAATCATAAAACAATATAGAATTTGGGGGACGTGTTAATTTTTCTTACTGTAACTTGATGATGTGCTCTTTGTAGATGGAGGTGTCTTGTGCAGTGTCGAAAGCTGGGTGCTCCTCTTGGGTGGTTACCCCCTGCAGCCTTGTTTCAGTGTTCATTCCAGGCATGTCACTAGGGAGCTGTATTTGCCTACATGTTTAAAATCAGCAGTGACTGTTACCCAGTCACCTAGTTCCCTCCCCCAACCTCCAAAGATCATTTCAGAAATGTGCGATGTGACAGACCGTGTCTGTATTTGGTTTTGAAGCAGTCAGGTGAAATGGAAAGTGAGCCACTCCAAGAAATCAAAGCCTTACTGAAGTTCGCCGACACGCATTTAAAGTCACTGGCCTGTGTCGGTGAAGGAGTCTGCCCTTAGCCAGCAAGCTCGTTTATCACAGGACCCTCCCTGTCTGTCTGGTTTTGTAACCATTCACTTTCCTAGCCTGTCCGTTGATTGCCCACCTGACAAATGGAGGTAACTCTCCCTTGCTATCACAGAATACTTTGACTGTAACTAAAAAACATGTGAGCCCTGATTCCAAAGGATATAGTTGATACCATGATTTGGTTGCTAGCTAATCAGTGATCTGTGGTTATACAGAGCAGAGCTTACATTAGAGTATGTAATCTCTGAGTGAGCCTTCCCTTTTATCTCAGAGTAATATTCAGCTTTTAGTAATTTTCCAACATTTTTTAAGAAAAAACATTCTCGATTCCAACCCCGCCCACCTCCTCCAGAATCCACTCTTCATTATTTTAATAAAAGAAAAGAATTGGAGGTATAGCTGAAGTCCATTAGTCCCACCGCCCTTGGTTTTAAGTACCTCTGTGGAATGTGCCTATCTCAGGGAAACAGCTGAGATGTTGAGCCCAAGAACAGAGCCCGAAGTTTCTGCTTATAGAATAATTAATTTTATAGTGGCAGCCACTTTTCTCTGTGATCTGTAGTGGAAATCCGTTTCTGTGCCGCAGCCACAGGCCTCTTAATTAGAATAGCTGTTGAGCTAACAATCCAGGCCATTAGCTGCTGCATATGGCTTACTTCTTATCTCTGCCTAGATAATCTTTAAATCCTTTTTATGAGTTGACTTAATCAGATAAGTGCTGGATGCTAATGGCGGGAAGCTCTGTTATGTGGAGACAGAGGATGTTCTAAGCCTGACTGGGTGCTAAATTTTTCTGGCTGGATACAGAAATTGTCCTCAGAGTTCTAGTTTTGCAGAGACATGGACAGCGGTACTAGGCATGTGTACTCAGATGCCTTAGTGGGTGGAGATTTGCTTAGTGTCGTTTGTATTTGGAAAAGACTCAATATTTAATAGGAATGTTGATTTTCTGTTTAAGATCTGTAGTTTAATTCATAGGAAATCATTCTGCATGATTTAGGTAAATGACTCCACAGTTCCAGTAGACTAAGAAGCTGGGGTTACTTAGTGTAATTTGCCTAGAGTGTGGACAGTAACAGGGTTGTTTACTCTGATTTTTCTTTACATTGTGTGTGTGTGTCTGTGTGTCTGTGTGTCTATGTGTATGTGTGTCTGTGTATGTATGTGTCTGTCTGTGTGTATGTGTGTGTGTCTGTCTGTATGTGTGTGTGTGTCTCTGTGTGTGTCTGTGTGTGTGTATGTGTGTGTGTCTATGTGTCTGTGTGTATGTGTATGTGTGTCTGTGTATGTATGTGTCTGTGTGTCTGTGTGTGTGTGTATGTGTCTGTGTCTTTGTGTGTGTCTGTCTGTCTGTGTGTGTGTGTCTCTGTGTCTGTGTGTGTGTGTGTCTGTCTGTCTGTCTCTGTGTCTCTGTCTCTGTGTGTCTGTGTGTGTGTGTGTGTGTGTGTGTGTGTGTGTGTCTGTCTGTCTCTGTGTGTGTGTGTGTGTCTGGCACATGCATTGCAGGCACACATTTGGATGTAAGAGGACAGCTCAGGGGAAGTCAGTCCCCCCTGGTTCTGAGGTTGAATTCACACGGTCAGCTCAGTGGTGAGTGCTCACCCGCTGAGCTATCTCACTGCCCTGGGTTTGGAACAGGGTCTGACTGTTTAGCCCAGGCTGACCTCAAACTCATGTCAGCCCCCAGTCTTCAGTCTCCCAGGTGCTGTGTTTCAGGCACGCACTACCATGCCTAACTCTGCCTAGAGTCTTAGAGCCCAAAGTTCCAGGCCGCCATCGTTTGCCACAGAGACTTTCTGATTTACACACGTTTTCATTAACACCACTTTAACCTGAAAGTTAAATCTTCTGTGGTTCCATAAAATGTAATGTCATCTGTAACCTGCTGGTTTCAGACCTGTAGTTTGGTGAATTAATTGCTTCTTGTTGATTCTCTTTCTCTAAGGACCATGGGTTCAGTTCAAACAGATGTTGAAGTGGCAGGTAGCACATTGGGTGTGTTTATGTGGATGCCAGATGGTCGAATTGTCCTCAGACATAGGTGACCGGGCCAACAGATTGCTTCTGTTGTTGATATGTGTGGGACTTTCTGGGACCTGGATGGATAGTTTAAATGCATTCTATCCATTTCTTTTACTTCCTCAGAAAAAAGATTTGAAAATAGGTACTTTAAGGATACTGCAATAGTCATTTATTTCCTAACAGAAAAACTCTGATAGCAAACGTGGCCGTGATCCAGGGTCTGGCTATGACTCCAGGATAGCCTCGAACTCACTGTGGAGCTCAGATTGGCCTTGAACTCTTGCTTCTTTTGCGTCAGCTTTCCAAGTGCTGGATTACAGTCCTGTACCCCATCCCTAGCTGGAATTTTGTTTTGAATAAACTTAGATGGATATCCTTCTGTAATTGATTTCTACAACTAACCCTGTAACTTTCTCTCTGGCAAAGAAGTAATCTAGTAATTTACTCTCGGTTGCCCCTTTCGGCCCCTTGTTTCAACCTTTCTCATCCTCTGCATTGAATCTAAGTTGGTCTCTGAGCCCTCTCCATAAGGCCAAGGTGTTTCCAATACAAAGGGTAGCACAGACAAGCTCTGGTATTTTTTTCCAGTTATTTTTACTTTCCTGTGTTTGCCATTTGCCCTAGTGACCTTTCTATTGCTGTGACAAAACACCACAACCAAGTCAACTAACAAAAGAAAAAGTTTGGAGGATCTTACAGCTTCCGAGGGTCAGAGTCCATGAGCATCATGGCAGGAAGTGTGTCCCCAGACAGACAGGCATGGTGCTGGAGCAACATCTGAGAGCTTACATCTTGAACCTCAGACAAGAGCCAGAGAGAAACATGGGAAATGGCTTGGGTCTTTTGAAACTTCAAAGCCCACCCCCTGTGACACATGTCCTCTAACAAGGCCATACCTCCCAATCCTTCCCAAACAGTTCCACCAATTGAGACCAAGTATTCACATATTTGAGCCTATGGGGCCATTCTCATTCAAACCACCATACTATTCAACTACTTTGGTTAGCTGTTTTCTTTTTAAAACTTCATAATCAGGTTAAGATGAAAACTGATTTGCTTTTAACTCTGAAGTATAGAACCATAAAGTAAAACCTCCTCTCCAGAAAGCTAATTCCGTAGTCAAGAGTTCAGTGTCCTGCCAGCGCTTCCCATGCCCTGGTTATTAAACTGTCCAAACACTTTCGCATAGTGGCACGTCCTGTTACTCTCTGTGATGTCCCATCACACAGTCAAGTTTCCTGTGCCACATGTATAAATTCCTGACGGCCATCTTTGTGGAAGTACTACAACTTACATACTCATCTCCATCAGTAGACGTCTGAGCTGTTGGCAGCTTTGTATTCTGTCCAGTGCTGTCAAGCACAGTTTGTCAACATGCATTACTCCTGCCATAAAATAGGTATTTCCAGTGAAATTGCGAGGTCTTATAAGGTATGCGTGTTGGCTTTGATATTGTTAGAAGTCGTTCCCAGAAAGCACTGACCAGTGCTGCTTTCTCCTCACTACTGATGCTGGATCTTACCGTTCCTGCCAACAGAGCACAGTGTCTTCTTATTTTCCTTGGTTTTAACTGAGATGGCTTTCTCTTTATTATTTTCTGTGTGGAGGTTTATAAATACTGCTTTTCTTTGCATTGGAGCTTCCCTTTCAAGTTTATTCCATAGCCAGTTTCTTCTGATGGCAGGCCGTCCTTCCCAGATACTAAAGGAATTCCCATGAGGAAAAGCTTCCTGGTAAACTCTTGGTTTGGCTTTGGTTTTTTGTTTGCTTGTGTGTTGCTCTTGAGGCAGCATCTCACACTGTAGTGCAGACTAGCTGGGAACTCATTATGCCGCCCAGACTCACTTCTTACTCACACAGTCCTCCTGCCTCAGTCTCCCCCATCTTTGTGTATACACATGCACCGCCCAGTCCAGCTACTTTGTAAACTCTTAGGTGACAATGTCAGCCCTTGTGTCTCTTCTTCTTTTTATTTATGTGTATGTGTGTACCTGAGTGCACTTACGTACACAGAGTTGCAGGGTTTATTTTATTTGTGTCTGAGGGATGGGACGCACATGGCACAGCCCACATGGGAAGGTCAGAGGACAAGTTGGAGTAGCGAGTGCTCTCCTTCCACCGTGTGGGTCCCGGGCCCGCCAGGTGCTCGGCTTGATGGCCAGCACTTTCACCTGTGGACCATCTCTGACGCCCTGTGGCATCTTCAAGACGGAAATAGTTGATGTGCCGTCGCCAGGACCATGTGTTTCTTAGCAGCCTGTGCTTACTAACTTGAATCCCTTTGGAGAAAGGAAAGAAATCCAACAATTTAAACATCTTATAATAACATATTTAGATTTTGCTAGAAGATTTTTTTCTTCTAAAAAGTCCTATACCTACAACTTCTCTAGCTGACTGTTTTGTTTTGTTTTGTTGTTTTTCAAGTCAGGGTTTTTCTGTGTAACAGCCTTGGCTGGTCTCAACTCTGAGATCCGCCTGCCTCTCCTCCCCAGTGCTGGATTAAAGGTGTGCACCACCACAGCCTGGCCTCTAGCTGACCTTTTAAAGTCCTCACTTCTGTCTGTTCTATGTCCTCAAAGATTAGAACAAACAAACAAACAAAAAGCCCAGATTTTTTTCTGTATACAATGTGCTTCGAACTGTTCACTGTGATGCAGAAATGAGGGAACTTTTACCTTTGGGCAGTGTGGCAACAGACCCCTAACATAACAAACTGTATGGTCAAGTAAACACCAGAGGGAACTAGAGAGAGAGAGAGAGAGAGAGAGAGAGAGAGAGAGAGAGAGAGAGAGAGAGAGAGAGATTGAGATTATAAGAGGGCATTTCTTCAAAGAACCAGGCTCTGAAGCCAGCTATCATGGTGCATACCTGTAATCCTAGCGCTAGGGGAGCTGAGGCAAGAGGGCCATGCATTCCAAACCATCAGTGGCTCCATAGTGAAACTCTGCCTCAAACAAAAATCAATCAGTGACTACATAACTGCAACTCCTGGGCATGGAGATGTGGCTCATGGCTCTGGGGTCATCCTCAGCAGCACATGAGAGCACACACACATCTTCAGTAACACACACACATCTTCAGTAACACACACACATCTTCAGTAACACACACACACACACACACACACACACACACACACACACACACACACACACAGCTCTGATATCGCCCTCAAAGAATGAGTGGGTTTGTTAACTAGAAAACGAAGTGGAAAAAACATTCAGAGAAGACAGAGCCGCCTTTAGAAATGCATCAACACTATTGAGCACTAATGTTGCCCTTCCCAGCTCGTTACTTTCTCATTGATGATGCAGCTTAAGGAGGGAAGGTCGGGTTTAAGAACCTTACTGTCCATCATGACGGGGTCGTGGTGACAGCTGACAGTGAACGGTAGTCACCACACCCCTGCTGCAGGCTTGCCCTGTTCTCTCTAATTGCTGCAGTCCTCGCTCTCCAGTCTCTGGATTTGTAAGACAGTATTTCTGGTAGCCCCGGCTTACCTCCAGCCACTGTAAAGGCCTTGAACCCCTCCCTGATCCTCCTGCCTCCACCTTGACTCCTGGGATTGCAAGCAAATCCCAACATTTTTGTATTTCAAAAAGTGTCTCCTAGAGCCGGAGATAAGTTTCTGTTTGCGAGCACTTAATGCTCCTGCAGGGGACTTGAGTTTGAATCCTAACACCCACAGCAGGCTCCAGTCAGCCTGTAACAGCAGCTCCAGAGGATCTCATGCTCTCTTCTGGCCCCTGAGGACACACACACACACACACACACACACACACACACACACACACACACAGAAAGGAGCACACACACACGAGACAAGCACACTTACACACACACACACAGCATATACAATCACATACACATGCATGTAAATAAAAAAAAAGATCTGCCATCTCTCTTCAAATCAGAGTCCTCTCCCCTGACCCGCCCGTTTTCTTACATGTCGTCTTCATGCAAGTGGAATTTTAATCGTCTGAAATGAGCTGTGTAAATAATCACATGTATATGTTTACATAACACGTATATAAAATATCTAAAATTACACATTTATCCAGCCCTTCTCTCTCATAGGCAGGCTTAATTCACCATGTCAACTCCTATTTCACCAGTGCCTGGCATGTCATGGCCTGTTCATTTAAAGTTTTTGCAATATATTTTTATTGGCAATTCATAGAAATTGTGCATGTCTAAGGAGAGTGCTGGGTCATTTCCACACTCATACAATGTGTTGTGATCACCTTAGGGTAATCGACACATCTGTTACCTCAGGTACATATCATCTTTTTTTTTTTTTATGTATTGGGAAAGTTCAGAATCCTCTCTACTGAGCTGTTTTTAAATCTTACTGTAGCTGGTTTTGTAAACTGGCTGAGTGGTAGCAAGCTAGCTGAGATTTAGATTTCTAGTTCCTCTTGGTGGACTTCTGTCAACTGTACAGAACACAGAATTCTCAGGTGTTTGCTCACGGGTCTTTTAGAATAGTTATGCTTTGGTGTTTTTAGTACATTGATCGGTTGTGAAGCTTATATCTGATGTATGCCTTTGTTCCTGTTTTTACTAGGCAAGAAAACAGTATCTCGTTGGTAAAAGCGTATTGGAACGAACTCTTCACTCTTGGTCTTGCCCAATGCTGGCAGGTGATGAACGTAGCAACCATATTAGCAACATTTGTCAACTGTCTCCACAGTAGCCTTCAGCAAGGTAAAAACACTCCTGACTTTCTATGTTTGCAGGGAGAGAAGGGGAGTCCTCAGCTTTCCAGAAGGTTCTGGCCAAATTAGGTAGCCTGATGACTCTTGATTTACTCAGGGTAATCTTAACATTTTGATAAATCCATTGATCATTCAAAATATTTTTAAATGAGAGAAACATGAAGGCTGGTGAATTTAAGTTGGAAAGGCTTAGTGGTCAAGTTTTTGTCTCTGAAATATAATACCTGAGACTGGCTTATGAAGTGGATGTCTCCAGAAGAGAGAGAACACATGTGATTGCACCAAGGAATCCAGACTTGCTCCTAACAACCTGCTTTCACAAATGACTCTAAGCTCGTGAAGATACGTTAATCACTCTTACAAGGGATTGCCCCCCAACACCACTGCCTTAGCAACCAAATTCAGAATGATTGGCAGGGACAAACCACACATCATCATATAGGGCTTGTGAAATTTTGTACTTTTATTTAGTTATAAAAGTCCATAGAGAATGATCAAATATTTCAGTATGTATACTTCTTCTCTCCCAGTTCTAAAGCTGTATTTCTTCTTAAGCACACTTAGAGTCACATGACCAACTGGTTTTGAGTCAATTCCTTAGGCTCTCTTCTTTCATGTAAAGAGCATGGAAACACATTGGACACGATGGTGCTTGCCAGGAAGACTGGCCTAGGAAGGCACAAGTTCAAGGCCATCATGGGCCAAATAGCAGACCTTATGTAGACACTTTATGTAGACATGGTCTCACTGTCTAGGTCAGGCTGTTCTGAAATAATCACAGCGATCACCTGCCTCTGCCTCCTGAACTCTAGGATTTAAGGCATACACTACCAAACCCAGCTCCCAAAAGTTTCCTACAAGAAGAGGGAACCGGAAAGTCACTGATTACTTATTGCTTTTTTTTTTTTAATTTCTAGATGCTTGTTCATCTGAGGAGGCAGGCAGGCAGTAACTTAACACTTTGAAAATGGCTGACTAATTAAAACACGACTGCCTTTACGCTCAGGAATAATTTATACACTTGTCACTTTTTAGGTCCCCAGTACATTCTGTTTCCCCTTGTTTTTGTTGGTTTTGTATTTTAGGTTGGTATTTGTTTTTATCAGGACAACATCTCAGGAGCTCCTGAGATTCCCCCGCCTTCAACACCTCCCAGCCCTCTCCACATGCTGCCTGGCAGGGGTGTGCTAGCCACTCACACGTCTTCTTCCTTCTCCTTTCCTCCTTTTTCTTCCTGTGGTTGTGATTAGGGGCGGAGTCTCCCCTTGGCCTCACCTCACTGTGTAGCTCAGGCTTACACTACACTATTCTCCTGTGGTTGTGATTAGGGACGGAGTCTCCCCTCGGCCTCACCTCACTGTGCCGCACAGGCTTACACTGCACTATTCTCCTGTGGTTGTGATTAGGGACAGAGTCTCCCCTCGGCCTCACCTCACTGTGCCGCACAGGCTTACACTACACTATTCTCCTGTGGTTGTGATTAGGGGTGGAGTCTCCCCTTGGCCTCACCTCACTGTGTAGCTCAGGCTTACGTTACACTATTCTCTTGTGGTTGTGATTAGGGGCGGAGTCTCCCCTTGGCCTCACCTCACTGTGCCGCACAGGCTTACACTACACTATTCTCCTTCCATCCTTAGCCTCCCAAAGGGCTGTGGTTACAGCTATGCACCATCACACCTGATTTTTTCTTTACATTATTTTAAAATCATCTGCTTCCTCAGAAAGGACTGAAAAATCACTTTAAATCTCATCTGCGAGAAAACTCCCAAAAGGCAGCACCACACTTGCTTCTTATCCCTGGTCCTGAATCATTCTGTCTGCTCATGTGTTGTACAGCATGCCTTCAGGAAAGCTGCAGTCCATTAAACACTCTAGATGGCTTTTACACGCATCCCTTTTAGATAAGGTAAATATTGTAAGACTTTATTTTTCTCAACTTTTCTTTGGTCTTAGCAATGTGTTTTGCTCAGTTTTTGTCTTTATTATACTAGAGTTTCTAATTTTTAAAACTGAAAATGGTTTTCCTCATTATTTTTCCAAATGACATAAACTTAAATAGAATCCTATTATAAACATTTGAGTCTTTTGTACCTTAGTTTTTGATGGTGTTGTTCTTTGTTTCTGTTGAGACAGGGTCTCTGTGGCCACAGATTCCTTAAGTATCAAAGGATGACCTTGACCTCCTGATCCCCTGCCTCTACCTCCCAAGCGTTGGGAGGTGCACACCACCACACCAGGGTTGTGCAGTACGCGCCATCAGATCTAAGGTTTCCTGAGTGCTAAATAAGCACTCTGTCAGTTGACCTCCATCCCTGGCCCCGCTTTGTACTTGGGCGTCGTTTTCAGATGGCTGCCTCTGCATCTAAAGGGGTGTCTGAAGAGGGACATTGAGTTTGGGGTTTTACTTCCTTTTTCTTGAATGAGCAATACCAGAAAGTGATTTGCGGTGACCTTCTTCGCTATGCAGAGATTCTGAATTCTAAGCATTTAGAGATTGATTACATTCAGTCTTGGAGGGAAAGTGAGAAGGAAAATGCATGAAAACCGTCAAACACTTTCAGTGACAATTAGACGTGTGTGTGTTTGTGTTTTAAAGACAAAATGTCACCTGAAAGGAGAAAGTCACTGATGGAGCACATCTTCAAGTTGCAGGAGTTCTGTAACAGCA
Organism: Peromyscus californicus insignis; assembly: GCF_007827085.1. Lineage (NCBI taxonomy): Eukaryota > Metazoa > Chordata > Mammalia > Rodentia > Cricetidae > Peromyscus > Peromyscus californicus. The sequence continues at coordinate 12,768,087 of NW_026294535.1, forward strand.
TGGTTAAACTCTGCATCGACGGATATGAATACGCCTACCTGAAGGCAATAGTACTCTTCAGTCCAGGTCTGTAAACACGTCTTTTGTGTTTTCTTTATCATTTATTTAGTCACTTTTGTAGTTTTGAGACAGGGTCTTGGACATGTAGCCATGGTGAGGCTGATACTGTCTATGTAGCCCAGGCTTGAATTGAACTCTTGGTAGTCCTGCCTCAAATACCCAAGTTCAGGATTACAGATATGCACCGCCATGCCCAGGACGTTTGTGTCTCATTACAGTATTGGATGACGTGGAGAAGTCGGAGCACTCATCCATTGTAGGTAGGAATGTGAAATGGTGCAGTTGCCTTGGACAAGAGTTCAGCCCTTCTTCAGAACATTAAATGTAAGGAGTCCGGGAAATATGTTCAGTGGGTAAAGTACATGTCATGCAGTCCCCAGAACCAATATAAAAAGCTAGGCTAGCATGTGCCTGTGATCCCAGATCCCTGGGGAGTGGGTAGACAGATCTCTAAAGCTCATTGGCCCTCCACCCTAGCCAAATTGATAAGCTTGGCAAGAGACTCTGTCTCAAAACATAATGGCAGAGAGGAACGATGCCAGATGGCTCCCTGTGACCTACGCACACATGAACACACCTATAATATATAATAACAAGTGATATGCTGCGCACACACACACACACACACATACACACACACACGAACAGACCTATAATAACAGGTACATATATCGTACACACACACGAACACACCTGTAATAACAAGTGCATATGCCACACACATACATGAACACCCCTATAATAACAAATATATTTGCTGTGCGCACACACACACAAACACTCCTATAATAACAAGTATATTTGCTGCACACACACACAAAAATTAAGCATATATTCAATTCCGATTGACTCCAAAATAGAAAAGTATATATGTACACAAAAATATGGACATGAATATTCATCTTAGCACTAGTCACAGTAGCCAAAAAATGGACACTGTGTAATTGCCCATCAAGAAATGGATGAAGCCAGGCTTCTGGGATACGCCCTTAATCTAAGTACTCGGCAGGTAGATGTGAGATGATTAGAGTTCAAGGACAACTTCTCCATAGCGAATTTGGGCCACCTTTGGTTAAATGAGACTCTGGCTCAAAACAACACAAGAAGAAAAGAAAATGAGGTGGTGAGTTGGCTCAGCCAGGGAAGGTGCTTGCTGCCAAGCCTGGTGCCCTGAGTTCCAGTCCCTGGGACCCACATGGTTTAAAAAAAAAAAAAGGAAAGAACTGACTCTTGCAAGACTCTGGCCTCCAGAGATGCACTGTGGCATGTATTCCTGTACATACATACACACGCACACGCACATGCACGTGCACACGCACACACAAATATGTAAATGTAATAAGAAAATTTAAAGACTGATTGGTTTGTATGTGTAATATGTGCATACAGTGAAATACTATTAGCATAAAAAGTTTTGATATATGCTGTGACATGATAAACCCTGAAAACATTATGCTAAGTGAAAGAAGCCACTCATACAGGCTCACATAATTCTTTGACTCCCATTTATATGAAATAATCCCACATAGACAAGCATGAAGAAGAGTGTAAATTAGTCATTTGTAGAGTCAAGGAGTCGGGAGATGGGGAGTGATTGCTACTGGTTGGGGGTCAGTTTGGAATCATAAAAATGTCCCATGATTACATTGTGATAATAAGTATAAAACTCTGAATATTCTAAAATCATCTAATTTTGTGCTCTAAATGTGATTTTAAGAATATCAGACACTTTCATGGGTAATCAGTGGAACACATAGGCCTATATTATTTGAATTCTTAGGTTTATCTTGTTAGGCATTATTAAAGCCAGAACACAAGACAATTATTGCTGTGCTCAGGGTTTGTTACACTCTCAGGATCTTATGAAAACTGTAAAAAATGTAGAAAGATGGGCCTCTTGCTTTCCTGACAGTGTCTAGTTTTCAATAAACTGACATTAAGATCTCTAGTTCATGAGTAGGAGGGATCAACAGTCTTCCGAGGGTCTGTGTTTCCACTTTGTAGGTATTGTGTTCCTGTGTGTCCTAATAAAACTGGGGAAACCTGATTCTTCCTCTCAGTGATATGAATAAGATATTGAAACGTTTTCTCCTAGTAGAGAGTGCTTTGCATGAGCTGGTGATCGGTCCCTCCATTTTCACTCACTCTGTTTTTCCTGTTTGTGGTGCTGAGTTCCAGCATAGGACCGTACTGGACGGGAGATAGCTCTGGCCCTGAGCCACGCATGTCTCCGTTTTAGCACAACCCCTTAGCCAATTTTGTTTTCTTGGGGTAAAATTGAAAAGTTAGATATAAATTGATGGAGTTCCTTAAATATTTCTGTTTTGTGAAATATGACAATCAAAATGTTTTGTAGATCAGGTCATGTTCCTGCATTATGATTTTTCTGAGAGAGGTAAAAGTGCTCGTAACTCATAATTTCATAAGTACTTTTAAAACTTGGCCATATCTGGTGGGCTCCTTGACAGATGCAACCTGCAAATACTTTGTGGATTAAAGGTGCTTTTAAATTTAGTCTTTTAATTTTAGTCTTACAACAAAAAAGCATTCCACTACTTTTGAGAAGAAAACATGTTGGTAACACACAGTGATCTGGTTTTTATTAGATGTTATAATAGTTACCACTGGCTACAATGTGGTGTTTGGTGGTGTATCCAGTAAATACTTATGGAATGAAGGAGCAAAACATTGTATGTGGCGCTTCTGTTTCTGATGAACTATTGGTTCCTCCCCCTTCTTCACATCCATGAATTATTAAGTGAGCATTCAGAACTTGGGTAACTATATTCTTTTATGTTTTAGATCATCCAGGCCTGGAGAACATGGAGCTGATTGAGAGATTTCAGGAAAAGGCTTATGTGGAGTTCCAGGATTATATCACCAGGACGTATCCAGATGACACCTACAGGTACCTCAAGACTTATGCTGTTCAGCGCCATTCTTTTAAAGGATTTGTATGCTGTGGAATAATGCTCTTATATACTGGTTTAATCAAACACTGATTGGCCAGTAGCCAGGCAGGAGTATAGGCGAGATAAGCAGACAAGGAGAATTCTGGGAAGAGGAAGGCTGAGTGAGGAGATGCCAGCCCACCATCCAGGGAGCAGCATGTAATGGCACACAGGTAAAGCCACAGAACACGAGGCAACATATAGATGAACAGAAATGGGCTGAGTTTAAGTGTAAGAGCTAGTCAGTAATAAGCCTGAGCTAATGGCCGAGCAGTTATAAATTATATTAAGCCTCTGTGTGATTATTTTATAAGCAGGCCATGGGACTGCAGGGCCCAGGCAGGACCAGAGAAACTTCTAGCTATTTTTGCATTTGTTTTGAGATAGGGTCTCATGTAGCTTACGCTGCCTTGAATTTACATGTACCCAAGGATAGCCTTGGTTATGATTCCCCTGCTTCTGCTTCCAGATTGCTGAGATTATACCTAGACATGCAACACTATGCCTGGCCTAAAAGCTTTTTAGTAAATCTGTTCTGCATCATTTTCCATTTTCGGAGGAATGAAGTGTTTTAGTCAGCCCTGACCTTTGCAGTGGTTAATGCTATTGAAGGCCATAATGTGACTGTCATTGCAGCTTGGCATTAAGAGTGCTTGCTTAGTGTATGTAAGCTCCTGAGTGTCCTTCTCAGCACCACAAAAAGACAGAACTGAAGACGTTCCCAGGGCTTTAGTTTAGTGGTGACACACAGAGTCACCAACAACAGAGGGGACAAACTAGCTGTTACCAGACCTCACATGCAATAGCTAATGAGTTCTCATTTTAAATCAGTGGTTCAAGACCCCTTTGGGGGTTGAACAACCCTTTCACAGGTGTTGCTTAAAACCATTGGAAAACAAGTATTTACATTATGATTCTTAGCAGCAGCAAAATTGCAGTTATGAAGTAACAACAAAAACAGTATTATAATTGGTGGTCACCACAGCATGAGGAACTGTATTAAAGGGTCGCAGCGTTAGAAAGGGTGAGAACCACTGCTTTAAATAGAGGGTGAAGACCTGGCTCAAAGACACAGGATTGTCAGAGCCCAACTTTTCAGATGAAATAATTAGTGAAAAGAGAGAGGAAAACAATGAATTAAAACACTCTTCAGCTGGTAGATAATTCAGTTTGAAACACAACTTATGATAAGTCTTCCAAGTTACTTCTTGCCAATGTTCTTTGGAGTGGGAGGCAACTCTCCTTTCTTATTTTTATAAAAACAGCCACCTATCTCTGAAGAAAGGACAGTAGATCAGAATGATTAAGAATCATAAGCATATGATACCATGCTTGCTGGGTTTAATGTCTGTTGCACTTATGATAATACTATGCACTTATCAAAATTCTAGTAGGCTTCTTTATGCATAGTTTCAGTTACCTGTGGTCAGTCTCAGACTAGAAATATTAACTAAAGAATTCCAGGAATTATTCATGCATTCTAATTGCTATTGTGAGTAGCCATGAAAGGTCGTGTTCTCTTGTTCTGTCCCATCCTGGATTGCATCACCCTCTGCCTAGCATATCCATGCTGTACAGACTGCTCTCCTGTTGACCGTGTGGTACCCATCTCGGGTGTCAGGTGTTTCGTTCAGGGTTTGTGTTCAGATAACCCTTGTTTTACTTCCTGACAAGCCAGAGCACCAGAGTAAGGATGCTCTCTCAGTCTTTCACATCCCTGCTTATGTAAAGTTGTTACCCTTGAACTGCAATTTTTAGCTTCAAATACACTTTCACACAAGCTAATGGTCCTGCCTTTATGAACTTACTCCTAAACGTTGAATTAGTCAGGAAGCATCACTCATCTTCACACCAGCTCTGTGGAAAGGCCTGGAGGAAGTGACGCTTTCATGTAAAAGGGGCAGTTGGGTCACGGTTTGAACCCAATGACCAGTTTCCATAGCCATGATCTTTATAATGGCGTTGGTTGCCTGTTAGACCATTCTAGAAGAGTGTGTGTGTGTGTGTGTGTGTGTGTGTGTGTGTGTGTGTATGTGTATGTGTGTATGTGTATGTGTGTGTCTGTGTGTCTGTGTCTGTGTCTGTGTGTGTATGTATCTTTGTGTGTCTGTGTGTGTCTATATGTGTCTCTGTGCCTGTGTCTCTGTTGTGTGAGTGTCTCTGTGTCTGTGTGTGTGTGTGTCTCTGTGTTTGCCTGTGTCTCTGTGTGTGTGCATTTTCAAAAGAAAAGTTATCAGCCCTCCCGTGTTCTGATAACATAAAACATTGTTCTTAAAACCATGGTTAAAACATTTAAAAACATTGTTGGGAAGCTGTTCTTAAAAGAACCTGACTCATGGTTTAATAATGTAGTTCTGTGGTCGTGGTGAAGCAGTGCAGAGCACGGCTTTGCTGTGGAGATTGGAGCCGTGTGTAGGTGATTGTCATGTCATTCGAAGCCTTGACAATCTGAAGTTTTGGATTGGGTTTTGACATTTTGTTCTTTATTTTGGCATGGATGCTTTTCTCCTAAGTCTCTTTGGCTTTTCACCTGACTCCGCTGCTTCCTTCCAGGCTGTCCCGACTACTTCTCAGACTGCCGGCTTTGAGACTGATGAACGCCACCATCACCGAGGAGTTGTTCTTCAAAGGTCTCATTGGGAATGTGCGGATCGACAGTGTCATCCCACACATTTTAAAGATGGAGCCCGCGGACTACAACTCGCAGATAATTGGTCACAGCCTTTGAAAGCCGAGGGCACGTGGCTGTGGACTAAGTTTACTGTTCCTTCTTGGGACACCAGACACCAAATTGAACTGTTGCTTCCAGGGCATCTGCAAGTACTAACTTTAAGAGTAACCAAAATTCAAAGTATTTTTATTTTGGATTCCTTAAGAAGAATTGAAGTGACGAGGCAGGGATCCGGAATAGACTTCCCGGTCTGTGCTGGGGGAGGAATTAGAAATGTGTGGGTCTGTTCTTGATCAAGGTGACACCCAGGACTGTCTCCTCCTGACCATCTACACTAAGCTTTCTCATTCTATTTTATAAAACAAATAAACTAGTATTTCCCCTGAATTGTGTTCTCTTCCTGTTTAATTCCATTGAGCTGGTTCACTGTAATAATGAGACACCCAGGCAGCTGCATCTTATTCCTCCAAAATGTAATCGTTTTAGTTAGCAGGTCAAAAGATGATTTTATGTTCAATTATATAATGATAATTTTAGAACTATGGGAAGTAAGAAATGAATATATATTTTTAGCTTTTATAACTATCAAGCATTTAACACTCTCGTTGCTGGCAATGAGACAGAAGCCATTTGTAATTTTGGTTTTTAGTGTTGTATATTATCAGTTATGAGCACTTTTATTCACTGTGGTAGAAAATTAGTTTTGAGAACAAGATAGAGATCTGGTTTTAAAATGTTGGGTTTCCTGTGTTCTAAACACAGTCAAGACTGAACCCAGGATGTGTTAATATTTTAGACTGGGCATTAAAATTGTTGCTTTTCCATTCCACAGAAAGCACCTAGCCTCTCCACAGATGGGGTTCAGCTTCTCCATTCTACCCTGGCTTTTAGCCAGTTTTATTAGGTCGTTTAAAAAGACTCACCCAGTTTGTTAAGTAATGCAATTATCGTAGCCAATATGGTCCCCAGGTGAGTTAAATAATTAAAGCCCTTGGTGATTTGTAAAGGTAAAAGGAGAGCCGACGGAGGTTTTTTTCCTCCACTAAGTAGAAGAGGGACTGTTAAAACACCATGAAGTCTCATTGGCTACACCAAAAACATTTCAGCCTCCTGAGCCTTCCACGTCAGTACTACAAGCAATCAATATTTCTTTGTTCTGATTTCATAGAGAATCCCTTTGGTAAATCTATTCATCTGTTTGTTAATATTCTCTCTCCTCTCTCCCTTCCCTCTTCCTCTCTGTTTTGGTTTTTTGAGCCAGGATCTTACCTCCCAGCCCAGACTGGACTCAAATTTGCAGTGGTCATCCTGCCTCCAGCTCCCAATTGCTGGGATTAAAGACATGTACCACATGCTGATATTTGTTTATTTTTTAAACACAAATGTAGAGATTTTATGGCAGCCAGAGTACATTCTTTTAATAAAGATTTTTGCTGAATTTTTCTATGGGGGTGGCTTTTACTAATAATTATAGTAACAAAATGTTTAAAAGTATAATCTTGCAAATTTTATCAACTTACGACGAGGGCTTTATTCCCTGTTTAATTTTGCCAACAGCTTTATTTATAATAAGCTGCTGGGGGAAAAACTACACAGAGCATAAAATGCTCACATAGACTATTTCAGTAGGGCATGTCTAACCTGTAGCCTAACACATCTGTAGATGACAATGTCGTATCACAGTGTCAAAATGTTGGACACCTCTGAAACCTTTGTCATCTCAGATAGTAAGCAAAGGATTCAGGAAAAACAGTGCTTTAAAGCAGTGTACCAATGCTTAAGATATGTCATATTTTTCCTGACTAAATTTGTAGTTATATCGGGAAGTGGTTTTGAAACTGTATTAAAATGTGACTTGCATTACAAATTTCCGTATCCTGTCCATGTATTTTATTTCAGTAACCTATTTATTCAGTGTTCGGATGTCTCCCATGTCATAGGGCAGGGGAAGGATCCTTGTGCTTAGTTTAATATTTATAAGATGCTAGGTTGAATCTTCAGCACTAGAAGGGGAAAAATCATGTAAGTATTTTAAGAGCAAAAATAATGGCCCAGCTAGATAAATTAGTGGGTCAAAGCACTTTCCATTGAAAGCCCTGCTACCTGAGTTCAGTCTCTATCCTCTGAGCTCCACACATGCACCATGGCACATACATGCCCCCGTTACACACACATACAGACACACACTCATGCACACTTGCACGTGATAAGATTTTATAAATAGAGCTAGCCTGTATTGACAGGAATAAATACATAAAGCAAGCAGAATATGATTTAACCAGTTTATTGTTATATATGCATAACAATACTTTTCTATGTTCATATACATATAAAAACTAGTGGTCAAAAAGGAAAAGCATTAGGAATAATAAGTATAGGTATATTATAATAATAAGTATAGTTAGGGAGGTAGGAAGAAGGTGTGAGCAGGGAAGGATCTAGAAGGGGCTAACTATTGTTAGTATTTCAAGCATCAATTGCTTTGTAGTAAGTCACCCCAAACCTTCCAGCTGAAATGTGCATTTTCTCATGAATCTACAGTATGGACAGAGGTTGTCAGGGACCAGGATTCATGCAGAAGTCGTGGATTCAAATCTTTGTAGTCACTCATGTTGCTGGAAGTTGTCGGTGGCTGTTAGCTGGGACTTTGGTGGGCAGAACCAGGCCGTGTCCATAGTCCCCCTGTTCTGCTCCTCACAGCCCAGTTGACAGTCACCTGGAAGCCACTTTGCCTTTTCTTCCCCCTGTGACTCTTCTGCATTCTAGTCATCAAAGAAAATAAGCGTTGGTGAGGAATACGTAAAGAACACCCATCACTCACACGCAAAATACAGATAACTAAAAAATTTCCTTTAGCACAGCATCAACAATGTTCACCTTATAGTACATCCTCATACCTCTGTCTTTCACTCTGTGTTTGGAGGGTGGGTATTGGAACCCTGTGCTCTGTTAGTGGGACAATTAAGTGGTGCAACCAATATAATGATTCCTTTAAAACAAAATTACCATATGCTTAGGAAATAGGACCTCAATATTTGCACACCCATGTTCACTGGAACTTTGTTCAGAATAGTCAAGAGATGAAAGCAACCTAAATTACCATGATAAAGGAGTGGATAGAGAATAGTTAATACATACATGAAGTAGAGCTTATTTATTATTCAATCTTTAGAGAAAAAAAAAAAAGGCCGGGCGGTGGTGGCGCACGCCTTTAATCCCAGCACTCGGGAGGCAGAGCCAGGCGGATCTCTGTGAGTTCGAGGCCAGCCTGGGCTACCAAGTGAGTGCCAGGAAAAGGCACAAAGCTACACAGAGAAACCCTGTCTCGAAAAACCAAAAAAAAAAAAAACAAAAACAAAAAAACAAAACAAAACAAAAAAACAGTGATCCAAGGGCTGGGGAGATGCTTCAGTGGGTAAAATGCTTTCTGCCCAAGCATGATGTGAATTTGGATTTCTAGAAGCCATACAAGCCAAGTACAGGGGTGTGCATCTGTAACTCAGTGCTGGGGGCGGGGCAGGAGGTGGGGTGGAGACTGAGACAAGTGGATCCTGAGCACTCTGCCAGTCAGTCTAGACAAATTTCAGGTTCAGTGAAAGACCTTGTCTCAAAAATAAGATTGGCGGAGCTGGAGAGACAGCTCAACAGTTAAGAGCCCTGGCTGTTATTGCAGCAGACCTGGATCTGTTTTCCAGCACCCGCATGGTGGTTCACAACAATCTGTAACTCCAGTTCGAGGGATCTGGCTCCCTCTTTCCGCCTCAGGATACTGCACACATGGGCAGCATGTACATACGTTCAGGAACTAGCATACATATAAAAAATATTCTAAAATAAGGTTAAGAGTATTGGCTGCTCTTGCTGAGGACCTGGGTTTGAGTCCCAGCACCCACAGGGTGGTTCGCAACAGTCTGTAACTCCAGTTCCAAGGGATCTGATACTCTCTTCTGGCATCCATGGGCACCTGTGCGTGCATGTGGTACATAGACATGCATGCAGGTAAAACCCCCATGCACATTAAAGAATAATAAGGTGGAGATTGATAGAAGAAGACACCCAGATTTGAACTCTGCCTTCACACCTGCACAAGTTCATGGGCATGTATATACACCTGCACACTTACATATATATACACAGGTGAGCTACATTCATACCATAAGGTGAACGTTCCTGATGATGTGGCAAAAATGATCCAGTTATAAAGTGACGAATTTTTCTGAGAAGAATGAAGTGTTATGTCACTTGCATGAAAATGTTCGCAACGGGAGATAATCATAGTAAGTGAATTCATCTAGTCTCAGAAAGGAAACTATTCATGTCTGTCTGCCTTTCTTCCTTCCTCTCTTTCTTTCCTTGAGACAGGGTTTCTCTGTGTAACAGTAACAGCCCTGGCTGTCCTGGAACTCACTCTGTAGACCAGGCTGGCCTCAAACTCAGAGATCCATCTGCCTCTGCCTCCTGAGTGCTAGGATTAAAAGTGTGCGCCACCACTGCCAAGCCTTGATGGTAATCTTGTATGTTGAAAAAAATAAACAAGGCTCAGTCACCAAGTGCCTACCTTGCAAGCATGAGAACCTGTTACATCCTCAGAACCCATGTAGAAAATGCTGGGCATGGTGGCACCTTGGTAGTCTTGGTGCTAGGGAGTGGAGCCAGGTGGATCGGTGAGGCTTTCAGTCTTGCACGTCTAGTTTACTTTACAAGTTCAAGTCCAATGAGTGATTGTGTCTAAAAAAGTAGATGATACCTGAGGAACAACATGTTGTCCTCTGACCTCTACATGAGCATGCACATACATATAAACACACAAATCTAAAGCAAAGAAAGGTAGACACTGCACAATCCCACCTATATGAGATATTTAAATTAGTCAAATCTATAAATTATATTCCCTCTCTCTTATACACACACACACACACACAGAGAGAGAGAGAGAGAGAGAGAGAGAGAGAGAGAGAGAGAGAGAGAGAGAGAGTTTGCTATAGCTCCAAATGAATCAAGCACTCATCTGACTTTTATATATGGACTGTATTATTTCAGGAACCAAACAGTTGATGGGGTGGTATCTGTGGTTAATAAATGAAGAATAAGGTTGTGTAAGCAATATTGACTCTGGCACTCCATGAACATGGACCATCATTCATGGAACATCATTTCATCATCGAGTGCCTTCTTCACTTTCTTTCCTCAGGGTCTTGAAATGCTCATCTAGAGTCTTTTTCATAAATGGGATGGTTTTCCTGGTTTCTTTCTCCACAAGTTTGTTATTGGTACAGAGAGACATACTGATTTTTGTATCCTGATTTTGCTGAAAGTATCTGTCTGATTTAAGAATTTCTTTCTCTTTTTTAATTTATTTAACTTTATTTTATTTGCATTAGTGTGAAGTTGTCAGATCCCCCGGAACTGGAGTTACAGACAGTTGTAAACTGCTATGTTGGTGCTGGGAATTGAACCCGGGTCCTCTGGAACAGCAGCCAGTGCTCTTAACCACCGTGCTATCTCTCTAGCCCAAAACTTCTTGGGGAATCTAGGATCTTTTAAGTGCAGGATCATGTCATCTGCAAATAGGGTGTTCTGTTTGTTTTTACTTCTTTCCCATTTGTATCTCTTTCTTCTCTTTCTCGATTGTTTCTTTAGCTGAGACTTTGAGCGTCATGTTGAATAAGAGCAGAGAGAGTGAACACCCTTGTCTCGTTCATGATTTTGGGGGAAATGCTTTCCATTTTTCCACATTTGGTAATGTTTACTATAGGTTTGTCATATCCAGTGTTTACTATATTGAGGTATGTTCTTTTTATTCCTAGTTTTTTTTCAGGGTTTTAACATGAAAGGAAGTTGAACTTTATCAAAGGCTTTCTTGCATCTGTTGAGGTAATCTTGTGGTTTCTCTCCTTAAAGCCGTTTTTGGGGTTGTATTATATTTGTTGATTTGCATAGGATGAACTATACTTACATCCAAACAGCTTGGTTATGGTGTGTAGTCTCAATGAGTTCTTGAATTCAGTCTGCAAGGCTTCTGTTGAGAATTTTTGTTTCTATGAGGTTTAGTGAAGTGGCCTTATTCAGCTTCAGTACCGGGATAATGCTGACTTTTGTCAAACGAATTTGATAGCGTTTTTACTTTATGGAACACTTGGAGAAGTTAGCGCTAGCTCTTTTATTTTTAAGGTTTTGTAGAATTCAACTAAGAATTAATCTGTTCTGGGCTTTTATTCGCTAAGAGACTTTGTGTTTCGCCCTTGGTCTCATTGACTGCTATGGATCTGTTTAAATTGCTCATATTCTCTTGAATTAATTTTGGTAGGCTACGCGTGTCTAAGAATTTATCCATTTCCTGTCCTTTCCAGCATTTTAAACATATAAGTTTTGTAGTATTCGCTAATGATCCTTTAGATTTCATTGACAGCTGTTTTTAATCTTAGTTTTTATTAATCTGAATCTTCTCTCTCTTTTCCTCCCCACCGCACAGCCCTGGTTATTATGGTTAAGGGTTTGCCAGGATTCTTTATTTTACTATTTTGTAAAGCACTAACTCTGTGATGGAGTCTATGTAGTGTCCTTTCAATCTCTACAAAATGCTTACATTTTGAATATTAACCTAGCAAACTAAAATAGCTAATCCTTGAAGTATTTTAATCTTATACTTTTCATTTCCTCCTCACTCCCTACTGACACACCACCAACGTGTGCATTCAAAGTCAGATGCACTCGGTATCGAAGGTACAATACCGATACGGGGTCAGTGATGCATTTCTTAGTTTCTAGCGCTGTAAGGAATTTTTGGAATGGGTTCCATCGGTTTTTTTTGTTTTTGTTTTTGTTTTTTTTTTGGAGGGAGAAACTGAAGAATGCACCGGAGAAACTCCCATCTGGGGGAGCTTTGTTTGGTGTACCGTCCCCCGCAGGGTCGCTTTCTGGGTCCAGCCTCTGAAAACACTTGCACTCTTTCCACCTTTCCGGAGGACACCGACCTGCGCCTGCAGTGAGATCCAGACCTCCCTCGGCCCGGCCGGCTCCAGCTCTGCGCGCGTGCGCGCGGTGCCCTCCGCGGCTTCTTCTTTGCTCGGAACCTCCAACCGCCGGTTTCTTGCGCGCTAGCCGCTGCTTCCGACCGGCGCCTTTTGCCGGGAGCACGGAAGGGGCGGGCCATGGAGGCTTACTACATGGAGCTGGTGGCCGTACTGAAGCGCGGGCTGCAGCAGGTCACCGGCCACGGCGGCCTGCGGGGCCTCCTGAAGATTTTCTTCAGGTAGGAGGGCCCGATCTCGACTCGGGGACTCTGGGGACGGCCCCGCGCTGGCTGCTTTCCTGGAAAAGGGGCCCCGGGGTCGCTCACCCCCCCCCCCCCCCCCCCCCCCCGGAGAGCCGCGGTCCCCGTCAAGGACGACAGGTTCGGTCCCAGGGTTGCGATCGTCCTCGGAAGTCTCTGGCTCCGGCTCAGTCCCAAGTGATGGATGGGGCTGTGACGCCCGCAGGGCTGGGGACAGCTGGGCTGCACCGGTCCCCGAGTCCTGGGGTGCAATGACTTACCAGACGCCCCCTTGGTGACCTTGGGGAGTTTTCCTTGGCACTTACTGGCATACAGTCAGAAGTTGAAGGAGGTGCTCCTAATCTTCTGTGTCCGCCCCTGATATCCCGACAAGCAGCAGCCACTGCGGGGAACCATTTGGAGACCTGCAGTGGATTGAAAAGTCCAGGAGACATTCGCCATGCGAAGATGAAGTACTTTGACTCTCCGAAGAGTTGGCTGACTCGTGTCTCTGGGTGCAGGGAAGGTAGAAAAAACGTGTACTGTGGCTTGCAGGTCGTGGTTTAAATATAATTTAAGCGCACACCCGTTGTGTTGGTTCCTTCTTCTCACCTGTCTACGTGCTCCTGGGACCACACAGGAGACGCCAGAGTTCTTAGCAGGAAAGGTGACCCTTGAACGTTGAGTGGCAAGAGCCTTCTGCGGAAGGCTATAGAGATGTACAACCGGCGACTGTCCCCACAATCTCCTCATTCCTGTAGCTGGTGCAGCAGAACATGGTATTCACGCTCTGTTTCTGTTGGTGTCTTGGACAGTGAACCATTCTGAGATGCCCCTTTTTTCCCGTGTATTTACAGGGCAAATGATATACGGCTCGGTACCTTGGTGGGAGAGGACAAGTATGGAAACAAATACTATGAGGACAATAAGCAATTTTTTGGTGAGTGCAATATTTTCTCTGTGAATAATTGGATTTGGGGTTGGGATTTTGAGTCTCTTTTCCATATCATGCATGAGCTTATATGAAGTCCGTGGAAAGACATGTAAAACTCAATAGAAGAGTTTAAAAAATGGGCTGACGAGATGGATCAGTCAGTTTGGGCGCCCGCCACCAAGCCTGGTGACCCGGGTTATTCTTGAAGTAGGCTCTTTAGACGAACTCATGCCTCATCTTTCAGGTGAAGAAACCGAGACATCGACTGACTAAAAGTATTCCAGCTTACGCGGCTGAGAGTTGGTGCCCCAGAGGTTAACATCGTAAAGAAATTAACTAAAATCTGGTTTTTATAGATGAAGCAGCCAAAGCTCAGGAAGTAGCTTTGCCAGAGACTTAATCGTGTAACAGGAATGATAAGAGAACCCAAGGAGTTCTTCTTTACTCACTACTGTGTTGTTAGGAATCAAACTGACTTTTCCTCTCTCTCCTTTCTCTGTTCTCACACTAAAATATAAGTGTCTTCAGTTTTGCTAATTATTAAAATGACATATATATTCAGTTTTAGTGTATAGAGTAAAGAGTGAAAGTTGAGCTGAGAATATTAAATAGTTCAATGATAGAGTCCTTTCCTTGTGTGCCTAAGGCCCTGGGTTCAACTCTTTTTTTTTTAATTTATCTTAATGATTCCTTTTTATTTTTTGTGTACATTAGTGTTTTGCTTGCACGTATGTCTGTGTGAGGGTGTCAGATCCCCTGGAATTGGAGTTACAGTCAGTTGTAAGCTGCCATGTGGGTGCTGGGAATTGAACCCTGGTCCTCTGTAAGAGGAGCCAGTGCTCTTAACCACTGAGCCATCTGTCCCACCCTTGAGTTCAACTCAAGTACAGAGGTAAAAAAGAAAAAGAAAAAAGTGCAAAGTGACTTCTGTTGTAAGTTTACTCCATTTCTCCTCTTTAAGTTTTTAATTACATTTATGTAATTACATAATTACTTTTTTTTTAATCACTTTTTTTTTTTTTTGATTTTCGAGACAGGGTTTCTCTGTGTAACTTTGCACCTTTCCTGGAACTCACTCTGTAGACCAGGCTGGCCTCGAACTCACAGAGATCCACCAGGCTCTGTCTCCCAAGTGCTGGGATTAAAGACATGCGCCACCACTCCCAGGCTGTACTTACATATTTTTATGTGAGGGTGTTTGAGTCCTACGGTGTACATGGGGAGGCCAGAGGACAGCTTGTAGGAGTCTTTTCTCTCCTTCCACAGTGTAGGATGCAGTGATTGAACTCTGGTCCTCACACTTGGCCACGAGCACCTTTACCCACTGCCATCTCACTGGCCCTTGTAATTTTCCTTCTCTTTTAGTACTTTAGCTTATGTATATTTTAAAGACTTTTTAATGGTGGGGGGTAGAGAGATAGCTCTGTGATTAAGAGTGCTTGCTGCTCTTGCAGAGGACTTGGGTTCAGTTCACAGTATCCACGTGGGAGCTGGCTACAGCTCCAGTTCCAGGGGAATCTGATGCCTTCTTCTGGCCTCCATGGGTACCAGGCACACATGTGGTGCACGTATGTACATGCAGATAAAACACTCATACACATAAAATAAAAATCAATAATTCTTTAAATAAATAGTCTAAAAACAAATTCCTAGAAGTGGAGTTTTTAAGCATGAACATGGACTTTCAATATCAAAATAATTTTCTTGGATTTAATGGGTATGAATGTTTTGCCTGCATGTATGTCTGTACACCACATGCATGCCTGGTGTCTATGGAGGCCAGAAGCAGGTATCAGATACCAGGAACTGGAGTTACAAATGATGTGAGCCATTGTGTGGACACTGGAAACTGAGGCAAGGTCCTCTGTAAGCGCCTCAAGTGCCCTTAACTGCTGAGCCAGTTCTCCAGCCCTGACTTTCAACAATTTAAAAAAGAATGTCCTATTTGAGATTGATAAGGTTCAGCTCTGTCATAGTATAAATCTATTGCCAAGGCCTAATTTATTAAACCTTTCCCATGGTCCATTCCATCAGCCTTGACAGTCCCCTGCCTGGTTGGATTATAGTTCATGTTAGGTTATCAGTTCTTTTTTTATAATGTGTGTTTTCTGTGCCAGTCACTCTGGTCTTGAACTCAGCTGTCCTGCCAGTGGACCTGATGGAAAGTGTGAGTGCTTGTGGGGAGTGTGTGTGTGTGTGTGTGTGTGTGTGTGTATGTGTGTGTGTGGACTATGTTGGATATGTGTGTGTATGTGTCTGTGTCTGTGTGTACTATGTTGAGAGTATGTGTGTACTATGTTGGGTATTTGTATGTGTGTATGTGTGTACTATGTTGAGAGTGTGTGTGTATGTGTGTACTATGTTGAGAGTGTATGTGGACTATATTGGGTGTGTATGTGTCTGTGTCTGTGTGTACTATGTTGAGAGTGTGTGTGTACTATGTTGGATGTGCATGCGTGTGTGTGTATGTGTGTGTGTGTGTGTGTGTGTGTGTGTACTATGTTGAGAGTGTATGTGGACTATTGGGTGTGTGTGGGGGTGGGTGTGTCTGTGTATGTGTGTACTATGTTGAGAGTGTATGTGTACTATGTTGGGTGTGTGTGTGTGTGTATACTATGTTGGGTGTGTGTATGTCTGTGTCTGTGTATGTGTGGACTATGTTGAGAGTGTGTGTGTACTATGTTGGGGGTGTGTGTGTGTGTGTGTGTCTGTGTCTGTGTATGTGTGTACTATGTTGAGAGTGTGTGTGTACTATGTTGGGTGTGTGTGTGTGTGTGTATACTATGTTGGGGGTGTGTGTGTGTGTCTGTATCTGTGTGTACTATGTTGAGAGTGTGTGTACTATGTTGGATGTATGTGTGTGTCTTTGTATGTGTGTACTGTGTTGAGAGTGTTTGTGTACTATGTTGGGTGTGTGTGTGTGCATACTATGTTGGGTGTGTGTGTGTGTGTCTGTGTCTGTGTGTACTATGCTGAGAGTGTGTGTGTACTATGTTGGATGTGCGTGCGTGTGTGTGTGTGTGTGTGTGTGTGTACTATGTTGAGAGTGTATGTGGACTATTGGGTGTGTGTGGGGGTGGGTGTGTCTGTGTATGTGTGTACTATGTTGAGAGTGTGTGTGTACTATGTTGGGTGTGTGTGTGTGTGTCTGTGTCTGTGTATGTGTGTACTATGTTGAGAGTGTGTGTGTACTATGTTGGGTGTGTGTGTGTGTGTATATTATGTTGGGGGTGTGTGTGTGTCTGTATCTGTGTGTACTATGTTGAGAGTGTGTGTACTATGTTGGATGTGTGTGTGTGTGTCTGTGTATGTGTGTACTGTGTTGAGAGTGTTTGTGTACTGTGTTGTGTGTGTGTGTGTGTGTGTGTGTGTGTACTATGTTGAAAGTGTGTGTGTACTATGTTCGTGTGTGTGGGTGTGTAGGCCAGAGGAAAACCTTGAATATCATTCCTCAGGTACCATTCACCTTCCTTCACCTTTTTCCCTTTCATTGGCCTGGAACTCACCAAGTAGGCCAGGCTTGCCAGCCAGTTTGCCCTAGGGGTCCACCTGTCTCGGACTGAGTTGGTATTATATGCACCTACCACCGTGCCTGGCATTTATTTATTGCTTATTTATTTTATTATGTGAGTTCTGGAGACCGACCTCAGGTCCTCAAGTGCAGGGTAAGCACTTGGCTGTCTAGTTTTCTCTAGTCTTGGAAACAGTAGGTAGGCCGCCCAACTCATTTCACAGATACTTGGTAAGTAAAATAACACAGCCATGCTATTTTGATGACGTGAACTGTCCTCATACCTGACCATCATTTATAGTACTCCCCTGTTATTTAAGTTTCACACATTTCCAAAGGATCACGTGGTTTCTTTGTTGGTTTTGATTTACTTAGAAACCTAGAGTACACGTGTAGTGTTGCAAATACATTTTGGCTCTGATCGCTGAAGAACTGTCTTTTCTGGGAGTGCCCTGGGCAGACAGGACATGTGCCTGCCCTCTTTGCTTTTTCTCTGTCGGGGTGTTGGGGAGAAGCAAGGCTTCTCCGCTGTGAAAAGATTGCGAGCCCCCCCCCCCCCCAGCCTAATCCCTGTTCTGTGATGAATCCTGCTTCATAGTGCACCAGGATGCCATCCCTCGCGCATCGCTGCTGTGTTAGAACACAATGTCTTCTTGGTGTTCTGTGCACACGCATCAAAAAAACGATCTTCTTTCTTGCAGGCCGTCACCGATGGGTCATATACACCACTGAAATGAACGGCAAAAACACGTTCTGGGATATGGATGGAAGCATGGTGCCTCCTGAATGGTAAGCTAAGCCGACATGCTGTTTATTTGAAGGGCAGTGGTTTTTCACAATAGAAATATCTATTGCCCAGTTATTTATAAGGCATTTACTAGTGATAAGAGTCTGCCTCAGGGCACAGTGGTTATACAAGTTACTCCACAGCAAAAAACAGCAAACCCTTGTTTTTAACATAACTTTTGTGAGTCAGGGGTTCTAGGCAAAACAAGATGGCTTGTCTCTGCTCTGGGATGTCTGGGGCCTTGGAGTTCTCGACTCATCTAAAGACTTGTTTGCTTTGCAGCTGGCAGTTAATGCTGGCTGTCAGCTGGGAGCATAGCTGAGGCTGTGCTCGGAACACCTTCATGTTGCCTTGGTTCTTCAGGGGAGTGCTTCGAGAGAAAACAAATGGAAGCCATATTGCTTTGTTAGACCTGATCTTAGAAGCATCCATTATTACATCCATCTTCCAAGCATTGAAACAGTGAGAAAGTACTGCCCCAGTTCAGCAGAAGACACTGAGTGCCTTCTCTTGAAGGCATGTTAAAGTGACACTATATGTATATGTAATATATAATGGCGTGGTGACCTGAGGGAAAACACATGCCACAGTACCACCTATGTGAGCAAGGAAAAGGTACAAAGAAACCCGGCCCCGGTTTCCTCATCTATACAATGATAGTCCTAAAATTCCTTAAGTCTCTAAAACCTCTATGGTTTCATAATATGCCTGTTTTGAAACAAAAACAGAATGTTAAATGCAGCTCACTTAACAGATTTATATAAAATATTTCAGAGCAGAGTACTTACATCTTTTTTATTTATTTATTTATTTTATTTTTTTTGATTCTTGAAGTTACAAACTTTGAAAATCCTTCCCAGTTGGTCTAGAAAATGTCATTTAAGAAAATTCAGAAAGCAGAAACACAGCCAGAAGTTGCTGATTTAGTGGTGCAGGCTTGGAATCCTGTCTACTTAGCAGGTTGAGGCAGCAAGAGCACCAGCCTGGACAGGGGGCTGGGGCAATGGCTCACTGACAGTGCTCACCCAGCAGGAGGCTCACTCTCAGTTCCTAGTACTGCAAAGCCAACAGCAACAGATAAAACCCTGGAAGCTGCCGGGCAGTGATGGTGCTCACCTTTAATCCCAGCACTCGGGAGACAGACCCAGGCGGATCTCTGTGAGTTCGAGGCCAGCCTGGTCTACAGAGTAAGTTCCAGGAAAGGTGCAAAGCTACACAGAGAAACCCTGTCTTGGGGGGGAAAAAAAAAAAAAAAGGTGCTTTGGGGTTGGGGATTTAGCTCAGTGGTAGAGTGCTTGCCTAGCAAGCGCAAGGCCCTGGGTTCGGTCCTCAGCTCCGGAAAAAAACAAAACAAAAACAAAAACCCTAGAAGTTAATGCATTAGGTTGGCTGTGACATTTTATTTTAACTGAACCTGGTCACTGGCATAGTTTGGGGGTTGATCGAAGATGGGACAATCCCACAGTACACTCTTCAGTTCTAAAGACTCTTGGAAACAGGCACGTGATGTTAGTGAGTGAAATGCAGACGTGAGACAGAGGGAGTGCTGGGGATCGTGGTGATGCACAAATAAAATACCACCACAGGGGATGACCGTGAGCAGGTGCCGTTAGCCGAGACCCCTACCAAGGCTTTCCAGATCGTGGTTTTTCTGAATGAGTACATTTGTATTTTCATTGTGAGAGTTCTTGTTTTTCTGACATTAGTTTTTTTTTTGTAGCAATTTAAATATACCCAATACGATGTTCCATGGTGGTGGAAATGATCTGTGTCTTCACAGCCTAATACAGTGGCACACGTGACCCCAAGCACTTTAAAATGTAGACACTACAACTAAGACAAGGAGTCATTGGTTTCTTTACTTATATATATTTGGGGGTGTGTGTGGGGGGGTGTGTGTGTGTCACAGGGCTTTGTTCTGTAACCTAGGCTGGTTTGAAGCTCCTGGTGAGCCTCCTGCCTCAGCTTCCTGAGTACTAAGATAGCAGATAGGAGTTAACCCTTTATTCATATATTCAGCCTTTTGTTCTATTAGAATTAATTGGCTACTTGATTGGGCCAACAGTTCTCAAAACTGCTGTTTGGCAAGGAGAACAGTCTTCCAAGAGCTTTCACTCATAAGTAGTTTTTCACCTGGGCCGGTACTTGAACTGTTGGGAACACTGGTACCCTTGCAGGAAGTTCCTGAGTGTAAGAGGTAAAGCAGCAGGGGCCAGGAGATGGTCCCTCTGGGCTTAGTGTTGTGATGTTGTAAGGGACTAGGCTGTGGCTCTGTTAGGGTCTGGGGAGCTGTCCAGGTCTAGAGCTGCGTTAAAGGACTCAGCCCACAGCCTCAAGGTCAAGCACAGGGCTTACCAGCTGAGGGACCACCTTGCTTCTGTGCCATTGATGGTTCGTAGCTGGACTTTATTCTGGGTGGACATAAGAGGCCTATGTGCTGTTGTGTTCAGACTGACATCTGTCTCCTTTAGATACTAGCATTTGTGCTTGGGGTCACTCTAGCAGGTGCCTGAGGGTGACAGGGGATAGGAAGCTGGATTTCTTTGAAAGGGATCTCCTAAGGGTAGAGACTTTGATGACACATCTCTGTATGGGGAGAGGTGGTGACAGGCAGGCTCAGCTGTGTTTGTTCTTAGACAGAACTCACTCTGCTAAATGTGGTATACTGTGGAATTCTCCATTCCTTCTGTATGTAAATCTGAAGGTGGGGCCCAGATGTCATAGTTTCTGTCTGTGGTCTTGGCACTCCAGAGGCTGAGGCAGGATGGCCGTGAATTCAAGACCACATTGGAGTACAGAGTATAATCCTGCCTAATAAAACAAAAATAAAATTGAAGGTGAGTCAATCTTTTAATGAGAGAGCCAGGTGGCATTATGCACATACAGTATGAATAGCAGATTCACCTTAATCATCTTTCCACATTCAACTGTTCATTGAATACCCAGTGCCTATAAACTATTGTAGATACTACAAATAGAACATTGGATAAAACAAATGTATGTTCTTATGGCAGAAAAATATGTGGTTGGGTATATTCAAAGTAATAATGAAAGCAAAGAAGATAAAATGAAGCTGGGATTTATGGGATTTCTAAGGAGGTAGAGAGCAATAGGGAAATCCAGATTTTTTTTTTTTCTTTTTTTGAGGTAGAGTCTTACTGTATAGCCTAGGTTGGCCTCGAACTCATGATCCTGCCCCAGCTTCCTGGGTGCTAGTATTATAGGCATAGACCACTGTGCCCTGCTTAGGAGGTTCTTTTAATACAGGGGATAGGAAAATCTTCTTTGAGGAAGTGACATTTTAGGAGCCTTAGGAGGGAGTGGGAGTTCCAGGCAGAATCTTTCCTAGAAGCTTAGCTGTAGACGCTCTGGTGTTTCGCATACACTCTGGTGTGTTACAAGAAGAGCAGTACGGCCAGTTTGTGAGTGAGGGGAAAATGAGAGGAAATGGAATAGGACAGATAACTGTGTCCCAGAGCACTGTAGACAGTGGTTAACACCTTCACTTTTTATCTACAAGTCTTTGGAAGGCACTGGGAGGTAAGGTAGGTTGTGATCCGGTTTACAAATTCTTTGAAACAGTTTTTTTGTTTGTTTATTTGTTTTTTTTTTAAATAATCTCATTTTCAGAGGTATCATCAGCATTTGAATCATTTCAAAGTAGGGTGTCCAAATGCGGCCCCATCACACCTCAATACCTTAGTGTATAATTACTACATGTAGGACATCTCCTGTTTAAACACAATTTAAACATTGACTTCAAGAAATTACCAATGATGTACCATGGAGTTTGGGCTGAACCTGCTACTAAATTGATGGAATACAAATAATAGGATAAAAAGTATATTGATTTGTTTTATGACACAAAGCCACTGTAAGAAACGAATACTAAAAACAGTTAATATGGAGTAATGTTAGCTCTCCATCATTACGACAGAATGCCTGAAATAATTATATATGAAGAGAAGAGAGTTAGGTACAAGAGCCATGCTTGCCCCGGGAGCTTCAGTTTTGTTTCCAGGCTGGAGGTACAGTTCAGAGCACTTGCCCAGGATGGGCAAGGATGTGTTCAACCCATGGTAACACTAAATCAATCAATCAATCAATAAGAGTCCGTTAAAGCAGGAAAAGGGACATGCATGAGAGTTGTGTTGGAAGGTGACGCTTTCCTCTCAAGTCCAGGGCTGCGTGTGGACAGAGTGTCACAGAAATAAGGCCATGCTTCTCTTGTTACACTCCGCCAAGTGGCCTCCAGTTTGGATTTGTCCCATTGTTAATTATAACTTCTGTCAGTTCATTGAGATGTCTGCTAGGTTTTTCCTAAAAAAGAAATTACTCATTTTCCCTTTGTAGTTAATTAGCATTTTGTGAGGCAATATGTTGAAGTTTCATATCCCATTCATATTTTTAATCTATTTATATTCGTTTCAATTCCTGTTTGAGTCAGTGGATTATAATCAGTTTCTATAATTAGTTCTTGTATTATTTAAACTGGGCTTGATTTGGTTTTTGGGACCCGTTTGGAATGCCTTTTGGATGCTTTTGAAATGACCCTGTCTGTCTTAGAGTGAGCCCTTGCTTTCCTGTATCAGGTGCTCCCGTTTTACCTCGAGGTTTCTGTCTCCACCTCACAAACAGTGATTTCTGTGCAGAGAGATGGACCAGGGCATGCCTCAAGCCTGATGACCTGTCACGATCATGAAGTTCAGCCCATTCTGAAGGAAACTAAAGAGCCATGAGATCTGGTCTTTTTGCTGTAATAATTTAGCTAGATGATGAATGTGAATGGGATCTGAAGATTACAGGATAGTGTAGTGGTTGAAAGTCATTCTAAAAAGTTGGTGATGAGTGTAATGAGGAAGGGTATTCCTGAGACACGTTGAAAGCTAGGCTTTTAGGGCCAGTTAGCTAAGATGTGGATTCAAAGGAAAGGTCTTGACTGGAAGTGATACTTAGCAAAGGTGAACTTTAGGGAAGCAGAACTGACTTCTTGCTAAAGAAAGCCTTAGTGGTCTCGATACTAGATCAGACCAGCCATGGCATTCCCTTAAGACAAAGCCTAACCTAATCCAGAGCAAGACCAGAGCTCTTCACCCCTCCTGAAAAGGCTGAGAGAGATGAGGAAGCCACAGGAAGAAGTTTGAAGCTAGCAGGGGTTGGCTTATGCAGTTTAAGGAGAGAAAGCATTTCCGTGACGTAACAGTCACAGGTGAAGCGGCAGGGGCCAGTGGAGAAGCTGCAGCCAGTTACCCGGGAGATGGAGCTGAGAACTGACGGCGGCCATGCCAGCTGACGGTTTTAACGCAGATGAAACAGACTCCTCTACACGGGGACTCCATCGCTAGAGGTGAGTGCAGACCTCAGTGCCCGGCCTCAAAGTTCAGGGCCAATGCAGCTGATGGCTTCAGGGAAAGACAGTGCTGTTGGCTGTTCCAAAAAGCCTGTGCTCTGAGGGATTGTGCTGAAACCTGCGATCTGTGAATGGAACAGCAAACCTAGACAGCGGCATTCCTGTTTACAACCTGATTAACGGATGTCACTGTGGAGACGTACTACTCGGAAATAAAGATTCCTTTCCAGCATTGTTACTCACTGACAACACTTACTGAGTGCTCCAAGGGAGATGGACAAGGAAATTAGTGCTTACAATCCTGCTAACACACATCCCTTCTGTAACCCCTGCATCAAGGAGCAATTCTGACTTACATGACATAATTCACAAATACTACAGACACGATTCCTCCGATGGATGTGAGCAGTTAATTGAAAACCTAGAGAAAAAAAAAACAGTCACCATTCTGGAAAGCGTTAAAAGCATTAATAATTCATGGGAGGATGTAAAAATATCAACATAAGAAAGAGTTGACTCCAACCCTCACGAGTGGCTTTGAGGGGTTCAGGACTTGAGAGGGCGCAGTAACTAACTAACGCTGTGGTAGGACAGATGCTGTGGTAGGACAGACGCGAGCACTAGAATCAGAAGTGGAGCCAGAGGTGCTGCTGGGATTCCATGCTAAGATGTTCCTGGATAAGAGTAAAGATGCTATGAACATTGTGGAGATAATAGCAAAGGACTTAGGGTATTACAGGAACTTAGTTAATAAAACTGTAGCATGCTTTGAGAGGGAAGACTCCAAGAGGTTCTTCTGTGGGTAAAATGCTATCAAAGAGTATCAGATACCACATGGAATTCCTTACAGAAGACTCAACTGATGTGGCGAGCTTGGGTGTCCTCTTAGGAACATGCCAGGAACCAGAGAGATGACTCCGTGGATAAAGTGCTTCCTTCTTGTGGAAATGTGAGCACCTGGATTTGGATCCCCAGTGCGTACATAGCCCAGGATGGTGGTGTACACCTGTAACCCCAGCACTGGCAGATAGAGGAGTCGAGAAGACCCCAGAGACTTGCCCGCCGGCCTGTCCAGTCGGCAAGCTCAAGGTTCAGGGAAAGGGAGAGGGTAAGGCCTTAGGCTAATCCCTCAGGAAGCTGCTGTGCACAGTTTAGCTGTCTGACAGAAGGTGATAGCTGCTAGACTAGCATGTGAGTGATACAAGCTGCAACTTAGGATGGTATTGGTTATCAGTCACCGGGCATCAGTTGTCATACAGCCCAGCATAGCAAACAGTGGCTCCCATTCTCTTTGTTAGCACCTGGGTGTTTCCTGTGAAGTGCCTCTGCTCTGGGCCTTCACAGAGCTCCAGCGGAGGTGCCATCTGGAGCTGGAGTCATGTCTTCACTTTGAAAAGCTCTTCTGCCACACTCACAGGATCCTCATGTGGATCACAGGATCCTTTGGCACAGAGATACCTCATGACTTGACAGCTGGCTTCCCCAGAGCCAAACGTTGGAGAGAAAGCAAAAGAGTCCTCTCCAGGTGGAAGCCAGGCCTTCCAAACCTAATCTTAGAAGTGACATTCTGCTTGTTAGGAGTGAGCTGGTTAGTCCCTACTCTAAAAATGGGCCTTGCACAAGGGGGTGAGTCCAGGAAAGGTGATCATTGGAGGTCCTCTTGGGAGGCTTGGAGCACAGCAACAGGAAACAGAACTAAGATATATGTAAAAAAGGAAAAAGAAATGTTCATTCAGGAGCTGGGCCTGGTTGCACATACCTGAAGTTCTAGCACTCCATAGGCTGGGAGAGAAGCATGGAAAGTTTGAGGCCAGCCTATACTACATAGCAAGACTTTGTCTTAAACAACAACAAAACCCTGTTCAGATCGTTTGTTCATTTTTAAGTTCAAATTACTTGCTTTTTTTGTTGTTGTGTCTTTTAATTCAAGGTCTTGGATCTGGGGTGCTGGTGGTAGAGTTATGAAGGGAGGGGAAGCAGGTAGTCAGAGGTTCTCTTTTATACCACAACGGGGGCAGGAGGATAGTCAGTTGAAACCACTCATTGCAAGTCAGGATAGAGTTGGGGCTGGAGACGGGGATTTCCTGTGGTTGTAGCCAGTGTACTATATATTTAAAGGAATATGGCCTTCGGTGGCATTCCTTGCTCACTGCTCTGGAGACCAGGTAAGAATAGACCAGCTGTACTGCTAGAAATTGAGCTCTGATTGGTAAATTGCTTATGGCTTGGGAGGAATCACAAAAGCCTATTCATTTGGAGGGTTTGGGCTCGCCTCGGTGCTGGTGTGCTCAGAACTGGCATGCTCCTGTAGGAATGGGAATTGTAACGCTGCACCTATGTCTGTAGAGATGAGGACTGTTGGGGAGCATGAAGCTTTTAATCACAGGTCAGCTCCTGCACCTGCCGATGCAACTCTCCTCTCCAGAGAGTGTGTACTGTGTCATCTAGAGAGTGAAAGAACACGGCTCCTGGCTGGCTGGCTGAGCTGTCCCCCGCATGAATGACTGCAAGGCTCCCTGTGAGAACATCCCATGCTGCCCAGCTGGCAGGCTACGGTTCCTGTCTTCAGCTCTGAGTCCTCAGGGGCCACTGAGGCCTTCGGTAATCTTTTGAATTGTTCAGCAGCTGCACAATCTCACCTGGGGACAGATTTTCTTCTGAGTATTGGTGAATTTTGTTAGACTCAGAGATCCTTAGTCACCTTGTCTTATTAGTCTTATAGTCGCTTATTCTGCCCTAATCTTGTGGGGAAACGAGTTCACTTTGTGGATCTCGTTTTTGCTCTGCTTGCTCCAGTGTGCCAGTGGTCAGGACAGCCCCTAGTCCCTCCGTGGGTAAGCAGAGGGCATGTGTGTGTGTGTGTGTGTGTGTGTGTGTGTGGTGCAGATGTCTGGAAGGGCACTGGGGCTTTGTGGGACTAGAAAGTAAGACCATGACAGTAACCTAGCATAGCACTCTGCTCAAACTCATTCAACTAGTACTTAATTGAGGGCTTCACTACATATCAAGTACTGTGATGCATTTGTGTGAAAAGTGAAATATATCTGCCCTTTGGGAGTTTATAGTCACATAATGAATACAATCAGGCAGAATAATAATGTTCTACAATTCAGTGTTTTCATTTTCCTGTCAAACTTTTTTTTTTTATTCTCTCTCTCTGTGATGAGATCAGCAGTAAGATTTTAATTTCTTCAGGAATTTGTATTAGTTTAATTGCTTGTATGAAATAACTTCAAAGTATTTATTTAAGTAAATAATACATATTTTATACCACTTTTATTTTCCCTCAGTTTTTATCTTTAAATTAACTATCCCTGTCTAGAGAGTAATGCACAAAAGTTTATTTTCGCTGGGTATGGTAGTTAGCCTGTGCATGGAATTACAGACATAAAAACCAAGTAAATAATGAGTAGTAAATTAAACATAAAACTTGACAGAGTTAAAATGTTACTGAGTGTGGAGAAGTAGACCATTTGGATGATTTCAGGCAGCTAGAATAAAATTATTATTTTCACTTACACCAGTAGAAGTGGATTGACTGTTTGTGATTTGATGTATGGGAACCCTGAACTGATTAAAAATTGTGAATAATGACGCTTAGATTGTCTCTGCAGCATGTATACTGTGTCCCCACTTGGTGGCACCTTCTGTTCATTTTTAGCTAACACGTCGTTTTCCTCAGTGTAGAGTACCTATGTCTCCTTGTACACTTCTCTCTCTCTCTCTCCCTCCCTCCCTCCCTCCCTCCCTGCCTCCTCTTGGACTGTGTTTTAGATTTTTTTGTAAAGAACAAGGGCGTGGATGGGATTGTGTGGAGTAGGTGGGGTAGACAAAGAGTCAAGACTGATTCATTGGGCTAAGCTTGACTGGTCAGTACCATAGGGTGAGTGAGGCCATTCACAGAAATAGAAAGGATGGAGTGGGTTGTGATGGTCCATGCCTGTCCTCTCAGTAGTTGGGAGGTGGGAGGAAGAAGAGTCAGGAGTTGAAGGCCAGCCTGAGCTGCATGATACCTTGTACCAGGGAGACAAGGAGAGAGGACTGTAGAAGAAAGGAAGTCAGGCAGGCAGGTGGGCGGGCAGCCTATAGTGGTGGGTGGGGCTCAGTGTAGAGCATCTGTGTACTGTGCACAAGGCCCTGAGTTCAATCGGAGCTCTGCAAAAGCACAAAACAAAGCAAAGTCTGATTATAAAGAGGCGCAACTGTTAGAGAAACCTTGGAAATGCAGAGGGACAGGGCGCAGCTAGAAATAAACTCTGAGTTCCTTGGCTTTGGACATGCACCCTTAACATTCACTCCCTTGATCTACAGATACGGGTCAGCTTCTTGAGAAAGGGAATGTGTCCTTTTTTCAGAGATGGGATCTTGCTTTGTTGCTCAGCTTGGCTTTGAACTCCTGGACTCAGGTGGTCCTCCTGCCTCAGCCTCCTGGGTAACTGCTTCCTCTGTCCTCTAAGAATCACAGTGGGGAGAAGGGATGTTCGTCTTGGTCACATTGTCTGTAGAAGAAATTTTGTGATTATAAATAATAGCCATTTGTATTTCTGACATAGGCACAAAATTTGTGCCTTCTTCCCCGTTCACAGACATTTCCTGCATCTCAGCGAACATTCTGCCTGTCAGTTGAGTGTTCCTGGCACTGGGGGCTTTTGTACAATGGCAATTTGTATTTAAAATTAACATCCCATTTATTGCAGCTGTAATTCTGAAACTGTAGTTCTTCTTAAGCCTCAAGGCTTAGTTCATAAACAGAATAACAAGATTAGTAAATTGAATACTTTTTGCATAAAAATAAAGAATAATCATTTTCTCTTGTTCTTTGATGGATGTTTGATAAACTCTAATGGAATGGATTACATTCTCCTAAACAGTCATATCTATTTACAGATTTAGTTCATTACATTAGTTTAAGCATTTTAGTTAGGTTACATCTATAAATTTAATAATTTGATTTTTCCCAGTTCTTCAGATGCCTAGTGACTAGGGAGACTCACAACTCCATGGAGTAACTGTTCTGATCACATAAGCAGCTCTCTTTACTCAGGCCATTGACTTACGGGTCATTTCAACCCACCTTTCTCTACCATCTCAACTAATTTGTCCTGCTTTACTTCCTTCTCAATTATTATTAATGTGTCATTATCAGCATTAACTGTACCTGGTATTTTCATACTTGTATCGTTGCTATCATGGCCACCCATCCTTTTGAACCCACCCCCCACGCCCCACACTTTCTTTTTAAAATTGTATCTGTTAGTATTTGTGTATGGGGGTTGATGTGTTGGGAGGTGGTAAATGCATGTTACAATGTGTATGTGGGAGCCAGATGTCTTAGTTAGGGTTTCTGTTGCTGTGAAGAGACACCATGACCACAGCAACTCTTATAAAGAAAGCATTTAATTGGGGTGGCTTACATTTTCAGAGGTTTAGTCCATTATCATCATGGCAGGACGTGGCAGCATGCAGGCAGACGTGGTGCTGGAGAAGGAGCTGAGAGTTCTACATCTTGATCTGCAGGCAACAGGAAGTAAACTGTGTGTCACGCTGAGTCTGATCAAAGGAGACCTCATAGCCTACCCCCACACTGACACACTTCCTCTAACAAGGCCACGCCTACTCAACAAAACCACACCTCCTAATAGTGCCACTCCCTATGAGTTTAGGGACACCAATTCCATTCAAACTACCACACCAGAGAACAAGTTTGTGAAGTTGGTTCTCCACTTCCGTCTTCGTGTGGAGTCCAGGATCTCACTCAGGTCTCTAGGCTTTCTGGCCAGCACTGTCACCAGCCCCATCGCTTGGATGTTTTTGGTTTTTGTTTTCCATGCTGAGGATGGAATTTAGGGCCTGTGTATGCTAGGCTAGTGCTGTCCCACTGAGGTGCATGCCCGGCCCATAATAGTCTGAGGGCTAGTCACCTTCATTCTTGTTTCGCTCCTGTGCTTTTTTTGTCTTATATTTGGGGTTTTGCTCATTATCTTAATGGACTGAATTTGCAGAATCAAACCTTGGGGGGGTGTGCATGTGAGACATGCATTCTATCACTGGGCTCTACCCCCAGCCCCTCTCTATTTTTCTCGACCTCACACAGGGTCTGCTGTCTTCTCAGCATAGTGAGAACACAGTTCCCACCCCCTTGGTCCACAGGGCTTGTGTGATCTCAGTGCTTTCCAGCTCTGAACACCGCCCTACATTTGGGTTTGGCCTCACTGACTCTGGCTTTTCTCAGACTGTGAGGACACTCTGGCTACAGGCTCTTCATAGAAGTTGTTCCTCTAAGCCTCACATGCTCTGTGGAGAGGAGGCACGCACCCCCCACACTGTCATCCTTTCCCAGACCTCTGCCTCTGCCTAGCATTTTATTTTATTCTTTGAAATTTTCCTTTTATTGAAAATAGATTTTTTTAATCATATAATGTATCGTGATTATAGTGTCGTGTCCCCCTCTACCCCCAGCTCCTCCCTACTCCCCTCCTATCCAGATCCACCCCCTTTCTGTCTCTCGTTAGAAAACAAACAGGCTTTTAAAGGAGAAAAACAAAACATAATAAGATAAAGCAAAACTAACACATCAGAATAGGACAGGACACACAAAGAAAGGAGCCCAAGAAGACCACGAAACAGACCGACTCCGAGACCCACTTGTTTGCACACTCAGGGGCCATGAAAACACTAGACTGGAAGCCATAATATGTACACAGAGGACCATATTTATATTTCTGGGTCTGGGTTACCTCACTCGGGATGATTTTTTTTCTAGTTCAAAACAAAAATGAAATCATGAAATTGTCAGATAAATGCTTAGCATTTATTGTGTATTTTTAATTTCTGGTCTGTTTCCTCAACTACCATGCTAAAAAAAACTTCCTAGCACAGAGTAGCTTATAGGTAAACGTTTGTTGAATAAACATAGGTATACTTTCTTTGAAGCAATCGTTATTTATAGATAAAATGACCAATTTACTTGAAGTACTTAATGCAAATATGACACTCCTTTATGGTTTTAAAAACGATTTTTATTTTATGTGTAGGACTGATTTGCCTGCATGTGTGAAAGTGCACCTTCTGTCTCGTAGGCTAGACAAGTTCTTATCCTTACCACCAGGAGCTGGAGTTACAGACAGCTAGGAGCCTCCATGTGGGTGTTGGGAACAGGACAGGGGTCCCCTGCCTAGCAGGAAATGCTCTTGCCTGCTGAGCTCTCCAGTGTCCCCCGCCCCTGTTCTTTTTTGAGACAGGGTCTCACTATGCAGTCTGCTGGGCCTGGAACTGTGCACACCGGGTTGGCCAGGAACTCATAGAAATCCACCTGCCTCTGCTCTCCTGTGCTGGGATTAAAGGCGTGCGCCACCGCACCTTGCTTAAAATAGATCCCTCTTAATGTTTGTTTCCTGACCGTAAAACAATACCAATATGTTCTAAGAAACTACAAACGGAATGATTAGATTTTTTTTCTCCTACCATTTTTAAAAATACAAGGTCTGGCCATGTAGCCCAGGCTGACCACAAACTCGCCATCCTCCTGCTTCAGTCCCCTAAATGCTGGAATGACAGGTGTGTACCCACACCCAGCTCTGGTTTGATTTTGGTTTGGAGACAAGGTTTACATGTAGCCCAGTCTGGCCTGAAGCTTGCTATGCAGTCCAAGGCTGGCACTCGATTAGTAACCCGTTTGCCTGTACGCCACCATGCTGGGGTTACGGGCATCCAAAAGAATTCTTACATTTTACAAAGAAAAGTTAATGGAATTCTCTGTACCTGGGGTGTAGAAATAAGCTGGGGTTATTCTTTTAAAACAAAGAACTGTTCTTGTTGCCAATGTCCAGAATTTTTTTTTAATCTTTATTGTATTCATAGGTTATCATGACCATGGTACATTCTGGATATATTACAAGTAGGAAATTAGATAAATAAATATTTTCACCACTTCTGTGTGACCGTTAGTGAAGGACATTGCACTGTAGAAATAACCTAGAAAAGCATTCATTAAGGTAGACTGAGAGGAACATCTGTCTACCACTGAATCATTTGTGTGCTTTGGAGGAAGGGATTGTGTTTTAAATAACTAGCACCTTAGGTGAAGTAAGACTGGAAGTCAATAGAATCTGTTTGTAATTTCAAAATAATGACAGAAGACTGGGGTAGGGTTTATAACTATTTCCTGAATTGGTTTGATAAAGGGTATTTCTTTTTAATATACTTGATTTCTTCTTATTAAGTAATATGTGTTTGTTATAGAAAATAACAAAGGAAATAGTCTATTATCCCACCAGATGGAAACAATAACCATTAACATTTTGATATGTATTGCTATGTTCTTCTTTCCTATGTACCTATACCCTATGGGTTTCATTCTTTAACATATTTAAACTTTTAATTTTATTCACTTTTGTGTGTATGTGTGCTTACATGAGTTTATGTGCACCAGATGCATGCAGGAGCCTGCTGAGGCCAAAGAGGGCATTAGATCCCCTGGAACTGGAGTTAACCCACTGCATGGGTGCTGGGAACCAACCTGGGTCCTCTTCAATAGTAATAAGTGCGCTTAACCATTGAGCCATAAGTCCAAGTCCAAAATTTTGGTGTGTTTGTGTGTGTGTGTGTGTGTGTGTGTGTGTGTGTGTGTGTGTGTGTGTCTGTCTGTCTGTCTGCCATGTATGTGGGTGCCTATAGAATCCAGAAGAGGGTGTCAGATACCCTGTACCAGGGGTTACAGGTCATGGTGAGCTGCCTGCAGTGGGTACTAGGAACTGAATTCAGATCTTCAGCCGTAGCAGTCAGCACCCTGAAGCACTGAGCTGTCTGTTCGGTCCCTGTTTTAATGATTAATGTCCTGTTCTGCCACCTTGGACAAACTGATTGATGTCTTGTGCACTGGATCCCTTAAGTATCAAATTGGAGCGATAATCTCCGCTCTGCCTTGTTACAAGGATAAAGGAATTAACGGTTTTTGCAGTGTTTAGAATAATGCCCATGATTTACAAATTCTATCAAAGTATTGCTTAAAAAGTTGACCAAACAACCTGCTTTTAAACCTTAAAATGTGGCAAATACTTTATCAAGTGACAGAGTGGTCTGTACTGTAATTTATAGTGAGAGTTTAGTCCTGTGGCTGTGCCGTGCATCATTTAAACATTCCCCTTTATTCTTGGCTTTGCTCTTTCCATTTTCTCACTATTATAAGTAAACCTGTGATCAGCATCCTCTTTGTACATAGTGTTTGGCCCGTGGGTCCTCCTTTCTTTAAGGCCTATTCCTACGAGAGAGTATTAAATACAGTATACATGGCCTATGAAGTTTGAAAGAAACTTTTTTAAAAAAATCAAAGTGTGTAATGACACGTCTTGTATTCTAGTGACCATTTCAAATAAACTACATTTACTATGGCATTTTAGATGTTCATTATCTCTAAAATACTTGTTTTAGAAGATTAGTTACCTCTTGGTATATCTAAGCACTTTGACTCTGTCTGGAATTTTTTGATGTGTAATGGGAAATCTAACTTAATTTTCTTTTTTAAACGAATTCATCCTAGCAGTGTGCCGAGAAATTTTTGCTTTTCCCAATGATGTGACAATCCAGCCCTTCCTCTGGTTGACTCGAGCCTGTCGGGACTGGAAGTCTGTGTCTGCTGTGCATCTGCACTGGTTTTAATGCATTCTGTTTGTGACAACATTTGATACCTGCTAGTGACAGTCTTCCTGGCTCTGCCTGACATCCGCAGTTGTCTTGGTTGGACTTGCAGCTGATTTTAGAATATATCGTTGAACTCTGAAGGAGAACTTGTTCGGGATTTGATTCACATTGCATTTAATTAATAGTCCCTGTGTTAACGAGCTTTGAGTTGGCCATCTTAGAAACCATGCTTGATTGTTTACATTGATATCAGCCTGGGTTGGGTAGATGGGGTGGGAAGGATTACCATAATTATGATTTAACATTTGTTTTCAGTTATGTTGTTTCACGTCAGTCTATTTGAATATTGATTTTCCCCAGTGTTACACCTGCTCATTATACATTCTCTTTTTGTCTCTGTAACTTTTCTCCTTTTTGCCAGTGTCCTTATTTGTGGTCTTAGGACGCTGCCAAACTTTTACATTCTAGAGAACACCAGTCACCAGTTTTGTAGACTGTGCTCCTTGAATGTTGGCATCTTTAAGTCATTTGAATAAGTATGACCCTTAGTTGAAAATACTTTGCAAATAAAACGCTTTGGTGTGGAAATCTAAAGGTACCATTTCTTTCCCTTTTATTTAAAAATAACAAAGACAGAAGGGTTACACTATTAGCCTGGCAGACCATAAACATTTTTCTTATTTCTTTGTATCTTATTGTAATGACTATAGTGTGTGTGTGTGTGTGTGTGTGTGTGTGTGTGTGTGTGTGTGTGTGTGTGTGTGTGTTTTTGGTTTTCCGTGTGTGTGTGTGTGTGTGTGTGTGTGTGTGTGTGTGTGTGTGTGTGTGTTTGATGGGGTCTATGTAGACCAGGCTGGCCTCGAACTCACAGAGATCTATCTACCTGGCTCTGCCTCCGAGTGTTGGGATTAAAGGCGTGCGCCACCACGCCCAGCTGATGATGAATTGTTGTTTGCTTGTTTCCTGATGCTTGCGTGTATCCTTGCAAGGATTTCAAATTTTATAAATTACAATAAAAATGATCTTTTCCTTGCATTTTCTGTTTTCCTGTGAGCTCTTCAATTTATCACTTAAGTAGTCAAATAGGCATTTGCAAGCTTTAAACTGTGGTTTCTTAAATATCATTTTAACCTTCAACGGTCTTGAAAGTAATTAATTGGAAAACAGTTTTCTTATTACTTAAGCTGACTCAATGAAGTGCGAGTCAACTCTCTGCACTGTGCCCTGAACTCACGTGGGGCCCTTTGGGAAGCAGCAGGCCTCCTTTGGCAGCTAATCCCTCTTCTTAGTCATCAGCAGAGCCGTCTCACCAGCAGCAGCCACGAGGACTTCCGTGTTTGTTACTGGTCCTGGCTTGTTGGTCCCAGGGTGTAAGGTGGACACCTCTCATCAGTTACTGCTGGCAGCCAGTCCTAGCCAGCAGTGTGCTCAGGTTCACGTTTACTCGGAGTAAATATTTTTCTTCTTCTTTGCGGCTAAGCCGTCACTTCCCCCTTGGAGCTCGAGTTCTAGTTCTGCGGCTTCTCCTGTAGGAGCGGTTTCTCTAGCTTCCGAGCTCCGGGGTCTGGAGGGGTCTGATGTGCCGAAGCTCTCCCTGCTTCCTTTCCTCGTGTGCATTTCTGCTTTTGCTGCCTTTTGTCTCATTCCTGAGCTCTTCTGGTTCTACTCCGTGTTGGGCCAGGTTCTTAAAGTCTCCCATCAAATAGCCTTTGGAACGTACATTTATTTGTGTGTGTATGTGTTTATGTGTGCTTGTGTGTACAGTATGCTTGCCATGGATGTTCAGGGTCAGAGGAGCTAGTCTCCTCTTCCTCCCTGTGGGTTCAGAACTTAGGTCCTCAATCTTCCTTGGTGGGAAGCACCTATGCCTGCTGACCCACCTCTCTGCCCCTCTTGAAATTTAAGTAGATGTCCTATAAAACCAAAATACTTAGAAATTCCATGGGGCTGGAGAGATGTCTCAGAGGTTAAGAGCACTGGCTGCTCTTCCAGAGGTCCTGAGTTTAATTCCCAGCAACCACATGGTGGCTCACAACCGTCTACAATAGGATCTGACTCCCTCTTCTGGGATGCAGATATACATGCAGAGCACTCATATATAAAATATAAATAAGATTAAAAAAAAGAAATTCCAAGCTATGGTTTTATGTATCTGTTTGTTTGTTTGTTTAGAGACAGGATCTTGCTAATGTTACCCAGACTAGTCTTGAATTCATCCCCCTACTTCTGCCTCAATACTGATTACGAACCACCATGCCCACGCTAATTCTAACCTCTTGAGGAACTGGGAAGTTCTGTTTCATTTTGTTTTACAGTGGTGTTCTAACGCAGGCCTCATACATGCCTGACCATCTTGCTACTACTAAGATAAACCCTCAGCTCTGGAAGTTGTATTCTTATTCCATTAAAGTGAGTGCACTTTCAGATTTCACAATGCATTCAGAGTCTCAGATCCTTCAATAATGACAGACTGTGTCTCTTGAGTATTACTTCAGAAAATAAACACAAATGTAAAACCATAAGATGACAATACTTATTTTTTTTAAAGGTAGTTGTTACTACCTTTAAAAAAACTGTTATTCAGAGCTGACTGGTTTTATTGTGTGGCTGGCCAGTTTAATTCTAAAGGAAGAATATAGTGTATTTTGAGCAACATTGTAACACTTACATAGTTTGTGGTACCAAAACTATGTGTCATCAAAATCTCATTTGAATCTTAAGCATATAGTTTGCTTATTATAGGAGACAAAGTCTCATGTTGTCCAGGCTGCCCAGGAACTCCTGACTCAAGCAGTCATCACACGTGAGTCTGTGGAGCAGCCAGGATTATGAGTGTGCACCACCTTGCCCAGCTTGACTTTATCATTCTACACCCCCAATACACACACACACACACACACACACACACACACACACACACACACACACACACACGGGGCTAGAGAACTAGGCAAGTGTTCTTGCACTGAGCTAAGTCCCCAGTCCCAAGATTTAATATTTTTAATTCAAGTTGTTTATTCTGTGGTGTTCAGGCTCCAGCTTGAATTGAAGACATGTCAGAAGCTGTTTTCTCCAGCAGGACCTTTGTGAATTTCAAACTGAGGCTTTGTGAGCCAGAGTAACCCAAGTGTATTAAATGTCTAGATCAGCCTGTAAACCCTCATACCAGCACTGTTTATAGTCAATTCTAGAGTAACGTTTTTACATCCGGTCAGGATCCATGTTCTAATACCACTGTGTTATACTCTGACAGCATTGTTTTCTTCCTTTGTAATCCATAAAGAATGGTGTGACTGGAGAAGGATGACCCTTCAGTTTGACGAGACTTAGTGATGATGCTGGTGGCCAACGCTGGCACGGCGGAGGGCCTACTGGGCGGGGTTCTGGGCACTCTGCTGCAGTTTGACCGTAGACCATAACTGGCATCTTTCCTCTTTAAGGCACCGTTGGCTTCACTGCATGACTGACGACCCTCCCACAACGCAGCCGCCTACTGCTCGCAAGTTCATCTGGGCAAACCACAAACTCAACATGTCTGGCACTCCAGAGCAGTACGTTCCTTATTCCACCACGAGAAAGAAGATTCATGAGTGGGTCCCACCTTCGACACCTTACAAGTGACAGCAGTGAAGACCAGATCCAGCACGTACAGGATGGTACAGGATTTTTCTTGAATTCACACTTGTATAGCTGATCATGAACTTGATTAAAGTTGCTTGACCAAGCAGTGTCTTGGGTATTTCTGCCATTTGTCATTCATCACCTGCAGAATAGAGGCTCAGACATGAGGGAGAGTAATTGATATAGACGTCACTGAGGGTGGCTGTCTGGTGTCAAGTTCCCCATTCTAGGAAGTAGCCCCAGTAATCATGTTTATGGCCACCTCCCTGGCTGCTATAGATGATTGATAAGGGCAGGCCTAATTCTAACCTGAGCCAGATAGAAATTGGGAAGTTGCATGGAGAGACACAGATGTTGAAGGGCAGCATAGCTCAGTGCTTTAGTGTGGCTCTTGATGGAGAAGGTTATTTGAGATGTCCTGTTTCCTGGGTTTGGGTCCTGTAATAGTTTGTTTTAGTCTGTGTATTCTCTACATTTCAGTCTGATCCTTTTTTAAAGATAAGTCTTATGTTGCCCAGGCTAGTCTCAGACTCACTGTGCTAAAGTTGAGAGTGACTTGGAACTCCTGATCTTCCTGGGATTATAGGTATGCACAATCACATCTAACTTCGGGTTGTTTTTTAAAATCCAGAAATCCGTGCAACCAAAGCCAGCATCTCTGAGAGGGAGTCACAAACTGGTACGTTTTGACGGTCCATCCAGCCAAGGCTGCGAACTTCTGAGCCAAAGAAATCAGCACACTAGAACCAGTTCTGAGTCTTCCTCAGTTGCTGACAAACTGTTTGCTGCAAGTCTTCTCCCTGAGTATCCCTCATTTAGCTGGGTCAGGCTGAATCTGGAGCCCTTGGGAGACACTGTTCAACAGGTTCTTTAGGGCAGCTTTCTACATTTTGCTGATTGATTGACGAAGCATAGGACCTAATAACAAAAGGCGCCTGTGCTGGCCTGAGATTCCGTGTGCCATCTTCATCTTCCAATGGCACCTCTGTGTTTTAGTGTATTGTATTTTATTGCTCTGAGAAGTAGATAGGCAAGAGGAATTCAGCAGCTTTTAGCCCCCGACTCAAGGACCATGCCATAGCAGCAGATATGTATAGAAGGCTTGCCTGTGTGGCCATTCTCTCAAGTGACATACACTTGGAAAGGAATTAGCCCCAAATCCCAAGGATCCATGAGTACGTGCTCAACATTAACTCTAGTTTTGGGGTTGATATTATGGCCCACTGGTCAGAATAAAGGATTATGGGGGTTAAGTGGAGTTCCTATTCCACTGTGAACCCCAGGACACTGACCTATACATGCACATCTATTTCATAGTTTATATCCTCATGTCCTGAGTGTAAATGGGGTAGACATCACTTGCAGCATGGGAACATTGGATCCCTGCCCTGGGGACTGCATGTTCCTGTGGTGCAAAGGTTGGGGTGAGCCATTACAAACGTCTCCTGTGTTTTAAGTGTGGCCCTAAGGGTTCGTGTGTAGAAATCTTAACTCCCATTGTGAGATATGAAGAGGGTAGAAATTTAATCTGGCCATGATGCCTAGAGGTAGGACTTTGGGGGAGTGACTATCATTAGATGGGCACATCAGTGTAGAACCCTGTGATCCAATCCTGGTGGCTTTCTAGGATGAAGGAGATCAGAATACAGGCACACATGAGCCCTTATCTGTTGTCTTCCTTGTACCATCTTGAAACTACTAGAAAGAAAGTCATCACCAGATGCTGCCCCCTTGACCTTAAGTCAAGTGTAAGCCAAAATACGCATCCTCTGGGGGTAGGGAGACAGGGTCACCTAGCTGTCCTGGAACTCACTCTGTAGATCAGGCTGGCTTTGAACTCAGAGATCCACCCTGCCTCTGCCTCCAAGTGCTGGGATTAAAGGCGTGCACAAGTACTCCCTGGTAAACATCTTGTCTCTATAAGGTTATAAGCATCAAGTATTTCATTGTAGGAACAGAATGGTCTACTCCTGTCTACCAAAATACTAAATGAAAAGGGAATCTTATCT
The DNA here is from genome assembly GCF_007827085.1 of Peromyscus californicus insignis. NCBI lineage: Eukaryota > Metazoa > Chordata > Mammalia > Rodentia > Cricetidae > Peromyscus > Peromyscus californicus. Next base: position 12,806,872 of record NW_026294535.1, read on the forward strand.
TTGGGATAATTATAGAGATTAACTCAACCATCAGAGGCTATAAAGAAATAAATGTAATTCTTGTTAAATTCCCAAATGTATGGTGTACTTCCTATTTATGAGTTGGTGAGATTGGCAGGTCTTAGAGCATGACAGTCCATCTGGAGTGAAACTAAATCTTGAGGTATCTAACACTGTAGCTGCTGTTCGGGAATGTTCTCCTTGTTGGAGCAAGTGTGATACATAACTTACAGTCTAACTACTTGACTCTGATCCATTTTGATTTGCAGAGTCTATCAGCAGGGACAGGAAGACATTCACAAGTCCCTCCTAAGATTTGTCCATGAGGACATACATGTAATGTCTCACTGAATCATGAGACGGGACATTAGTTCACTGCACTTAGGCAAATCAGGAAATGCCATAACTTAGATGTGCTGGTAAGGCACAAGTATGCCGGAGATTGGGATCTGAGTCTCATAGAAGCATTGGGACCCAACACTATGCACAGTCAGAACCCCAGTTCAAGCCTCCCTGTAATTATCATCATTGGCAGCATCCCGGCCAGGTCCATCCCCAGATGGAGGAAAGTACCTTATCAGAGATACCTCTGTACTCTCTAAGAACAGACTTAAGCATCCAAGGCCAAACGAAACAACCCCTGTCTCCTAGGTCAGGAGGATAGCTTTATTTCTTGTGCAATTTAGGGTGAGACCCTCCTTCCTTACAGCCTAATTTCTTACCTAACCACTTCTAGGAATGTAGATTGAGCACATAATTTCCCTTCTTGATATACTAACCGATCATTAGCTCTCTATTGACCTCCTCCTTTACCACTCCCCTTTTGGGTTGTAAAGGAAAGCCTGGTGGTCACTGCCTGAGGAAAATTCTTACCTGCCTTTATGACCCTTAAGAATTCAAGCCTTGTGATCTTGCTCTGCGAGAGGATTGCTATTGCTTGGATTTATAACTGGATTCCTGAGAGACTTGGAGAGAACTGAGAGAATAAAGAGATTAAGAGGAGGAGAGAGAGAGGAAAAAAGAGAATGGAAGAACTAGCTGGGTAAGAACTGGAGAGGAACAGACTAGATGGGAAGAACTGGATTGAAAGACTAGAAGAGAGTACTAGAGGAACAAGATGGAAGATGAGGAAGAGCCAGATGGGGAAGAACAAGATGAGGAAGAAGGAGATGGGAGAGAAGGAGATGGGAGAGGAGCTAAGATGGGAAGGAACTGGATGGATGAGAACCTAGATGGGGCAGAACTGAGATGAGAGAATTAAGATGGAACTTAGAGGGGACAGTAGATAAATGTAGAGAGAAATCAGGCAGGAAAGGAGCTAGGCATGAGAGCAGAATAGAAGCTTTTTAAATAGAGAACTATCACAGAACAATAAAAGTGTATGGACTAAGGAGTTTCGTGTACATAGATTCATTTCTTTTCATCAAAGATTAAATTATCAGCTGGTTGTAGGTTCTTCCCGGACCCTGGAAGGGGACTATTGAGGGGCTGGACCCCCATAGTCCTCGATAGGGAAGGAAAAGAAAGTGGGGGGAGGGGAGGGAAGGGAGGAGAGCATCTTGTGTCATCTGGATTTCTGAGATGGCATGTAATAAACAGACATTTTTATTTATCAGTTGGCCTGAAAAGCCACCAATCCAATGTTAGCCTCTAGCTCAGTGGTTCTCAACCTTCCTAATGCTAATACCCTTTAATACAGCTCCTCATGTGGTGGTGACACCCAACCATAAAATGGTTTCATTGCTACTTCATAACTAATTTTGCTATTATGAACCATAATGTAAATATCTGTGTGATCTTAGACAACCCCTGTGAAAGGGTCGTTTAACCCCAGGTGTCACGACTCACAGGTTGGGAACCAGTGCTCCCGGTGATCCAGCCAAAGCCTAGGCAGTTTTGCTGCCTACCCCTCTCAGTGCCTGGTCCTTTCTCAACTTAAAGACTCTCTGAAGGCGAATTGTGAGGGAAGCCCAAGAGTCTAGGAATGAGATTGTACCCCCTTCAGGAAGATAATCATTCTCCTTTGAAGAAACAACTCTTCTTTGCTACTGGGGGTGTTGGAGACTAAGGACCAGTGGTGCTCTAATCCATCCCATAAAGTGCCTGTTTCTAGTAGTACTCCATCACCTCATAGCTGGGACCAGAGCAGGTGTGAAGGCACATAGAATTAGTGTGAGCAGGGCCCTGCTCTGGGCCTTAGAATACCCTGTTCCTGTACAGTGTTCATGGCTGTCCCTTGGACATTGTGGAGCATTCTTGTCCAGTGATCTGACAATGGAAAAGGCCAGCCTGGTTTGTAGATGTTGAGTGATGTGCTCTGCGCTGGAAGGCCACTGCTGTTTATCATAGTCCTGTAGATGTAACCAACCATCTTATTAAATAAGAAACACAGAGTCGATTCAGAGAAGAAAGCCAAGAGGTCAGAGCTAAGAGCCTCACCCTTCCTGCTTCAGCGATCCTCTTCAGCCAAGAGAGCTCTCCGAAAGGGAGCTACTTCCTGTGTGTAAGTCTTTATAGCCTTTCTGTTCTGCCTTCTCATTGGTTGTAAACCCAAACACATGACCGCCTCGTCATTGCCTGTCTGTAGAGACTTTCAGGTCTTCTATGGTTGGTATTGAGATTAAAGGCGTGTGTCTCCAATGCTGGCTGTATCCTTTTACACACAGAGATCTACCTAGCTCTGTCTACCAAGTGCTGGGATTAAAGGCGTGTGCCACCACCGCCACACTCTTGCTATGGCTCTAATAGCTCTAACCCCCGGGCAACTTTATTTATTAACATATAATTAAAATCACATTTCAGTACAAATAAAATACCACCATATAGTCCCTGTGCAGGGACCTTGGTGGGTGGAATTGTATGCAGTGCTCTTTATGGGGCACTCTGACTTGAAGGCTACATGAGCAGAGGTCAAGATCTGTAAATGGTCAGACACTTGAAAAGAGCAATGTTCAAGACTGGTGCGGAAGGTTTGGAAGAGCCGGCTTGGAAAAGGAAGCTTAAGGATTAGACCTAAGACTCCCAGATATAGAGCAAAGCATGCAGGTGCTTCCCGAGGTCCCCTGTCAGTCCTGATCCGCATCTTAGTCTTATGGTCCTGATTGTGGACCCAACACACATGTGCTGTTAAGCCCAGCATTGTCAGGGCAGCGGGCTCATTTCATTGGCTTCTTCCATTCTGTTAGGATAGGCAGTTATTCTGCGATTATTCTGCCTTACCTAATACACCTCCGCCATGTTCTTAAGGACTAAGAACATGCTGTTAGGGTTCTCTAGATGAACAGCACTGATAGGATGACTATATTATAAAAATATATTAGGTTGGCTTACATCATAGAGACTGGATAGACAAACGGCAGCCTGTACACGGGACACCTATGAACCTGGTACTCAGTCCACGAGGCCGGATGCATCGGCTGTCCCAGTCTGCTGCTGCTGAAGGCCTGGAGAACTGGAAGCCGCTGGTCTTCGGTCCACAATAGAAGGCTAAAGAAGCCGATGTCAGAGAAGGATGGAGACAGCAGTAGCAGTCAGTGTGTGGGCACACCAGCAAGAAGCGAAAGTAGACAAGCAGGACTGCTTTCCCTCAGAGTTCTGTGTGTAGGTCGATGTCAGAGGGTGCCCCCACTCAGGGAGGGGCTTCTCTCCATGAATCCTTCCTAGAAATGCCCTCACAGACCTGCCAAGTGGCTTGTCTCACTTCATTCCAGACCCAGTCAAGTCAACCATCAGGGTCAGCCATCACAACGAAGGACAGTGTCCTTGACCAAGAAGCGACAGTAAAGAGGCACTGGACTCCGGTCTTTTGGGATCCCCACTGTTCACAAGTGATTCTCAGAGAGAACGGTGATTGTTTCCAGGGCTTGTAATCCTGGCACGATTAGCCTGTGAAGGCCTCTAGACCTTTCCCTGCACTGTAATGTTCCTAGATACAGAGCAACCCAGTTTGTAATAGTGGCCTCCAGAGTAACTTCAGATCTCAGCTTGTAAGAACGAAGTTGCATCCCAAGTGTGCAGTGACCTGGCCCCAGGGTGGTGATGTCCATGAATCTGTGGACATAGTGGGATTTCAGAAATCAACACTTGGTTATGGATTCTCTCTGTCTCTCTTTCTCTCTCTCTCTCTCTACACACACACACACACACACACACACACACACACACACACACACACACACACACGGGGGCAGGGGGGATCTGTTGGAACAGCCTCTTGTCCCAGAGAGAAAGGTTGTGCCGGACCACTCTTGCACGTTTCACACAGAATACACTCCAAACGGTCTCCTGACATTGTGTGACATGTTGGTCTTGAGTCATCCATCTACCAGAGTGACAGGTCAGGAATCCAGCTCCTGTGTGTGGGCTGTCCTGCCTGCCCTTGCCTCCAGCTCCTCCGAGGACCAGGACTTCTCTTCGGGACCACATCTCCCCCACTTTCAGCCCCTGTGGGTTGGTGGATTGGACTACACCCACTCTCTAATTCTGAGAACTTCACACCCCACTAGTGCCGGACCCAGGACACCCCAGTGAAGTCAAATCTAAGACTTCAACTAGAAATACAGAAGACAGACACATCACTCATGAGACTTAAGTGATGGCCAGAAGGCAGCCCGGGGAAGAGTGAAATCCAGAGGGAGTTAGAACTTAGAACAAGGAGATCCCTGAGTTTAGTGACTGGGGCCATGGCCGCATGGGTGCGTGAAGAAGTACACTTCATTTAGACTCTTCCGTATGTCAGCCGGTGCATTTCTGTCACTCATCTCTCTTTTGAATCGAGATTGTCTCAGGCGTCCCTCATTTACAACTGAACGTCCCGGCTGGGGTAAAATCCCTACAGCTGTCTCAGTTCTCTTCGAGTCATGAAATCTGATATTGGCACTTTGTATCCTTACTAGATAATAGTCCTGATTATGCAATGTCAGATCAAACAGGGTATTATTATGAATCAGTAGTGGTTTTCCGGATTTATCACTGAAAACTGATCAAGAGCTCTGCCTTGATGGCCGAATTCAAGTTGAAGTTGATGCACGTGCTCCATGAAGCCTCTGCACGTGCCTTGAAGGCGGAGTCGGGGCTTCAGCTCTCCTGGGTGTGGTGGCTGGGTTCAGGGCTAACACTTGCACAGCGCTCCACAGACTGGAAGTTTTGCTTGCTTATATGCTGAGCTTCAGACTTCGCATTGCAATAAAATTGGAAAAAGAAAGAAAGGAAGAGGGGCTGGGGAGATAGCTCAGAGGTTAAGAGCACTGGCTGCTCACCCAGAGGACCTGGGTTCAATTCCCAGCACCCACATGGCAGCTCACAACTGTCTGTAACTGGATCTGTCAGGGGATCTGACAACCTCACACAGATCTACATGTAGGCAAAACACCAATGCACATAAAATAGAAAATATATATTGAAAAAGAAAGAAATAGCCAGCCTTTTGGATGTCACTAACTAAAGCTAGCACCAACCCCTGAGTTTAGAATGATTTATGACACTCTTATCAAAGCAATAGAAAGTGAATGGGGAAAGCTACATCCCAACTTGAAATTTAAATATTAAGTTACCTTGAAAAACTATTGTCTCACATGCAATAGCTATGATCAATACATTTGTAATACTAAGAATTTCATCAAAAGGAGGCACATATTAGCTTTAGCTTGAGCAGGTGGGAAGAACAAAAACTTGCCCATGCAATAATTACTCAGCCATATAGGCACATCTCATGAGTATCAATTAATAAAGTAAACTCCGGAGAGCCAAGAGGATGCCCACAGTAGTACAACTGGGCATCAGAATCAGGCACATATGAGGGCTTGAAGAGATGCCTCAGTTGTTGGTGAGATGTCTGCGGCATAAGCATGAGGACCTGGATTTGGATACCCAGCACCCATGCGAAAAGCCGGGTGTGAGGATACACATCTGTACTTTGGTCACTGAGCGGGAGACAAGAGGGTCCCCAAGGTTTTCTGGCCAGCCCATCTAGTAAATCGGTGAGCCCTGGGTTAAATGAAGGACTTTCTCAAAATATAAGGTAGAAAGTAATTGAGGTCTTGGACTCCATATGCACACGCCGACATGTGAGCATTTCCACACACATGGAGAAAGGATCTGGGAGGTATCTGTATTACTTTTAAAGGAAGGGAGGGTTTATTTAGGCTTTATGGTTTGAGGGTACACCATGGTGGACCATGTTGTCTGCAGTCAGGAAGCAAAGAGAACTCACTCACTCTTTTCATTCAGCCCAGGACCCCAGCCCTGGGGATGGCTTTACTCACATTCAGGATGGATCTTTTCTCCTCAGTCAAACCTCTCTGGAAATATCCAAAAGCTTATCGTCTAGGTCAGCGCTTCTCAACCTGTGGGTTGCAACACATTGACAAACACATACTCCTATGGTCTTAGAAACGGAGACACCGCTCAGTAGCAAAATTACAGTTATGAGGTAGCAATGAAAATAAATGTGGCTGTGAATTCCTAAGACCATTGGAAATACGTGTTTTCAAAGGTTGCAACCCACAGGTTGAGAAGCCATGTTCTAGGTGCTCCTAAATCCCATTAAGTTGACAGTCAAGATTAACTACCAGAATATTTATAGATGGAAAAGTGCATGTCACATTTAAAACATAATTTTGCATTGGAAAAATGAATAAAACAGCCCACTCTGTTATCTCTGTAATCAGCCGCAGAAAAGGAAACTCGGCAAAATTGCCAGCTCTTGGGATCTGTGAGTTGAAGGATTAAGAGGGGGACTTGACTACTAAGAGGCAGGTTTGGGGGAAAATATTCAGCAATTACTCGTGATGACTGCACAGCACTGAAAACACCAAAACTGCTGAACTGTATATACTTTAAAGTAAGTGGATGCTATTTGACTTTTATCTCTGTTTTCCAAAAATGCACAAAATTCAGTTTCTAATGGGTTGTTGACAGGAACTTTGGTTCAACATAAAAAAAAGAAGCGACAATTATTCCTCTGCAGATCGTCTAAGCTCGGCTATGTTCCGAGGTTAGCCCAGCTTCCTGTTTTCTATAGATTGAGCTGAGCCTTTTCCTACACACTCCATTGCCTAAAAGTAAGTTTGGCGTGGCTTGTAGGACACGGAGTAAGAGTCGGGGTGGGAAGAAGAAGACGATGAGCCCACGACGTCCCAGATGTCATAAAAACCACCGAAAAGCAAACAGGGGGGCTAGCTCCACCCAGGATGTGGGGAGGCAGCTCTTGCAGTCTCTTGTTTGGGGAGGTTGTCAGGAAGCCTTGGCTGTACAGGAACCCGGTCTAGCCTGGGGTGGTGGTGATGGTGGCCTTCGCCTGTAATCCTAGCACTGGGGGATCTGAGGCAAGATGACAAGTTCGAGGCCAGCCTGGGCTTCGGGTTGAGGCTGTCTCAAAACAAAAGACAAAGCGGGAAAACCTAACCCTAAAGGTTAAGTCTAATCTGGTTTAAACACTTAGCGACACATGTAACAGAGCCTAGGTGAGAGCTGTAACTTAGTTTCTAAGTTCAATAATACCTCAATAACACTGTCAAGAACTGTTTTCCCCATCTGTCCCTTCTGCCTTCCTCACAGACCTAAAACACTGACCGTTTCTGCAGATGTCATATGCAGGTAATCTCTTCAGTCAGAACAGGGTGGTGGGTGTTGAGAGGCGGGATACTTGTCTCCCTTTTGAGAACACAGAAATGTCTTTGGAACCTTCCAACAGACTCCCGCTCCAGTCTCATTGACCAGAATTGTATCTCCTGCCTCCGTGTCTAAACCAGTCACGTGGCACAGATCATGAGACAATACCTTTGGCTTATGTATCCAGAGTTGTCCCTAGAGGCCAGAAAAGGCGTCATCCTTGTCAAAAGATATAAAGAGTAAGAAAAAATTAAGGTTCTGTTAGCAAAAGCTGGAGGGGACACTCTGGGCAGGTAGCAATGCATGCCATGCAGAACCCTAATCTGCCCAACAGGCTGCAGTGCGGCCATGATTAATGCCTCTCAGCAGGTGAACATGGTCTTGTCCGCTGGAAAGATAACCATCACACTGATGCTTTGCCTCAGTATGTGGAACTCTTTTTTAAAGAGTTTTTTCCTTATTTCAAGTTATATAGTTAGTTCACTGTGACTTCAGATGACCTTTCTCACTCAGGTGGACTTTACTGAAGAATCATTAAAAAAAAATAAAAAGAAAGAAAAAAAAAGTTCTTACTTTGGAAGACAGCTCACCCTACCGGCTGACCTGAATTTTTCAGTTGAGAATCGAGCTAGTCATTAATATTTGTCACACAGTTGTGCTTGCCCCAGTTCCTGACTGTCTCCACACCCAGCCCCCACAGCCTTAAATTAAAACCCTCAATGAACTTCCCACTGGTGAAGAGGAGCCGTGGCTTTGTGCTCAAGCCCCTGGTAGCTCCCCGGAGCTCAGCTGCTTCCTAACTTTTGCTGAATAATGGTCGCCTTGCCCACACTTCTTGTGTGTCTGTGTTTTCTGGTTTGAGTTTGATGTTACGGTTCCCTTTAACAGCCAAGAGTTGGTATTCATCTCACTTTATGCATTGCTAGTGTGATCTACTTTGATTTTGGACACTTTTATTGTATTCATTTTTTTTTTTTAATTAGTCGTGGTGGAGGTCACACCCAATGCCACTTCCGTACCAGGCAAGCACACTACTGCCTAGCTACTTTGCCAGCCCTGGAGGACGTTTTAAAATGAAAAAGTTTCTGTCAAGCATGGTATCGCACATCTTGAATCCCAGCACTCGGGAGGTGGATCTCTGTGAGTTCCAGGCCAGCCTGGTTTACAGAGTGAGTTCCAGGACAGTCATGGCTACAGAGTGAGATTCTGTCTCAGAAAAAGAAAACGAAAGAAATTGGTTTGTTGTTTGGGCCTAGTGGCATACTCTTGTAATAACCACACTCAGGAGTCAGGGGCAGGAGGATGGCTGCAAGTTCTCTTCCCTGAGAGAAGAGAGAGACTTAAGGAGAGGAGAGGAGGGGAGGGGAGAGAAGGAGAGGGGCGGGGGGGGGGGGACGGGGGACTCCGGTCTTCCTTTCCCGTCCCCCTGTTTGCTCAGTTCAGCTCAATTCAACCTGGATTTCTTTCTTTGGCAGTGAGAGAAGTGACTGATGCCTTGGGCATTAGCATTCTGCGCTGGGTACTTGGCTAACAACCAGAGCTGTCCAAATTTATGAGGACGGTAATGGAAATCATTTTCATTCTTGTGAGGTCTTATTATTAGCATCTCATTGAGCATTGTGTGGCTTTATAGAAGCAAATGTCATTTGTCATTAGATTAGAGGGATTTATTTGAAAGCGGTCTGTGACCTTTAGTTCTTTACAGATGAAGTGGTTTTGCCTGGCTCCCGTTCCAGCACCAAGCTTGGACTTGCAGCGTTTTGATTTAGGGCCATATTTATGAGGCAGCCTTTGGCCCCGCTCACACTCTTGCTCTTACTGTGTCATCCTGACAGCAGGGTCAGCTCACGCTTGCAGGTTTCAGTCTGTGGGTTGTCTCTGCGGCCATTGCGCATCATCCGCTCCTGGAGCTTGTATCACTTGACGTTGATTTCTTTTCAGTGGTTGCTAGGATACGTCATCAGAATCCGTTCACCCTTGAGAATCAGAGCCAGCTTGAGTTCTTCTTGACTTCTCAGTATTGCAAAAGCAGGGGCAGTGTGAGCGCCCTTTTCCGTTGACAGGGCGTCACTGGGACTGTGGCTGTGCAGCTCACGTGTCTGCTGGGGTCTTCCTGCGGCTCCAGATCTGGATCAAACCGCCTCACTCCCCTTCACCTCTGAAGAAAGTCCAATAAAACGGCTTCTGTCAGATTAACCTTGAACTCAACGTTCCTTTTGTTTGGGAGGAGTCTGGTGGAAGTCCCACCTCTGGTCCCTTCCCCATCTCTTTCCCTAAACCCACCCTTTCAAAGCCCGCCAAACACAGTTCCTCCCTCAGAGAGGCTCAGGAGGACTCCCACAGGGGAAATATAAGACTTGTGGTTCCTCCCGTCTTGTCCTCTTCTCTCTGCAGGGCCGGGGAATCGCCTAGGAGCACTTTACCCATTAAATGTGGGCTTTTCCTGATTCAGTCTGAGGCGAGGGTTGAGGGAAAGAGAGCTTGGGGGAGCGGGAGATCCCAGCTGGATCAACAACAGAGAGGGAGAACAAGGAATAGGAGACCATGGTAAATGAAGACCACATGAGAACAGGAAGAAGCAAAGTGCTAGAGAGGCCCACAGAAATCCACAAAGATACCCCCACAATAGACTGCTGGCAATGGTCGAGAGACAGCCCGAACTGACCTACTCTGGTGATGGGATGGCCAAACACCCTAATTGTTGTGCTAGAAACCTCATCCAACTACTGAGGGATCTGGATGCAGAGATCCATGGCTAGGCCCCGGGTGGAGCTCTGGGAGTCCAATTAGCGAGAAAGAGGAGGGTTTATATGAACGAGAATTGTTGAGACCAAGGTTGGATAAAGCACAGGGACAAATAGCCAAATGAATGGAAATTCATGAACTATGAACCAATGGCTGAGGGGTCCCCACTGGATCAGGCCCTCCGAATGGGTGAGACAGTTGATTGGCTTGATCTGTTTGGGAGGCATCCAGGCAGTGGGACCAGATCTTGTGCTCATTGCATGAGTTGGCTGTTTGAAACCTGGGGCCTATGCAGGATTGTTTGGCTCGGCCTGGGAGGAGGGAACTAGACCTACCTGGACTGAGTCTACCAGGTTGACCTCAGTCTGTGGGGAAGGCTTTGCCCTGGAGGAGATGGGAATGGGGGAGGGGAGTTGGGGGGAAGGTGAGGGGGACGGGAGCGGGGAGAACAAGGGAATCTGTGGCTGATATGTAGAACTGAATTGTATTGCAAAATAAATTAAAATAAATTAAAAAAAAACTTATCACCTTTTCCCCCACTCTTTCCCCTTTCCTTTCTTCCCTTCCTCTCCCACTTCCCCGTTTTTTGCTTGAAATTGAACCTAGGACCTTCTGCTATACCAAGGACTACTTTCCCAGCCCCAGGTCCCCAGTTCTGCTGAGTTCCGTCCAACAGACTATGTAGGCATGCGCTATTTCTAGGCCACATCAGTCCACATGTGCACCTCGGCTCCACTTAAGATTTTCATAAGGTATTTCATAAGATATATAATTCCTCGATGTCAGAGCCCATGTCTGTAAGCCCAGCACTGGGGGGCTGAGGCTGGAGGATCAGCAGTTTAAGCAACATAGCCAGTTGGAGGCCAGCCTGGGGTACACGACACCCCATCTATAAAAAAAAAAAGCAAAAAAGCTCCCAAAAAACAAAAACAAAAACGCTAGCCACAATAGATATTTGTACATAACAGACTTCAAAATGAAAATACGGAGTAGCAGAGGATCGTACATGTCAAAAGAAAAATTAATGACCTCAATATTAGTTGTGTAAGAATTTAGTCCTGCAAGGAGAATTCTGAGTGCTTGTGAGAAAACTCCAAGAAAACAAGAGTCTTGTGACCTCAGTTTCTTCAAAACCGTGGAATTGTTCTTGGATTATGCTTTTGTGCCCCTCCCAAGGGTAGCGGATAGGAGTGAGTTCACTTCAGACTATTCATGCACCTGGCTGTTGCTACTTGTTTGTGTGCCTCTATGGGAAAGACATGTTTTTACCTCATGTGGCTTGTCCCTGTGACTGGGCACTTTACTCACGTGACTCCTCTTGACCCTCAGAGTATAAATTGTCTGATGCTCTGAATAAGTTGGCTACTGCACGAGACTTTAGTCCGCCTTCATTGATCGACTCCGTTCTCCCAGGTCCCACCAACTCTAGAGCAGCAAACGATTAGCATTTATTATTGTTGTGTTGGGGATGTAACCCAAGCACTGATGCATTGTAGGCAAGAGATGTGCAAACTACCTACACCCAGCCCCAGGATTTGTTCTTAAGTGTCCTTCTCCACCAGGGCCTCTATCTATCTGTCTATCTGTCTGTCTGTCTATCTATCTATCTAGAAATATATATATATATATCTGAGACTGTGTGTGTGTGTGTGTGTGTGTGTGTGTGTGTGTGTGTGTGTGTGTGTATTAGAAGCCTTGCTGTTTTTCATCTGTTACTGGCAGCTGAATACAACACTTAACTGGGGGGTGGCCTTGTGCCTTTTCTGTAGGGACCAAAAGAGCTATCTCCTCTGGGCTCTTGGCAACAGTCCACCAGCCGTTAACAAGCATTGAGTAGCTCTTTTGTGTTATTTGTAGGTATCTTAGTTTGTTTCTCCTACTTTTTTTGTTGTTTTTGTTTGTTTGTTTTTCGAGACAGAGTTTCTTTGTGTAGTTTTGGTGCCTGTCCTGGATCTCGCTCTGTAGACCAGGCTGGCCTCGAACTCACAGAGATCCGCCTGGCTCTGCCTCCCGAGTGCTGGGATTAAAGGCGTGCGCCACCACTCTCCTACTTTTTTTGGTCTCTCTGTCTCTCTCTGTAGCAGGCTGGAGAACAGAAAGAGGAAGGCACCATGGGACTTGGTTGCTGCAGTGACAGGCTGACAAGCTGCCTTCCTCCTTATCTGGAAGAGAATCCCCAGCGTAGGAACTTTTGAATCTAGACTCATAAGCCTTGGAAAGAGGGCATTTTCTGACTCAGCTGGATCAGTGGCAGCAGCACTGGTGGCCGCTCCTGAGGCCTGGGCAAGGTGTTAGGACCGGAGAGGGTGGCTGGTGGAGTGTGACCCTCAGAGAGGCTCTGCGGGTAACAATGGTGACATTCCCTTTGTGATGAGTTGAGCATTGCCTGGAGAAGTTGAAGGGATCCATGGTGGGTCTAGGATTGGGGTGGGGGTGCTGCCATGACCCACCCCTTACTGGAGTCTGAGCATCTAAAGATGCCCCTCCTGGGAGCAAGAAAACCCCTTCTTTTTTTTTGGTTTTTCAAGACAGAGTTTCTCCGTGTAGCTTTGCGCCTTTCCTGGATCTCGCTCTGTAGACCAGGCTGGCCTCGAACTCACAGAGATCCGCCTGCCTCTGCTTCCTGAGTGCTGGGATTAAAGGTGTGCACCACTACCGCTCGGCTAAAAAAAAAAGCCCTTCTAATCAGGAAACACCAGAACAGCTCATGGAGGTGGAGTTGAACACACTGACCTGGAAAGGGTGATGGCTGAGTGGGGAGAAGGGAGAGAGACTGGCCCATCGCCCTGGAGCCCCTTTCCTGCTCTGCTCGGTACTGTGTTTATTCGCTCCCTCATCGTTCAGGTACACACAAACTCCTTTTCTCCTACAAAGGACGTGCATCTGCTTATGGAGACAATTCTAACATTGCTGGAGTTTCATAGAAGTATAATCAAAAATTAGCAGCAAACTAGGCAGTGGTGGCACATGCCTTTAATCTCATCACTGGGGAGGCTGAGGCAGGTGGATCTCTGTGAGTTAGAGGCCATCCTGGTCTACAAAGTGAGTTCCAGGACAGTCAAGGCTATTATACAGAGAAGCCCTGTCTTGAAAAAAGAAAAATACTGAGCAGCAGGTATACTTTTTAAGTAAAAGTCCTCAGCTGTACTTTTTTTTAACTGCAAAAGCAATAAATGCACATGACAAAAAATTAGAAGATATTAAAAAAAAGGTTAAAGAAGAGTATTTAGAATTCTGTCACCCACAGAATAGTATTATGAACATGTCAAAATATATCTTTTCATGCAAAATGTAAATTTTTCATAGAAACATCTTTTTCTATGCAAAATGTACTTTATTGTTTTTATAAAAGATTGAGTCTATCTCATTTTCTGACTTGTTTTTCTACTTACTGAAAAAAATACTGTGAATATCATGCAGTTTTCATTTTCATCTATGAGATCATCAATTGGATAAAATTTCATCATAAAAATATATCATAATTTATTTAAACACTTACCTCACTATTAGACAAGACTTTGAAATCTACTGTTACATTCAGACCTGTGGGGTGGGAAATTCTATTTAAACTCCAGACATGGATTAAAGACCAATAACCCAGGAAAATCTATTGAACAATTTTCATTGTAAGAATCTTACAATTCTTTCCCACACAAAAGAATGACTGTTATGGTCTGTGTTCCATGTTATATAACCTGTTAATGTTTCTAGCCAGGCTACTCTAACATTATTAATTACACCTCTTCCTTAACTTGAGAGATTTTTCCCGTGAGTGCACAACGATCCGTCTTCCCAGGGCTCACTTGAACCAAAGTGACGTGCTGAATGTTAGTTACTGCTGGGGTTCAGGAGAAAACCAGCCTGGTAATAAATACAGCAAAAACGTAACAGAACATTAACTCACTGCTGGGGTGTGTGCACGACCTTCCAAGAACATTAGGTAGAGTATACAAGTCAGATCCATCTCTGGAGATTATTGGTGTGAGTTGGTCCTCACTGTGTCTCAGTCACACCCTCTCTTCTCCCCCCCCCCCCCCCCCCCCCGCCTTCCCATAGAGAGGTTTTCACTGTTTGTCTTTTCCTTTGGTTTGGAGCATATATTCCTTAAATCCCTCCTCTGCCGGAGCATCTGGCACAGGATGTTGGCTGTCCAGACTGCAGTCTTCCTGTCTCATCCCACTGCTGCTCTGCCCTTTGGGGGAACCCTCACCACTGCCCTCCCCCATTTCCAACCATGTAGATTTTATGTGGTGGGTTTCACAGCCATCTTTTGGTTAGAAACTTGACACCTCTTCTAGATACAGTGTTTGCTTGAAAGGTAGGCACGAGACCTGGGCTAGTCCAGTGGAGATCCTTTGATGGGAATTCTGGGACACGGGCTCCTTCCTTTCCTCGTGGGCGCCAGTGGTGAATGCCTGCCCATCCCCAGAACCACTGGTTGGCATCTTTCACAAAAGGATGTAGACTTTGGATGCAGAAACCAGAGGTGAGAAGACCCTGTGATCTCTAAGATGTTGGGTCGAGCTCAGCCTAAATCAATCAATGTTTGGTGGAAAATATATTCCCCAGCCTTAACCAGGAGAGAAGTGCAAACCAAAACTCTGCTGGAATTCCATCTCGCCCCAGCCAGAAAGGCTTTCTTCGAGGAAGCAGAGGACCGTAAGTATTGGCAAGGGTGTGGTGGGGAAGCATAGCCTACTGGTGGGAACAGAAATCAGTATAGCCACTGTGGCTCAGTATGGAGGCTCTTCAAAAAGCTAAAACTAGAACGGTATGGTTGAGTTATACCCTCCTGGTGCATACCTGAAGGAACTGAGGTCAGCATACACTAGGGACATCATGTTTATCCAGGCCACTGTTGACAGCAGCCAGGTTAGTCTAGGTGCCCATCAATGGATGAATGGATGAAAGTGCACTATGTGTACGCAATGGAGTTTAGTTCAGCAACAAGGAAGAAGACGGTGCTCTTGCAGGGAAATCATACATATCTGGAGGTCCTACATAAAATATGGCAGACTCAGAAAGTCAAGATCACACATTGTCTTTCCTATGTATGATCCAGACTTAAGATAGAGATGGACAAAGGGCAGGGAAAGTGGGATCAAAGTACACAATGTACCTGAATACAAATGTCCCAGTGAAGCTCACTACTTTAAAAACAATTTTACATGTCTTTATTTTTAATATGTATAAGACATGTAAGTCTGTGCTCCACCTATGTATAATGCCCAAGGAAGTCAGAGGAGGATGTCTGGTACCCTAGAATGGGAATTATAGACAGTTGTGAACTGCCGTGTGGGTGCTGGGAGTCGAACCTGGGTCCTCTGGAAGAGCAGCCAGTGCTCTTACCTGCTGAGCCGTCTCTCCAGCTGCACACTTATTTGTTTTGTGTGTGGATGTGTGCGTGCTATGGCACATGTGTGGAGATCAGAGGCTAATTTTTGGTTCCACCGTGTGAGTCCAGTGATTGAACTCAAGTTGTCAGGGTTAGGGGCAAGTGCCTTTATCTGCTGAACCATCTTGCTGGCCCCCAGACTCATTATTTATTCAATTAATATTCACAAATTTATAACAGAAGCAAATAATTGAAAAACTTCAAAATCCCCCCTAAAGCCAATTGTCCATTTGCTCTTTAAAAATATGGAAACCAGTAAATTTTTTTCTAAGTCAGTTTGGGAAAAGTTTTCTAATTTTTTAAAAAGATTTATTTGCTTGTTAGGTACATTGGGGATTTGCCTGCATGTATGTCTGTGTGAAGATGCCAGATCCCCTGGAATTGGGGTTACAGATAGTTGTGAGCTGCCTTGTGGGTGCTGGGACTTGAACCAGGGTCCTTTGGAAGAGCAGTCAGTGCTCTTAACCACTGGGCCATCTCTCCAGCCCCTCTAGCTAGTTTCTTCAACATCTTTTCTTCTTTTTCTTTCTTCTCCCCCTCCTTTTTCTCATAATTCTTATGAAATGCCATGCTTTATGTAGGTTTTTTTCTCTCCCACAGGTCCTAAACATTCACCGCCCCCTCCCCGCCCCCGTTTCTTTTCAAAGCCACAAGCCCCTTTCCAACACATCTCCCCGACAGAATGTTTATTATTGTCCTGATCTGATAATCCCGGGAAAAATTCAAGATGGTGCCTTGGTTATGTCTGGGAGCTTTGTGAGCGAAAGCTAAATTTTCCGCTTCAATTCTGTCATTAGCGCGGATGGATCTCTCGGTCTTGGAGGAGAGAAAACACCTTCTACCAGACTTCTGGCAATTGCTCCCATGGTTTAGTCCGTTCCTGTATCCACATCTTATCCATTCTTCCCAGGTAATTCTGGAAAACCCTGCCTAGTACAAAGACTCCCATCGGTTGTTTCTAAACACCAGCTCTCCTTGGTGGTAACTGTACTTCAGTTCCCTCTGGAGGGCTCTGGCCTTTCACTTTCAGTCATGACATTTGGCCCGTAGGTGGACTCTAAGTTACAATACGTCTTAACAAAGCCCCCCCCCCCCCCACCCCACGGCTACAGGGATAGGTGTAGGATAGACACAGCACCCCATTAAGGCTGAAGAGACGCACGGAAATATCTGCTCAAGTTCAGCCACACTTCAACCCATGTAGCTGATCTTCTGCAGCTTTCTGGAAGCTCCCTTTGCATCAGCCCCTGAAAGAAATCCCTTCTTTTTCTGTCCAGATCTCTGTTCTATGCAACACGCCTTTTGTTCTTTCTCAAGACTGGTCCTAGTGCAGAATTCATTCCAACTTAAGTGTAACTCTTTTACTCCGCAATACAACCAGGGATAGAAATAGTTTTTATCGGCCGGGCGGTGGTGGCGCACGCCTTTGATCCCAGCACACGGGAGGGAGAGGCAGGCGGATCCCTGTGAGTTCGAGGCCGGCCTGGACGACAGAATGAGTTCCAGGAAAGGCGCAAAGCTACCCAGAGAAACCCTGTCTCGAAAAACCGGAAAAAAAAAAAAAAAGAAGAAGAAGAAATAGTTTTTATCTTGTGGGACAACTCTAGTCAATAAGAAGTCTCTGGTGATCTGTGAGGGGAGACATCCAGAAACTGACTCTGTTCTCAGCAAAAATGTGTGCAGTGATCACTTAGTAATGTCGGCAGGCTCTAGGGTGGCGAGTGCCTAGGTGCCTTGTGGTTTTGATGCTATCGGTCTAAGTGAAGGTTGTTCAGACTCGGTGGTAACCTTCTGTTTGCCTTTCCCTCTGGGCCATTTCACTGGCCCAGCTGTCCTCCTTTTTTGGGAGACAGGGTCTCAAGTGTTCCAGGCTGGCCTTGAACTCACCAAGTAGTGTTGAACTCCCAATCCTCCAATCCTCCGGCCCCTACCCGTCATGCTAGGGTTACAGACATGCGCCTCCACACACGGCTCAGCTGCCCTCTTCTCTCTGGTTCTTTCTGTTCGTGTGGGTTTATTCCTATTTTCTACCCGCTTTATTCCTTTCCAGTCATGCTATTGAGATTTCAAAAGGGAGAAGGGATGAAATCCTGTGTTCATTCTCCTTTACTTAACCATCAGGAATCAAAGGAGCTTTACTAAAAAACAAAAGGGCAGCCAGCATTGCCTCAGGTAACCCATCCCTTACAAGTTCCTGAAACACAGCAACTTAAGCAGAAATTAAATCTCCAAATCTTAATAGCTATTTTTAAGGAAACGTGAGCCCTCAGAAACCTAATGCGCTCCAGGGCAAAATGTCTTTGCTCTAAAAGAAACAATAAATTCCATCCTAAGAAAAGAATCGCTCTGTTTCACGAGAACAGCCATGGTCCTGTGGTTTCACAAGTGAACCCAACTCGATGTGGGCTCCTGCACCCCTCCGACCCGCATCCCTGCTTTATCTGCTGCAGGGATCTGCCGTTGGGGCCCTCCAAAAGATGCCAGCTCTGTGTGAGAGCCTGTGTTCTGCCTTACCGCCCCCCCTACCTCCCCCTCCACCCCCCCATCCCCATCTTTCTTGCTCTCTGCGGTGGTGTGGGAGGCTGTGACGTCACAGCATCAGTCATCGGCGGCTCTTGGCCGGTACCTCTCTTCTAATCAGCTGCCACCATGACTACAGAGCAAAAACAAGGAGAGATGAGGACCTAATTCATTCATCTGAAAATAGCACGCCGGAAGCGCCAGTCGTGGACTTGTTTACCTTGACATGATACATCTTGACATCTTTGGGAGCAGGACAAGCTGCTCTTTGGGATAATTTTCTTTGAATATCCCCAGACGTAGGCTCCCCAGACCTTCTCCCATCACCCCTCCACATCCAGGCAGCTCACAAAGTCAATGATGATGACAGGGGAGTTCTGTGGAAAGTAAAGCTTATGAATGGGAGGATGTCCGTTCCTTCCATAGGAAAAAGAATACAGAATTGTGGGTATGAAATTGAGTGTGGAATTTAATATTTACTTAAAATGGAAAAGAAATTACAGCAAATTATAAAAATTTAAAATCTGACAAATGCTACAATACCTAGAAAGAAAAATATCTCTTTAAAAAACATTTTTATAGCCGGGCAGTGGTGGCGCACGCCTTTAATCCCAGCACTCGGGAGGCAGAGCCAGGCAGATCTCAGTGAGTTCGAGGCCAGCCTGGTCTACAAAACAAGTTCCAAGACAGCCAGGAATGATGCACAGAGAAGCTCTGTCTTGAAAAAACCAAAAAAAAAAAAAAAAAAAAAAAAAATTACATGCGCGCGCGTGCGTGTGTGTGTGTGTGTGTGTGTGTGTGTGTGTGTGTCTATGTGTGTCTGTGTGTGTGTGCATAAACTAATGCTATGGTGCCAAGTGAAGGTCATCTTCCCCTTTATCATGTGAGCCTCAGAAACAGAACTCAGTGGTCAGGCTTGGTGGCAAGTCCCTTTCCCCACTGAACACCTCACATCTTCACCAAAATAATATCTTTATGACTAACTTCTTCATACACCTCTTTACTACTTTTACCACTATTTTTTTCTCTGAGACAGTCTCCTGCCTCAACCCTCCGAGTGCTGAAGTTACAGCTACAATGTCATTTCCTACGGAGGGATAATCCATTTTTTTCCTGTAGTATGGGAGAAGTCTCTAAGACTTTCAGGTCTGGGAAAACTGTGAACATTTTCTAAATTATCAACTTGGGGACATTTTTATTAAGTTGGCTTTCAGAAATGAACTCTAAGATTTCATATTTCAAGTTTACTTGTGTGGGAACTACTTTTACGTTTCTTTGGCCTGACGGTCTTCATGTTTTCTCCCGTTCGTTATCTGTAGCCTCGCTGTAATGATAGATGATAAATGACGTCCGTGTTTCATTTTAGATCACGAGGAAGTAGATTACCCGGCAGTGTAAAAGCCCGTTCCTTTTATGAATCACTGCTTTGGATGTAATTTTTTAAAGAAACACAACTGTTTGGGGAGGGGTTATGATTTCTAGTCTATGGATTTTACTGCGCATGTCCCCTTTTCCTCCCAGCCACAGCCCTACTCACATTACGAGCGCCTCTCTCACACGTGAACACTCTGGTCTACACGCCTCCAGCTTTATGAACAGCCTCTGACACACGGGCTTGGCCATCTCCTGGGGTTACAGTGGGCGATCCTACTGTTCTTGGAAGGTTTGGACTCCATGGGAGAGGCCAGGTAGAACTCCAGAGGTGGGCTCCAGCTCACGTAAATAGGGAATTCTAGGATTCTGGGTACTCAGAACATAGGCAAGAACTGGAAGGGACACGTTCTAGATGGTTCCTTTCCTTGATCCTGTGGACTTCTCATCTTGATGGAGGGGGCACTTTAGAAGAAATGTCAGAGCTCAGTCCTCATAAACCCCGGGCCCAGACTGGAGTCCCCGCTGTTCAAGTCCAAGCGTGGGCTGTTTTTGTTTTATTCTAATCTTCAAAGTATTCCACCCAGCGTGAGGTGAGATGTCATGCAAATTTTACTAAAACATGGATCTGTGTTGAAAACATTAGCGAGGTCCCCCCAGGACTTTGGAAAAGGTCTGAAGCTTAATCATCTCTGTTTTCATTAGCCTGCTTTTGTAGGAAGGGGCAAACCTCTAGTGATCTGCCTGATTGAGTTAACACCAGAGACAGCCCTCAGATCTATTTATTTATTTAATTTGGAGACAGGATCTTCCTATGTGGTTAAGGCCAGCTTTGAACTCATGATCTTCCTGCCTCTTTCTCCCCCCCCCCCCCAAGTACTAGGATTACATCAGATTTAAACTTTCGTCCTCATTTAGTTTTTTTTTTTTTTTTTGTTTTTTTTTTTTTGTTTGTTTTTTCGAGACAGGGTTTCTCTGTGTAGCTTTGCGCCTTTCCTGGAACTCACTTGGTAGCCCAGGCTGGCCTCGAACTCACAGAGATCCGCCTGCCTCTGCCTCCCAAGTGCTGGGATTAAAGGCGTGCGCCACCACCGCCCGGCTTGTCCTCATTTAGAAGCCAAGCATTGAGGTGAGCCCTGTAATGACGTCATCAGAGCCCGTCCCCTTTTGTCCTTTACTCTGTCCATAATGGCAGGGATATGCCACCCACAGGGGACCTGGATGCCAGGGGGAGCCGGGTGTTTTTCCTTTCTCAGCCTGAAGCCTCTTCTCTAAGACTTTCTTTGGACAGACTTCAGCGTTTCGTGGTTCCAACATTTCATTAGGGGACCTTGGTCCCGAGTTCTTATAGCCGTCAGCTCCTCCTTTTGTCCTTGTAGCTCAGTGGTTCTCAGTGGGAGACATGTCTGCCTGCCCCCCCCCCCCACATACTCAAGGGATGTCTAGCATTTTCCGCAGGAACGTCTGGTTGCTACAAATTGGGGGGCGGGGCGCAGTAGGCATCTAAGTAGATAAAGGGGTGACAAACAGGACAATGCTGCCCCTTTCCCAGCACAGAATCATCCCACCCAAAACATCAAGAGAGCCCACTCCAAGAACCCTGCTCTAGTGGGAAGGTGACAGTGACCCGCAACTGTCATTCTCCTGTTTACTCATTGACCCTGCCAGTGCTGAGCTGTGTAACCAGTTCCCTGCATTTCAATCCCTTAGTTTAAACACTTAAAAGTATTCATCCTGATTTGAGCATGACATAATGTGTACATGTATGGAAACATCACATGATGTTCTAGAAATGTGTTCAATTCTTATGGACCAGTCAAATTTAAAGATAAACACTTGAGTGGGGGCCTGGTGGCGCACACCTTTGATCCCAGCACTCTGGAGGCGGAGACAGGCGGATCTCTGTGAGTTCGAGGCCAGCCTGGTCTACAGAGCGAGATCCAGGACAGCCAGGGCTACACAGAAAAACCCTGTCTTGAAAAACCAAATAAATAGCCGGGCGTTGGTGGCGCGCGCCTTTAATCCCAGCACTCGGGAGGCAGAGGCAGGCGGATCTCTGTGAGTTCGAGGCCAGCCTGGGCTACCAAGTGAGTTCCAGGAAAGGCGCAAAGCTACACAGAGAAACCCTGTCTTGAAAAACCAAAAAAAAAAAAGAAAAACCAAATAAATAAACAAACAAATAAATAAATGGACACTCTGTCTTAGGGTTTCTATCGCTGCGACAAAACACCATGACCAAAGAGCAAGTTGGGGAGGAAAGGGTTTATTTGGCTTACACTTCCACATCCCTGCTCATCATCAAAGGAAGTCAGGACAAGAACTGAAACATGGCAGGATCCTGGAGGCTGGAGCTGATGCAGAGGCCATGGAGGGGAGCTGCTTACTGGCATGTTTCCCCTGGCTTGCTCAGCCTGCTTTCTTATGGAACCCAGGATCAGCAGCCCAGGGATGGCACCACCCACCAAATGAGCTGGGTCCTCCCCCAGTGATCACTAATTGAGAAAATACCTTACAGCTGGATCTCATGAAGGCATTTCCTCAACTGAGGCTCCTTCATCTCTGATGACTCTAGCTTGTGTCAAGTGGACACACCAGACCAGCCAGTACACACTTGGAGGCTGGGGTTATCGCTCAGTGGCAGAGCACTTGCCTAGCATGGTTGAGGCCCTAGGTTCATATCCCCAGCAGTGCAAAAAGAGAATAGAATAGCTACTGGAAGGGGCTTCTGTTTTCCTGGTCAGATTGACATCCTCTCTAAAACACAAGCTTCTTTTCTTTCTCCCTTCTATTAAAAACTACCTAGTTCTTTCTCACCTCCCCGTGAATTCTGGAAATTTTTTACCATGGCTGCCTCCCCACCCCACTGACTTCAATCCAGATTGCTACAGTTTTCAAAAAGTACTTTTTAGTGAGTAGGCGATGTTATTTTACAATGATGCTCATCTGGTGTTAGAGAATAAGATGCAGAAAAGGCATAACATGTGTCTTTTTTCCTAAATAAAAATAAGGCCGAGGAGAGGGCTCCGTGGATGAAGCGCTTGTCGCACGAGAGAGAGAGAGAGAGAGAGAGAGAGAGAGAGAGAGAGAGAGAGAGAGAGAGAACCACCAAGACCTTTCAAAACGCATTTATTATAATAAAAATACATTTGGTTAGTTTAATACCACTATAAATATAAACTGTAGGTTAATTTAAATCAGAGTGAAGTGGGATCTTTGGAGATTCTTCTAAGTTTCTTATTAGGCTTAATTGCATAGAGTGCCATAGATTTTTTTTGTGCATGTTGTTATTCCTTTGCCTAAAAATAAAGTTGAGGTACTAAAAAGAAAAAGCAAAGGAAATGTATTTTGGTATCTTCCACGTTTGGGGGTATATCAGCTTCCTGGATCTTCCCAAACAAAAGCTGGATGGATTAAAACAATTTATTGGTTCCTTCCTGGGGTCTAAAGTTCCAAATCAAGGTGTTGGACGGACTGTGTTCCCTCTGAGGGTGCAGGTGATAGGACCTTCCTGTAGCTCAGACATTCCTTGGTTTGTAGATGGGTCAGACCAATCCCCTGTCTTCAGGGTGCTTCTGTGTGTCAGCTTCCCTCTGGCGTGTCTGTCTGTGTCCAGCCATATTAGATTAGGGCCACTGACCTTTGGATTTAGAAGAAAAAAAATCCACCTTTTGTACCCTACTCACTCATTTTTTTTTAAAAGACAGAGTCTCAGTATGACTTCAGACTTAGAGATCCAATTACCTCTGCTTTCTGAGTGCTAAGATTAAAGGTGTGTGCCACCAAGCCCAGGTTGACCTCACTTTTACTTAATTATTTCAAGGGGACTAGTAAATGGAAGTGGATGGGTGGGGATGGGCAAATATGAGCAAAGTGCAATAATAGATGTATGGAAATATTATAACAACACCAACTATTTTGTATACTAACTAAAAAAAGTTAATGAAAAAAAAAAAGACCCTATTTCCTCCAATAAATCAGAAGGCTGAAGCAGGAAGATCCCAAATTTGAGGCCAGTCTGGGCTATGTAGTGAGACACGGTCTCAAAATAATTAATAATAATAATAATAATAATAATAATAATAAACCTAAAGACAAAAATAAACAACAACATTAAAATCCTATTTCCAAATAAGGTCACAGTGTGAACCAATGGAGTTAGGACTTCACCACTCTAGTAGAGATACAGTTAAACTAATAACAGAGACTACTAATATTTTGTACCTTTCAAGGTACATTTTTGTGTGATGGGGATCTATATATACATTCAAATTCAGTAGATATATTTTAACTTTGATTTTCCTTTAAGAATAGTATGCTATTGAGCATCTCATTGTTATAGCAAAATACTTCTATAAGGAAAAAAGATTGATTTGGGCTTAGAATTTTAGAGGTCCCACGACATAATTGGGGGACATGCTGCTTTTAGGTTTATGTTGAGGGGCCATATTATGAGTAGCATGTATGACTGAGCAAAGTTGTTCAACCTTGAGCCCACTAAGGAAAAGAAAATAATAAGAATGGGTGACAGTCAGTCCGGGTAGTGGTGGCACACACCTTTAATCCCAGCCCTCGGGAGACAGAGGCAGGCGGATCTCTGTGAGTTCGAGGCCAGCCTGGTCTACGGAGCAAGATCCAGGACAGGCACCAAAACTACACAGAGAAACCCTGTCTTGAAAAACCAAAAAAAAAAAAAAAGAATGGATGACAGTCTTACAATCTCCTTTGGAGACAAGCCCCATCACCTAAATAATTCCATAATCTCCAACCTTTCAAAGCTTCCCCCACCTCCAGATGTTCCACCCTGGGAGTAAGCCTTTAACACAGTGGTCCTTGGAAGACGTTCAGGATCCAAACTGTAGCAAACAGTTGTGACTTCCATTTGAAACAGAAGTCTCTAGTGAATTTATCTAGTAAGTGCTTATCTAGTGTCCAGAACAGGCTAGGCATTGCTTTGGGACCTAAAGATGAATGCACAGTCTCAGCTGCCAACAGGGTGAGATGAATCTGAGAGCAGTGTTCATGCGCCCGAGATGTGCTACACCAGGGGAAGCCTTCCTCCAGAGAGTTCCAGCTCAGCAGCACCAGCCCTTGAATTGCTCCAGGGTAAGCGAGGTCAGAACATGTCCCAGACATGGTGACTGGGATGCTGAGTGAGACACACTTTCTAGTCACTGCTCCTGGGGAGCCGACAGCGGCACTGAGGGCAGCTGGAGGCCAACGGCCAATTGCAGATCAATACAACCCGCTAAGGAGCCGGTGATGAGCCACTGATGTTTTCAAGGAGTCACATTTCCAGATTTGTCTTTATAAGATCAGCCTGAGAGCGTCACTGCCAAGGGTGTTTTGTTCTTGTCTCTCTTAAATTCAGAGGTCATTTCCTTGTCCTCCTCTTTCCGTCTGTCTCCCAACAGCTTTCATCAGAGGCGGCCGCTCCTTTCCTTTTGAAATACTTTGCTCTTCACGCCCTCACTCCAACAGTCCTGGTTTCTTCCCTGATTTCCAGCTCCTCTTCCTTGTCCTTTTCACCAGCTCTCAAGGCGCATGTGAGAAATCTGCAAGGCTGGGACTGTCCCCTTCTCCTCCTGTCCTGTCCCCGAGACTCCCCCAGACCTGAATCTGTTCCCCAGCTTTAGCCTCTCTCTTGAGCCCCAAATTGCCCATTTCATTGATTATTCTGCCCAAGTCCCTAGAACGCCTCGAATTCAGCTTCTCAATTCTGTTTCTTTTGAGCTTTCCCACATTGATAAACGCTCTCATATTCAGCCGGAATGAAAGGTTTAATTCAGCTCTTCCCTTTCCCTCCTACCTCACAGACAACTCCATCTCAGCTCATCCTGGTCTTCTTACCAAAGCAGATGCTCAAGTCATCTGCTTCCCTCCCATCTCTACCGTCGCCACCTTAGAAGGGACCCCCAGCTGTCCGTTACCTAGACAATCGCAATAGCTGGCACACACGTGGGACAGGGTCTCATGGAACCCAGGCTGGCCTTGAACTCACGCTGTAGCAGAGTGTATATCTATGAACCCTCTGATCTTCCTGCCCCCACCTCCAGAGTACTGTGACTACAGGTGCATAGCACCCACCCAGGAAGAGTTTTAACCAGTTATATCACTCAGTGTGGAATCCAAACACCTTTCTACGCTTTGGAAGGTTTTCTATGACCTGTTTCCTATCTGTGTTCCTCATTCTAACCACGGATCTACCTCTGTTCCCTGAATATATCCATCCTTTTCTGCCTCAGGGCCTTTGCTCTTACCATTCTTTTCTTGCTCTACTATTAATATGGCAACATTTTTCCTACCCTTCAGGACTCAGGTCACACCTTCCCAGAGATGCCATCCTGATCTGTCCTGTATAAAGGAGCCTCCTCCTTCATTCCTCCGTGTCTTACACTTTGTTTATTTACACCAGGGAACTGGTCAGCCCAAAGAGTATATGCTTGCTCATTTGTTTCTGTTTCTTTCTCTCCATACACCATATTCTTCCCAGCTCACAAGTTAGAAGCCTCTGCACAGTGATAGCTCTACAGCGTGGGACTTCAGGGAGAGCTCTACTTACCCATAATCCACCTGTCTTCAAAGCTCTCAGCATGGTAACTCTTCATTTACAGTGTAACATTCCCAATCACAAGATTACAGTGTAATCTTCCCAATCTTGGTCCGTGGTAGGTTTATTATTCCCATGCTATCAGTAAGGAAACTGCTTTGGAGGGTAAGATGACCTACCTACCCTAGGCCACATGGACACTGAGAATGAGGGGGGAAGAAAACTTACCATGACTATTAACCTTGTTTGTCACGTTGGTGACAAGGCTGAGAAGTGCCTAGGGGATTAGTAGTGCACACCTCTGGGTGTGTCTTCGAGAGTGTTTCCTGAGAGGGTTAACTAATCATAGTTGCCACATGGGAGAAAAGGCCAGGGGCACAGACGGCCACTGTCTCAACTTCCTGGCCGCCATGCTGGGAACTGTCACTCAGCTTCCTGTCCGCAACGGTCATGTTCACCCTGGTGTCAGGTCCAGAGCAGACCACAGACGAGCCCAGGCCAACCTTCCTCCCGTATGTTACTTCAGCCAGGTGATTGTCACAGCAACAGTAAACATAATCAAACTTGCCAGCGTGGGCAGAGCTGAGCTCACGATCGGCCTCTCTGCACCATGCTGTGCGTCTCAAGCCCACGGCCCAGAGAGGAGCCGGAAGGAGCAGGAAAAAACACAGTGGAATTGTGCAATTTCATCTCTTCTTTTACTTGACCTATTTTGAAAAACAAGCCTCTGCACTTGGGTCAAATAAACATGTCAGCCTACCACGATTTAGCAGTGGTTTCACGTTTTATGTTTTTCCTCAGTGTTGGGGATCAAGCCCAAGGCTTTATGAATGCTAGACAAGTGTTCTACTGTTGAACTGTATCCCCCAGACATAGTACTCTCATTTGGGGAAAACACCTCCCCCGTGCCATAAGAATTCTGCGTTGCCATTTGGTACCAAGGGCGCTTACCTTCTCCCCTTTCCAGTCTAAAAGTAACATGTGACCTGAACCACCCAATCAGATGACTACTTCCCCAGGCTTCATGCTTGGTATAGGCAAGAGCATGTGCTGACAGGCCAGTCGGATTCTCTCCTGGGACGTTGTTTGACCCCCGGAGACAAGAATTCCTCTGGGATTGCCATTCACCAGTGCAGCAGTAGCCAGGGGCGGCAAGTAGCAGCTTAGTTACACGGAATCTTCTGGAAGAGAAGCTAGGCAGATGACATCGGCTCAGGGATGGATGGGGAGAGACAGAAAAGGACTGATAACATAGTTTCAACCCGAGAACCTAGCCATTTATTTATTCTGGTATTTGGCTGGCATATGCCTCCTCACTAAATGGTTGCACAAGCATGAAAGTCACGTCTGCCTTTGCCCCTCATGGCTCTCCCCAGGGCTTAAGGAAGCAGCTGCCATGCTGTAGGTATATCCATACGTATGTGAACAGGCTACCACTTCTACCAGGACAGCAGCTCAGGGCGTAATGATACTATTCAAGAGACATCATTTCTAGCTCTGGCTTTTAGAAGGAGCTGCCTGGACTTGTGGGGCTGGATTAAAATGGGAGGCAACTCAATCCTACCAGGGTGTCATTCAACTTGATAAGACGTAATGAGTCCTTTAAAATATTTTTGGTCCCAATGAGGGTGGATTGGAACAAAGCAGGCACAATACATTCTGTCTCTGCTCTTCAAAGATGTGGGTCATGGCTGAGGCACTATAAATTTAATTTGACTATAATACGTCTTTGAGTGCCCTGTCAGATTACAACCCGGTTCATCACTCACTTTGCAGGCTAAAAATAGAGGGAGATACAAGAGGTTCTCATCACTTAGCAAGGAGTGTTTTTCTCAAAGAACGGACATAAATCAGAGGCAATGCGTCACTCGCTCCTGTCCAGAGCCACAGGCTGGAGACGCCTGGTGCCTGGCAATTGTTTCAGAATAAAAAAAGACTGCTGAGTTCAAATCATCGTCATTCAGGAGAGGCAGCCTGAGATTGTTGCACGTGACTGCTTGAAAGTCTGCCCCCAGCTGGCCTCCGCTAATCAGTCCTGGCTGAAGAGTTCCTGATGCCTGGCAGTTTTATCTGGTTTCCAGGGGAGCAGCTGAAATCATGTCATGGACTAAGAAGAAGGAAGAAAATGTGAGGTTTCTTTTGAGTATTTCTGGAAAAATCTCTATCTTACGTTGTGCTCCAGCTTTCCTCTAGGATAAAAGTGGTTCATGTACCTGCACCCCACACCCGTGTGCTAAGTCCTCAGTGAGCCTCTAAAAAGGGGGGAACAGTGGAAAAATTAAGTTGTTACTTCTTATGGTGTTGGATCAGGAGAGAAGATGCTTCAGATTCCGGAAGAAGAATGACCTGAAGTAACATAGTGACTGTGGCCTCCTAGTGACTGGACAGAGCTCGGGCTGGGACTATGGATGGGGACAGAAATGAACACAGATGGAACATGTAACTACACACTGGCCATGGTAATGTAGTGGTGCTGCCTACCGCGTTGGTCAGATCAAGGTGCTGTGACAGGGTATTGTGGGCCAGGTGGCCTCGAAGCAACAGACTTTGGTTCCTCTCCGTTGAGATGGAAAGTCGAGATCTGGGTTGTGGTGTGATCCGGTTCAGCGGAGGCTGTGTCCAGACAAGTTTTTGTAACCTCCAGAACGCCATCAAGTGAGTTTCATAGACACTTAGAGGCAGCCAACTGGTCTCC
Source organism: Peromyscus californicus insignis (assembly GCF_007827085.1). NCBI lineage: Eukaryota > Metazoa > Chordata > Mammalia > Rodentia > Cricetidae > Peromyscus > Peromyscus californicus. The sequence goes on from NW_026294535.1 coordinate 12,835,756, forward strand.
ATTATAGGACATAATGCAGAGCGCTCCACGAATGCCTGAGGCCCCAGGTAAACTCCATGATCTAAATCCAAGAGCCACAGCTCTGTCAAGGATGGTGTCCTGCAGGAACGTGGTAGGACCTGGCAGGGCACACTGCCCTGACTCTGTCACCCAATACTTGGGCTCTATCACACATAACTACCTCTTCTCTTTCCAAATCCCAATTTTCTCTTTTTGTACATATGGACAGTTAATTTCTAGGACGCCTGGCTCTTAGACCCATAATAATGGTGACAAAGCAAACAAACAGATTGTCATCGGATTACGAAGACGCTGAAGGAGAGACAATGAACTAGCTGATCTAGCCCCTGACACCACTTAGCAAGAACAGCACTAAAATGCTGCATGTCCCTGGCTGCACAGAGACTTTGCTGCGGAACTTGCCCAAGGAATGTGACCTGGAAATGTCACCCTTACCCGGCTTCCTGGGTCTGTTGTTTACACATGTGTGCAGTTGTGTGCACCTGTGTACACACATGTGCAGGCCAGGGGATGGTGCTTCACGCCCTGCTCTACCACTCTGCCTTATTCCTTTGCTCTCACTGGAGCCAAGCTGGTGGCCAGCAAGCCCCAGGCGTCCGCCTGTCTCTGCCCCCACCATACACAATGCGAGTGTTACAGCTGGGGCCACACCCGGCCTTTTACATGGGTGTGGGATTAGAACTCAGGTCCTCAAGCTTATGCAGCAAAAGGAGTGCCTCACTGACTCTTGCCCCAGCCTCTGTTGGGGGAATGTTGACTCCTCATTTGCAGGAATATTCGTTCCTAACTCATGGTTACCTTTTCATACTATCCTAAATCACGGTCACCTTTTCATACTATCCTAAATCATGGTCACCTTTTCATACCATCCTAACTCATGGTCACCTTTTCATACTATCCTAACTCATGGTCACCTTTTCATACCATCCCTGTGCAGGGTTGGTTTTCCTTCTTATCTGATGCCTAGAAGTTTTTATATTTTGTGCAATGATTCCTAGTGATCTTTTCTATGGTTTCCCCGTATTTACTTCCAGGCTTAAAAGAAAATCATCCTTCTTTGAAGATAAATCATCCAGTGAAGATAAATCAACACAGTTTTATCTTTTCAGTCATTCAATATTTTTCTGACTTATGTTTATTAGTAGTAAGCATATGTGCACACTTGCCATCACACATGTGGACGTCAGGGGACAACTCTCTGGAGTGGGTTCCTTCCTGTCCCCTGTACGTGGGTTCCAGGCCACATAAGGACCTCACACCATCAGTCATGGGCAGCAAGAGCCTTCTCCTGATGAGCCACAAAGCTCCGCTTCCTGTTCTTCTGAGACAGGGTCTCAGGTTGGCCTTGAACTCCAGCGCCTCCCACCTCAGCCTCCCGTGTGCTGAGACCATAGGTCCATGTTATCATGCCAACCAATATTAACTCATATGCCTTGGTTGTCGTCCACAGCTATGGAAAAAAAATATTGCAGATTTCCATTTGAATCTGTGAGGAACAGGCTTAAAGGATGAAAGCTAATCCTCGGGGGTGGCCAAGACACCCACAAAGCCTGGAAAGCGGATTTGTTTTATGCGTTAGGATGTTAGTTGACAGAAATGAAATTGACTTATTGTCTTGAATCGTGTTCCCTACAAGCCAGACCTGAGGCAGTGAGCCAATGATCCACCGAGCCTTTGGATGTTGGAGTATCCTGGTCCAGGCCGGGTGGGCCTACCACACAGCTGTGAAGGCTGCTGGTGAAGACCCAGATGCCTTTTGTCTGGCGGGTGCACCCATCCCCCAGGTGCAGCTGGTTTGGGGATTTGCCTCTGTCACTAGAGATACCCATCTAGGATCGGCCCCTCCTCAGCTGTAGCCAACAGCCAAAGAATGAGTGAGGCAGGCGACTATGAGACCCACTTTCTGAATCTCATTGGAGCCAGAGAGACCACCCCGAAGCTGAGTTCCCTCTCCCAAGGGCTCCCCTTTTTTCTCCTCTTCTCCAGAGGTGAAGCGTACATGCTCTCATCGTCTTGGGATTGGCTTCTAGGGAACACCAGCCCAGACCTCATGTGGATCTCATTTCTTACCTCTGACGTTCTTACACATAGCAAGCACGTCCATGGACTTGTCGGTAGTGTGAACTCGAGGCTAACGGTTGTATTTCAGAGGGCTGATTAAGTAAATGTGTAAGTGTAGACTGCCAACCGTTTCTGGAGACTTTTACCTTTAAATGTTGGAAGTATAGTGATCAGAATTAGAAGAGATCATAAGAATAACGTTTAAGCCCAAAGTTTTGATCTCATCTGCACAACAGCCCCTATTTTTTCTCTGTTTTTCTAGGGTCCTATGTGTTCTCTAATTTCTTTTCTCATCTTACTGAGAAGGGAAACAGTACACCTGGCTTTTGGATTGTCCATGTACCTTTGCTAAAGAGATAATCCTCCCCAAAGTCCACCATTAAATACCATCTGCCATGTTACTGAGTGACTCCTTTAGTCTCAAAGCTGAATCCAATCTTTCCCCTAGTGACGTCAGCCATATCAGCTGGCGCCCAGCGCCAGCTGTGACATAACACTTCCTTCCGCCCACAGCCACTCTCCCAAGGCCCTACTGCGTGGATCCACTGAGGCTTGAGCTCTTACAATCTTGTGTGTTCTCTGGTTCATCCGAAGAAACCCATTGCTTAAAGCGGGGAAGAGGGGCAGGTTTCATGGTCAGAACGCCAAGCTCTGAAGCATCTTCCCAACCCTGAAACAGCTCAACCTCCCGTGGTGTTCATGGCTGTAAGCATCCGTGCCCGGGCTCAGCAGTTTGCATTCGCTTCATTGATCTTGCCCAGCAGTGACCCTTTCCTCGACTCTGGATTCTGTCACGCTCCATCGGCTTATCACGACTGAACACACCACACACAGAAGGCACTGTGTTTGGAAATGACGGAGAACCACCCCTGGGCCTCGCTTGGGGTCCCTCCCTCTGTTTAGAGCATCTCTGGGAGATGGTTCAATGGTGACTTACTTGCCTGCCTCAGTTAGATTTCTAAGAGCTCAAGAGAACTGTTGGAAAACCTTACAGCAATGCCCAGGAGGAACAGCAGCGGGTTAGTTAGGAGGGATCCAGGTTGCTGACGCCCTTGGGTTTTGCTACTCATTCTCCAGCCTCATGAACAAGGGAAAGTGTGACACTGGGCTGCAGGTGAGATGAGGCGTTGGACCTTGGGACAGTTGCTTCCATGCTCTTGTATATTATGGATGGTGCAGCGTATCATGGGATGGCTGTTTCAGGTAGATTCAGATGAGGTAGCTTCCTCCCACAAAGCCAGTTCAGATAAGGAAGCTGGCCCCACCCTGAAGTATCTTTGAGTTTCCCTGCTAATGTGGTGTGGTAGTTTGAAAGAAAATGGCCCCCAAAGGAAGTAGTACTATGAGGAGGTGTGGCTTTGTTGCAGTAGGTGTGGCCTTGTTGGAGGAAGTGTGTCACTGTGGAAGCGGGCTTTGAGGTCTCATATATGCTCAAGCCACACTCAGTGGTTGAGACCACTTCCTGTTGCCTGTGAGTCAAGATATAAGAACTCTCGGCTCCTTCTCCAGCACCATGTCTGCCTGCATGCTGCCATGCTTCCCGCCGTGATGTTAATGGATTAAACCTCTGAACTGTAAAGGAGCCGCCACAATGAAATGTTTTCCTTTATTAGAGTTGCTGTGGTCATGGTGTCTCTTCACAGCAGTGGAAACCCTAACGAAGACACTCGGATACCTTGGTTTATGATGCCAAGGATCAGAGCTTGTAGCACCAAGAGTGGGATACCTAGACTGCTGACCTCAACCATCCGTCACTCTCCCAGGTGCCGGTCCTGATGCTGCTCTCCCAGGCTTACTGTTTCAGTTAGAAGAGGCAGTGGGCGCTGTGGTACTGTTCTGCTTGGTAACGTCATGTTACAGATGAATAAACTGATGCACGGGAAAGTGAAATAACCTGCCCAAGACCACACAGCCAGTAATGGGCATAGCTAGGACTCAAACCCAGACACCACTCACAAGAGATTACAGCCAATAGTCAAAGGGTATTAAAATAATGCAACTATGTTATTTTACTTACTACGTCTAACGTATGCCTATTTAAGTTGTCCAGGTAATTCTTTTAGAATGAAAGACATTTATTTTTTCTGAGCAATTTTTTTTTGGAAAATTTTCCACAATAAATATATTTATAATCCAGCATGATCAAAAACGGGGCTTCCTTCAGTTGAATTACTTGAGCCAGTTTTCCCAGAAGTCTCTCACAAGCTTTGTTACTCAAACAATTTCCCTTTGAAGTGTCTGTGCAATCAGTTTAATTGTATTTACACTGTAGACTCACACCATTAGCACACATTTGCTCTGACAAAATGAGACACACACTAGCATCAGGAGGAGAAATGTTTGCTGGAGTGGGCACTAATTTGATGGCATTGGTGACATTTTCATCATCGGATGACCTTTGCTTCCCCAAGCAGCCCCGCAACAGCAAGGGCTTGGATGATGAAGGCTGAGCTGATGAGGCCTGTCTAGCAGTTCACAGACATGAGCCATCCTGCCTCCCCTGGGTACCACATGGCTGAGCCGATTCAGTGAGGCCATTGGGCTCCTCATGGAGGCAGATAGACTCCAGGATGGTTCTCAGCAACCCTTCCCTCTTGCTATTCATGTCCTGGTGTGACGCTGTCTCCTTCAGTGTGGATAGGACCTGTGACCTGCTTCTACCATGATAACATGTACGCTTCCATGTAACATAACATGGAAGATTGTTGTACTCGTTTCTTGAAACCCCCAGAGACCACCAAGGAGCCGGTTTCCAATGCAAGCACTTAAGGGTCCTTTTATTCAGGTTCAACCTGGGCCACCACATGGCAGATGGAAGGAAATGTGGCGGCAGCCACAGCCCAGGTGTAGAGAGTTTTTATAGGGAAAAACCAGAAGCTGGGAATTACATGCTTAGGATTGGGTAGAAGGGACATGGGGCAAGGTGATTTTTTGAAACTATTGGTCTAGACTTTGGGTGCAAAACCACATTTGAAACCATTGGGTTAGACTTTTGGCGGGGAACCACAACCCACTGAACAGGATTATCTGGTTGGCTCTGCAAGATTATCTAGATATCTTCAAGGGCCATGAACCACAGACAGAATGTTTGCAGGCGGATACTGCTCTGTATCCGTTCGAGTTGTCATGGCACATTCCTGAGATCCTTCCTGGAACTGAGTACAGCAGGTGGTCTAAGATGGTGGCCCTACCCTAAGATGGGGTCTGCATTGCCTTCGGTGATTAGAATGTGCTCCCAATGAGTAGACTCTCCCTTGCTGACCTGAAGCCAGTTGTCTGTCATGTGTGTGATGGAGTGGAGAGGCCTGTGTGGTAGGAGTCTGGTGGAAGATCCACCTCAACTCCCCTCCCCATCTCTTTCCCTAACCCACCCCTTCAAATCCCACCAAACACAGCTCCTCCCCCAGAGAGGCTCAAGACCACTCCCACAGGGAATTTAAACTGCATCCCAGAAAACAGACATGTGGTTCTTCGGGTCTCTCGTCTCTGTCTCCTCTCTGCAGGGCCAGGGAATCACCTGGGAACACTTTACCCATTAAACCTGGGCTTTCCAATTCGGTCTGATTCGATTTGCTGCATGGGCGGAGAGACCTTCAGGAGGCCTAAAACTTATCAGGAACTGAAGGTGGTCTCTAGCTGACAGGCACCAACCACCGGGGCCCTTAGTCTACCAGCCTATGGGGCTGAATTCTGCCAAAGTCCTGTGAGACAGTAACTGGATCCTTCCCTGGTTTCTACGGGGGATATCACGGCGAACAGCAAGGAAAAAAAAAATCTCACAGATTCAATGCAATTCCTAATAAAGTGTCAGTGACTGAGGAAGTAGCAGAAGTGTGGGTTCTGGGTCTCACTGTGAGTTAGCCCTATCTACTCACATTTCCCATGAATTCCCAGATCCCTAACCGCAGACGGCATGTGGGGTGTCTAGAACCAGTGTAAACGAGAGATGGTAATAATCCAGGAAGATCCCATCGGAATGGGAGTCAAGGCTGTTTCACGGGTAGTTGTGTGAGTTCGGGAGTATCACATCCCTGGAGTTTCCTGACACCTCCAGCGTTTCTCCATTCCCGCTCCTGAGAGAAGAGCCGTTTTCCCAGCCAGTCCCTCGAAAGGCCCGGTGGTCTGTCAGTTTGGACTGTTCGCAATTCATCAATCTGCAGCGTCTATGCCTGCCTCTAATTTTCAGCATCATTAGCCCCGTGCCTGCCCGAGACGACGAGAGTGTTTTAGGAATGTCATGGCTGCATCCTTACTGACCGTGCTTTGAAGTGAGAAATGAAGTCCTTAAGTCTGTCTTTTTTTTTTTTCTTTCTTCTTAACTTTAAAAGTTTTCCCATGAAGTTAGGTGGATTTCCTTACCTCACAGCCTTTATAACCCTCCCCCCTCAGTCTACCAGGCCCTCGCTTTCAACAGGCACTTTGTCCTGTGTGCCTCCAGGTGATGATTTTGCATTTCGCCCCTGGGTGCTGTGGATGGATGTCAGCACATTTTATGCTGAACTGAAAAAATGCAATTTGATTGATTTATGCAACTATGAACTCTTGAAGCTTCATTCAGAGGCTATAACCTTCCTCCCTCCATGGATGAAGCAGCCAACAGGTTCCGGGCTTCTCTTTCCCGATGCTGGCCTTTGCCTCTACCTGGCGGATACCATTTTTTTTCTTCTCCGCCGATGGGCGAAGTAGGGTAGAGATGAGAGAGAAAGAAGGCGGGTGAGTTAAGACTCGGTCTGCTACCCTCGCCATCTCCACCCCACCCACGATCAAAGCTAGCAACCCCTGGAGTCTGCAGAATGACACAGGCTGACTCTTTGTCTCTTACCTTTGCAAGAGAATTCTGGAGCTGTCCCGCAGGTCCCTGTCTTGCAAGCCCTCTGCCTCCAGTGGATCACACTCATTCCAGGCTGCCTCTTTTAGCTCTGCCCTCAGCCTTGGGGGATCCCGCTGTGCATGCCTCGCCTTGATCTTGGCTTTCTTCCTATTGCTCTCCTTTGAACCGTGCCTCAGCAAGCCCTGAGAACGGCCACCGATCCCAGTACAGCACCCCTGCTTGCCTCTGTGTCTCTAGAGCCCCAAAGCCAGCTCTTCTCGATTGTCCACATTTTCTCGGGGGAACTGACTTTAGTCACAGCTGGCTTCCACCCTCCTGCTCCCCAGTCAATGCTCTTCCACCCTCCAGCTCCTGGTGGAGCAGACTATCTCACAGCTCTCCAGGTAGTGAGCTGAAAACCTCCCCAGGCTTAGGATAAGGAGACAGCATTACCACCCCTCACCCAGAGCCAGAAGGACTTGCATCAGATAAAGCACACCCTCAAAACACTCATTAGCCCTCGGCTCCAAATTTTGATCCCTTCATCCCATGAGCCTACAGAGAGTCCTAGGAGGTATGAGTCAAATTCTCTTCCATCCATGTGCGGTAAAGTAGGAGGGAAAAGTCTCTCTGAACTGAGGCAGAACAGTGTCTTACAAGGTTTTGTAACAATTATTTTAGTGGCCGACTCACTTGTAGCTCACTGTTATATTTTACCTCTCTCTGTCTGGCTGCTCAAATCCAGATACCCGGCAATCCCCCAATTATCCGTGTCTTGGGATCTCTTTACAAGAAGGATCCACTGCAGGCAGTTTCAGTAGTACTTTATTATATGATATTAATTAGAATTGCTGGAAGGAAAGGCCAAGGATGTCAAAATCGGAGATGTTTTCATAGCCTGAAGCCAAACATCCAGGAACAATGTCCCAGCACATCTATGTCTCAAACACCCTAAGGCTGTACTAGCTAGCACAAGTCCAGTTGTATTTGCCCGATGATAGCTGTCTTAGTTAGGGTTTCTATTGCTGTGAAAAGACACCATGACCATGGCAACTCTTATAAAGAAAACATTTAATTGTGGTCCCTCACTTACAGTTTAGAGGTTCAATCCATTATCATCATGACAGAGAGCATGACGGTATGCAGGCAGACGTGGTACTGGAGTAGTAGCTGAGAGTCCTACATCTTGCAGGCAACAGGAGGTTGACCAAGACACTGGGTGGAATCCTGAGCATAGGAAACCTCAAAGCCCACCCCCACGGTGACACACTTCCTCCAACGAGGCCGAACCCACCCCAACAAAGCCACACCATCCAATAGTGTCACTCCCTATGAGATTATGGAGGCCAGTTACATTTAAACTACCTCAATAGTCTATAGCCACAGGCCCGGAAATGGTTGCCAGCCTGATCCCACATCAGCTTCTACAGAAGACCAAATGCCTCTGTGCCCATGTTTACCAGAATAGTGTCTGAAACCCTCCATGGCTTGCTTAGGTTTGGAGTCTGTTGGTAAACAGTCAAATGTCTACATATTAGCAGCAAAGACTCTTGGGAAATGTACCCTCATTTCTACCTATGGAAAAGAGAATTCACTGTATAGAATTAAAAAATTATTTGAGGCAAACACACACAAAAAAATCCATTCTAAAATGTGAATTAAAGTTTGTCTTAATAAACCATGTTGACTATATAAAATAAAACCTCCTCAGGGGCTGAAGAGATGGATCAGCGGTTAAGAGCATGGGCTGTTCTTCCAGAAGACCCAGGTTCAATTCCCAGCAACCACATGGCAGCTCACAATTGCCTGTAACTCCAGTTCCCGAGACATACATGTAGGCAAAACACCAATGCACATAAAATTAAATTATTTTTTAAAAATAAAACCTCTTTTATGTATATTTTAAATTGTGTCCCTTGGGATACATTGAGATGAATTTCAGCTTACTTTTTAAGGCTCCTCCTTTGTGCCATTTTTTTCTTACCCTTGCTCTTCCTTCGGGTGTTGGGGTCTCCCACTGTCTTGCATCACCAGTGTTCTCTAATATCAGAAATCAATTTGATTGAATTTTTATAGCATTTGTCCCATTTAATCCCTGTGGAATAACAGTGAGTAAGTTAATACATGTAGCACTTCCTGCAGTGATTGGCACACACCGGGCACTCAGCGCTCCTCCCTTCCTACTATTGCCTGCTTTACCAGTTACTTTTCTTGTCGCGAAAAATAAATACACGAAGGACGAAAGACTCAAGTTAAAGAAGAAAGGGTTTACACTGGCTCGGGGTTTAAGAAGAGATAGCTAAAGTCCATCCCACTAGGAAGGTGTGGAGGCAGGAGCGTGAGGCAGCAGGTCACACTGCATCCACCCAGTCAGGAAGCAGAGAGTGGGGCTGGACTCAGAACCTCAAGGTCCTCTGTCCCCAGGGACCCACTTCCTCTACAAGGTCCACCCCCAGCGGCCCACTTCCTCTGCAAGACCCGCCCCCCACTGACCACTTCCTGTACAAGGCCCACCCCCAGTAACCCACTTCCTCTACAAGGCCCACCCCCAGTGGCCCACTTCCTAGGCTCCAGCTCCTAAAGGTTCTACAACCTTCCAAGAAGCACTGCCAGCGGGGGACACAAGCCTGTGGGGACATTTCACATAATGGCAGCTGTTTGGGACTTTATTTTGAAGACCTCAGTGAGTGGTAGTGTCTTTGAGGGGACTTCCAGCCGGTTAGCCTTTCCTCCTGGAAATGGGGTTAAGGACTTGCTAAGATCACATACAAAGGAGGGAGTGTGGATCCCCAAAGAGCCTAAAGAAGCATGAACTAGCTGCAGAGAGGAGGCTGTAGGACTGGGACGTGTGTCATGCTGTGGGCTCTGTGGTTGTGTTGCCTGAAACCCCTGCCCTGCTGCTGGTGACCACACTCTGTGGTGAGTCTTTCTCTGTCCCACCAGCCAGCTCCCAAATAACGACACTTATTATTAATTATGAAAGCTTGGTCTTAGCTTAGGCTTGTTTTTCACTAGCTCTTATAACTTAAATTAACTCATTTCTACTAATCTACTTTCTGCCACATACCACCCATCACGCTTCTTCTGTGTTTCCTGGCATCTCTCCAGAGCCTAGATTCATCTCCTCTTCCTTTCTTTCCCTGGAAATCTGGCCTATACTGCCTGTCTAGCTATTGGCCATTCAGCTCTTTATTACACCAATCACAACAAATACTTCTTCACACAGTGTACAAATGTCCCCCAACAATACCCCTCCCGGCTTCCATTTTCATGGATGATACGATGACAAGGACAGTGTCTAGCTCATAGGCCCTGGATTATGCTCCTGATTGTATAGCAAGTTTGATTCCTGGATTTAGTTTACTCAACAGTTTATGTTAGAAAAACATTTTAGTCCCTAAATCACTTCCTAGTGAACTGGTGGTTTTGTATGTCATGTCTCCAGTCTGTTACAGGAATAAACACAGTGAAGATGTTTTAAAGGAAGCTATTAATGACTAGTCAGCTCCAATTCAAAACTCATGGTCCATTGGTAATAGGAATGGAAGGGAGCTTGAGGGGCTTGAAAGGTGTATCAAGTGTCAGGCTGAATTTTTCTCCGGTTTTCTTTAAAGAGGAAGCTTGTCTTGAGCCATGGCTGACGTCCGTTCCGTGGGTGATTGAATTGTTCTGTATTCAACTGGCTTAATCCCAACCAGGCCATGGAAAATGTGTCATTTCACAATTGGGTCAAGCAATCCATGTAAAAATGAAGGTCTAAAAGTGAGCTTATGGAAATATCCATCTTCTTCGCTTCCAAATCGGCTCAAGGAGAATGAGAAAGATCTCTTGGGTTAAATGCCTGGAGACCCCTGTGTTGGTTGGGTGACTTTCAGGCTTGTGGCCCTGGGACACAGGCTTTCTGTGTCCCATCCTATTTCTGAATAAAAATAAAAAACCTTAAATACTAAATTATGAATTGTTTGTATTGTTTGTGTCTGTGTGTGTATGTGTGTATGGTGTGTGTGTGTATGTGTGTATGTGTATGTATATGTGTGTATGTGGTATGTTTGTGTGTGTGTGTATGTGTGTATGGTGTGTGTATGGTGTGTGTATGTGTGTATGTGTATGTATATGTGTGTATGTATATGGTGTGTGTGTGTATGTGTGTTTGTGTATGGTGTATTTGAGTATGTGTGTATGTGTATGGTGTGTATGTGTGTATGTATATGGTGTGTATTTGTGTGGGGTATGTGTGTGTGTGTGTGCTTTGTGTGCGTGTGTGTATGTGTATGGTGTGTATGTGTGTATGTGTATGGTGTGTGTTTATGTGGAGTGTGTGTGTCTGTGTGTCTGTGTGTTATGTGTGCATGTAGGTCAGAGGACAGCCTCTGGTGTCATCCCTCAGGCCCCTTCACATTTTGTTTGGGTCTCTCACTGACCTGGAGCTTCGCCAAGTAAGCTAGGCTACCTGGCCAGAAAGTGCTTTACCTTTGGACATCTCCTTATATAGTCTGCCTCTCCTAGTGGATAACATTTCATAAATACCTTGGGAGCCATAGAGAAGATTTTAAAAAATAAAATTTCCACATGTGAATGATTTTTTTAAAAAAATTTCTGGGTTATTTTATTATTTCACTTTTCCAAGTGAATACAACACTGCAAACCTGATTTTTCTCAGGCTTCCTTAGCCCATACCTTGGAATGGGGGCACACCCCTGGTAATCACCCCCATTTTGTTGCGTCTGTCTTACACAGTCAAGTCTCAGAGCCTTGACCATCCCATCTGAGACATGGATATCTTTGCAAATCCTCAGAGGGCAGATTGCAGGCGGGTCTGTCCACTCCAGTTACTAGAGAATGTGATTTCTCCCAATGCACTGGGCAAGTTGCCCGACAAGCCATTGGAGAATAGACATTTCCACTGCCCAGGCTGCCCACGCCCCTGGGGACAGCCCTGAGCACTGTCCCAAGAACTCTATCTCTAGGTGAACTCCAGCCAACCTGCCCTTGAGACGCTACTGTACTTTTGTGTTCCTTTGAGCCAAAAGTGAGATGAAGCTGGGCTTACATCCCTCCCAGGAGAGAGAGAGAGAGAGAGAGAGAGAGAGAGAGAGAGAGAGAGAGAGAGAGAGAGAGAGAAGGCTCTGCTGCGGGGCACATTGTCACTTGGGCACACATAGACTGTGCATCTTCAAGAGGGAGCTTATGTCAAGGAGGGGGTCCGCGGTCTGCAGCTGCTCTTGTCACGGAACTGAGATGCAAATCCTCCTTGGGCTGTGTAGAGGACCTCCCCAGTCTCGTCTCCCTCTTCCACCCAGGAGGTGCCTCTTTCTTCTCATGCAAATCGTTTATGCAAATTGACGCCTTTTCTCTGGGCTCATCAGTGCATTTGTTGGAACCCTTTCGGTTACAAATAACACATGACCGCTTGGGCCAGCAGAAGCGAGGCCAGGACTGAACTGTGAGATAAAACTGCAGGGCTGCAGCTGGGCCGCTGGAGAACCTAACAGAGCTGACTCCCACGCTGTAATGGGGTCTCCTCTCTGGCACCGATCCCTCTTCTTTGATCTCTGCTCCACCTGCGTGTGGACTGGGAAGGAGGATGCATTGAACCGGCATTTTCTGAGTCCTAAGGAGATTGTGAAGGTGGGGTGGGGAAGGATCTGGAAGCCGAATTGGAGGGATTGATGGTGGCCAGATCAAGATTCTGTTTTACAGACCAGAGCCTTATCCCGATAGTAATGAAGGATGGAATTGCTGACAGGTGTTAAAATAGAGCAAACAAATTGATACAGATTGAATATTTCTTACTGAAATATTTGGGACTAGATGTGTTTGGGTTTTTCTAAAGCCTCAGTTGGCCTAGAACTCACTATGTAGACCAGGCTGGCCTTAGTCTCATAGAGACTGCCTCTGCCTTCTGGGTGCTGGGATTAAAGGCATTAAAGTTACTGATAATGGTAACTTTCTGATGTTTTGAAGATGCTTAAAGTGTTTGCACACATGTAATAAACTGTCTTGGGGATAGAATAAGAAATATGGAATTCATGTGGAATATGAAATTCACTTATCATACACACCTTATACATCCATTTGTAGGTAACCTTATATAATTAAAAATTCAATTACACTGACTAGTTAATTAATTTGTGTATGTATAGGTAGGTGGGTGGGTGGATGTACCCGTGCCATGGCGTGCATGTGGAGATCAGAGGACAACTTGAGGACAGTCACTTCTCCCCTTCCAGCATGACAGTCTCAGGGATGCTGCTAAGGGGGTCGGTCAGCTTGGTGGCAAGTGTCTTCACCTGCTGAGCTGTCTCCCAGGTCCACCTTATACGATACGTTTAGTGCACTTGCATTTTGATTAAAGCCTGTTGCCTGAGGTAAAAAAAAAAAAAAATGGAATTTTCTACTTACAACATCATGTCACTATTTGAAAAGTTTAGTTTTGGAGCATGTTCGATTGTGGGCATTTGAATTTGTGATGCTCAACATGTAATGCTGTGGTGATGTTCTTGCTGGTAGCTTTCAGAGAACAGCTCTGTGGGAGCAGGAGCAGAGACAGTAGAGACGCTGGGACGCTTGTAAAACATTGCAAGCAGTGAAAGGTTCCTGAGTGTGCAGCCATCAAAAATGAGTTCCAAACCCGTCTAGTGAATCTGAGCTGTTCCCGGGAGAGCTCATCTGTGGTGCATTGCGTGACTTTGCTGCAGCCCGGCTTCTGAATGCAGATGCACGCTGCACCACACGACGCCATCAGACACTGCACGGAACACCTCAGCCCCGAGGCAACGCTGCAGTGTGCTATGAGTTGCAGTGTTTTATTACATACACAAACTTCTCTGCTACAGAAATATGGCGGTTTAACGATAGGAAGCAAAGACTCACTGTGTCCCTATCATCCTTCCTCGGCATGTACTAATTCAGTGTATATGTGGACTCTGTTAGAACATTTAATTTAAAAAATGGCTGTTGGAGTTGCTCACACGAGTATCATAAAAACTTTAAGTGAATTTTGGCTTGAGACTAGGACAGACTTTTTAGCAATTACATTTCAATGGCCTTCAGCTTACTTTTGCTGCTGTACTACATGTTTATATGAAGCTACAGTCCCTCAGCATCCACAGTTATACAGTCAAACAATTAATCAACCCTGAAAAATGTTGAAGGTGTTCTATGTCCTGAAGGATCAACTCTTCGTCTAAGACTTAATTATGTAGCATGAATCTTAACAGGTCTTATTAATAAAATCAAACATGAGGCCAGGTATTGGGTTAAAGCTGGAAGATCAGAGAAGCAGAACAAGCCACAGCTTCCTCACCTCGCCAGTTCCTCAGCTGATCCTGTTTCCTCAGACTGGAATCTTCTGTGTCCTTGTCCAAATCGATCTCAGCTGAACTGCTGCTAAAAGCTTACAAGCTTAACCAGCCTAGTTCCTGGTCCTCACACCTTACATACCTTTCTGCTTTCTGCCATCACTAGCAGGATTAAAGGCATGAGTCACCATGCCTGGCTGTTTCCAGCGTGGCCTTGAACTCACAGAGATCCAGGCGGATCTCTGCATCTGGAAAGCTAGGATTAAAGGTGTGTGTGTGCCACCATTTTCTGCCTCTGTATCTAGTGACTGTTCTGTTCTCTGACCCCAGATAAGTTTATTAGGGTGCACAATATTTTGGGGAACACAATATCACCACAAATTTATGTAAAAGTAGAAAAGCTCATTGTGGCAGTCTTAATTGTCAACTTGATATATTCTAGAGTCTGGTAGGCAGGCCTCTGGCTGTATCTGTGGGGGATTTTCTCAATTTTAATAAAAAATAGGAAGACCTGCCTACTGTGGGTGGCCCAATTCCCTAGGCAGGAAACTGTGGGCTGTGTAAGGGCAAGGGAGTCAAGCTGAGTGCTCACTGCTTTTCTGACTGCACCCATGTGACAAGCTGGGCCAAGCTCCTCTGCTGTGACTGCCCCACCGTGATGGGCAACACCATGGACCTGTGAGCTAAATAGATCCTTTCTCTTTTAAGGTGCTGACAAATTACACTTAACTGATTGTTCTGTGGGCATGCGTGTTTGTGTATGTGGGTATGCGTGTGCCACGGTGCACATGTAGAGGTCAGAGGACAACTTGTTAGGTGACATGATCTCTCCTTCTGCCATGTGGGGCCCAGATCAGTAGGCTTAGCAGCTCATTGCCCCCTTCGGGTGTGTTCATCCGGGTATTTTATCACAAAACAGGAAACCAAACCAAGACACACGTCTGCCTCATTAGTATGCAAATTTGCTGTACGCTTTGATGATCTGTAAAATTATAGATATGCCAAGAATTGTTTTTGTTATGAGTTGATTTATTTTTCAGTAAATGTTTGGTTTGCATGCCCATTTTATAAACTATATACTCAGGGCTCTTAAACATTTCTCAGGCAGAAAGGGGCCATGAGTGGGAAGTTTAAGAAGCCCTGATATGACTCTGAAAGAGTCTCAAAGTCCCTGCTGGGAGAGGGAGAAGCAAGGAAGGACTGGAGAATTATCTAAGATGCAGAATCCATGGGCCTTCATCACTGATTGGCTACAAGGAGGGGGCTAAAAACTCAACAGGACCACCAGACTATTGGCCTTAGGCTCTAGGTAAATGTGGTCCTGACAGAGGCAAAGATCCACGACAAGGAGCATATCTCTGTTTCTGGAAGAGGACATGGTACCGTTGCCAGCATGGGACCCACCTGATCACACACAGTACACTAAGCCTGCTCCGTGCTGTTGGCTTGGGGATGTTTAACAGATCCTCGAGTGGGGACATCAGGAAATCAAGAATATCTAGGTTCTGTTTTCCAGGAAAGCTAATGCGTGAATTTCATGGTAGATCTGGGATTGATCAGTGTACTGCTTTGTTTCAATGGTAACACTGGACAGAATCACCCAAGAGCAGCTTGGAGTCAGAACAGTGGACACAGAGTGGAAGCCTGGGAGAATGAGGTACTAACAGAAGAGGAGAGAGGAAGCGGAGAGCGGAGCACGTGGGGGGGGGGATAGAGAGGGGCATGGACAGTCAGCAGTGCTAAATGCAATGGAGAGGTTCAATGGAATGACTAGAGGTGTCCACTTGTTCAATTGTCCACAACTATTTCTTTGAGCGGTTATTATGATCAGCGTACTGTCGCTGTTAAGAACTTCAGGTCTGAGGCTGGGGGATATAGCTCAGTGGCAGAGCGCTCGCATGAATAAGGCCCTAGGTTCTGTCCCAGCATCACACACAACAACAGTAACAACTCAGGCTTTGGCGTTGGGCTGCCTTAGGTTTTGAATCCTGGCACCAGCTGAGTAGCCGGGGCCAAGTCACTGGGTTCTCCCGGCTGTTATTTTCTCATTGTAAAATGGCAACAACAATAGCAATTATGTTGTAAGAACCGTGCAGGAGTTAGACAATACCGGACACGTAGTGATTACATGTATCAGCCACTCGTCAGGGCTTCAGGGTTCTAGCTGTAAACACGACAAACCAAGTCCTGATATTGATGGCATTTACAATTGTTTGGAAAGAGCAAAGTACAAATCATAAGCCAAAAGTGTTTAAAAACAGCAGATGAATGCTAAAAAGAGCATGCACAGGCGGACATGCTGGGACACCTTCTCTGGGGGCCGGTGATCAGGGAGGGCCTCTGGCATTTACGCTGCAACTTGAATGATGAGTAGAGATATTGGGGCGGAATGTTCCAAGTGAAAGGTGAACAAACGCAGTGACCTGAAGATAGGAAAGAATTCAGTGTGTCCGAGGAAAAGAAAACCCACACCTGTCTAACTCAGGCGCACAGTCTTCTCACCTCCTGGTTTTTCTCGCACGAATCATGCAGTGAACCCACAGCCAAAGAGAAAGCCCTAGAATTCTGGAGACAGATGTATTCACTATGGTCAAAATGCAAAATGCTGCCCATGCGTCCATGCATTTAAACACAAGGCCCCCCAGCTAGGGGTGCTGATTTTGAAGGAGCTGGAGTCTTTAGGGCTGTGTCTCTCAACCTCTGGGTCGCAACCCCTGGGGTGGGGGTGGGGGTCGTCGAATGACCCTTTCACGAGGGTCACACATCAGATACCCTGCAAGCATCTGTTTACATTATGGTTCATAACAGTAGCAAAATCATAGCTATGAAGTAGCAAGAAAATAATCTTATGGTAGAGAGATCACCCAGCATGAGGGACTGTGTTAAAGGATGGCAGCATTAGGAAGGTTGAGAACCACTGTTTTAGGAGATGGGGCCTAACCAGAAGGAGTGGGTTGCTCAGAAGGCTTTTAGCCTGGCCCTGTTTCTGACCCAACCAACCTCTGCTTCTTCATCATTCCCACATAGCAGCCAGCTGCTGCAAACTTCCCCTGCCCTGAGACTACCAGCCAGCATGCCTTCCCCCCACACGTGATGGGCTGTTTCTCCGAAACGCTGTAAGTCATAACAGATCCCACACAGCAGCTTATTTAATCCTTAAAGGCACTATGCCCATCGACAGACTTGGAAACTGCAAATGAATGACCAAAGGGTCTTTTGTCTCTTGCAGATTTATTGAGATGGCCCCCACATTCTCTGCAACTCATCCTTCAAAGTGCAAAATTCAGTGTGGTTTTTTTTGGGGTTGTTGTTGTTGTTTCGTTTGTTTGGGTTGTGTAACCAGCATTACAACAAACTGATAACCTTGGACAACTGCTGATAGATTCCCATAATACTCCATCCTCCATCATTCTAGCCCCTGGCAATCGCTGCTCTACTTTCTGTCTGTATGGAACCGCCCATCCAGGACTCAGACAATCGCTCCTGCCTGTGAATCAGCCACATCCCGACCTGCCTGTCCCGAAAACAGTGACCATCACCACACCTCCTGGTAGGTAGTAAACGCTCCACAAACGGGGAGTTAATAGAATATTTTTTTTCCAACTGATTCCTACACCTTTAAAGTAAAAGTGGGGTTACTGTAGAGCAAAGTGTTAAAACGTACTAGTTTCTTAGAAATCATTCTGGTTCTGGTTTTTAGGGTCTGCAAATGAGAAATTAGCCGTATATCACAAATTCACCACTGGCCAGAGAGGCGTGCGGGGAATTATGGGAGAGCGAGAGAACTCAGGAGCAAATGAGTGACCTTACAATGACAGCCAGTTAACCGCACTACTTAGTCACTTGTCCCCTGTCGAGGCAGCGCCATGGACCATGGCTCGGCCCTTTCAGGAAGGGTAAGGGGCAAGAGCAATTACATAGTTCCTTTCCATGTTAGAGGAAGCTGGGCATGCTCACTAGAGTAGAAATAGAAACAATCTCACACAGCTGAAAATTTTAAAAATTCAATTAAATCGCCTTCGGTCGATTTAAAAATAATATAATAGTTATTTTTATGCCTTAGAAATGATGAAAGTATTAAATATTAACACTTCTCTAAGCCATCCACATGACTCTTGTTTTAAATTCAGCCATTTTCTTTCTCCTTGTGTGTGTACACACGCACACATACACACACACCAGTCATTCTAAGGCACACGATTTTTCTCGTTCAATTTTACAGCTTAAACTTATAACCTGGGCATGTCTTCTAATCACTGACTTCTTCTGATATCATTAGAGTTGGGTCTGGGAGATGGTCAGTGGGTAAGAGCACTTGCTGTGCAAGCTTGTGGACCTGAGTTCAAATCTCTCCCATCTATATAAACAAGAACTTTGGCATTGCCTCAAGTTCTTGTGACGTTAGCGTTGGGGGACAGAGACAAGCAGATCCAGGGAGCCGGTGAGCCAGCCTGGCCAAAACAGTGAGTTTCCCGTTCAGTGAGAGATCCCGCCTCAAAGGAATAGAGTAGAAGAAATAATTAACAAACAGGGCACATACACACATGTGCACACACACACACATGCACCATACACCCATTCCACACGTGCAGAATAAACAAGCATGTTAGTGGCATGTGAAAGAGCAATGTAAAATGGATGACAAAGGAAAGGCGGTGCACACATGCAAACACGTATGTTCCACAACACTAAAGACGCCATTGCTGGTTTGTGTCAGGAAGGAGACCTAAGCACTTCCACTGGGAACTGTGTCCTGTATGCGGGCATTACATGCATCCTGGAACTTGGACCCCATTAGGGACTCTGGCCTGGTGACAGTTTTGCTGATAGTAGTGCTAGAGAAGAGCCCTAGTTCATCATTTGATGCTCTACATTCTCTGTCTGTACTTGCATCCTTTGTATGTACCTGCATCCTTCATATGTACCTGCATCCTTTGTATATGCCAACATCCTCTGTATGTGCCTGCATCCTTCGTATGTACCTGCATCCTTTGTATGTACCTGCATCCTTCATATGTACCTGCATCCTTTGTATGTACCTGTATCATTTGTATGCACCTGCTTCCTCTGTCTGTACCTGTTTCCTCTGTATGTACTATATCATTTGTATGTACCTGATCCTTCGTTTGTATGTACCTGACTCATCTGGATATACCTTAGATCCTTTCAGCAAAAGAAGCAGCTATATTATCTGTCCTGGTTTTTGAACTGTGGGATGAATGTTCAACGTTCACTCCGGGGGTCTAGAAGCTTCGCTTTAATTTTTAGGAGATGCTGCAGCCACCAGAGGATCCGACGGCACCTCCCAACTGCATCAGCAAGGCTTTGTTCTAACAGGCTTGTTAATTGATGGAGAAGGGAATTCTACACGGAGAGGCTGAGCACAGCTGCCCCTCAGTAGTTATGGGGTGTGGCTCCAGGACTAGCCAGAGTAGGAGAGAGTGACAGTCAATATCAATTATCACCTTGATTAGATCCAGAATTACCAGGAAGATGGGCCTCTGGCTGTGCCTGTAGAGGGTTATCTTGACTTGATTAAATACAGTGGAAAGACCTGCTCACTGTAGGTGGCGCCATTCCCTGGGCTGGGGTCTTTGAGTGCATGACAAGGAGACAGTGAGTGAGTTTGAGCTCATCACTCTCCTCTTCCTAATGATGGAAGTCACGTGACCAGCTGCTTCAAACTGCCGCTGCCTTGGCTTCCCCACCATGATGAACCAAAATAACCCTTTCCTTAGGCTGCTTTTGTTAGGATAGTTACCACAGTAGCAGGAAAGTAACTAAAACAAACACCGACATTCACAGGTGTGCAAGACTCTTAACATAAAGCATTGCCGCATTCACATATTACCTATGCAGTCGTTATTTATTAGTTACTGATGCTCAGGATCAAAACCAGAGCCTTGTGTATACTAGGCAGACTTGCTGTCACTGAGCTAAAAATCCCCACTCTATTTTTTTGTCTTCTTTAATAAATGGTTTCACTATGTAGACCATGCTGGCCTTGAATTTGTGTTCCTTCTACCTCCACTTCAAGAAAGTCAGGGTTACAGTCATGAGTCACCACAACCAGCCCCTTAGATGTTTTAGCCATTTCTAGATTACTAATGTGGAATGGAATGGCAAGTCTATGGTGGATGCTGTGCAAATAGTTATTGTATTAGGGCATCATTTTTGTATGTACATGTGTTCGGATGTATGTGTGTATGTCTCTCTCTCTCTCTTTTTCTGTGTGTGTGTGTGTGTGTGTGAGAGAGAGAGAGAGAGAGACAGAGAGAGAGAGAGAGAGAGAGAGAGAGAGAGAGAGAGAGAGAGAGAGCACAGGTGTGCATGTATGTACATATACATGGTTAATGGGGGTCAAGGGGAACCTTAGAGTATTATTGCTGAGAAAACATCAACCTGTGTTTTGAGAGAAGATCTCTCACTGGGACCTGAGGCTTGCTGATTGCTAACTAGGCCAGGCTGGCAGCAGTGAGCTACAGGAGTATGCCTCTGTCTCTGCCTCCTCAGTGCTGGGATTACAAGTGTGTGCTACCATGCCCAACTTTTTATGTGAGTGCCGGGAGTCAAACTCACAGTCTTACAATTACATGGCAAGCTCATTACCAACTGCCTGAGCTCTATCTCCCCAATCCCCATTTAGGGAATAGTTTTGAAAAGTCATTACATGTTTTGCACCAACACGATTTTTTTTTAAAGTATTTTCAATCTGTAGCTGCTTAAATTTGCAGTTGGTTGAATCTGATGCAGAGGGCTGACCGGCCTTGGTGTGGTCTGAAGGTCCCTAATTGATGTTCCAGAGTATCTGACTGTAACCGCCTCCCCTCACAATGACTGTTTACATGCAGTCGAAGATGGTCGTCTGGGCTTTGAAAGCTTGCTTCTCAGCGCATCCAATTTGAAGGTCTCTTCGCAGCATGGGCTTGTAAGCACAATCACTGGATCCACAAGAGAGGACAGCGACTGTGGAAGATTGTGGCTGGCCTTTTGAACTCATTTGGAGTGGGCATCAGGGTGAAGAGACTTGTGTCTTCTCCACTTGAACAAGATTTTCATCACTCGCTGGCTGGTTTAGAGGCTTCGAAATAACGTCCCCAGACACACTTTCAATCAGCGGCTCACTGGGAGCCAGGACACACAGGGGGACTTACACGTGGCTTTACCAGATCAAGCCCAGCAGACATACAAAGCACAAACCCAGCCAGCCAGGGAAGATCTGCTTAGGGTCATCGTAGAGGTCATGCCACGGATGGTGAGGAGTGTAGGGCAGCCTGGTTTTATGCTATGGAAGCAGAAGCAGCCAACAGCACAGAGTTCGGTTCAGCCAGCACAAGGATGTCTAGAATGTTCTTTTCACACATTCAGTCACTGAACACTTACTTCTACTCCTATACCTCCATGCCTTTGCTGAACACCTACTGGACATCTACCGTGTCTGTAATTTCTAGACATGGAGGCTGTAGCAGTCAATAAAACAGCCCAAATCTCTGTCCATATAGCCCTCCCTAGATGGAGACAGCGAGCAAGTGAAGAGATCGCATCAAGTTCTGATAAACGGTAAGTGCTGGCAAAAAATCAGGCAGGTTTAGGAGAGGGAATGCCAACTGAGGATGGCAGGTCTCTGTTTTACACAGGTGGTTGGCTAAAAACAGTGGGGTGTGAGTTGTGAGGACGTCACAGTGACCGCAGTAGAGAGAAGGGCAAGTCAAGATCCTTGATATGGGCACACGGTTATGAAAGACCTGGTAGGGAGGCCAGGGGCTGGCCCAGGTGTGGCTGGGAGGTAAGGAGTGGGCGTTCAGACCAGGCTGGGGGAGTGGGGGGGTCCTCCAGGCCATTGTGAACCTCACATGCCTCTCTGAGATGAAAGACTTTGGAGGAGTTTGAACAGAAGACTGGTGTCATTTTCGCTATTTTCATAGGCGTCCCCTGACCGCTGTGTGAAGAGTAGGCTATGGCACGGGGCCCGAAGTGGGGACACTGGGAATCTACTGCAGTGGTCCAGATGAGAAAAGGAGGGCGTGGGAGGGATCAGCCGTCAGAATGTATTTGGAGGACAGAAGCAATATGATGAGCGGACAGACTGCCTGTCAGAAGAGGCCTGGGAAACAGGGGTGAAGGGCAACTCCATGACTTTGGATTGGCCCACCCAGAAGAATGGACGTGTTGAGCCAGGGATCCTAAAGATGGAGCAGGTTCTTTGGCCAGAGTCCCATTTGGGGTTTGTGAGGTCTGCGGACGCTGGCGGGGAGTTTTGAGTGTCCAGGGAAAGGTGTTGTCTAAGACGTAAGTTTGGGGATCATTCACCTCTAAGTGATTTAAAGAGACAGAATGGTCTGTGGTGAGTGTGAAACTATACATGGAAAGAAAACAAGGGAGGAAGTCCTGAGACCGGAGGTCAAGAAGACCTGACTGGGGCTTCACATCTCCTGGGGGATCTTCTTGGAGAGAACACGAGAACGTGAGGTCCTCATCTGGCTGGCAGATGTTGGTGTGAGGTGTGAAGCTTACCCAAGGGCCCCATCCTTTCCATCAGTGAGCCAATCGAAACCCGTCTTGATGCCTTCTCCCCAGCTCCACCATCCAATCAGCTGCCGTCCCCCCAGCTCCGCCATCCAATCAGCTGCCGTTCCCCCAGCTCCGCTATCCAATCAGCGGTTGCAGCGGGAATGCCATCACTCCTCTACAGAGCCGCGACCAGGACACCTGTGTGCGGCACCTTTATATGGCCTTAACCTTGAGTAACTGAGGGAATGGTTGGACAAATGGCCGAACCTTGGTTTTGCTGTCTCCTCGCCACGTGGCTTTGGGCAAGTCTCCCAACATGTCCACGAATGTCACAGGCTTGTTTTGACGACTGACTAGGATATGCATGGAGAGGCTGCCGCTGAGCCCAGAAAGTGAAATGCAATGATAGTTTACACTACGTGCCAGATGCACTCTTTATACATCCACATACTTATCCCAACAACCCTCTGAAGCGGGTATTGCTCCTTTCTACTTTATAGCTAAGGTTAGGTAAATTTGGCTGTTAGCTCCAGTAGCCTGGCGGGAGGAATTAATCCTTTAACCACTGCGCCAGACCATTGCTCCAGAATGCTTCAAACGTTTCTTTCCCCCCCTATTTGTGAGTCATTTAATTATCTGGCTCTAGCTTGGGAGTCACGGTGTTTCACTCTCCCTTGTCACTGAGTTGCATTCATTATCTGACCCCAGAACAACTTCTGTTCTCTTTCTGTTCAGACGGGCAGTTCTGTGCGGTGGCAAGTAAAGAAAAAAATCAAATGTACTGGAAGACAAGCAGTAAAGGCCTCCTGGCAGCCTCCGAGGCTGGGCGCCTAGTCATGGAGCTCAGGAGACAAGCCATGCTGCAGCTACACGTTTCTCCTACCGTAGCTGGGAACTGACCAGGAGGGAACTTTCTGGTTTTGGAAAGCCATGAAAGTCGGAACAGAATGAAGGATCGTGTTTTGGGATGCTAGAAGTCCTCTGCATGCATGTGTTTGTAAGCGTGTGTGTGTGTGTGTGTGTGTGTGTGTGTGTGTGTGTGTGTGTGTGTGTGTGTAATTGAAGGTGGGGTGTGGATGCACACGTGCAGGATGTTTAGCACAAAGAGACGAGCTGGGTAAATTTTCTGGTTTCTGCATCTTCAAATCATCATCAAGCTGATGGCACAGAGCAGGAAAACAATCTCTAAAGAGAAAATAAAGGCACGCTCCTCACGAAACAGGACTGCCATATTTAGCCAATAAAAACACAGGACACCTAGTTAAACCTGAATTTCAGATGAGTAGCACATAATTTTTTAGTAAGCACACATTCTGTGCATCATTCTGGACACCCTACCTTCCCCCATCCCCACCACACACCATTGTTACCTGCAATTCAGATTTTACAGACCATGCCGTGTTTGATCCACAAACTCACCATGAAAAAAATGGGTTTACCTGCTGTCCTTAAAGCAACCTAAAACCTACACACCACATTTGGTTTTAAAAAGATCTTATTTTCTTTTTGGACTTGTTCTTTTTTTTTTTTTCAGGAATCCCCCTAGTCACTAGAGAATGTCGTCTGTGAAATGAGGAAGTGGTCACAGGAGCCCTCTGCTGTTTCCTGCAGACTTCATGTCTGTAAAGTACCATGGCACAGGCCCCTTCAGAACACTGTGCTCTCCAGGAGAAAAACCAATTAAGAATGCTTTCAAAGGATTGCTCAGAGCAGGCTTTAGTAGCCAACACGTCTCCCGGCCTGTCCAGTTTCTTCTTTCCTGTCTACCTTGCACAGTGATAGAATCCTTCCTAACACACAGGTAGCTGAGAAGTCTCTGGAAGGGATGATAGGCCGATGGGAAAGCACAGGAGAAAATGTCCCACAGGCCCCGGTGGGAGGTGACCCACAGACTGCCAGAGGAAGTGCCATCGTCCTTGTCATCAGAACAAAGGAGGACGGGAGTGATGCTCGGGCTCTCTCAAGTGTTCACAATGTGTCACTCTGGACCAGCTGGCCTTATCAGTCCGCAACAAGTTTGAAGTACCGGGGCCTGCGTCACGGAGCCATTGTTAGGACTAAATAGCGTCATCAGTAAGACCTTGATCAATGTTAGTCATTATTGTCACCTGGGGCTCTTTCTCCTAACAAGCCCAGCTGTAATTTTTATAAATAACCTCTCCCGATGGTGACTGGAGTGCGTATTCACAGAACAGCATGTAAACCAGAAAACCAGAATGAAAAAAATTAAAAAGAAACCCTCCATCTTTCCTTACCTCTTATTTTGTGTCAGTAAAGACCACCCACCTGCCAGGCTTTTAGAATCACAGATTGCTGGCCCCCAGTCACATCTAATAAATCAGAACCTCCAGGAGTAGAGCTAATATACCTGCATTTTTTTTTTAAACAAAAGCATTTGTCTTAGTTACAGTTTTATTGCTGTGAAGAGACACTATGGCCACGGCAACTCTTCAAAAGGAAAAACATTTAATGGGCTGGCAGCTCACAGTTTCAGAGGTTCAGTCCATTATCATCATGGCAGGGAGCATGGTGGCATGCAGGCAGACATGGTGCTTGGAGAAGTAACTGAGTTTTGCATCCTGGTCTGTAGGGAGCAGGAAGAGAGAGAGAGACCCTGGGCCTGGCAAGAGCTTGAAACCGCAAAGCCCACCCCCAGTGACACACTTCCCCCAACAAGGCCACACCTCCTATTCGTTATAATCTTGTCAAATAGTTCCACTTCCTGGTGACTACATGAGCCTATGGGATCCATTCTTATTCAAACCACCACCACTTTCCAGAACATTCTCTAGATAACTGTGTTTAAGGAACCCTGACACTCCTTTGTGTGCTCTGTTTCTCATATACTTTAAAAAGTTGGATAGGATTGTACGTTCGGTTTGTTACTTGCTTTGGCCAAGCTGAGAGATCTTAGATCATCTGTCGTCCTCCTCCTCCTCCTCCTCCTCCTCCTCCTCCTCCTCCTCCTTCTTTTTGAGACAGGGTTTCTCTGAGTAGCCTTGGCTAGCCTAGAACTCACTCTGTAGACCAGGCTAGCCTTGGACTCAGAGATCCACCTGCCTCTGCCTCCCAATGCTGGATTAAAGGCATTCGCCACCACCACCAGGCTGGATCATCCTTCTTCTACAATTTAGGTTTTCTTAAAGGCTTCATTCAGCTATGGTTTCTTCTCACCCAGCAGCCCTCTCACAAAATGAATCCAACTTACAGATGACACCACTCTTGCCCTCTTGGGCCCCTCCAGTCTGCCATGCTGGCAAAGAGAGACCCTGGTCACCATTGCGTGATTCCTTCTCTCCCCTCTGACTTCAGGGCCCCCTTTGAGGCCATGTGAGGCTCTGGGCTACTGGCTGTCATCCTGTGATTTTATTGCTAGTGTTAGAAATTCCCCCCGCGCCCCACCCTGCAGTGGACGTGCCAGTGGGGGGGTGTTGTACATTTTCTTTCCTGAAATATTAATTTGACATATAACACCATTTTTCATTTAGTGCTCAGCTGACCGTGATAGTTATTTCAGCTCAAAACAATCTTCAAGGACTCTAGGGGGAAATGTCCTTGGCTGGCCAACTGACATTTTAGGAAAATAAAATGGCAGTGAAATGCTATAAAAAAAAAACAAAACTCCACAGAGGTGGCTGTCTCCAGTTACTGAGTAATGAGAATGGATATGGAGTGAACAAGGATCTTAAACCAATTAGGAAACCAATACACGTGTGTGTGTGTGTGTGTGTGTGTGTGTGTGTGTGTGTGTGTGTGTGTGTGCTGGGACAGGGGTGGGGTGGGTGGGTGGATAGCTCAGTTGCACGAAACCCTGTTCTCAATCCCCATCAACCAAGTATAGTGCCTATAATTCTACCACTTAGGAGGTAGGGGCAGGAGGATCAGAAGTTCAACGTGAGTTCAAGACACCCTGGGCTACATATGTGAAACCCTGTGTAAAAAAAAAAAAAAAAAAACTACTGTCTATGAACTTGCTGAGATAAATACAGTAGGGGAGGGTTTCATGTAGCCCCACACACCTCCTGGTGTTCCCCTGGGTTGGCACTCTATCCAACTGCAGAACGGAAGCTCAGGGGACCGCGTTATTGGAAAACTTCAAACCCTTGTGGATCAGGCATTTCTCAAATGACTCCTTAGGGAAAATGTCCCTTTGGGACTAGCAAGCAGCAGCAGGAATGTCAGATTACCGCTCCTCTTTGAGGAAGCCGGAGGGGCAGGTCTGCACCCCTGAAGTATTTGTGTAGGTGTCCCAGCCGGGCTGACCAAAGGGACCGTACCGAGGGCTGCCTACTGCTTGGCATTTGCTGGACCCTGAGGGCAGAGCAGAGCTGCTGAAGAAGCCCGAGCTGTTCCATGAATGAACAGATGATTCACTGAGCAGCAGATTTTAATGAAGGTAGTTTCTAATTACTGAGGGCTGGCGTGCCAGGCACTCCAAGGTTGAGTGAGGAAGCATGGGAGGACAGCCTCTCCACTCTGGGGAGAGTAAATATTTGGAATGGTGCTGGCTGAATAGCCTTCTGGTGAGGAGTGAAAGGGATGGGGATGATTAGCTAGACAAAGCCCGTGGAATTAGGACGTGCTGGTCTGAATTCCACTCACCACAAGTCTTAGGAAGAGGAGTTTTAAATATGTGGACATTTTATTGTAATAGGGATATGTGTGGAACACTGGCTCCGGATGCCCCATGAATGATCAAATCCTTTTGTAAGTAATATATTTACATAGAATATGTGCACATCCTCCCCATCCTTATTATTATTATTATTATTATTATTATTATTATTATTATTATCATTATTATTGCATGTGTGTCTCTATGTGTGTGTACACATGCATGTTTGTGTGTGTGTGTTTAAATTCAAGTGCACGTGAGTGTGGAGGGCAGCTTTGGATGTCATGCCTCAGTTGCCCTGCCTGTTTAATGTATTTGATAGGGTCTTCCACCAGCCTGGAACTTAGCAAGGAGGCTAGGCTGGCTAGCTGCAGGGATTTGCCTGCCGCCTCTCCGGCTCTTGGGATTACAAGCATTCACCGGCCACTCTGGCTTTCTCTCTTCCTTCCGTGGTTTTGGGGGCTAAGCTCAGGTCCTTGTTCTTGTACAGGAAGCACGTAACCAGCTGAGCAGTCTCTGGTCCCTAATATATATAATAATAATATATATAGTTGTTATTATTACCATTTGAAACAGAGTTACTTTATGTAGCCTTGATTGGCTTGTAACTCTCTGAATGGACCAGGCTGGCCTGGAACTTGCAGCAGTCCCCCTGTTTCAGCCTCTATGGTGTGACTCACCACCTCAGCCCTTCCTATACTTCAGATTAATGATAGCACCCATACAGTGCTATAATTGGTGTAAAAGCCATGTGAGTGGTAGGTATATTGCTTGTTTAGGATCTAATAGCAAGGAAAAGGGCTTTCCATACTCAGTACACACGCAGCTTCCTTTTCTGGAAGTGTTTTCAATCCAACATTGGTTGACTCTTGACCATGGATACTGAGGACATCAGAACCAGCTGTGCTCACACAGATGTTCAAGTTGCCCACTTAACTCATTGTTTGCCATCTAGAAACCCTAGTTTATTTCTTGTATAATGGCGTGAGGTGTCCACTTCATGGGTGGGAGGGGGGCGACTAAATCAGATAATCATATGCACAGTCTGTAAATATAGTACTGGTGTGGTGGTATTTTACTTGTACTGAAATGTGATTTTAATTGTATGTTAATAAATAAAGTTGCCTGGGGGTCAGAGCTATTAGAGCCATAGCAAGTGTGTGGCGGCGGTGGCGCACGCTTTTAAGGACCTGGAGGGCGGTACATACAGGCAGTGACGAGGCAGTCATGTGTTTGGGTTTACAACCAATGAGAAGGCAGAACAGCTAGACTATATAAAGACATATACACAGGAAGTAGGTCCCTTTTCGGAGAGCTCTCTTGACTGAAGAGGATCGCTGAAGCAGGAAGGGTGAGGCTCTTAGCTCTGACCTCTTGGCTTTCTTCTCTGAATCGGCTCTGTGTTTCTTATTTAATAAGACGGTTGGTTACATCTACATACTGGCATGGCAAGGAGGGAGTAACTCACACAACTAGACTGACGCTTCTGGAACCATTGGCCAGAATAAATCTTCCTCCTCCTTTTTCTCCTCCTCCTCCTCCTCCTTTTTCTCCTCCTCCTCCTCCTCTTCCTCCTCCTCCTCCTCCTTCTTTTTGTGCATGTTAATTGCTACACTATTCACATTATCTAAGGAATGGATCCATGTGAGATTTTTAAAGACTATTTTATTAGCATGTGTAGCTTGAGTTTTCCTGCCTGGCCCACAGTCAGGACAAATCTCTCTCACCTGTCAGTCCCACAGCCGCTCAGACCCGACCAAGTAAACACAGAGACTTATATTGCTTACAAACTGTATGGCCGTGGCAGGCTTCTTGCTAACTGTTCTTACAGCTTAAATTAATCCATTTCTATTAATCTATACCTTGCCACATGGCTTGTGGCTTACCGGCATCTTCACATGCTGTTTCTCATCATGGTGGCTGGCAGTGTCTCTCTGACTCAGCCTTCCACTTCCCAGCTTTATTCTCCTCCTTGTCCCACCTACACTTCCTGCCTAGCCAATGGCCAATCAGTGTTTTATTTATTGACCAATCAGCAACAGATTTGCCATACAGAACATCCCACGGCAAGCATGTATCTATAATATTGTGTTTCATGATGGCACTTTCAGACATGTATGTAATGTATCTTCATCATATTTATCCCTCATCACCCTACTTTTGTCTGCCCCCCACACCTGTCAGTCCTCTTCCTAACTACCCCCTCCACTTTCACTTTCATACTTTTTTTCCTGGTGACCTCTGAGTTTCATTAAGATTGATTGTGAGAACACGGGTGAGCATTATTTACAAGAGCATGGGCACCCTAAGTAGCCACACCACTGAAGCCCATGTCTCTTCCTCACCCAGCAACTGTTAGCATCCTATAGATCCTCAGGAAGAGGCGGGGGCTCTTGAGTCTCTTCCCCTCTCCACGCCAGACCCATTTCGGGCAGGTCTTGTGCAGATAACCATTGCTGTCGTGTATTTAAGAATGCCACTGCCATGTCAGCCTGGAGACAGCTGGAGAGCCACAACACTCAACCCGATCCTCGGCTTCTGTGATATTCCCCGAGGCTTGGAGGAGGTAATATAGATGTCCTGTTTAGGGCTAAGCAGTCAGTAGTCACTTATTTCCAGCTCTTGGATGGTCAGAAGTCTGCAGTCATCACTCGCTATGGAAGACAAAAGCTTCTCTGACCAAAGCTGCCAGCGCTAGTCTATAAAAACAGGAAGGTTTTAAAAAAAATATAGAAGCACATCATTTTCTCTTTCCCTCTCCTTCATCCAGATCCTCCCATGAACCCCTCTTGCTCTTTTTCAAGCTCATGGCCTCTTTTTAATTAATTGTTGTTACGTGTGTGTGTGTGTGTGTGTGTGTGTGTGTGTGTGTGTGTGTGTCCTTAAACACATAAATACAACCTGTTTAGTTTGTATAATGTCATTTGTATGATGTTTTCTGGGATAACCATTTGATATTGGATAACCAAGTGGTATGTTCTTCCCTGTGCAGAGGGGCATTTCCCCAGGTTTCATCATCCCTTAGTTGCCTGTAGTTCTTTGTCTAGGATTGAGGCATCATGAGCTCCCCCAAACTCCCATCCACGTTAGCACATCTACCGGTGTCAACTTTGTTCAGGTCATGTTAGGCAGCCATGTTGGTGAGACTTCAAGGGTGCAGCTCCTGATATTTCCTCATCCCTAATCAAGGAAACTTCTCTTTGCCACAGACAGAGACCATTATGGAAATCCACAACAGATCAACATGCAAAGTGCTTTTTATGCAGAGGATTTTGTAGTAGTGTTCTTCTCCTTATTTCAGATAGGTCCCCTCTCTTTGGGATAAGCCATTAGAGATGTTCGTCTTGGTCTGTTCATTCCTTCATTTTTTTCATGAGGTATATTTTTGTGGATAATAACTAAAAATTCTCTGGCTATTTTTAATATCTTTTTATTTTGTTCTGTATGATATTTTCAATATAATGCCTATAATGTGAATGCATTTCTTTATATCCTGCTCAGAATTCACTATGATACCTATATATGAGGATTCATATCTTTCAGCCTTCTAGGACATTCTTAGCTAGGTGGTTTATCATCTAAGAGTTTCTTCCATCCTAGACTTGGTTAACAACCTTCCTTACAATGTCCTGTCCCTCCTGGTTCCTATAATTTGGTCATTTGATCTCAAGGTTTGATCAGACTCAGTTTGACTTTTTCGGCAAGGGTACTTTCCAGGAGGTACTGTGGGCTCCAGTCAGGAAACACATAGCATTTCTCTTTGGGATGGTGACAGCTTCTGGAGCTCATTGCTGAGGTTTCCATTCTGCTGGGGTTTGCCCAGGGGTGATGCTTAGTGTTTTGTATTCTTTCTGTCTTGCAGCTGGAAACCCTCACAGTGGGTTGACTGGGTCAAAGGGTAATACATATAGACATAAAATTTTCCAAATAACCACTCAGAGGCTTAATATTACTTATAAATGCTCAGCCAGTAGCTCAGACTTATTACTAACTAGCTCTTACACTTAAATTAACCCAGAATTCTTACCTATGTTTAGCCACATGGTTTGGTACCTTTTCTCAATATGACATGCTCATCTTGCTTCCTCTGTGTCTGGCTGGTGACTCCTGACTCTGACCTTCTCCTTCCCATCATTCTCAGTTTAGTTTTCCTCCCTAAGTTCCTGCCCAGCTACCAGCCAATCAGAATTTTATTAAACCAGTTCGAGTGACAAATCTTTATATTATACAAGAGGATCATTCCACAGCATATTCCTGGTTCCCTAGCCGAGGCATGGAGCGTTCGTGTGGTGTTCCTCTGTATGTCTCTTGTTGTACTTGAGTTTCTTGTGTGTCTCCCTCACAAGCTGGCAGCATGCTCTTGAGAAACAGTCAAGGACAGAGCATAAGGCTAAAGAAATGTCCAAGGGTACAGATGTGGGGGTGTGTGTGTGACATCTTAAGTGCCAAGACCTTACCACCGCAGTTGGGAACAAAAGGCAAATCTCCAACTACCACGACAGCCAGACTTATTCATACCCAGTTGTCATTTATGCTCAGCATTCCGTCACCCGTCTCCTTCCTTGCCCTTTAAATGTCACGTTAAATAAACTAGCATATTGTGCCATGCTATGCAGGGCTCCCAGAAAGGTACAGAATGGCTCCTCTCCAGGCTGGAGCAGTTGCCTTGGACTCTGGTCACATGGGACCTTGGACAAAGTTTACTTAAAACCAAGAGCAGACCCTGCCAACCGTGCTCAAGGCATGAGGCAGCAACACTACGTAGCAGAAGTACGCTTGCTTGGCCCCCAGTTGGAATGGAGATGTGGAAGGAGAAGCTTCTTCGTGGTGATGCTCGGCACAAAAGTCCTCTTCAGAATGGTTCTGTAGCCGGGTTCTCTGAGGTCAGTGAGCTGGCGTGGCTGAAAGGCTCTACCGACAGGGTTCTGAAACTGGAAACCTGTGGATGGAGACGCCCAGGGTTAATTCTATTCCGTTTTATTTCTAAATTTCCAAAACAAATATCGCCATTGTCTGTGTTAGTTGAGACCAGGATGGAGACTGAAGTTAAGGCACCCTATGAATAAACATTTATTGAGAACTTCCTGTATGCAGGCTGTGTGGGTGTCTATATATCCCATAACGACCTTGTTAGTAATAGAGAATGAGAGGGAATAGAATAGGGAAGAGGAGAAGAGAAGAGGGAGGTGGGCCTGGGATAAAATATAGCCCCCTCCCAAGCTTGATTATTTAGCATCTCCATCCTTACTGGCTCATCTAACTTTAATCCTCCTTAAAGTCCTGCCTCAGCATGTGGGAGAGGTTATACATCAACAGACGAATCTGGGGTCGGGGTTAGCCTTCTGAGGTCTGAACACTGGCGGATACAGTTCCCTTGTGTTGGACAGAAATGTCAGTGTTCTAGAAAATGTTTCCTAGTTGAACACGATCGCCAGAGTTAAGTGACCCTCCAGGTAAGCGGACTTCAGAAATCCAGAACTTGTCTCTAGATCCCAGGTTCTGGTACAGAACCCCAATCGTGCGCCATCCGAGGAAGAGTATTTCTTCCCCAGGACGTAGCAAGGTGAGTCGGGACCAACAGGGCCAATACCGTGTCCCTTCGTGTGGTCTGTGAGGAACTCTCAGTGAGGGGAAGGGTTCTCCTCTGTTAGTCTAGAACTTCAGGAGGAGGTGAGCTCCCTGCCGCCCTGCCCTTTCTGGTACTGCTTCTGAGGTCGCAGCTGCTAATGAGCAACGCTGGGGCTCATTTCCTCAGAGAAACAAAGTTGTCCATTCATAGCCCCCCTGCAACCCCCATCAGCCCTGCCCCTTGCATGTGCCTACCAACCAAAATGGAAAAAATTTTCGTGTTTTGTTTCTCTTTGTTTTGAAATGGAGTCTTGCTATGCAGTCCAGAATTTCCTTGCCTTGAATTTCCAATACTCCTGCCTCAGCCTCCCCGATTAGTTCTGGGATTACAGATCTGTGCCACCAACATGCCTTAGTTGGCTCTTTTTTTAATAAAATAAATTATAGTCATTGTATACGGGCACCCAAGATCAACGAATTGTTGCATTTTCAAACTCCCCATCTTATAGCAGTTTGTACAGCGTTGATCTGGATGTTTCTGTTTCGTCTCGTTTCTGGGTATTTTTAAATTTCAGATCCAGTTCCAGTTCGCTGCTGTGTTCAAACCTCTGCCCATTTTTTCCTTAAGTTTTTAAGAAAAGGGACAGATGTAATTTCTCTGGAAGGGACATACACTGTCCCGCACCACAGTGGCTTGCTGGAGAGGTGTGGCCTGGTTCCCCACATCTAGTTGGATTTTCTTAGCCTCTCAAGGTTGTGGGATGTGAAATTGTATGTGGAAAGTGCGTGTACACAGTGGCTGCCCAGGGGGCATGCCCCAGAACAGTAACTGTTAGCACTGTCTGTCCCTTTGCAGATGACTCTGGGTCCCGAATGCTAGTTCTAAACTCAAAGGCCATCAAGAGCCAGGAATTGAAGGTCTGCAGCCACTTAGTGTGGAATAATCAATGGGAAATAGAAGAGGAAATGATGATGAGCTAAAAGGGTGTCAAAATATAACATTAACTATTATAATAAAAAGAAAAGGAGGGAGGGAGAGAGAGAAGGAGGAAGGGGTGGGTGGACAGAAGGCAGGAAGGAGGAAGGAGAGAAGGATGGGGTGGGGAAGAGAAAGAGAACAAGTAGGTAACATTGTGTGTATCAGCTGGATGCCATCAGATCGCAGCCCTTACTCTGAGTTAAACGTCAATGTGTTTTAAGCGCTGACCGGGTCCCGCTGGGAAGCAATCTCAGGTCACAACCTGGAGTTTTCAATGTTAGCACCATGGGAAACTTTCAAATTTCTATCCAAAGAGCCAGGTCCCTCTAAGCGCTCAAGAGAGAACACTGATCTATCCATCACCTTGTGAATGAGAGGGTCAATTTAAAATAATCGATTAACACCCGAAGTCTAAGAGCAGCTGTGCCTTTGTGTTTTGTGGTCTCTTTGCCAGCGATACTGGATTTTGAGATAGGCAATTTTCTGGTAATTAAACTCCATGGTATTGGTTTTAAACATGAGGATATGAGTTTCTTTGTTGGAGATCCTCCAGGCTCAGGCCTGGAAGGACTGTACCATGGGGGCATGGATGAGACTCATTAATATTATTTGTAATGTCCAAACATTTATGTGTGCCCTTCAGATGGCTAGTGTTCTGGCATTTCTTCAGCAAAGGCCCAGTAAGGAGAAAGCAAGTGGTATGATTTGAGGAGGGTGATAAAGAACTCACGTCTTTGTCCCCAAATCTCTCTCCCATGGCACCTGAAATTATCATATTACTTAGACCCTTGTGGGAAGGACATTGAACACTTTTCTGAAAGAGAACTTCCCAGAAGACCCCGGAAGACACATCACATTGACCTGTTATCTCAGTGATACCTTTCCAACTGCTTCACCAAATCTCAGGAATCTTGCTTCAAAAGAAGGAGCAGGAAGAGATTCTCTCTCCCTTCCTCTCTCCCTCCCTCTCCCTCTCCTCTCCCTCTCTCCCTCCCTCTCCCTCTCCTCTCCCTCTCCCTCTCTCCCTCCCTCTCCCTCTCCTCTCCCTCTCTCCCTCCCTCTCCCTCTCCTCTCCCTCTCTCCCTCCCTCTCCCTCTCCTCTCCCTCTCTCCCTCCCTCTCCCTCTCCCCCTCCCTCTCCCTCTTCCCCTCCCTCTCCCTCTTCCCCTCTCCCCATCCCAGTCCCCCCCCTCTCTGTATGCACATGCACATATGCATGCATGCAGGTACATGTGGAGATCAGAGGGTCAGCATCCATTATCTTCCTCCATTGCTCTCCAGGTTATTTTTTGAAACAGAATCTCTTACGGAACCTGGAGCTCGCCAATTTGGCTAGACAGGCTGGCCAGAAAGGTCCAGGATCCTCTTGTGTCACCTCCCCAGGGCTGAGATTTCAGGTGTGCCAGCGCACCTGGCTTCTTACGTGGGTGCTGGGGATCTGAACTCAGGTCCTCACGCTTACATGACAAATGTTTTACCTGCTGAGACATCTCCTCTAGCACCCACGGAAGTAAGCTTGGGAGGATAGAATCCGAGGGTGACCCGTAGATGAAGCCACACATTATTTCTCCATTCTGCCATCATTTATTGAGCACCTCCTGCATGCCACTGTTGGAAGCAAGCATATAGTCCAGGGGAGGACAGTATATAAGAGCATGGATAACACAGTAGGGCATCTGTGAAGCATGGGGGCCTCATTCAGCGTCATGCCCTCCTCAGACAGGGCAGCCTGGGGAGGGAGGGAAGTTGGAAGGACCACTTCCTGGAAGAAGTGTTGGGACTAAGTCTTGAACATGGCTGGTTATCAAGAACTCCTGTTGCACTCTCCAAGGCTCCTCCATCCTTAGACCTTCCCTGTTGTATCAATGACCTTGATGCATACATCGAAGGGACATTTGTCATCAGCAGAGGGTACAAAATTAAGGGAGACAGGGATGACTTTGGACAGTGTGCCAGAATGAGGGCTCACTCAGGAAGATCTTCAAAGAGTCCCGGGGAGATGGCTCAGTGGGTAAGCGTGTTTGTCCCACCCGCATGAGGGCCTCAGTGTGGATCCTCAGGGTCCACATTAAAGCTGGGGATAGCTGTGTATGTTCCCAAGCCCAGTAAAGCAGGCGGAGACAAACAGAGCCTGGGAGCTTGCTGGCCGGCCAGCCAGCCTAGCCAGAACGGGGACCTTTACGTTTGGCAAGAAGCCCTGTCTCAAGAGAATAAGGCGGAGGGAGCATGGTAGAGGGAAGCGCCTGATATCTTCCATGGCTTCTGCATGCACACGCACCTGCACACACACACACACACACACACACACACACACACACACACACACACACACACACACACAAGGGTAGAGGAATGTGCAAAGCCCAACACAACAAAGCTGAATATAGATCCATGAAAGACCTTGTGTTTACGTTCTAAAAACAAACAAATAAACCCAAACACCAAGCATCTCCATAAGTTGGACAGAAAATGAGAGATGAAAAACAGTTTTTTCAATCTGTTTTGGCTCAGAAGTCAGCAAGCTATGGCTCATGAATTCAGCCAGTTGCCTGCTCCTTATGAACAAAGTCTTCCATCTTGTCTAAGGCTACCTTCACGCTTCATCAACAGAGCCAAGCAGTTGCAACAGAGGCCATCTGCACCACGGAGCCTACAGGCCTTTCGTGGCAGTATCTGTTCCTCCTTCCAGTCCATGGCGAGTCCAGTGTGAGTCAAGAGTTGTGACACGTGCATTCAAAGAACTACCTTAACACAAGCACAAATGCTGCCGGTCCTTTGTGAATGAATCAGTGCACGAATGGAGAACCAGGAAAAGGAAAGGATGCCTCATCCCGGCCTCTGTGGACCGGCGCCCACCAGAGTCGTAAGCTCAGTTCGTCGGATCTACTTAGGCAGGAATCCTGGCCCTTGGGCTGTGTGGAGGAGGGGTGTAAGGGGTCCTGGAACACGGGAAGAAATAAAGATGTTTAGTCCAAGGAAGCAGACTCCCAGGGAGATCAGCAAGTTTATCAGCGTCATTAACACTGACCGCCGAGTCTTATGTCGCAGGCTCCCTTTCACGTCCTCAGTCCCCGAGGATAGACAGTGTTAGGGTGCCTGGTTTGCAAATGAGGAACCCGAGGCCTAGGAGGATTCAGTTGCCCACAATCACACAACCAGTGAAATGGCAAAGCTGGGACTCAGTCCGTGCAGCCTGCCTCAAGAGCCCACATGGTTGGTTGCGTATCATTTATTGTCCGCCATCATTTGAAGGGATGTGAGTCACTCTGTTATCTCTGACTCCAACAGATGGAGCAGCAAGCAGAGGAGACAGACACACACTCTGGTTCCATGCCAAAAAAAACTCAAAATCCTTTCTAATGTCCAGAGGTAGGGTGGGTGGTTTGCGACGGGGGTTAGAAACCATGACCAGTATGTGTTCAAGTAGGAGCCAAGACACTTGGCCCAGGTTTCAGATAGATAGGTATATATATATGGTAGATAGATAGATGAGAGATAGATAGATGGTAGATAGACAGGTGGATAGATAAATAGATAGATGACAAATGATGGAAGATAGATAGATAGATAGATAGATAGATAGATAGATAGATAGATAGATAGATAGATAGATCGATAGATAGGTAAAAGATGAGAGGGAGGAAGGGAGGGAGAGATAGAATTCCAGAATGGACAAGAACAGTTGGTCTCCAAGATTCTGTCATAGTTTGAGACTTGGGTGGTTCCTAGGATGGCCTCCCAGCAGTTCGAGAGCAGAAGGCGTGGGAGGGGAGAGGAGAGAGAATATGCAGCCCCCATGGGCCAGATTGCAGTGATGCATTCCATTTCTGAGGCCCCACCCCGGAAAGTTTCCATTCCCTTACAATGATATAGACGAATTATGAATCCCCCTGTGCATTAACCCATTGGTGAAGGCAGGGCCCACAGTGTCCAATCACCTCCCAGTGACTAGAGGAGCCAGCTGGGGACCAAACCCTCAAGACATAAGTCTTTTCGCGGACACGGATAGCCAAACCGTAACCGAGGGCTGTATAATGTGAAAAGTCTCCTTTTATTTCCCCCCGTCTTTCCACCATGGTGTTTGATGTATCCCCTCGCTGTGTTGGAAATCACTTTATTACTAAAAGTTAATGGTGGCGGTTGTCGATGTAATATTCTCATTTTGTCAGATGACAATTTATGGGGCCTGATTCTCCTGCTTCAGAGAAACGGGTTCTGAGGTAAGGGGTTCCCAGATGTCCCATAAACTCCCACAGACTAATCAAGTTGCTATGACTGTGTTCCTTCACTCAGTCCCACCTGAGGGGATAAACAATAATGTCCCACTCAAAATATATGGCTGCTTCCTGGTTAGGCATTAAACAGTGAGCGTTGCCGCATTTCTGAACTTTCTATGGAGGCAAAGCTGAGCTGTAGACCAATGGTTTCTGTTTGCAGTGCTGAGGATGGAATCGAGGGCCTGGGCATGCCAGGCAGGTGCTCTGCCCCTCACCTGGATCCCCAGCTATCTTGTTTACATCTTGGAGTGCTGAAGATCCCAGCCAGAGCCTCGTGCATGGTAGGCAGGCTCAACCAACTGAGCTACATTCCCAGGCCCACCAACCATTTCTGCATATGCATTTCCCTGGGAGATAAGGTAGTGTTTGATAACAGTAAGGACTACAGCCAGTGTGCAGTAGGCTCTTAATGCATATTTGCTCAGTGTATACAATCAATTAAGATTTATTGACTTCATGGGAATGGGGGTGTTAAGATTTTTTCTGTCTCTCTCTCTTTTTTTGTTCTAATGGTAACTTGACTAGTTGATATTTTTCTTGTCAAGAAGTTTGTGCTGTCAGTAGCCAGACAAACGAAATTCTGAGGATCTCTTTGAGTGCATTGCTTTCCTGAGGGGGGCGGGGATCTTCTTCATAAGAAAAACTTATTATCTAGCCAAACGTTATGTTCCCAGGCTGCTTCAGTCCCCTAGCTATCCTTCCTTCATGGTCACACAAAGAGTTGCCAATCCGAAGAGAGCATTAATTGTTAAGTGGCTGATTCACTCCCTAGACGAGGGTACCGGCTTTTGTGTCTAAGGAGACCACTTGATTCACTGTGCACAGGGACAGAGCGTTCCCTATCTGGCTTGTTTACTGTGCTTTTTAATGAACTGCCAGGCCTCTCATGGAGGCCACGGCTCCAAAGAGGGAGATGGATGCTGGAGTTTGTCTCAGTGGTGGCTTAAGAGCTGCTTCTTCTAATTCTACACTCTCCCTCACCCATTTCTGCTCAAGGATCACTCGAGTTTCTAATGAAAACAAAAATGATAATGTAAAGCTTTCAGAGGGTAAATGGTCCCAGGGACAGGGATGTCAAGCAAAGGACTTTGCCTTATAGGTTGTGCGCTCCTGGTGCTAAATGATGCCTCACACAAAGGAGGGATGAGGATGTGGAATGGGTCCATTCATTCCTAAGGCATAGACCCTTGCCACCACGTCTCTGTACCTACATATTGTCAAACCGTGTGTGTGTGTGTGTGTGTGTGTGTGTGTGTGTGTGTGTGTGTGTGTGTGTGTGTATGTGTGTGGTCTATCCTGAGATAATATTCAGAATGTTGATCTAAAACTATAGTGGGGACACTGACCATTGAGCAGGCCAGCCGTTGAGTGGAGCAGGATGCATTTGAAGAATGCCTATGTGGTGGATGTTAACTCTTTAATTCCTTTCTCACTTGGTGTGCAGGGGGGTAGGGAAGGACGTTTTGGGGAGAGGGAGGGGGCTTTGAACAGGGACGGTTTACTAGCTGGAACAGAAGTGTTTATATACCTAAACAACAGTACAGCTGTGCTGGTACCACTGGTGTCAGTTTAATTATCAAAGCCGCCACCAGACACCGTGGAGCCGAATGCAGCCAGATTTGCCCACCCCCACCAAGTAGAAATATTATTGCTCTTTTCCCCTCCCAGGTAAATGCAATTACTGTGAAAATGTAAAACATAGTAAGTTGGGAAGGTGGTTCCTGCAGTATAGTGTTAAAAAAATGTCTCTGGACCCCCAAATAAAAATGATAGAGCTGACCCAAAACCCAAGAGCATATTCCACAGAGCAGGGGACAAGGTCTCCCAATCCCGGAAGACCTGTGGCTTGTCGGTGACCGTGGGAGAATACAGACGGAGGCAGCTAGGCTTCTGACTGCCCGCAGAATGCGGGGGTCCTCTGGAGTCCACGGGTACTCACCAGGGAACCCGGGGCCTGCCTGGGTGCAGGAGCTGTGGGTGGAAGGCTTGCTATCTCTAAAAGCAGATGAGTGGAAGGAGTTTGCAGGGGGAAAAAAGAAAAGAAAACTCAAGAAACTGAGACAGTCAAGTCCTGTTATTACCAGCCAACTGCCCGGGGGCCTTTTGTTCTGCTTGCGTAGAATTTTGATAGGTGAGGAGTGGGTCTTCCGGATCGGCAGTGCCGGCCTCAAGCACCAAGGGCTTATGGACTGGGTTCAGAGACTCAGAGGCTTATAGCTCCAAACCCCGACATCTAGAGGCTTATGGTTAAGGCTTCAGAAGCTAGAGATTTATAGCTCTGGGAGCTTTGGGAGCTTAGGTTAGAGGCTTATTTCTCTGGCTGTGACTACCAGCCGGCACTTGGCAGCCTGTGTACTCGTTGGCCCTTAGCACGAATCGGCAATAGCAACAGTCAGTGCCATATAATATTATAGTTCTCAAGCTCTGGATGTCAGGACCATCGGCCCCTAACAGCAGCTAGAATGACAGACAGGTCTTGGGGCTTAGGAGTCACGACTCCTTGGCCCTTAAGGCTTGGCAGCTCCCTGGAGCTCTCTTCCAGTGACTAGGACCCAGGCTCTCGAGTTTGGCTCGGCACGGGTCTCTGCTTTCTCCAGTTCTGGCTCTCCATCTTCTGTTGCCTTTACCTGTCATCCTTTACCACCCCAGGTGCCTCTGCTTCCCGCTGCTGCTGCAGCAGCTACAGCTGCAACCATCTCCTCCTGTGTTTTCAGCTCAGCCTACTCCACCCGTGATAAAGATCACAAATAGATCACTTAGGAGAAGCTTTCTTAAAAAATTGGACCTAATATTGCAATACCAGCAGGCAGCACCCAGGGAAGGGTCTCCCGATTGACTTGAAAAGTATGGGTGAAAACAGGGTTGTAGAGCCAGAAGGGGCGTGGCATGCAAATATATGTGGGGGAGCTGTCATTTCCACCAATCACAGTAAAGCTGTTTCACCAAGACCAATCACAAGCCTCTGATAAGAACCAATTATAAACCTGGCTTAGGCGCAGCGCCCTCTCTGTCCATTGCAATCTCCTCACCGAGCCACTAGGGGGCACCCTTCCTCTTTTGGTCCTTGTAGAAATTAAATGTAGGGTCAGGAGAGCTGTGGGAAGCAGAGGCAGGCAGGTCGCCAAGACTTGTCATGGCTCTGGTTTCGGGTGCAGGAGCAGACTGGAGCAGTCACTACTGGATCGTGACCTCCAGAAGTTGAAGCTGTGGCTTCAGCAGCCAACCTTGGTGGCCGAGGAGTTGCTTCTGGAGTCGAGCTTCCTCAAGGTATCCAAGGAGTTTTCAAGGGAGTTGAGCTTCCATGACCCAGTTGTCCAAAGAGGGGCTGTGTAGTTGTGGGCAGGCAGGAAGGAAGAGAAGGCCTCATGAGAGCGTAGAGAGCAAGAAGGTCCAGGAGAAAGCAAGCTGCTCTGTTCTACAGGTTCTCCACACGACTACCAGAAAAAAAAAGAAGTTTCCATGAAGTTAGGGAAGCTGCTGTGGATAATGCTCCCTTCTGAGGTTCCAGAGAGACGAATGTTACACAAAATAATAGTACATAGCAAGATCAAGTCCTCCAGTTATTTTAAGGGAAAAATATAGCAGAATGGCATCTGTTGAGACAATGAAATCACACCAAAACATGCCTACAGAACAGATTGAAAGCATAACCTTTTTTTTTTTTACTTTACATGTATGTACTTTAGCTATATTTATCTCCCATTTTTGTCTCTTAGTACCCCCATGTCTCCCATCTCACAGATGACCCCTCTGCTTTCGTGTGTGATTCCATGAGAGAAAACACACAATATTTATCTTCATTTCCTCATTCTGTTTTTTTTTTTAAAGAACATACCCTTATTTTATATGTGTGTGCATGCCTGTATGTATGTGCACCACATGAGTGCAGGTGACCATGGAGACCAGATGAGGGCATCAGATCCCCAGAACTGGAGCTGCAGGCAATTGTGAGCTGCCTGATGGATGTGGGTGCTGGGAACTGAATCTGGGTTCTCTGCAGGAGCAGCAAGTATTCTTAACCACGGAGCCTTCTCTCCAGTCCTCCTCCATTACGTTCTTTAAAGTTTTTAAAAAGTTTTCTCTATGTGTCTCTCAGTCTCTCTGTCTCTCTCTGTCTCCGTCTCCGTCTCCCTCTCTGTCTGTGTGTGTGTGTGTGTGTGTGTGTGTGTGTGTGTGTGTGTGTACGTGTACATACCACAGGGCATGCATGAGTGGAAGTCACAGGCTCACTTGAGAGCTCCCAGCTTCTTTGGGAACCCTCTCAGTGACAGAGGCCACTCCTCCACAGTAGCTGTCCCACTGCTGAGACTATCCCGTATTTTCTTTATCTGTTCTCTGTCAGTGTGTCCTGAGGATGACTCCATAACCTGACGATTGTGAGTCAACCTATGATAAAAAGTGGTTAGTCAAGGATCTTAACTGTATGCTGACTTACTCCTTTGAGTATACACTCTGAGTTAATCTGTTTAAAAGCAGATGAAACATAAGGTGGATGAAAAATGGAGGATTAATTTTGACCAAATTGGGGAACAATTAAATGACATATTAGAATTTAGGGTAGAATTAGGAATAAAAGAAATAAAAACTAAATTTTACCAATTAATGCTAAAAAAATTAATGCAGCAGGTAAGCCAATCAGGAAAGCAAAATGTTGAAGAGGAGGATTTTTCTAAGTCCAAAACATATTAAGAAAGAAATACAAAATTCAAGAGAAAATGGTAAAAGACAGGAAGAGATCTGACATGCTAGCAATAGAGATCTCTGAGGGCAAAACCCAAATAAATGGAACAGGGCACACAATTCGAGAAAGTTTTCCTGAAACAAGAAATAAAGGTTTGAAGTTAAGTATGAAAAGACCCTAACATCGTATGCAGTTTAGAATGTCATCTAAAACTGCCAACAAGCTGGGCAGTGGTGGTGCATGCTTTTAATCCCAGAACTCGGGAGGCAGAGGCAGGCGGATCTCTGTGAGTTCGAGGCCAGCCTGGGCTACAGAGTCAGATCCAGGACAGGCACCAAAACTACACAAGAGAAACCCTGTCTGGAAAAAACAAAAACAAAACAAAACAAAACCCAAAAAGCTTGCCAGCACATCCTCATAAACTTACATTTTTTTAAAAGAAAAACAATACCTTTTGAGTACCTAAACAAAATTAGCAAAAAATTATTAAATTATATTAACTTCAGATTTTTGAAAACAATGATTCACCCCAGAAGAAAACAGAATAACATTTAACATAGTGAAGATTCTCAAGGAAGGAAAATGAAAGCCAAGAGTTTTATATCGCATCAAACAGACTTCCGAGTATTTTAAGTATTTTATCCGGGAACAGCTGTCAATAGACAAACTGTTATTAATATGTAAGAATTGGGCTGTGCTGGCTAGATTCATGTCAGCTTGACACAAACTGTAGTCATCTGAGAGGAGGGACCCTCGATCGAGACTGAATTAGTGTTCAGAAGAAGAGCAGTGTATGGAATGTCTAAATA
The DNA here is from genome assembly GCF_007827085.1 of Peromyscus californicus insignis. NCBI lineage: Eukaryota > Metazoa > Chordata > Mammalia > Rodentia > Cricetidae > Peromyscus > Peromyscus californicus. Next base: position 12,879,388 of record NW_026294535.1, read on the forward strand.
ATCCTTCCAGGAATGCTACCATATTAAGAACCATCGATCGCTCAATCTGTTCGTTAGCCAGATCCTCGTGGTCAATCAGCTGGCGAACAAGACCCCAGGACATAGTGTGTGGGCTAGTTCAGAGCTTCCTCCACCGAGCATCACTGTTTAACGTATGGGCTACCACAGGCCCTAAATAATGAAATCAAGAACCATGGACCAGAAGCTTTGCCATCATTAGCCAAAGTAAACATTTCTATTTTATACGTTCACTCTCTCAGGTATTCTGTCATAGCGACAGAAAGTTATTAACTTACCTTTATGAATTCTTTTGATTCCCTCACTTAACTCGGATTGCTCGGATACTAGTTTTCAAGAACGGCATGTGGTTGTCTTACTTCCTCGGTTCTTCCATGCTTGAAATCCTCCGTGTGTGGCCAGTTGTAATCATTTTGGGTGATTCCTCCTTTTTGAGGGTTTTCGAGACAGGGTTTGTCTGTGTAGCTTTGAGCCTTTCCTGGAACTCACTCTGTGGTCCAGGCTCTAAGCTCTGTAGACACTATTTCCTCATCCTCTGGCACTGAGGTTATTTGAACATGTTTTTAACAGACTTGATTCGGGTCTTACCCACCCTTACCCCATAAAATATCTGACTTCTTTGCGCAGATGTCAGAGTAACAATTTTTCCATTAAAACCAGTAACAAAGCCAGGCAAAATCTTAATGTCCATTCAAAGTCTGTGTCTATTCAGAGTCTATTCAAAGTTCATCTCCATTGCCAACTTGACTGGAGCTTAGAAACACCTAGGAGTTGCACCTCTGGGCATTTCTAGAGAGATTGAACTGGCCAGGGAAGATTCAGATGGGATGTGGGTGGTGCCCTCTTAAGGGATGGGGTCCTAGACCGTGTTAACAGGAAAATGAGCTGAGTACCAGCATCATCGTCTCTCTCTCTCTCTCTCTCTGCCTCCTGACCATGGATTCAATGGCCTCACGCTCCTGCCCCCAGAGCTACAGAGGCTCCTACCCTCATTCCTAACACAATGGGCCATATCTTTTTTTTTTTTTATTATACTGTGAACCAAAATAAACGCTTCTTCCCTTAATTTGCTTCTCTGTCTGGCATTCTGTCACAATGAGAAGAGTGACTATACAGCCTGTTTCTCTTGGAGTGTAGATCAATCTCTCTAGACTGAGTTCTTTCGTTTTAAGAAGATGTATCATGTGCCCGAATACATATTTTATTACATTTATTGGATCCTCTATACCAATTAAGGATACCAATTATCTGTACGTTTGATTATCTCTTGCTCCTCTCGTTACATCTTATTATATCCCCCCTAATTGCTCCACTCCTTCTCTGTCTTCCCGTTGTGCATGCCGTAATTACCTCAAAGCCTTTTATCCATGCCATTAATTCAATTTCAGTCATGTCTTCCCTGTCATTTGGCGTTCTTAATTCAAGGATTAGCTCTATTAGTGTTGTTTCAGTTTTCGATTCATATCCTTAGCTGCCAGTTCTCCCATCTTATCGCTGCAGCGTTGATGTCTTTACCCAGCAGAGTTTCTCCACGAGGACTCCCTGTTTCTCAGGGCCCTGCTTCCTTAAAGACCAGTCTCTTCCCGGGTCCTGCGCTGTTCTTCCTCCCTCTCCATCCTTTTTACCATCCTGTATCCACATGGTCACCCTGTAAGTCCTTGTCACGGGTCAGCCCCAGCTGGAGTGTTTTCACAGTTAATGCTGCTTGGTGATGTCTCCTTACCCTCTTCCCTCCTCGTGTTCCCACCAAACTTGGGATGAGTTTATTGTCCTCTCAGCCACGGTTTTGGTTCAATTCATTGTAAATTAGAAGAAGGAGTTTCACTCTGCCATCTTTCCCCTGAAACTTTAGGATGATCTTTCTAAGATGTGCATTTTATCCTGCTCTTTGATGTTTTTCAAATCGTCTTTAGAAAACAGGTCTAAAATGCCTTTTTAAAAGTCTGACCTTATGCCTGTGGTACTTTGTTATCTGACCCCCTTCCTTCCTAAGCTTCAGGTCTCTCATCATTCTCTACCTTATTTACTCAGTGATCACAGGAGTTTTTTTGCTGATCTTGGATCTGACCTCAGAACCCTCCCCTCCAGAGGCCTGTAGACGGCCTAGGGGCTGTAGTTAAATCCACCCTTAGTTCCAGCATTTTCCTCTCTGGAAAGCTTGGCTGGAGCACTCCCCTATCCCCTTCCTTCTCTCATGTTCTTCAGGTTTCTTTCCCCTGTGCTTTTCTGTGAGCATTTATCACACTGAGCTGTAACTGCCTTTTATGGTGTGAGGTAGTGGATACTGGAGCCCCGTCTACCTGAGTCCAGGACTTCTCTCGCCATTGCTGTCTGTGTGACTTTGGATGACATCATGCAACCATCTGTCCCCCTGATGGGGATTCATAGTCAATGTGTGCAAAGCTCGGTTGAGCACATGCTCAGTAACTGCTACTTATTGTTCATTAAAAGGCCCTATGAATGATGGCCATAATGGCCCCATAGACTACTGTTCCAGATTGACCACTTGGGAGCTATCCATGGTGCTAAACCCTGCTTCCCACCACTGGACGGTGCTCGCACATCTGGTCACATGCCTTAGTTCCATGTAGAGCAAATCCGTGATTATAACTTTCCAGATGTGGTAACGAGCTTGCAACCGTTTCTCCCTTCTCGCAATCACCATGCTGATTTTGTCTTGGTTTCCTCATGAACTCTAAGCTGTGTGACTAAGTTCAGGCTCCCAACTTGTCTGCCCATCACTGGACCGTTTAATCTCCCACAATCACATTACTGTCCCCTAGGTCTTTATATCAGTTCATATCTCTACTTACAACTCATGGAGAGAATTTCAGAAAGGGTAGAAAGAACTCAAATGGCCACGTGAGGGGTTGGTTAAGTAATTGTCAATGTGGTATGTATAGTGAGCAGCCAATAAAGGTAGCCTAGAAATCCACGGCTTGAGAGACTATAGTAAGGTTTGAACATCTTTCATTCATTTATTGAACATGTATGGAGGGCACCTCTTTTGTAATCGTTCCTGGAGATGTGAGAATTATTAGCATAATTCTTCCTTTGAAGATGCTCAGAGCCAGCAGGAGAGAGCGGCCTGAAACAGACTGCAAAAGACACACATTTCAAAGACTAGAAAGAAGTATGTATTGGTTACTCTTAATTTTACTGCAATAAAATACCCTAGCAGAAGCACTTGAAGGAAGAAAGGGTTCATCTCGGCTCACAGCTTGAGGGTACACTCCGTCATGGCAGGGACGTTGTGACAGCACACATGTGAGGTGGTTGGTTACAGTGCACCCACACTCAGGAAGCAGAGTGATGAGCACCAGCACGCAGCTTGCTTTCTCCTTCTTATTTAACCCAGAACCCCAGCCCACGGGATGGTGCCACCCACATTTAAGGTGGGGCTTTCGAGCTCAGTTAACCTAATGTAGATACTCCCTCACAAGCATGGCTAGGCTTGTATCCTAGGTAATTCTAGATCTTACGATGTTAAGAACCAGTCTTAGTGATGACAGAGTATGAAAATCAGTATAGATAGCATTTGGGAGGCGTATACGTGAATCTTGTCTTTTAAAATAGCAGTTAAGTGATGAGCACGGGCACAGACCTTAGTGGGGGATCAAACTTCTCTGATACATATTCCACCTGATCCAAGTTCCCTCTTCGCCACACCACCATTACTTCTTCAGCCCCCTCTTCCCAGAAAGGCCAGCCCCTGACTGTGGCTCAGAAAAACTGAATAAACTCTTCGAAAGGGCAAGAGGAAGAGAAATAGCATAGTGACATGCAGATCTTCAAGAGCAAAAGAAATGGTCCAGAGGATCTGTGAGTGGCTGTAATACTATAGGAAAGAAAGCAGAGGGGCCATATGCAATGACCCCGTGATGAGGATTCCTAGGCACTCATAAGCCAGGTTGCCTCTCCTATCATCTGTCTCAGCTTCTAAGATATCTGGTCTCTATGTCACCCCCCACCCAGGCGATTCCTCATTCCATAGGCAGACTATTCTTCACACATCCAATTCTAATCTCTTATTCTTTTCGAGCTAAGCACTGATCTTTCTCAAAAAGCCTTTTTTAGATAACCCCATATACTATGTTAGTATAATTACTCAACAATCAGTTTGATTGACTCATATTTCACCACTTTGAAGAAATTACACAGAGAAACCTAAGCATGTAACACATTAATGTCCATCTCTCATTGGGTAATCCTTTGGGATCTAGAGTCAGATTTGGGTTTAGATGTGTTCAAGATACATGTGGCTGCATGTGACTGAGAATGGCTATGAATGTTTTCCAATAAAAAAAAATCATAAGCTTACCTAAAAGACTGAGCTTTTTGCAACTTACTCTAAACTTTGTGGATGACAAGGTTGCATCACAGTGTCAAAAAGTTGGATACAGCTGGTAGAGCTATGTCAGCTACTAGCCATAAGACATTGTTACTTATTAGCCATGCAAGCTCTTAAAAGTTGATAGATCTTATTTGCCTAAAATATCGTATGTCCCATAAGGAACAGATATTGCCAACTATCTTGTAGGGTTTGGAGAAAATGATGACATAGACACTTATGTTCACTAGTGTCTAGAATATACAAAATGCTTTGTGCTAAATATTTACCAGAAAATTTTATCCATCTCAAGGAAATATGGATTGATTCAACCAATGCATCCACATCCTCCATAGTATTAAACAGATACTTTCTGGATGATAAGGGTTGTGGTAGTTTGAATGTATTTGGTCCCCATAGTCTCATAGGGAATGGCATTATTAGGAGGTGTAGATTTGTTTGTGTGGGTGTGGCCTTGTTGGAGGAAGTGTGTCACTGTGGGGGTGGGCTTTGAGGTTTCCTATGCTTGGAATATGGCCCAGTGAGTCGGTTGACTTCCTGTTGCCCACAAGATATAGCACTCTCAGCTCCAGCACCGCATCTGCCTGCAGGCCACCGTGCTCCCCTCCATGATGATAATGGACTGAACCTCTGAAACTGTAGGTGAGCCCCCTCAATTAAATGTTTTCCTTATAAGAGTTGCCATGGTCATGGTGCCTCTTCACAGCAATAGAAACCCTAAGACAATGGACAATTTCTATTTCTAAGATTTTGATATTTAATTATGTGTGTGCATGTGTGCCTGTGTGTGGGTATGTGCATGTGAATGCAGGTGCCTGTGGAGGCCAGAAGAGGGCGCAGGATTCTCTGCAGCTGGAGTTTTAGGAGGTTTTAAGTTTTCTAGTGTGGGTGCTGAAAATGAACTCAGGTTCTCTGCAAGGGCAGCAAATGCTCTTAACCTCTGAGTCATCTCTCCAGCCCTATTAAATATTGGCTAATTATCTCCAAACAGCAGAACAATTTGTTTATCTTTTACTCTTTATGTGAGATTGCAAACTGGTGTGATCTGCTCAGTTTTGTATCAGATTCCTGTCCACATTACTATTTAAAATAGTTAGACTTACCTCCCAAAGCTAGTACACATCTTATACTGTTGAGGACAGAGGTTTATGGCTTCAGCCTGAAAAGGGAGAAAAATGACTTACTGTTTGTGTCCAGTGGTGATGTTATACAATTAAGAGAGATGAGCAAAAGGTAAAACGTTGTTTTTTAGTATTAGATGGTTTTCAAGGAAACAAATACTAAGTCTGAGTTCAGAAGGGTACCAGGAACATGACAGTTTGAAACAGAGGCGACTCTACCATCAAAACACCCAAGACTCTGTAAACACAGGACCAACCCATAGGCCTCCACTCCACACTGCCTCTGCAAAGGGAAATGCTGACTCAGTGTAGCTTCATTATTTTAATAATTATTTTTCTAGTTGGTTGTACAAAATAATTGACTCTATTATGACATTTCTTACACACACACACACACACACACACACACACACACACACATCATTGCACTTTGCTGATGTTTACTCTTCCACATATTGGTCTATTTTCTTCTCCAAACAGAGTCCTCTATTCTGCCCTAAAGCTTCTCATTTATTATTAATTAACACACATATGTATATGTAATGGAATATGTATATTCTATTATAGAATATTCTATATTCTAGATCTACCTATGAGAGCACAATCATTCAATATTTTGAAATTGGTTCTTCAAATTAGTTAATGGTAACAATGGAAACATGAAAATTTCTATAGATGTGTTCTATTAGCAGCTGTTGTAATGGTATTTATTTGATAGACCTGAATAATTGTGATGGTTTCTGAAGAAAGCATAAAAATTATTCAGGCTAAGAAACATACAGTAAAAACTTCAAGACAATGAAAATCATGGAGAAAGGTACCAGTAGGTGAAAAGCCCGCCCACAGTCAGGGGTTGGCAGAAAATTGTGAAAATGGTCGTTATAAAAAAATAATCCGCTGGGCAGTGGTGGTGCACGCTCTTAATCCCAGCACTCGGGAGACAGAGGCAGGTGGATCTCTGTGAGTTTGAGGCCAGCCTGGTCTACAAAGCAAGTTCCAGGACAGCCAGGGCTGTTAGACAGATTACCCTGTCTTGAAAAAACAAAACAAAACAAATAATCTATAGATTCAATATGATCCATATTAGAATTCTAATTATATTCTTCACAGAACTAGGAAAAAATTAATAAATTCATATTTATTATGAATTCAAATATCACAAAAGATTCTGAATAGCTGAAAGAATCCTGAGCAGAAGACAATGTTGGATATAACACTACCTGACCTCAAACTGGACTACAGAACCATGGTAGCAAAAGTCATGGCTCTGTTGCAAAAAGATATGTACACCAATGGGATAGAGGACCTAGAAATAAACACACAGAGGTCCAGTCACCTAATTTTCTACAAATGTGTCAAAATATACATTGGACAGAAGGCGACCTCTTTAACAGCAGTGCCAGGAAAACTGGATATCTATCTTGCAAAGCAATCATTTCCAAAGGATCAGAGACCTTATAGTTGCTTGAAAGAGTTGTCCCATTTGAACATCAGTTCCCAGTTGGTGGTTTAAGGGGTATGGCCTTGCTGGAGGAGGTATGTCACTGTGGGCAGAATTTGAAGGTTCTGGCCACTTCCAGTTTGCCCTTTCTGCTTTGTGCTCATGGTTCCAAGATGTGAGCTCCAGCTTCTCCAGTCACCGCGCCTGCGTCCTGCTGCCCCCCACTCCACCGTCGTGGCCTCTAACCCCCTGGAACCATACACCCGAATAAACTCCTACATAAATTGCCTTGGCCCTAGCGCTTTACCACAGTGGTAGAAAAGTAACTAATATAGATTTTAATATGAGAGTTGGGACCTGGAAACTGCTAGAGCAGAACACAAGGGAAACATTTCAAGATACAGATGTAGGCAAGGACATTCTAAAGAGAACGCCAATAGCTCCGGAAACCATTCCAACAATTCACAAATAGGATTACAGGAAACTGACAATTTTCTGCAGAACAAAGAAAACTATCACCAGAGTAAAGTGACAACCTAGAGAAGCCGGGGGTGGGGTGGGGGAGGGGAATAATCTCTGTTAGCCATACAGCAGACATGAGATTAATACCTAGAATATATAAAGAACTTAAAAAAATTAAGCATCAAAAATCATTCAACCAATGAACAGGTTAAAGAACTCGGTAGACATTTCTCCAAAGAAGAAACACAGCTGTACAATAAACATTTGAAAAAACACTCAAAATCATTAGCCATTGGGGAAATACTAATTTAAATTGCCTTGAGAGTCGAAAATCTCACCCCAGTCAGAGTGACCAACGTTGGAAAACAAATGATGAGTGTTGGTGAAAGACATCAGGAAGAAGAACTCTTCTTCACTGATGGTTGGAAGTCCGAGTGGAGGTAATCTAAGAAGAATTAACATATGAGCTCGCTATCCCACTCTAGGGTATACATATAAGGACTCCCTGTCAACATACCACAGAGACACTTGCACACTCATGTTTACTGCTACACAATCCACAGTAGATAAGAAATAGAACAAGCCTAGATGCCCATCAACACATGAGTGGACCCAGAAAATGAAGTACACACACACCGTGGAATTTTATTTAGCCATAAAGAAAAATGAACTGGGTGTGGTGGCACACACCTTCAACCCCAGCACTGGGAGGCAGAGACAGAGGCAATAATCTTTGCACTGTGAGTGCAAGGCCAGCCTGGGCTACATAATGAGTCCCCGGCCAGCCAATGCTACAGTGGGATCCCGTCTCAAAAAAAAAAAATCAGATGTAGGAAAATAGAGGTAAGTAGAAATGATATCACACTAAAATATTTAGAAAGATATATACCACATTTTTATCTCACATGTAGACTCTGGATATGAATGTGTGTGTGTGTGTGTGTGTGTGTGTGTGTGTGTGTGTGTGTGTACATCACACAAGTAGAAAAGAGACTGTGAAAGGGAGAACAAGGCTGAAGGGAAGGAGGAGGGAAAGGGGGAATGGAATACATGTGATTTGAAAGCTGAAGGGGGGGACTGTTTGACCTGGAGGTGTGGTATTGTGTTCCCCCAAATACTGTGCATGCTAATAAACTTATCTGGGGTCAGAGACAGAACAGCCACAACATTAAACATAAAGGATAGGCAGTGGTAGCACACGCCTTTAATCCTAGCATTCCAGAGGCAGAAATCCATGTGTTCAAGGATACAGCCAGGCATGGTGACTCATCATGCATTTAATCTCAGAAAGCGAGCTTTTAATCCCAGGGAGTGGTGGTAGAAAGCAGAAAGGTATATAAGGTGTGAGGACCAGAAACTAGAAGCTTTTGGCTGGTTAAGCATTCAGTCTTTTGAGCAGCAGTTCAGCTGAGATTCATTCTGGATGAGGACACAGAGGCTTCCAGTCTGAGGAAACAAGACCAGCTGAGGATCCGGCGAGGTGAGATAGCTGTGGTTTGTTCTGTCTCTCTGATCTTCCGGTGTTCACCCCAATACCTGGCTCAGGTTTGATTTTTATTAATAAGACTCTCTAAGATTCATGCTACATGGAGGAGGAGAACCAGCAAAATGGGAGAAGAGGGGATATGAGAAGGTATTCAGGGAGAAAGACAAATAAAGACAAAGTACGTTGACATTTATGTTTGAAAATGCCATAATGAATCCCATTGCCTGGTATGCAAACTTAAAACACTTAAAAAATTATTCAGATAATGAATGCTTGAAGATTGCCAAAACAATTATTATCTAGCTAAAAATGATTACCTCCTGCACACTAGGGGTCTTAGTTATTGAGCAAGAAACACTACGAATTGGATTAGAGAGCTAATTGATAAAGCAGTGCACATTATTTAGGAAGAGAAGGGAGCTAGCGCCATAGGAAGCAGTGAAGGCGCGTTCAAAGAAGAGGCTTGCCCTTTGGGTGATGTTTGCTGCTGTTACAGAGGACCAAGTTCAGTTCCCAGCGGCCACATGGGGGGTACTCACGTCCCCTGTACTGTACCACAAGGACTGCTGCACACGGACAAATGTAAACTAAAAAAAAAAAAAAATTTTTTTTTTTTGGTTTTTCGAGGCAGGGTTTCTCTGTGTAGCTTTGTGCCTTTCCTGGAACTCACTTGGTAGCCCAGGCTGGCCTCGAACTCACGGAGATCGGCCTGGCTCGGCCTCCCGAGTGCTGGGCTGGAGAGATGGCTCAGCCGTTAAACGCTAGGCTCACAACCAAAAATATGTTTTTTTTTTAAAGAGGCTGTAGGATGCTTTACGAACCAACGGCATTACTATTTCATCTCCAGGTTACGACTGAGCAATGCCAATCTTGAAATTATCACACAGCAAGTCGTGAGCCTCCTTTCTGGACATCTGTTCGGTCCACGTTTTTATATAATAGATGAAGAAACGAAGTCACGGACATGAAAGTGGTTAGCCTGGCCCATTACAAGAGCTCAAATTTTCCTTCCACTTACCCCTTCCCACCATGGCACCCTTTGCACGATGCGAGCCCGGAAGCGGGTACCGCCTGGGAGTGAGTGGGCAGGCTCAGTTAAAATCTTGGCTTTACCATCGGCGGGCTGCGTGACTTGGGGTAAATTATCTACCTTCTCAGAGTATAAAGCCATAAAATCATAGTTAATGGGGCTGTTGGATTGCAAACAATAACAGATAAAGCACACGGCTCATAAGTAAGTACACTTACTGAAATTGTTATTATTTCCCCAAAGGCAAACATCAAAGAACAATTTGATGAAATTCAGATCAAAGGGAAAAAAAAAAACACCCACCGTAGGCCGATCATAAAATAAAGTAAAAAGGGAAGTAGCAGGCTTCATTAATTTCATTTCTTCATTCTCTCGCCAGACATCAGTCACTCCTCCCTTATCTTTGCTGATAAATGCCAGCGAGAGATCCAGACAAAATGGTTTTATTCATCAGATCATTAGGGTACTTAGTCTGTGTGATATGGTCTCTGTGTGCTGCTGACAGTCTATCAATGCTGGAGAATTATAACGGCACTTCTTTGACAGCAGTGATAAGCCGTGATCTGTCAGAATACGCCGCATCCAGGCAATGGGAAGGCTGCAGCATCCATCAGAGATGTTTACCCACCATGAACGAGCCTTTGCGTTCTCGCCGCTGCTGCCCCCCTGTTTACCTGCCAGGCTCTGGGAACACATGCCTCTTTGCAAGCTTTTCAAAGGGTCGTTTGACAAACAAGGCGTGTTTGTTCGCTATGGAGTTCGAGCGGCCTTGAATTCTGCACTATTTGCTTGGCTTTGCTCACTGTCGTCAAAGCAGAAGGCCAGGGTCCATCCATCCTACCCCTTGGTCTGGGAGACTTGGACCCTGCGTTTTCCTAGCTCACAGGTGTGCAGTCTTTTCAGGGTCGGAGAACTCTATGCCCTTTCACCCCTGTACCCCAAATTAGCAGCTGAGGATGACCTTGGAGTGGTTAGGAGAATTTGGGGTGGGGATGGGAGGCTGTGCGTTAAGTAGGGTTTGCAGGCCTGGAGGTAGGGACCGCCCTCTGCTGTCCCGGATGGGACCAGACCTACTAAGCTGCGCTCAGTGGTCGTTCCTCCAGCCCTGACTTGACCCTGCGTTTCCTACTCAACTTTTAGCCCTCCCCACCCCCGCCTCCTGCTAAAGGCGAATGAATTCAGGTCCAGGACTCCCCAAACACGGAACCTCTAGAGTAGGAACGGCCAGGAGCGTGGCTTTGGCGTGGGATGGGAAAACAGAGGTACTCTGGAGGTGGTGCATCGCCGCCCCCGCTCCCCGCGCGTCAGCTCTCGCGCCCGCCCCGCGCGCAGCTGGAACTTTCTCCCGCCGGGCACCCGGGGGACTCGCGGCACTGGGGACCCGCTCCTGCCCGGGGTCGGAGGAGAACTCCAGGCGGAGGCGAGCGAGGGCCGGAGCAAGACGAACCGGGTGCGCGCGGGAAACGCGGTCCCAACCATCACCACCACCACCACCACCACCACCATCACCACCACCACCACCACCGTGACCGCAAAGCCAGCCTGGCGGGCCCCGCCCGTCCAGGTCCCGGCCCCGGCGCACGCGTGTGCGGACCAGAGCGTGGAGTCCCCGCGAGCCCCGCCCGGCCCGCAGCGTGCGGAGGGTGAGTGTGCTCGCCCCGTGCGAGCGCGGGAAGGGTGGGAATGGCCGCGGGCAGGTGCCAGGGTGGCCCGGGACCCCTCCGATCGCGTCCCCACCCTTGGGGCCTGGGCCCGCGCGGCCCCCGGGAGCCAAGGAAACTTTGCGGGCGTCGGTTGGGCTTCCTCGGCGTCCCCCCAAAGGAGGCGGATGGGAACTGTAAGCCCGAGTCTGGGTCGGGGACTAGCGGTAGGGAGGGCGCGGGCTGGTGGTCCCCTCCCATCGCTCCCCTCCTCCGGAGATGCGGGGCAGGGGGCTGAGCTCAGCTCCCTGCGAATTTCCTAAGGCGACCCCGAGCTGCAGCCTCCTAGGCAGCAGGTGTAAGGGGCTCTGAGCTCACCCTGCCCATCTCCCGCCCGAGAGATGAAAATGAAAACCGGAAGACTCAACTGCAGGGGGCATCCTCGTGGCAGCCCCTGAGAGCGGGAGGGTCCCAGGACAGCCACAGCTAACTTGTCTAGGGGTGCTAATCTACACAAGGGCTTAGGTGACCAGCCCCAGTGCGCTTTTGATTCCGACTTTGGGGTGGAGGCTGCTTCAATCCAATGCAGGAATCTCAGAATTTCTAGGGGGAAAAAAAAAAACCTGAGGAAATCTTGCTAGGCACCATCCAACACTCTCCTGGAAGACCTTACCTCGGTGACCAGTTAGGTACTAAGGGAGGAATGGGTGAGCGTTTTCTGAAGATGCAAGGCTGAGAAATTACAAACAAACAAAAAGCAAAACCAGAGTGAGCCCCTTTTCTTTGGGTTGGAATTTGGGGTTGGTTTATTGTAAGGTATGTATTCACCTATTGGTTTGGTCATCTGAGTGGTTGTTTCCATGATTTCTTTCTCTTACCTGATGGGATATTTCAAAGAGAACTCTGGTCCGGTTTTTTAAATTTTTATTTTATTTTTACTGTTTAGTATTTTTGTTTGTTGTTGCTTTTGGAATGGTGCTAGAATTAGGTTGTGTGTGTGTGTGTGTGTGTGTGTGTGTGTGTGTGTGTGTGTGTGTGTGTGTGTGTGTGTCTGTCTGTCTGTCTGTCTGTGTTGGGGAGTAGAATATGTGGAGGGGATAGAGAGCAAATACAGCCAGTTCCAGTGGCCTCTGGAAATCTGTGGGTGAGCTGAGATGGAAATTTACCTGGCTTCACCTTTGGAGCAGATCCAAACCTGCTCAGGTGTTTCTGGGGCAAACGGGCTTCCAGCCAGGGTGGCGTGCCCAGCTTTGGTGTGGAGCAGCTGGCCTCAGTGGCGACACTTGCTTGAACTCCGAATTCATAGGTCAGTAACTTTTTACTGTCAGTCTCCAGAGCAACTAAGGCCCACCACAGCTGGGATGGGGTGCAGGCTTAAAGCAGGGCGTTTTAGAGGGGTCATCGACCTCTGGAGATGGAGGGTGTTGGCCAGAGTCTATTAAAATGTGAATTACATACTCCATGTCTTGAGATGAAAGAGGTAGGTGTCATCTGGAAATACAAATCCTTTGCCTCTACCTCCCTTTCAATCAACCTCTGGGGCTAGAACTCAGTCCTCTGCATTTTAACCCCTCCCCCATCATAAGAGACACATGTTAAGCACCTGCTATATCCAGGCATAGTTCTAAGCTCTAAGAGCCCAGTGGAGAACAAGATAGCCAAGAGCTTTGTTTCTGTGGAGAGAGAGAAGACACCCTATCAGGATGAAAAAAGAACTGCTTTCATTTTGTGTTCGTGCATGAAGGTGAAGGAAGGTGCCTGAGAATGTACCATGGAGAAGTTCTGCAGATGCCCGGTAACTGGGTTTCTCTAAGTGGAAGTACGTGGGCTGAATGGCTGTGTCTCTCCACTTGAAACTTAGGCTGAATTTCTAATCCTCAGGACATTGGCAGCAAGAGGAAAGACCTTTGAGAAGGGGTTGATCACGAAGACTGAGCCCTTACAAATGGTGTTAGTACCCCAAAGGCCCCAGACAATAGCCCTGCCCCGTGAGTGAGAACACAGGGGATGAAGGGAGAAGCAGCCTGGGAGCCAGAGCAAAGGCCTTTAGCAGACGCTGATCACGCCGGGGAGTTTGATCTTGGAATTCGCCTGCTTTCAGAACTGTGAGAAATAAATTTCTGTTGTTTATAAGCTAGCCCGACTGTGGTATTTTGTTGTAGTAACCTGAGGGGACCAGGCCACAAGGATGGCATGTGCCCAGCATGCTGCCAATCACAAACACCAGTAAAACTGTACGGACAAGTCGTCACTTACCTCTCCCCATGGAGCTGATGTTTGGTTATTTACTTTTGAATCCGAAATCTTTTATTTATTTATTTATTTATTTATTTATTTATTTATTTATTTATTTATTTATTTATTATTTATTTTCTGTGCAAAGCCAGGAGTTTGGAGGAAAAGGCTGCTTTAAATTTCTATTTGTGCCAGGCGGTGGTGGCGCACGCCTTTAATCCCAGCACTCGGGAGGCAGAGCCAGGCAGATCTCTGTGAGTTCGAGGCCATCCGGGACTACAGAGTGAGTTCCAGGGAAGGCGCAAAACTACACAGAGAAACCCTGTCTCGAAGAAAAAAAAAATTTCTATTTGTTAGGAGGAGTTGGAAATCAGATGTAGAAAAGGAATTAGAATGATAGCTACTATTGAGTGAATGATTTTCTTGATTCCAGACCTCTACTGTCTCCATTTTCATAACAACCTTTTAAGTTAAAATTTAATAGCTGATACATTTGCAAGGCATACATGCAACTACTATAAAAAGGTTTACAATTAAAATCTTCCCTTCTATCATAGTGCTCAACCAATGGGTTCCCTCCCAACGTAATTGATGCAAAGCCCAATTCTTGTGTCCTTTCCAAAATAATCTATGTATAGACAGTTACATATTCTTATGTTTTCTTTTTTTAAAATACACAAATGGAAGAATGCAAGTATACTCTTTTGCATCTTGCTTTTTCCTACTGTCTACAAGTTCAGTATTTATAGCTTTCTAAAAAAATAGTTACATAGGGCAGGTGGGGGCGGCGGCGGCGGCGGCGGCGGCGGCGGCGGCGCGCACGCCTTTAATCCCAGCACTCGGGAGGCAGAGTCAGGCAGATCTCTCTGAGTTCGAGGCCAGCCTGGTCTACAGAGCAAGATCTAGGACAGGCTCCAAGGCTACACAGAGAAACCCTGTCTCGAAAAACAAACAAACAAACAAACAAGTTACACACAGGGTGTCTTCGAATGACTACACAGCATTAGAATTGTTTCTGATATTGTTTTAATGCTGCAGTGACTAGTCTTATATACACTCATTTTTGTATGTGTGTAAGACCTTTTATGTATGATTAATTCCTGGTCAAATAACATAAACACTTGTATTTTTATAGGTTAAAAAAATAGGATAGACATTAAAAGCACTGGTTACCTGGGGTTGAATCTTTGCACTTCTTACAAGCTGTACAAGGAACCCCCTCTTCGCCTCGGCTGTCTCCTTTGCAAAATATGGAGAATAATAGTAGCTACCTAGGAGGGTTATGTGAGTAAGTTTAGTTGTATTGCATAACAACTCACCTCCAAAACTTAGTAGCTTCAAGTCATAACCATTTTGCTCAGCTCACATCTGTGGGTTGGCTCAGCTCAATGGCTCTACTCATCTGGGCTCGCCCAGGGATCTCTGTTGGAGTTTCCCATGCCTCTGTGGTCAGTCTATTGGTCCGCTGAAGGGTGGATAGTCTAGAGTGACTTTCTATGTCTGATGATTGACAGGAGAGTTAGAATTCGGGAACTTCATTTGGGTGGCAGGTGACCTCTCAGGCTCCAGGAGATGAGTTCAGACTTCTTTGAGAGGTCGTCTTAAGGTGTTATAGCTTGACTCATGGGGGTGTAGCACTTTCCAAACCTCTGCTTATGTCCATCGGCTGTTGAACAAAGCAAGTCACAAGGCCACACTCAGAATCAGCGTCACAAGGACACAGTGACAGGGTCTCATCACCACCATTTTTTAATGTACAGTTTTTTTCATAAGATATATTTTGATCACATTCTTTCCCCTCCCCCAACTCCTCTCAGATCCCCCCACCTCCATACCCACCCAGCTTCATGCTCTCTCCCCAACCTCTCTAAAACAACACAAAAACAGAATAAAAACCAAAACAAACAAGACAAAAAATACCAAAAACAAAACAAATAAAACAAAATCCCACCAAACAAACCAACACCCCATTCTGTGTTGGTGAACTACTGGTCACCACCATTCTTACAAACAGCCTTCCACAGAATGGCTCAGCAAATATTTGCACAGTACCTCGGACAATGCCTGGTGTACATTTAGTGCTATGGAAGGTTCTTTAATTCAATAAATGACAGCACAATTCTTACCAGATTGCCTCTGTAGAGATTGAACCAATTTACCATCCCGTCAATTCGAGTATGTCTGTCTCCTGGTTCTCCTTAGGAGCTGCATCTAGCTCTTTTATCCGTGGAGAGACAGACGTTCTTATTCCTGTCTTATAGATAACAGTTGGTGCTCTGACAGGCCAGAGCCGAGCAAGGCCTTGAATGGCAGACAGCCTGGTTCCAGAGTGCAGGGCGAGCTTTGCTGCACGAGACCGCCTCCTCCTTCATGCCCATCATTTCTGCTTCCTGTTTGGATCTGAGTGGCTCGTCAGACTTTTGAAGTCCTTGGCAGTAGTTTTGATTTCTACCTGGCCTGCTGGAATCAAAGCGAAGTGTCCCCAAAGACAGTGGGTTCTTTCATGGCTGACGGGTAGTACTAAAGGGCCACTTGCCACTTGCCATCTTTTAAGTTGAGAAGCTTGACGCCGGACCTCGTTTTGTTTATACTTTCTTCCTTTGTATTTGCCATATCCTTGTGTTTCAGTTTCTCCGTCACAACCCAGGGATCTATTCCCCTAAAGAGAAAGATGGGAAGGTGGGATATTTCTCAGTGATTCAGGGCTTGATCTGGGGACACTAACTGCTTGGGTTCAAATCCTGTGTGCTAGCTATGAAGTGTCAGTCTGTGGCTAAGGGTTTTCCGGCCTGAGTGGTAAGCTGTGGTAAATACTTAAGTGTTTAATACTATGTTGCAAATCCCTTCCACTTCTGTCAACTCTGTTCTGTTTCACACCTGCTTTGCCCCAAACCTGTTTCTACATCCCTAGATACACCGAGTAATAAGAATAGCTAATGTTGCCGACCGGTGGTGGCGCACACCTTTAATCCCAGCACTCGGGAGGCAGAGCCAGGCGGATCTCTGTGAGTTCGAGGGCAGCCTGGTCTACAGAGCGAGATCCAGGAAAGGCTCCAAAACTACACAGAGAAACCCTGTCTCAAAAAACAAACAAACAAACAAACAAACAAACAAAAGAATAGCTAATGTTTGCTGTTATACCAATCACTCAACGCATAACTAATCACTTAATTCTCACAACAAAACTGTGAACTAGGTACTATATTCTGTTCTCGTTTTCAGACGAGGAACCTAGCTATTGGACGGCTAAGTAGTTTGCCTAGCACACTCAGGCTAGTAAATGATGCAACCTGGATGTAAAGGAAGCGTTTTGGCACCGAAGTCTGTGCTCTTAATGTTTATGCTACAAGCAAACCCTGTGCTGGATGCTCGGTGACGGGAGTTGAGTCCCGTGCTCCAGGGAAGCTGCTGGGGCCTCACAGGCAGCCTCCATCCTTGGCAACAGTTGGATGCAGCCAGCTGTGATGTAGACGGAAAGTCACGGCAGGCAGAAAATATAAAATTCCAGTCTCTTTGCCAAAAGCCTTTCCAATCCAATCATCACAGTTCTAGCAAGATCTCAGCCATTGTGCGTCCCGTGCCACTGAGGCGAGACACTATTGAAAACACGGATGGGGCGTTTTTTATTTATTTTTATTTTTTTAATGTGAAAAAAAAAAAAACAATCTGGCTAGCTTTGAGTCTTGCCACCTCTTGTTTCTGTCAAGGAACCACCCTGGTGGCCTGTCACACTATTTGCCAGAGCAGCAGGTGTATAAAATACAAATGCTGATATAATCTGACTTTCTGAATTTAAAACTGTGTGTGCGTTCGAGCTGAAGGAAGAAGGCGAGGAGGCCATTTCATAGGCGCTGTTTCATGCAGGCCAGATTTCATGCGATAACGCTCATCACACACCCGGAGTTGAGACTTGTTCCCTCGTTACATTCCTGGAGTTTGTCCTGAGTGAACAGCTCTGCGTGGTCCCCTATCTCATGGAGCTAGTAGTTTCTCCCAGAGCCAAACTGTATTATCTCTTGCGTATACTGCTGTGAAGAGAGTATACTGTGCTGGGGGCACTGAGTGGGAGCTGTTTGCTTAGTCAGGGTCGTTCCTGAAGTCCCTTCAGAATGAGGCCGACAACCAGCTGAGACTTGCAGGGTAACAGGGACAGCCAGAGGAGAAGGAAAATCCTATGCGGGTAGCGTGCACAGCCCGGGCAAAAAAGGGGAGAGAGATCGCACATTTTAAAGAGTGAGCAGCATTCAGAGTGGGCGGATAGATCAGTAGAATGAGTACAAGAGGTACGGGCAAGAATTGAGATTGGGGAAGTGGGAGGGGCCTGGTGGGGGGATATGATGTAAGACATGCTGAGAAGTGACCTTAGGGCAAGGAAAAGCCATTGAGAGGTTCTTGGCAGATTTTTGTGAATTAAGTATTTGCTTCAAAAAGTTTCTTGGAGTCGGATGGTGGTGGCGCACGCCTTTAATCCCGGGACTCGGGAGGCAAAGGCAAGTGGATCTCTGAGTGTTCGAGGCCAGCCTGGTCTACAGAGCGAGATCAAGGACAGCCAGGGGTACACAGAGAAACCCTGTCTCAAAAAAAAAAAAAGTTTCTTTGGTTGCTAGATAAAGAATGGACTTGGGGTTGGGTTAAGAGTAGAGTTGAGACGAGTGCTTAGGAGTTGTTAGGGACGCTTGTGTCACCTGCACAAGGGACGTGGTGAAGAGGTCCAACCTGGTCAAGATGCTGGCCGTGGAATGAGGAGCCTTGGTGACTTATAGGAGACAGAAAACCAGGGGAGGGATGCAGAGTGACGGTCTCCCCGGTTTCTTACTTGGCTGAAGTGGGTGCATGGCGGTGTTGTGAACAGAGAAAACAAAGGGGTCAGGCATGGGCGAATTGCTTGGAGTTTGAGAAGCCGTCAAAGCCATTTCTCGTAGCCAGGTGGGTATGGAGGTGTGCAGCTTGGGAGAGTTTTACTAAAAGTTTACTGGCGTGCAGATGATGGTTGAAGCCATTGGGGTATAGAACCCTGTGCAGAGGATGTACTTCTAAACAGTGGCTCACAGAATCTGTGGTCCATAAAAACCCTTTGTGGAGAAATGCCGATTTTTAGGCAACGCCTCCTGAATTGCTGATTCAGCAGAACCATAGCTAGATACCTGGAGAGACAGTACCGAGAAGAGATTAACACTGTGTCTAATCCACAACCCAGCCAGCTTACGCTTAGGTTTAGAACCTAAAACATCTCTGGCAGGCCTAGCCTATACTTAAAAAAAGATGGCAGCAAAATGGAGTTTTAATGTGTGAAAAAGGCCTAAGAATACTATATTGACATTGGAATGCTTGCTCTAACTTAAAAATAAACATACCAAGAGCAGACCCAGGCTTGTCCAGATGGCACCCAATGCAGTGGCCGCTGCAGCGGACTCCTGAGACTCTGGTGATGGGTGCAAACTAGGCTAAAATATCTCTCCCCAGAAATCTAGAAATGTTACACTGATTGGGATTTATAAATGAGGTCCCCAGTGCCTGCTACCGGGACCACCATCCGTGCCTCAGTGGGGGAACTGTGGGACTGTGGGAATTAAGCATGACTTCCAACAGTGTGGCCCATCACATGTCTCTCTGCCGCTAGGGTTTCAGGATCACAGCAACTACAGCCAGGCCCGTAGTGCCCAGCCTGAGCATCTGGGGCTGGTCTACACTAAGGTGGTCACAGAAGAAAACCAAGTGATTCTGGAAGAAAAGCCCACACAGAATGAGAGCTGGGAACACACAAGGAAATAACAAGACTGGTTAAAAATTAATGTGGATACGGCCAGGAGTGGGACCAGGGAGACAGTGTAGGACTCAGTGAGCAAAGACGAAAAACAGCATCCAGACCATTACTTCATTCTCTCTGTCTGCCCAGCTCTGGTTCTTTCTGCAGCTAGTCCTCAACTATACGGCACCTCTGCTGTTCATACCTTTTATTGTTTTGATCTCCCCTGCCTCCCCCTCTTCTTCCTCCTCCTCCTCTTTTTCTTCTCCAATACTCTTTCCTCTTACCGGTACACCTCCTGAAGTTCAGAGGCTGACATGGTTTATGACCTTGGGGCGCATGTCTCTATCATCTCTTCTTAGTCTACTGTGAACCGAAACTTGAACACACCCCCAAGTTTCCTTTGCCTCAATCACTGCCATTCCTATGTGTATCTCCCGACTCCATTTCCTGTCTAGGAACCTACTACAAATTTCTAGCCTCACCACGAATGCTCGCTTCCTTTCTTTTCCCTCCCATTCCTACCCACAATAATGAACATATTGGAATAAACAGTTCTAGGGGGTCCTTTTACTCCCTTCAACAGCTGATACCCACCCAGTGTCCGCCTTGCAGTCGTCAGCTACTGTGTTACCAGAGGGGGTTAAACTGCTGAATTCAGACGGTTGCTGCGGACCCTACACAGTCCATAGCAGTGGACTGGAGACGGAACCCGGTGCCCGGGACGCCAATCCAATAGAAGAACACACCACAACTGTACTACAGCCTCGTCCTTCCTGAACTCTGCACACTCCTCCACTGAAAAAAGAGCGGCAACCTCCAAAGAACAGCTCCACTGCCAACAAGAAAGAAGTCTTAATAAACAGTATGACTCCAGATGGGCAAGACCCCAGCACAAAAACAGAAGTCACATGACCGCCCAAGGCAACATGTCTCCTCCAAAGAGTACCAGGTCCATCATCATGTCACCCCAATGAAAGTGACTTAGAGGAAATTACAGGTGCAGAGTTCAAAAGAATGGATGTAGATATAGTCAAACAACTCAATCAGGAGATGCATTTTTCTAGAAGAACAAAAACCACTGTAGGGAATAAAGAAGCCAATTCATAATATGAAGTTAGAATTCAATAAAGATGTAGAAATACTGAAGAAAACCCAAACCAAGGTGATGAAAATGTGAAACACAGTAGAGCAAATAAAAAATTCAGCGGAAGCCGGGCGGTGGTGGCACATGCCTTTAATCCCGGCACTCGGGAGGCAGAGCCAGGTGGATCTCTGTGAGTTCGAGGCCAGCCTGGTCTACAGCGTGAGATCCAGAACAGGTTCCAAAACTACACAGAGAAACCCTGTCTCAAAAAACAAACAAACAAACAAACAAAATCACCAGTAATGGTCTACATGGAAGACAGAACATCAGGATGTGAAGACGAAATAGAGAAATTGGATCATTCAGTCAAGGTCAATGACAGTTTTTTAAAATGTAGCGATAGCACATGCAAGAACTTTAGGATACCATAAAAAGCTAAAGTTTACTAATGGAAGGCATAGAAAATATTTTTAGTAAAATCATAGAAAAAATTTCATCCTAGGAAAGAGAAATGTACCAGACATAAGAAACACACAGAACATCAGACAGACAGAGCCAGGAAAGAAACTCCCTGCATCATATTCCAGTTAAAACATGTTAACAGTGAGGCAGAGCAGAGGAAGTGTGTTGTAAGCTGCAAGAGAGATGGGTCAGGTCACACATAAAGGCGGGCCCATCAGAGTAACTGCTGCCTTTTTTGAAGTCTTAGAAGCTAGAATAGTTTAGAATGATGCATTTCAAATTCTGAACTGTCATAACTGCCAACCCAGTCTCATATAACTGCAAAAATCGTCTGTCATAAGTGAAGGTGAAAGAAAAACTTTCCATGATAAAAGTAGGCTAAAGGCTATGACCACCGAGCCATCCCTGCAGGGGATATTGGAGGGAACACCCTGGACCAAAGAGAAAGATACATACACCAAGGGACTACAGGAGGCACATAAGCTAAAACATCCATTAAGCAAAAGAAGAATAAGAAATCAACAGAATTATAGGAATCAATGCACACCTTTTAGTAATAACTGATATTAGTGGTCTAACTTCACTCAAAAGACATAGACCAGCAGTGGGCTTGACTGGGAAGCAGAATCATTTTTGCTGCCTCTGAGAAACACATCTCACCATCCAAGATGACCACTATCTTAATGTGGAAAACTTATCCTAAGCAAATGGAACCATAAAACAAGCAGGTGTTGCTATTCTAATATCTGTACTGCTCACACTGTTTCCTCTGCATCTCCTGGTGTCTCCGCCCTTCTTCCCAGAGTCCTCTGTGCCTGGAAATCCTGCCTAGCTATTGGCCATTCTGTTTTTTATTAAACCAATCAGAAGGACACATCTTCACAGAGTACAAAAAGATTATTCCACAACAAATAGCTAACGAAATAGACCGCAAACCAAACCTAGTCAGAAGAGATCATGAGGGTCACTTCATAATGATCAATAAGACAGTCCATCAAGAGGAAATTACAATTCTAAATGCACATACAGCAAACCCAGGCACATCTAATTTCATTTAAAATAGTACTAGATTTAGCCGGACATAGTAGCATACACCTTTAATCCCAGGCAGGTGGTTCTCCATGAGTTTGAGGTCAGTTTAGTCTACCTAATGAGTTCTAAGACAGCCAGAGCTACATAATGAGACCCTGTCTCAAGAAAGACAAAACCAAGACAAAACAAAACAAAAATAAATAAAATAGTACTAGAATTAAAGTCACACGTTAACTTCAACATAGTCGTAGTGATTTCAGGACACAATTTTAATATTAGATCAACTGGACAAAAATTTAGCAAAGAAGTATTAGAATTAGGTGCTGGAAAGATGACTCAGCAGTTAAGACTACTTGTTACCCTTGTAGGGGACTGTGATTTGATTCCTAGTACTCACATGGTGGCTCATAATCATCCATAACTCTATTCCAGGGATCTGACGTCCTCTTCTGTGGGCACCAGGCATATATGTGATGCACACACATATATTCAGGAAAAGCATTCATACATGTAAAGTAAAATCAATCTCATTTTTTAAAAAAAGTATTAGAATTAAATGACATGATAGATCAAATGGATCTAGCAAACATCTATAAAAACATGGAACACCGAAGAATACCCCTTCTTCTCAGCAGCCCATGAAACCTTCTCCAAAACAGATCACAGATTTGGACACAAAGCAAGTCTCAACAGACATAGAAACAAATCCGGGAAATGGCCTCATTCACATTAGCTTAAAGTAAAATAGTTTGGAATAAGCCTAAACAAGGATGTGAAAGATGTATACAGTGGAAACTTTAAGATACTAAAGGGAGAAATGTAGCTAGAGTTTCCCTGCCTGGCCCACGGTCAGGGCAAATCTCTCTGACCCGCCAGTCCCACAGCCGCTCAGACCCAAACAAGTAAACACAGAGACTTGCATTGCTTACAAACTGTATGGCCGTGGCAGGCTTCTTGCTAACTGTTCTTATATCTTAAATTAACCCATTTCTATTAATCTATAAGTTGCCACATGGCTCGTGGCTTACTGGTACCTTACATCTCGCTTGTCATGGTGGTGGCTGGCAGCGTCTCTCTGACTCAGCCTTCCACTTCCCACTCTTCCCCTCTCTCCTTGTCCCGCCTATACTTCCTGCCTGGCTACTGGCCAATCATTGTTTTATTTATCAACCAATCAGAGCAACACATTTAACATATAGAACATCCCACAGCAGAGAAAATGTAAAGGACTCCAGAAGATGGCAAGACTCCCGTGCTCATGGATGGTTAGGGTTAATGTAAACACGGTCATCCCATCAAAAGCAATCCACATAAAAATTCCAATACAACTTCTCACATAAATTGAACAAACGATTTTAAAATTCATGTGGAAGTATGCAAGACCCTGGAGAGTAAGAAACAATTCCAAACAATAAACTCACTGCTAGAGATAGCACCAGATCCGATTTCAAGTTAAACTACAGAATGCCACAGTAATAG
This sequence comes from Peromyscus californicus insignis, assembly GCF_007827085.1. Classification (NCBI taxonomy): domain Eukaryota; kingdom Metazoa; phylum Chordata; class Mammalia; order Rodentia; family Cricetidae; genus Peromyscus; species Peromyscus californicus. The sequence goes on from NW_026294535.1 coordinate 12,902,978, forward strand.
ACACAGCACGGCATTGGCTGGCACATGGATCAGAGGAATAAAATTCAGCCACTTGAGTTTTGACAAAGATGACAGAAATATACATTGGTGAGAAGATAGCATCTTCCACACGTGTAGTGCTGGGAAAAGTGGGTATTGAATGAGACTTGATCCTTTTCTCTCACCCTGTATACAAATCAGTTCTAAAGGAATCAAAGACCTCAGTGTTAGATCCGAAACTTCGAGAGGAAAGAGTAGGGTGTGTGCTTTAGAACTTAGGCTCGGGGAAGGGCTTTCTTAATAGACCCCAGGCATGCAGGGAAAAAAGATCAGTAGTCAACCATGGGACATCTTGAAATTAAAAAGCTTCTTCGGGACAAAGGACACTGTTGCCTGACTGAGAAGAAAGTCTGTAGAGTGGGACATGTGTAACTGACCAAGATTTCGTGTCTAGAACGCACAAAAATCTTTTTGAAAAAACTTAACATTAAGGAAGCGAACAACCCAAACTGGCTATGAAAGTGGACAGAGAATTTTCAAAAGAGGTACAAGTGGCTAAGAAATTATTTTTAGAAGTGTCCACATCCTTAGTCATCAGGGAAATGCAGATTAAAACTACTTTGAGATTTCCTTCTCCCCAGTCAGAATGGCTAAGATCAGGAGAACAAATGACCACCAATGTAAGGATGTGGGGGAAGGGGAACACTTACCTGCTGTTTGTGGGAGTGCAAACTAGTGCAGCCACAATGGAAATCAGCGTGAAGTGTCCCAGTAAGCTGAAAATAGAATCGCCATATTACCTGATCTTTATACTTCTGGGCGAATACTCAGCAGAATACTCGAGCTCATACTGTAGTGATAGCTGCACCTCCATGTTCTCTGCTGCTTTATTCACAATAGTTAGGAAATAGAAGCCTAGATGTCCATTAAGTGATGAATGGGTAATGGAAATGTGATACCCACACGCAATGGAATATCATTCAACTGTAAAGAAAAATGAAACTTGCAGGGAAATGGATGGAGTTGGGAAAAATTATGCCGAGGGAATTTACCCAGACTCAGAATGACAGACGGCACATGTTCCTCTCACTTGTGGATCCTACTTTGAATCTTCAGATCTGTGTGTGTACTGAGAATACCTGTAGAAGTCAGGAAACTAGAAAAGAGGAGGTATTTCAAGGAGGGATAGTAGAACTGGTGGTATGAGGGGTAAAGGGGGAAGTAATGGGGGAGGGGCTTAAGTGGGGAGGGAAATGAGAGGGTGTGGCAGAGGAGGAGGTGGGGAGAGGGATAATTAGTACTAAAGATGATTTGAAAAAAACCATATGGAAGCCTACTCTTGTATAAGAGTACTAAAAGATATAAAAACAAAGAGTTTAAATGGGGGTAAAAATCCCAGTAGTAGATGTGGAATATGTCCCTTCTAACTTTTTTCCTCTGAGTGGGGATCCCAGACCCTCCCACCCCCAAACAGTACAGGCCATTGCTATTGTTCCTGGTTGCCCACCGAAACTTTATGGTAAGACCCAGTTGCCAAAGATACCACAACTTTGACCACGGGATGTAGAGAGGTCAAGCTGGTACTGATCTGGAAGCTTCCTCTCTGCTGGTGAGCTTTCATAGTACTAGAAAGTGCTGTGCAGGCTACTGGAGGCAAAGTCATCAACAGTCGTACCCAACTGTGACCCCTGCAAGCCACAGTCATGACCGGCCCACCAAGGTATATCTGTCAGTGCAACAGTGCCATGGTGGTTGTGGGAGTAAACAACGACTTTCTGGTTAGATTTAAGGCTCATTCCACAGGAGAGACTCATGCCTGATTCTCAAAACCTGCCCCAAACTTGTGACTTCAAAGATCATAGGCCGAGGAGAGAACGTACTACTACTGCTGATTTGCTAAATCTTTGTGTTTATACCCGTAGATTAGTGTAGCTCTGAGCCCTCATCAGACAAGCTGCTATTTGTCATGGGCTGTGGTTAATGCAGAGACTCACAACTAGTCGAAGTACACTGAATCAGAGACTGGGAGAGCTGAGTCTTAAATGGAGCATCTATAATACACACACACACACACACACACACACGCACGCACGCACGCACGCATGCACGCACGCACGCACGCACACACACTAGGGCTCAGGGAATATCACAAGAGGGGACAGCAAGACCGTGGGGGCCAGAAGTCAGGGAAGACCACTGTGAAACCGTCCTGCGGATGAAATAGGGCCGTTGTACTCACGAACTTACACCAGCTGTGATCAGCTGCCGAAGACCCCCACGGGATGAGGCTCCACCCTTAGCTAAGGAGCTATTGGCGGTGATGGTTGCTGGATAAAGGTGAGTCATTTTTCCTTCAAGGATGTGATCCCCAGTAGGTAGTCAGTGCTCGAGTGGATGGCCCTATGCCCGAGCACACATGGGCAGCACTAATTGGATTTAGTGGCCCCTCACTAAAGAGAAGAGAAGGAGAAGGAGAAGGAGGAGGAGGAGAAGAAGGAAGAACAGGAGGAGGAGGAGGAAGACATGAAGTTGGAGAGATGTGTATTGGTGGTAGGTTTCAGGAGTTGGAGTGGGGAGTGGATATGATCAAAATACCCTGAATGTATCAATGGGATTCTCAAAGAATAAATATAGTATGAAAATACTGAAACAAGCAGAAGTATTTTTATAAAATATGATACACTCCACCATAAAAAGGAGAGAGAAGGTGTACATGAACATGAATAGATCTCCAGTGAGGCACAAAAGATTACAAACTATAATTCTGTTTCTGTCAAATTCTAAGATAGGAAACACTAATGTATATCTATTGAAATAAAACTGACAGCTGCAGGGGGATGACTGGGAAGAGGAATGAGAGAGCCTTATAGGATGGTGGAAATGGATTCCTTCTTGGTAAGTGCGGCCTCTGTGGGTGTATATGCTGGTCGACACACATTGACATTGAACCATATAGTTGAGATCTATGCGTGTCACTGTGTAAATTATATTTCAATAGAAGATCCTAAAACAGGTAACTAGTATCCATGGAGATCTCTGAGTACCTTCTATCAGAGGCAGCCACTACCCAGAATTTAGCATGTCTATGTACTCAAGTCTTTATGATGTGTGTGTGTGTGTGTGTGTGTGTGTGTGTGTGTGTGTGTGTGTGTGTGCATTCTTGAATCTCTTAGCTTCCTGAATAGCTGGGATCATAACTACGTACCACCTTGCCTGCCTAGCCACAATTTTTTTTAAAAATTAAGACACTTAAACACACTTATTAAAGAATGAAGTATGTATTGTGACATTGACTCATTTTAAGTATATAGTTCACTGAATCCAAACCAGATTTGTGTACTATTATTTTGCATATCTGTCTTTAAACTTTATATGTACCACAACATATACATTACATCCACAAAATCTTGTAAATATGCACATACATATCCTTTTATAATTAGAATATTTTGTTCAACATCATGTATGGAAGAGTCATCCAGTTGACACCAGGAGCTGGTCTTGCATCTCTAGAGCTGAGTCTGTTCATATAATGGAATACTGTGTGATGCCGTGTACTTAGGGAATTTCAAACACTGGTGTTATGCATTTATGTACCTACTTGTATGTCAATGATGACACATTTGGGGCGGAGATGTTAGGATGAGCATGTTGTTAGTGCCACAAGATGCTACTGCACTTTGCCCCAAGAGACTTGCCAGAAGACACTCAATACTGAAGGACACGGAATGTTATCTCATTACGGTGAATTTGTGACTCTGATTACTAGTGCAATTGGTCATATTTGAATATATTTGTTGGCCATTTGAGTTTTTTCCCTTGCTGGTTTCTCTTTGTGGGTTGTCTTTCTTTTTCTTGCTAAGCTGCAATGCACTGAGTCTCAACCAGTGACTCCCTTGAGGGTTGCATATCGGATATCCTGCATATGTGATGTTTACATTTCCATTCATAACAGTAGCAAACTTACAGTTACAAAGTAGCAACAAAAGTAATTTCATAGTTGGGGGTCACCACAACCCGAGGAACCATATTAAAGGGTCAAGGCATTAGGAAGGTTGAGAACCACTGCTCCGTGGTATTTGAGGCTACCAGTGCATTAGTTTGGCATATGCTTTCTCTTACAAGGAACCTCCCCATGCCCTCAGACTGAAGAGACTCACCCATGTGTATCCCAATAAAAGTTTAGTTTTCAAAGTTATTTATTACTGTTAGTATCATTGTAAGTGTGTGTGCGTGTGTAATGGATGTGTTTGAGTGTGGACATGCACATGCCAGGGTGTGCATGTCGATGTCAGAGGGAGATTTGACGAGTCACTTCCCTTTCCCGTGTGGGTTCTGGAGATCAAACTCAGGCTGGCAGGCCCGCGTGACAGGTGCTTTCATGTGCTAAGCTGTTTTGCTGTCCCTACAGCTTAAATTTTGCCTTTAATCTTTAGGTCATTAATCCTCCTGGAATTAAAGCCGACATATTAAATGAGGCAGTTATAGCCAGGTATTCAACAGCACTTGAGATAATGTGCAATGCCACCCTTCTTATATAGTGGACTTCTGTACGTGGATAGATGTGTGGGCTCTTCATTCAGGTTTTGATGGTAACTTTGCTGTTGGATTGTCAGCTCTGCCTTTCTCCTGAGAGAGTTAAATGTTCGTGGATGTGTCTGGTTCCTAGAGCAATGGTCGGCAGGCCCTTGATAGGAGCTCAGTAATGTCCCGTGAAGGGATCGCAGTTGAGGCCAGCTGCAGAGATCGGTCAGCAGCATCTTGGCAGGTGGGCTGGAACTTTGCTAGGTGAGAAGAGCATTTGGAAGCATTCTCTCTTTCATTAGTCTGTCTTTTCTTGTCCCTTCTTGGCCAGAACAGAATCTCGAAGGAGTCCTTAGTGAGCCTCACAGCTGTTCTGCAGTGTGGACACAGGCTGGCAAGCATAGGTAAGAGAGGGATGGGTGGCCGCCCTTGTTAACTGCAGTTATTCAGAAGCCAGTCACAGGCTGTGGACAGCTCTATGCAGTCTTTTTGGAATTCGGCCAGTATCGGGGCCCTTAAGCCCTGGTGATAGGCGGAGACTAGTCTAAATTCAGCTTTACTTACTTTCCATGCATTTGAACATCTTTATTTTGTAAATAGTGTTGCATTAAAATAGATTTCCTTCCGTAGCTCATTTCTTGTGTGTTTTGTTACTACTGAAAAAGGAACCTCTGTTGACTTCAGGCTTGAAATGTACAGTTCATAGTGTTAATACATATGTATATATTTTGCATATACCTATACATACTTAATTGACTTTTCAAAACCAGCTTTCTCCCTCATTTTGGAAGAAGAAATCTTTTCAATTAATTCATTCTTGAAAGGCTGGGTTGAGGTAGGGCTAGGTCGGCCAAAATGCGTGACCCCTAAGCTGTGAGAATCCAGAATTCAGCGAGGACTTCTAAACATAGTTACCAATGTGGTGTGACTGCCCTGGCAGAATTTGGCCTAGAGAAAATCAGATGAGGGCCAGGGAGAAGATTTAGAAAGCTGATTATTTTTTCCAAAGATGGGAACCGAACCCAGGGCTTCTCCACATGTGCTAGGCAAGTGCTTTACCACCACGCTACGTCTCCAGCCTTAGGGAGATGATTTCAAGTAGGAAGCAACCCCTGAGCGTACCCTTTTGGATCCAGTTTCTTCTCTCAAGCTTAGCCTTGACCTTCCTGTGTCCTTATCAAATAGCATACCTTCCTGCTTCTTATGATTGACACTCATGAATTACTACTCATTGTATACATTCTTGAGTTCTTTGCTTATTCATGGTTTCTCGTCCACAGCTTCTTCCCGTCACTGCATTTGAGTGTGGTACTGGGGACTTAAATCCCAGGCCTATCCATGCTAGGCAGGCACTCCCCCACTGAACAATATTCACCACCCTCCTTATTTTATTTTTTATTTTGAGACTGAGTTCTCTGGGCTAGACTTGAATTCACTGCCTTGAACATTTTTTAAAGATTTATTTTTATTTATATGTATATGTGTTGTATTATGTCTGTATGTGTGTGGTGAGTATAAATTACATGTGTGCATGTGCCCTTGGAAGCCAGAAGAAGATGCTGGATCCCCCAGAACTGGAGTTATAGGTAGTTGTGAGTGGGTGCTGGCAACTGAGCTCAGGTCCTCTGGAAGGGCAGCAAGTATTGTTAACCACTCTGCTGTCTCTCCAGTCCCACTTTGAACTTTTGAATTCTTCACCTTAGCCTCCCGACTGCAGGCATGTACCAGCATTCCTGGCTAATACAATTTTTTAATTAAAAAAATGTAGACACTTTTATTGAGAAATGATTTTGTATTATTGCCTCATTTTAAGTATATAGTTCACTGAGTCCAAATTAAATTCGAAGGAGTAGCATTCATCCCATTTTCTCAGGGAGAGTCCAAGCTCAGGAAGATGAGGTCGATCCACACACACACCACTCACTGGCCCCTAGCAGAGCTGGAACACAGACTGTGTGGTGTAATGGCTGGGTGAAGTGTATTCAAATTTCAGTGGGGGAAATAAACCCACGGTGTTCTTCAGTGTGAGGGTGCTTTGTTTATTCCCCTGAGACCTAAAGACTAGTTATGCAACTAGAAAGTGCCATTCAAGAAGGGTTAGGTACGACAATAGGAAAGAGGGGTGAGCTGTGCGCAGTTGGAAATCTGAGTAGACTCTGTTGAGCCAATAGTCAGTGCGTGTGATCCAGCCGCACATGAGCAGGGGTCTCGGCAGCTGGTAAATAATAAGTCACGCTGGCTACTTTCCTTGTACTTATGCTGCTTGTTCGGCTTTCCAGGGAATTTTTACAAACACGAGTCTCCTGCAGGAGAAGATATTATTTCTGTCCCCAAGCAAGCTGTGACGTAGAGTCATCGGGCGGGCAGTTTGGGAGAGGGAGGCGCCCCCCCTTTCGCATCCAAATTACAGGGCTGGCAATGTCCTGACAATTGAATTAGCCGACTGGTGCAACAATAGAAAATTCTTTATAATTTGTGTTGCCTTCAGAGATGGCAGAAATTAGTCTTCTGGTAATGGCCCGGAACTGCCTGGACGCGGATGGGCCGCCCTCCTCCCCGTCCGCTGTGAATTATGGTTCATTCACTGCTTTTGTGATTTTTGAATATTGATGTTAGGGAAACGGCAACAGAGCTGGTGATATTTGTTGACAGTGTAAAACTATCCATTTCTTAATGAAAGGGAAACTTGGACAGGGCTGTGCCGAGGGCCCTGCTGGATTAGTATGCTTGGCTGCCTCTCTTTATGCAACCACCATTCTAATAATGAAACTGGACATGCAGAAGAAGCCCTTTCCTACCCCCCTACTCAGGGCAAGAAAGCCCCAGAACAGTCTCAGTTTGTGGGGACATCCCGGCGGAGACTACCGCTGTAGAGATCACTACCAAAGACAGTGTGTCTGAGATGGTTCTACTTATTTCTTTATTTCATATTCAGCAAATGAAGGCTAGAGCAGGGTTGGTTTCTAGGAAGTCATTTAAGATCCCCACCCCCACCCTTTTGCCTTAATCCAGGAGTTGGCAAACCTTTAAAACATTTTTTTGAGATAGATTTATTTTTGTTTCATGTGTGAGTGTTTTGCCTGTATCTGTGAGTGTGTACTACATCTGTGCAGCGCTTACTGAGGGCAGAAGAGAGCATTGGATCCCCTGGAAATGGGGTTACTGATGGTTATGAGCTGCCGTGTGGGTGCCGGGAACTGAGTCCAGGTCTTCTGGAAGAGCAGCAACCACTCTTAATTGATGAACTATCTCTCCAGCCCCTAAGCATTTTGTTTATAGGAACACAGTGAAAAATTGCATCTTAAAGGTTGTATGGCCTCTTATTGGAACTACATAACTGTGCTTATATAATATGAAAACTGCCGTGGATAACATAAGCAATGAGTGAACCCATGACTTGTATCTATAAAACTTAACCTATGCACACCAAAGTGGATGTCATATGATATTCTCATTGTAAGTATCATTCTGATGTTTCATTTAGAAACATTAATAATATCCATAGATTTCAGGCCGGACTGAAATGGGTCATGGGGTGTATTTGATCTGTGGACCGTAATTCACTGTCCCTTCGTTAAAGCATTAGAAAGTCTCCTGCCTCAGGCAGGTCTGGGATGTGGTAGGTGAGTCAACCTTTCCCTGCCCCCGCACATCCTCATATTCAGTGAGTTATGCACAGTTCCCTGAGCCGAACCCAGGAACCCACCCAAACTAAAAGATATTCCAATCTCCTGCCTGTATCACATGTATGCGTGGACACACACACACACACACACACACACACACACACACACACACACCCCCCCTGTCTGACGCTCATCACACCCTTCCTGATTACAAAGAAAGCTATTCTTATTCTTTGGGATTCTAGTAAACATTTATGTTTAGCCGAAATCTAGACCTGCACACTGAAAGGAATTCAAGCCAGCAGAGCATCAGAGAGATTAGTAGCCAGGTCAAGAATGTTGCCTTCTTTCAGTGAGTTTACTGGCTACGTTTGTTTCTTCATCTTCGGATAATTCCTTATTACATGCTATAAAATGAGATTCATGTATGCACTACAAATTTATTAAAGTTACATTTGAATGTTTTTTTTCCCTTAGTGAATTTTTTTTCCCTTAGCGCTCATATAGTGAATAGGCCAGTGGGCATATATATAGAATCTTATGCAACTACTATTCAGGCACCCCATGGCTATTGGCTGGTTTATAAATGTTCTGTGAGATGTGTACCAGTACCAGGTTAGAGTTTACCAATGCTTGGAGATGTGGGGCTCTGATAATGGTGATGCGGGCAAAGGAAGCACCCTGCTGGGACATCTGAGCTGACACAGCTCGGGCCTCGTTCTTTCTGTGAATGGGATGGCTGACAACAGTTGACTTGTTTGTCAGGATCAAGAGGAGTAACTTGTGTGACGGCTGTCTCTCAAGAGCCCTGAAAGCCCCCCCGCTGTGGTTTGCCGCGGCTGAACTCAGTCTTTTGTTCACAGTTCACAGACTTGACTGGGTGTTTGAATCAGATGTGGGAGTACATAGAGCTTTGGGCAAACATTGACTCTCAAGCCTACCCCTGGCCCTCAGAATCAGGATTTCTCAGAAGGACTCTCCTGTAAATTTCATGCCATTGGTCTTCATCAACAAGAAGGGCTGTTGGAAGAGTGTCAGGAAGAACCTGGAAATAGGGAGAGATGGTTCTCAGAGTATACATATCTCCACACCCCCGAACTTTACAGAGCTGTCTTCATCTCTCTGTTACAGCGTGTTTGTGAGCCCGAGAGACTGTGCATCATGAGTGTGCCGCAGATTGACAGCATCCTTTCCAGTTTGGCTACTCCAAACGCATCACTGAAAATGTCTTTTCAAGTTATTTCTGGAGCTAACACAATCACAGTGTTGGCACATGCAGATCACAAACACAGAAAGAATCTCAGCACTGCTGAGAAGAGAAATTGGTTTTCCCCACATTATTTTTGCATCGATTCTCATTTACATGAGGGTAATTGTAGATTTCAAATGAGTATATCCGCCTCCACACAGGCAGCCCAGATTGTTTTTGACAGTAGAATTCAGTAGTATGTATATACGTACAAATGGGCTCATGTAGTACTCAGCCTTTCCTCTTCCTGATGCATGAGAGCCACAACAAAACATTCCCGTGTGCAGGATCTCACCACAAATATTGTCTTCACTGTTTCCCAGGGGCCTTGTTAGGGTTTTAAATAAACCATAATCCTAAGGTCCTCATCTCAGAAGTTCACAGGCTATAGGAGGACAATTAGGAAATAAATCATTGGAAATATTTATTGGAATGAATATCAATTTATTCTAATTAAATCGTATTTCCAAACTGTATTCATTATAAAAGCAAAGATGCCCCCTTCCCACCCAGCCTCTGTGGATGAGCTGAGACCAGTGTGTCCGTGTGTCTGACCCTTTCCCTTGTCGCTGCTTTGATCACTTTGGTGGAGTACTCCTTTGAGGTAAGTTCTGTTCAGCGCCCACTGTGAGCATCTCTCTCTGGAAGTTGACAACTCTCTAGAGGTAAATTTCAAGCGAAGCCCTGCACGTCTCTGCTCCCCATTGTTCCTCAAAGGCCGCAAATGAGAAATAGAACTTGTTTTTATCCTCCCATCCAAGGACTGACCAGGTCTCACCCTGCTTAGCTTCTGAGATCAACCCGGTCAAGTATGTTGAGTTTCACGGCTATAAACGACTTTCATTCCGATCCCTCATTTTGGTTTCTGTTGACCTTATCTCAGGCATGGAGGCTTTGAAATCGCCTCTACATCTTCCTCTCTCTCCAGTACTGCTTGGCATATCTCTATTATCTTTCCCTTCTTCCAGCTTCCTATTTCTAGATTTTTGTGTTTCAAACCAGGATCTGTGGGCTCTTAAGAGGCTCTGTGTAAATTTGAGTGTTCACTGTAAATTTTCCAATTTCAATTTTTAATGTTCAGGATAATTTAATAAAATGCACAGATGTGTATTTGGCCTCAAAGATTTGGAAACAACCGAATGCAGTAGCATGTGCCTGCAGCCCAACTACTCCGGGGGCTGAGGCATGAGGATTGCAAGTTCAAGGCCGGCATGGGCGACATAGCAAGACTCTGTGTCAAAAATAAAAGAAAACAAATGAAATGTGGGTTTGGAACTAATGTCTTTGTTAGCTCTGAATTGGACGAACGTTCTTCACCAATCTTATGTTACTGGAAAGTCTGGGGAGTCCCAGAGTTATGTGTTACACATTGCAAGGAAAACTTGGTTTTTTTTGTCTCATAAATCAAATAATTTAAAAGCAGACTCACTGGGAAGCCCAAGGACAATTTTATTATCAGTTTGAGAGAAAAACACTGGGGCAGGCAGGCTGAACATCTCTGCAGTTACTAGGAGGAGGAGGATGGAGAAGAGACAGGTAGACAGCAGGTGGGTAACCTCAGTAACGGAGGTCAGAGAGCTGACACACGGCAGACCAGCAGTTACATGACAGAAGGGGAGGGGTGTCAGGGGAGGGGTGAGAAAGTCTAGGGTCCAGGGGAGCATGCCAAGGCTTTGGGAAAGGGGGTAGAAAGATGAAAAAGGAGACGGTCTGCATTTCTGGGTAACTCCAGTGGTGGCTGAGCAGAGCTAGGCTTCAGTGCCTCCATAGGCACCGGTATGGAGACGATTCTAGAAGGGTAAGAATATTATATCATCCAGGGGGTAAGTATTCCTCCCCTCTGCTTAGAATGTATTTAGGTGACTCAGATTTCCTGAGTGGGGAGAGTGGACTCCTGGAGGGAGGAGACAATAGTGTGGAATGTTCTAATCTTTGGAGTAAACAAGAATGTAATATCTCCAGCCAGGGCCAAAGGTAGATTCCCTTAGGGAGGGGTCGGTTCTCAACTTCCTCTGGGACTGTTCATCCCCAGCATCCCTCTGTATGCGTTTTTGTACTGTTTTGAGTCCAGCTGTCTCAGTGGAGTATGGAATGTTGGGAAATGGGGACCACGACTGGCTTTGTTGTCCTGCAACCTAGCATTGATTTTATATATATCATAATTTTATATATATATCATTTATATGCATATATATATGTATCTGTATGCATATATGAAACACAGGTAAATTTTGTATTTATGAAACTGGGACAAGCAGAGGGGCGGTGTCCTTGAGGATGATGGAGCCTTTCTCACCTCGGGTGAACTGAATGAACTCAGGGGACTAGGGTCCTGGGCCATCAGTAGCCACCAGAACCATCCTAGCTTCATGGCTCTATATCCTGCTGACTTGAAGACTAATTTTCACGGACCACAGAAGGGTGACTTTCAGGAAGTAGTTGTATCATTCAGTGAAGAGCCTACGAGAACAGAAGACAGCAGAGCTCCTGTGTTAGAGAAGTGGAGCCCTAGAAAGGATTGCGTCTGAGGGGCCCACTGGGCTGAGGCCTAGAGGGTGAGCTGATACATCCACGAGTTGTCCTACCCACAAGATTTTTATGTACTTCCCCACCCTGGCATCCGGACTGCAGTGTGGGGCACATCTTCCAAGATGTGGTTTCCAGGCCACTGTGATCCTTAACGTTGCTATCTAAAAGGAAGAGAAGGATGAAGACAGGAAACCAGTGTAGGAGCCAGCACACCTAAACATTTTTACTATTTGTGACCTCAGCCCAAAACAGAACGTGTGGTAGAACCTGGGTGTGTCGGGCTTCCAGTCAAGACAGAACGGGTTGTCAAAGTCAAAAAGCAGACCCGATCTTTCAAAGTCTCCACCCGGAACTTGAGAACATTTTTTTCTGCTGTTCTCATCGTTCAAGCTTGGGTCTCATCTCTGATATATCTCATTATGTTGTACATTATTCTCCAACCCCCCAATCCTCGAAATCTAAAACACTTCTGGCCCCAAGCATTTTGGATAAGGGACATTTACTCCCATCATGCCTTTGTCACCCATGTCCATGACCGGCTGTAGGTATTTGGATGTTTATATCCTACTTAGTCATGTCCGTAGATGACAGTTGACTCACTCATCCCTTATTTTTTAGATGTTGGGTCATTTTCATTTGTTGACTCTCTTGAGTAGTATAGTTTACAGTATCTTTGAACAGAATTGTTTTCATCTAGGTTGTTCTCTCGAGAATGAAATCGCTGGGTTAAATAGTTCTCTTCTTACAATGGTAGGATTTTGTTTTAGTGAATAGATCAAGTAGTGGGACTATGTGGGCCCTCTTTAGATGTGTTGCTCCTCCTCAGTTAAGCTCCCTTTGATTTGGTAGCAAGAACAAGTGACAGTTACTGTCCTGCATCCGCAGCATCACTGCTTATCTGGACCATTCTTTCTGTCTGCATCATCAGCCAGCCAATCAGTGATGCCGGAAGTACATATTATACCTGCTAAGGTGATGCTTTCAGCCTTCACATCTAATCTTCCTGCTGTGCAGAGCACAGCAAGGGAGCTTTCTATCGCCTGGCAGATAAAGTCCAGCTACACTGTTGGGTATACAGAGCCCTTCAGGGCATGGCCTTTGTTTCCCTTTCTAAGCAGACCTGTGCCTGCTGCCCATATGCTCTCATTGCTCATCCTGAGGTGCTGTTTTCAGCTGGGAAGGTACACACTGTTTCCTCAGTCTGACATGGGCTCCTCCACCCTGCCTGCCATTTTCCACATCCTCCAGGACTGAGTCTGGAGGGCTTCCCGTTTTCCACCCTCATTACCTGCTCCACCCCCATTCTCCCAGCATCTCCCTTTATCACCGAAGCCTTTGCCGTTGCTGAAGCTCTCTGTTACCTCTTCTAGCTCCTCATTTAGATCGCAAGCCCATTAAGAACGGAGATTCAGTTAGTTATCTGAATGGATAGAATTGTTATTTTGGTTTACTCGTCTATAAGCAGGCAACTTATGGTCTACTTATGTAAATAGAGACCACACCTATGATATTTATGATAATTCTCAATTGTCCAGCATATCAAATAATGCGTTACACTTTTCCCCCCCAATCATTTCCTATTGGGCAGCAGTTGGAATTGTGTTTATTAACTGAACTATAAACCCTAGATTGTGAGCTGTGTAGTTCATTCATATTTTCAGTGCCAAACACTAATACCTGATACCCAATAAGCATCCACTACTTATTGAGTGAATGAAACATCGAGAAAAGGTACTCAGTGTGTGCACAACGCAGGTTGACATTGTGCTTTTCATGACTGAGGGTCAGTGTGAATCGTTCTGTGTCCTGCTTGCCTCTTCAGTGGCGATGCCTTAGAAATGCCACCTGTAGACTAGGAAGCTAATTGTGCGCTCTATCGGTGTGATAATCTTTCTGTCCCTCCACAAGGAGGCCAGTGTCCTCAGGAAGCCAGAGTCTTCCCATTTGTCTGCAGCGTGAACTCTAACTCAGCATCTGGTTGTTGGGGGATGTGCATGTTGTTGTTACTTCCTGTGTTGCTGGGACAATGCACCTGACAGAAGTAGCTGGAGGAATAAAGGGTCTGTTCCGGCTCCCATGTCTAGATCACAGTCCGTCCTGGTGGGAAAATGGTGGAGGCAGGAACTCAAGGCAGACGGCCATGTTTTGCTAAGAGAGCAATGAGTGTAGAAGCCTTACTTGGCGGCCCAGGACCCCAGCTCATGGAGTGTGCTGCCCACAGTTAAGGGGGGTTTCCATGCTCCCCTCACTTAATCTCATAGGCATCCCCAGAGGCATGTCCTCTGGGTGATTCTGCCAAGATGATGATATTAACCCTCAGAAGGGGAGAAGGACTGACTGCTTGCATCTACATGGCCAACTTGACTCAGAGAGATGAAATACTGTATAGATATTGCTGCCAGGACCCTTTAGGGGAGTGCGATGTTGGGATAGAGACCAACTCTCCCTTTGTCCACCATGAATTCCCTTGGAATACATATTATATTTTCATTTTTAGGTATCCTGTGAAAACTTGTGTTATTTGAGTATAGCCTACTCTAAGGAACAAAAGTGGCCATGTATGGATGAGTTTTTCTCTTGAATTACTAGCTTTCAAGTCTAGAAATGGATTAAAGAGCTGAATTAGTAATTAATGGAGTAATTAATAGGAGGGACACTGAGTTGAAAGGAGAGAAGCATGATCTTTACCTGAGTGTGGGATGATGGGAGACAGAGGTAGGCTTAAAAGCAACGGCCTGGCATGGCGGTGAAACTCCTGCTATTTTGTTCATTAAAAAAGATGTTATAAATTCTCAGGCTTAGGACTGCTATTAAAGCCCCGCTGTGCGGAGCTACAGTCTTAATTGAAAATAGAGTGATGGAGCCACTTCTGTATTTATTAAAGCTATTATCAATGTTCCAGGCTCCAGTGCATTCTATGAGGTGGGGGAGGGGGGATGGAGGAAGCCTGGGGCCCAGGACAATTAGTCTTTACTGCAGGCCTGGTTGGAAACAACAGTGTCCTCCAGACACAGACAAGGGCCTGGGCATCTGAGAGGAGAGCCTGAAGAGCTTGTGTCTGAATGGGTGACACCCATGGAGCATGTGGAAGACATTGTAGTTGGCTGCTCTCACCAGAGCGCGGGTGAGCCACAGGACAGGGGAACTACGTGGTATACAGAAAAGAGCTGAGAGAACAAAGGCTTGAATCTGATAGAGATGTCATGTCCTTTTAGCTCCCTAGTCAAGGCTGTTGAGAATGTCTTGGCTCTGAAACTCAGGGGACACTGATTCGTTCTTTATGTGTGGCGTTTTTAATGAGAAAAGTCGCCCATAGGTTCATGCATATGAATACTTGGGGAGGTTATGAAACTTTTAGGAGGCGGAGCTTTGCTGGAGGAAGTTATGTCCCTGGAGGCAGGCTGTGTGGTTTCACAGACTTGCTCCGCTTCCTGCTCTCTCTCTCTCTCTCTCTCTCTCTCTCTCTCTCTCTCTCTCTCTCTCTCTCTCCTTCCTGTGTGGGCATGAAAATGTGATCAGCTGGCTTCCTGTCCCTGCTAGCATGCTTTCTCTGCCTCTTGCCATGTCTTCTCTGTTATGATGGACTCTATTCCTCTAGAGGCATAAGCCAAAATAAAACCCCCTTATCCTAAGTTACTTTCGTCCAGGTATTTTTATCGTAGCAACAGAAAAGTAACCAAGACAGTTCCCGGCTTCCCGTGAGTTCTGGGGACCAAACTCAGGTCCTTTTGCCTGTGCAGCAAGAGGCTTACATGCTAAGCTGTCCCCCGAGTGCTCTGTTTTGTCCCCAACACTCAAGTGAAGAGGACACATGTTTTGGATGAGAAGCAAACAAATCAGATGAAAACCCAGGACCAGTGAGTAGTTAAGGGGCAGAATGGATGGGCCTGGGGCTTTCCATTTGGGGGATGCAGAGAAGTGTAAGCACTCCTGGAAAGGCCCGAGGCTGGGAGGCATTTCTGGGTCTATCATGGTTCTCAGAATTGAATCTTGTCCCTGTGATTTGGATATAGGGTCTGGGTTAGAAAACGTGAGGTTGGCTCCCGCCGTGACTTTGATCTGGACTTTTTCTCAGTCTGAAGCAAAATTGGCAGGAGGAAAAGATCATGTGGTTGGCTTTGAGTGTTGCTAAATGTATCCAATTTAATGGACTCTCCTGACTTCTAATATTGAATCTTCTCTGCTTTTTATATTACATTCTTTTATTAAATGATGATGAGTAGATGCTGGCTGGGTTGCTTTTATTTTTTAATGACTTTAGTTGGCAAAAATAAAAAAGGTGGAAATATTATTGTAATTCTTTAAATTCTTTTTGAAAATTTTTTTTAAAGATTTATTTATTTATTTATTTATTTAGTTAGTTAGTTATTTAGTTAATTAGTTAGTATACAGCATGTATGCCTGCAGGCCAGAAGAGGGCACCAGATCTCGTTACAGATGGTTGGGAGCCACCATGTGGTTGCTGGGAATCGAACTCAGGACCTCTGGAAGAACAGTCAGTGCTCTTAACCTCTGAGCCATCTCTCCAGCCCCTTTTTGAAATTTTAAAGGTAGATTTAAAAAAAAAAATCTGCCCATAACTCTCAGGCCAAATAACCTTTAAAATTTTATCCAGTTCTAACAGTTGGGGATTTCAGCCTTTTCTTTCTAGTGATGACTGTGAGGTGAGAAATTCTAGTGTCAGTTTATATTTGTGTTCTGGAACAAGCTGTAATTTTACCCGGAAAAATCATGGTACCTCTCCATAAACATTATGGACACCTCGTTTCCTTCAGCTTGAACAAAACCTGGAATGTTACTTTAAATCTTCAATTAGACCAAGATGAGAAGAGCAGTAGGAGGTGAGTGTCCCGTGTCATACATTATTGGTGGGGACATGAGCTGACTTCGTGTGGCCATCATCAAACCTTTCCTTTTGGGTGTGTTAATCTGAAATGAGGACTCACTGTGAAGCCAGAGCCTCGAATGCACCAGGCAAGTGCCCTGCTACTGAGCCATACCCCACGTCCAGCTTTCTTTTATTTTTTAAACAGCTCCCTAGAAACGTTCAAAACACCGTGGGCTAAGTTTAGCCTGTGGGTTATAATGATTGATAGTTGAGCATGGTCCACAGCTCTGGAAGGTGGTTTGGCCTGAATATGTTGGTGGGACAAATACAGTTTCCCAGTCCGGCCAATTCTATGTAGCAGGTCTTTCTTTAGGGACCCCCAGCTCCCACATAACGACACGGAGACTCCTTATTAATTGTGAAAGCTTGGCCTTAGCTTAGGCTTGTTCCTAGCTACCTCTAATAACTTAAATTAACCCATTTATATTAATCTATGTTCTGCCATGTGGCTGGTTACCTCTCCTCCACACTGCATGTCCAACTTCTGTGTCTGACTGGCTTAATCCCACATGCCTCAGAATCTTCCTGAGTTCCTCTCTCTCTCTCTGGAAGTCCTGCCTGTTCTCTCCTCCCTAGCTATTGGCCATTCAGCTCTTTATTAAACCAATCAGAAGTCACTTTAGGCAGAGACACATCTTCACCGTGAAAAAAAAAAAAAGATTATCCCACAATTCTGCGTTCAGGACTTTATCCTACAGATATGTTTATAGTTTGTTTGAAATAGCAACATACTAAAAGCTATCTGAATGCTCATCTATAGGAACTGATCAAATAGTAGGTTATCCATAAACAATATGATGTAGCCTTTTAAAAGTTCCAGGCAGCTGCCTGTGTGGAACATCCAGAGGTGGGAAAAACAGACAAGGGCTTGTTGGATCAGTGGTAGAGTGCTCGCCAAGCATGGGGGAAGCCCTGGCTTCCATCCCAAGCACTCCCAAAAAAACCTGTGACTATAGGGAGGTGCAAAGAAACGTTTTTAGCGTAGTCATACTTACTAGTTTTAAAAGACTAGCAAGTTTGTGTGTGCCCACACCCATTCCTGCAGACGCATTTGTCCCGTGTGTGTACAGGATGTCTGGCACTGGTGAGTGTCACTGAGGAGGTTGGCTTCCAGGAGCTTAGGGGTGATGAGGACATTTCTTTTTACTTTATATTATTTTGTAGCTTATGAATCTGGTGCCACATACACGAATCCCCCATTCAGAAATAAATTGAAATTTTTTTTTTTTAAAAAAAGTTAAAATGTGTGAAATAATGGCAATCCCTAGGAGGAGAAAATTTACTCAATTGCTTGAAATAGGCCCAAATCATTTTCCAATCACAGGTGAGGCTGCCCTGCCCTAAGACACATGCGTAGTTGATTCCCTTCACAGGGTGTTTTGACAGAATAACAATTCTCTGTCAGCCTTCGATCATCCGCCTCTCCGGGGGCTGAGTTTCAGGATACATCGCTGCTTCTCTTCCTTCTGATTTTCGGCATCGTGAGCAGACAGCCCTACTGTGAGCTGATCTGAGCAATGAACACACATGAAACAGTTCTGTAAAGAGACTGCCCTGCTAGTGACTGTCACCCTGTGTGGTCCCAGCCTTTATTTTCCCGTTTCTTACCCACAAAATGAAGAGATATGGAGCATGTTTACCAGCAATCACTCGCCCCTGGCCACCCCCTCACCATGCCTCTGTGGTCTGCTGTGGTTTTCTACCTGGGACGATTCTCCATGGCTCACTTAGAAGTTCTTACTAGACTAACTAGAACATCCAGCCATTTCCTTGCGTCACTGAGTCAACTGAAGTGTTGGGTTCTGAAAAGCAGCCCCGCCCCTCTCATGATGGGAGAAGGTGTGGGAGAGAAGGATGCCAGGTCACCAAAAGGGAGACACATTTGGCCGAAGATGAAGAGATGGGTACAGTGTGGTGGGTTGTGTGGGTAGCAAGTCCCCCTTATCTCCCTTATCTGTCTTCACCCCTCAAGCCTCAGCCTGTGTGGCTTAGTGTTTGGTCAAGAGGATGTTTGGCCACTCCAAGCTGAAGCCTCAGGAAGCACTGCATGCTTCTGCCTGCCCTTTTTTGCATGCTCACCATCGCCATGAGAACATCCCCGTGGGAAAGCTGAAATGACCCTGGATTTCTTGGCAAGGACTGCCTAATACATCAGCCAACCAGCTGACACCAGATGGATGATCACATCAGGGGGTCATCCCAATCAAGGTCAGCAGCACTGCCTAACTGACCACCCAGACCCTTGAACATTTGAGGTGGGAGCTAGTGAGGTTTTCTGTTCGCTTTTTCTGCACCAGTACTGTGTAAATTAGGTAGCAGATTCATATTGAGACAGAAATGGACAGGTAGGTTTTGGTGAAATTATTAAGGTCACTCCACATAGTTAAAAGGGAGGTTTATTTAGGGGCGTAACTTACAAATGAAGGGATAGGTAGGTTGCAGGGTCTGGGGAAGACGTAGCGCAGTCCGGCGGTGTTCTCTGGAGAACTCTGCTCGGTCTACCTCCAACGTCCAGGGTCCAGGAACCAAGAGAGGCCCTGCATCCAGATCTCGGGTCTTCAGGGTCCTCTCTCGGCCCCACTTTGTAGGCGTGACAGTTACCGAAGCCTCAATGGGAAATAGGGAAAGTAGTTTTTTGTTTCTTTTTTCATATAACACCATTTGAAAACATGGGGTCGTATTTCTGGTTAAAAGAAAGGGGGAAAGCAAGCAAACAAACCCCAAATACAACAGACAAGCCAGGGCTAAGTGCCAGCACGAGGATGGCACAGTTGGTGAAGTGGTACCCACAGAGGAAGAGGGAATGACCAGGCAAGGACGGCATGGGCCAGCGGGTGTAGAAATCTCAGTGATTCTTGCCTTTCAGAGGATGGCCTCCCTGTCCCTATACACTGCGGAGTGTGAGCCATTGGAATTTCCCCTTTGCCATGGAGTCATGTGCTGCTTCCTGTAAATGAGGTTCAATTTAAATATGAGCTACATGGTATCACACTCAAGTGGGAAGACCACCCAAGTCATGGGATACAAACCTAGTAAAGCTCATAAGAATATTTCAAAAAGAAACTCTGGTAAAAGAATCTTTCAGGACATCCATGTATTTTTTTTTCTCCAGGAATATGGACGTTTTGTGGAAGTCTGTGAAAGACCCTCTAACAATTCTACTAAGATAACCACATATCAATCCTGATCAGTTTCTATAGACATTTGATGGTTTTTCTTTTAACTCTTTCTTACTTAACAAAAACAAAATTCTTAGGCACTAGAGGGATTGGTCAGCAGTTAAGAGCACTGGCTGCTCTTGCAGAGGACCTGGGTTTGGTTCCCAGCATCCATATAGCTGCTCACAACCATCTGTAACTCCATTTCTAGGGGATTCCATGACCTCTTCTGGTCTCATATGGGCACTATATATACACGGTGCCCATACATTAATGCAAACACTCAAACACATAAAAAGAAATACATCTTAAAAAAATAAAATCCCCATAAAATGGGACGATTTTTTTTTTATCATGATTAAAGGCTAATCTAAAGAAAAAAAAACTATGGACATGGATCCATACATGCATGCATATACCTTGAATAACTAACGTCACATAGTGTAATAGAGATTTTCTTTATAATTGAAAAAACAAAAAAGGGGGAATTCCTTGGTAGTGCAAGAAAGCATAAAGCATATAAAGTGTAGCTGATTCCACACCTGAGGAGCTGTTAACAGTTAATAGCTATTGGGGAGGTGTGGTGGTTTGAATGTCATTGTCCCCCATAAGCTCACAGGGAGTGGCACTATTAGGAGGTGTGACTTTGTTGGCTTGGGTATGGCCTTGTTGGAGGAAGTGTGTCACTGTTGGGGTGGACTTTGAGATCTCAGATACGCTCAAGCCACGCCCAGGGTCTCAGACCACTTCCTGTTGCCTGCGGGTGAAGATGTAAGACTCTCAGCTCCTTCTCCAGCACCATGTTGGGCTGAGGTAAGATTTGATGTTGGCTAGGTCAGCTGTGTTAAAAGTGCCTTCACCTCATAATGGGTTTATCCATTCATGACCTCATCATGAACAGAGAATCGTCTGTATATATTTTGTGTGTGCACCTATTTTCCTATATCCCTGAGTGTATGTAAAACAATAACCATAGTCATAGTAATAATGTAATGCCACTTTAGTAACATTTTAGGGCAGTGGTTCTCCATCTTCCTAATGCTGAGACCCTTTCATACAGTTCCTCATGTTGTGGTGACCCCCAACCATAAAATAAAATAAAACGATCTTCTTGTTCCTTCATAACTGTAATTTTGCTACTATTATGAATCAAAAGCTTGCCTTCGCCCAGTAGAGCAAGACAAGCTTGGGCTCAGGGCTGAGAATTCCTTCCTCTGCCTGTCCTTTCTCTATGGATGCAAGGTGGCTGCTACAGCACTTTGTATGACGACTAAGACAAAAGCCTCCTTTTGGCAGTCTTTACCTTTCTGTTGGGAAGGTTTAACATCACCTCGGTCTCGGAAGGACCCAGACACAGAGGTCTCTCTTTTCAGTCCCATTTTCCTTATGTACAGGATGGGGCAGCAGAGTGGGAGAGCTGGGTGGGTGACCTGGATTATCCTTTACATGCTGTGACCCTGGGATGCTGCTCAAGAAAGAAAGGCAGGTGGTGGGAAGATGCCAGAGTGCTATTGGCAGAGGAAGAATGATTGTCCAGCCAGTCACAGGCTGGGCCTGAGGACAGTGGGAGCCTGTACAGCAGCTGGGTGGCCCCTGAAACTGCTCATGGCCTTAAGGCCTGCCTCTTCTGTCTGTTAACTGCTTCCTTACTGGCCACCGGTATAACAAAATACCTGAGGCTGAGTATTTTATGATGAGAGGGTTATGAAGCTCACAGTTTGAGAGGCTGAGAAGTCCAAACAGCAGAGCCCCAGCTCTGTAGACACTTGTTGTAGAATATTATTTTAAGATATGTTACATTTACTAATGCTCTGGAACATTTGTTGAATGATGCAAAGGTGTGTTGTATTCTTTTATGTTGTATCTGTTTAACTCTGTGAAGCTGTGTTACTGTGCCTGCCTAAAACACCTGATTGGTCTAAATAAAGAGCTGAACAGCCAGTTAGCTAGGCAGAGAAAGGACAGGCAGGGCTGCCAGGCAGAGAGAATATATAGGAGGAGAAATCTAGGCTTGAGAGAAAAGAAGATGGAAGAGGACTTCAGGAGCCAGCCACACAACCAGCCACAGAGTAAGAAGGAAAGAAAAGTATCTAGAAGAGAAAAAGGTAAAAGCCCAGAGGCAAAAGGTAGATGGGATAATTTAAATTAAGAAAAAGCTGCCAAGAAACAAGCCAAGCTAAGGCCGGGCATTCATAAGCAAGAATAAGCCTCTGTGTATTTATTTGTGAGCTGGATGGTGGGCCCCCAAAGAGTAAAAACAAAACAAAACAAAAAATCAGGCGTTCACCCCCAGGTCCTCACTGCGGATGGCAGATGGCACCGTGATGGTAGTGCATTTGGTAAAGAGAGTGAGACAGGGAACCAAAGAGCAGTTTAAGGTCAGACTTTCTCCCTTTATAACCACCTCCTAGTAAGAACTACATCGTGTCTAAAAGGCAGTGCCGCAGTGACTTGATTGTAGGCGCCCACCTTTTAGAGGTCCCATCGCCTCCCCGTCATCACACTTGGGAGCAAGCCTTCCCCTGAACCCCGGGAGATAAACCATAACCCAGCCACAGCCAGAGGAAGTCTGGGAAGGCAAAATGGAGAGGTGGAAGCTAAGGATGGGCAAGGAAGATTTGTAGAGAAAGATACCATCTTTCTGAGACCCAGAGGGGACTTCTGTCTCCGCTCCGACTCATGTCCCCTCAGTGAAGTCCAGAATTAGCAGATCTGTTCCTGTCTTCTAAGATGTCAAAAGTAGGACATCTGGGTCCAAGCTTGGGTCAGAGAACAGCCTCAGACTGAGAAGGCAGAGCACCAGGTCTCCGCGGGGCTTCTCTGACCCTTGCCCTCTGTGGGGACCTCAGTTCCCTTTTATCCCTTTTCATCTTCTGCTCCCTCTTTTTTTTTTTCTTGTGAGACCGACTCTTTCATCAAAGCGAGCAGGAGAAGGTAAGCCGCTGACCAGCTCTCTCTCCAGGATTCTGCGATTTTCTTTCTTTCTGGGCATGTGGTTTCTCTTATTTAGAGGCTGCTGAAGCCCATCACTAGTGTGCTTTTTGAAATGCATTCCTGTGTAGCAGAGACCCTTCCTGGCCTGATACCTCCAGACTTCTTCTTCTTTCACAGTTAACTTGGTGGCTGGCCGCTCCCCCCAACTGACTCCAGCGCTTCTGCCTTCCCCTGTGACTGGGTGGCTGAACTCAGGCCTGCTTCTGGGGACCATGCTCTTCCTCACTGTAATTGCTCTATAGAGTCCCTTTAGTCCTCGGAGACCCGATGGCAGATTTCCCCTTGACAAACACACTTTAGAACTTTCATTCCACTTGTCTATGTAAAATCTGGGGAACAAAGAAAAACAATAGAGAAGACAATGCTGGTCAGTTGTAAATCCACTGTCTGAAAGTTTATGGAACACAGCATGCGTTTTCTTCCATCCTCTTCTGCGGTGTGCGATATGGCCAGGCGGGATCACTTGACGCAGGTAGCACCGTGAACATTTAGTATTTACGATGTATTCCTGCTTGGATTTTTCTCCTTCTCCAACCACCATTAATATGACCCTTGGCAGGTCTTTTGACTTAGAAGTTAAATAATGCTCCACTATTTAATGGACAACCCCTCTGGCCTAATTAGGTTTCTCTGTTGCTGTAATTAAAAACCCAACCCAACCCAACCCAGGGGAGGAATGAGTTTATTTGGCTTACAGCTTACAGTCCATTATCCAGGAAGCCAAGGCAGGGACCTGGAGGCAGAGACCATGAAGGAACGCTGCTTACTGGCTTACACTCTGCGGCTTGCTTAGCTTTTGCTTTTTCTTTCTTTCTTTCCTTCTTCCTTCCTTTCTTTCTTTCTTTCTTTCTTTCTTTCTTTCTTTCTTTCTTTCTTTCTTTCTTTCTTTCTTTCTTCCTTCCTTCCTTCCTTCCTTCCTTCCTTCCTTCCTTCCTTCCTTTTTGTTTTTTTCGAGACAGGGTTTCTCTGTGTAGCTTTGCGCCTTTCCTGGAACTCATTCGGTAGCCCAGGCTGGCCTCGAACTCACAGAGATCCGCCTGGCTCTGCCTCCCCGAGTGCTGTGATTAAAGGCGTGCGCCACCACCGCCTGGCTTAGCTTGCTTTCTTACACACCCCCCAAGACCACCTGCCCAGAGGTGGCACCGCCCACAATGGTCTGGGCCCTCCCACCTCAATCCGCAATCACAGACTTGCCTGTTGGCCAGTCTGATGGAGGTCTTTTTAAAACCAAGGTTCTTTCTTCCCAGGTGACCCTAGCTTGTCACACACCCCTTTCCCCCTTGTATTAGAGAACCCCCAACTTTTCACTGCTATTCCTTTACAGATTAATGTTGGTGATGGTGAGTTACGCAGGAACCCTCTTCACGGGCACTTTTCATCCTGAGGACACATTAGGGACCCGTATTTTATTAGTACCTTCTTGTGGATGAGAAACCCTTTCCTGATAAGAACCTCATAAAGGGCAGAGATTTGGATTTGAACCGGTGTGCTGTGGAGTAATCCTCTTGCACACTGTAAAGATTTGTCACTCAACTGATTTAATAAAATGCTGATTGGCTAAGTAGCCAGGCAGGAAGTATAGGCAGGGTGACCAAACTAAGGATGATGGGAAGGAGGAAGGCGGAGTCAGGAGTCACCAGCCAGATGCAGAGGAAGCAAGATGAGAATGTCATACTGAGAAAAAGTACCAAGCTACGTGGTTAAACATAGGTAAGAATTATGGGTTAATTAAAGTATAAGAGCTAGTTAGTAATAAGCCTGAGCTACCAGCTGAGCATTTATAATTAATATAAGCCTCTGTGTGGTCATTTGGGAAGCAGTTGCTGGTATTTGGGAGTTTCTGGCAGGAAAAAAAACTCCCTTCCGGTTACTCCTGTGTCAGCTCAGAACCCAGATTAACTCCTCATGATACTACCTCATGACCCTTTCTTGCTGGGTGGAGGATGTGCTCTTTCATGGACAGGGTGGCTTGCACTCCCAGAGCAATGGTGTTTTCCAGTTCTTGTGACAAAGCTGGGCGTCTTGGTCCTGGTGTGAACACTTTTCTTATTGATGACCTTTGGTGAGTCATGCCATCACTGGGTCTCTGTAGGTCCTCTCTCCCGAGCTCTAAAGTTCCATGACTTTGCTGCTGCACAGTGGGACAGGCCCATAGTTACCTACTCAGATTCCAGGGGTATTCACACTTGGCCCAACAGACCACTTCCGCCTGGAAGTTGCTTTTCTCTTTGTGCTGTTCAGGCGGGGATAGGGGGACCCGCAGGAAACCCCCACAGGTGCTGTAAGGTTTTCTTAAATGTTAAAGCAGAACTGCCCTCGTAACAGATAAGTCCCTTGAATTCCCTTGAATTTTGAGGTTATGAATTTTGTGGCTCACCAGCAAGTATGGGAACTACATGAGGCATGGAAACTGCATGGCATGTGTCCCTCCCTAGGCAGGCACTTGGGCACCCCCAGCCCCTGCTAAGCATAATGGGTTGGTCATGGGATGTAATGGGGCGGAGGGTCCTTTAACTGCGGTGTAAGTGGGTGGGCAAATGGGGGGCAGGTCAAAAGTGACCGTGTTTTTCCTGACATCATGGGTGAAATGTGGCACCACAGATATCTTTTCTAGTGTTCTGTCTCTGAAACCCCTGCTCAGCAGAAAGGGAGAACCGGAAGACTCATGCCTTTCAGAATTCTGCCCTGTGCAGAATCTCTTCCCTTTTCACATAAAAGAAGATGGTATTTTGAATTTGGTTGGCTTTCAGCTGGTACCCAGAAAGCATCCAATGCATCCCCCAGGCCTTTGTTGGACTCAGTTAGGTGATGCTGTTCTGGAGCAGGGCCTGGTAGCTGCTACTGTGTGCCAGCTCCTCCTGCAGATGGTCTTATTTTTCTCCTGGTTTCCTGTTTGCCAGGCCTCTGGGAGACGCTGGTATGTTTATCTTCGTCCGGTGCTCTTGGAAACAAACAACAATGTACCTATTTAAAACCCCCTGCTGTTGTTGATTTGGAAAGCATCTTGCTTTAGGCAGAGGGCTTTACAGTTTTCTTTCCAGCCAGAGAAATGATCTGGGGACCTAATTTCCAATTATAAGTTAAGTGTTAGATGAGGGTTCGAAAGACCCTTGGCTGAGGGGATAGTGAGTTGAATGAGGTATAGCAGTAACAAAATAGTAACTGGCTATGAAGAATGTCGGAGTGAGCATCAGTCCCCTGAGGGACCTAGGGTCGTCTTGATGGTGATGGTGACATGTTGACAATAAGAACAATAACATCAGCATCTGTGGAGTAGTTAGTGCCTGCTAGATGGTACGCAAACCCAGACAGCTCCGCTGTGTGCCATAACTCAGTTGAGTCACGTGTTCAAAGCCAGCTGGTCAGCAGGGAGCTGTGTGTTAGACAAGGGTGGAGTTGAACCATCTCCAAAATCTTTAGAGAAAAGGACTACTCAAAGCTTTAAATTGGGAAAAACTGAAGTGGATATTTTTTTGTTTATTTATTTATTTTTTTAAGACCTTCTCTCTGTAGCTCAGGTTGACCTGGAATGTACCATGTAACCTAGCCAGTCTCAAACTCATGATCCTCCTGCCTCAACAAGTGAATGCTGGGAAGGCAGGCGTTGCCACCACAGCCCGCTCTGAAGAGTCTGCTTCTGATCAATACAATGGAAGGAAAAATGTTTGTTTTTTTTTCCCTCTCCATTATGTTTCTGTTTTATGACCAGATGACTTATGTAATGAATGACCCCAAAAGGTCAGCCCAGGGGACCAGTCTGACTGTTTTCATTACAAAGAGTATTTCACTGATGTATAATATACCCATCAAAACTCATCCGTTATTAAGTCATTGATTTTTTTTTTTAGTGACTTTTTAGAGCTCTGCATATGTGTATTCCATGGCTAGACATATCTGGTACTGTAGAAAATTCCGTAGTGCCCACCTGCAAGCAGCCGGCTCCCACTCTGGCTCAGAGTCTACTCAAGAAGGTTCTGAAGCATTCACCATTCAGAAATGTGCTAGGAAAGGCTAAAACCTCAGGCTTCCTCCCGCCAGCCTGATGATCAACAGTCATGCTCAGAATTACGAACTTATGTGCACTCACTGATAGACGGAGCCCAAATCTTGGAAGGGCGCGCCTGCACCCTTGTGGGTTCCCGGGCGTTTCCAGCTAAAGAGAGCTTTAACAGGCAAGCCCATGGGACAGTCCCTGAGCAATTTTAAGATTCAGAGTGTTTCACAGACGGAGCCGTCTGGAGCTGTCTGGAATATCATTTTATTTACGGGTCCTGGCGTTTTCGCCCTTTGGTGATGTCGTGTGGCCAGAGTCCCTTACGTCTTCACTTGTAAGGATACCTCCTGTCAAGTGTTTCGTACTTACCCTGGATTCTAGGTGGAGAGCTAGTCTGGACATTTCCTGTTGCGCTTCCCAGGCTGTCTTTTGGGCTCACCTCTGATCTCCTCGTCGATACGGTCTGGCGGGTAGAGCTGCTGAGCCTTTCGGCTCCTGTGATGTGGACGAGAACCGTCTGGCCGACTCAGTTACTGACTGAGTTGTGATGTTGACACTTGCTGAGTTCAGCTAACCAAAATCCCATTTTTTTTCCCCTCTTATAGACTTTAGGGAAGCCATTTCTCTATTACATGCCCTACAGCATTGCTCTTTTGCAGTGCCAGGATTTATATGCAGTGTGGTCACTTCGTGATAATATTAACAACTTGCATCTTTTGAAAACTGGCTATTTTTGTCTTACCGGGTTTCCCCCAAGATTTGTCTTTGGTTTCATTTTGAATCTTTTTTTCTTCCCTTTCTTTCCTCTTTCTACCTATTAAGAAAGAAATCTGCATAGTTAGTTTTTACCCATGCCACGTCCAGGTCTCTGTATCTGTATGTATTTTGGCTAGCCCATAATGATGGAGGTGTGTAGGAGACAGGATGTGTGTGTGTGTGTGTGTGTGTGTGTGTGTGTGTGTGTGTGTGTGCGTGCGTGTGTGGTGTGTGTATGTACATGTGTGTGGTCATGTGTGTGTGATATGTACATATATGTAGTCATGTGTGGGGGTATGATTGCCTGTTCATATGCATGCATGTGAGGGTAGAGGTTGATTTATGGTATCTTCCTGTATCACTTTCCACTCTATTTTTTTTGAGCAGCCATTTTGGCTAGGCTGGCTAACGAGCCCCCGGGGCCCAAACCCCCCGTCACCGGGGTTGCGGGTGTGCCCCATCACGCCTGGTTTTCGTGTAGATCTCGGGGATCTGCACTCAGGTCCTCGTGCCGGCTAATTAGTCATCTCCCGAGCCCCCCAGGTCCCCCAGCCCCATGCTGAGACTTGAACTTAGGGCCTCTCACACCCGTGAGGCAGGCGCTCTACCACTGAGCTATATCCCCCGGTGCCGGAGTTCTTCTTGTCGCCTCCTCCCTGTGCCCAGAACAACACGGGTAGGTCATTGTTGTTCGTGTCTGATAGTTTGTGGGTCACGCCAGGTTTTCCAGGTCTTTGCTCAATGTGTTTCCATCGTGATGATTACAAAAGTACATAGATCCATTGGGGGGAAATGACAAGGACTTAAAACAGGTAGAGAAAAAAGGTGGAAATAAGTTTTTCATTAAAAAAAAATAATCTACATTGCTTGGTGTGGTGATACATACCTTTGATCCTGTCAGCTTAGTGGCCACACCTGAATTTGCTGACATTTTAACTGTCCCCTGCCGCTAGAGACTGCATCCTGGCGGAATTTCCATTCCCGCAGGCACGGGCTCGGCTGCAGCCAAATGTAGGTTTTAACTAAGTCTCTATCGTTCTATTTACCAGTACAGACTCAGGAGTCAGATGCTGGGGTGAAAACCTGCCAGATCAGAGAAGCCGAGAAGCAACCAGCTGACCTTCCTTTTTGGCTGGAGACCAGCAAGAGAAGCATCTCTCCACTCATCCCAAACCAAAAAGACCACTGAATCTCTAAGCCCCTCCCTACCCGTCCTGTGCACCTCTCTATCCATCTTCCTGTCTCCTCCATCCTTTCTATGGCTAATTCTTGTCAACTAGTTGCTGGCTCTGTCCCCTGATCCAAGGTTAATTTTTATTAACGAAGTCTCGGAGTTTCACAGTGTGATCAAATAACCCGCAACACAGCACTTGGGAGGTAAAGGCAGGCAGATCGCCATAGTGAGTTCCAGCCAGGGCAACATATTGAGACCCTGTTTTTTTTTTTTGTAAAAAAAAAATCTGCATCTGATTACCTTAATCCTAACATTTCTTTCCCACTCTGTATGAGCATTTTCAAATCATAAGGGTCTTTTGCGTGTTATAGACTGAGGGCCCTCAACCACTCCTCGAGTCAAAGATAGAAGAAATTATTATGTAATGATGTAAGTCACCAAGAACTTCTGTCAGCAAGGCAGGAGTGACTAGTGTAGCCTCATAGTAGCAACCATTTAGAAACAGACAAGGAACTGGGTAGGCGTTCCACCCAAAGCCAAGCAGTGGGTGAATAAACATGTAGACATAAGAAGAAACTGATCAGGGATTAGAGAAATGCACACGGAATCACATGAGCAGACAGAATAAAAATAGACGAGTGAGTGCTGACGGGTTCGGGAAGAAGCGGGAACCCCAGTGTGCTGCTGGCGGGATGTAAATTAGTACCAGCACTGTGGAAAAGAGCGTGGTGCTTCCTCAAAATGCTAAACCTAAAATCGCCACATGTCTCTGCGTTCTACTACTAGGTATAGAACCACGAGAAATGAACATATATGCCCATACGACAACATGTGCGGTCAGTAGTCTTTTCACTGTGGAGCTACGGGAGATTTTAAATAGAGAGACAAGGCCTTTGTTAGCCATGTGATCTGCAAATATTTCATCTTAGTCTGTGGGTGATGGCCTCACTTGACACTGTGTGATATACGTATTAGTGACCTTTCTCTTTGCTATGACTGAGTACCCCACAGGGAGCTGCATAAGGGAGGGAGAGTTTGTTTGGGCTTTGGATCAGGGGAAACATCATGACTAGGAAGGTATGGTTGTGGAAGGCTGCCTGCTCCTATCCCTGCAGATAAGGAAGTGTGAAAAGAGGATTACCCACGTGGTGCCCACCTAGGTTTCTACCTCCAACTTTGTATTCAGTCCAGGACTTCAGTCCATAGGACGGTGTTGCCTGCATTCAAGGTGGGTCCTACCCTCCTCAGTTAATGCTGTCTGGAAACACTCATATGCACACCCAAAGAAACACCTCACGAACTAACGCCTAGGTGTCTCATAGTCCAATCAAGTTGAGCATTGAGATCAACCATTGCTGTGTCCTTGGCACCAAAGTTTTCAATTTTGTTGAAACCTAATTCATCTTTTCTTCCCCCTACTATAACTTGTTTTTGGTTCTGCGTATTTGTGAAGTGCTAAAATTATTAGCCCATTTTTTATCCACAGCTAGTTAGTTACTGTAATGTGCAAGAGGCGCTAGCTGTGAGTAATTGAGTAATTAAAATCTTTGTTATTAAGGAATCATAAGCTCACACAATTCTGAAGTTCAGTGTATTGATGACTTCCTTTATTTACCTTTGTATCCCCTCCCCACCTGCATGAGCTCGTGTGCAGATAATAGATGCTAAAAACAGGCCTGTCAGCTGAATCTGGAAGGGAAATTCTTTCTGCTAACTGTTCTGGTGGAAGTTCCACCTCAGCCCCTGGCACCCATATACCCAAAGAGCCTGGAATGTTCTGGTGGAAGCCCCACCTCTCTGCTCAGACCCTGCCCCTCAGAACGCCCCGCCAAACATGGCTCCTCCCCTAGAGATGCTCAAGACCACTCCCACAGGATATTTAAACTGTACCCCAGAAAACAGACACGTAGTTTTCAGGTCTCTCTTCCCGGACTCCTCTGTTGGGGGGGCCTGAGAATCACCCAGGAATGCTTTACCCATTAAACTGGGGCTTTTTCTAATTCGGTCTGATTTGGTCCGATTTGGTTTGCTGTGTCGGCGGAGAGGCCTATCGGGGTGGAAAAACTTGTCATTAACAGCTGAACTGTTTTGTTCAGGCTTTGAAGGTAGATCCGAGTTCACATCTTAGTTCCACTTGCTCTGTGGCTTTTCCTAAGCTTCTAAAGCTCTGGAGACTGGAGAGGAAATGATAGTACACCTCTTTGAGGACTGTTGCTCAGTTTGCATATGAAACCTCTGCGCATAAGTACTCTGTGTGTCAATTAGTTTATCTCAGTTTCTCCCTTGGGTAAAATGAAAATGATGCTCATCTTTTCCCATCCCAGCAGCGCGTGTAAAGACCGAGCAAGTAGTGTTTCCATTCAGCTGGGTGGGGTCCGTCCCTCTGATCTGTCTGGGTAGACATTCCGAGGAACTGAGAGGGAGCTCTTAGGATGCTGCCGGTCCCAGAACCCTTTGATCGCGCAAAGGGTAGACTAGGTACCCAGAGCTGGGGGTCTATGGCTCCAGGGTTTAGAAGCCACGTGGTACTCACGATGTAAACTCATTGCTCCGGGCAACAGCCTTTGCCAGCTATTATTATAATCCTCAGCATGAATCGGCAGTGAGTGGCACCTGCCGACCATGCCTGTTGCTGTTACAGCTCCTGGGTGGATCTCAACTCGCGACCTAGAGTGTCAGTTCCTTTGGCCCTTAAGACTTGGCAGCTCCAGGGAACTTTCTGGCGATGAAGACCTTCAGTCCTTCAGAGCCTCGGAGAACTACCTCTCTCGGTCCCTTCTGCTCCCAGCCCCCGTCTTCGGGAATTCTTCAGCTGTCTCCTCACGGTCACTGATGCTGCTGCTGGTGGCTCCGTGGCTGCTGAGGCCAGCTCTCTGTGTTCGCAGCTTAGGCAAGAGCACCCAGACAAGTCTTTTATGGGGGCTGAATCCTGTAACACCAGAGGGCAGCACGGGTGGACAACCACCAACTCTCATTTGTAGCTCCAGTTCCAGGGGCCGCTCTGACCCCCTCTCCTCTGTGGGCATTGCAGTCCAGATTTACCATTCATTTCCAGCAGGAACTCCGTATGAAAATCTGCCTTCTTGGTGGGTTGGGGTGTTCTGCCCACTGAACAGGAGATCGGGGGGCTGGTCCTCCCGGAGCTGGTGTGCAAGAGCCCACAGGTCCAAGTGGTACTGATGAGAATTGTTGGGTAGAAGGCTTTCCAAATGAAGGCCTCAAGAACTCTGGCTCCAGACAAGGTCTGGGAAGTTGGTGCATTTGAAGACACTGACGTAGCTCTTCTCGGGGTCCAGGCGTGTGCCCCAGGCTCCCACAGACCTTGCAAAGGTACCTTCTCCCACTAGATTTTTTTTTTTTTTTTTTTTTTTTTTTTGGTTTTTCGAGACAGGGTTTCTCTGTGTAGCTTTGCGCCTTTTCCTGGAACTCACTTGGTAGTCCAGGCTGGCCTCGAACTCACAGAGATCCGCCTGGCTCTGCCTCCCGAGTGCTGGGATTAAAGGCATGCGCCACCACCGCCCGGCTCTCCCACTAGATCTTAAACTGCAGGAGATATAACTTTTACCTGGGCCTTGGAACCCGGGAACATGCTGGGCAGTGACAGCCTAGTAACAATGCAGCATCAGGGGCTTGGACTGCAGGGTTGGGGACTTGTGGGTTCAAATCCTAACCCAACCACTACTACTGTGCTGGCTGGTTTTATGTCAACTGGACCCAAGCTGGAGAGGAGGAAGCCTCAGTTGAGAAAATGCAACAAAAATCAGGCTGTAGCCAAGCCTTTAGGGTGGTTTTCTTGATTAATGATTGATGTAGGAGAGCCCGGCCCATTGTGGGTGGGGCCACTCCAGGGCTGGTGGTCCTGGGTTCAATAAGACAGCAGGCTGAGCAAGCCATGAGGAGCAAAGCCAGTAAGCAGCACCCCTCCATGGCCTCTGCATCAGCTCCTGCTTCCAGGTTCCTGCCCTGCTTGAGTTACTGACCTAACTTCCTTTGATAATGGACAGTGATGCTGAAGTGTAAGCCAAATAAACTCTTCCTCCGCAAGTTGCCTGAGTCATGGCCCTTCATCACAGCAGTAGTATCTCTAACTGGGATAACCACCTCCATCAAGCTGCTTCCCAACTCTGTGCCTCAGTTCTGTAGTAAAATGATCCTTGTGTGATATTATCTCTCTTCCAGTGTAATATAAACCGATATAATGTACGGTGTCTAAAACAGTGTGCGATAATTATTGATATTAGAACACAGAAAGGATTAGTGGTCACAATAGGGTCATCAAAATTTTAGGCATGATAATAGTTATCTGATTATGTTTTAAAAAATGAGTCCTTATCTCTTTGAGGTATATACTTACCACTTGAAGATTTGCTAAAGAATTCCCAGAGGGGAGGGAGGGAGTGGCTAAGAATATAATCATGAGTCAGTAATTATTACAGATGGATAATAGTTACATGGGAATGTGTTATTTTTGTTGTTGTTGTTTTTGAGACAAGGTTTCTCTGTATAGCTTTGGCTGTCCTGGATCTCACTCTGTAGCCCAGGCTGGCCTCGAACTCACAGAGATCTGCCTGGCTCTGCCTCCCGAGTGCTGGGATTAAAGGTGTATGCCATCACCATCCGGTGGAATGTGTTTTCAACATTCTCTTTCTTATGTTCGAATTCCTCATGAAGCAGAGTGTGAAGTTCCCGCATTGAGAAACGTTTGCTGGGCGCTGAGGCCAGAGTAGATACCTCTCAAGTCACCTTGCTTCGTGATGATGGGCTCATCACCTTCCCTGTGAGGTCACTGCACCACCTTGATGAATGTGAACCTCCCCTTTCCTGATGGCCAGAGCACAGAGCTGCCTGCTGTCTAGAGGTGGTAGGCCGTCTGCTGTCTTAGTGGCTCTGAGACTAACAGTACTTTCTCAGATCGTGACACTTCCGGCAATAAATTCACAGGACAACACGCCTTGCTTTAGATTAGCTTTGGGGCCTTTAAAGGCATTCATGGCTTTTGGGAGAAACAAGGATTGAGTGAAAAAAAAAAAAAGCGTATTTGGCGGGGCCGCAGGGATGGCTTCGGCTGGCTTCCCCACGAGCCAAGGCACTTCAACACTGTGTGAAGCCTCTCTGGGCTCCCGTTTCTGAGTGTATGGAGTAAAGAGGATTGGATGAGTTTCTATGATCCTTTCTAAATCCAACATAAAATTTTAATAACTCTGGATAAATACATTCACGTTCACTGGAGAAAACCAGAAAGTAGAGACAAAGCAGAGGCCATGTGAAAAATCACCCTCGTTCGGCCCCCAAGAAGCTCGCTGTCTTTACATGTCTGCCCGTGGTATTTTCAAGAGCCAAATCCACGCACATTTTGTTGAACACTTGATTTGTAGGTTATGTCAGTGAGGATTTGACAGGTGACTAGGCCTGTCTCAGAGCTCAGATGATGCCCTACAGGTTTATGTGGTAGGCACATTCCACAGGAGGCTGAAGCCTTCCATCTCTCAGTAAAATCTGCTTGTTTTCCTGCCGTTTGGGGGTTGCTCTGCTCGGACTCGAAGACCTTTTCTGATTATTACTTCTTACGGCGAGGTGCAAAGACACCTTCGGAAGCTGTATTAGTGACTTCCCTGTGGCTGTGATAGATCATGACAGAGACAACTTCCGGAAGTGATCATTTATTTGGGCTTATGGTTCCAGAGTGTTGGAAGTCCACGCTGGCGGGGACAGCATGGCCACAGGCAGGCGCGATGGCCGGACCAGTTGACTGAGAGAGAGAGCTCACAGCTTGAACCTCAGGTGTGAAGCAGAGAGAGCAAGCTGGAAGTTAGGAAGGCTTTGGACCTCAAAGCCCACCCTCAGTGGGGTACTTCCTCTAACAAGGCCACCACACCTACTGCACTATCCCAAACAGTGCCACCAGCAGGGGGACCCTGTGTTCCAGTGCCCGAGACCGTGGGGAACATTTCTCGTTCAAACCACCACAGAGGCCAAGAAGGGAACGCAGGAAAGCGGCTTAAAGCCTTCCGACCGGACTTCTCCATCATGTTCCGTGTCTTGAGTACCTACCTCAAACACGTCAGCAGTGACCTCAGGAAGCAAGTTCTCTGCCCTTTGACCTGCCTTCTTCGGGTCAACTCTGCTGGAGGCACAATAAACAATATGGCAGCTACCGAGAAGGAAGGCTGGTGGAGGAGAAGGCATTTGAGGGGAATTGGGAAGCTCACCCCCTTTTCCTGTTACCCTTGCAAAAGGAGCTGTAAGAAATGCTAAAACTACGCCTGATAAACTTCTGACATAAGAACTCTGAGGAGAGGTCAGGGGTGGGGAGGCAGAGACACTGGAGGACTTCAGCTTATCGAATGTGTTCCCAAAGGCCACTTCCTTTTCAATCAGCATAGAGTGCTTTACTCAGAACGCCTCCTCCTGGAAAGCCTTCTCCCCTCACTCTGGCAGAATGCCCTGCCTACAGCACACAGCACACCCTGCAAGCTTGTCTCCTGCAGGGCAGTCTGAGTCCTAAGCTGAAGCATTTCTGAGCAGGTCTCTTGCATGTGACGTGGCTAGAACGTCCCATGTTTCTTCCCAGTGAATGCAAGATTGGTTTCCATAGCAAAGACTGTATTTTTCCTACTTGTAGGAACTGGAATGTCTTTGCCTTCCTTGTAGATGAATCTTTTGAAGAAAGATCCCGAGCCCACCCTTGCAAAGGGAATTTGCTGTCCAAGTACAAGAAACAGACATGAAAGAAGAAATAAATATTATTGGTGGCATGGATTTGCGGTTTCCTAGCTCTCAGGGAACTTAGGCCTGAACAAACATACCTTACCTGGGTCCCCTCCAGAGAGGCAGTTGGAAGTAGAGAATCCAAACAAGAGGAAACTAACAAATAAATAAGCAACCAAGACTCAAAGTTCGGATTAGAAGAAGAGAAAGAAATTCAAATACCCTAACAGAAATGGGTACCAGAGGATCTGCCTTCCTCTGAAGACAGATGAGCCATGGGGTCCAGTCTCGGCGGTGTTAGAAGGGAAGGTCCAGGGTTTCTGTTCCAGCTCTCTGTAGTTATTTAAGGGCTGGCTTGTGCTGGAGTGATGGAGTTCTCTCTCTGCACTGATTCTTCGTGTGGAAAATAACAAACATGGATTTCTCTGTAAGGAAACGTTTCTAAGAACCAGTGCAAAGGAATATCCGTGGAGAGAGGCGTGAGTCTCACCTCTTTTCTCCTCTGACGCGGTTCTTGGGTTTCTAGCTCTCAGCTCCTTGAACGGGTCAACCGCTAACACACGATGTAGTTGACTCTGCTCGGAACACGCTGTGTAACCCTGCCCGGGTAGTCCCGAGTCTGCCTTTGGCCTTTGAACCCGCTGGATCTCACACTTCCTTTGAGTCTCAGCCTGATTGTGGAAGCTCCACGCAGCGCTTTCCTGACCACCTTCTCTGAGGAAGTTCCTACTTGTAAGCGATACCATACTACTTTGTGCTTTCCTGTGTAGCACGTACCAATCATGTACATACATGTGTGTGTCTATGTGTGTGTAGACATGGGTATTTGTGCACATACATATATGTAAATGTGTGTACACATACAAATCAGAGCCCAAATAAAATTTGTCTGACCATTTGTTTCTGTCTCAGCACCAACCATGGAGTCCGTTGCTTTGTTCCATTGTGCATGGAACCAGATACAGTAGGCGCCCAATAAGTGTGCTAAATGCTGTGGCTTCAGCCACTACAATGTCTTAGGTTTATTGCTCTGAACTGAGCTGTGAACCACCAGAGATGGTTGCGAATGGACCTGCCTCCAGATCTTGATAATATTGTACCACCTCTGTGAAAGGAATCTGTTTTCCATTTACTTTCCATTCTTCTAATTTTTCAAAGAGAAAAGTTTGCTTTGGTGATGGCTTTAACATCTGCCAGTCCAAAAGAGATAGATAGATAGATAGATAGATAGATAGATAGATAGATAGATAGCAGGTAGATAGATAGATAGATAGATAGATAGATAGATAGATGATAGATAGATAGATAGATGATAGATAGATAGATAGATAGATAGATAGATAGATAGATAGATAGATAGTAGACAGACAGACAGATAGGTAGGTGATAGATAGATGATAGATGGATAGATGATAGAATGATGGATGGATGGATGAATGGATGGTAGATAGATGATTGATGGGTGGATGAAAGATAGATAGATGATATAGATGGATATAGATAAATGATAGAAAGAGGGAAGGAGAGGAGAGAGAGAGAGAAAAAGAGAGAGGAGGGGGTGTTATTTTATTTGTGCTGAAATGTGGAGATATTTTATTTGTATGTTAATAAATAAACTTTGCCTGGAGATCAGAGGAAATAGCAAGTCATTTTAAGTAAACACAAAAGTCAGGCAGTGGTAGCACACGCCTTTAATCCAATCACTGGCAGGCAGGTTCTCTGTGTGTTCAAGGCCACACTAGGGAACAGAGCCAATCGTGGTGACACACGACTTTAATCCAAGTACCAACCATAGAGGCCTGGAGGTCTGTACAAACAGGCAGTAATGAGGAAGTGAGGTAACCGGACTAAGATAGCCAATGAGAGGGCAGAACAGGAAGGCATGGCATTTGGAAGCTGCAGAGTTGGTGAGGTAAGGTTGGCTGGTGGCTTTCCCTATTTCCCTGATCTAAGGCTTTCACACCTATATTTGGCTCCGTGTTTTTTATTTAATAAGACCATTTAGAAATTCGTCTACAAGAGAAATTGGTTGGTCTTCAGCAAGCACCACTAGGCAGAATGGAGTAATACATTTTGATTCTAGTGTGTTTTGTGAGTTGTCCTTTATTCATGGTAAGAGATACAGATGCTCTCTTTTAGGGAAGTGATCCCAGGCTTCCATTTAAAAGAAAACTGAGTAGCTGGGCATGGTGGTGCACAACTTTAATCCCAACACTCAAGAGACAGAGGCAGGTAAATCTCCAAGTTCAAGGCCAGCCTGGATTACAGAGTGAGTTCCAGAACAGCTAGGACTACACAGAGAACCCCTGTCTCGAAAAGAGAAAGGCAAAATCACATAAGTTTATCTGATACAATATAGAGGGAATGTTGCTGCGGGTGGTTCTCGAAGGGTCTCAAATTTGGAATCTCTTGGTTCCAGGCTGAAGCAAGGGACACCTTCCCTCCGATCTGACTCTTCCCTTCTTCACGGCATGTCTGGAACCATGTTCCTTGGCTGAGGGTTCCTGGGATCCTATTTCAGAGCTGTTGCAGGCCTGTGGCAAAGTTTATGGAAACAGACAAAGACTTATAAGTTAGACTTGTTCAAGTCACCCTGAAAACACGCCCTTTTGATTTCAAAGTAGTGTTTTTCAAAATAGTGTTTTCAAAAAAAAAAAAAAACAATCACAAATATGCCTGTGGTAACCCCATTGTTCCCTCCCTGTCATTTGGTGGAGATGGTGACTTGGAGGAGCAGAGTCATCTTTGCCGGCTCCAGCAATCTGGAGTTCACCACTCCCAGGGGACGGGTGTGGTCATCCTGTTCAGGAAGGGAACTTAATACATGCAGGTAGAATCTTCTTTGTCTTTATAAATAGTGAAGGGAGCAGAGAATTGTGGGGGGGGCGGTGTATGTGTATTGTATGAATATTTGTGTATATGCATGAGTGTGTGCATATGTCTGTGTGTTCTTGAGTGTGTGTGCAGAGGGGAGGGTCTTAAGGCCCCGGATACAGATGTACATGTGTTATAGCAAATAGCCTTTCTACTTTTAAAAAAAAATTGGGGAATTGTCATCCTTCATTTCAAACATGGACCACCAAGAAACTTGTTTGTAATGGAAGAGAAAGTAGAGATAATTCATAGATATGACCAGTGTTGTGTGAGAGGGTGATAGCAAATAGGTGGATGATGTCCCTGCAGGAACTTCTTCCCCTGGAGGAAGGCCAGGGATGGAAGGATCCGAGGTCATGGCTCCTGGAAGACAGGTGAGTGTTGGGAGGGCAGTGGCCTCCTGGTCTCCGCAGAGGAGAGACAGTCTGTTCGCCTGTGGAGGTTTCCGAAAGTCGGGTGCTGCTTTCTACCCTGAGCGTGGGAGAAGCCGGTGCCCGGCACCCGGTGTGACCTCTACGTTTGTGTGACGGTGCTGACCTTGTGTTTGTCTGAAACACCTCGGGCTCTGTAGGAAACTCAGCGGACAGTGAGAGTGTGGGCCTTATAGCCATATCCCTCTTATCGGCGTCAGTGATCGCCTAACAAAAAAAACATCCAAAGAACAGATCCTTGACATGATGTCAGCTCACACATGTCCTTGAGGACCAAATGGAGCGGCATGTTAATCTGTGGGTAGAGAAATTAAGGAAAGCCTTATTGAAGGGGCCTTTGACCAAGACTCAAGAAGATAACACACACCGTGGGGAAGATAGCTAACATCTGTCAGGCTAAAGAAACCACGGGAGGGGCTGGAGAGATGACTCAGCAGCCCATTCTGCTCGCGTGGAGGACCTGGGCTCAGCTACCCGCAGCCAGGTTGGGCTGCTCACAGCTGCCTGTGACCCCAGCTCCAGGAGCCCCAACTCCTCTGGCCTCTGTGGGCATCTGCACTCACGGGCACATATCTCCCCCCCCAGGCACATAATTAAAAATAAAATAAAATTTGATGCTGGAGAAATGGCGTCAATGGTTGAGAGCTCTTCCAAAAAACCTGAGTTCAACTCCCGGCATCCACATGACGGCTCACGGCCATCCTGAACTCCAGTCTCGGGAGATCCAATGCCCTTTACTGGCCTCTGTGGGCACCAGGCATGTGATGCACTTATCTACATGCGGGTGAAACAGCCACACTCATAAAATAAGATAAACATTTTGAAAGTAAAATACAAAACTTTTAAGGAAAGTGTGAATAAAAAGATAGGGAGGTATAAGGTCTGTGGTGGTCCCTGGGAAGGACTCCCTTGACTATCATACAGTAGTAGCTGGTGACACATTGGGAAGGGATTTCTCCACACTGTGCAGGGAACGGCACACCATAGTGGCGATAGATGTTCCTGAGGGCGGCACGGGATTGCCACAGGGTGACAGGAAAAGCCACAGGTGGACGATGCTAAGACTTCGGACCCTATGTAGAATCACCTTTTAATACATCTTTAAAAATACTTTAAATTACAGTGTGTGTGTGTGTGTGTGTGTGTGTGTGTGTGTGTGTGTGTGTGTGTCAGAGGACAAGTTTCAGGAGTCGATTCTCTCCTTCCATCTTGTAGGTCCAGGGGAGCAAACTCTCAGGTCATCAGCCTTGGTGGCAGGCCTTTCTCTCACTGAGACACCTCACCTGATCTTCACAAATGTTTTCAATGACTTAGAGGAGATATAGTCTTTAAAATATTTGACAAATGACCCGAAGAATAATACGACATGTGGTGGTGGTGGGCTGATTTTCCTTAGGACTTAGACTACAACAACAAAATTTATTTTGCTCCTGAAAAGTGGAATTCTTTCCAAGAAACACTGTAGAGGAAGCCTTCTACTGTTAATATTGTTCTCTGTTGCGAAAAGTCCCCCACTGGAAAACTAAGAGCAGACAGAGTTGTACTCCTTCTCAGCCCTGCTACGGGCGGGCGTCCTCTTTAAATCGCCGTGGCCATTCTCCGTATTTGCCAGCAGGTGGCGATAGTGTGGTCTGTGCATTGGTTGTTTCCTGTTTTTGTGTTTATTTACTCTTGAAACCACACCCAGCACATGTATTCATTATAGGAAAAGCTAGGAAACAGAGAGGAGCCAAAGGGAGCCGGGAGGTCAGCGCTCACAGAATGCCACCATCTGTAGGTAATCGCGACTGGGGTACAATCTGCTCTTGTGGCACACTGGCCTGAACCAGGTCCACGGTTCACAATGAACAAGTCATTTTCAGCAGCTCTCAGCAGCCTTGAATGATCACAGAGCATCAGAGGTGAGGACCTGCGGTAAATCAGATGCCACCACAGGGACAAACACACAAACGAGCAGGTGCTTGGCCTGGGTCGCAAAAGGTTCTTGTTGCTCAGACTGCACCCCACAGGAAAGCTGCCCCGAGCTGGCACTTTTAATTCATATTCATTATGTATGCAGATTGCTGATTGGAAGTAGAATCACTTGATACATTGATATATATATATACATCTCATAACCTTTTCCCACTAATAACATGTTACAAATAAGTCTCTGCGTCAACGGACCTCTGCATTTTAGTGACTATTTAGTATTCCCTTGTAGGGTAGAATGCCCACGTGGTTTTTACAACTTACAACTCTCATGAGCATCAATGTAAAGATTTCTCAGCACATTCTGTGTAGATTTGTTTTGTTAGGATACATTCCTGGAAGTGGGACTGTAGAATCATAGCATCTACTCATTTTAAAAAGTATCTTCAATGCGAGTTCGGATTGCTTTCTGAAAGAATGTTGCAATCTCCACCCCCACCAGCATCTGCTGTCTTAAATGCTCTCCCACACTGGAAAGAATTCAGTAAGTATTGCCTATCCGATAGGTTTAAAAAAAAACAAAAAGGACGTTTGTGTTAATCTTACTGATGAAGTTAGTGTTTTTTTTTTTAAATGTGGTTGTTGCTGGCTTTGCATTTACCCTTTAATTACCACTTCAAATGTGGCTGTGTAGGCAAATTAATCACCATATGCCTATTCCCCTATCAGTTGCCAGGTGCCCTCACATCACTTATTTTTTCGTTTGGGAGATGCAAACCCCACTCAAAGCAGTTCGGATGAACACATCTCCTACTGAAGCTCCAGCTCCAGTATGGGGCAGTGGTTGAAGCCTGTCACTTCTGGGGTTCCCTCAGAGGCCAGGGACACCGTAGGAAGGGGTGAGACACTCCAGCTGCCAGACTGTTTTGAGATGGTGTTGGAAGTCTCAGGTCCTCAGCATTTATGCCTGCCACAGTAATATTCCTATAAAACAATATGAAATGAGACTTTAGAATCTTGAATTAATTTGATGGATGTAGACAGCCAAAGAGATAATGGAAGCACCAGAGGGGCCCTTTCTCCGCAGAACCGTCTAGTTTTCTTGTCTAGAACTGATTAGATTAACAAGGAAATTGCTCTGTCTTCAGTTTCTGAGTTGATGTGTTTTGAGGAAGTCACACAGGGAGTTATTTCTTCTCTCTTCCACCTCATCCATGGTTCAGAATTCAAATATGGATCCTGACCAGGAGAGCAGTTCCCAGAGATCTCCCTCAGTTGCTCAGATACCTAAAAAGAGGGCAAACTTCCAGTGAGGGTGACCCCCAGTCTCGCGTCCGCCTGGTGAGGCAAAACCTCCAAGTGAGATCTCTATTTGGAGTTGGGGTCTGAAGCAGAAACACGTGAAAAGATTAAAAATCTTTTCATAAACTCACACTAAAGTACCAATGATTTTCACTGGCCATTTCTTAGAGGAGGGCTGGTCTTCGAAGGGAGGCAAAGTAAGAGCCAGCAAGAAGAAAACGCTGTACAGGAGATGCTGGAGGATGGAGGCACAGTTTGGTTTGAAACTGGCCCTGGATGAGGGTGGCTTCTCATGGTGCTATTGGCCTTGGTAATGGAGGAATGTCTAGAAATGGGAATTTTAAGGACTTCTTCTGATGTGTGCATCCCAGTGTTCTGCCCATTTCTCTTTCCACCTGACTTTCTGGCCACACTGACAAGGTGACCGATGTGTTTAGGGAAAGGCTGGCTCTTCTGGCCCCAAGCTCCACCCTGTGTCCCTCAGATGCCTCCCACCCACTCTAAGAGACTTTGACTTCCATTCTCCTGCTCTTCTGTGGCCCACCCTGGCTGTGGTCTGCCCCGAATCCTCACTCCTTCAGACTGAAAGCCTGGATTTCCACACTGCCTCCTCAAAGGGTTCCTGGATGCCTCCTTCAAACAGGAACTGCTCTGAGGGTTCACTCTCTCTGTAAGCTGACAATCAGTAACCATTCTTGAATTCTGATTTGTATCACCGGGGCTCTGGAAGGATAGTGTGCTAACTTACACCCATTGTTAAGCTGCCATTCTGGGGGTGTTCAGCCCCACCCAGCCCAAGTGTCACTTTCTGAGAAAGGCCTAACTTACCTAAGCTCCAGGCAGTGAGGGGCCTCATCCCATCTCCGTAATCAAAACACTTAGACACCCCCAAGTCTTCTTCCCAGTGAAGATGTCTTGACCTTTTTGAATCTGGACCCTCAGATGGTCATCTGAATAGTTATTAAGCTACCTGACTACCACTGGGGCTTGAGATTTTTCTTTTCCTTTTATGTTTTTATTTATTTTTTTTTCTGATTTCAGAAGGCCCACGTATTGACTATATAAAATTCCACTTTGTAGGAACGCTGGACTGGAAGGAGAGTGCGTGGTGTAGCAAGTCCCTGTCTGGACCCTTGTGCAGACCTCTTGTGAGCATGGAGGGTGAAGGGGCACTGGCCCACTCCAGCATGTGGCTCTGGCAGGCCTTGCCCTTCTCCCTGATTCCCTCTGCCTTGCTAAAAACTGCTAGATTGCATTCCTAAAGCTAGCCACCAGGGTCTAGTCCCTTATTTGGCCACTTCCTCTTCCTGAGGCCAACTTCCAAGGTCTA
The DNA here is from genome assembly GCF_007827085.1 of Peromyscus californicus insignis. Classification (NCBI taxonomy): domain Eukaryota; kingdom Metazoa; phylum Chordata; class Mammalia; order Rodentia; family Cricetidae; genus Peromyscus; species Peromyscus californicus. The sequence goes on from NW_026294535.1 coordinate 12,946,405, forward strand.
GCTATCAAAGTATTGAAGTCCAACAATCAAAAGTCCCTTTTGACTACCCTAATTAGCATGCCCAATCAAAATTAAACACCTCATCCTAACACGGGATTCCCCCTCCCTTTATAAACCGCCATTTTCGTATGGGCCACATCTGTCTCCTCTCTATCCAGAGGCAGTCCTTTGTCCTCTGGGACAAGTACCCTTGCTCCCTTCCCCTTCTCCCTCTCCCTCTGTCTCCTGTTTTTGTCTCTTATTCCTGCCCTCTGTCCCTCTGGGGTAAATAGATCTCCTTTGGTCTTGGGGTGTCTTGATCCAGCTTCCAAAGTTCCCTATACAGGGTGTGCTCCACCATAGCACCACCTGCTTCTCCAACCCCTCCCACCCGAGGACAGGAGCCTCACTTTGGAGTTTTGTGTCCAAGCACCTAACGAGGTACCCGACATGTGGTGTGTACTCAGTAAAACATTTGTCACTTGAAGAGATGGGAAGTTAGGCCCTCAGAAAGCATGGTCGGGTGGCCCACGTACCTGTGATAGATCCTACAGTAGCCTGCAGATGCCTTTTCTGCTTCATCTTTCCAGAGGGGTGGCTTGCATGCCCCCTCCCACAACTCCAGGCTCACATCCACTCCCACATGGAGGAGAGTCATCTTCTCCTGGATGGCTTGGCTTCACGGCTGTTAGGATCCGTGTGGCTCATGCAACAGAGCAGGGCCAGGGAGGCTGTTTGCTGAGGCAGCCTGGTCTGCCCGCGTGATGTGTTTCCCTGTGTGTTTATAATCCAGCACTCTGTGCTCCTGAAGTCCGTATCCCTGCGTTTGCTGAGCCAAGCCATCCAAAGAGAAGCCGGGCCCCGATCACAGGCCTGAATCTCACAGCGGCAACAGAAAGGGCTGCCATCTATTGAGTGCCTACGGCATGCCGGAGGTTTTACATGCCATTTAATCCTCATCAAAACCCTGTGAGGAAAACACTGTTCTTTTCCAGGGCCCAGATGACTCCCCAGGGTGACCAGCTACAAAACAGTGGTGCCTGACTTTGGATCCAGGTCTTTCTGGCTATAAACCATCGAGGCTCCCTTTCTCCCTGTATCCCTCCACAGCCTCGCTCCACTTTGGGACAGGGTGGTTCGATCTTGTTGGAAAAGCTTGGCGTCCCTCCTCTTGTTCGCTGAAAAACAGTTAGAACCTGCAAGAAACCATCTCGTCTTTGTGAACGTTCTTCTCCATGTCTAAAACCATAGCTGTCTGGAGAAGAAAAGGGGCAGGTTCACTCGCTTCTGGGGGTTGCTGCAGCCCCTGTGACTCTGTTCTCACCACTCCAGTGCAGAGCAAGTCTGCATTTCGCTGCCTGAGTGAAAGGCCCGTTGCTTTGGGTTTAGATGGATGGAGAGTGGGGCTCAAACAGAGTTCAATGTGTCGGTCAGTTTATAAACCAGATCCAGATCACAAGGGCAGGCTAGTCTGTGGATCCTATGAGTCCATACAAAGATCATCTCAGAGACGGATTTCTCTCCGGAGACCTAGATTATCTTGTAGAGTTCTTCTTGACGATACCCACCCCATCCCATACAGCCAAAGACTTCGCTCGTTTCCACGGACCTTTAGAAAAGGAGATGGGAGTCAGCGTCACTCAAAATGTTTGAGGAAAGTCTTCTGGTGTTCTGTCTTTCTTGTGTAAGATTTCCAGTGGAAACTGAGGATCTGTGTCTTCAGTAAGATGTGTGAATGCATATCTCACTCCCCAAGAAGTGTGTGTGTGTGTGTGTGTGTGTGTGTGTGTGTGTGTGTGTGTGCGTGTGTGTGTGAGAGAGAGAGAGAGAGAGAGAGAGAGAGAGAGAGAGAGAGAGAGAGAGAGAGAGAGAGAGATTTACCTTGTGGACCACCAAAAATGTGTTTGAAAGAGAATCAACCCTCTTGTTCTTCATTTAAAGCAAAGTAATCCCTTGTTTCCATGGAGATCCTGCCTCCCTAACTTTTAGGAGCAGCTTAGTACCAATTCCTTGGACCCTGCATAGCTTTGTTCTCAGTTCGATGGCATCAGAGGTGAAGAGTTCTCTTGGCTCCCTGGGGCCCTCATCTCCACCAGTTCCTGCAGCCAAGTTCCCTTTCTCTGTCCTAGGTGGCTCTGGGGGTGGAGGCAGCTCATGTCTGTCACTGTGTAGAGACTGTCACCGCTCAAACTACTCAGCGGGCTATCTTGTCTGGACATGCCATCCTCCCAGCCTTTGTTTCTTCCTTTCGGGAGCATTCACCATGGAGACCACTTCTGCAGGTGGGCTCCGGCTTTGCCCACACAGTGTAACCCTGAGCCTGTAGGCTGCTTCTCAGGTTGCTGTTCCCATCTTCATTGGTTTTTCATTCATGGCCTGATCCCAAGATTTTTTTTTTCCCTGCAGAGGGGTGTTTTTCCCCATACATGGGGACCAGGGTGTCACCTCTCACTCTGCTAAGTGTGAAACATACTGACTTCTCACCCCCATCAGTCACAGCCATCCTGAGATCAGGTCAGGCCAAAGCCAGGCTCCTTCCACCCTTTGCTGTCACTCTGGTCCATTTGCTTCTGATCAGCTGTTGCATCCCTGTTTAGGAGTGTCACTAGGAGGGAGGGGAGCACCCTCGTAGGCTGCGCCAGGGCCTGCCTGTTGTTGCTGGCGGCTGAAATTTGGCAGTCGCCCTCTGCTTCTCCCAGCTCCTGATTTAGCAGAGTGCAGTATTTCTGCCATGTGCTTCTCACTTGGGCCAAGAGTCTTCAATCAGCCTTGTGACTTAAGTTGCCAAGGAAACAGTGCCTAGTGGGACCTGAAGATTTACAACCTGTTCCCAGGCTGCAAGGATTCCTCCGGAATTCTTGCTGACACAGTTTACTCCCATAAACACTCGACCCTGTGGGGGGTATAAATCTCTGCTTGTCTCTGCACAATTCATTTTCCCCGAATACAAGGTCTAGAGCAGGAGTCAGAGAAGGTGGGAAAAAGGGAACATGGCTCCAGAGGGTTCCTGAACTCCCGGACGTGAGACGCTCCGCCTTGTGATTTACGGCCATTTTTGCACTGGGCAGCCCCGAAGCAGGTCAGCCTGGACCAGCAGTGTGAGTGCTCCGAGCCTCTGGGAAAGCAGGAATGATCCAGCCTCTTTCCTAATCCATTTCCACAAGGACAAAATGAGAGAATGCATACAAACTGCCTTACAGAATGGACATAGACATTCACACATTAGCTTCCACTATATATCTGAATCTATGAGCCTCATAATCATATGGGTTATGATGATGTGCATTGATTACCCTTTGCTACTTAGAATGGGGAGACATAATCATTCTCAACGTTTTATGGCCTTTTATGCTGTACCTAGAATCTTCATTACGATTACAGGTGAGTCGGGTTTTCCGTGCTGTGAGAAAACACCTGAGTGCGGTGCTGGGGACAAGGCTGTCGGTAAAGCATGCTGTGTAAGCATGAGGACCTGACCTCAGATCCCCAGAGACCACGTCAGAAGCCAGGCAGGGGTGAGACAGGTGGAGCCCTGAAGCACAATGGGAAGCCAGCTTAGCCAAACTCCTGAGCTTCAGGGTCAGTGAAAGATCCTGCTTCAAAATAAAATAAAATAATGTGGACAGCAATTAAGGAAAGATACTCAGTGTCTGTCTCTGGTCTCCATGTGTACGTGCACATCCATGAGCCCACGTGTATACACACTCACAAGTGCACACAACACACATGCACACACACACACACACACACACACACGCACATCTGAGCACATCAATGTAAGGAAGCCCAAGTCTCCAGCGCCTAGCGGGTGGTCATGGGGCTCTACCTCTGGTGGTCATCTTCCTCTCCATCCCTTTAAAATGTGTTTCTGCCCAGAGCTCGTGTCTCTGGGGTCTGTTTCCCATTCATTTGTCTTGTGGCTGGTCCCTGAACTCATACTCGTGTTCGGTGTGGATGTTCATTTGAGGAGCCTTCTGCTAACACCCGACCAGGCCACAGGACCACAAAGATGTGTGTGGATTAGAGAACCGTGCCTCGCCGAGCAATGCCCCATTGCTCTGGAAAGGACTCAAAACCTTCAAACCAGCTGTCCATCCTGCAAGATCCACATCTTCACTTATTTCTCACAGGTTGAACTAGTTGTAAAAGGAACCTAAGAAATAGAGACAAGAAATAAGTAGTAATGAGGTTTTGATTTTAGCCTATTTTTTTTTTAATTTAAAAAAGTTGCTCCATGTATGAGGATACTGCCTTTGGTCTTAACAGTATTTAAGCCCTTTAGCCAAGAAATTCCATCTGCAGTAGTCTATTCTAAGAAAATAATTATGGATATATACAGACTTTCTTTGTATAAAAAGCTTCACCCATTGTTAAAAGAATTAAATGGGAAAGTCGTATAGACAACAGAAAGTCGAATAAATGAACTATAGTGCATCCCTGTAGAATACTATATAGACCTCAAAATGGTGTCATAGAAGAATAGATGTAATGGTGTGAAAAGCTGTTTATTCTATTTTATGTCTCAATATGAATATTTCACAGTGGCTTAAGTAGGTACAGATGAATGGTTCTCACGTAACAAGACTGATTCGGTTGCCTCAGGACCACAAACACTCTTAGGCTTAAGACATTGTGGTTGAAGGGAGCTGCTGCAGCCTCAGGCATCTGGTCTACCGCTGGGACACAGGGGGAACAGGGTGGCAAGGGCTGCTGATGTTTCTTTTCTGTCCTGTTGACCAAAAGAATGTCATGTGCCGCCTCTGTTTGCAAAAGATACTAATGAAGTGTTTTCAAATGGCCTGAGATGAGGACTGGCCAGGAGTGTTGGATTAAGGCAGGAGAGAGCGAGCTTGGGAGCATGGGAAGGGAAGGGGGGCCCTCCTACAAGAATCCAGTTGCCTCTGCCAGTGAAGGTGCAAGAATCCAGTACAACTGACAGTTGTTCGAGGTCTTTCTCCCTTCCCAAGTGCAAGCCTGCCGTTGTCTAGGGGTCGCATCTGAAACCCCACTTGTAGGGAAAGGGCGCGGCCATTTAAAACTCCTTGTGTAGCCCTGGCGGTTCCTGGTTTTCCACCCAAGGCCGCCCCCCCCCTCCACCTCATGCTGGGTGCTTCCTGACGGGCGCTGTTTTCTCATTTCGACTACGGCGCCTGAGGTTGTACATACTCGTGGGAGGGTCAGGCAGTCACTTATTCATCAGTTATTATCTCCAGGGCTACCTCATTCGTCTCACTTATCAAGAAAGCAGAAGGATTTCTTAGCAACCTTTTGAGACGCAACTTGAGAATCACCGGAGTGTTCTGTGTGCCTGGTGCTAAGTAGGGTTCATTCCACCTCTCTTGAAGAGCCTGAGCCTAAGCTTGGCTATGTCGTGCTCTATGACTTTCTCTCAGAGAAGCCCGTATTCACGTTCTCGGGTGTGCTTTACCTCCTTCTGAACATGGCTCTTTCTCCTTAACCTTCCCACTCCAAGCCTCGCTCCGGTTTAATAAAATCTCCGACGCCGTTTCAAACTGGCCAGGCCTAGAATTCTTTGCTGTGTTGAAGCCGTGAATCCCAGCTTGACCTGAGTCGAGGTCCCTAAACAGTTAGGTGGAACTCCTCGAGGCACTGAGGGTGACGGTGAGGAACCGTGTCTCTGCCCGTTCGCTGCTGACAGGATCAGCCAAGCCACAGGGTCTGGCCTGGCACCCAGGGTTAAGTGGCTCTCAGAGTGACATTAAGGGCATGGCTCTGTGAAGAGAGAGAAAAGCAAACAACATTTTGCATCTGTCGGGGACAACAACAGGGTGTGGAAGGAGGAGGGAGTTGGGACGAGAGGCCGGAGAACATAAAGGTCCATGTTCAACTGGACAGCGTCCCCACAGAAATCAGCGCCGTTTTAAGAAGCTGATGAATTTTCTAGAATTAGAAAGGAATACCGCAAACTTTTATTTTGGAATGGTTCATTCTTTTTTTTTAATATCTTTAATGCCTTATACAGTCCAGGTTCAAATGCTTCTCGTAACTCTCTATCAGCCACGTTTAAAGTCCGGAAGCCCTGGATAATGGGGCTATAAGTTAGATTATTTCTCCTTTTCGTTGTTAAAAGAAGACTCTTTTTTTTTGTAATGAGCATGCATCAATTTGAGATAAAACTGTGAGAGCTCTTTAAAGTTTATATCAAGGCATACAGAAAGTTATTTAGAGGTTTTCACCTTCTGCTCACCTCTTCATTATGTGCCCAAGTGGGGCTCAGAGGAAAAAGAGTGACAAGAAGCTCATTCCAAGCCCCGCCTCCCTAGGGGCGGAGCTTGCCAGGCTCTGGTGTCCCGGGACCAGCATCCCTGCAGCCGCCATGGTTTTCAAAATGGCGGTGCTTTCTGTGGGGACCCTGTCATGTTGAACATGGACCTTTATGTTCTCTGACTGTCACATCCTAAGTTCCTCCCTCCACCTTCCACAGCATGTTCTTGTCCCTGACAGGCGCTCAACATTGTGTCTCCATTTAAATAATCAATACTTGAGGTTGTACTTATCTGTGGAACGGTCATTCATCCATTCATTAATCAGTCCATTCATCCATTCATTATTCACTCACTAATCAGTTCTTGAACAAAGATTCAGTGCCAGCGCCACACCAGGGATGGGAAGATGAACAAGATACGGACGGCCCTTGGCTCAAGTTGACCCGGTCTCAGGAAGCTGCCCTCATGCGTAAGCAGTTTCAACGAAGAGGACCCTGGCCCTCATGAGGGCAGGCTTAGACTATGAGGGGCACTAACATGGCTTTGTGATGTGGAGGGAGGGATCTGCACAGGAAGTAGGGCCAAGCTAGAGGGAGGGGTGAGGAAAATGGGGGGGGGGGTGCTTTCCAGGCCAGGGAAGGCAATTTCAACCCTTCTCAAAGCAAGGCTAAGAGCATCATTTTAGCGTTCTTTTTTTTTCTGGTAAAGAGATACCATTAAATAAGATTAGGAAAGCTCAGTCGCTTTGTACATACTCAAAACAAACACAGTTTGTCTTCCTGTGTGCTGTATTGCCAAATCATTTTTTTTTTCTTCTCTAGAGCCTTGGACCTTGTAGATGTTAATCTCCAGATATTGAGTTAGATGATAGAGGTGAATTCATACTTTTTTATAATTTTTAATTTTTTTGTATTAATTTGTTTTTACATGCACATGTATTTTGAGTATGAAAGCAAGCCTTCTTCATATTGCTCTCTACCTTGTTTCTTTTTTTTTTTTTTTCCTGAGACTGGGTCTCTCTCACTGATTTAACTGATTTAAGTCTGGATTTAACTGGTTCAGTTAGACTGGCTGGTGGGGCGCTCCTGGCAACCCTTTTCCCTGACCCCTTTCTCTGCCTCTCCTGTGCTGGGGTGCCTTTTTCCAGGGTGTTGGGGATCTGACCGTAGGTCGTTAGTCTTTCCTGGTTAATGCTTTAACCCCTGAGCACCCTCACTCTCCAGCAGGCTCCCTCCACCTAAGTTTGGGTTTAAAAACATCATCAGGCAGTCACATTGGTGAGAGACTTCGTGGCGTGGCGGCAGCTCCTGACAGTCACAGGAGACGCAGACACAGCAAACTCCCGGATCCTCTGGCTCTTAAACTCTTTCTGTCCTCTCTTCTTTCCTCCGTGGTTCCTGAGCCTCAGGTGAGGGGGTTGTTCCGTCGATGGGACAGTTGGGACCGCGCTGCCTAAACCTGAGCTGAACATGGTCAACAACAGACTTGCTAATGTGGACAGGGAAAGCCCATAGGTCCTCAACCCAATAAAGAGCGACGGGCAATTAAGGAGTGCTGAGACCAGGAGAATAGTCTTCCTCAGGGAAGAGTGCACCAGCTGGTTAGCCAATAGCAAATGGTCAGCCCTAAAAACATGCCTACAAGTAACATTGTATAGACTGGGCAGGCCATATTTACGTATTGAGGAATATGTATGTATCTGCAAATACGTATATGTATGTACATATGTATGTAACCACAATGAATGAAAAAAGAGACTACAGATTTGAAGGAGCACAAGGAGGGGTATATGGGGAACTTGGAGGTGGGGGAAATTATGTAAGTATAATCTCAAAAAATAATTTAAAAATACACCACTTGGGAGCTGGAGAAACGGCTCTGTGTTTAAGAGCACTCACTGCCTTTGCAGAGGACTTGGGTTCCCAGCGCCCACCTGGCAGCTCACTACCTGTAACTCTAGCTCCAGGAGATAAATGTCCTCTGGCCTCTGCAGGCACCTGCACAGATGTGGTCCAGAGGTGGGGGAGATGGGAGGGAGAGGGCGGGGCATGGCAGGGCATGGCAGGGCGGGGTGGGCTGGGGAGGGGCAGAGCTGGATTTGATTCCTAGCCCATCACTGAAGACATTTTACTTAACTTTTCTGAACCTCAATGTGGTCATCTGTAAAATTAAGACTATGGATGCCCACTGTTATGACTGTATGAGCGGGGGGAACCCCCAACTGGCCAGGCCAGGGTATCCCACGGTGAGGGAAAACCTGCTGGGCAGATGCAGCGGAGGTGGGGGTGGGGTGGAGGTGGGGGACGGCGTGTAGAAAGTCATTTACACAGGCGCTGCATTCACATGGAGAGTTTATCATAATAGAGAGATGAAGAGAAAGATAGGAAAGAGGGAGACAAGGAAGAAAGAGAAGGGAGAGAAAGAAGAGGTGTGCACACCTCGTGGGAATGGAGAGGGGGGGGGAAAGGGAGGAGTTTTTCCTTAAAATGAGGCTTTTACGTGGGGACGCAGGCCAGCCCCAAGGGCCGGGATTTCAAGGGGCGGGTCAGAATATTAACACCCATGACCTAAGATTTTCGTGTTTGAAAATGCAGAGCAGCGTATGATCTCAGTACATCCGAAGCTGTTCCAAGGCTGGTGGAAGTCTTTTCTCCATGAGATTAAAGTGCAGCCCTTCACGACTGGCCTGTCTGCCCAGTTCTCCAGGCTCTGGCTTCCATTCACCAGGTCACTTATCACTTCTCTGTTTCTTCATACCACACCTTTGCCTAGCCAGCTCCGTGTTAATTAAGACTCGGCTCAGGAAAAGAAACCAGCACAAAAGCATGCATTTCAAAGAGTCTGTTTTTATGAGGCCCAAGAGCATGAAAAACTAATTTGTGATGTTAAAAATGAGAACCTGGAGGAGGGAGACCTACTGATAAGAAAGGGGTATGGGGGATTTTCTAGTCATGTTTTATTTTATTTAGTTTTTTATGGGTGTGAGTGTCTTGCTTTCATGGATGTCTATGCACCACATGTGTGCAGTGCCCATGGTGGCCAGAAGAGGGCGTGGGTCCTCCAGGACCAGAGCTACAGATGGTTGTTAAAAGAACCAGAATCAGCACAAGACACCTGAAGACCAAGCTCTCAGCACAAAGGAGATGTATTTGCCCCAGAGGGACAGAGGGCAGGAAATAAGAGACAAAGACAGAAAACAGAGAATGAGGGAGAAGGGGAAGGGAACCAGGGAGAGGGACAAGGACTGCCTCTGGATAGAGAGGAGACAGATGTGGCCCATAGTCAAACTGCAGTTTAGAAAGGTAAAAGGGGAAACCCCCATGTTAGGATGGGGTGTTTCATTTTAATTGGGCATGTTAATTAGGTGAGCCAAAGGGGGCTTTTCATTGCTGGCCTTAAATACTTTGATAGCTGGACTCTGGTAGTCAGCCTCAGGAGGAGGAAGTGGCCAAATAAGGGAATAGACCTTGGTGACTAGCTTTAGGAATGTAGTCCAGTGGATTTTTAGCAAGGGTGAGGTGTAATTGGTCATTTCCCTCCTGCTCGCCTGTTCCCAAATACCTGGCAGCCACTTCCCAAATAATTGCCTCAGAGGCTTAAGATTACTTACTAGTGCTTGGCTGATAGCTCAGGCTTGTTACTAGCTAATTCTTACTTTTTGTTTTTGTTTTTGTTTTTTTGAGACAGGGTTTCTCTGTGTAGCTTTGGAGCCTTTCCTGGAACTCACTCTGTAGCCCAGGCTGGCCATGAACTCACAGAGATTTGCCTGCCTCTGCCTCTCGAGTACTGGGATTAAAGGCATGCGCCATCACTGCCCGGCTTTAACTCTTTCATGTTAAGTTAACCCACATTCCTTATTCACGCTGTGCCACGTGGCGGTACCTTCATTAGCATGGCATGTCCATCTCCTGTTCCCTCTGCATTTGGCTGGCGACTCCTCTCTCAGCCCTCCTCCTTCCCATCATCCTTAGTTTGGTGGCCCTGCCTATACTTCCTGCCTGGCTACTAGCCAATCAGAGTTTAATTAAACCAAGCCGAGGGACAAATCTTTACAGTGTACAAGAAGATTATTCCACAGCACTGAGGGAATGGGGAAGGGCAAGGCTTGCCAGAGCCATGTTTACAGTGCTTAGGCCCACTAGAACCCCTTTCCTTGTGAGCTACCATGTGGGTGCAGGGAATTGAACCTGGGTCCTTATTATAGGAACCAGAGTTCTCAAAAGCTGGGCCAACGCTCCAGCCTCCTCATCTTGATTTTGGGGGTAGCTGCACGGGGGCATGTAGTTGTTAGCATATTTAACATCTGTGCATTTTGTTGCACAGTAGTAATGCCTTAAAAAATAGATCACAGGCGTCATTTCCTCCAGGAAAACGCCTGCCTGGGCTGGATTCTAGCACTCTTGAGGGTCCTCACTTCTTCACACGTATCTGTGCCCTTGCACTTTGCACACTGTGTCAACAATGTCTCCTCTTTATGTCGTTTTGTGTCCTCCATTGGTCTGTAAATTCCTGTAAGGGACCAACGACCCGCTGTCTATGTGTTCATGTGACTTTAAGAAGGCTGCCTGTCAGTGCTCCTAAATCGGGGGCTCTTAGTGTCTCCTCCACACAGAACTGTTGGGATGGGGAAAAGAACAGGTCTACACAAGGGACCCAGCACATAGTAGGTGGCCAATAATAGCTCATCCTTTAACGGGAACCGAAAGTTGACTCTCATTTACAAAGCGAGCGTCGCCTCTTATTTCTACAGTGAACCCACTCTTTTCTCGAGCCCCTCCACTGTCCGAGGCAGGATATCGGAAGAAACCCAAAACTAAGCAGTCGGAGAATTCTGCCTCATCCAGCAGCTGATACAGGCTCCTTGTGCAACACATAACATGTTATGTTCCCATCCGCACCCACGGAAATATTTTAGTAGTGTGTTGATTAGCTTAAAGCACGTTAAAGTGTGTATCATTCTCAAGAGAACAGATGTCATGTGATCCCACTATTTAAAATACTTAGAGTAATAATGCTGATAGAAACAGAAATCAAGTGGTGGTTGCCATGGGGAGGGAGATAGGGATGTTGTTTGATGGATGTGGATCTTCTGTTTGGGGTAAGGAATAACTTCTGGAGATGGGTGTGGTATTGGTCACAGTGCAACAAGGTAACTGTACTTAGTGCCACGGAAGTGTACGCTTAAAAATGGTTAAAATACTAAACTTTTTATTTATTTATTTGTATTTTGAGACTTGGTTTCTCCGTGTAGTTTTGGTGCCTGTCCTGGAACTCACTCTCTAGACCAGACTGTCCTCGAACTCACAGAGATCCGCCTGCCTCTGCCTCCTGAGTGCTGGGATTAAAGGTGTGCGCCACCACCGCCCGGTTAAACTTTATTTTTTTTTAATTTAATTTATGGGTATTTTGCTTGCACATATGTTTGTGTACCATGTGCATGCCTGGTATGTGAGGAAGCCCAGGATAGGATGTCAGATCCCCTGGAACTGGAGTTACAGACAGCTGTTGGTGCTGGGAATTGAACCAGGGTCCTCTGGAAGAGCATCCAGCACTCTTAACCACTGGGCCATCTCTCCAGCCCCTAAAGTGCTGAACTTTAGATGGTGCCTATTTCACGATAACTTTAAAAAAGTTCTTTAGATGGTGCCTATTTCACGATAACTTTAAAAAAGTTCTAATATCCCCATGCCTGTGAGCCATCACACTGAGCCTAGCCATCAGCGTGTCCCCCACCCCGGACCCCGCCCCCGGCTCCTGGTCTGTAAAGGAAATGCTGCCTCCCTCCGGGGTCTCGGGTGCTCCTCCTCCCCTAGATGCTCCGCCAGAGCAGTGTTGCTGTGAGCAGGGGAAACTGCACTGAGCTCTAGGTCGGCCCAGGCGGTGTGCCAGGCAGAGGAAGTACAAAGAAACACAGTTACAAATGTCTGGTGAGAGATGCAGACCAATGGACACATCCTTTCCACATGGAGTGGGCGGGGCCGCGGTGGGGGCGTGGCTGGAGTCCTGCCCCAGGGCAAAAGAAGGCTTCCCGGAGTCTGTAGAAAGATGGGGGACACGCAAGAGTTAACCTGCGGAGTAGGAGCCGAAGCCAGGCTGTCCCCCACTTCCCCAATGCTCCGTTTGCTGGCTCTCCTTCTTCAGCTAGAGTGCACCCTTTCCTCTTTTATGATGCAAGCCTCCCAGTCCTTAAAGTGCCAGCTCGGCTCCCGCCTCCCTTCTGGAAGCAGCCTTTCAGCCCAGCCAAAATTCATCTCCCCTCCTCCTGAGTTCCCACAACCACTCCTTATAGCTCCATTTAGCACATATTTCATTCTGTCAGGTAATCCAGCCTTTTGTAGTTCTCGCCCCCCTGTTAGATATATTTTGGGAATTTATATTTCTAAGTAAGACATACTGACTAGAACCAGCCAGAGCATAAAAGAATCACTGTCAGGGTGGATCCCTTCCCTGCCTCTCTGCTCCACTTTCGCTCTTCTCTGCCTGCTTCCTAAGCCACACAGCAGCATCTTTTACCCTGCTCTAGGGGCTTCGGCAGAACCACTGGGAAAATCACCTGAGGAAAAGCTTATTCGAGTTCATCATTTCAGAGGTTTCCATGCGTGGTCATTTGGTTCTGTGGCCCGGGGGCGGTGTGTGTGTGTGTGTGTGTGTGTGTGTGTGTGTGTGTGTGTGTGTGTGTGTAAAGGTTACGTTGGGTTGGGAGTGTGATGGTGTGAAGATGCTCACCAGTTGGTGACCAGGAGCAATGAGAGAGAGAGAGAGAGAGAGAGAGAGAGAGGCTCAGGTCCGAATATTTCCTACTACGCCCGCAGGCTGGAGGCGAAGATTTTACTTCATGAGATCTAAACTCTAATATGGGGACAGATGTTACTCTGTGACTCAGAGGTCTGGCTCACCTCTCCTTTTAGGAACTCAAGCCCAAGGTATCCTTCATCCTTCTTACGGTCCTAACCACTCCTTGGCCAGTGATGCCAAGGGTCGCATGCACATGGAGGATGTCAGCACTCAGTCCTTACAGTGCCCTGGTTGGGCTCCCCACCCTGCTCGCCTACCCCCTTGTGTTACTTCCTGTTGAGTAGTTATGACCAAATCCCTGACACGAACAACCCAAAGGTTTGTTTGGGCACATGGGTGCAGATTTCAGTCCACAGCCCGTGGAGCTGGGCTAACGGTGCAGTGGGAATTGTGGGCAGAAAAGGCTGTGACCTCATCTCAGACAGGAAGTGGAGCGTGAGGATGAAATTAGAGGGTGAGATGTAACCTCCAAGGGTGTGACCTCCTTCCTCCAGCTAGATCCTACCTGCTTTGAGTTTCCAGACACCCCCAGTATAGCACCACTTGCCGAGGGAACAAGGGCTTAATATGCATCAATCGGTGGGAGACATTTCATGCTGAACTGCAAAAGCTCCTCCTCTGAGGCTCCCTTCCTGTTTCTCCTTCATGGATGCTGCTGCTTTCACCATCCCTGATTCTGGGGTTCCCTGGGGTCCCTCTCATGCATCTTTTTACTTTGCGCATCCTCACTGGATGACATCAGTAAAGCCGGTGACTTCCTTTGCTGGCTGCATTCATAATCATTACTGCTCAGATCCGATGCCTGACCCCTTCTCTGGTGATCACCTCCAGGAACTGACCCGTAGTGCACAGGGTCATCTGTCTCTCGTCCATCCCCAGCACCCTCATTCTCCTGAGCCTCTTGCATTTATTTCCTGCTTCAGTGGGCAGCACCATGAACCACCCATCAGATCTGGGAGTCACTTTAATTCCTCGATCTTCACCCGTTAGATCCAATCTGTCACTAAACCCTTTCGCTAAAGCCTCCTAAACACTCACCAATCTGCCTTCTGCCACGGCTCTAATCTGGGCCTGCATCATTTCGTACCAGTGGCACTGGCCTTGCGCCACCTTGCTGTGTGCATTCCCGTAGTGCAGCCCTGTGATCCCCCTAAATAAAAGATCCGGTTATGGCGGCCTCCTGTTTGCACTCCCTCGGTGGCTCCTACTTGCTCTTGGAAAGAAAGTCACAGGCACTTTGATAAATGATCTAAAAAAATGCTCCCCTGCCAATCTCTGTAATTTTATATTAGACCTTCATGAACCATTTATAGTTTCCAAATGTACCCTGCTCTCAAAGAGATCTAAACTGCAATATGGGGACTCTTACTCATTTTGTCTCCTTTAAAAAATAATAATAGCCTGCAACCCCAGCCCGGGAGCCGGCTGGAGACAGGTAGAGCCCGGAAACTCATTGGGCAGCCGGCCTAGCCCCAACTCCCGAGCTTCAGGTTTAGTGAGAAATCCTGGAGAGAGAGAGATCAGTGGTTTAGAGAACCTGCTGCTCTTACAGAGGACTCGGGTTCATTTCCCAGCACCCACATCAGGCTTCTCACAACTGTCTGTAACTCCAGCTCCAGGGGACCTGATATCCTCTTCTTTCAGGGCCCTGCACGCACTCGCGCGCGTGTACACACACACACACACACACACACACACACACACACACCACATACACACACATATACTCTCTCTCTCTCTCTCTCTCTCTCTCTCTCACACACACACACACACACACACACACACACCACACATACATACATACACTCTCACAGACACGTACATACACAAGCACACACACACACATACACACACACACACCACACATACATACATACACTCACACGCACACATACATACACACACACCCATGTGCTAGTTAGCTTTATGTCAACTTAACACAAGCTATAGTTATAGTCATCTGAGAGGAGGGAACCTCAATTAAAAACAGACAAACGAACAGCTGCCTCCATAAGATGGGGCTGTAGACAGGCCTGTAGGGCATTTTCTCAGTTAGTGATCAATGGAGGAGGGCCCAGCCCATGGTGGGTGGTGCCATCCCGGGGCCAGTGGTCCTGGGTTCTATGACAAAGCAGGTCAATCGAGCTATGAGGAGCAAGCCAGTAAGCAGCACCCCTCCATGGCCTCTGCATCAGCTCCTGCCTCCAGGTTCCTGCTCGGTCTGAGTTCCCGCCTTGGCTTCCCTCATGGATTGTGACATGTCAGCCACATAAACCTTTTCCTCCCCAAGTTGTTTTTGATGTTTTATCATAGCAATAGTAACCCTAACTGGGACAACCCACATGAATATGTTCATGTACCACATAACACAATACACTATAAGTCTGTGTGTGTGTGTGTGTGTGTGTGTGTATACACATATATATGTATGGATGGATATAATAAAGTTTCACTGTTTACAAGTGAAGGTTTTACAGAGGACCAGAGAGGCCTGAAGGTGCTGATGCTGTGTTTGAACATGCCCTAAAGTCGGTCAGTCACATGCCAATCTGTGTTCCCTATGGAAATCTCCTGCCTCTTGGGTGGGGCTAGAAACAGCCAAGCTGTCTACACAGTGGGCAGGGCCTAGACTAACTTACCCATCATTCATTGGTCTTGGCCCAGGTGTCTGAAGTGGGGCATGCTGTAAGGTTGGAAAAGGACATGTGGGTACCACGTGGGAACATGTTTGGGATTCAGCTGGTGAAAAAGGAGGTGGAGAGCACGTGCTGGAATAGCTATCCTGGTTTGGCATCCTGTGATGGTCCATATTCCGTGGTACTGTCTGGCAGACTGGTTGCTTCCTAGTACCCGCACAAATCATTAATTGTGGAGGATTCTCGGTCTCTATGGTGACGTTGCCCTAAGGTTCAGACGTTCAAGTACAACCTTCTGTCCTGGACTCTCTGTTAGGAATGTTTGGTTGCAAATAACAGAAAAATCCAAGAACAGTGTCTGAAACAAGCAGAGATGTGTTTGTCTAACATGATACCGAATCTAGAGGTACCCTAGTTCAGGTCCTCATCAGAGCCACTCAACACCCTGGCTTCTGTTGCCGTGGTGATACCAGGTGGCTTAAGGCCCAGTCATCAGGTCTGTGTTGAAGGGCATGGGGAGGGTTTTCCTTATCAACTGTATTTTCTTTTATTAAGGAATAACAAAACAGAGTTTGATTCGGGTTTTTCTTTTCACCAGAACCACCATCGTACATGGCCATCTGTGACTTCAAGAGAGCCAAGAGGAGTGGACTGAACGAGGCGTATTAGTGTCCTGAATAAAACTGGGATGATGTTAATGAGAAAAGAAGGAATAAAGGTAAGTGAGCCTACCCCCACGGGCCCTCCGTGTTCCCACCAGAAGACCACTGAGTACTTGTCCTGCTTCCTGCTGCGACAGCCCCCCCTTAGTATGACTGTTTTGGCTCTTGACATCCAAACGTATTCTACGGCTCTGCAAAGCGCGTTCCGCCACATGCCGCTTTCATTAGATCGCCTTGACTTTGAGCAGAGGGGCAAGACATGGGTGGGATTGTATTCTGAAAAGCCACCCTCCTCTGCTAGTTTTCCCACTCTCGAGCGATTTAATCAGACACTTCTAATGTGTTTGCGGATCACGTCAATCTTCTGGGAGTGACAGTCACCAGCCCGGGTGGCCACGTTTGACGCGTGTCGGAATGACTGGCTGGCTGTGCATGTAGAGATGTTATTCCTGTCTTTAGTGTTTATATTGATGGTTCTTCACAATAGTTCCGTTTTATGATACGAATTGGTTGGAGTTCAACTCAAGCAGCTCAGGTAAAATTGATTTTTGTTCCTCTTCAGTTCCCATCACTAATTGGTTGAAGGCCAGTGTGCTGTACTCTCTCATGGTCCTGGGGTGGTAATACTTGATGTTTTGATTCTGCTCTCCATTGCAACTGTAGGAACTGTGTGGCAGGCCTATAATGCCCCCTTGGGCCTCAGTTTACAGTCCAGTTACCCTGAAAGAAAATAACTGTGTTCCCTGGCCCCAACTCCTCAGGGGATTGTGGTGGCCATGATTTTGGTCTGAACCCGGCCCTCTCCTTACCTGTCTGTGACTGGGCAGCAAGTTCACACTTTAACGTTCTGTCTGTAAACACCAGGTCTGTTCAGAAGCAATGCTGGAAAGGGGGCACTGAGTCAGGCAGTCCCCCAGGATTGACCAGGCCTCCTTAGCAAACATGTATCTGGCTGCATCTACCCACCTCTCCCTGGGTAGCACATGTGTGTTCACAGTTCATCTATTCGGTGATGAGTTCTAAGTTCTGCTGTCTCCACTCCATGTGGTCACTGAATACTCTAGGCCTTATTTCCTTATCTAGAGATGACAGTGGATACATTGTCGGTTGTTCTGAGGACCAAGATTTCACACATGCTGTACATGTTACACACATATGTATGAATGTGGCAGACCTAGGATGTACGCTGTGCTCTGCATGGTGTACTATAAGCGTGGAACCCTGCCTGGAACACCATGTTTGTGAAATATCCCTCGTTACATTCTGCATATTTGTTTCTACAATTCTAAAATCCAAAAGCTCCTGAAAACCCAGGTTTCTTCTTCACTTTGGTAGAAATTCCGACCTGATCTAAATTAAAGGGCTTGCAGGGCCTGACCTGAAGGGATGTGAGATGGTTTCAAGGCCTTGTTTAGCTCCTAGGTGCAAATATTCACACATTTTTGCTCAAAAAATGGCAGTGTGGCGGGTTATAGGATGTTATACTAGCTCCCTGCCCCCAGCAATATTATGTAATACTGCCCTTTTTGAACGAAGAATTCTGAAATCTGACGCATCTGAGCCCAAGGTTTCTGATGAGGGTCTGAAGCCTAGTGTGTGTGTGTGTGTGTGTGTGTGTGTGTGTGTGTGTGTGTGTGTGAGAGAGAGAGAGAGAGAGAGAGAGAGAGAGAGACACCCTCCTCACTTACAACACTGTCCCTGGATGCCTTACCTGGATAAATACATCATAGTCTCTTCCTTGCCGGCACTCTCTGAGCACTGAGGGGGTAGCGTAGCAATAGTCCCCTATGGCAGACCTAGGTCAGGGGCCTCCTGGGCCCTGGGGAGTGCGCAGGACAGACAACTCTTCACTCACTGCAGCATCAGAAAGGCAGAAGCCTTCAGGAGAACATCCAGAAGTGGTCCTAAAGTTGCCAAATCCAGTGCCTCCACATACCTGACCAGCACGGGGGCGGGGGGGGGGGCGGGGGAGGTGCCAGGGCGGGCCTGGCCGTGAGTGAACGAAGCCTGGTAGTTGATTCGCCACATGGGACTTTGCCCATCTGTAGACCGGTAGCTCTGTCTTTCATTCTCAGACATGTCCCTGTTTGGACTAGTATGTGGTCCATCCTGCTTGTAGGCCAGCTTAGGAAACTGAACTTATCCTTAGGGGACGGCAAAGACATTAAAAAGTTTTAAGGGATGCACGTCTGAAAAGGCCATTGGAGGTGATTTGGGCCACTCAGCACCGCCCAATAAAAACAGCCTTTTGTTTTCCTGTGCCAATCATTCTGTTGGTCTCAGAGGTGACTGGTTGGTCTCAGACCTGGGAAAATAAGCTAAGGGCTGGTCACCCAGGCAACCACTGTTACCATAGGTCACCAGGACTATCTGTGAGTCTCTGTGTACACATGCCTAGAGATAGAAGCAGTGTTGGATGACTCCGGGAAATGAAACTGTTCTCTCTCTCCTTAGCTGACCTTCCAGGAATTCCTGTGCTGTTTAGAAGCACCTCCCCAAACAATCATGTCTGTCTCAGAAAACTCAGGAAGGGTGGCAGCCGCCTGTTCTTCCCTCTCCTTCCCACCCTGTGTCTGTGATTGTTAATGTGCACATATGTGTGTGTGCACATATGTGCATGTGAATGCATGGTGTGAGTGCGTGTGCGTGCGTGCGTGCGTGGGTGCGTGTGTGTGTGTGTGTGTGTGTGTGTATGTGTGTGTATGTATGTGTGTGTGTGTGTGTATGTATGTGTGTGTGTGTATGTGTGTGTGTGTGTGTGTGTGTGTGTGTGTGTGTGTGTTTTTTCCCTCACTTGGCTGCATTTCATGATTTGGTTTTCATTTTCTCTTTCCGTTTGATTTTCTCTGATGGTCAGATCTGGCAGTTGGCAGATACTTATCATATTCATGTTTTCAGCCCAGAAAAAGCAGGAGAAATTTCAGGAAAGCTGAGATTCGTGTTTTACATTTTGTGTAGGATGCTCTCGGCGCTTTGGAGACAGGGATTCACCCCTTGGGAATCCTGCACTTTCGGTTCGTAATTCTGTCACATTTTGAGCTCTCCTCCCTGCTGCTGGGTAGGTGGAGAGATAAAAGCTACATGACAGCTAGTAATCCCCGCTAGGCCCCACAGTGAGATGCAGTTTACCGGAGCTTAGCCGATAAGAGGCAGATGAGTCCTTCGAGATAAGGAAGGATCAGAACTTTCCAGAACTGCTGAGAAGGCTTCCGCGTGGGCGAGTGTCTTCACCATGACCGTGGCCCTGCAAAGGAGATGGTTGGTGAGGTTAACTGAACTACTTCCAGAGTGGGTTGCCTAGAGGCCTCCAGGTTGGCTTTTATCTGGGTGAATTCATTGCAGGCAGGTAAACCAGGACATAGAAGATGCAGACAGTGTGATTCATCTCTCAGGAGAAGACCCACATAAACAGACAACACACACAGACACACACACAGACAAAATATTGCAATACCAACTTACTGGTATTCACTCAAATACTTGGATTCTTTCTCTGGGGACAAGCTAAATTCTAATTTTAAAACTTGCTTTTTTGAGACAGAGTTTCTCTGTGTAGCCCTGGCTTTCCTGGATCTTGCTCTGTAGACCAGGCTGGCCTTGAACTTAGAGAGATCCACCTGCCTCTGCCTCCCAAGTGTTGGGCTTGCATTACCATACCAATCTGATTTTCTTTTTTCTTTTTCTTTTTTTTTTTTTTTTTTTGGTATTGAGAAAAACCTGGCCAACTATATATAGTTCAGTGCATACTCCACAAAGGGAGGGCAGATGTCACAGGTCATCACACTGTGAGCATACTGGTTAATCTGGGGGGAAAGAAAGCTACTTGGGTGCTTGTCTTAGTTAGGGTTTCTGTTGCTGTGAAGAGACACTATGACCATGGCAACTCTTATAAGGGAAAAACATTTAATTGGGTGTGGCTAACATTTTCAGAAGTTTAGTCCATTATCATCATGGTGCAGCATGGTGGCATGCAGGCAGACATCGTGCTGGAGAAGGAGCCAAAAGGCCTACATCTTGACCCTCAGGCAACAGGAAGTGGTCTGAGACACTCGGCATGGCTTGAGCATGGCAGACCTCAAAGTCTGCCTCTATAGTGACACACTTACTCCGACAAGGCCACACCTCCTAATAGTGCCACACCCCATGACTTTATGGGGGCCAATTACATTCAAACTACCACAGTGCTCCTTACCTATTTTAGAGCTTCTTAAAGGTTTACCCACACACCAGTAAGCTTTCTTACATTGGGATCCCTGGCCTTGCACTAGGCGTCCAGGAGACCCATTTCTTGGGATGTGTGTGCATATGTGTATTGCTGGGGAAAGAAAGGTTAGAGCATTCATGAGGGGCTCATGCACATAACAGTGACAAGAACAAAAATGTCTTGAGACGTGGACAGCCACGGCTACCCAATAACTCAATACTCTTTGAAGTGGTATTCTAAAAGTTATTAAAGGATGGCTGGCATAGGGAGAGCAAGGTCCTTGAGTTTTCTATGGTGGCCCCAAAGAGCTCAGCCTTGACCTTGACCTGTGTCTGTCAGTCTTGACATGCCTTGCAGATCTGCGTCTCTGGTGTCCCTTCTTCTGTAGTAGACATCTCTGTTGTCCTCTCTCTTCTGTAGTAGACATCTCTGTTGTCCTCTCTCTTCTGTAGTAGACATCTCTGTTGTCCTCTCTCTTCTGTAGTAGACATCTCTGTTGTCCTCTCTCTTCTGTAGTAGACATCTCTGTTGTCCTCTCTCTTCTGTAGTAGACATCTCTGTTGTCCTCTCTCTTCTGTAGTAGATATCTCTGTTGTCCTCTCTCTTCTGTAGTAGACATCTCTGTTGTCCTCTCTTCTGTAGTAGACATCTCTGTTGTCCTCTCTCTTCTGTAGTAGACATCTCTGTTGTCCTCTCTCTTCTGTAGTAGACATCTCTGTTGTCCTCTCTCTTCTGTAGTAGACATCTCTGTTGTCCTCTCTCTTCTGTAGTAGACATCTCTGTTGTCCTCTCTCTTCTGTAGTAGACATCTCTGTGGTCCTCTCTCTTCTGTAGTAGACATCTCTGTTGTCCTCTCTCTTCTGTAGTAGACATCTCTGTTGTCCTCTCTCTTCTGTAGTAGACATCTCTGTGGTCCTCTTCTGTAGCAGACACCTCCACTGTCCTCCTCTTCTGTAGTAGGTATCTCTGTTGTCCTCTTCTGTAGTAGATATCTCTGTTGTCCTCTCTCTTCTGTAGTAGACATCTCTGTTGTCCTCTCTTCTGTAGTAGACATCTCTGTGGTCCTCTCTCTTCTGTAGTAGACATCTCTGTTGTCCTCTCTTCTGTAGTAGACATCTCTGTGGTCCTCTCTCTTCTGTAGTAGATATCCCTGTTATCCTCTCTCTTCTGTAGTAGACATCTCTGTTGTCTTCTCTCTTCTGTAGTAGACATCTCTGTGGTCCTCTTCTGTAGTAGACATCTCTGTTGTCCTCTCTCTTCTGTAGTAGACATCTCTGTTGAATAAGATAAGTGACCTGTAGAAATGTGATTGGAATAGACTCACCTGTTCTCAGTCTTATCTCCAGCACTTTGTAAGTGATAGTGGAGACAGAGGCAGGTTTCCTAGTCAAGGATCAGTGAACTTCTCCTACAATGAGTGTATTGATTTCCTGCCATGGTAACAAAACACCTGAGATATTCAACATACAAAGAGAAAATAATTCTACAGCTCCTGACTTTGTACATTTCAGTCCATGGCTGGTTGGGCTTGCTGGATTTGGTAAGACCAAAAGAACATTATGATAGACATACCTAGGTCAACCAGCTGCTCCCTTCAAGGGATCTAGGGACCAAAGAGGAAGAAGTGGGGCAGGGTCCCAGTATTCCTCTCAAGTGATATATGGTCATATATCCTTATATGACCAAACTTTTCTGGCTTGGGTTCTACCTCTTGAAGGATTCACCACCAATAGTGCCAGGGGCTGGGACCAAACCCTTAACACACAGGCCTTGGGGAGACACTTACCCAAATAGTCAGGACATACATGCTTTAGGCTTTGTGGACATGCACTCTCAGAAGCAGCTAATCATCCCAGCAGCTGCAGTATAAAAGCGGCCATAGACAATATGCAAATGAATGGGGAAAACTGCATGCCAATAACATTTCATTATAGGCACTGAAATCTGAATCTCATGTAATTTTCACATGCCGGAAAATGTTCCTCTTTTTCTTTCAATCATTTAAAATTAAAAAAAATTCTTAGACCATAGATCACATGAAAACAGGCAGCTGGCTGGATTTGGCCAGTTCCTGGTGACCTCCCACCTCAGAGCATATGGTGTGGAGTCTAAGCTGCCAGGATAGCTGTCCATCAGGGTTTGCGTCTTTGGCCAGTTCCTGTAACCTGTAACCTCCGAACACATGGTGTGGAGTCCAAGATGCCAGAATAGCTGTCCATCAGGGCTTGCTTCTTGGAACATGGTAGATAGAGATGGACTCGTCAGGGCCAGCAGGTAACTTTCTATGTCTTGCTAGAGGTGATGGGTTCCATAGATATACATTTGTCAGACTGATGGAGGTTTCTTTAAAATCCAAACATTTTGTTGAACCCTTCAGTGGAGAGTATAGGATCACATGCTGCATGACAGCCCCCAGACCTCAGTGGCACACAGCAGGCAGACAAGCCTTTGTGTCTCTCCTGTGTGTCTATGAGTCAATGGGAACTGCTCTGCGCCACTCCTGTTTCTCTTCTGGGTCCAAGGCTGGATGGGCTAGCTCTTCTCTAGGCGGATGCACCAGCCAGCAAAGCGACCAGCATATGAACGTTTCCGTCCTCTGCTTGCGATGCTGCTCAGACACAGCCTGACTGCAGGTGGCTGCATATCCCAATTTAAGAAAATATGCCGTTAGTCAGAGGAAAAAAAAAAAAAAAAACGGGGCCCTTGTATATGAAACCTGCCAAATCTCAATCTTTAAATGGACGGCGATGCCACCGGATAGCAGAACACACACACACACACACACACACACACACACACACACACACACACACACACACGAGATATTAAGGTACCAGCAATGAGATAACCAAGTACGGAAGGATGTCTGTCTCCAGATGAAAACAGCTTTCCGGCAGGTCAGAAGGGGATGCTCTCTCCTGTCCATTCAGGAATGCTGACACCCACGACCGGGCTCCCTCTGCCAGTTCCCTAAGGCAGGGCAATACTCTGACCTCTCAGCTGGGTGACCTCACCCTGCCCATGGCTTCAGCGGCCCCTGTTGCTGCGGCCAGGACCATGGATTTGCCCTGTCACATCCTCCCTTAAATATTTCACAAGTTCTTCCAGTTGCCATGGGACACGTTTGGGATCCAATTAGGATTTCTAAGAAACCTTGTAAAAGCCTCTACCATGGTCTCTGGGTATCCTATCTTCCTATTCCACTATCTGAAGTAACCATCTGGCCTCATCATTCCCTTTTCTCTGGTGTGTGTGTGTGTGTGTGTGTGTGTGTGTGTGTGTGTGTGTGTGTGTGTGTGTGTGTGTTTTGTCTATAGTAAAGGACATCCAGAATGGGATAGGAAGAAGACCTACTTTTTTACTAGATGCCTTTACAGTGTTGGAGTGGCTTATCTTTATTTTTGAAATAAGGTATATATCTTTAGTTTTGAAATAAAACAATTAGGAAAAGTGCTAGCAGAGGAACTGAGGCAAGGTCTACACTCATTGGACATGAAGTAGAAGAAGAGTCAGATGCCTAAAAATAAAGCCCAGACTCCTGGGACATGGTCATAGTTTGGAAGCTAAGTAGCACATTCTGTGGTAATACACTGTAGGCGGAAGTTTTTTTTCCTGCCCTCCAATTCCCAAGTAGCTGACATGGAGACTCAATATTAATTACAAATGCTTACCCAATAGGTCAGGCTTATTACTAACTAGCTCTTACAATTTAACCCATTTCTTTTAATCTACATATTGCCACATGACTGTGGCTTTACCTGTCCTCCAGCATGTCTTGTTCCCTCTGTCTCTCCTGGTGACTCCCCTGACCCCGCCCTTCTTCCTCCCAGCATTCTGTTTGGCTTTCCCGCCTACACTTCCTGCCTGGCTGCCGGCCAGTCAGTTCTTCATTAACCAAGGAGAGTAACATATATTCCCAGTGTACAGAAGGATTATTCCACAGCAATACACTGGACTTCATTTTTGGCTCTTGGGTTATATACGTCCCCTGGAGTACAGGGCCCTCCATCCTGTAAACCCACGGTCTCTGAAGAGCAGGCTGATGCTTTCTTATGAACTCTTAGTTGTATCCAGAGTAACGAGTTAAAACTGGTAGAGTGGAGTCTTCAGTGGGTGTAACACTGAGACTCTGAAATCAGGAATCTTCTTGGTTACACATATGTGTTCTATAAACTTGAGCAAGTTTGGTTATCTCAGCTGCAGTTCTCTGTGGTAATAGAGAACTGCCTGTTCCACAGAAAGAACCTGAAGACTGAAGGGGACATTTTACATAAAGCTCCCACTACAGCATCTAGCTCATAGGCTGTCCTGGGTAATGCAGGTATTTTTGTTTATCAAGTATATCCAATAGAACTGGAGGACATTGTGTTAAGTGAAATAAACCAAACACAGAATAACACGACATGCTCTCATATGTGAACACTTAAGTGTTATACACAGAATAAGGAATAGACTAGGAAGGGTGGAGGGAGATGGGATGGATCTTGGTGCCAAAATACAGCTAGGCAGAAGCTCTAGGGTTCTCTAGCACCGTGACCAGAGCTGTCAATCAGCCTCTATAGATTTCATAAAGAGCAGCAGAGAGGAGTTCAAAGGTCACCCCCATGTTCAAAGTAACGATAACTATCTGAGGAGAAGAAAATGTTAATCACTCTGACTTGATTATTATATGGTATATATAGATATTGAATAATTGCCCATAAATATGTACAATCATTGTGTGTCCATTTTCAAAGTATATTCAAGGGCTGGAGAGACGGCTCAGTTGGTCAAGGGCTTGCTAAACAGTTGGGAGCACCTGAGTTTGGATCCCAGCACCCACATAAAAAGCCAGGCATAATGGCACATACCCTTAATCTCAGCACTGGGGCAGCAGGGAGGTGGGGACAGGCAGAACTCTGGAGATCACTAGCCAGCCAGCCCAGCCAGTGGGTGAGCTCTGGGTTCAGTGAGCAGCTCTATTTCAAAAACTACAGTGGACGGTGGACAATGGTAGAGGAAGACATCTAATGTCAGCCTGTGACCTCCACATAGACATACAGATACATATAACTCTCATGTGTACATGCACAGATACACGCCCCCCCCACACACACATACAGAGGAACAGATAGACACAGAGACAGAGACAGAGAGAATCCAAGAAGCAGTTTTCCTCTTCGCTTTAAAAGCTCCAACATGAAGGCCTGCTTGTTGGAAGCTTTATCCCACTGAAAGTCATATTGAGTTTAGACTGAACTGTAATTAATGCCTGTAAGTCTTCATACATAGTAATTATGTGATCCATAATTTTCTCAGCTCTGACCCCCTATTCCACCTCCTTCCCTCCCCTCAATATTTTGCAGGCTTTATAGTTGTTTTTAATACATTTCATCTTGCTTAATGTTATCCGGAGTACTGATGCAGGATGAAAATACTGATGAGGTTGAAAGAGTGTTTACATAAATATATGGATTATAAAAGCAAATGGGTTTGTGGGGGCGTGCTTCGGGAAAATCGGAAGCATTTGTTAGACGGTTTATTCCCCCAGCAGATACTGACTGGCCATAGTTGGTCATTGTTCCAACACTGCAGTAACAGGGCCAACTGGGCTCTGCCCCTGAGTCCGCTGACTGACTCACGGTGACCTCAGTGACCTCAGTGACATTAACGACTCTGGTCCTCGAGGTCAGGGACCAGCCGTGTGAGCTCCTGGAGGAAGGGTGTTCTAAGAGCCATAGACGAAGGCCAGTGAGCTGCAGATCGTCAGGGCACAGGGAAACAGACAGAGGCTGTAGCAGGAGGAGGTCAGTGGAGGGAGAGACGGGGGCGGGGGAACTCTGCAAGGCTGGGCGGAGCACGTCCTACCTATGCCATCTAAGGCGCAGTGAGGAAGTGGTCGGGTTTGCGTGCTGTAGGTTTGGTTTTGTGATTGCCTGGCTGTCCCCGCCCCATTCCGTGTCCCTAGAACCTATGAGGGTGTTACCTTACCCAGTGAAAGCAGCCTCACTGGTGTGATGAGGTGGGATGCAGAGGAAGCCTCTAAAGAGGGGCAGAGTCGGAGGAGGTGAGGAGTAGCCATGAGTCCAAAGATGCAGACAGCCTCCAGGAATCAAAAAAAATAAGAAAATGTATCCTCCCATGAAGCCTGAAGAACAGTGGTTCTCCACCTGTGGGTCACAACCCCCTTGGGGTCGCATATCAGATATCCTATATATCAGATGTTTACGATTTGTAACAATGGCAAAGTTACAGTCATGAAGCAGCAATGGAATACATTTATGGTTGGGGGGCGTCACAACATGAGGAACTGTGTTAAGGAGTCGCAGCGTTAGGAAGGTGGAGAACCACTGGATTAGAAGGAACACAGCACTGAACAGCACTTTGATTTCAGACTTCTGATCTCCAGATTTGTAAAAGGGTAAATTTATGATGTTTCCAGCTGCCGAGTTGTGGTGTTTTATTTTTTACAGTAGGGAGCGGCTTCTGGGTTCCAGTCCTATAGTGCAGCTGGCAGTGATTGTGGGAAATGGCCCAGTCAATAAAGTGCTGGCCTTTCAAGCTTGAGGACCCGAGTTCAGATCCCCAGCACCCGCATAAAAAGCTGAGTGTGGTGGTTATCTGTGAGCCAGTGCTGGAGTGGCAGACACGCTGGGTGCCTGGAGCCTCTGGCGAGGTAGTTTAGCCAAAGGGGCGAGTTTTCGGTGCAGGGAGAGACCTTGCCTAAACAGAGAGTGGGGAAGTAATTGAGAAGGACGCCTGACATTGGCCTCTGACCACCACACACACACACACACACACACACACACACACACACACACACACTTACACACACACACTTATACACAACCCTCACTCACACACACACACACATACACACACACACTTACACACACACCTTTACTCACACACCCTCTCTCTTACACCCTCTCTCACACACACACAACCCTCACTCACACTCACACACTCTCACACACACACACACCTTTACTCACATACCCTCTCTCGTACACCCTCTCTCACACACACACACACAACCCTCACTCACCCACACACCCTCTTACATACCCTTTCTCACACACCATCTCTCACACTCACTCACACACACACTCACACAACCCTCATTCTCACACACCCTCTCTCACACACCATCTCTCTCTCTCTCATGCACACACACATTCACTCTCACACACACACACTCACACACACATTAATAGTTTTTAAAATACAGCGGGGAGCTAGTGGAAGGTTTCACAGGGGAGCAAAGAGAGCACACTTAGTTTGTGAAAGACTGGGTTATTGTTGGTGGATTAGGGTGAGGATAGATGAATTAGTGTGAGGATACAGAGGGAAAACACAAAACCAAAACCCAAAACAGGGAGATGCTGGAGAGTAGAATTGAGAACGTGTGTGGAAGTAGAAGACCAGGAAAGCAAAAGAGCTGGTAGTAAGTGCCGTTTTCTGTTTGGAATGTGTTACCACCACTTGAAACGCCTACTGAACCTTGAAGCAGACGAGTTAGCGCAGCAGCACGGGTCCCCGAAAAGAGATGGTCCACACATCTCCCGGCCCCAGGCAGTGTTCACCCTCTCTCTGTAGTCAGTAACCTTCATCCTCATGACCACACCACCCTGAGAGCGGCTTACGGAGGGGAGTTATTTATTCTGCTTCAGGGTTACAGAGTTCTCGGCCTGTGGATGGCCGGCTCCATTATTTGTCGCCTGAGGTGAGGCTGCACATCACGGAGGTGGGAGAGGCTGACAGGAAACAGAACAAGGAAAGGACCAGGACAGACCAGGCCTAACATTCAGAGGCCCACTTCTTCCAGCGAGGCTCCACCTCTTCAAGTTCCCGGAACCCCATAAAGGGTCCCTGCCAGCTGAAGAACAGAGTGTAAGTCTGTGGGGGACAGTTCACCTCCCAAGTATAACAGTCATAGCGCTCTGGTCCCCCCATCACCGACAGACCACTTGGTCCATGTGGCCCTTCATTCTTACCATTGTCCCGGGCTTATTTTCCATCACCTCCTCAGTAGGGACCGAGTGAATTAAAAGTCTAAGCCAGGCCTGGTGTATTTGATGACTAAAGAGTGCTAGAGAAAACGATGGAGATTAATTTGTGCCCCAAATGTGTTCAGTTATTTAGTGCTTTTTCAGAAAGCTAAATGGATTCCGTGAATTTTAATTGATGTTTAACTTTTAATTGTGTTCATGTGGGGTGGCCAGTTGGAACCGCGCCTAATAAGACTGATGAGTCTCTACACATTTGCATGCAGCCTGCGTTCCCAGGGCAGCCTGGGAGAGGCTCCGAGCGAGAGGGAGAAAGCTGCTGGGAGGGAGCAGACAGAACACATCAATTTAGGGGGAAATGAAAAATTATCAATCTTGCTTTCTCTTCCTATTAAATAAGTATAGGTTTGCTATTATTTTTCTCTCACTGGTATTTCGTATTTAATTTGTTTTTTGAGCAAAAAAAAAAAAGGGGTGTGTGTGTGTGTGTGGTATTTTAAAAGGCATTGGCTTGTTTGCAGTGGGAAGAATTCTAATTTGTCAGAGTTTGTGGTTCAGGTTGCTGGCCAGCCCCACAAATGCTGTTTCCTGGACATCTATCCCCTGTGATGTGCAGGGTGGTGATGCAGTAATTAAGATGCTTTTTGGCGGAACCATTGCCTTAAGGAACATTTTTGTTTGTGTGTATGTTTTCGTTTGGCCCAAGAAGTGAAGCTGGCTCCAGGCACAGTATACAAGCTTCTGAGCTCTCTATAGTTCTCATGGCTCTGCCCTACCCCCCTACCCCCCACCCCACCCCCGCCAACCCCGTGTTTGATAGTACCATCTGTAGGACAAAGCAAGATGGCCACAGCAATTCAGCAATTCCAGCTATCAGTTCCAGATTTGGTAACAGCCAAGGGGACAGAGGAGGGTTGTCTCTTCTATTGACCTTAAAGAGGTCATTTTTCCTGGGAGCCCTCCCAGAGACTTGGCTCACACCCCATCCACTGGGGCTGGCTCACATTCCATCCACCAGGATTAGGTCACACAGCATCCACTGGTCACATGGCATCCACTGGGATGGGTTCACATACCATTCACTGGGACTAGCTCACATTCCATCCATTGGGATTGTGTCACACACCCATTTGCCAACCATTTGAGGAGATGGACTTACCATGATTGGCTCAGACCAAGATTTTGCAAACCACAGCTAAACACCTGTTTGTATAAAGTTCTTTTGACATAATCCACACCACCATGAAATTGTGGCTACCGTTGTACTGCCCTAGCAGAGCTGAAAAGTCGTGGCGGGTTGATCCATAAAGCCTGCATTTACTGTCTGCCCGCTAACAAAGTCAGTTCTTGGCTTGGAGCAGTCACCCACAGTGCGTGGCTTTTAGAAGGGCAAGAAAGTAGCCACTTCAGCTCCCAAAGTGGTGTGGAATGTGGTCTTGTTTATCCGCTAGTCTGCTCCAGAGAATGGTACTTTACTATATTCAAATAGCTACAGGTGCTATGTCGTTTAATACTCAAGGGAAAGATGTCCTATACACGCTTGTAATTGAGAGAAACTATCTTTGGTACACATTTGGAAGAAGAAAATACAACCTCTCCCCCCATTTATTAAGCTGTGTTCCAAAATCACAGAAGGGATTATAAAGTAGAGAAACCTAAGGACAGGGAAGAACTTCTTAGTAGTATGTTGTTGGTTGTTTTTACTTTGTTCGTTTCCCTTTTGGGGGCCCCGCCACCCAGCTCCCAAATAAATCACACGGAGGCTTATTACTACTTATAAATGCCCGGCCTTAGCTTGGCTTATTTCCAGCCAGCTTTTCTTAACGTTAAATTATCCCATCTATGTTTTGCTTTTGGGCTTTTACCTTTCTCTATTTTCCTTTCTTTCTTCCTTTTTTTCTTTCTTTCTTTTCCTTTCTTTCTTTCTTTCTTTCTTTCTTTCTTTCTTTCTTTCTTTCTTTCTTTCTTGTTTTTGTTTTTTCGAGACAGGGTTTCTCTGTGTAGTTTTGTGCTTTTCCTGGAACTCACTCTGTAGCCCAGGCTGACCTCGAACTCACAAAGATCCACCTTCCTCTGCCTCCCGAGTGCTGGGATTAAAGGCATGCGCCACCACTGCCCGGCACCTTTCTCTATTTCTGTATACTTTTCTTTACTTCTTTCTCTGTGGCTGGCTGTGTGGCTAGGTGGTTGGCCCCCACAGTCCGCCTCTCCTTGTTCTCTTGCTCCTTCTTCTTTCTCTCCTCCCAGATTTCTTCTATCTATTCTCTCTGCCTGCCAGACCTGCCTGTCTTTCTCCTGTCTCACAACTGGCCATTCAGCTCTTTATTAGACCATCAGGTGTTTTAGGCAGGCAAAGCAACACAGCTTCACAGAGTTAAACAAATGCAACATAAAAGAATGCAACACATCTTTGCATCATTAAACAAATGTTCCACCGCACAAACAAAAGTGACACCCCTTAAAGTAATGTTCTACAATGGTAGTGTGCTTGAAAGCAGTCTTTGCAGTTTAAGGACTTGCTCAAAAGACCAGCACGGAAGTGCAGCCGCTCAACTCTGTTTCTCTTCCCCTTTGGCTTATGGCGATTGATGTCAAAACCAAAAACAGCAGAGCAAACCACGTTCATTCCTTTGTTTGTTGGGTTTTCTTCTGTTCTGTTCCGTTTTGTTCTGGTTTGTTAAGATGGGGTCCTGCTATATAGCCCAGGCGAGCCTTATCCTCCCGCCTCGGCCTCTCGGATTACAGGTCTACACCAGCCTCCCCAGCTAATGTTAAAGAGATGAATAAAGAGGCAGCAGGAGTGGACTGCTGGGCCTTGCCTGGGGCACAGTTCTGCGGTGCGATGAGATCTGGCCTGGAGTGCTGGTGCACACCTTCCATCCTAGCTCTCAGGAAGCAGAGGCAGGCCGATGTCTCCGAGTCTGAGACTAGCCTGGTCTATGTAGTGAGTTCCAGGACAGTCAGGACTACATAGTGAGACCCTGTCTGATTGATATATGTGTGTATGTGTATGAATGTCTGCCTGTCTCTATGTGTGACCACTCACATCAGTATGAGTAAATACATATGTGTGTGTCTATATATATACACATATATATATATATGTATATATGTGTGTGTGTGTGATCACTCATCAGTGAGTAAATATATATATATATACATATATGTATGTATATGTATATATGTGTGTGTGTTCACTCTCATCGGTGTGGGTAAATATGTATGTATTTATAAACACACATATATATGTGTGTTTGTGTGCGATCACTCACATCAGTATGAGTAAATATATATATGTGTGTGTGTGTGTGTATATATGTGTGTATGATCACTCATCAGTGTGAATAAATATATATATTTACAAATACACATATATATGTGTGTTTATATGCGATCACTCATATCAGTATGTGCAAAACTGAGGAAATGTGAACAAGGTGGATGGATTGTACCAACACTGGTGTCTAGATATGGTTCTGGAAAACACTGGAGGAAAATGGGTAAAGAGCACAAGGGGAATTCTGCATCACTTCTTATAGCTGATTTTAAAGCTATAGTTATCTCAATAAAATTTTCAAGAAAGAAAAGACACGTAAGCCCTGGCTAGGTAGAAAGATATTAGGGAAATTCAGTCTGCTCACGTTCCAGATGACCGTCTAGCAGCTCCTAGCAGCTCGGAGATGCTGTGGAGATTAGAAACGGTTCTAGAAGTGGGCGACTGCCGTTCTTTTCCTCTTACAGTTTGTTCTTGACGTTTCATTTATAGTTTACGATGGATTCTCAGTTCAGTGCAGCAACTAGAAAAGCACGGAGCCATCAGTAGGAGCTGGTCAGGATTCTCGAAGAATGTTCATCATGGCAACCTGACTCAGAAAACAGCACAGCTACTCAACCTTAATCAAGTATTCACAAGACTCCTTATTTTCCATTTTATTGAAAATAATGTTGTGCAGTGAGTGGGGAGCAGCCTGACAAATGGCTTTTGCTGGAGAATGTCAATTCTGTTGGCTTAAGGCCAAACCGAATAACACCTAGGGTAGAAAATATTATTAGTGACTCGGATAAAAACATTTTAATAAACTTCCAGATGTTGTAGAAGCCTCGGAAAGATAGCTCATTAAGACAGATGATGATGAGGTGGCCGTTCATGCCTATGATCCCAGTACCCAGAAGGGTGAGGCAGGAGAATTGCTGTGGGTCAAGGTCAATCTGGGCTATATAGTGATTTTCAGGCTGGCCCGGGCTATAGGGTAAGACCCACTCTCAAAAAAATCAAAACCTCTGACAGCTTGGCCTCAGGTGTTGTGGAAGTCCTCGGATGGTGGGCCAAACTGATAAAGCTGAACAGCAGCCATTATATAATCCAATATATAGGTTTCTAGGTATAGTTGTAACCCTAAACAGTCATGATGAGAGACAAACAGCTTTGTAGAAGTTCGTGTGGAGAGAACGGATTCAGTGATGCTGTAACAGGCTCACAGACAACTGGGAGTGGCCTTGGGACAATCTGGGGGTAGCTATAGAAGCTTAGATTGGAGAATAACAGCAGGGCAGAGAGGACAGGTGGGGTAGGAGGTCAGTGGGCAGAGGGATGTGCGTCAGGGAGTGACTTGGGGCTAGCTTTTGAGCATCCCGGCCATCTTCACAGAGATGCTTTAAGATTAAAAAAGAAAAACTACCAGAAGCAGTAGCCAAAGGCTGGTGGGAACTAGGCAGCCGGCCCAGGTTGAACTCCAAAGCCTCCTGAGGAGGGAGGTGTGCCCAGACAGGGGTCTCTGAGAATTGTCTAAACATGTCCATCAGGTCCAGGCATGGGTTATGTGGTGAAATGTGTATGAGGTACTTCCGTGAATTCTACCAGAATGCACCCCCTTTGTTGTGTGTAGGTCTGGATGGCTTACCTGGCAGTTTTGAGATTCATTTTTTTTTGCATCCATTCAATGAGGATAACAAAAGTGCCGGCTCCACAGGGTTCTTGAGCAGATCAAATGTGGCTTGTGGAGTGCTGAGCACTTCCCCTGGCCTGTGTGGTAGACGCCCTGCTGCAGGCGATGAATTGACTGTTTACGGTGGCAGATGAGTCGCAGGATGTATTTCACTTGTAGAAGGAACTTCCTACTGCAGTCTCTTGGAACCTTGACTGTATGACATTAAATGAATCACTTCACAAGCCTAAAAAAAAAAAAATAATAATGTATAAAAATGGACCCAGACTGCTGAACCAGAACCTCTGTGGTTTTTAAAGCTCTCCAGATGATTCTGATGTGCCACCATCAGTCTTGGTGTCGCCATCCCAAGGCCTGACTAAGTCCTCAGGTTTCCACCTGACTGGATACAGCTGAGAGTAGCAGTCAATGGGGGATTGATAGCTGCCCGTGAGCTCGAGACGAGCCCACAGAGGGCACAGCCGTGAAAGCTCCTAAATGTCATCACTAACACTGTGCATCTGCTGTGGGAGAAGTGCGGTGTACAGAGAGGAAAGGGCGGTCGTCCTGAGCTCAGAGCCATTCCTGGCTCTGTGCAGGAAGGATCTGGAAGAGGGGGAACGTCTTCCCAGGACTTTGGACTGAACTGAAGATTGGCAGTGTTAAAACTAGCCCACAAAGTCCAAACATTTCTGAGTGCTGGAAAAGATCACAGGCCTGGGACAATTGCCGTGAACTATCAGTCTGGGGACAATATAATGCAAGAAGGGTACAATCCAAGACAGTTCAAGCTTATACAGTAGAGCAAAGCACCAAGAGGTGAGTTTTTATTTATGTTATCATGCACATGAGTGTTTTGCCTATATGTGTGTCTGTGCACTACATGTGTTCCTAGTGCCTGTGGAGGTCAGAAAAGGGCATCAGATTTCCTGGTACTGGAGTTCCTGATACTTGTGGGCCTCCATGTGGGTTTGGGGGATTGACACCAGGTCCTCAGGAAGAGCAGCCAGTGCTCTTAACCACTGAGCCATCTCTCCAGCCCCAGAGATGAGTTTTGATAAACATTCTTTCTGTTTTAAGACTGAAAGGTAGAAACAAGGCTGACAGATCATGGTGTGTTTATTGAAATCAGTTGAAAACCACATTCAACAGATACTGAACTATTGATAGGCTTCCCAAGGACAGGGGCATGTTTCATTTTGTAT
Source organism: Peromyscus californicus insignis (assembly GCF_007827085.1). NCBI lineage: Eukaryota > Metazoa > Chordata > Mammalia > Rodentia > Cricetidae > Peromyscus > Peromyscus californicus. The sequence continues at coordinate 12,981,026 of NW_026294535.1, forward strand.
TACTTTGCTTTGCTTGCTTTGGAACAGCGTCTTGTTGCTCCAGACCCTCCTGCCTCTGTTTCCCCAGTGCTGGGTTACAGGTGCATGCTGTCCCGTGAGGCTTTGGTCCTCAAAACTCAGTGAAAACTGAGCAGGATCAGAAAGAGCAGAAGCCATGTCTTCTGGGCAGCAGACAGAGGACACCATGCCCAGAGCAAGCTGGAGAGCTGAGCGGAACAGAAGCCATCTTAACATGTTTGAAACATCAACCTGTAAAACAGTTTTGGGCCTTGTAAGAAATCAAATCAGTGGGTGGTATCAAGTTCAACCAGCTCTAAGTTGATTAAAGTGCTATGGAGTGTAGGGTTTTATTTTTTTTTTTTTTTTAGAACTGGGATCATTAGGATTCCTTTTCTAAAATTTGAACTTAGAGATAATAATTGTGTATGTTTATGGGATAGGGTGGTTACCTGTGAAATAATTAGATCAAGGTGATTAACATACCCATTATCTCACAAATTTATCCTTTGTGGGAGGATATTGAAATGCTATCTTTTTTAAATTGTATTTATATGTGTGTGTGTGTGGGGGGGGTGTTGCTTGTATGTAAGTCTGTGCAAAGTGTGTGTGTGCCTGGTGCCCACAGAGAAGAAGAGGGACCTGGACATCCTGGAAGTGGAGTTACAGATGGTTGTGAGCTACTGTGTTGGTGCTGAGAATCAAACTCAGGTCTCTGGAAGAGCAACAAGTGCTCTTTTCTCTTTCTTTTCTTTTTTTTTGGGAGGGGGGGAGGTTTATGAGACAGGGTCTCGCTACATAGCTATGGCTGTCCTGGTGCTCGCTCTGTAGCCCAGGCTGGCCTCGAACTCACAGAGATCCACCTGGCTCTGCTTCCCGAGTGCTGGGATTAAAGGTGTGCATTACCATGCCCTGTTGTGGAATATTAACTAGGCAAAGATGTGTTACATTTGTTTGTGCTGCAGAATATTACTTTAAGTGTGTAAAGGTGTGTTACTTTTGTTGATGCTGCACGTGTTTAATCATGTAACGATGTGTTGCATTTGTTTCACCTTGTCTGCCTAAGGCACCTGATTGGTCTAATAAAGAGCTGAACGGCCAATAGCTAGACAGGAGAAAGGATAGGCGGGGCTGGCAGACAGCGAATAAATGGGAGGGGAAAGCTAGGCTCGAAAGAAAAGAAAAAAGGAGGAATGGGAGGAGGAGGAGGAGGAGGAGGAGGAGGAGGAGGAGGAGAGAATGAGGGAGACAGGGTCATGAAGACAGACAGACGTAAGACGCCATGAAAGAAAGATATACAGAAGTAGGAAAGGTAATAAGCCCTGAGGCAAAAGGTAGATAGAGAGAAACAGGTTAATGTAAGTTAAAAGAGCTAGCCAGAAAAGAGCTAAGCTAAAACCGAGCGTTCAAAACTAGTAAGAAGTCTCTGTGTCATGAACTGGGGGCTGGTTGGTGGCCCCAAAGAAGGAGCCTGGTACAATGCCCGGCTCAAGAAGTACCCTTAACTGCTGAGCCGTCTCTCCAGCCCCCAAAGCTATTCTTCGTGCAATTTAAAAATATGTGCTATTAATTGCGGCCTAGTTCTGTGTCATACCTCACCAAAGGTGGTTGCTCTCATCTCTCTGATACTTAGTACCCTTTGACTGGCATGTCTGGGTTTGTTTCTGGCTAGTCTACTGCCCCGGTCCCAACTGTTGGTAATCACCACTCTACTCTCTATTTCTAGGAGTTTGACATATGGTGGCGCGGCTCTTTGTTTTATGTCACAAGCAGGGGCAGGGAAACATGGCAAATATCTGAACAACCGAGTACTACATGTTTGCCTGACCAGCCAAAAGTGTCAAACATTTGTACAAATACAGACTGTGGTTTTTAGTACAGGGGGAAATGGCTCCTTCTTATGTTTGGGTTTTCTACCTTTAAGATCTTTTCAATCGTTTTATATATGACTCCGCAAATGTTTGGGGTGTCTGCCGAGGCCGAGGCATCAGCCTGTACTTGGACAGTTGAAGACATTTTTCTCCCCTAAATTTATACAAATTAGAAATGAATGGGCAGTTGCCTTATCGGAGCAGAGCAATATAAAGGATGGCCGTGGAATGTCATTGATTGCCTCCCTAACACGACTCCTTGCATCTTCCCAGTGGGTTCACTGTTACTGAAAGACCCATATTTGGGAAAGGCCAAGTGTACCTTGGCTAGAAGTTAGGCTGAGTGCATTCATGCAGCATGTTCCTATATCACTGTGCATTCAAAGGAAGCCACGTAACTTACGCTGGACCTGCCAGGATCAACTGGGATGGAGATGTATTTTCCTTCTTTGGTGTGAGGAAGACACTTGTGATCCTGGGGCCTGTAGGTCATGGCTGTCACACACCATGATAAGGCTTGACACTGAGATGGAGAAAATCAGGTTTCTGGTGACATCGCTCATTTCCTGTATCATGCTTTGCCTGAAGCCCAGACTTCTTTTAAATTTTCTGAACATCTAGCTTCCCTTGCTACTTAAGATAGCTCGATTTAGATCTTCTTTGACTTCAGACTAAAGATCCCTTCCTGATCGAACAGAATGGCGGTTATTTCTGGATGGTGAGATGATGTGGTCCAGTTGATGCTTATTTAATTATATTTGCTAAGTAATATATAGTTTGGATTGTATTTGGAATGAAAGATGACAGGAGAGTCTGTAGACTTGTGAGCACAGCATCCACAGTACTCGTCTAGGAAGGCAGATGTTTGTAACCGGGGCTGGACCAGGCAAGATGCACAGCCTGGTGACAGTGTGAGATGTCCCTGATGACACCTGCCACTGCCGTCTGCATTATTGTCCTGCTGGTAATTCTCCAGGTCTGTAAGCTTACTTCTTAAACCGTTTTATAAGTTGATGTGCTCTTACCTAGCTGCCTTCTTGAGGGTAGGGGACCCCATCTTGTGGCTGCTACACCATTTATCACCATTGTTCTGCTGAACCTCAGCAGTGTAGGCCTCAATGTTTTGCTCTCAGTGTGGGACTCTGCCTTCCTATGACTTACTAAATAAAAACACAGTCCGTGTTAAATGAGTAAATATGTAACGTTTTAAATGTAACAAATCAGAAGAACGCAATAAGAAAGAAGGACCCATCAGGTAGTGGCAGATGAACCTTGCCTGAACCGTGATTTCATAACCTGTAAAACACAGCCACTAAAGGACACTAACTCTGGACTGGGCCTGCCCCTATAAGCAGGCTCCCTTCTTAAAGAGCAGCAACAAGGCTGAGCAGGTAAACAGACCGGAAGGTCAAACTTGGGAGTATATTTAGTAACAAATAGATTGGACTCAGCCAACCGCACCAGCTGGGTTTCAGCCAGTCACAGGCTATGGGCTGATCGGGCCATGCCCACAGGAGCAGTGGGCCATGCCCACAGGAGCTTTGCCAGGCCCCAGGCAGCGCAGAGTTTCTGGACTTCATTCTGCTCTGTGTGTGTGTGTGTGTGTGTGTGTGTGTGTGTGTGTGTGTGTGTAATCGTCCCCTGCCCCGTCCTGTGGGGCAGAGTTCTCCTGGACTGCTTTTGGCTCTGGGTGCCGCTCAACTTACAAATCATTCTTTATTCGTGCAAACTCACATTCAATTTGTCTGGGGTGTGTGTGTGTGTGTGTGTGTGTGTGTGTGTGTGTGTGTGTGTGTGTGAGAGAGAGAGAGAGAGAGAGAGAGAGACAGAGACAGAGACAGAGACAGAGACATGTTGAGTCATTTGGAAATTCAAGTACTAGACACCATCTTGGAAACACTAAAGCCCAGTTATTGCTGTTTTTATATAATAGTGGTATTGTTTTCAAGTTTTTAAATTGTCCTCCTCTTTTAGCGATAGGTATTTGTGTGCTAATCTCGACTGTCTACTTGACAGGATTCAGAACCACCATGGAAACAGACCACCGGGCGTGTCTGAGGGAGTTTCTAGAGGTTAGTGAGGTGGGAAGACGCGCCATGGACTGGATTCTTGGACCGAATGAGAAGGAGGGGGCTGGGCGGCAGCACCTGGCTGTCTTGGCTGTCCAGCTCCTGCCTCAAGTTCCCCTGGAATGATAGACCACACCTTGGAACTGTTAGCCAAAAGCAAGCCTTTCCTTTGAATAGCTTCTGTCAGGGGCTTTGCTGCAGCGCTGAAGGGAAATCAGCATGAGGATCTCCTCTTTGATTTGCTGCGAAGCCGTGGATTCGCGGTGATTGCAGAGATGAGATGAAATTGTCTCTGACTGATAACAGCTGAACATAAGCAGTAACTGTGGACTTGGCAACTCCCAGAACTACAGGAAATCCTATTCTAACATGAATTTAAATAAAAATTAAAAACTCCCCTTACCTTCCTGTGGAAGTCGTGATAAATAATCAGATAAACGTGTCCAGAAAGAAGAAAAAAACTGTATAAATTGCAAAGAGCATTGGGACAGTGAAAAGCCTTGGTTTATTTCACTAAATGGACTGACTGCTCACACTGTAACTTTCTTTATCGGAGTGGGGTGCTTTTTATACCATAGACGCTTTTCCATTGAATTTGATTTTGGAGCAATTGATAGATTTTTTTTTCCTCCCACGAAGAACAGAATCTCTTGCTCCTGTAATAATTTAACTTCTGTACTGCTTGGGCTCTTGTGCCAAATGCCTGCATTGGAAACCTGGCCTTCTGGGTTTGGGCCAGATCATTAATTCTAAGTCTTGGTGTGGCCTGCTCATCCAACTACTGTTCTTCCTCAGCCTATGATCATCCCCCTGTGGGAAACATCCACTCTTGATCTTTTGTCTTTGTGTGTGTGTAGGTGGGCGGGGGGGGGGGGGGGGATATGCACATACGTGTACATTTGTGTTCACGTATGTGTGTGGTACATGTGCAGAAGCCGGAGATCAGTGTTCCATGTCTCACTCTACTGCTGTCTTCTTTAACTTGGAGACGAGGTCTCTCACGGAACCTGAAGCTATTGGCTGAAGTGGCTGGTCAACAAGAACCCTGGGACCTGCCGAGTTCCACCTCTCCAGCATGGGAATTAGAGGAATGCGCCACTGTGCCTGGGTTTTTATATAGATGCTGGGGGATTGAACTCAGGTCTTTGTGTGCCTATCACACACTTTACTCACTGAGCCCATCACAGGTTGGGTTATTGATTGACTGATTGATTGATTGATTGATTGATTATTTGTTTGGTTTTTTGAGACAGAATTTCTCTGTGTAACTTTGGAGCCTGTCCTGGATTTCACTCTGTAGGCCAGGCTGGCCTTGAACTCACAGAGATCCACCTGGCTCTGCCCCCCAAGTGCTGGGATTAAAGATGTGTTGCATCACCACCTGGCTGGGTAGTTTATTCTTAAAAAATTGTTTCTTACGGTTCTGAAGGTTGAAGTATCCAAAGTTGAGGTGGGGGCCATATTCAGGGAGAGCTCTCCTGCTGACGGGGCCCCTGCAGTGCCCCAATGCTATGGTGAGCCAGAGTAAGCAACTCCCAGTAAGCCATGAATCCACATGTGGATTTATCCATTCGTGAGGACAGGATCCTCACGACCCAGCCTCCTCTTAGCGGCCGCTCCTCCTAATGCTTCAAGTTGAGTATTAAATTTCAATGTGATGTCTTTGTAGGGACATTCAGACGACATGGCAGATGGTAACCTCCTCCTGAGGACCTCACGCTCAGACTGCAATTAATACAACCTGCTGGAAACTCAGCATCCCCCTTGTAGGCTGTTTAGGGGTCAAACGTTTGTGAGACTAGAAAAGGCATTGAATTCTTACTGCTTTTCGTGATCTGTATAGAAAGCCCATTTTTAGTGACTAGATGAGTATGTTGTTAGGAAGAGAAAATCCGTGAGGGAGTTTTGCTTTGTTTTAGATGGGGCGAGTGAGTATGACCAGCCCTGGCTCTAAGGTGGAGCTTTCTCTTCGCATGATGACATAATTTAATGTCAGTGTATCTTTTAATGTCTGTCACTGGTCATTATATTTTTATCCACATGGGAAAAAGAAAGGACATCTCAGTTTAGAATCCCCTTTCTTCTCCTTTAATCCTAAGGAGCACCACAAACACCATACATTCTATGACTTATTGTCAAAATGTTTTCAAACATCACCATTTCTGTTTCATCCTCTTACCTAATACTTCCGCCCCGTTTGCCCTGGGCCTGGCTTTGTACCAGGGTGGTTGGGATCCGGGAATACAAGATCAGTTTTCAGCATTGTGCTGGTGGAAACGGAGGCTGGACACGGAAGAAGGATGGATTTATGGTTAGCACAGTAAGCATTTGTTAAATGGGCCTGCTCTGTGTATAGATCCGTGATGATGGGAACCGTGCACTGATGAATTGCCATGTGTTGAGTGCCTGCCTGAAAGTTTTATCAATTACTCTGTTTGTTATTCTAAATGAACTTATGGAATGTGTGTTCCTTTTCTAGATGGAAGTAACGCACGGAGAGGTTAAGTTATTTGTTCAAAATCATATAGCTTGACAATGGACTTAAGCATAGGTAGTCAGCTCTAAAATCTGTGTTCATTATGGAATCATTACTAAGGAATCCACTGGCTCTTTGATATTGTATCAATGGCTTCCAGTTTAAAGAAAACCATGGAAGGTTGATTATTCACTGTCGACCTCCCTGGCTGTGAAATATGTTGACGTTCCTAACAGATGCAATGATATTGCAGCTGGTTACCTTGCTCCATGTAACTTCTGTGGCAAATATCATTTTTTGTTTTGTTTTGTTTTTTGTTTTGTTTTGTTTTTTTGAGTCAAGTTTTCTTTGTGTAGCTCTGGCTGTCCTGGAACTTGCTCTGTAAACCAGGCTGGTCTCCAACTCACAGAGATCCGCCTGCCTCTGCCTCCTGAGTGCAGGGATTAAAGGTGTGCGCCACCGCCACCTAGCTGATGGCAAACATCTTAGCTGAGCTGATTTTAAGATAGTAGAAATGTGTCTCCTATGCTTCTGGAGGCCGGGAAGTCTAAGATCAAGTTCCGGGCTGACTTGGAGTCTGACCCTTCTTACAGCATCCTCACGTGGCAATGGTGGGGGTGAGCACAATGCAGCCATGGAAAGGCAGGACAAGGCCCAGGGGCTTCCTGCAGCCTGATGTACCGGACACTGATCCCCTCCACAAGGGTGGAGTCCTGTGTGTAAATCACTTCCTCGAGAACTGCCCTGCTGAGGATTAAATTGCAATATGAACTTTGGAGTGACATGGGCATTTAAACCATAGCAGAATCAGAACTAATTTCTAAACTTAAAGAAAACTGATCAACGTATTGTATGTTAACTTTCCGGGATGAAGTTCACCCTTAGTGGGGATCCAGAGCCCTGCAGAATGAGGCTGTCACTTACAGAATTCATTCGTGGTGACAATAAAGCCACGGGGCTGTTGGGTTAATTCTAGCTATCCACCGTGTAGTGTAATGTTGAGAGTTTGTTTCTTCAGTGTGCCTCTGTGATACACGTACATGTATGTGCATGCGCACACACTCTGCCTAAAGAAGGAAACTGCAATCCTTTGCTAGTTTTCTGTAACGTGCTTTCACTGGTTCTGAATTCTCTCAGCGAGGAGGCATTTAGGAACCACATGTTACTATAAGCCAGGGACCGCTCAGCTCAGACTCACCGCCTGACGGCCCTTTCTCCCTGCCGGTTCCTCACCGAGGTACCAAAGGCTGTCATGGCTGCCAACATGCCAGCATGGCTGGGTCAAGTTTTGTGTTAAGCAGCTCCCCCTCTCCCACCCAACACACCGTTTCAAACCATTCTGACTTGCTTAAAGAAGTCTCTGGACAGGGGGGTGCTGGCCCCTGTTGTGGCTTTCCATCATGTTCTCTGGGATAACAGACATGTCTGGGAGGTATAGCATGGAGCAGGGCAAGGATGTTTCCCTAGTTCTTAAGACACAATGGCTCACTCTTTGAGGGCTTGCTTCCCAGTCTGCCCAAACTTAGAGGCCCTTAGCAAGATTGTTTAATCTGGAACCATTCATATAATTTGTTTGTTTGTTTGTTTGTTTGTTTGTTTGTTTTGAGACAGGGTCTCTCTATGTGGCCCTGGCGATCCTAAAACTCAATAAGAAGATCAGACTGGCCTCGAACTCACAGAAACGCACCTGCCTCTGTCTCCCATGCCCAGCCACAATCCATATAAATTTTAAATCCCTCCAACTGAAAAGAACCACACATTCCTCTAAACTATAAGAATAATGAAGTCTAATTCATTTTGAATATATATTTAAATTTGAGAGCCCACAGATTTTCATATTGAATTCTTTTAAATATTTAAATTAGTACGCTCTGTCTTTTGGGTAACTGCCATGAAGACGGGTTGTTCATTTCAGCCAGTGCTGGCTAAGCATTGCCTGGGGAAGGTAGGCCTTGGGAGAGATCAGAACACTCAAAAGCCTCAGCCCCCATTAGAATGGCGTATCTGGGAGATCTCTTACGCACCACCTCTTCTGTTCAACGGTTTTTGGTATCAGTACTTTTTAGGAAACTCTGATACCATCTATCTTGTTTGCTGGGGTGGGTGGGCTCATGAGAAGTCTGAGGCCCAGAAAGATAAAACCTATAGATCCTGGGTGTTCATTAGGGAATGCATGAAAATCAGACCTGTGTTCTCTGGTAGAAATAAGCACAACCTTGCCAGCTCGCTCCCTGCAAACCCCCACACATACAGGTCAATTTCAGAAGGTTGCCTCACGATTGCTCATCACCTATAAGAGAGGTAACTGGGCGGTGCAGGGGGATGCCTTTCCAAGGCTGGGATCAGATGTCTTCTGAAAGACAGCAGGTTAATTTGCGGTGAGCTGCGGCTTGATGGAAACATCGGCTCTGTCATGCTTAGGCTGCACATTTCAAAGCAGTCAAATGACAGTGACTCAAATGGCAGCCCAGGAGCTTCCCCGGCGGCAGCTGTCGCTGTGTGGGTGGGCTTGGCTGGGACCGCCCGCCCTAGGTCACCCTGACGTGTTCCTGTGTTTGCTGTTTCACCATCAGAGAGAGCACACAGTGGCCAGTGCATGTCACCTGGATTCATGGCAGAGGCCATCTGACACTCAGAGATGAAGGACCGTTTCCTAGGCTCGTTTCTACTCCATCTGAACTGGGACCGGAGCACTGAAGGCCTCTTGCCCATACATGTACTAGTCGAGGCACGGGAGTGTAAGAAATGATCTCCAGAAACTGAAGTTTGTCTTGAAACAGGACTCAGTAGTTCTGAAACCCAACAGGTCAGGCCAGTGGCCCGGAAGTTCTAGGAGAAGAGCCGTTAGACTGTGAGATTGCCCTGCGGCATGTAAACAGCAGGTCACCTCTGCCCCTGGGGGAAATAATTCCCAATCTTATGCAGCTCACCCTTGCTGACTTCTTACAGTGGTTTTCAAGAGTTTTGAGTGGTTGTGATATGCTCAGTCCCTAGCTGACTTGGAGAAGAGGGGGTGCTGGTTGCTTGTCTGGACCTCTCCCCTGAGATGCACAGTCTCATTTTCCATGGCCCAGTAGTTCTAAAAGGAAGGGGGAAAAAAAGTCCAGATCTGCCAATGCATTAAGCATGTCACAGATCTATATATACAATAGGTACAACATTTAAAAGACATTAAGTGGGTCTCTTATCTAATCCTACTGTCTTCCCCAAAATAACCTCTCTTAACTTCTATTTACTCCTGTGATATAATGCTATTTATGAATCTAGACACACTCTAATTACCTTTATACTGGCACATATGATAATATAATATATTATGCATTCCACAGGAATCTAGAGCCTACTTCTCTCCAGAAGTGGCTGTGCTACCCAGCCTTAGCTTATCAGTGCCCAGCTACCAAAGGCCAAGGCTGATCTGGTTTATTCCCGCCCCCAGCCCCTCCACCAACCTCTTTAGGCTACTTGTTGTGTCTCACTCAGGAGATACCCTTTGGTAAAAATCATCGGGACCACAGAAGAAAGACGACTCTGATTCATTAGCTCTGAGGCGGGGGTTGAAAATTTTCATTCCCAACAGATTTTCAGACGGTCCAGGAGCTAGCTGCACTTTGAAGCTAAGGGCTACAGTGAGGAGCGAGCGATGTCTCCAGGTTGCCTCCAGTCTAACCGTTTGGGGATTTCATGGGAACACTGAGAGCTGTGGGTCAATTCTAGTTTGTCTCCATTGTACAAAGCAAAGAGAAGTGATGTTTTTTATCAGAAAAAGTATAAAACATCCATTCGTGCTTAGAAATACAGTTCTGTTTCTTGCCTTGATCGGTTGTGAGAAGAAACCTGTGGAGAACTGGTTCCAAAGAGTTACACTGTAGGCTGGGGATCTGGATAAATTGGTCGAGCACTTGCCTAGTATGAACGAAGCCCCGAAGTCCATTACTGCATAAACCAAGTGTCGGCCCATGCCTGCAATCCCAGCGCTCAGGATACAGGGGCAGGAAGTTCAGAAGTTCGAGTTTATCCTCAGCCATATAGTGAATTTGAAGCCAGCTTGGGATCCAGAAAACCCCATCTTGAAATAAACAAATAAAAAGGAAAGTCGAACATTTGATCAATGCTGTCAAGAAAGTCCTTTTTCTTTGGGGGACTCTCGGCTCTCTGTTGTCTGTGGAAAACAGCATCCAGCATACTGCTGTTTCTACCCAGCTAGTGGCTTTGAGTGAGGAATGAGTTTGCCCTGACAGACAATAAGCTTGATGCACCTTGTTGTCCTTTCATAGCTGGGTGGCTTGGAGGCAAAACCTGGGGACAGTATGCTATTTTCTTGGGAGTCATAAAAATAAGTAAGTTTCCTTTGTGATCAGCTACTCTTTCGGTTTTCTTTTGAAGTGAATTCTTTTCTTATCCTTCCTCAGAACTCGTCCCTCAGTCTAGTTTGAATGGCATTAAAGATTTCCTTTGCTCTCTCCCATCCAGATGAGGCATTGAAGGGCCTTCCTCAAACTCCAGTATCGTTTATTGAATCAGAAAAATGATTTCTTCTGTGAAGCAATTTCATGCCTTGTTATCTCCAATATGTCTGTGAAATGGAAGGTCGCATGACCTCACCTGGGAGTGTCTGTTATTGCAGAGATGGAAAAGTGAAATTTTGATAAAAGACTCACCAAGCCTATGCCGGCATCCGTTTAGAGTCCCATGCCTGGAGGAGCATCATGGGGTATTTATATTAAAGCCATGCAAGAAAACTTGTGACCTCACACAACACTCATTTCAATATGCCAATGGGTATTAATGGATCATAAATGATTAAAAGTTTCACTGTTTTTAGGGAAAAATAACAAAGACAGCTGGCTGGATTTTCTCTGGCATTTTTGTGCACTGTCATACTGTATTTTATACATGGGACGTCTAACAGAAGGCTGGTCTAAAGAATCCTGCAGAACACTCTTTCTTATCTGATCTCTTCATCATCTTATTGTTAGGCTTAGAATGCAGCCTGAAGACTTAATAATTTAAAACGTACTATCTCCTCGGGGCTGTAGAGAGGAGTGTGTATATTGCTATAGGTTAGGAGTACGTATTGCTCTTGCAGAGAACCTGGGTTCAGTTCTCTGCACCCCCAAGGTAGTTCACAACAACCCCTAAGTCTAGTACCAGGGGGTCTGGTGACCTCTTCTGGCCTCTGTGTGCATTGCAGGCATGTAGTGCACAGATACACATTCAGACAAAACACTTGTGCACATAAAATAAACAAATCTTAAACAAAAAGTTTTAAATTTAAATACCATCTCCTCTGTAAGTGTGGGTCCATATTTGCTTTTTAAGATTTATACAATTAGCTTAAGAAAAAGGACATTGAGAGCCTCTCCTAACTTTTTTCATACACTCTCAACTGCCCTTGGCAGTCACAGACAGACAAATTACATCTTGAAGTTGGAACAGATCCGTTGTAGCATGGACCATTTTCATCCAGTAGCAATGGAAAGGGCTGCAGGCAGCAGGTTAGGGGAGGGTGTCTTTTGGTCTAATGATATTTTCCCAACAGTTCTTTCTTGAGTATTTGCTGTGTTCCAGGCCAGGATGGTAAGTTTTCAGTCTGTAACGAATCCAGTCATACTGAGCTCTAACTTCATGGAGTGAGCTGTTTAATTTCTTTGGACTTTACTTGAAAAATGGAGCTCATTCTTAATCTAGGATTGCTGTTATAATCAGGCATATTGAAAAAGAATCTAAGATGTTAGTTCCTGAGTTCTTTAGGTCAGCGTGGTCACACAGCCTTGAATTTTCTAACATCGGCACTTTTGCATGTGATCTGTCTCGGTTCACTTCTCTCGAGTGGCCTTCCCTTTGTCCTTTGTCTTATTATGACAGTTGTGTTGTCCTCTCCAAAGAAGATCCCATTTTCCTGATTGCTCAACAACGCCGGGTTCTTTCCTTCTCTACAAAGTGCTCTTTGACGGCAGGCTGCAGAAGAAATGACAGAGACGTTCGATAGGACCTGGAAAGGAGGGGACTGACGGTTGATCAGAAATGCTGGGGTGTGGGGAGCAAAGGTAATTTTCTGCATGAAATACACAGCACAAACCAGATACTTAAAATAGCAACCTAGAATACCGTTATCATGGAACATCTCTGTCATTTCCTAGAGTCAGAAATAAACAGAGATCAGTTTGGGAGCTGGGCGAGTGGCCAGCCTTGTCGTTGGTGGATCGGAATGATGAAGGGTCACGCTTGAGTGAGGGTGCCGCTGGCGAGAAGCCGCATTCTCTAGAGCATGCACGAGCGGGAGCTGGTGAGGCTGGAAAACACTCAGGCCAGGCTTCCGAGAGCATCTTGGCTGGGTGTGTAGACCGAGACCTCAGTGCATTTTAAAGCCTCCTGACCCTTCGAACTCTCCTGGATCCCCTTTTGGTTTTGTTTTATAGCTCATTGTGTAGATTTTGTGTCTGATCCTGTTGACCGAAGGAGCCACCCCAAGCCACTACCTTTCTAATGTTCAGGGAAATCTATGTTTCTTTGGCTCTCTCTCTCTCTCTCTCTCTCTCTCTCTCTCTCTCTCTCTCTCTCTCTCTCTCTCTGTCTCATGTCTCTGTGTCTCTTCATTTCTCCGTTTCCCAGCTCCAACCCCTCCATTGCACACGTGTCTGCATCACTCAGAGAGTGGAGACGCACCTCAAGTTCTGCCCCTTCCATGTTTTAGAGACTCTTGTTTCATACATTTAAAATTGCTCAGTATTGACAGAGCTCGAGAGACTAGGGGATGTCTCTTTTCTTTATCATGTGAGGAATCATGTGAGGAAAAAGAGGCTGTGCAATTAGCAAGAGCCATGGTGCAGGGTTTGGGAAATGCTTTCTGTGAAGGGTCAGGTGGGAAACGCAGTACTCAAAGCTCTGAGGGCCGTGTGGTCTGTCACGACTACTTGACCGGGTTTCATGAGAGTGGTAACGGGTAGGAAGTGAGTGCATAGGAGTTTAGCAAACTCCGTAAACACTGAAATGTTAAGTTCCTCAGATTTTATGTCATGAAATAGTTCTTTTTCTCCTTCAACTGTTTAACATACGAAAAACATGCTTAGCTCACAGCCTTGTAAAATAGGTGGTGGGGGGGGCCTAGAGAGAGGGTTCCGCAATGTCGAGTACTGGCTGCCCCTCTAGAGGATCAGAGTTTGGTTCCGGTACTCACACCACGCTGTTCACAGCAGCCCAGAACCCCAGCTTCATACAAGATGCTGTATTCTGGACTCCACGGACACCTGCACCCCCTACACACACACACACACACACACACACACACACACACACACACACATATACACATACATACACAGAGATACAAACACACACACATAAATACACACACACACAGACACAGACACACACAGATACAGAGAGACACACACACATACACATACATACACAGAGATACAAACACACACACATAAATACACACACACACAGACACAGAGAGACACACACAGATACAAAGAGACACACACACCTATACACATACATACACAGAGATACAAACACACCCACATAAATACACACACACACACATGCACACAGACACACAGACAGACACAGATATGCACACACATACCCACACATGTACACACACAGATACACACAGAGAGATACAAACACACACAGAGACAGACAGACACACACACACACATAAACACATACATACACATTCACACAGATACACAGAGACACAAACACACACATAGATACACACACACACACACACACACACACACACACACACACACAAATAAAAACAAACTCTTTAAAGTAAAATAGGTTTGGATTGATCCTGAGGACCGTCAGAGTTAGAGCCCTGACGTACAGGAAACTTGGAAGTAGCAGTGAGAAGCCTGTTGTTCCCATTTGAGTTGTACTGCTTTTTAACCTTGGCATTGGCCTTTGTTTCCAACCTCACTTTCCCGATCTGAAACTGAGTCCCGAGGAAGCGGGGTAAAGGTGAGAGTAGAGAGACCTGGAAAACACAGTCAGCGCTCAAGGTTCACGTCGGTTGTCTTGCTGTGGTAGAAGGGAAATGGATGGCAGGGCTTTGTTCTGAGTTCCTGACATAGAGTTCCGAAGGCCCTTGGAATTTCCTGAGTGACAGGAACATGCGCGTTACCCATAATAAGCCCCTTTCAGCCTGAGTTTATGCTAATGAGGACACTCTGGACCCCTGGATAGCTTCAGGATGAGTCTGGTTGCCAGAGGAACATGGGGTGTGTTGGGAGAAGCCTGAAGAAGGCAAGGATGCCATCAAATGGATCTGTGTTATGAAACTCAAACCATAGGGTTCTGAAAGCTTCCAAACTGAGGAATTCACCCGTGTATGGGGTGTTGGATGCTCCCACCTGCACAGTGATGGAGGTCTCTCCACATGGCTGTTCACCTGCAGCCTGTAGGAAAGACATCAGTAGTCACAGCTGAAGTGCTTTCCAGAGTGAGCCATTGTATTACTTATCAAACCTGGGGTGGGGGGGGAACCCTTCAGTTTACAGCCAGCCAGTCAGAATTGTTGGGGGTCCAGTAGATGGGCCTAGTGTCTGGAGAGGGAGCGGTTTTATGGGACTAGTCCCTTCGCCTGAGGGGTCTGTACTGAATGCAGAGTTAGTATGAGAAGGGATTGGCTCAGTTGGTAGGAGGCTTGCCTAGCCTGCAGGAAGTCCTGCCTCAAGCCCCAGCAGTACATAAATCAGTCATGGTGGCACACACCACTTGAGAGGTGAAAGCAGAAACAGGAAGATCAGAAGTTCAAGGTCAGTGTCTGCTCCATAGGAATTTTGAAGACAGCCTGAGCTGGAGACCTTGATCTTAAAAAAAAAAAAAAAAAAAGACTTGTATTATAGGACATATAGTATCTAGAATGTCATGGGAGTGGGTTGGTATGAGGAAAAGTCCCACACATTTAGAAGTACCATTGCAGTTCCAAGTCCTGTTAATATGGTTTACATCTCTCTCTCTCTCTCTCTCTCTCTCTCTCTCTCTCTCTCTCTCTCTCTCTCTCTCTCTCTCTCTCTCTCTCTCTGTGTGTGTGTGTGTGAAGCTTCACAGCTGTGGGTGTCCTTCCCAAACAGCATAACGTCAGTAGAAATATGAGAAAAGTATCTGTCAACAAAACTCAACACTGCCAAGACCCTCAAAAGCAAGGAAAGGCTTACAACCTGCCCCAGCAACAGCAGGTTAAGGGGATGTGGCAGTTTCATATGACGAGGTGTCCTGGAGTTGGGGTCCTGAGTCCAGGAGGGGATGTCAGTGGGGAAATAGTGGCGTCTGCACCAAGTGAGGAGTTTAGTTCATGGTAACACGTCAGTGGTGTCTCCTCCCTGGAGGGGAGTCTCCAACTGAGACTAGATTCTATGTTGTAAACCTATAACTGTTGCATAATTTAAAATGTATACTTCAAAAACTAAAAACAAAACCTCGAGGACTTAGCAACTGATTGGGTGTGGTGAACGAGGGAGAAGGAGACTATGGCAGTCTTTAGCCTGAACATCTGGGGTGATCAGCTTATCGGTGGACAGAAATAATGACTGTAGCAAGCTTGAAATAGGAAATAATGAAGTTGGAGTGCCAGGGAAGTGTCTATAAAAAGGGGATGTGTATCATTCTACAACTGAGGTCATAAATGTCCAGAAAGCAGTTTCTGGATTTCAGACCTTTTTTTAAAATGCTCCCCTGGGGGCTAGAGAGATGGCCCAGCAGTGATGAACCCTTGCTACTCTTCCAGAATACCTGAGTTCAGTTCTTAGTGCCTGGTAATATAACACCCTCTTCTGGCTTCTGCAGGTACCCATATGTATGTGGCATGCATGTGGGCGCCCCCTCTCCCCACCACAGACATGGACACACACATGCACGGACACACAAACATTCACGTAAATTTTAAAAATAAAAATAAATCTTTAAAAAAATAAACGTCAGCAAAATGTCCCTAAGCTTTGCAGTACTTCACACTTGAATCCTTGTTTAAGAAGAGAAGACTGTCTGGCTCACATAATCAATGGTGGTTGAACTTAGTACGGCTCTCCATAGACCTGCTCATGCATCTCTTCAGGGTTCACTTACCCTGCTGTCATCGGTACATGGCTTGCAGGACTCTAAGCCCTCTTCATTTGCAGAAAGATTTAGAGTTATGCTGCCAAGTGGGACGTCATTTATTTGACCGCGGCCACAGCCGGGCCTCTCTCCTCAGCCAGCAACACTAGCTGTGTTGACCCGAACCACACTGGAGAGCTGGTTTGATTTACTTCCGTCAAGAGCTTTATTGGCATTTTCTCTGACTCCTCCACAATTGCTTCAGCAGAGTCCTTGATCAGAGACCCCGGGATGTCCGCTGTGCCGTATAACACGCACATACCAGGGCATATCAGGAGTGGGATGCTCTCACAAAAAAAATGAGAAATCCAAATGATGAGAAATATACGAAAAAGAATTGGCTTCCCAGATAATCTAAGATAACTAAGCCAACGGCCATGTGATGATGATGACGGTACAGAAATGTAGATCTGGAGCTGGTGGGACAGGAGATGATCTCAGGGCAGCTCCGGCTGCTTGTCCCAAGCTTTCAGATGCGTTTATCTTCCGCTCCAGTCACCTCAGTGGAATTGTTTAAACTAGTGAACGATCCAGCGAGAGGGTATAGCAAGGCTGGTACCTCTGCAGGGCAGCTGGGCAGGTTGAGTGCAGAGGCCCGCCATCCCGAGAGACACAGGGCAGCCGGAAGTGGGCCGCCCTCTCAGCTGTCACTCAGTAAGCGTGGGGAGCCTGATGGCTCAGCGCTTACATCACAGGTCCCCTCATTCCGTCCATGTCATCATCAGTACAGCAGCTCCCGCCCTGTGCGCCACCGATCCCTGTCAGTCAGCTGTCCAGAGAAGGATTCTAGAAAAAAAAAAGAAGAAAAAGTAAAACCCAATCATCGGCTGTCAGCCAGCATCAGTATTGATGTTGCTGTTGTGATAGAAAAAAATGTAATGTTCATTTTCTGGGAAAACATTTCAAGGTAAAGTCATATAGCCCAATTATGGAAATTGTGTCTTTGCATATACACCTCTAGAGCATGTTGCTGAAGTTTTAAATACCTTTGAGATATAAATGCAAGAGAAAATGTATTTTAAGTCTAAGCCAATGTGTAGACACTCAATGCCACATTCAGGATGATATGAACTGTCCTGGTCTCATAATGGCTGCCATTTGTAAGTCAAAAGCATGTCCCAACCATGACCCCCAGGCTCCTTCTCCACAGCAACCCTGGCTTTCTCCAGTGACTCTTTTCCTTTTCATTGTTGCTGTTGCTGATTGAGATGAAGCTGTGTTGTCCCAGAAGGTCTCAAGGTCTTTGACTCAAGCAATCCTCCTGCTTCTACCTCCCAGGTAGCTGGCACGTACCTCCATGCCCAGATAATCCCAACTTTAAGTGACACCCTAACTTATTAAGAAGTTTCATTCTTTCATTGAAAACAAAATCCAGTGGTCTTAACCAAAGAGAATAAATGGCATCTTTTCTTCATTCTGGTCTATGCTATCATAGTTAAAACACTCATGGTTATGCCTAAGGGGGAAAAACTTTAACAATGCAGGGTGAAAAACAAGATTTCATGGGGAAGAATAGTCACCTTTTCCTTCATTAATTTACACCTTGCCTGAACTTTTTAGACACATTTGATGTTACCATGCTCTTGCAAGAGAATTGGACTAAGCGTAAGCTAAAGATTCACACACACCCATAAGCCAACTGTATCATAGCCGCCCCTCCCCCACACCAGGAAATGGGTGGGTTTCCCTCTCCCTCACCCCAGGAAATGGTGATCTGTTAAAGACAATGTATTTCTGGAGAACTCTTAAGATCTCTACACTAGACATTTGACCTTCATTGCATGAATAAAATGATTCAAAAGCGTCATTCCTTTAAGGTCAACAGAAAACCCGCTGTTGGTCAACAGTGATTTGAATCAGGCAAGAGGTAGAACCAGAGAAGGACCCTCCATCACCCTCAGGGTCCTTGTCAATGAGGCTACATGTATGTCTCCTGATAGACCAGTGGTTCTCAACCTGTGGGTCATGACCCCTGTGGGGGCACAAACAACCCTTTCATAAGGCCATCAGAAAGCACAGATAATTACATTACAATTCATAACAGGAACAAAATTACAGTTATGAGGTAGCAATGAAAATAACTTTATGGTTGGCGGTCACCACAACATGAGGAACTGTATTAAAGAGTCGCAACATTAGGAAGGTTGAGAACCACTGGTATAGACTGATAAGATGAGGTAGAGAGAGAGGAAGAAAAGTCAAGAGATCTCTGCTTTGGACCTGGCTCTGAGCTTAACTGCTTTTCCTGTCCTGTCTCGTACAAGCTGCCAGCATCATGTGCAGACAGCGGTTCATTTAAACGTTTATGAACAATCCATCTTCCTCCTGAACTTGCTCTGACCATCTTCCCTGGGCACGACTATCTCTAAACCCGCCTGGTTTCCGGTTACTTGTGAATGGCCCAGAATCACCCTCTTCTCTTGAGCATTCTCATTTCTGCTGCTTAGAGAAGCCACATGGCGCCATCGAGGCAATCATGGGGTTAGCTGAAAGGGGTCTGTCAGAGTCTGGGCTTCACAGACTTGTGTAGAGGGCTGTATTTTTTTTTTTTTTTATTCTGCCTCATTCCAGAAAGGATTTGAAGCGCCCAAATCATCTGATAGTACATGTGTTATGAGACTTTTCATGAGTGGAGGAAACCTTAGAACCATCACACAGAAGGAGAAAAATCTGGGAGCCCCTTAAGTTACTCCCTAGTAATTGAAACGGGGAGCACATGAACCATGTGTACCTGGCTTTCTGACTAGGGGTTCCCTGTAGTCCTCCCCAGTGTCTGGAAGCCATCTTCATGTGTTCTGATGACTTTTAAGACAACGTTCCTTCCAGAAACTTGAGTCTCATTGAGTCCATACCCACTGTCCCTTATGTTCAGCTGTACATAAGATGCCAACCTCTCTTATGACATCCCTTCTGTTCTTCATTTCTGTCTTCCTGTCCCTTACCACTGTTCTCAATCCTATGCACTGTTCTTCACACCATGTACTCTGTCAACAGCTCCTGTTTCCAGTGTTCCAAAGAGAGGCCTGTGGCCTCCAGCTGGGCCTCTGCCATGCATTATTGTGTTGGCTAGATTTATGTCAACTTGATACAAATTAGAGTCATAGGAGAGGAGGGAGCCTCAACTGAGAACATGCCTCCAAAAAAAAAAATGGGCTGAAGGCAAGCCTACAGGGCATTTTCTTAATTAGTAATTGATGGGGGAGGCCCCTGAACATTGTGGGTGGGGTCATCCTTGGGCTGATGGTCCTAGAGTCTATAAGAAAGCAGACTGAGCAAGCCATGAAGAGCAAGCCAGTAAGCAGCACCCCTCCATGGCCTCTGCATCGGTTCCTGCCTCCAGGTTCCTGCCCTGTTTGAGTTCCTGTCCCGACTTTCTTCACTGATGAACAGTAACATGGAAACATAAACCAAATAAACCCTTTGATCCCCAAGTTGCCTTAGTCATGGTGTTTCATCACAGCAACAATAAGCCTGAGTAATACAGTTATCAATCCACACATCCTCCTTTATGACTCCATGGCAGCTACTAGCAAAAATACAAAGGCTCTGTCTTCTATTTGCCCAAGTGCCCCCAGCACACGCTACTGGCTCTGAATCTCATGGCTGTGCTATTTCATGGTCTGGATATTGGTAGTCAAATGAATCCTTCCAGTTTGTAACTGAACTTAGAATAGTCATTATTTTGCATTTTTTCCTCTGCGTATATTATATACATTTTGAAAAATTTTAAAAGCTACTTTAAAACCAGAATCTTGATTTCCCCCAGAAAACCCCTCTGCCGTAGACATCATTGTCTCTTCCTTCCATTTTGTAGATGAACATATGAGTATTGATGAAATTATTAAGGACACTCCACGTAGTTAAAAGGGAGGTTTATTTTGTGGGGTAACTTACAAGTGAATGGATAGTTTACAGGTTCTGGGAAAGGTGTAGCGCAGTCAGGCAGTGTTCTCTGGAGAACTCTGCTCGATCTACCTCCAGTATCCAGGGTCCAGGAACCAAGAGACCAGATCTCGGGTCTTCAGGGCCCTCTCTTGGCCCCGCCTTGTAGGCGTGACAGTTACCGAAGCCTCAATGGGGGTTGGAACTTCCAGACCAAAGCTGGAATGGCTACCCACTACATAATGAGGATATGTTCATTTGTTTGTAGCTCAAGCTGTGGGAAGGCAGTTTGTCCACGGTGGCCCCGCTGGATGCTGCAGAGCTAGGAATCGCTGCAGGCAGTCAAGTACTTGGACACTCTTTGCTTTCTCCCAGGAGAGCAGGTGTAGACACAGAGTACTCTGGTTCTCTTCCTAGCTTCTTTGTTTCCACTGCCGTATTCACACCGTGGTTGTCAGAGCCCCATGTGCCATGGCTGCTAAAAGATAGCCATAAATCCTTTGCAGGCAGTTCCATTGAGATGTGAGGTCTAATTCCCCTCCCCTTGAGTTTGGGAAGGCCTTAAAGGTTCTCGTAACTGGTAGCATACAGAGAGAAGGACGCTACTCACTGATGAGTTCGAGAATCAGGAGGCCTGTAGCTTCTAGCTCTGCTTTTTGTTTTGGTGGGCTTTTTTGGCAGTGCATGGAGTTAAACCCAGGGCTTATACATTCTAGGCAAGTGTTCTACTACTGAGCCATAGCCTAGCCCAACTTTTTCATTTTTTTTAACACTGAATTTTAGAACCCAGCTATGAGGAAGGCCAAGGAGCAACAGTCAGTCAGTCCCATGTGGATCAGAGATATGAACAGTGATTCCTGAGAGTGGGTCCTCCAGCCTCAACCATGTGACCCCAGTCAATATCACATAGAGCGCTGCCCAATATGCAGTGTTTATGAGGGAAACAAATGACATATGATAAGTTAATTTGAGGATGGCATGCTTTATAGCTGTAGCTAGTAAAGCACCCACCAGCTTTGCTTAGCCAATATAAGTTACAATCATATTTGACTGGAAATACCTGTATATTCTTCAAGGTTGGTATCTCTTTTTGGAGATATTCAAGTCTTCTCAAATCATCCCTGAGAATCAGCCCATAAAGTTTTTGCCTAGCCAAAGTATTTTTTCTCTCTTCATTAATGCAAATTCCAAAGATCACCCAAATCAGGAACAAATTTATTGACAATTGAAACCTGAGCAAAAACATTTGCTAGTAAAATGTTAGCCATGTGCTAGCAAAATAATTATAGGAACTAAATCAATGTAAAAAATCAATTCCTTAATAATCTGTAAGTTGGGGCTGAAGAGATGGCTTGGCCCTTACTACTCTATTTTTCTATTAAAAATTATTTAAAATGTTTTTTGTGCAATGTATTTGATCACGTTTTTATTCACCCACCTTTGTTTTCTCTCTCTCTCTCAAAAAACAAAAATTAAACCAAACAAACAAACCAATAAGATGCCCCCCACCCCATAAAATGTCAAAACTAAACAAAAAGGCCCACAGAAAAACATAAATTTTGTTTTGTATCAATCCTGGGCAGAGGGCCTGCCCTGGGATGTGGTTGATATACCCAGCCACGCCCCATTGGAGAAAACGGATTTTCCCTTCCCCCTGCAGGTGTCAATTGCAGATAGCTTCTTGGTTAGAGGTAGGAACCTGTGTCCGCTTCCTCCCCTCAGTGCTGGGTTCCTGGCTGGCTTGAATCTGTGCAAGTCTTAAACCACGTCCTCTTCTGGTAGAGGCCCTGGGTTTGGTTCCCAGAACCCACCTGGTGGCTTAGAACATCCTGTCATTGCAGTACCAAGGGGTCTGTCGTCCTCTTCTGACCTTTGAGGGCTCTGCATGCACGTGGTGCACAGACAGACAAGAAGACACACACATATGCATACACATAAAATGTCTTCCATTAAAAAAAAAAAACTCTACGTCCTGAAAACTAGGTGTGTGGAATGTAGTCTGAAGTTAGTTCCTCCCATTAGCTAAAAGATCATGGGGCTGACATGTAACACTTGCTGCTTGGGGTTCCTGACTTACACATTTGCTTGGCAAATATTTTTCTGGGCCGGCCCGTCCAATGACACAGGATGTGTTCCACAGACCGGATCACCCACGCTGGAGACTACAGGGTGAATGGTTTACTACAAAAGGAAGCTCCTCTTTCTTGTGAGCCCTTCCCAATATGCGGTTCCCATGTTCAGTATTTCCAACGAGACAAGTAAAGTGGCTTTGAGTCTATGGCTACGATGAAATGCCTCTGAGAAACTTCACAGGACGGTGACAGGCAGTGAAGAACGTTCAGAAAGCTGCTGGATCTATGTGAACTTAGGGTAAGATGGACACCATGGCCAAGGCGATGTGGCTCTCCACCATTTCCCCCATGCCCCTGTTGAAACTGAACCCTCGATGTGAGAATCTTAGGTGGGACCTTCGGTAGGCGAGTAAGTCATGTGGGCTCCAGCCTCATGAATGGATTAGTGTCCTTATAGAAGATGTGGATAGAGCTTGTTGACTGCTCCCAGCATATGGCAATACACCAAGAAGGTGCCATCAGTGATAAAGCAGGCCTCCATCACACAGTGACTCTGCCAGTTCCTTAACCTTGGCCTCTACAGACTCTGAGAAATCAAGGTTATAGCTGAGCAGTTACTACAGAGTCCCTAGTAAACTTAGACAACCATAATATGTAGTTGAAATTTTAAAAAAAAGAAACAGGCTGACAAACAGGAATTGTATCAAACAGTATTATATGTAGACATCTTGGTAGAAATGGCTAGGTAGAAAGAGAAGCCAAGGATTTCTCTATTAGATCCAGGGGTCCTACTCAACTCTATAGCTCTGGGCCGGAAGTGGCCACAGATGATAAAGAAATGGGCTTGACAGGGATGTGTGCTAACAAGCTTTTACTCACGAATGCCGAAAACTCAGTGATACATAATTTCTGTCTTCTTTTCTTCATTTTTCTGAGACAGGAGATGGCCTGTAGCCCAGGCTGGCCTCAAACCTGTGGCAATTCTCCTTGCCTCTGCCTCCCAAATGCAGGAATTGCAGACGTGAGCCACCACACCCGTTGAAAACGCGTATAATTTTCACCTCACAAAAATACTCTTTCCAACCCTTTCTTTTTTTTTTTTTTTTTTTTTTTTTTTTTTTTTTTTTTTTTTTTGGTTTTTCGAGACAGGGTTTCTCTGTGTAGCTTTGCGCCTCTCCTGGAACTCACTTGGTAGCCCAGGCTGGCCTCGAACTCACAGAGATCCGCCTGGCTCTGCCTCCCGAGTGCTGGGATTAAAGGCGTGCGCCACCACCGCCCGGCCTCTTTCCAACCCTTTCAAACCATTTCTAGGAAAGCAGGTGCAGGGCGCGTTTGGTCTGTGAGGCTTAGGGGGAGGAGCGGAGGTTGGGTTGGTATGAGGAACACTGTCCCCCAGGCATGATGTGGCCCTCCCAGCAGCTGTGGCTAGTCCCTGAAGAACTGCAGAAGAGCAGCCCCAGTGACGTTCTGTCGTGGCTGGCGTGGGGGCTGGGGAGAGAGTGGGGGGCTCTCATGAAGCCCCACTTCTTCTGGGTACTTAGGCAGATAATGGTTGCTGGGAGAAAATCATGTTCTTCAGCAATGTAGCCGTTAAGTTGTCTATACAGTGAATAACTCCTTACCCATGCTTCTGTAAGTAACCCAGTTCTCTGGTTCACCAACTTGCACTTGGGTAGGAGCAGTTCCTTGGTCTGCCGTTGGTACCTTATCTGAGATGAATAGGCCTTTGTTCATCTCGCCAGTTTCACGTTGATCAGGATGAGAGGAGCAATGGCTTGCTTTTGCTTTTTACCCTCTTAACTTTTGCGCTTTTGGGAACTTTTCAGAACAAGCATATACAATCAAAATAACTAAAGATACTTCCAACTTTGAAGTCAAAGGCTTCAGTAGACAAGGATAAAAACAGAACACTGGGGCTCCCGTTGCAGTAATTCAAAACTCATTTGGATTTATTGACCCAGTTCAGGATGGAGCTCCAGTTGCTATCTCTCTAAAGCAGAGACTAATGGACATAAATTGTAAACAGTTAAAGGCAAATGGTATTAGTAATTATAAGTCATTTCCTTCTGTGTATTAAAGCAGGCGATTTAGAATATCAGCCCGCTAAGGGAGTACGCTTAGAGCAAGACACTTGCAAGCCATGCTGTATTTCTTTTTAACTGCTGTGTCGACCAGTGGATTCGGACTGCTCTCTTCTCGCTTTGCGATGTTACACTTTTACGGTACCTATCCCCGGGTGAGCTCTGTGAGTCCTCCTCATTGTCTGTCTTCATTCTCGGTAAGTTCTCTGAAAGCAGGGAGGGGGCTTACACACGGCGGCTTTCATTCGTTCTACAGATGTTAAGTGCTTTCTACTTAGCAGGCGTTACTTGGGGCTCTGGGAATACGGAGTGAAGAAAGCCACATTCCTGATAGATGGCTCATAGGCATTGTTTGTTGAATGCGACTTTGTCCTGGTCTCTGAATTAATGTTTTCTTTCAGGAATAGAAAGTTTTCCCTGACAGGTGTGTGTTTGAAGTAGTGTGTTCAGGCAACTCTGATCGATTGTTAGTGTGTATTTGAAGTACCGTGTTCAGTCAACTCTGATCAATTGTTAGTGTGTGTTTGAAGTAGTGTGTTCAGTCAGTTCTGATCAATTGTTAGTGTGTGCTCATAGTGTGTTCAATCAACTCTGATGGATTGTTAGTGTGTGCTTGAAGTAGTGTGTTTAGACATTCTGAGCATCAGCTAGAAAGAGGCTCCTCATCTGTCATTCACCTGGGAGAAGAGTTTGGCAGCACATGGGTTATGTCTATGTCATCTGTACAGATTGGAAGTTAGGACACAACTGAGGGTAACCGTGACATGGCAGTGGTGGAATACACACAGATTTTGTATGCCAGGAGCGAGGGCCGAGGCTCAGTCAGAGAGTGCTTGCCTGGCAGGCTTATAGCTGGGACTCGAACCCGAGCACCACATAAACTGAGTGTGGCGGCAAATGCCTATGTTTCTGGCACTCAGGAGGTGGAGACGGGAGGATCCAAAGTCTGAGGTTGTCTTCAGCCACACATTGAGCTCAAGGCCGCCTGGGATGTATGGGACCCTTTCTCAAGGAGGAGGAACCGAAAGAAGGAAGAAACTGATTGTATGTGTTAGTCAGGGTTCCAGTTAACTTGCCCTCTGCCCCCTTTTGGTCTCATAGCCCATCAGTGGCTCCATTTTACCATCTTTAAAATGGGCAGATTGTAACCGGGCGGTGGTGGCGCACGCCTTTAATCCCAGCACTCGGGAGGCAGAGCCAGGCGGATCTCTGTGAGTTCGAGGCCAGCCTGGGCTACCAAGTGAGTTCCAGGAAAGGCGCAAAGCTACACAGAGAAACCCTGTCTCGATAAACCAAAAAAAAAAAAAAAAAAAAAAAAAAAAAAAAAAAAAAAATGGGCAGATTGTGTAAGGGATATTTACTCTTGCCGTGAATGATGTCATCATCGTGTGGTCACTGTCATTAAGAGCTGACTTTTGTTGACCATGTGCTTTGTTCTGTCTTTCCATGGATCATTTTGCTTCATTTTCTTAATCATTACTTCTCAGCTTTTTGCCTGGAACCAGGTGTAATTCCATCCGAATTGCTGTTAGCCAAAGGCACCTCACATTTGCTGTGGAGATCCCAAGATCAAGTGAAAGCTGCTCACCAATGGGATGGTGGCGTTGGGTGTGGGGTTTAGTCCGTTTGCTTTACCTTGGACTCTACGGACAGCAGGATGTCTGTGGTTAGCCTGAGAGTCTCTTTCATTTAAGCGCAGCTGGGGTGGCTGTGATTACTGCACCTGGCCTGTCTGCAATCCATATGGAGCTCTGTAAAGCCTGGTCCATTTTTTTAAGAATATTATTACCAATTACTTTTACTTTGGTTATACTTTTCCATTGGGTGCTGATGACTAGGCAAGTGGCCGAAAGAAATTGCTCTCTTTCTGCTGTCAAGGCCAGTTGAGGGTCTGGTCCTCGGAGATCTCTTGGGCTTGGAAGGAGCCTCCTCACGCCACTAGTCTTTCTTTTAACAGTTGTTCCGTCTTTTATGTTTTTAACTATGTGTGTTGGGGATGCATGTGAGTGCAGCCGGTCTTGGAGGCCAGAGGCATTGGATCCCCTGGACCTAGAGTTACAGGTGGTTGTGAGCCACCTCATGCAGATGCTGGGGACTGAACTGGAGTCCTCTGCAAGAGCAGTGTGCCCCCTTAACCACTGAACCACCTCTCTGTCCCCACTTGTTCCATCTTGAGAATGAATCGGGGCCTTGCTTGACTATGGCTTCCCTGGAAAGCATAGGTCATATATCCTTCTGTGTTGACTCTCCTCTGTAATGTAATTTGGATTAATATAACCAAAGCCTTACAAGCCAGTCTGATGCCAGAGGACAGATGCTATGATTAGTTGACTAGTCCCACTTTACAGACAAAAAAAAAAAAACCTCGAGCTTTTCAAGGGAGCACAGCACATCGTAATGCACTAGGTGTCACAGTCCCCACACTAGGCCTGGCACATGGTAGTGACTCACTGGATCCCTTTGCCGCTCCTCATCTCCCACTCACCTCCTCACCCTTTGCTATGTTGCAGAAGTGTTGATAAGATTGTAAGGTCTCAGCTGGGCGGTGGTGGTGCACGCCTTTAATCCCAGCACTGGGGAGGCAGAGCCAGGCAGATCTCTGTGAGTTCGAGGCCAGCCTGGGCTACAGAGTGAGATCCAGGACAGGCACCAAAACTACACAGAGAAACCTGTCTCACCAAAAAAACAAAAACAAACAAACGAACAAAAGATTGTAAGGTTTCTGAGGGACTTGTTCATAGGTCAGTAGAGAGAAAGCCCATTCATTCCCTTTTCTGCCTCCAGGCCTTCTCAGACAAGATGTGTGCCTCACTGTACTCTGGTAACGCCCTTCTTCTGCATGTATGATGAGTACATGCTTGGGTCCCTGGTGGGACTACGTAGCAACAGCAAATAGATGACGCACCCAAATCCGATCATACGAAGAGAATCGGTAAGGGGACTTCTTACAGAGGTGGCGAGCAAATGCGGAGACGTCACAGGGCTGCTTCAGACTAGTAACAAAAGGGTCGATGCCAACCTGGACCCTGGAGGGCATACCCAGACCTGGGAGCCAAAAGGCTGTGTGGATGGGGCTACCTTGACCATGACTCAGAGAATGAACCAGAGCAAATCACCCCCACACATCCCCCCCCTCCGCCCCCACATCTCCCCTCCGCCCCCACTTCCCCCCACCCCCACATCCCCCCCTCGCTTCACCTTCCTCTCCCCTCATTCCTCCTGCTGTTCCCAGGAGTGAGTCCGTCCCAAAGACCCCAGATGCTGCCCCTGTGTGTTGGGCTCCTAGACACAGCAGAGCAGATCTAGAAGAGCGACTGGAGGCGCTCTGCACCACTTCCTGGGACATGCTGGAGACAGTGAGGTGACTGCAGGTTCAGTTCCTCATATTTCTTTGTATTTGTGCAGATTCAAACATTGTCAGCCCCAGCTGTTTAACAGATGGCTGCCCTTCCACCAGGTAGACAGTTACAAATGACTGTGTGTAACGTGCACTTGGAAAAAGTTTCTGGCAACGTATAGCTGGCTGACAAAGAGAGTTGGTACACCTCCATTTGATGGAGGCTTTGCAACTCTTGATTTAAAAAGCCCAGTTTGCTTATTTATAAAACGAACACGCTGATGCATCTTCCCCAGGACGCATGAGGCCTCAACTGCTAAAGTTCATCGGTTTGGGGGATTTCTGGTGGAGATGCGAAGTCTTAGTTCACTGGGCATCAGACGCATTAGTGATGAGTGATCTAATCGTCTAACTTAGATCTGAGATACAAGTGTCCATACCTGTCTGTTGCTGACTCTGTGGTATTTGGGGGGCTGCCTCCTCTTAGAGATTCATATCTGAGATGAACAATTTGACTTGAAAGGTCATTGAGGTTGTTTTTGATATTCTTCTATGTCGACAGTCTCGGAATAAAGACCAGGTAATGACTGGGATTTCCACCAGGAATCAACCACTGGAATCAAGTGTGGAAGGTTTTTCCTCTATTACCATAGTCTGCGCGTGCAGCTGACACCTACATAAACTGCTGAAACTAAAAAGTCAACACGGGGCCCACGAGATGACTCAGCGGGTGGAGGCATTTGCAGCCAAGCCTGATGACCTGAGTCTATCCCCAGAGCCCACACAGTAGGAGGAGAGAGGGGACTCCCACAACTGACCTCTGACCTCCACACGCCCATCGTGGCATGGTTCCTATACCCACACCACAAAATCACCTTTTTAAAAGCGAGTACCTGAAAGTCAGTCTAGTGGCACACTCTTGTAACTCTAGCACTCAGGGAGCTGAGGCAGGGGGATCACAAACTTGAGGCCAGCTTAGGCTACATGGTGAGACCCAATCCTGAAAGAATTTAAAAAAAAAAAAATCAAAGTAGAGTTCCTGTCATACTCTAGATGTGCCAAGTGCTTGGCAGTTTGGTCTGTGCATGTGGGACAGCGAAGTGCCCATGGGCCGGCTGAAATTCTCACACATTATCTGTGGGAATATAAACTGGTGCAGCCATTTTAAAAAACTCATTCCTTCCACTAAAGTTGAATTAAATATATTCCTACCCATCAACAACGAGTCTACTATATGTTGAGAGTTCTTACCAAAAATACTCAGAAATATTCCTGGATATTTTTTTTTAAATTTTGGAATATTTTCATATACATAATGAAGTGCCTTGGGGATGAGACCCAGGTTTACGCATGAAACTCATTGATATCTCATTGACATACACATACTCATCTCTCACACACACAGCCTGGAAATTTCAGTGAGACTGTGTTTTGACCGTGACACATCAAACAAGGTCAAGTGTGGGATTTCCACTTTGGAATGTAATGTTGGTGTCAGAAAATGACGGGAGTTGGGATTTGTGGCTCACAGGGGCTCAGTTCTCAGTCGATGAAGACATGCCCATACCCGAGAGAAATATGTGCCTTCTTTGCCCCTGAAACACGCGCGCGTGCGGTGGTATTCCTAGCAGTCTTATTCCCCATTTCCCTCAACGAATAACCTAAAATGGACATCAACAGAAGAATGAGTAAAATAAAACATGGTACTTTCCAGCAGCGAAGTACTCCCTAGCCGTAAAAATAATGAACTAATTATAAAGTAATGAACTAATGCCGCCTACAGAAGTATGGATGACTTTCAGGGAAACTGTGTTGAGTTGAAGAACCAGACACTAGCGAGTAGAGAAAACGTGGCATGCAGAAAGAGGCAAAGCTCGTTGATGGTTATAGGAAGATGTGAAAGCCCTCCCCTGTGTGCCAGACCGAGGGGCGCTGTGGTGAAAGAAAGAGTCATACTGAACACATGGTCTTGAAATCGTCTCCAGTCGGCTATGGATTCGTGTTACAGGTGTATGCCCAAGCAAACATTCACCACACTTTATACCTTAGATGACTCCATGTCTTACATCTTTCTATAAAAGGTGTTCCTTTGAACGTTTATCCAATGCTGTAATCTAACCCCAGCAAGGGTGATAATACCAGGATATCAGGAAAACGCAGATGAATTTTTAACCATATTGTATAGTCACAGCCATATAATTTTCCCGGAGGCTTTGGCAATGATGGTGTGTGTCTGTGTATCCTTTCAAAGAAGTTATGACTTGAAGCCCACCTGGAGATGTTCTAAAATGTGTAGTTTCAGATGGAAATGCCAGCGCATGCTAGTCAGTTGTCACGGAGCAGTGGTCACACTAGGGATTGTGACTCCCAAGGATTATGTAAAATGTGGTCAGTAGGCACAGCTGTTCTCCGAGAACGACATTTTTAAAAATTAGTTTTGTTTCTTCTTTTGGCCAAAAGAAAAAAAATCAAATCCATGACCTTGATAGACTCCTTGTTTGGAACAGTTTGTAGAAGAGATTTTGTACTGTCGTCTGTCAGAGGTTTTTATTGAATTCAAATGAGCCGATCCTACTTGTTCATTGGGGAAAAAAAATGAAGGACTTCCTTCTTTCAAGGCTGACTTACATTGAGCTGTGGTTTTGATTGTTGCTGTTTGTTTGTTTTGGTTTTGTTTATCGAGACAGGGCTTCTCTGTGTAACAGCCCTGGCTGTCCTGGAACTCACTCTGTAGACCAGGCTGGCCTTGAACTGACAGAGATCAGCCTGCCTCTGCCTCCCGAGTGCTGGGAATAAAGGCGTGCGCCACCACCCACTGCCCAGCTTATTGGAGCTGTTTTATCCTACTTTCTCAGAGCCTCAGTTGCTACATATATAAAAAGGAGATGCACTGTGTGGTCTTAGAAGAGTTAAAATTCCTCTCTTTATTTAAGGGAAGTCTTGTGGTGTCCTGTTTTTCTAGCTCATCTATTGTCCAGTGCATGAATGTTTACTGAACACCCATCCTGAACTGCACACTTGGCTCAGTGCTAGAACACAAGAAAAACAGAAAGTGACCCCCAACTTCTTCATCCATGGGGAGTATATCTGCTGGGGGTTTCTTCATAGTCACTCCCCCAACCCCCGACGCCCCACGCCACTGCTTATTAGGTAGTCCCAGAAGCTGTCCGCTTGCGGCGAGCACAGCTACCCTCTGAGCACCTTCCTGGCCTTCCTCCGCCTCCCTCACCTTGCTTGCCTTCCAGATAGGTCAGAGGTTACACGGCGTATAAGGAACTGGAACCCTCTTTCCAGGAATCACATTAAAATGCACTTATTGTCGCACAGAATCTTGGCTGGGGCACTTGTGGCAAAGGTCTCAGGTTATCTGAGGCTTGTCCGTGTGCTTTCCCAGCGACCTTTCACATGACAAAGACACGTGAGAGAGACCAGGGAAATGTGTCAGTCCCTCTTGGCATGAGCCAGAGTCATTTGCAAGGAGAATGGAGGATCCTAGCCCATTTTAGATTCTGGGCTTTTCCTATTCTTGGAACAGCAAAGACTACACAAAGATACAACCGAAGCAAACACTGGAACTGTGAATGGGTAACAAACACACAAAGGGAATGTCCTCTCCGTGTTAAAAACAAAAAAGCCAGCAGTCTGCGGTGATACATGGAGGAGGGGGGCCGCTCCTTGGCCCTTGTTTCTCTGATGAAAGGCAAAGTTTTAAAATAGAAACGAAGACTTGGAACCTCAGGGGCTGATGTAGCAAAACGCTGGTTCCACCTGGACAGTGAGGACCAGCAACAAATAGGAAGGTGTTTGGGGGTTAAGAGGGGTGCAGTAAAGTGAGAAAAAGCAAGCAAATTCTGCATTCCTGTAGAAGAGGCGGCTGGAGCGGGAAATCACTCCATCCGCCTTACTCATCCATTCAGTGAAGTAGCTTTAGCTGAGCACATGTGTCCTGCATGGTGCTGGGCTCCGGGCTCTGGAGAGAGCTCGGAGTGTGGGAAGGAGTGGCCATCTGTAGACTCCCACCATTTAAGGTCGTCTGTACAGGAAGCCACAGGGAAGTCCCTCTGGCTCCAGAGTCCACTGCCTCCTGCTGTTTCCAAACCTCCATCCTGTTGTTCTTTTGTTTTGTTTTTACTTTTAATCTTAACTAACATCTTTGTCCTCTCACAGAAGGCCACTTCTCCTTTGATCTTGAGAACCTGCTTTGGGCCAGAATGTACTTCAGATCTGGAAAGCCACGTTGGCCTTCCCTTCCCGCTCCCCACTTTCTCCTTAGTCTGTGTGGGCTCCTGTTCAAACTCTGATTCATTCTCTCCGGTGCCAAGCCGTCATTCTGAAATCTCCCCTGAAGATCTCTGCCTTCCCCCTGCGGCAGACACTAAGGCCTCCTTCCAAACCAAATGTAGTGTAAGCCAGACTGAAAGGCAGGAAGGAGACCCAGGGACCTGCTAACAGCATCCAGCTCTTGACTTTTCTCATTCTGAAGTCAAACTGTACTTGAAAGGCGAAAGACATTATTTATAGCAGAACAGGATGAAATGAAGGCCCACGCATTTGATTGAGAGACGCTAATGCAGAAGTCATAGGAAAAACATAAATGTTCATGCCTGCGAAAGCTCTGGGTGACATGGCTTTGTGTCTTTCTTTAATTTGTATCGTTCACTCAGCTGACCTCCTTTATCAAGCACTACCTCTTGCAGCACACGACAGTTCTGAGGCACACCTGTGATCCAGCACTGGGGAGATGAGAGGCAGGCCGATCAAGAGTTCAATGCCATCCTTAGCTACATAGGGAATTCAAGGCCAGGCTTGGTTGCATCAATCTTCTCTTGAAAAGCAACCAACCAACCAAGAAAATAAAAACTCCTCTGGTTCTGGTAAAGGCTGCCATTCTAATGAGGGAAACAGTCACAAGCAAGTACAATGTAGTCCAGTTAGGCCACCGTAAGTGCTAAGAAGAAACAGAAAGCAAGGCGTTAAGAGAGTATCAGGGTGGTTTGCAGCCTTGCCCAAGGGGGTTAAGAAGCCTCCAGGAGAAGAGGAGGCTTGAGGAAGGAGGTGCAGCAGGAAGTGAGCATTCAGATGTGCTAAGGAGATGAACAGCACATACAGAGGCCTTGAGCCAGGAGAATGAGTACCTGATGGATGTTCCAGGAAAAGCAGACATCAGGGTGGCTTGGAGCACAAAGGGTCACAGAGTAGGTCTGAGCGGACTTGCAGGGCTTTGGCTAATTTCTAAGTGAAATGGGAGCTACTCAGAGGTGTGAGAAGGGGGAACAAGATTTGTCTTAGATGTTCAAGGGCTGATAGGAGGGATTTTATATATTTATTTATTTATTTATTTATTTATTTTTGAGACATGGTTTTTCTGTGTAACAGCCCTAGGCTGTCCTGGAACTGGCTTTGTAGACCAGGCCAGCCTCGAACTCACAGAGATCCGCCTGCCTCTGCCTCCCGAGTGCTGGGATTAAAGGCGTGCGCCGCCACCACCGCCCAGCGATAGGAGGATTTTTAAAGAGTGTATTAGTTACTTTTCTGTTACTGCGATGAAACACCCTGACAGAAAGCAATTTCGGGAAGAAAGGGTTTATTTTGGCTTATAGTTTTATCATGGTGGGTTTGCATGGCAGCAGGAGCAGACTGGTCACATTTTATCCACACACAGGAACCAGAGCGAGAACAGGAAGTGAGGCAAGGCTACAAACCTCAAAGCCCACCTTTAATGACACACTTCCTCCAGCCAGGCCACACCCCCTCAAGGTCCCATAGTGTCCCTAAACAGCGCCATCCACTGGGCATCATCGAGTATTCAATCCATGAGCCTGTGGGGGTCACATTTCTCATTTAAACCACCGCAAGTGAGGAAAATAACAGCATGTTTGTGTGTTGTTGGAAATAACTCATAGAGTAAAACACCATGGCGTAGGATGGGGTAGGGGCATCGCTGGTATGATGCCCTTGAGCAATGAAGAGGGTCTGTACTGTGGGACATAGGAAGAAAGGAGAGAGGCCAGTGTCACGTTGCATCCATGGACCAGGAGGGAAGGCGGGGGACACAGGCAGGTCGGCATGTGTGGTGGATTGTCGTCAGATGTCTCTTCTAATGTTTCAGTTTCTTTTTCCAGAAAAGTAGACAAAGGAAATCATGAACCAAGAGTAAAGATGGGTAGAAGGAAGTATTAGATACTTCAGGAGAAAAGAGATTGCTGTAGCCTGGACCTGAAATATTTCCCAGAGGCCCTAGCGTGGAAGGCGTGGCCCCCAGTCCATGGTGCTAGTGAGAGGTGGTTGAACTCTTATGGGCTGAGACTCTGTGGGGGGAATTAGGTCACTGTAAGTGTGCCCTCAAAGGGGATCCTGGTCTCTTTCTTTTATACATTACCTACCAAGTGAATGGGCCTATCTACCACATATTGCTGCCACAGGTACAAAGCCGTGGAACCCTTTGGTTGTGAATCGAAACCACAAGCGAAAGTAAACCCTCCTTTTTTTTTATAGACTCATAATCTCAGTGTTGGCTATAGTAACACAAAGCTAATTAACATAAATATGAATTAACCACCCAGGAGGGCGGGAGACTGAATTACCCTGGGATGTGGCATGATTGCCTTTGGCACTCCCGGCTTCTGGTCCCGAATTTAGAAGGAGCCACATCGGTGTGTGTTTTTTCCCTAGTGTGCTGAGCTGCGTGGACGCAACCCAGAGGAAGAGGCGAGCTGGATAATCAGGCCTAGTCTAGGAGGGTTTCCTTGGTGCACATTGTGAAAGGGTGGGGGGGCGGAGAGGCAGGGAGTTGAGGGGCTGAGTAAATGAATGATGGTGCGCTGCCTGAGAAGCAGAGGGTATTGGTAGTAGTGCGAACACCATGAGATTGGTGTGCTCCTGGCTTACCCACCCGCATTAGGAAGGAAGGAAGAGCACCTAGAAATCTGGGAAGCAGTGATCAGGAGGCTTGGAATTTATGATGGCTACAGTGTGGTTTAGGATAATGACATAGTGTGGCTGTGGAGGAAACTGAGGTATGATGGGAAGCATGACAGCTGAGAAGGGACTAGCAAGGGACTCAGAAGCGGGGTTATTGGGGACTCCTCTGGGGGTTTTCTAATCCCCAAGTGTTTTGAGATATGAATGCTACCAAGGGTGATAGAGTCGGGTTCTAAACTCACTAAAGGATAAATATAAAGTGATAGGTGTGTGGGGGGGGGAGGGGGGAGAATGAGTGGGTGGTGGGGGTAAGTGTGTGTGTGTGTGATGAAGGTATGGGTAAGTGTGTATGGGGGGTGGGGATGGGGTGAGTGTGTGTGGGGTGAATGTATGTGGGGTGAGTGTGTGGGTTGAGTGTGTGTGGGGGAGGGAGTGGGGGGTGAGTGTGTAGGTGAGCATGGGTGGGGGGGGGGGTCCCTTGAAAATGCACCCAGGAAGAGTCAGTAGCCAGTGATCTGATTTACCACGGACTTCAAAGTCAGTGTTCGTGGAGATCAGGGAAACCATTGACAACGAGGAGGAGCAGAGGAGGTGGTGTCTACAGAGAAGGCTTCGTTTAGAACAGGAAAATAAAGTTCCCTGTGTTTGAGGAAAGAGAGGGCTTCGTTGAAGATGAATATGGGACCCTGTGGCAGACTGGACATTGGGCTGCTCAGAACTGTGTGTGGAAGTGGGCATCTGGCCATGGTGTCTGATTGCCTGCATCCCTGGTGGAGATTCCGGCAATGAGAAAACCTTCACGGAAGCCAAGGTCGTGATAGGATATGGTCTTGGCTTTGGCGGCTGACGTGTGTGTTTTGTGAGAGAAGGGGAAAAGGGGATGGGGGTCTTCCAAGAACTTCTTAGAACTTTGCCCTTTTATAGTCACAATTATACACCATGAATAAAGGAAAAAAAGGATCAATGTCCTCAGACTCTTTCTATCAAGATGTTAATTTAAGTACAGTTTTTCTTTTCCTTGGTGTTTTTCTCCTATGATAGACCCAATGACCTCGGTTTAAAAATTGTACTAATTCTTGTCATTTGAATTAGGACATGAGTACATTTTGTATAGCATTTGAATGACTTGAGTTTGCTACAGGAAAAAACACATTAAAAACAATGGCTACAAATAACTTTTCAGCTAATGATATTTCCCTGAGTGTTTTTAATGTGTTTTCACAGGATATATCCCACATTAAAGCTAATGATTTTTTGGCGTTGAATGCATCTCAGTCCAGCATATCCGCCACAGACTGAATTATGGTTTTCTGGCCAGATCCAAACTTCTCAGGCTCTTCCAGGATATCTCTTCAAAAACTTCCCAGAACCTTTGCAGTGAGCTCTTGGGTACTTTCTTGCACAGCAAGATTGTCCTTTATGTTCCTGCTATGACCATGATGCCCCCATAGTTGTTAGAAGCTAAATTATTCTACGTCTCTCTTTGGTTATTAAGTCTGTTTTCATTAGACAAAAAAGAAAAGTTATTCTCACCCCCATCATATACTTTATTCCCAGAAGAACAACTTTATAATTCAGTCTCCTGATCCTGTAAACGGAGAGGTTTTTCTCAAATGGTTTTCTCAAAATACGTCAATCTAGCAAGATGGTACACACCCATAATCCCAGCATCCAGGAGGGTGAGGTAGGAAAACTTTGAGTTGAAGACCAGTCTGGTCTACAGAGCAAGACCATATCTCAACAACAACAAAAAAGAAACTCACTAGGCTGTTATTGACTACACAACATGTAATCTGGATTTCAGTGGCGGTGTTTTGTTTTCATTCACGATCAAACCTTGCTTTAAGAAAGGTATGTTGATGTCCTTCTGGGTTATAGGGCCAGCTCTTGCTTATCTAAACACACAACCACTGGTTTGAGCATATATGTAGGTATTCTTGCTTATTATATGATTGTTAAGTGGGTGGGGGTGTGGTTAGTATTTCAGAGAGTCTCTTGACCACCAAGCATTTTAAGACACTGGTCTGGGTTGTGAGCATGAAATACTGTAGGACACAGCAGCTGCTTAGAGGAAGCAGCACAGACTGGGTTAAATCCTGGAGTGTGTCTAAAGGTAAGTTCCTCCGTGGCTTCGGTTTTATCTTTAGAAGTGTGAGAGAACCGCACTGAAACCAAAGGGTTATTAAAAGTCCGACGGGGCCATCAGGGTTTATAAATCCTGGTTCATTTCCTCTTCCACTACACCGTGCTGAGCTGTAAGCCACTTATAAACTAGGCTGCAATTTGAAATGTCCTTTTAAACGGGCGGGGACTTTGGAGGCAGATCTGCTCATGCTCTCCATCCTTACCCTCTCCTGTGTTTCTTGGGCCATCACTGAGGACTTCTGGATCAAATACCCCATCACCCTGTGCTGGTGGCCACATAGCCTGCGACAGTGAACTGCACACTCTCGCTGGGTGAGTGGATAGTATGTGTGCTGGGCATTCATAAAGTGAGGTCAGAATTCTTTGGTTTGTAGAAGATAAAACCAGCTCAAGCCAAAAAGGGAAGGTAGTACCCATATCACTGCTAACTGCCATACCAGATGACCAGGAATGACAGGATCATGTCTCACACAATGACGTGAAGCCCACCTGTGTGGTCTCCTCAGTTCCTGCCTCTCTGTAATGGCTTCCTTCAGGAACACTTATTCCTCAGGTGACCTCTGGTGGTGTCCAGCCTGCATATTTACCCATTTATCACCACACACAGAAGCAGCTTTCTTGATAGTCCCAGCACAAGCCTACAACTGGGTGTTTCTGGCTTGGTCACTTGACTAGCAATAGCAGTAAACGCTCATACACTACTTCCTGTGTGCCATGCCATCCTGGTTCTTCAAGACCGGACTACGGAGATTCTAACCCATGACAGCTTCCCTGAAAGAATCACAAGAGCATAAAGGCCAGAATGACCTTTCCTCCACTCTTCGAGCCCTGAAGTAGGTCATAAGCTGAGCATCCTATTGCAAAAGATAAGGTGAGACATGGAAGAATCCTGACAGACAGGCCTTGTGGCGTTCTCCTGGGCTTATCTCAGATCTTGCCTTTTGTCTTATTTCTACACAACCACTCACATTTCAACAACTACTTAAAAAAAAAACCCACTCAGGTCTGATTGTTTCTTCCTTAGGGAGGCGTTCTGTACAACTCATATTCAATATTATACACCGCTCAGATTAGCCATTACTGGAGCCGATTCAGTATCTGCAACTATATTCTTTCAGACCCTCAAGGACAGACTATGTGTGTGGGGGAAAGGTTCCACATATTTATACAACACTAATATAAAATGTATGTCAGACTTATGCATATCACCTCAAATATTAATGACCCCTAGCAGCAGGTCTGTGGCCACCTTCCACTTCAGACACTACAGCTATTTCTGCAGTAGATTCTCCTTGATTGCACATCACTCTGACCACAGTCATTTGGAAAAGAAGCTTCAGGGTTTGCCAGGAATATTAGGAGCCAGGCTCCTGGGTCCTAGAGTGGGCAGCACTGTGTTAAGATACTACCCTGTTTTAAAGGAAATCTTTCCAAGCCAACGATGAGAAGGGACATCGCAGTAACTAATCAGTTTCATCAGCAACTGAACAAGTAAAGGGAGGCTTCAAATTAGCTCTAGAAGAAGTTACAGGAAACAAGTATACTATGCCCATTGCTGCGGAACCCAGGGATTGAGCCTAACGTGTGCATGCACTTCAGAAAAGGAAGAGGTAGGTTTGGAGAAGTAAAAGGGGGTTGGTGGTTATTGATGCTGGAAACAAACCTGCGTGGATAAATATTTCTAAGCTCCAGTTACTGGTCATATTTTTTTTAAGTTCACAGAGCACAAGCAACAGGACCACCCATGATGTCCTTCCTTTCTTCTTTTCCTCCCCCTCCCCACCCCCCCCCCCTCCCTGTGCTTTTTAAAACAGAGTCTCACTATGTAGCTCTGACTATCACGGAATTCACAATGTAGCCGAGGCTGGCCTCGAACTCACAGAGATCCACCTGCCTCTGCCTCCCAAGTGCTGGGATTAAAGGCGTGGTACACCATGCCCGGCTCTTTGGTAAATCACAGCCCCATGTGACAGTCCCAGGTATCTGCATCTGATAACACACAACTCGTTCATTCTTCTTTTCCCTGACGTTTGAAAATCGTCACTTGTGGTGGCTGCTGGGAATTGGCTAGGGTCTTAAATGACAAGGGACCTTCAGGGTGTTAACATGAGGCAAAGAACAACTTCTGTTCTGAGATGCTCGGAAACCCTAGACGTTGCTGCATTCACGTGACTTTTAGGTTGTGGTGTCCTCTCTTGGGTTTGTACCTGCTCATTCTCATGAGATGTTCGTGCCTTCTCTGGTTTGCTTCTCTGTTGCTGTGATTAAAAAAACAAAAACAAAAACAAAAAAAACACTGACCAAAACCAGCTTGAGGAAGGGAAGTCAGGCCAGGAACTCCAGGCAACAAGCTGGAAGCAGGAACGGAAGCAGAGGCCGTGGAAGAGTGTTGTTTACTGACTTGTTCTCCACATGGCTCACTTGCTTTTTTTTTTTTATAGAACCCAGAACCACACCTGCCCAGGAGTTGTACCTCTCATGATGGCCTGAGCCCTCCTACATCAACCATTAGTCAAGAAAATGCCGCTGTAGACTTGAGGGCAGGCCCCTCTGACGGAGGCTTTTTCTCCGCTGAGATTCCATTTTCCCAGGTGACTTCAACTCGTGTCAAATTGACAAAAAAACAAAACAAACAAACAAACAAAAAAACCAGCACCGTTCACATTAGCTCTAAAGAGCAGAATGAAGGGCGCTGACTCCCGAGTTTCCCTAAGGAGGGGTGCACATGGAAAACTTGCTCCCATGAGCTCTGAGCTGTGACCAACAGCAGCCGTCATGCTAATGGGATCAGCAATCAGCAAGAGTTGGCTTTTACCTGGTGTTCTTTCTAATGCTCTCTACTGGCAAGGCCCCATTCTGTTCTCCTAGTCACCTTAGGACACCTGGGTGCTGACAGGATCTCCATTTCACACGGGAGACTGAGATGCATTGTTATGCAACAACTTGTCCCAGGTCACAAAAGTGGCGCAGAGTTGAGACTCAGGCAGTCGAGGTGGATTTCCCATTAAAGCCCGCCTTAGCCTTCATACCATGTCTCAGTCTCTCACTGAGAATTTATTCTCCACAAGATTGAAATCAAAGTCCCCAAATCATTGGCTGGAGCAAACCCAAGCTCCTGGAAAAAGTCCCAGGCCTCCCCCCCCCCCCCCCGCCCCCCCTCATAAGATCTAGCAGCTGTTCCAAGTCAGGCTTCTATGGCTCAGGTACAGGCCGCCTAAATTCAGGAACAGAAGTGTTTACATTTTTCAGGCTCATTTCATGGGTTACAGGGCCTGCACTACCTCGCCTGGCTTTGTTCTTAGATCCATGATGCTGTAAGGGCAAGTTAATTGCCAACCTCGACCTGCCTTGGAAGCCCTGTTGCTGGGTAAAGCGGAGAGAATGAACATGCCTGGAAGAATCATCCACGGCACCCTGTCTGTAAATGCACAGAACCACACCAACACACTTTTGCTCAAATTCAGGCAACCAATGCAGGCCAGTCTGTGAACTAGTTTAATAGGGTATTAAAGGATATATAGGCTCAGAAATCCGTAGAGCAGATGGGATACATGCTTTAACCCTTGCCATAAAAAGCAACTGCCTGGCCCAAACCCACTTCCTGTATTTACCTTTATCTGGCCTCAATTTTCCCAGCATGGAGGGGCCTTGAGGAAGGGGCCAGGTAAGGATCATCACAGTCATCCAGAATGAAGTCACCCAGGCTGGGAACAGAAGAATCACAAATGGAATGGTGCCGGGAGGGGGGGGGGGGGAGGATGGGACACGACACAGCAGACATGACACCACCATGTTGCTTTAGTTGGCTCCAGTGCCCAATCCTGAGTTTGACTGGAGCCTCGTAGGAGTCCCACAGGCCTTACAGTGTGGGTTTGGGTGTGACTGGGGAAGCTCAGGAC
This sequence comes from Peromyscus californicus insignis, assembly GCF_007827085.1. Taxonomy (NCBI): domain Eukaryota; kingdom Metazoa; phylum Chordata; class Mammalia; order Rodentia; family Cricetidae; genus Peromyscus; species Peromyscus californicus. The sequence continues at coordinate 13,021,889 of NW_026294535.1, forward strand.
CCTATGTCTAGGATGAGGTAGGGAACGGGAAGAGGAAAACAGCCAAGTTTCCTGTAGAGAGATAACGTGAGGATACCCCACGTGGTTTTCTCTGTTACCTGCTTGGAAATAGGATCGATGCGCTCCCACTCAGAGGTCCGAGCCCAGAATGTTATGTAACTGAGCCGCCTGCTGCATTTGGTCTCTGTGACACTTCATCCGTCACCTCCAGCCCCATTCAACATTTCCCATGTCTATAATGAACAGTGATTGCTGAAGGACAAGACGAGGCTGTTTTTAAATTAAAAGGGGTTAAAAAAAAAAAAGCCAAGTCTTAACGGTGCCTTCCTGACTTCGTCTCTCTAGCTAGAGAAAGCCGTATCTGTGTCTCCATGCCAAATGGACAGTTAGTTAGGGAACCAGTACCGGGCTGCAGCCCTGTGTGCATTTGCCTCAGTGAGGCCCAACGTGGACAGCAGATAAAGGAGGGTCTTGAAGCTTGGCTGGCCTGGGATGAGACTGGCAATGCTGGGTTTGCTTTGGTTAGTGAAGGCATGGACCAGAAACGCTTATGGGGCAGGACTTGGACGTAGAATTGGTTCACCGCCAGATCCAGCACAAATTGGAAGTGTATCACCATTTGAGTGTTTTTCAGAGGGCAAATGTGGCCCGGGGCTTAGGCCTGGATTAACCTGATTCCCAGTACATCTGCTTCAGCAGCACCAGTTATAATAAGGAAAGTTAAATACGCAGCTCTTGTAAACATACAATTTCTTTTAGACAAAATCTTACTTTGTAATCTAGGCTGTCGGTGAATACCTGCTCCTGCTTTAAGCCCCTCCACACTGGAATGACAGGTGTATACATATTTGAGGCTTTGGTGTTGTTAATCTAGGGTTGAGCCCTTTTTTATAATCTTGAGTCAATTGTTGAGCATGTGTGTAGCTATTCAAGTCCCTTCCAGGCTGTGCATTATCTCACGAAAGTCTTTTAACGCTGCCTCCATTCACAGCAAATACTTGAAGTACCTTGCATCTATATAAACCAGTTCAACTTGCACAGTAACATCTGAAACTCCCCAGAGCCAAGAGAGACGAGATGACTGTTATCCATAAGGGATGCTGGCACAAAGATAGGTAAACTATACAAGGTGGCAAAACCAAGTAGCCGGCTAGCCATGGGCTTCTGTGAGTGGGCCTCTTTACTACATTGCTGTCTGTTCTGAGCTGTGCTTTATAGCCCAGGCTAGCCTGAAACTCATAACTCTCTGCTTCAGCCTCTGCAGTGCTGGAATTTATAAGCTTGTGTGACAACACCTGGCTTTTGATTCATTTTCTGAAGCCCAGATTTCTCAGTTTCACACAAATAGGTCGTCTTTTATTTCTTGCTATGTTGACCCAGTTACATTCCTTCCTGTAGATTTAGCCATCTTCCAGGATGTAGTAGAGAGCAAATTCTATACATAACCAAGATCTTAAAAACAAAAGTTCTAAGCAAAATCCATATTTCTTTGAAACGGGGAAGCAAGGAAGATGAATATCCTCTCTGTGTCGAGTGCTCACCTAAGGCAAAGACATTTAAAGGGTCGAGTTTCGAAAGTCAGATCATTTTTGTCGTCATGTAAAATAGACCCTTTGTTAGGCACCTCCCCTTGCTCCTCCTCAGACCTGATATCTCCAGCTTCCTCCTCTCCCACTTCTTGCCCAGCAGCTGTGGAAAGAGGTGACATTTCCTCACCTCCTTGCTTTTCACTCTTCTCCAATCTGGGAGTTTGGAATATGGTCACCCATGATCCCTATGAGAGTAGCAAGTGAGTGAACAGTTTTTAAAGACTGATTTTCATTTCTTAAAATTATATGTATGCATGTGGGCATGTGTGCGCTTGAGTGTGGGTGTATGTGAATGCAGATGCCTATGAAAGCCACAAGTGTCCCATCTTCTGGAGCTACCTGACGTGGGTGCCAGCGATCGGATTCAGGTCCTGTGCAAAAGCAGTACGCACTCTTAATCACTGAGCCCACTCTCCGGCCCCAGAAACAGTTTTTAGACATGCTTTGCTCTTTCTTGCTTTAGCAAGATTTCGTACACATTGTGGCCTTGGAAAGTGTCTCTAAATTATTTACAAAGTGGGATTAGTGCCTTGCTCCTAGGATGGTGCGGCGGTCTCAAAGAGGTGGTTTGTAGGGGGCAGTAAGCACAGTGCTGGCTGTGGTGATGAGTGGGAGACGTGCTAGCCCCACTTTTACAGACACCTACTATGCCTTTGGTTCCAGGACACGGTGTTTTCCTCTTGTGTCTTATTTATTTCTCCATTTGCTTTGCCGTGTTGCTATCAGGAAATATTTAAACACAGAGGAGGACAATGGGCACAGGGACTAAATGAGAACAAAGTATGATGATGTGTAGAGAGGAACATGTCACAATGAAATCCACTACTTTGTATGTTGACCTAAAGGAATTAATTTTAAAAATGATTTTTTTTTAAAAAAAGAAGAAATGTTTCAAAATTTTTCATCCCACAAGTACATTAGCATATCATGCCAGAAAATGTTCTTGGCTCTAAGAATATAAAAATAAGCACAATTAGAATTAATCTGTTGGCTTCATTTATGGGTTTGAAATTTAGATAATGGCTGTATAGATATCCCAGATGATGATATATACACAGCAGAGCCCCTTACCCATGGGGATTTGTTCCAGTATGCTTCTGGATTCCTGACACTGCAAATAATGCTGAACTCTGTGGACTCTGGTTCTGCCTATACATATATACCTGCAGTAAGGCTCAATTTATAAATCAGGGCCAGTAAGAGATTAGCAACAATTACCATAACACTAGAATTATATCGAAACACTGTGATAAAATTGATAAAAAAAAATTACCAGCATTATCGCTCTTGTACTTGGGGGGCATTATTAAATAAAATAAGGGTTACTTGATAAGAACAGTCTATGATTGAGACAATTACTAAGTGATTAACAGGCAAGTAGCATATACAGAATGGTTACAATGAACAGAGAGACCGTCTGTGTGTTTGGCTGACGGGGCAGGATGGTGCGAAGATTTTACCACTTTAAGAGTGGCACACAGTCTAAAACTTACAAATGGGCTATGGTTAACCGTGGGAAACTGAAATTGATGAAAGTGAAGCCACAGGTAGATGGTGTCTGCCGTATACACCATTTATATACCGCATGTAATATATGCCATAGCATAAATTATTGCATGTTTACAATTTATATAATTATTGTGTTTATATTATATATCATAGAAATATGTATTTATAATAATATATACCCTGTAGCAAAATATATAGCATACAAGATGTTATTAGATTTTAGAAAGCAGGGGGTGGGGAGGGATAGATGAGGGTAACTTAGAATCCAACGATAAAGAGGTGTCACCAATTGGCTGTGATATTTAACTAAAGACCAATGGAAGTGAGGGGGTAATTCATGTTGGACACCTAGAAGTTGATCTTCCCAGACAAGAACACGAAGGTGTGGGAGCACAGAACCCCTTCTCTGCATCCGCCCCACTTTTCATCTTGTTCCGTGTCATAGTTACGTCTTGGAATAGCCTCTACGTTTCCGTAACTCACAAACTAAATCCCTTGTTCCTGTGTCTCTCTTGACCATCAGCCTTACTTGTCTGCTTCCAATCACATATATACACGTGTGTATCCATGTGGCCACACATGCCCACGCTCCTCCCCCTCACCGGACCCCCGTGGATCCTTTAGGACCCACCTTTCAGTAGATGGCACCAAACCAGTGTTTGAGTGTCTCTTTTAACATCTCATATCCATGGAGTTGCCAAGTTGTCTCTGGCCACAGCATGTCATAGGTGCCTCCCGCAGCCCTCTGCCTGAGCCGCCCCACCCTCACTTCCTGCCTCTGCCGCAGCCTCTCTGCCTTTCCCTGATGCAGCTTGGGTTCCTAATGATCTTCTGCACAAAGGAGAACTGTGTGGGACCAGCGGAAAGAAAGTCTAAAAGATGTGCTTTGCTCCTGGTTGGGCAGCCTTGTCTGTTGCTTAAAAAAGGGGGGTGGGGTGGGCACTTGAGAGCATCTGAATGGTGTGCTTTGGGGTTGCAGAACCGGAGTGGAGAAGTAGCCAAAGACAGCTGGCGTCCTGCCAGCATTTACAGCCAGAGCACTATTTCCCCTGAACAAAGAACGCTCCTCCCTCCCACGAAGCAAATTCCAGCATCCCTTGGTCACAGAAAGTCCCACTGCTGTCTGGTTCGGGATAGTAGTTTTCTCTGGACATCCTGCTTCCCGGAGCACCACAGATCATTGCCCATATGGGAGCTTCATCAGTTGGAAAGGAAGAGGACTGGGTGTAGAACATAGGTGTGTCTGGTCCTTTATTTCTACCAGACAGAAAACTAACAGGTTATCTATCTACCCCAACCACAGCCAGCGTGATCCAAAACAGCCACAACTAACAATGACAGTCTGGGTAGGAGTCCTTTGCTTAGAACCTCTCAGTGCGTTCTAGTGGCCTTGACTGTGTCACGCCCTATAGGTATCCTCACTGGCCCGGCTGCTAGGCTCTCTGGCACTCTCTTCCTCCCAGCCTCGCCCCCTTATCCTTTCCAGCTACACTAGGCTTATCTCAGTTTCTCAGACACGTGCCCTCACGCCCCGTTATCTTTCTCTGTGTCTTCCACATGTTCTTATAAACTATTCTCCTCTTAGACCGTGACTGAAATGTCTCGTTATCACATACCGCATGCCTCCGAGTGTTCTTTGTTGCTATAACAAAATGCCTGATGCTAAAGTAGTATATCATGAAAAGAAAATGGGAGCTGGAGAGAGAGCTAAGCAGTTCAGAGCCCTTGCTGCTCCCGCAGAGAACCAGAGTTAGGTTCCCAGCACCCACACGGCAGCTTCCAACTGTCTGTAACACCAGTTCCAGGGGATCTGATGCCCCCTGATGACCTTCATAGGTACCAGGTGCACATGTGGTACGCGTACCTACATTTAGGCAAAACATCATGCACTCAAAGTAAAATTTTTACATGCTAAGAAAATTGTAAAAAGGAAAGACAGCTTATTTGGGTTGTGAAGTTAGTGGGTAGCTGGAAAGTCTAAATCACAAAGCACTTGCTTTGGCAAGGGTGTCTGCGTGGCGTCCCAATATGGCAGATGCAGCACATGGGAAGAGAAGTATGGACAGAGTTTGGCCCATTCATTTATAACAATCTGATCTCATGGGAATTAACCCGGTCCTAGAGACCACCATCAACAACATGACCCAGTCTCCTCTTACTAAGCTTGTCTCGTCACCTTGCAATGCCGTCACACTGGAGACCAGTCTTCTAGCACATGAGCCTTCGGCAGACAGCTCAGATCTAACCCACAGCATTGGGAAACCCTTCCCAACTCCTAAATCTGGTTAGCTTGTGCCCAGCTCACACTCTTTATTTTCTCCCCAAGTTCAGTTGCCCCTGCAGCTGTTTGGTGGATAATCCTGGCCAATGCTGGTCAGCCAGCTTCGCTGATGGTCGTCTCACTCAGCCACCGAGTGCTGCAACCTGACTGCGTTCAGACACAGGACGCCTTCAATCATCAACGTTTGGTCACTTGGCTCGGGTTTTGATGTATATATCCAGGTGTTTCATAAGTGCTTGCAAGATGAAGATTGAAACTACTGTTCTCATTGGTTGGGTGACCCATTTGATGATGAGCAGGCAAACAGGCAGTAGTTGTCCGGACTGGAAAAATATTAGACTTCTAAACAGGGTTGTGAGATAAGAGGATGGGAGTGATGGCATGGTCTCCTGACCAGATACTGGTCCTGTTTGTAGCCTTCCTCTTACGTGGGCCTGTTCAGTTAAGCACTGACGTCATCAGCCGTTAGGTGCATGGCAAACAGGGTTTCTTACAGCACAGCCATGTATACTGAGCTCTCCCTGAATGGGGACAGCCTGGGTGAAAACCTGCAAATCTAAAATTCATTCCCCGCTCCCGAGGTTGCTATCTGAAGCTGCAAAGACATTCTGTGGAGTCAGTTGAGGTGGTCCCTGGATATGCTGTGCCCTTATAATCATGTCCACAAAATGAAGGACGGGTTCGCAGTTTCCCCGGAGGGGGGGGGGGGGCAGGGTGTGTTTGACCTTGCCAAGTTTCTTCCTCTTGAATCATGGGGCTCCTCTGCTTCAGGAAATGCGTATTTCTCCAGGGATACAGAAGTGATCTGTTAGGATGCTGAAGGAAGTAGGTGTAGCTTACCGAATATACCCTTGGCACCTGAGAGAGGTTATCTGAGATCACAAAAGAAGAATAAGAGCCTCTGCCAGCTTCTAAATTGCCCAACTATAGCAAGATTTCTGTGCCTGACTTTTGTGTTCTCTTTAAAAAAAAAAAAGCAGTACCACTGCCTAATTATGGACATAATGACATAAAAACAAAGGAAGCTCAATGCTTTTCCAATTTCCATCCTGGTGAGGGTGACCCAAGCCTGCCTTAGATTTTTCTCACTGATTCAAAAGAAAATTGAGCGTTATTAAGGGAAAACAGCTTTAATCTTAGACTCTGAAACTGTTCATTAAATGTGAGTGGAGCTCGGAGTCTCCTGATGGGTGTTGCCTGCTGCCTTTTGAAAACTATTGTTATTCACTTCACTGGCTGCTTGGAATAGCGATGGTGCTGGCCCTTTAAGCTACTTCTATGTCCGTGGTAATAGGTCAGACTCTTGCCTAAACCCCCATGCACTTCAGACATACCAGATGGGGGCTTGGGGGTGACCTTTGTGTCCACAGCACTTTGGGTCAGTGTGTGTGAAATATTAGGTCTCATTCGCTCTGTGCTCCACTGCCTTTAATGGTGGTAGATGAGTAAGTTCCCCAACTGTCTCAGGCAAACTGTGTCTTCCGCCTGCCAAGGAAAACAGTTTCGAGTTCGCAGGACCACAGAAATCAGGAACTAGTGCTCAGTTTGATGAAATGTTTCTCAACCAAGACGTCGAGTTCTATGAAACGGCGATAAGATTCTAGGAATCTGTCTCAGTGTGCTTATGTGTTTGTGACGTGTTACCTTGTGTTTTTTTTTTGTATGCATTTCTACTTTCGCCCGGGGACAGTCGTGCAACAAAAGGCCTTGCTGTCTAATGTCAGATGGTCTTTACTCTGAATGCATCAGCAGTTGATTCTGCCACCTTTGGGGGATCTCCGTGAGCTTTGGAGTGGGAGATACATAAGCTGTACTCAGAAACAGTGTTTGTTCAGGTCAGGTAAGCTGAAGAGTAGATGTTATGTTTTCACTTGAAGAATTGCATTCAGGAGGAAAGAGGCAGAAGTTGGTGGAATTCTCATCACCTGTGGGATCAGGCAGCTAGGATTCCATTGGCTCACACCCCGTTGCCTATTCATTCATACCTTCTTAATTAAATGCCAGTTGTGCCACCAAGACAGAAAGCAGGAGCAATTCAGTTTGAATATTAGGAAATAAACCAGGGATTTTCAAGAAGCTCTTGGGTCTAATTTTGTGTAATGCTGTTATAAATATCACTTTTGAACATAATAACATAACTTGGTTTTATGTGTTTTCTTAGATAGTGCAGGGGGAATAGAAAAGGGTTGGTCTATAGTCACTCAGCAAAGATGGACAAGTTTGGGGCTGGACAGATGGTTCAACAGTTAAGCGCACTTGCATCTCTTACAGAGAACTCAGGTTTGATTTCCAGCGCCCACATGGTGGTTCACAACCATCCATAACTCCAGTTCTAGGGGGATCTAATAACCTCTTCAGGGGAGTACCAAGCATGCACTTGGTACACATACAAACATCTAGGCAAAACAAACATACAATAAAATGAACAAATCTGTTTTTTTTTTTTAATGTTTAAATGGGCAAGATTATTAACCCCAATCAGCCTTTCCCTCAATGGTGATAAGAGGGTTGGTGGAAGTTTGTGTTTGTGACGGTACATAGTCTAACTGACTACCTAGCAATGTCCACAATAATGGCATGGTCTCCACTCTCCTACCTCCTCCCCAAGTTCTGCCACTTGGTAGCATCTTTTTGCATATCTGGCCCTCAGTTTCTCCACGTTAAAAAAAAAAAAAGTACACTGTCCACATCATTCATTCTAGAAAGTTCTACAAGTCTAGACTTTAAAAAGTATGATTAAGTAAATAAGGGGAGGAAAGATGGCTCAGCAGTTAAGACAGCTTCCTGCTCTTCTGGGGGACCCCAATTTGGTTGCTAACGGTGGCTCACAACTGCCTGTAACTCCAGATCTAGGAAATCCAACATGTTCTGGTCTCCTCGGGCACCAGCACACATGTGGCATTCACTTACACAGACATGCACACACACACACACACACACACACACACACACACACACACACACACACACTCTCTCTCTCTCTCTCTCTCTCTCTCTCACACACACACACACACACACACACACACACACACACACACACATGAATTAAAAAATAATAAAGATAAATCTTGAAAAAGATACAAGCAAATAAATTTTTCCAACTTGGGAAAGGAAATGAGAACCAAACTTATAATTATATTTGATATATAAATTGACGGCACACCCCAACCATAATAGCTGGGCCTGTTTGTCACGCTATCAATAAATTATTCCAAGAACAAGTTAATTAGAAAATCCAGAAAGCATTACAATTTCTCGTATTGTCTTAAAAGAGCAATAACATTCAATATCCTGCCGTTTTGAAATGAGTGCATGGAAGGATGTAAATATTTATTGGACTAAGAATGGCTCCGAGAGGCACTCTGCTCTGTCTGTCAGTGGGCGGTGACCTATCTATGGATCATTGTTTGCATGAAGCATTTAATAAGCCCATCTGTTGGAAATGCATTTTTGGAGGTACTCTGAAACTGCTATAAACTACCTAGAATTGGCAGGACAGCAATCCTGGAGAGATGCAGACTCTGAAGCAGACTGAGAAATCCAATATAAATCAATATGTAATTATAAAATTCCATCTTTGGCCACGGTTCCTTAAATATATTTATTTAGGCACGATACAGAGTAACACTAGAGCCTTGGATTGTCGAGTTCTCTGCTAACCTGAGATGTGGGTCTTGGGAGAGGAGGGAGGACACCATTTATTCAGCCTGAAAAATCTACAGAAAGTGTGAGGATGCCGCCGGCCCGCCAGTGGCTGCATCGCTGTCTCCTGTGATTCTGCACTCACGTTTATCTCCCAAGTCCTGTCAGGAAGATTATATTTCACTTCCCAAGAAATGATCTTATAAAAACCTGATATTTCTTTTCTTCCCTCTTCCCTCCTCCATGCCAGCATCCTGCCCTGCCTCTCATCCGCAGCAGCAGTCAGTGCTGTGGAGTTCATTTTCTCACTCTTCACTTGAGCGGGAATCTATACCTGAGTATACTTCATCCTTCAGCCATCCATCTGCTGGCCTCCCCTGTCCCCACCTCCCCAGCTCCTCGGCTCACACTCTCTCTGCCTGTCCACTCTACAGGAGTGTTTGATGTAGGGGGAGGGCGCCGTGAGAACTGCAGCTCATAACTAGGGATTCAGCTGGAGCTGTCAGAGCTACTTAATGGATCATTACCTCTCCAGCTATCTCTTTTGGGGTGAGATTCTTTATGTAACTGTCTTTATGTAAAATGAGATGGAGTGATTGCGAGAACGCCTAATCAAAAGGAAACGTTTGCGACTTAAGAAATCAAGGTTTTATTTCCCTGGGGCTGTGGAGGTTCCTGAGGGTTTAGGGCGCCTTCTCTTTCTCCTCCAGGCTGCCACTGTTCCTCATCTTACAGCGTGGCTGGTTACATATACCTGCTGAGTGAGTCGTCACAAAAGTGCTGTTACTCACTGAATTGTGTTGTCCCAATATTCCCACTTTCAAAGCCATGACCTTAAACGCAACTGCATTCGGAGTTAGGGTCCCTACAGAGGCAATTAAGTTAAAACAAATCAGTTCATCTAAGCGTACCTGAATCTGCTAGGACTGCTCTTCTTCTAAGAGGGGAAGTCAAGCACAGTGAGACACCAGGCTACCGTGCGTATGGAGGAACAGCCATGTGAGGACAGACAATACACTTCTGTGGTGTAAGCCTGCCAGTCTGGGGCTCACACAGACAGCCACCCACAGCAGTATTATCCACAGCAGTATTAGCAGAGGTCTATGTCAGGAGACCAACATAGGACCAGTCAGGGGGACACGAGGCAGGAATTCTAGGAAACGGGAAAAACCACACCCATGCAGAAAGTGAATTAACAGAGCTGTAACGTGAAACATGTGTGACCACGTGGTTCCAGTCTTTTTCCAACAAAAGAAGAAATGCCACCGTAGGCATGGCATACAGAAAGTATCACACTGTAAGGCAGCCGGAGACACCTGTCACCACGCTGAGGATGCTAAATGCTCTGAGTGGCTGGCCTATGGCGTTCTGCTAAAGGTTGGGGTAAATGGAGATAGTTCTGAGTGCAGCTCGATGAACTCAGATGCCGGTGTGGAGAGGGGCTTTGCACAGCACTTGAACTTGTCAGACCCTATTCATGAAGCGACAGTTTCAGCTTCTTGCAATTAGCTGAAAAAAAAAAAAAATCTGAAAGACTTGGTGCATTTGTTGAGTCCATCCATGTATTTGGTGGTCTCTACCTCAGTTGTAAATCTCTGACCCTTACAAAGCCACATATCACTTAGTCTCTCTTCAGTATGTTGCAAAAGAAAAAAGTCAGGGTTTATAGACCCAATTGCATAGGCATCTTTCAGGTAAGGTCTTTAAAGAACACAGCTTCTGTTTCTTTTTATTTCTGTTGACTTAGTCCTATTTATGTCTATTGTTGGGTAGGAATCAAGGGTGTCAATATATAATTATGTATAATATAATCCAGTTGGAACGACAGTGGATTGTCCATAATAGCAAGGCGGGTGTGCACCTTGGATTTTGGCTTTGATTTCATTTTCAGCGGTCTACTGTGTTCTCCAACTTCCTTTGTGATTTGCCTATTGCTTCCCTCCTGCATCGATCATAATGTGCTTCCAGATTTGCAGGGGTCTCCTGTGAGCTGTGTCCTCATTGGTCCACATCCCCGTTCCTGGTCATGTGACCTTCATTATTGTTCCTGATCAAGTATCCAGCCATCTGATAAGGACAGTGCAGCCTGCCAGCTTCTATTCATCATGCTCACCGCCCCCCACCCCAATACCGAGTTGTCTTTTTCTTCCACTGAAGTTTAAAATAAGCTTGTCAGCTTTTAGGAAAAGCCTTTTTGACAGAGTTCTATTTTATCTATTGACTGATTTAGGGGAAAGTGCCATCTGCTTTATAATGCTTCTTTCCTTCCCTGAGTACAGAATACCTCAATATTAGTTTTAGGCTTTCTTTTATAGAAAAAAAATAAATGTTTAAAACACATCAGTATACACAGTATTCAAATCCTCAAACATTTAGAGAAGGATTTCCACCACAAGAAGTGTACTGGGAATGGACAGGTTTTAAAATGTGTGAGTACTCTGGCTCAAAAAAAAAAAATCTAGCAGAAGAAAATTTGGTAGATATGTACACTATTTAATATGAACTAGGCCATGGCAAATAGTTTTATATATAATGTGCTTCCTGGGACGTGTCTCTGTTTCTTTTTTATTGCTGTCATGAAATGCCTGACAAATCAGTGTAAGGGATGAGGAAGGTCCTTTGAGCTGACAATTCTAGCTTATAGACCGTGATGGCAAGGATGTCACAGGACAGGAGTTTGTACTCACAGTCAAGAGTGGAGAGCAATGCATGTCTGCACATCAGTGTTTAGCATACTCCCTCTACATTTACAGAGTCTGGGATCCCTGCACAGAGGATGGCTCCACCCACAGTGGGCGGAGCTTCCCACCTCATTTCATGTAATAAAGATAACCCCATAGACAGTCCCAGAGGTCTATCCCCCAGGTGATTGTCACTAACCATCACAAGAAGGGATATTAGTTTTAGCCTGAATCACTTGGGGTAAAGAAGTATGGATACTAATAACTTTAACATGCTTATGACTCTAAACTATTTCATATTTTATATGAGGTGTAGAGAATACTGGTCAATTATGTTTCCATATTTCGATAGGTAACTCAGAGTGAAATTTGCTGTTTATATTGTTGTGTAGTCCTATAAAAATGAAATTATCCCAAATGAAAAATCCAACATGTTCCAAAATCCGAAACTTCTTGAATAGTGTACGACACTGCAAGTGAGAAATCCCACACCTGACATTACATGACAGGGCACAATCAGAATGCGGATGCATTAAAAACATTGCTCAAAATCAACCTCCAGGCTATGTGGTTAATTTCATGTTTAGACTTGGAAGGTATCTCATTTTGCCTGTGCAAGCATTCTAAAATTTCAGCAATAAAATATGCACAGTGTAAAATCTTCTGGTTGTGAGCCTTTTGGATAAGGAATATTGAGCCTGTATTAATGATATTTTATATTCATTTTTGGCAGTGCCCTTCAGGGTGTAAATTAAATAAAATTTAAACTCAACCCTCATTCACAGTAGGCACATCTCACATGCTCTATGACCTCGTGGGACTCATCTATTCTACTGGGCATCAGAGCTTTGGACAATAACTGGTTATATAATTAATCTTGTTATCTGAGTGACAGAAATATTCAAACATTATACTTTGAGTAGATGATCCTGAACCTGGATTTGGGGGACTATATAAATGCCAATTGGTAATCTGTATTTTAATGAGCTGGATCTAAAACATTCTGATATTTGGGGATTGCAGTGTGATTCCATTTACAAAACAATCCCATGATCGGAAACAATGAGGACTGGAGAAAGCCTTATCTCAGCAGCATACTGTCCAGAAAATAGTTCTGTAATCTGTAATCTGTGTCAAGAGGCTTCAGGGAAATTTATAGACTTCTGCTTCTTTGAGGGGAGCAGAAATTTGAAAAATCGAGCTACCTAAGTTAAGTGGTATCTTCGTGGATCTTTCATTTATTTCTTCTTTTATTACCTCCAAGGGTCATTTTTGGGAACGGAAAGGAATGTTGTTGTTTTCAACTCTAGGTATGTTTTGCATTTCTTATAATGTCTAATGCACACATGTGATCCAGTGCATTTGGCTATGCAATGCCCCAAATCTTGTGTGGGGTTTAGCATTTCTCTCCTCTTGTGAAAGACATTGCTTTTACTGGGAAGAAAATCAATGGCCTGTCAGAAATATTAACTGGGTGTGCATGAGCCACAGCTGATCTGCAAAGAAACCGTGAGAAATAACAGAGCCATAGAATACCCTTCAAAACGGACAGCGAGGCGGGAGCATTTTGAAATACTTACCCAGAAGTGGATCTCCAATCCCAGTGTCATGGGAGAATTGACATCTCATTTTGTGAAACCAGAAATGCTGAACCAAAAAACTTAAAAGTGCTTAGAAGTATCAGAAAAGACATAAAAGAAGCCTTCAGATGAAGGCTAAAATCAAAATCACGTCATCTTGACTGTTTTAAAGCCCTAATCAGATTTTTTTCCCCCCAAAGGAAAAACAGAAAACAAAAGTTGAGCATGTTGAACTATTCCTCCTGAAGTTTCTGTGCCTAGTGGATATTCATTAAACACCTCGGGAGAAGCATGGAAAAGTGGGGTAGACAGAGACGGGTCTCGCCCGTGCAGATTTACTGACCTGTAGGGTAGCCTGCTTCCTGTGGAAGCTCTCATCACCGTAGACCGACAGTTCTCCTGGTGGGAAAACTGAGGCTTGTAAAAGTGAAATAAGTCATCCATGCGCGGACACCTTTGAGAGCTTTGGAGTCACGTGACCTGCGATCCTCATACTTTTGTCATCCTTGCTGGACACCTTTGGTCGAATCTGCTCTGAGACCCCAGTGGTGGCTCAGTAAGATGGGACAATGATAGTGCCTCCCTCCCTCCCCGACTGTGGCCACTGGGAACATCTCGATGTGTGCATCCCATTGGTGTCAGCCCTCTAGGAGGGCACCAGGGAGCGGAGCTGCCAGGTATGAGAATCCAGGGTGCTGTGGTCATGACCAGCACCAAAGGTCCTAATACTGTTCAGATTTTATCGGTCTGGAAGGATTATCCTGCCGGGTGGTTATAAAGTTTATAACATCATTCTGCCAATGTTTCCTCACGCAATTGCACATCCTTCCTAAATATAATCTGACCTGGACATACTATAGTTTACATGGCTATTGTGTAATTTATATAAGCACCCCTAATTTCTCCATAAATAATAAATCTTAGAATCACCCCGACCTTTCAGAATGATAAAAACTAGTGGATGAACTTGGGTATAATTTTTTTTTTCTGTATTGTCTTATTCTGGGACAAATTCCCAGGAATGGAATTACTTGATAAAAGTGTACAGGGGAAAGAAATTTTCTGTGTGTGGGAGTCGTGGCGTGTGGTGGAAGGGAACTGGAGAGAGTCAGGAAGGGGGAAGTTTGCCTTCCTCATTTCTGCCCGTTTGTGGGCTCTGAAGTGATAGCAACAGCGTGGGCAGAGGTGAAGGGGCAGGCGCTGGCTAGGGTCCAGATCCAGGGGCTGTTGTTTTCTTCCTGGTTCCCTGACAGTTCTGAAGATGAGGTTCAGCACTGACATGAGCCCTCCTTCATAGAAGACTTGCCGGGGTTGTAGCATAAATCCCGGTGCTCTCACTGGAAGGAACAGAGGTGTCGCATGGAAACAGGCTTTGAGTTTGGGGTCACTTCCACAGACTCACTGTGCTCTTACTGTGTTCCGGGATTTATGTATACCATCTCATCTTCATCGGCAGCATGAGGAGGGAGGGTTGTCACCTCAGCTTACGGTGCTGGGACCAAAGCTTTATAGTTAGTTAGTGAGCAGCAACAGTGAGAATGGGATCCAGGCTGAGTGTCTCCAGTAGCCAATCCCGCCTCCTGGAAAGGTCAGTTTTACATACCAACGCCTGGGTGGTTAAGGAACAGATATTGACAGAATTCAGGGAAGACTGAGGTGGGCCAGGATGGAGGCAGACAAGGAGGGCTCCACAGGGCTCCTTCTGTCCCACCATCCTTATCTAGCAACAGGAGCTGGTAAAGCCCAGAGTGAGATCCCTGGCTGGCACTGTGTTCCTGGCACAACACTAGTGTGTCCTTCCGATCCAGTGTGGGGTTTATGAAAAAGGCTTCTCCTGGGTAGAGAACGTAGTCAACCAGCCATCCCCAGAGAGCTGCTGTCTCTGTGGCCGTGGGAAGTGGGAAGCCGGTGTCTCAGCCACAGCTACACATTTAACAGGATGGAACGTTCTGTGCCCGGTGCAAAGAAAAGCATTGTTCATCTGTTTTCATAACATGGCCGTGAACTTCTAGGAAAGCGCAGTCGGAGGTATAGCCAAGAGTCAGACGCCATAACCAGACAGCTGCGCGCTTTGCTTCTACAACGTCAGGGTCACGAGGTGAGAAATGGGTGTGCCCACCTTGTAAATAACCTGTGTGTATGTGATCTAAAACAAAAGTGCAGACCAAGGTCAGAGCCCCAAAGCAGGGAAGGCGCAGAGAGCTTAGAGAATTGTCTATTCAGCCTTGTAATGTAAAATCTTACTGAACAATTGGATTTGTAAGGTCCTGTGAATCAGTTCTAAGCTTAACATCCAAAGCAGGACTTAATTATCGATTATGTATATGACCAAAACCTTATAGGGTTATTGCTTTGTGCCAGGTCCTGTGCATGGCATTGGTGACCTGGGACCCTGCCTCTGGCTCTCAGATTGTTGATAGCTGGCCCAGGCTGTGACACAGCGTGCAGTGTGACCAGACAGAGATGCTCCTGGTTACGTTAATGAACACCACACACCACCTCTCCTCTGCCCTGAGGATCTACACCAGACCTGCTTCTCTGCTGTGGCGAGGGGGCAGGGCATGAAGAACTTTGTCTTCTGGATGGACAACAGCTCCAGAAAAGCATCCATATATCAAAGCCCCGCCCCCCATTGTACCCCTTCTTCCCCACATGTGGAATTTTTCCTGGGGCAGAGGAAGGTCACAATTGCATCCAACTTTTAGTTCAGCTCTTTATTGTAAGGTTACTATAGGTTCAGATACAGCTGTAAGGGATAATATTGGAATATCACTGGTACCCTTTTTCTACCTTGCCCTACAGTAGTATCTTGTAAAACTTTAGTATGAATAAAGTAGCATAGTAACATTAGTGTAATCCACTCTCTGTTCAGATTTTCCAAATTTTCCTTACAGTTTGACTCAACTTACAATGGGTTTATAGCCCCCTTATGGTAAGAAGAAAGTATTTTAAGTCAAAACTGTGTTTACAATCAAGTATCGCAGTGTATGGTGAAGTGCGGGCGTGATCTGACAGTGTGGCTTACGTGGCAGTGTGGCTTTCTGCCTCTGCCTAGCATAGCAAGAGAGTGTTGAACTGCTAACTGCCAGCTCAGGAAAAGATGAAAATTCAAAGCACACAGGGGCCATCGAGACGGCTCGGTGGATAAAGGTGCTTGCTGCCAAGCCTGACTGACAACCTGCATCTGACCCCCCAAATCCACATGATGGAAAGAGAGAACGGACTCCATCCGGCAAGTTATCCCCTGCCCTCCACACCCACAAATGTGGCATATGCTTCCCCCACACAAAAGGAATAAATGAATGTTTTTAAAAATTCAAGGCACCGTTTCTACTGAATGCACATTGCTTTTGTGTCTTTGTGAAGTGGAAAAATCGTCAGTGAAGCCATCATAGATTGGGACCATCTGCACATAGCACTGTGTGTGCAACTTAGTTCTGAGTTATTTCATTACCTGCATAACTCTACTCATCACCACTCTTAAGATTCAGAATGGGCCGGGCGGTGGTGCCGGGTGGCGGTGGCGCATGCCTTTAATCCCAGCACTTGGGAGGCAGAGGCAGGCGGATCTTTGTGAGTTCGAGGCCAGCCTGGTCTACAGAGTGAGATCGAGGAAAGGCACAAAGCTACACGGAGAAACCCTGTCTCGAAAAACCAAAAAAAAAAAAAAAAGATTCAGAATGGTTCCATCACTATGGGAGCCCTCATGTGGCCCTTCAGTAACCATACCCATCAGTCACCTACGACCATCCTTTGGGGACTCATCTAAGCTGTTGCGTAGAAGTAGTTTGCGCTCCTTTATTGTCTAGTGTGTTCCATCATATGGATGTTTATTCACCCGTTTGGACACCTGAGCTGCTTCTGGTTTATGTTGTTATCAATAAACCTGCCATGAGTATTTGTGGATCAGTTTCTGTATAAACATGTTTTCTTTTCTCTGGGATAAATGCCCAGGGATGTGATTGCTAGGTCAGATGGTTTTGCAGATTTTAGTTTTATCAAACCTACACTACTTGGGCTGGTGGTATAAACTTGTAATCCTACTAAGGATTTTGAGGCAAGGAGGCTCGAAAGTGGAGGATCGTAAGTTCAAGGTCAGCTTGGGCAACTTGATAACAACTTCTTTCAAAAATTTTTTTTTAGAAAGAGGGCTGGAGACACACCTCAGTGGTGGAGTAGTTCCTAGCACATGTGAGACCCTCTGTTCATCCCCCAGTACCACAAACAACAAAAGCAAGCAAGCAGAACATCTGGCAAACTGCTGTTTAGAGAGGTCAAGCCACTTTCCGTTCTTATCAGTGATGTGTGGATTACCTGGTTTCTTCACATCTGTGCCAGCATTCCCTATCTATAGTTCTTATTTTAGCCATCTGGTCAACCTATAGTGACATCTCCTTGTGGTTTTAATTTGCATTGCCCTTAGAGCTAATGATGTCGAACTTAATGTCACGTTCATTTTCCATTCTTGTAGCCTCTTCAGTGAAATGTCCTTCACATCTTTCACCTCTTCTGAGTTGGATCGTTAATTTTTTTATGGCTTTGTTTTGATAATTCTTTTTTAATTACCAGCTCTTCTTCTTCGAAACAACTTTATGGTTAGTGCCATCATTACTTGATGATATGAGCTGCCTTGTTTATCATATTCATTTGTATATGTAGCAAAAGGCACACTAAGCACTGAGTTTGGGGTTGCAAAAGAGGATTTATTTTTACACTTGTCTTTTATGTCTTTGTCTACCAGTTACACACACACACACACACACACACACACACACACACACACACACACACACAAACATGCTACTACTTTGGGGAATTCTTTATTTCCCAACATTTTTTAGATATTTATTATATCTATAGATGAGTGTTTTGCTCCATGTTTGTATATGTATCAGAAGGTGTCAGATCCCCTGAAACAGAAGGTTGTGAACCACAAGGTGGGTGCTGGGAACTGAACTCAGGTCCTCTAGAAAGAGCAATAAGTTCTCTTATCCACTGAGCCATCTCCAGCCCCTATTTAAAACAAACAAGCAAACAAACTTCATTTTGTTTTGTTTTCAGACAGGGTCTCACTATGTAGCCCTGGCTGTCCAGTAACTGACTATGTAAACCAGGCTGGACTCAAACTCACAGAAATCCTCCTGTTTCTGCCTCCCAAGTGCTGGGATTAAAGACATGCACCACCATACCCAGCTCTTTGGGGGAATTCTTCATTCTCATCCTTGTTAGATCCATGGTTCTGTTAATATTTTCTCCATCTTTTCATCTTCACAAGGCCGTTCACAAAGCAACAGTTTCAGACTCTGATGAGGTAAAATGCATTTTTGTCCTCATTAACATAGCCTCAGGTCTGCACGCAGGCAGAAGTTGGGGCAGAGCTCCAGAACCTATGAAGGCTGCCTGTAGAATCTCCTTTGATAATAATGACTCTTGGGAATCTGTAACACGAATCATTGTGTTTGCTTTAACAGGCACTGGGAATATTGGGAGGCGAGTCTCTAGCCTGCTGAGTCCATTTCAGTCTTCCCGCTTTGCTGTGTGTGTTTCCTTTTGTTATCTGCTATTCCTCTTGATGTTGCCAAGTGGAAGTTTTGGGCTTCTGTGCCAGATCATCGCTGATTGCAAACAAATGCCGGAAATTGTTTCTTTATAGTCATATGGAATATGCTATATCAGAAACTAACTGTAAGAGTGATCCTTTGCAGTTGGCAATAAACCAGGTAGTTAAAATTGGAGCTTCTTGCTTGTAATAGGCCAAGCAGGTTTGGGGCCCCAACCTAAACATTTTCAAATTTTCCTATCAGCTATATATGGGATCATAATGTATTTGCTTTGAGCTATTTGAATAAACTTTTAAATCTGAGTTATTCTTTCTTTTGCTCTCTCTATCTCTAAACCTTGAAGACGAACCCTGGTTTTAGTTTGATAAATCTCTTCCCCAAAGGGGATACTTTCTGTATACTTTAATTAAAGTGGGAGATGAAAAGGAGTAACATTTTCCTTCATAAGAGGCTTGCTTTTTCTCTAACAAATCAGACCTCAGGTACTGCAAGACTGAGACACCCTGAGAGGCAAGAATCATGAGAAGACCGTGTCTTTTCTTGATCCTACTTCTGTGTCCAGAACGTGACAACCTTGGCCCCGGTAGTGCTCTTCGGACTAGACAGGATGCCCCTTCATGATACCCTTCTCCTTTTCTATTCCAAAGATCAATAACAGTCTGTCACACGCGGCAAAGGTGCTCAACAAAATAATTAGAAATTCAGAACTTCAGTAACTACTTGGTATCTCAAAATTAATAACATTCTTTGTTCAGATAATTTTGTTTTCTCATCCTTCTGGGGATCTTTTTGCTTATTCCTTGGTTGTTTCTTAAAACCAGGCTGTCTATAAAATAAGTAGATACTGAAAAACTGTCGGATTCATCCATCCATCTGTCCTCCATCCATCCATCCATTCATCCACCCACCTACCCACTAAGCATGTCTTGAATACTGTGTTAAGAACTGTTAGGAATAGATACACTTATCTAGAAGAAGGCATAGTCCTTTCCATCTGGTAAACTAGAACTTGAGGAGGGGAATAGAAGTCAACTCCTGAAATATTTAAATAATATAAGTCACTGTAGCTTTCACAACTCAAATCAGTACAGGCAATAATTAAACCGTTCACGGGAGGCCACCTCGTAGGGGCCACCCACAAAAGCCCCAGCGATGGAGTGAGTGGCCTGAGACCACTCCATGTCCCTACCAGCGTTCTCTGTCTATGTGTCCTCCATCCACAGATCTTGCTTTCTCTCAAGCAGATGCCCTTTTCTCCTTCTTTCTGCCCACACTCAACACTGAAGGCTGTATTGTTCAGGATTCTTTAGGTTATATGAGTCAGGAACCTAAGCAAAAAGAGGAGCGCACTGCTCCGCAATTCCGGAAAGAAGGTCTAGGCATGGCTAGGGTGGTGGGAGCCACTGTCAAGATGGCCGCCAGCAGCCTCTTACCCACCTGTCTGGACAGACCACTTCTGGCTGGCCAGCTGGATGTGATGGCGGTGTTTACACCAGCTCCCGATAAGGTCTTGGGAGATTTGGCAGTTTGGATTTGGGTCTCTTGGAACCTAGCCACCATGTAAAGGAATCTAACCAGCCTCATGCAGAGAGGGGGTTGTTGGAAGAGACTGTAAGGCAGTAAAGCATTTAATTAAAATATATATATATGAATGTAAAAACTGGGATAGAGGTTTGGCCAGCCCTGGCTCTCCACCCCCCCCCACACCCCCACTCCCCCCCCACCCCCCACCCCCACACACACACCTGATAGAGCTGGAGCTACCTTGAACCCTCTAGTCTCAGCTATGCCACAGGGAACTGAGGAAAGCCACCTCCCCGGGAGGGCTGGCCAAACCTCACTTGTGAACCAGTGAAAGGCAGTTATCCTTGTGGGCCAATCCTTCCAGACCAGTTTGTCACCCAGCAGAAGGGGATGGGAAAGGCAGCCTCTGGTGCTCCCAAACAAGCCAGTGAGGAGCCTTCTTCCAGGTTCTGGCTCTCCCTGTCCAGGGAGGGGGCTCGTGTCTGTGAAGTAGAACGTTCATCATGGCAACAGCTTATACTTACCCGGTTTAGCAGTATCCACTGAAGGTGAGTTTCTCCCCGCCTCCCCAGGGCCAGCCAGTCTCATGGGTGACTCTGATTGGTTGTGGCTAAGTCATGTGACCCTATGGAGTCTGCCTCACCTAAACCATTTCTCTCCTTAGGTGCTGGTATTGCCTCCAAGGGAAGGGATGGACTATTTTCTCTTTGGGTCTTCTCCCCAGAGGAAAGCCAGATGGTGACGAATGCCACTTCTTTTCTTTCTTTCCTCTTTCTTTTTTTCCTGGGGAGCTTGCTATTGTGCTATCTAATTTATATATTTAAAAAGAAATATTTTGTATGAGTGCCCAGCAGAACAGCTCGTGGGCAACTGGCTTATGAAATAAACCTAAAGGATCTTAATAAATAAATAAATAAATAAATAAATAAACAAACAAACAAGTAAGTAAATAAATAAATAAGTAAATAAATAAATAAATATGTTCTGTCGACTGAGATGTGAGCCAGATAGTTTTGTTTTTGGTTTTCGCGACAGGGTTTCTCTGTGTAATTTTGGTGCCTGTCCTAGAACTCACTCTGTAGACCAGGCTGGCCTCGAACTCACAGAGATCCGCCTGGCTCTGCCTCCCGAGTGCTGGGATTAAAGGCGTGCGCCGCCGCCGCCGCCGCCGCCGCCGCCGCCGCCGCCGCCGCCACCACCACCCAGCTGAGCCATATAGTTTTGATTCATCTTTCTCAGTAAGAGTCAACATTTCCATCATGGACCTCTGAGGAACACCAACCTGGATATAGAAATCAAAATTAGATGCCTGCTAGAGCACAGACCAAGACCCCTCTGTGGCTTGTCACAGCATACTGACCTCTCTAAATATACACATACACACACATACACACAGGGACACACACATACACACACACAGACACACAGACACACACAGCCTACATACGTACTTCTATAGTTCTAAGTAGCTGAGGGGACAAGTCCAGTATCAGATGGCAGATGGAGATGAGGAGAAAAACCCACAGATGATCCGTTAGGTTTTTTAGAAGGATCTTTGAAAGATTAGGTTGGCATAATGACTTATAATAACTTGACAGTAATGGGCCATCAGTCAAGCTTTATTATTTGCAAAGTCTGACTAAGGCTTATTGGAGAAGGTACTAGTGACTTGAATTCCAAGCTTAGGGATAAAACTGTCACTTTTTTTTTTTTTTTTTGAGAGGGTCTTTCTGCATAGCTCTATCCTGGAACTCACTCTGTAGACCAGCCTGGCCTCAAACTCACAGAGATCCACCTGCCTCTGCCTCCTGAGTGCTGGGATTAAAGGTGTGCATCACAATGCCTGGCTACTGCCCTTAAATTTTTAATATTGAAAGTGTGTGTGTGTGTGTGTGTGTGTGTGTGTGTGTGTGTGTGTGAGAGAGAGAGAATAGAGATAGTCACTTGTTGGAGAGACCAGAGTGTTATACCACCTCTTCATCTCCCCATCAGGAACTACCCTGAAAGTTAGGTTTACATTGTTGGTGTGTTTCTCAATAATTTTCATGGAATAACTTTGTTTTCTTAGAGAAATAAGTTGTTTGTTTCCCTATACTTTAATTTTTAGTATTTTTAGTCTCTGTACATTGAACACAGAATGCTTGCAGGATTCTGTGCCTTGCTTTTTTGTTTCCCAGGATTGTTTGTGA
Source organism: Peromyscus californicus insignis (assembly GCF_007827085.1). NCBI lineage: Eukaryota > Metazoa > Chordata > Mammalia > Rodentia > Cricetidae > Peromyscus > Peromyscus californicus. The sequence goes on from NW_026294535.1 coordinate 13,044,445, forward strand.
AATTCACCCAAATTGTTTTGTTGTTTTTTAAGCAGGGGTTCAGTCTGTGATTCATGTTCTCGCTTTACTATTTCTTTTCATAGACGGAGCATGTTTTTAATGCTGTTAAATATTTACGGTTTATGCTTTTAGAAACCTGCTTTTTATGACTTGAGATAAAAATGATCTCCAATTGTCTTTTGAGAGATTGAAGTTTTTTCCTTTGTCTTTAAAAAATAATTTTACATTTATTTATTTATGTGTGTGTGTGTGTGTGTGTGTTTCTTGCTGTGAAGAGACACCATGACTACAGCAACTCTTTTTTTTTTTTAAAAGGTTTTTCGAGACAGGGTTTCTTTGTGTAGTTTTGGAGCCTGTCCTGGAACTCACTCTGTAGACCAGTCTGGCCTCAAACTCACAGAGATCCGCCTGCCTCTGCCTCCCGAGTACTGGGATTAAAGGCGTGTGCCACCAAGTCTGCTGTGTGGCAACTCTTATAAAGGAAAACATTTAATGGAGGCAGGCTTTCAGGTTCAGAGGTTTAGTCCTTTATCTTCATGCAGGCAGACATGGTGCTGGAGAAGGAGCTGAGAGTTCTGCATCTTGACCTGCAGGCAGCAACTGCGTTCTACACTGGGAATAGTTGACCATGTAAGACCTCAAAGCCCACCTCCACAGTGACACACTTCCTCCAGCATCGCCACACCTACTCCAACAAGGCCACACCTCCTAATAGTGCCACTCCCTATGGGCCAAGCATTCAAACACAGGAGTCTATGGGGGCCATACCCATTCAAACCACCGCAGCGTGATGGACACACAGTTGCCAAGGGGCACGTGTGAGGGCCAGAGGACAGCTTTTGAGAAATGGTTTCTCTCCGTCCACCATGTGGGTTCCAGGCATTGAATTCTGACCATCGGGCTTGTTGATAAGTTTTTACTTTCCAAGCCTCATGTTTTTGTTTTGATTTGGTTTTTGTTGCTGTTGCTGTTTTTTTTTTTCCATCTTGCCTAGCACTGATTTTTGTGTATGTTGTGAGGGGGGCTCTGTCTTTTCCTCTTTTGTGAAAGGCAAATCATGCCACACAATGTCTTCAAGAATTTCCAAATCTTTTGTCTTCATCCGGGTGAAACTCCAAGTTCTGAAAGTGGCCCGGAAGCCCCTGGAGGATCTCATCCTCTCAGACAGCCCCCTCCCACCTCATCTCCGATGCGCTCCAGAGGGAACGTGGTCCTCCTTGCTCTTCCTTGAACCCCCCCCCCCTCAGATGTGCCTGCTGGAAGACTCTTGACTGGTTTGTTGTCTATGTCAATTTCTAAATTCCTACATATCTTAGTCAGTGTTCCATCGCTGTGAAGAGACACACTGACCATGGCTTATAAAACTCCTAAAAGATTTAATTGGTACTTGCTTACAGTTTCAGAGTTTCAGTCCATTGTCATCATGGTGGGAAGCATGGCGGCATGCAGGCAGACATGGTGCTGAGGATGTACCTGAGAGTTCTATGTCCAGATCCACAGGCAACAGGGAGAGAGAGACACCGGGCTTGGAATGGACTTTTGAAACCTCAAAGCCCACCCCCAGTGATGCACTTCCTCTAACAAGACCACACCCCCTAATTATTTCAAATAGCACCATGCCCTGGTGGCCAAGCCTTCAAATCTATGAGCCTATGGGCCATTCTCATTCAAACCACCATACTGTGTTACTGTCTCCCTCATTGCCCAAGTCTCTGCTCAAATACTGGCCTATCACAGAATCTTCTCTGGACATCGTAACTAAAAATCACACACACACACACACACACACACACACACACACACACACACACAAAATCTCTATTTTACGCTTGGAAGAATTTACCTGAAAATCTCTCTGGGCCTGGTGTAGGGGTGTGAGTGAGTGTATGTGAATGTGCGTGTAAGTTTTTTTTTTTTTAATGTCTTTAGGTTTTCTGATTCTTCTTAAGTTTTAATAATTTACTCCTACTTTTTGCATAGTTAATATGTGACCGCGGAACACACATATAAGATGCATACATAATAAAAAAATGAACAAACAAAAAGTCACCTGTCTTCTAGCTACCCAGGCCTCTGCTGACTTCGGTTGCTTGTTCAATTATTTCTGCAGTTCTTGTCAGAAATAAGCCGTGTGTGTGTGTGTGTGTGTGTGTGTGTGTGTGTGTGTGTGTGTGTGTGTGTATACCTTTATTCACAGATACATACTGCATTTTTTATGAATGGTAGAACACCATATATTATTCTGCACCTGGCTTTTTTCCCACTTAACTATATAATGGGGTCATCACGTGAGTTAGACTTGCCAATGACTCTGCCGGGTGGCCATGCCTTGCTCTCTTTGTGAATGACACGTAGGTCATCCCCAGTCTTTGTAAGGGCCTCTGAGCCTGTCCCTTACCTATCTACCGTTCATCAGTGCTTTCCCAGGGCAACCAGACCTCTTAGACTTCCATCCTGCTCCTGGTTCAGGAACCCCAGCAGCTTGGCAAACACCCACAGAACAAAGCTGAACTCCTTCACGTTGAAAGTACAGTCCTACACAGTCTCCATTCTTCTGCCTCGTACCTCTGAGCCTGAAGACGCCCGCCCCCTAAGCCGATGCCTTGAGGTTTTTTTTTTTTTTTCCAAAGGAGCATTCCTGTTTTCTCTGGGCCACCCAGGGGATAAACACCTCCTCCCCTCCCTGGAGGCAGGTCACAGTGCACTCTGGGCCTGTGGCGGATCAGCGATTTAAACCCGCCAACCTAGTCTCAGTGTGCCGTCCAGCATAACCAGATCTTGTGCGGTGAATCTGGGGTTAGGCAACTGATAGCGAATCCATTACCAATCAGTACTTTCTCTATTGGATTCCAAATTCCACTGGGACCAGAGAACGCTGAAGTGAAAAGACATGTCCGGACATCAAGGTAGTTTGCGACCCAGTGAGTCACACAACCACAATTAAGCTACACAACACAGTGGAAGTGTGGCCCCGTGGAATCCTAGGTGGGAAGACGCCCCTCCTTCCTGCAATCCTTAGCCCACCGTCCAGGTCCAGGGCGGCTGCCCAGCAAGCGTGCCTGTTGCATGAAGAGCGTACTAAAAGGAAGCCCTGAAGGCAGCCGTCAACCTCCTGTCCTCAAAGCCATCTTTTATCACACTCAAATGGGTCCCCAACCTGTGCCGCCGCCGCCGCCGACGTCGCTACTCTGAGCAGGGGTGGGCGGCGTGGGAGCGCGTGGGCCCGGGCGGCTGAGCCGGGCACCTGGAGCGGGTCTGGGCGCCGCGCGGGGCGCAGGGGCGGGGAGCGGGGAAGGGGCGGAGACTGTCGGCCGCCTCCCCCCAGCGGCGGCGGCGGCGGCGGTGGCGGCGGCGGCGCAGGGCCGCGGGGTGTCGGCAAGCAGCTGCAGCCGCCCGCGCCACCCCGTCGGCCGCGGCTCCCGGGCGAGCGAGGGTGAGCCGAGCACGGCGGGCAGCTGCCACCCGGCGCCGCCGTACGGAGCGGAGTGGAGCGGCGGCCCCCACCCCCGGAGAACGCAAAGTTGCCCCGTCTAAAGCGCAGACATGCCGGGCAGCGACACGGCGCTCACCGTGGACCGGACCTACTCGGATCCCGGCCGGCACCACCGCTGCAAGAGCCGGGTGAGGGCGCGCACGGGGCGGGCGCGCGGGGGGGGGGGGGGGGTGCGAGCCGGTGGGGAGGGGGCGCGGGTCGAGCCGGAGACGCCGAGCCGTGGAGCCCCATCGCCGGGCTTCTCCCGGCCGGGAAGGTCGAAAGAAACCTGCGGCCCCGGGGACCTGGGGGGCCACCGCTGGAATGGGCGGTTAGCCAGCCTACACTGCCACCCCGGCTCCGCGACGGCGTCTCCCCGCCAGGGAGCGCACGCTGCCGGCACCCGGGACTCCCAGGGTCTGGCTTGGGGCACCGCCACCTGCGGGGCTCGGCGTGGCTGCTGCATCCCCAGCCTAGCAGCCGAGTCCCCTGCCCCGTGCGCCCCAGACGCGCTGCCAAAAAATCAAATCAAATCAAATCAAAAGTCCGTTTCGGCTGCGCGGACGCTCCGGAGTTGGGAGCCGTGCAGAGCGGGCGCCTTCGCCGCGGTTTGCAGCGTAATTTGCTGTTGCTGATTTTGGCTGTGAGCGAAAATAGCTCTTTTGAGCAAGCTGTGGAGACCGGCCCTGGAGGGCTTCAGTATCAAGACGGAGGCCGCAGCCCCAGCCCTGGGCCCTCCTGGGGAACACCTTCCCTCCTGGGCAGCTCAAGTGTCCAGGCGAGAGGGGGCTCCCAAATCCCTTCTCCAGAACCTTGGCTGATTCAAGTGCCATTTGAAACGGCATCTCCTCCACTCTGGCAGGGGATACCTGGAGTTGTTGTCTGAGCTTCCCAACTTCTGACTTGTCCAAGGAACTGGGCATTTCGGTGTCAGCTGCCCTGTATAAAGTGGGTCGAGGTAGAACAGGCGTAGTTTCTACCCCATCCCCTCCAAGTTCTATTGACCAGCCAGATCCATAAGTGACAGGCGTGTGCCAGGGTCCCTCATACGGAATGGGGGTGTGCAGTCATAATTTGAAAGCGTTATCGATTGCCCCAGAAGTGGCATGCTAGCCTTTCTCTCTTCACTTTAGCGCCTTTTAATCAATCTAAGAAAATGATTTTCTCTTTTTCCACAAATGTAATGTGTTTGGTGGAATCGCTCCTGCATCGACCGACTCTTGCCGAGTTTCTTTAAAAGTTTCATAACAAATGCACTAGGCAAGTATTCCAAAAACTCCATTTGGAGAGAAAAAAAAATAATTCGGGTTTTGGTGACCTGCAGCCAGAAGTGTGTTTGGGAGGGTGACGGCTCATGAACACAGCCCACTGAAGGGAACGGCCTTTTTCTAGAGCTTTTGTCATGGGGGTGGGGATGGGTAAAGTTAATATTGCGGTTGGCAGGAGAACTTGCAACCTTAAAATAATTTGAGAGCCTGGATCGTCACAACTCAGCGATCTCCATAAGCAGCAGAGTTAGCAATGTTTCAGGGAGGGTGGTGAGCTTCTTAACAAAACTCCTGGGGTGAGCTCTCCAAGATTCAAGCTTTGCTGCCAGTCGGATGGGAACACGGGTGCTCACATACTTGGGTGGGAAGTGGAAAGGAGCTGAACTGCAGACTGGAGTGTCTTTTCCTCACCACTCAATTCTCAGGAACTGTCTGAGAAACCTCTCGTGTGAAGGGGAATTGCTTATGTTCTTTTAAATGGTGCTTAGGATTGTACTTGTTACATTATCAGCGAGATGCCGGATTTGTGAAACTGAGTGCGATGCTGTGTGTGCTGATTGTTCTACAGTACTAGCCCATTGAGCAGATGAAATCTGGTGAGGGCTAGAAAATAATCAGAGGGAAGAGGGCCAGAGTTGAGCAGGCCCAGATCACACACAGTTCAACACCCGTCCTAGAGATCCCAGTTTAGCCTTCTAGACTGTTTGCTTTTGGGTTTTGTTTGTTGTTGTGGCTGTTGTTCAGGGGTTGTTTTCAAAACAAGGTCTCACTGTGTAGCCCAGGCTGGCCATGAATCCGTGATCCTCCGGTCTAGCTTCTGAGTGCTGGAATTACAGGCACGCACTGCCCGGCCTGGTGTTTTTGTTTTCCTGTAGTGATATCAAGGTATCCGGAGAACTAATATAAGAACTTTTCTCTAGAGGGGCTGGTGTAATTTTGCATCCCTCCTCAAGGCCGCACTAAGCCTGCTCTAATGAAGGCACAGCCAAAGCAATTTTGCTGTTGCAGAGAGTACCATCCCACCAGGTGATCTAGCTGCTCCTCTGCGGAACTCAGTTGGACGTAGCTATAAAAAAAAGCATCTTCCCCTTAACACCCAGAGAAGTATGCTGTGCAAAAAGACAACACCAAATGGCACCAGGGCTTAATTTCTCCATGTTCCTCTCTCTCTCTCCTTGGAAATAAACTAGGATTTAAAAAGAATCCCTGTAGCCCGTCTTCTCTGGCAAACTAGCTTTCTTTTAAAATGTGATAATTACTGGGGTGGATGTGTGGAGGTGACTAACCCTTCAGGAATCTGTAGTTTCCTCCCATGAACACCTTGTTGATTAACAAATGGGTCATTTAAAAGATTCAAAATCTTTTACCCATCGAGGGTAAAAGAACGTACACACACGGGTACTGGGCTTGCTTAAGCCTTTGAGACTAAACGGTTGTGAGACGGAGGACCACTCTAATGCTACAGAGGTCTGTTTTTACGGCCAGGTAGACTAAATCTACATAACCCTCCCCCTTCCAAATATGTGACGTCTCTGGTTGTCGCTAAGCTAAAACGTCAGAGTCATTCACATTTTTAAACTTCTTTTTTTGTAAAACTCAAAAACTGATGCTTATTAACTTGACAGACGTAACCAACACCTTTCCACTTTGAAAGAAAGAGCATGCGTAATTAGAGCCTGCATTTTTATTCCGTGTGTGTGTGTGTGTGTGTGTGTGTGTGTGTGTGTGTGTGTGTCCGTGTCCTAGATAGTCCAAGCCTATATTATTAACATTATAGGCTTTCTGCCTTCCGCACCTGAACTGGTTTTCGGCGATCCTGCGTGAGTCCAGGTTTTGTTTCGTTTCGTTAGTTGCTTCTCACTTTCAGTGTTCCCCAATGCCACCTCTTCAGCCACTTGGCTGCCGCGGTGAACTGCTGGGGCAGACATAGCTCCCACCTGGGTGATGACCAGGACAAGGCCCTAGACAGCTTTCAGAGGCTCCAGTCCCCACTGTATGCAACAGGTCAGTCAGTCCGTTCTTCACCCAGTGAATATGACTCTTAAATAAGAATTTCCTTGTGTGTTTGTGTTTGTGGTTCTTTTTGTTTGTTTTTGGCTTTTGGTTTTTTCGAGACAGGGTTTCTCTGTGTAGCTTTGCGCCTTTCCTGGAACTCACTCTGTAGCCCAGGCTGGCCTCGAACTCACAGAGATCCGCCTGGCTCTGCCTCCCGAGTGCTGGGATTAAAGGCGTGCGCCACCACCGCCCGGCCCATGTGTTTTTTGTTTTTTGTTTTTAAATGAAGAGTTATATGATCCAAATGTTACTGTTTTCCTCTATATGTAAAAGGAGTTTTTTGTTTTTTTTTTCCTTGCCATTGTAATGCCACTTGGCATTACTCCGTTACTGTCCCCTATGACACCGCCAGCCAGTGGGCTTTCTTTGTCTTCTCGGCCGTTGCCGGTTAGCCACTTAGGACCTCCAAGGAAGGGCCAGATTGTTTTTCCTACAGACTGACCTTCATTACGCTTACCCCCACTCTAGTGTGGACAGCTACTCTGGGACTTGGACCCTGTAATCATTCTGCGCCCTGTAGTTTCTTCTTCTGCCACAGTAGGGATCTTCTAAGGCATGGATGCAATCCTGCCTATAAAATGCGAGGCGCATAATAAGAACCCAGTAGGTGGTAAACTTACTTTGCTTATTTGTGTACTTATGCACTGTTAGCAGGAGGGTCCATAAGCTTGGAAATGGAAAGACTCCTAATTTTGTGACAAACCCCCACTGAGCATCTTTTGTGCCCACCAGCTGTGGTCCCGGGCATCAGGAAGAATGTGATATAAGTTCACAGTCTGGGCTCGCTGGTAGCTTGCTTGCTGCCCGGTGAGTGTATCTTCCTTATACCGTGGCCCGCAGCGGTATAGCCTTCTCTTTCACAGATGGAATTGGTCCTAATAAATACAAAGGTATCCGACATCTAAAGTAAAACCTGTGTGGGGCCTGAAGGCCACCTGTCATGCATTTTGAAGTGCTCTGCGATTGGAAACATTCCCAGTGGGTGATGAGTAATGGCCAGAGGCTGCCAGGGTGTCGTGGCCCTCCCACAGTGGAGCTGGCTGGCTGAGCGGTGAGTAGATTGCTTGCGCGTTCCTGGGCAGGAAGTAGGACAGATAGAAGCAGACTTTTGTAGGTGCGACTGACCTACGGAGGCGACAGACTGAGTAGTTTACGAGGACTGTTTTCATCAGTGAGTTCTTTCATTCTCCAGTTCAGCAAAGAGACTGAGGGATGGTGAGTGTCTCAAGTCAGGATGTGTTTACATTAGGAAGGGCAGGTTGATGGCACCTATGGTTTTTTTGTTTTTGTTTTTGTTTTTGTTTTTTTTGAGCTATGCTTTCCCGCAGGCTCACTGGCTCGCCCTTAGAGAAGAAAGACTTGCCAGCCTCCAGCAGCAGCTCACACATGCCTGTCACATCCGCCGCACAGCACCATGACAGCTGCTGCTACCAAGTTGGATCTCGGGAATATGTTTTCCTTTAGACACTTCCTGAATTCCCAGAGCCAAAACCCAGAGTCCCAGATGAAAATTACCCACATCTCCGGGAGAAGCTGCAGTGTTTTTAGCCTCGCTGTTTCTTAATTGTGTTTTTGTGTTTTCAGTGGAGGGGGTAGTGAGAGAGAAGGAAGAGAGAGGTATGAATCACTGTACCGTGCGTGAATCAGAATTAGGACTGTTCATTCCCTCTCCAAGGAACATCAGGATACATGCTGCGGGCATCATCCAGCCACTGCGTGGATGTGGAAGGGGTTCGAGGTGAAGGGAAACAGTGGACTTGTTGAGCGTTTTTCTTCAAGGAGGAAAAAACATGCGTGAAAAGAACGTAGTCACAACAATAGCTAGTGTCTGCCGATGGCTTCATAGGCACCAAAATTGGTCAGTGCTTCAGTTTCAAGCTCTCGCTAATCCTCTAACTGGAGGAGCTTGGTCTTAAGTACTTTCCTGGTGGCTCCTGGGGTGAGTGCAGGAGAGCAGCTTGGTAAACCCAATAAATGTGTTAAGCAGCTCAGTCTTGATGGACCGTTTGGCGGCTTTGGGACAGATGTGTATGGCACCTCCTCACTTGTGTGTTCCAGATTTTTATGACATGCTCCTTTCTAGTCTAGTCTTTTGTACCGAGTCCTATATTCCAAGTAAACTTTTTTGTTTTGTTTTGTTTTGGGCTGTCCTGGAACTCACTCTGTAGCCCAGGCTGGCCTCGGACTCACGGAGATCCGCCTGGCTCTGCCTCTTAAGTGCTGGGATTAAAGGTGTGCGCCACCACTGCCCAGCTCCAAGTAAACTTTTGAATGAATGATGTGGAATGAAAATTCGTGAACTTCTTATGATGCCGAGGCTAAGAATTTTGTTTAGGAGTTTGGAGACGTTTTAAAGGGCATTAAGTAAGATCATGGTTTAAGATCATGAGAGCGGGTCTGGAGAGATGGCTCAGAGGTTAAGAGCACTGGCTGCTCTTTCGGGGACTCTGGTCTGAGTCTCAGTACCCTCGTGGCAGCTCACAACCACCTGGAACTCTGGTTCCAGGGGACTTGACGCTCTCTTCTGGCTTCCAAGGACACTGCACACATGTGGTGGCACAAACATGCATGCAGGCAAAACACCCATACCGAATAAATAAATACACACACACACACACACACACACACACACACACACACACACACACACATTTTAATTAGGGAACTGCATTTTAGCCTGATACCTGGTCTTCAGAGGGTGGCCACTGATGTGCATGGTAAAAAGTGGTTGTTCCTGTGAGCATGGAGTTCAGAAGGTGCCTGCAAATCTGTGGTTCCTGACTGGGGTGTAGGGTCACCCCTGTATGGTCACCCCTGTTCTTCGTGCTGTACATGTGGTTGCCAGGCAATCTTCTGGGAAGTCCCTCGGAACGAGTCACCGCCTCTTGTGTTTCCCTCACCACACTTTGGAGAAGTATACCAGAGTGGTTCCCGCTGCTGGTTCTGGGGTCTCCACCTTGGTGGAACCTCCACAGTGTACCCGTGGGCGTGTTCTCCAAGTTACCGTTTTACGGAAGCCGCTGGGGTACTTCCCTCGGAGAAATGTTGCGTAAATGAGATGCTCCAGCAGGAACCAGTAGCATCCGGTCCAGTAACTGCTAGGTGATCAGTGCGTGCTAGGGTGGAGAGGGCTGGCCTCGAAACAGCCAGCAGCCGACCTCTGCTTTGGGAACTGCCTCTGTATACTTGTGGAGGCCGCAGGTGGGATTTCCAGCACTTTGCACACTCTGCAGAGGCCGGACCTCTGCTTTGGGAACCGCCTCTGTGTGGAGGCCGCAGGTGGGATTTCCAGCACTTTGCACACTCTGCAGAGGCCGGATCTTTTCCATGATGGCTTCTGGAAATGCATTGCATTTGGGGTTGGTCCTCTCATGCCTCAGCTCTAAGGGTGTGTGAGGAGCTTGATGAAGGGCAATTTAGATTAGCTGGGAAAACAGTGGCCCAGTGACCACACTGGGACCTTTATGGGGTCCTTTACTTTGCTGGACTGGTAGCCCGTACGTCATATATGGTGCAAGGTTGGGAGTTTAGATTCCAAGGTTCACCATGTTAGAGCTTGAAGAGAATCCATATAAATTATATATGTGTGTAATGTACGTATGTGTGTGTATGTGTGTGTGTGTGTGTGTGTGTGTGTGTGTGTGTGTGTGTGAGTGTATACACAATTTTGTGCTGGGGATTGAACTTAGGGCCTTGTGTATGCTAAACACCTGCTCTGCCATTGACCCACACAACCCAGGACCCTGGAAGGGAATTTAGACATTAACTCCAGACCATTCCATTCTCAGAAGTAGAAAAGTGTGTCGCTCAAACTATAACCAGTAAAATTATGTAACTAATACAGACTGGGACTCACCATTTCCCATCTGATTTCTTAATGGGGAATCCCTTAACAAATAATTGCTTTAAAATGTATATGTATATTTAAAACAAATATATTTCAAATAAATATTTTAAATCTATCTATCTATCTATCTATCTATCTATCTATATATATATATATATATATATATATATATAATATGTTTTTCGAGACAAGGTTTCTCTGTGTAGCTTTTGAGTCTGTCCTGGAACTCGCTCTCTAGACCAGGCTGGCCTCAAACTCATGGAGAGCTGATCCACTTGCCTCTGCCTCGCGAGTGCTGGGATTAAAGGCGTACACCACCACCGCCCAGCTCAAGTTATAGATTTTAAAATATACACTGTGTATACAGCTGGGGCTTGAACTCGGGCCCTACCAAGTTAATTGCTAAATTCTATAGGGAGATTATCTTAACTAAACCAGGGAGAATGCACATAAAATTATTTCCAGTGGAGGAACTTGGGAGGGGGCTCACTGGGTAAGAACAATTGCTGTGAAAATGAGAGGACTTGAGTTTAGTTCATGTTAATAACCTGTGTAGACTCCGCGTGGCCTAGAAGCCTATAGCTCTGGAGTTATGGGTCAGAGACAGGCAGATCCTGGGAGCACACTTGCCTGCCCGTCTAGCTGCGAGGAAACAGCAAGCTTCACATTCAGTGAGAGACCTTGTCTTAGAAAGATAAAAGTGGAGGGCTGGTGGCCTGGCTCAGTGGGCCACGGTGCTTGCTGCCAAGCCTGATGACCTGGGTTCGATCCCTGACACCCACATAAGTGAAAGGGGAGAACCAGTGCCCACAAGGTGCCTTTTGATCTTCATGTATTGCTGTGGCACACACGTGCCCTCCCCCAAATGAATATAAATAAATGTAATTCTAAAATCAAAGAAAAACCTAAGGCGGGGGACACCTGAGGTCTTTCTCTGTGTGTAAACGCACCCCCACACACCACACCCCACAACCCCACACTCCACAACCCATACCCACACCCCCACACCCCACAACCACACACCCACACCCCACATCCCCACACCCTACACCCCCACCCCCCACAACCCCCCCACTCCCACACCCCCACACCCCAGACCCCACATTCCACACCCCACAACCACATCCTCACACACCCACACCCCACACCCCCACACCCCCACAATCCCACACTCCACACCCCACACCCCACAACCACACACCCACACCCATACATGAGCATAGACCCCACCACAAACACAGTTCTCTTCAGTGAAGAATTAGTTGAATGGACTTAAAACCGCGGGACTCTTCTAGGTGATAATAAGTGTTGGAGTGAGTGAGTGTTAGTCAGTAACCTGCTGAGTTTGTTTGCAGTTTTGTGGGGGAGGCAGAAGCAACAGCTAATGCATAGAGAGCCACGTGGCTGCACTGGATTCTCGCCACTTAAAAACCCTCTTTCTTGAGGCCCCTTTCAAGGATCGTTGCGTTTTCAATATAAAGTTTTGTGAAATGAGCTCATCCTCATCGTGGCCTTCTGCCAGCTGGGACAGGAAGTGGGGAATGATGCACAGATGCATAAGCCAGCTGGGACAGGAAGTAGGGAACGATGCACAGATGCACAAGCCGTTTTAGTGCACCGTGCATTCTGCAGGCATGCCGCCGGAGATCCCTCCCGTCCGAGTACTGTCTCCTCGGAAGCATTTGGTTCTGTGAGCCTCCCGTCCAGAGAATCTTCTAGTGCCTCCTGTTTTCAGTTTACAGACTGGATGTCTGGTGCCTGGAATGCTCCAAAAGTGGTCCAGAGTTTGGGTTTTCTTGTGATTCTGGAATATTTGTGTATACATCATAAAACACCTTGGGTGTGGCACACAAGTCTAAACTTGAAATTCGTTTGGGTTTCACACACACCTGTATACATTTCGAAGATCATTTTATGTCGTGTTTGATGTACATGTGTTTTGATGGTGACCCATCACATAATGTTCAGGTATGACATTTTCTGCTTCTTGCATCATGTCAGTATTCAAAATTAAGATTTTAGAGTATTTTGAGTTTTTTATTAAGAACATTCAACCTGCATTTAACTGTTTTCGCTGCAAGCTCTAAACCCAAATCGAAACCTTCATCTGGTTCTTGGCTGGGGAATGCATCCCCTGCTCCATGGCAAGCGGTGGGGTGGGCAGAGCATCTGATGGCCTGTTGAGATTGGCACATGCAGTGTCAGCCCCCAGTGACCCTCTGAGGGAGAATCTGGGTGACTTCTGCCATGTACACTGACTGGGCCCCAACCTAGCCAGACATTTCTACCTAAGTGCCACACCTCCATGGACCTCAAAGTCTGTTTGTTGGATGCAATTCTCTCTCATTCCCAGTGAATATTTTCCGAGGCAGCCAGTCTCCAAGCCACGTTCCTGGCACACTTCCTCAGCCACTTACTTCCCCCACAGCATCAGAGGGACACTTCTTAAATGCCCACCTACTTCTTCTTTGGCTAGGACACCACTCTCCCAGCAGGTCTCAAAGGGGTGGTTGAGAGTGTGGACTTGAGTTAAACTGGAATTGTCACCTCTACCTACCAGCTGTGAGAGCAGCCCCCGGAAGTGGCGTTAGACAGGTACCGTTGAGTCATTCATGGTCTACCACCGAGTTTCCCAGACTTCAATCCTCCCCACACCACCCCCACACAGCTTGATTATTAATAAGCACTATTATTGACTTAATATTTCCCAGTTGGCTCACTCTTTAAAACTTACATTTATTTTAAAAAAAAACATCAATGTGACTCTGCTAGCTAAATGCTGTCTGAATTCGAGGCCCTCGGTCCCAAGAGTGAGTGATGAGCAAGTGTTGGGGCTTTTCTGGGGAGACTCCACCTGCCTTTATCCTGGACTGGATCAGCTGGATTGGGATGAGGCTTGAAAAAAGAAACCTCCTCACTCCTACCCTGTCATTTAAGGCTTTAGTCGTACGTAGGCCATCTGAGGGAATTCAGAATCATTAAGGAAAGCGCTAGACTCTGTGCAGCTGGCCCCCCATCCCTGCCTGAAACATCTAGGGGACATATGACCTAGTAGATACTTAGAGCGCATTTTCCCAACTGCCCAATAGGAAACTCAAATCCAGATTTCAGTGGAACTAAGATGTTGGATTGTTCTCGTTCTCTCTCTCTCTCTCTCTCTCTCTCTCTCTCTCTCTCTCTCTCTCTCTCTATTTCTCTCTCTGTTTTCTTTTTTCCTGTGGCCTTGGTTTGATTGTGTGTTTGTGTTTGAATTACATACACTGACTATCGGTAATTCAACAAGGTTTCTCAACTTCACAGTGGAATGAAAGCATACCCAAATAACCCGTCCGGGTCTCCCTTTTAGTACAGTATCCAGTCGATTACACGGGCTATTTGGCAGTCTCTTTCAGCATAGGCTTCATAAAATGAGTTTCTCTCCCCGTAGGTATCTGTGAGGGTCATGAGCATGTTCACGTCCCGAGGCTAAGCTGTTTGGAAGGTTCCGTGCATGTTTCTTCTTCCATTTTCAGCTTGCACTGGGATTATCTGGAGGGAACCTGATGTGGTGTAGTTGGTGAATTACCTCTGTGGATGTGGAGGAAAAATGTCAGCATCCTAAGGTTGGTTTCTAGGGCATGCAAATCGCTTTCGAAGTTGGGAAATAGTACATCAAACCATCATAATTGAGAAGCTTCTACATGTATGTTTTCTGTAGTTTTCAGATCCTTTGTGTATCAAGCAAGGTATAGACCAGTTGCTCTAGCTTAGCATAAATGTTACTTGGAAGGAACCAATTCCACCGTGGTCGGTGGATGGTAGCCTGCCTGGGTGGGAATCCTTGAAGGAGACTGGGAATGAGTTGTGCCCACTCCTGGCTATGTGCATCTTCATTATGTTCTCGTTAGTCTTCTAGTGGTCTGAGAGATGGAGGCAGCCAGTGGAAGACCTTCTGCTAAGGAGCAGAACTCCCAGGAGATACCTATCTTTAGGATGTTCAGAGAACACACTCAGATTGTGGGGCATGGGGAAATTCTAAGTTGTGTGGGTTTTTATTTTTTCTTTGAAGTAAGATGGAAATAATTATGCTGTGTGTGTTGACTTGGAATGTAAGGCAATTAAGTGATGCCTAGAGCTGCAGCCTGTAGCTAGTTTTCCTGCCTGGCCCACAGTCAGGACAAATCTCTATCACTGCCAGTCCCACAGCCACTCAGACCCAACCAAGTAAACACAGAGACTTATATTGCTTATAAACTGTATGACCGTGGCAGGCTTCTTGCTAACTGTTCTTATATCTTAAATTAATCCATTTCTATAAATCTATACCTTGCCATGTGGCTTGTGGCTTACCAGCGTCTTCACATTCTGCTTGTCATCGTGGCGGCTGGCAGTATCTCTCTCCACCTTCCTGTTCTCTCAATTCTCTTCTGTTAGTCCCGCCTATACTTTCTGCCTGGCCACTGGCCAATCAGTGTTTTATTTATTGACCAATCAGAGCAACAGATTTGACATACAGACCATCCCACAGCAGCAGCCCCTGACAAACCTGTGGTTCAGAAATCATGCTCTAACTGGAAGCCATGCTGTAGCACCTAAAATGTTTAACTTCAGTGTTTCCAACTGAGTTTGAGGTCAAAAGTCTCTGTCTGCCTTATAAGACTATTATGATCGTCATGAAGGCCCCAACTTGACTTCAGAGAGGCAGCAATGTACTATTTTAATCTCACTAATTGGAACAGGTGGCCTCTGTTTGCGACTGAATCACTGGTTGGCACGGGTTTTCATTTATCTGACAATATGAGGCCCATTCAGTAAGAGCTGATGATTGTTTTGGCATCAGGCACGGTGCTGGCGAGGCCCCGTGAAAAAGCACCAAGGACTCGGAGGAGACGGAAGGCGATGGCCGCATGCAGCTACTGCGTGTACTCCAGGGTCTCCATGTGAAGCGCAGCGCTCGTGGAGGGCCGTGGCTCTGCGTAGCATGGCCAGGTGCTGGCAGGAGGTGCTCACACGTCTTCCTCGAGATGAGGAGAAGTGCTCCTGTGCAGCCTTGAACTCTCCCTGATGAGTTGGCTCGCTTCGGGAGGACCTTGTGTTTTCATGCGTGCCCACTCGTCTTCAGGCACAGGGAAGGGGCAGGCCCTGGGTGACTCTCCTTACTACAGGAGCTCGAGCAGAAACATCTTAAGGCACTTCTAATGAAAGCAGAGATGCCCGGGTGGTGGTGGCGGCAGCTGCGCACGCCTTTAATCCCAGCACTCGGGAGGCAGAGCCAGGCGGATCTCTGTGAGTTCGAGGCCAGCCTGGGCTACAGAACGAGATCCAGGACAGGCACCAAAACTACATGGAAAAACCCTGTCTCAAAAAACAAAACAAAACAAAAAAACAAAAACAAAAAAAAAAAAGAAAGAAAGTAGAGATGGCCTAGGATTACGGCGTTCTCCAACTTTATCCTTACAGTAAGGATGTGTGGTAGGCGTTGCATCACCGTGATAAAACACCAGGCATTAACAACTTAAAAGAAGGGAAGGTTGATTTTGCTCAGTTTGAGACGTTTCAGTCTGATGCCATTGGTTCTGGGCTTATGGTGAAGCAGAACATTGTATCGGTGGGAATATGTGGCAGAGTACTCACTTCGTGGTGGCTATTAAGTGAAACAGAAGGGACTAGGGACCAGGGACAGTCTCCCAGAACATGTTCTCAGTAACTTCTGCCAGCCAGACTGGGCCTCCTGAAGCAGCCATTCTTAACCTGTGGGTCGTGACCCCTCGGGGTCGAAGGACCCTTTCACAGGTCACCTAAGACCTTTGGAAAACACAGATATCTACATTACGACTCATAAGAGTAGCAAAGTTTTCAGTTGTGAAGTAGCAACGAAAATAATTTTATGGTTGAAGTTAGCACAACATGAGGAACTGTATTGAAGTGTCACAACATTAGGAAGGTTGAGAACCACTGTCCTAAAGGTTCCAGACTCTCCAAATAGCCCCACCAGCTAGGGTGCCAAGCATTTATTTAACAGTGAGGGAACATTGGATATTCAAACTGCAGTCATATGTGTTCATAGTGTCTTGTCAGTGTACGAGCACATAATCCCAGCTTCTTAACCCGATACCCAGATTCTCTCAAATAACTGCAGTCCTTCACCAGCTCCTGCACTTGCTCTGATTGCTTTCAGAGTGGGCTGCCAGCTCCCCTGCCATGCTTGTGGACACCCATCCCGTACTATCTAGGGATGTGGCTGTGTCCTCTTCACCTGGGCGTGGAGGCTGGCACACGGATGAGACTGTAAATGTTGAATGAGGGAGTACAGATGGTGTGTTGGGGGCTGGGAAGGTGGAGAAGCATGTGCTGCTCTCAGTCCATCTCCGTGTAGACGAACTGGCCTTGATTTAATTACTGCATGGGATACCGGTGTGTGCGTATCCCAAGATGCGCTTAACCTTCGCTGTATCGAAGGCCTATACTGCTTCCAGCCCTTGGTAATTAAATACGTCAACAACTTGCACATGTTTCTTTTGGCACGTGTAAAGCATAGGCTAGGAGCGGAAGTGGTTTGAGCCAAAGAACACCTGCACTGTAGCTTATGATGTTACCACACTGACCGTGCCGCTTGGCTGTGTAGAACACTAGGTACTAGATGTGCACAGAGAACAAACCAGCCACAGTTTATAGACCCACCAGGGAATGCATTAGTGACCCTCAGCTCACATACCTCGAGGCCACTAGGTCTTCTTGGGGTTTTGGTCCCTGCTGATACACCAGGTAAAAACTGGTAGCTCATTTTAAGTTTTCCTGTTTCAAATGAGGTGGATCAGGGTGGAGGTTTGAAAGAAAATGGCCCCCAAAGGGAGTGGCACTGTTAGGAGTTGTGACTTTGATAGAGTAGGTGTGGCCTTGTTGGAGGAAGTGTGTCACTGTGGAAGCGGGCTTTGAGGTCTCATATATGCTCAAGCCATGCCCAGTGGTTCAGACCACTTCCTGTTGCCTGCAGGCCCAGGTATAGGACTCTCAGCCCCTTCTCCAGCACCATGTCTGCCTGCATGCCACCATGTCGCACCATGATGATAATGGACTGAACCTCTGAAACTCTAAGCCACCCAATTAAATGTTTTTCCTTTATAAGAGTTGCCATGGTCATGGTGTCTCTTCACAGCCACAGAAACCCTAACTAAGACAATCGTATTGGAAAGGTTTGAACTTTGCAGATGTTTGGTTTTCCAAGAAGTTTCTGGGAACAGTAGTGATGTCTCCCTGTACCCCTCAGCCAGTTTCTCCCGATGGTTAAGTCTTACAGAAAACGAGGTACTGCAACAGGTTGTGTTTTCATAGACTCAGAGCAAGTGTTTGTCTGTCTACGAGCCCTCTGTCTGTCTATTCTGGTCATGTACACACTCATTTTCTGAATAGATTGGCAGGAGTCTTTTTTCTAGTAAAGAAGTTACTGTGTACTCGCAGATCTCCAGTCTTCTTGTTCCTGACCATATTAATTTCTCTTACTATATCACAGTTGAAAAGGAGCATCTTCGAAACAAAGCCTGCTTAGTGTTGCATGGTTTCCCTGACTCGAAGGCCAGGTGCGCCACACCCACACCCTCCACTCCCAGAGTTTCATCAGTCTGAAAGCCAAGCGGCAGCCAGAACCGAAGTCTCCAGGGAGACTGCTCTGATCCTTTCGCGAGCTCTCTGGTTGCTTACCAAATGATGTCTCTTGCAACTGTAGGACAGAGGCCCTCCGAGGCTGCCCGCCATTCCCTGCCACATGACCCCCCCTCACAGCCTGGCAGCTTGCTTCTTTTAAGACCTCCACAGTCTCCCTTCCGTGGTGTCTCCTACCTCTGGACCCTCGTTTAGAGAGCTCGCCTGATTAAGCCAGGCCCAACGTGTGCTACACCTTTATTAAAGTCAACTGATTAGGAGTCTTAATTATGTGTGGACGATTCCTTCGCCTTTGCCGTAGACGATGACCTAGTCATGGGAGTGGAATCCCATCCTGCTCTCGTCTTGCTGGTGTCCAGGATGGCCAGGATCATATCTCAGAGACTGTCTTAGAATTCTGCCAGTCATGCTAATTTATGTTCTGTGGTGTGTGTGTGTGTGGGGGGGGAGCATTGAGAGAGCTTCTAGAAAACACTGGGTAATAGTACCAGGCTTTGCCATGCAGACGTTTGGAGGTCCTTAGCCTTGGAGACTTGAGACAGTCTTTGTCCTTTATGAGATGGGGTTGCCGATGTTCTGGTGCTTCTTAGGATTTTCGTTTTCCTGCATTTGGATTTTGGCTGCTTTTCAGACGTTCAAGCATTTTTTTTTTTTTTTTGCATAGTTACCTGTTTTTAAAAATATACTGCTTCCCATATGGACTGAGCTTTATTATTTTATCTTTTTTTTTTTAACCTTTTCTGTGAGCTTTAAAACTAATAAACTCAGCTGGCTGTAATTCTGGTGCATTTCTTCTGGACCTTCATCCTCCCACCTCCTTCCCCAAGGAGTTGAAGTGAGCATTTTTGAGAACTCTAGCTCACCCATTTAGAAGTTTTTAGGCAGGCACAGTTCCAGTATCACAGTGAGAGGCCAAAAATGGGGGCGGGGATAGTCAAGGGGTGTGTGTGTGTGTGTGTGTGTGTGTGTGTGTGCGCGCGCGCGCGCACATGTGCACGTGCGTGCATGCACACAAAACTGCCCCTCGGGCCAGTCAGATGGCTCAGTGGGTCAAAGTTCTTTCAAGCCTGACCACCTGAATTCAGCTCCTGGAACCCACAGGGGGAAGAAGCAACAACCTCTGACCTACACAAAATAAAATAAAATAAATTCTCAAGTGTAATACTTTTCTGGTTGCTTTGATAAAATACTTGATGGGGCCAGGTCTAGTAGCACATTCCTGTAACCCCAGCATTGGAGATGCAGAGGCCGGGGGATTCCTGCCAGTTTGAAGCCATTCTGGTCCATACAGCAAGTTTCAGTCCACCCAGGGCTATAAAGGAGAGCACACCTGATAGAAGCCATTTCAAGGTGTGAGAGTTTACTGTGGCTCCTAGTTTGACAGGGTCCACAGTCTGTCATGGAGGGGAAGTCGTGGCATCGGGAGCAGCTTGGTCTGTGGCAGGAGCGTGAGGCAGCAGCTTGTTACGGTCACAACCCAGGAAGCAGAGAGCTTAGGCTGGAAGTGGAGGTAGCCCGTGTCTCAGGCCTGCCTCCCAGCCAGCCATCCACTTCCCAAACTGGGTCCCCTCACCCCTTAAATGGTCCCCGTCCTCCCCCAAACAGTGCCACCAGCTGGTGACCCTGTGTTCAAACGTGAGCCTGTGAGGTTGTCTCACGCTCAAACAATAAGAACGGGTTTGTTCAGCATTCGAAGACACTCCGAGGTTTCAGATCTGGAGAGAGTATGCTATTTTCTTACTTATTCTTTTCTCCTACACCTGGCTCAGTATAACTAAACATTGAGGGGTTGGTTGGTGTGCCTGTGATCATCTCTGAACTGTCTCCCTGCCTTTACCACTGTGTCCGACACACAGGTTAAAACTATTGTCTGTGCCCAGAAACTAACATTTACATCTCATAACTTGATAATATGACCAGGAGCATATTCAGGATTGGACGAAGTGTTTTTTTTTTAAAGATTTATTTATTTATTATGTATACAGCATATATGACTACAGGCCAGAAGAGGGCACCAGATCTCATTACAGGTGATTGTGAGCCACCATGTGGTTGCTGGGAATTGAACTCAGGACCTCTGGAAGAGCAGTCGGTGCTCTTAACCTCTGAGCCATCTCTCCAGCCCTGGACGGAGTGTTTTTAGTGTGCATGCTTTCGTGTAGGAAAGGTGCTGGCCTTGCAAAAGCCCCTTACAAGCAAATAAATCATTGTCATATAGTATTTGTTGCATAAAGCCAACCAAAGCCTTCCTCCTGTGCTGGGCAGGTGAGGGACACTCACTGAATTGATACTTGTTAGGCTCCTGGACCCCAAATTTATAGCAAGAACCTGCCTTCCCTGAGGAGCCCCCAGGAACAGTTGGGGATGCTTTCTCACACTCCGTCAGTTTCTAGCACCTGCAAATGCCCTGCTGGGCGGGTAGGAACACCTTCTCCTACTGGGGAGAAATTGGACCAACTCTGTGAGACAGATGAAAACAGATGTGTAGCCTTATGGCTTCCTTCAAGTTGCTTATTTTAAAATAATTTATGTATTTGGAATGATTTTGATCATAATGGGTTGATAAATAACAATTGAAAGATGAAGCAGCTACTTCTAAATTCAAAAACTATTTTGTTTTCTCATACTTGGGGCAGTTCAGAAATCTCAGACATTTTATCTGTAGACGATACTCTGAAGTAATTGCTTCTTAGTTTGTTTACACAACAGTCTAAGATAAGCCTGACTTCTTCTTCTTCTTTTTTTTGGGCAGCTAACTTATTAAACTCTCAGCGGATTTTAATTTTCTGGTGTTTATGATTGCTTTGCTTGTTGAATTTAATTTAAGGTTGAAGTTACTGCCCTGTGGATGTAAATGCCGTGGTATCAGAGTCTGGAATTCTAAGGTAATGAAGTGGCCCATCAGAAACAGCAGCTATTATAAAAGAAAAAAGGGCTGGGGGTGGGGGACCATCTAATTCTGATGAGGAGCATATCAAATTGTTAACCCAATGCTGTTGGTTAAATAGGAAGTTGGCAGAATTATTCATGGTAACTAAACCTTCCAGATGTGGGAAAAAAATTTTGGAAAAGAAAATACAATCCCTATGCCCTACCTCCTGGTTGAACCTCCGCCAAACTCTTCCCCTGTTTGCCTCAGAGTCTAGCTACCTGTGGCCCCAGGTGCAGCTGTGTGGGCATGGTCTCCTTCTCCACTTCCTCCCAGGTCTCCATCCCGCAAGTTCTTCTGTATTGCCCTCATGCACGTCTTTACGCATTGAATGGATTAATAAACAGTGTACTGTTGCTTGTATGGTGCTGTTTTTCACACAAATAGTGTCTCCTGAAACTTGCTCTTCCTCAGCAGTGTGGTTTTTTGTGTGATTTCTCCCACTTTGATCCCCTCCCTACTTATAAGCCACCGTGCATTACTGCAGTATGCAAAGGAAAAGGGACCAGAGTGTGTGCACAGCCGTTCTAGTGGTGAGCAGGTAAGGTTGTGCTGAGGTGCTTATCCCTAGGGAAGAGTGTCTGTGGAGAGATGCCTCAGAGAGGCAGAGCTAGGGCAAAAGAAAAAGGGTGTCTTCAGCCTACTGTCCATTCTTGTGGGGCTTTTTATAATGACATTTATTTATGGGGGGCATCGTGTGAGGGTCAAAGGACAACTCTTCCTGTATCGTGTGAGTCCCGGGATTTGAACTCAGATCATCAGGCTTGGCAGCAAGCCTCTTTATTCACTAAGCTGTCCCACCATTCTGCCCTCTGTTCTTCAATAGCTTTCCCAACTGCTGGTACTTAGGCAGCGATTATTAAACTGTTTTTAAATATCTTTAGCAGGAAGTTTTTGTATTTGTAGATTGTGTGCCTGGGTATTGGAAAGTACTTATTCCAAATCTATGTATATTTCAGTTTTGCCTAAAAGCAAATATAGATGTTCTGAGTGTACTGACCGGCAGTTTTCAGATCTGGACAAGACTTCAGCTTCTCTACCCCCCTTAAAAATCTATAAAAATTGATGTCAGTATTTTATTTATTGAGACATAGTTCACATAAGTAAAATGTTCAAGTGTTTGGGAATTCTAATAAATGCAGAGTCGGATATGGCTTACTTCCAACACCTCCAAAAGCACCTAGTGAACAGTGGGTGTTCTTTCTGCTGCCCCAGCCCCGGCAGCCATTGATCTGACCTTTGACCTTACTGGTCAGCTTTTCCAGAATTCATGATACCCTCCATGTTGCTTTTTTTTTTAATTTAAATTTAAAAATTTTAAATTTAACATAATGCTTTTGAAATTCCTCCTCGTCATACTACTCCCCACCACACACCTTTTTTTTCTTTTTGAGGAAGATCTCAGTATGGAGCCCAGGAAGGCCTGTAAGCTTACCGCCCTGCCTCAGCCTCCGCCTCCTGAGTGCTGTCTTCCTCCACACGATGCCCAATCCTCTTTTTTTTCATTTTCTTTAAAAAGATTTATTTATTACATATACAGTGCTCTGTCTGCATGTATCCCTGCAGACCAGAAGAGGACGCAAGATCTCGTTCCAGATGGTTGTGAGCCACCATGTGGTTGCTGGGATTTGAACTCAGGACCTCTTGAAGAACAGCCAGTGCTTCTAACCTCTGAGCCATATCTCCAGCCCGCCCATTCCTCTTTATTGATGAGTAGTGGCAGTGTATTTTCCAGAGTACTGCGGTAAGCATGATTGGACAGCAATGAAGAATGGTGAACTATCATGTCTCTGGTACTTAGTGAATACCTTAACACTCTGAAAAGATATGTGTGTGTGTGTGTGGACGAGGGATCAGCTCATCATCCTGTTATTTTTTTAGACATTCTGTTACTTGGGAATATAGAAAGCATACATTAAGTATTATTATGTATACTATGTGAGAGGAGAGCCATGTTCTGTCTTAATCTAGTCTACTAATTTGCTAGATACGTTCTAGCAGATCAGTACAATATTTCAGCTGGAAGTCAGAGGCCATGGTATCAACAGGACTCTGTGAGGAGGCCTCCCTCATGAAGTGCTACCTCTCCCCTCCCTGTGTCTTTACATCATCTTCCTTCTTGTGGTAGTTTGAATGTAATTGGCCCCCATAATCTCATAGGGAGTGGCACTATTTATTAGGAGGTGTGGCTTTGCTGGAGTAGGTGTGGCCTTGTTGGAGGAAGTGTGTCACTGTGGGGGCGGGCTTTGAAGTTTCCTGTGCTCAGGATACCACCCAGTGTCTCAGTCAACTTCCTGTTGCCTGCAAGATGTAGCACTCTCAGCTCCAGCACATCTGCCTGCGCACTGCCATGCTCCCCTTCATGGCGATAATGGACTGACCCTCTCTCTGAACTGTAAGCCAGCCCCATTAAATGTTTTCCTTTATAAGAGTTGCTGTGGTCATGGTGTCTCTTCACAGCAATAGAAACCCTGACTAAGACACTTCTATATGTCTGAGTCTAAATTTTCCCCTCTTGTAAGGGCACCTTCATATTGGATGAGCAGTACCCATCCTGTTTTATTCCTTCAATAGGCCTTATCTTGAAATAGTGAAATTCTGAGGTACTGGGGATTAAGACTTCAAGCGATTGTTTGTTTGTTGAGATAAGGTCTCACCATGTAGCCCTGATTGGCCTAGAACTTGCTCTGTGGACCAGATTGGCCTTGAATTTACAGAGTTCATGTGCCTCTGCCTCATGAGTGCTTTCAGCAAAGGTTCAGGAAGAAAACAAAACACCCAGATTTCCACTACCCAGCAGTCACCCGGGTGCTTACAACTAGGTTTCTGGGTCAGTGCTCTTGAGATATGTGGGAAGTTCTGCCTATTGGTGGGAAGCAAAGACTTAGAATGATCAAATTAGGCTCCATTTACAGCCTTTCCACTTAGTAGTGTGATCTTGGCCATGACATTTAACCCCTGTGTGAGCCTCAGATCTTCATCTACTGCCTGAGTATCGCTGTGTCTGTCTGGTATTGCTCTCAGAATTGCCTTACCTCATAGGAAGCTTTTATGCCATTGATGTAAAATAATTATTTAATGATATGTCAAAAGATCATGCTTACAGATTGACAAAGTTGACAAAATGGTTTACACAGTATCACTTTTGTCTTTAAAGCGACATCCCCAAATAGAATGTTCTCCGTGAAGCCAGCACAGATAAGTAGGTGCTCTGCTTCAGCACTGCAGGAAAGCATTTGTACTTGAATGGAATTTGGAGCAAAGCCGAGTCAGGGATGTCTCCCCTGACCTTCGTGTACATTTGGAGGGGCAGCCTGTGTCCTGAGGAGCAGCCACATCTGTAATGCTGCAGCTGCCTGACTGATCTGGCCCTGCCTTGACTCCAGGTGTGGGTCAGTGCTCGTGATGGGCAGTCACAGGTGGAAGCTCTCAGCTGTGGGCAACCCTGGCCCATCCCCCCCCAACCCCGACCCCAAGTGGAACTCTAGAATTCTCTGCTGGCTCTCTTCTCAGACAGGGCACCACCACCACCACCACCACCACCACCACCATCATCATCATCATCATCATCATCATCATCTTGTGTTTATATTTCTGCTAATGGGTGTTTTGCCTGCGTGTATGTCTGTCTGTTCACCACACTGTGTGCCTAATGCCTGCAGAGGCCAGAAGAGGGCATCAGATCCCATGGAACTGGAGTTACAGGTGGTTGTGAGCCACCATGTGAGTGCTGAGAATCAAACCCAGGTCCTCTGGAAGAGCAGCCAGGAGCCATCTCTCCATCCCAGACATGGCTTTGTTTGTTTGTTTGTTTTTTGAGACGGTTTCTCCATGTAGTTTTGGCGCCTGTCCTGGAGCTCACTCTGTAGACCAGGCTGGCCTCGAACTCACAGAGATCTGCCTGCCTCTGCCTCCCGAGTGCTGGGATTAAAGGCATGCGGCCCTGCCGCCCAGCCACCCAGCCAACAGGATGCTTTTAAAGCAGTGTCCAGTCCAATCCTAGTAAAAACATCAGGAGGGCCTCCATTGTCCCTGAACTCCATGCATGCATTGTCTTTGATACTTCACTCTGTACCTAGCTCTGTCTGAGACCTGAGGTTATCCTTCCTGGAGCCGGGACAGCAGGTCTGTGGATGAATATGGATGCTGTAGGTGGTGGCTCAGACTGTTCTCCAGGGAGCCCTGGCTTCACGTGATCCCCTCTGGGAAGAAATGACCCTGGTCCACCGTGAGAGACTGTGGGTCAGAGAAGCGGCATCACCTTCCCTTCATACTACCTCACCCCTCTTTGCAGGGTGTCGCATGGTTTGTAGGACATTGGTGGGGGTGGAGGACAGATGGTACCAATTTTCCAGAGATCCGGTTACCTCTGATTGGCCGTTCAGTGTGTGTTCTGTATATGCGTACATACGGATTTTTTGTATCCTGGTGCAAAGGGAATGCTAAATCATGGGTGTACAGGTACGTTCTTTGACTCAGATGGGAGAAGGATGCTGCGGGAAGGGAGGAGTGCGGATGCTAATTGTCATGGCAACCGCAGGTTTTTATAGTGGAACACTGCCTTTGTAACCCAAATCCGTCACCTTTTTTTTTTTTGCTAACTACTGAAAACAGACTGACGCAAACTCAAGAAATCATAGTAACCATCCCTCAGCGGGATTTGATTTGCTCTTTGGAACAGTCCTACAGTGATGTCGGCCCCTTCCTAGAATTTCAGAATCGGAAGGCGCCGTTTATTGACACGCCTAGAATTTTTGTAACGTTAGGTACTTTGTGGTTGTTATGATGTCGCCCCCCTGAACCCCCAGTCTGATCCACAGGGGACTCAGAATGGGGATCAGAGTCAGGCGACATTGTGTGTTCTGTGACACAGGCTCCTCCCTGGAAAAGTGTTCCATTTCCCGCTTTGTAGCTTTTTGTTTGGCTTTGTTGGTTTGTTCTTGCTGTCTGAACTTACAGAGTCTTGCATCTTCACCATCCATGAAGCTGGGATGCCTGGAACACCTCATGCCTGTCAGGCATTGCGTAGGCAAGTTCGTAACCACTGTTAGCTGCCTGAGACCAGCTAAAGAATTAACTCTGTGAGTTCCTTTGGAGGCTCTGGTGAGGTTTTTCTCAGGTCATGCGTAATGCAAGAAAACTCCGTGTAAACAGGCAGAGCTTAACCAGGGGAACTAGAGACTGTTTTTTAGTACCCAAGGAGAGTGCTTTTGTTGACTGACACTTGGAACAGAGAAGTTGATGCTTCTGAGGTTGAGAAAGGGCTTCTGAGGTTGAGAAAGGCGGGTTGAGTGAGGATGACGGGGAGGGGTAAATCTTCGCAGTGAACACTTGCAAGTAAAGATACATGGACAAAGGGGTCTACTGCGTGACTCACTGTGTCACACTGCAGCTTCCATGATGAGACCCCTCCCCTTTTCTCTCTTAAATTTTGTTTTATTTGGGAGGGGGATTGCAGGGGCAGAGGGCGGATACAAAGGGATGGAAAAATGAATGGGATCGAGATGCATGATGTAAAAGACACAGAATAAATAAAAAGAAAGCAAAAAAGTTATATATATATGGATGGATATGACATGGTGAAATACAGTAATCTGTACAATTATTATACAGTGTGGTAGCTTTAATGAGAATGGCCCCCATAGGCTCATATATTTGCATACCTGGTCCCCAGTTGGTGGAACTGTTTGGGAAGGATTGGTGGGTGTGGCCTTGATGGAGGATGTGTGTCACTGGGGGACGGGCTTTGAGGTTTCAGAAACCCACACCATTCCCAGTTCTGTCTCTGCCTAGTGCCTGCGGATTAAGATGTAAGCTCTCAGCTGCTGCTCCAGTGCCATGCCTACCTGCCTGCCATGGTCTCTACTATGACGGTCATAGATTCTAACCTTCTGGAACTATAAGCCCCCAGTAAACTCTTCTACAAGTTCCCTCAGTCATGGTGCCTCTTCACAGCAGCAGAAAAGTAATGAAGACATACAGTAATGTTCTACAATCCACAAGGAAAGAAGGAGAGAGCTGGAAGGCACTACCAGGCTCTTTGTTTCCTCCCCCAGGGTCTTGGCCTGTGGAATTCCCTCCCCAAAGCCATGCCTGGAGCTTTCTTGTTCTGGGACTCTTGACTCCAATAGAAGAGAAGATGGAGAGTGTGTCCTTGGCAGTGACGTTGAGATTAGTGGCAGCCATGTGTCCCCAACATGTAGCGTGGAAAGGTGTCTCTTACGGCGCTGAGTGGAAGGATGAACTCCTTTGAGCCCCTTAAGCCGGCTTCTTCCTGCCCTGCTCCCCACTACCTGCTTGTCGCCTGGTCACCCCCTGTCCCCGAATCAGGAGCATAGTATATGGAGGTGATAGGCTCAAGATCTTTCACCTAGTACATGAATGGATTGTCAGCTTCAGAGCCTCGTTCAGCACAGTCAGTGTCCCAATATGTATTGGTCCCCTGCGATGTGCTAGGCATCCATGAGTGACAGAGACTCCGCTCTCCTCTGCTGTTTGTTCCCGTAGGCCGAGGCAAACAAGTGAGACCCACAGGAAAAAATCCATGTATGCTCAATGGTAGTGATCTATTAAAGAATAAGCCAGGCAGGGGTGGCACACATCTTTTAATCCCAGCACTCAGGAGGCAGAGGCAGGTGGATCTCTGTGAGTTCGAGGTCAGCCTGGTCTACAGAGCGAAACCCCGGACAGCCAGGGTGGTGACACAGAGAAACCTTGTCTTGAAAAACCAATTAATTAATTAATTTTGTTTTGTTTTGTTTTGTTTTTCGAGACAGGGTTTCTCTGTGTACCTTTGCACCTTTTCCTGGAACTCACTTGGTAGCCCAGGTTGGCCTCGAACTCACAGAGATCCGCCTGGCTCTGCCTCCCGAGTGCTGGGATTAAAGGCGTGCGCCACCACCGCCTGGCTTTTTTTTTTTTTAATTTTTTTTTTTAATTTTTTTTTAATTAATTAATTTTTAAAAAATAAAGCAGAAGTTGGGGAGGCCCAGGTGGGGAGAGCTAGAGAGGAGCCGTTTAAAAAAGAGACTCGGGAAAGCTTTTCTTAGACAAGACCTGTGGACGTGCTGTGCAGGAACAGCCTTCCCGGCTAGGGAGCAGCAAGCGTGGATGCTCCGAGACAGGGGTCTGCTGTGTCCAGGCACACCAGGAGACGCCGTGGCTGGAGCCAGGTGGGTAGTGAGTGGAGCAGAGAGCCTCGGGACCTGACAAGTTACGGGGAAGCCAGTTCGTGACTCAGGGTTTTGCAAGCACAGCCTTGGCTGCTGGGTGACAGAGAGGTGGACCCGGGGAGACCCGTGGGGAGTGGTCACGGTGGCTTAGGCTAGAACGACAGCTGTGGAGGTACTGAGCGGTCAGCTCTAAATCCAGCCTAGGTCAGAGCCCTTTGTCAGCCTGCAGTGAGCTCTGTGTGGTGCAGTGAGGGGACAGTGCAGGGCCGGGATTTAGAGACACTGAGGGCTGGGGCCTCTTACAACTGTGTCAAGTCAGCCCATTTTGAGCATCAGGTTCCTCCTGTAAGAGATAACTGTTTCCTTATAAGGGTGTTGGAAGCTTGTGTAAGCTCATGTACACCAAGGGCCTTCCCTGACTCCCTCTCTCAACTCACAACTGGCTTGAGTGCCCCTCCATCCAACCTGGGCCAACCTACCCTTTCACCCTGTGGTTTCTTTCCCAACCCCCAGGCAGGAGGGATTGCTGCCTCCAGTGCAGAATGGATGTGTGCTGCATGGAAAATGGGGGGGAGCGAGGAAGGAAGGAAAGCGTCCGTTGAGAGTTTCACCCGCAGGTAGCAGATATCACTATAATATTTGAGTTCACACCTTCCAACAAGCCAGAAAGGTCTGTTTTTTCAGAGTTCTCTGTTTAGGTACATCAAACAATTAATTAAGGACTTGGCTATGGATTTTATTTAAATACGTCCAATTAGGCAAGGCACATACCCTTATTTCCATATTTTAATTTTTATCTTCTCTCTGCTTTTGGCTTGTGGAAAATATTTGTTCCAAGATGCTAATTAGCATTTTTTTGCTTAGGTGTACTTTAAGAATAAGTGAATTTCTTGTTGTTAAAGCAGATTTCATTAACTTTCCAAGGAAAATTTCCCTCAATTTTTTTTTTTGTCATGATGTTTTCAAGCAAATTAAATACATACAACAGTAATCATGTAAATCACAAGTTGATGTTACCTGTGGCCCAGGTCAGTGCTCACAAAGGTGGTGACCGCTCTACAGTCTGCTACCCTTATTTATTTTTATTTTTTAAGATTTATTTTTATTTATGGGTATGTATGGGGGTTTTGCATGTGAATGCAGTGTCCGCAGAGGTCAGAAGAGGGCATCAGATCCCTTGGACCTGCAGTTATAGGCAGTTGTAAGACCCGAATGTGGGTGCTAGGAATCGAACCCGGGTCCCCTGGAAGAAGAGCACGTGCTGTTAACTTCTGAGCCTTCTCTCCAGCCCCTTCAGCTGCGTTTAAATGCTGACTTCGCCCACTGGATTGACAAAAAGGCTCAATCCTAGCATAGCTTTCCTCTGTCAAAAAAAAATTCTGCCTGTGACACCTTTGTTCACTGTGAAACAATTTGATCTTCGTGGGAGCTGCTGTGTTCTTTATAGTTAAAGCAAGTTTTATAGGTTGAACGTTCCCCCAAACGTCTGTTGACATCCAGGCCTCCAGTGTCTCACAGCAGGACCTTATTTGGATGCAAAGCCTTTGTAGAGTTAAAAGGGTTTGGAGAGTTGACTGGAATCCAGTGTTACCTACCTGTGTCCTTGTGAAAAGGGTGATTTGGACACATTGCCGGGCACGCGCCTAGGGACGTGATGCAGAGACCAGGCCGTGAAGACCAAGGGTTTGGGCACTGAGTCTACATGCCGGCCAAGGAATGATGCCTCAGACACGCGCAGAGAGGCGCGGGATCATCGGTGTCTGGTGTCCTCAGAGGCACTCAGCCCTCTCTGCTCTCTGCTCTTGGGTCCAGGCTCCAGAGCTCCAAGAAAAGGAGTTGCTGCTGATTTAAACCACCGAGTCTGTCGAACTTATTACAGGAGCTCCAGGAGATGGATGTGGCCAGCTACGGTGATTCCTTGTTTTAATTTTATTGTTATTATTGTGTGTTTGGGGAGGTGTTTGTCCCGTAGCACACTGTGGAGTGAGTTCTCTCCTCCCACCTTTATGTGGATTCTGGGGCTCAAACTGGGTCACATGGTATGCGCTGGCACCTTTGCTGACCCAGTGAACTAATGCTTTCCTGGCCCCGCTACAGGTAGGGACGATACAGCTGGGTAGTTCTTGGTTGGAAAGTGGCCCCTCCTCTCTGCGGCCCCTCCATGGCAGCTGTATTATTTACCATCTAAGCAAACGCAGCATTTTAATTTGCTTGTAGCAAACTCATGGAACTCCAGGAAACGTCCATGACGGCTCCAGTTTGCAGCATCCGAGTGTAGAAATAAGAGAGCAAGCAGCGTAGGGCTGGTGAGATGGATTTTTTTAAAGGTGCCTGCTGCCGAGCCGGATGACCCGAGTTCAAGTCCCGGAACCCACGAGTGGCAGGAGAGAACTGACTCCTGCAGGTTGTCCTGCGATCTCCACAGATGTGCTGTGGAGGGCACACCCACATACATATATACACACATATACATACATACATATGCACACGTGTATATATACACACTCACATACATACACATCTACATATATGTATACCTACACACATATATGTACACATACATACACACACATACACACACAAAAAAATCAACAAAAGCCCACTCAGGGCTGGTCATCTTATAAGTTGGGTTATTTGTTGTCAGACAACAAAAAATTTAAAAAAAATAGTATGTTGTATTTTTATTTTTTGAAAAGCTTTCATAGATATGTAATTATGATCCTGTACAACGCTCCCAGTTAAAGTGTGTAACTGAATGGACTGTCATGTGTTCACAGAGCCATCACAGAGTCACCACACCATCAATTTTAGAAAGTTTGCATCACCCCAAAAGGATAACCAGTCATCACTCTCGGTCCGTCTCAAACCCTGAGCTCTGGCAGCCTGCTTCCTGTGTCTAGGATTTGCCAACTCTATACGTTTTCCCAAAGCAAAAATACATATTTTGTGGCCTGTGTGTCTGTCTACTTTAACATGTTTTCAAGGTTCATCCATGTCGTAATGTGAACCAGTACTTTGTTGCTTTTAGGGATGAATAATATTCTGAGAGTCCACGACCACGTTTATCATCCGATAATCGTTGGAATAACGCCGCTGTGAACTCTGGGCTTGCGAGTGTTTGCGACTTACGGAGTCTTCCCCTTGGGTCTCTAGTAGGCGTGAAATCGCTGGGTCTCATGGTAACGCGGTGTTTAACCTTTGGAGGAAGTGCCAGGGTTTTCCAGAGCGACTGCTCCGACGTACATTCCCACCAGCAGTGTATGTGGGTCCGGTTTCCCATGTCCTCACCATCACTCGCGGTCCCTTTTGTCTGCCGAGTGGTATGACACGGCAGTTCTGTATTGAATTAAGTTTTTTTCCATGAAAGTTGTTGCTACATTCGTTACACATGTTACTAGGTAAACCAGCCTTAACTTAGAGGCCAAGAATCTAACATCAAAATCAGCGCCTGTGTTACTTCTAGTCACTTCTTGAAGCTGTTTGTCCAGGTTGGAATAGCTGTTGTGGGTTTAATCCTGTGACTTCTGTTCTGCTGCTGATCTGCACACACAGCCCCGTGGTCCTTCCCACCATGGGGTCCAGGACTGGAAGGCTTGGGGCAGTGGCGCTAGCCCAGTAATGGATGCTCATCCTGAGTCATCCTAGACAAGTGGACAGTATATTTGCTCATGATTTCCCCCAAGGCGTAGCTGCTGCTTCGTGGGTATGATAAACATCTTCCCGCCCTAGCCAGCCAGAAGTCAAGATTGGAATCCATGAATCCATGCCCTCTTTGGAGGAAAGCTGAGCAACTGTGAATTCCCCCATGAAGAACGCTCAGCACCGAACCAGAGATAAAAGCAGGTGGAAGGAATGAATGACTGGTCTGGGTGTCAGCCACCAAGCTACTCAGGGCAAGCTACTCGGGGCTCTCGGAACCCTGGTGGTAGTACTCAGCCACACAGTGAGATGTGAGATGCCCGGCTCATGGTAGGCACTCAACAGATGCTCATTTTCTTCCCTTATACAGCTCTGCTGTGAGCGTCAGATATTTTTCTCCACGGATCGAGTCCAGCTTCAGATGTGGCAGAACAGAGGACTGATTGTATTGTTTAGATATCTTCTCTTCGCAGAGAAATAATAAGCTCTTGACAAAAACCTAGTACCGGTGGAAATGGATACTGCAATTTGGTAGCTGCTGAGTGACACATATTTGCTAAACAGCTCTTCAGTCTTGAGAAAGCTCACCTAGGAGAGGGGAAATGGAAGACTCCTGGGAACGGTTGTAGCCTCTTATCCAGGTATTTGTTTAAAAAAAAAAATCATCTCTGGAAGGTCCCAACCTAATTTCTTTAAATAAAAGATTGACGAGCTTAAAAGCTTCGACTACCGTATATGAAACTCAAGTGTTAGTAGACAGGAAGGGGTTGGATCCTTTCTGAAGCCTCCTTGCCTTGATTTTTGTTTTGTTTTGTTTTGTTTTTTTAAAAAAAAAAACGCTGGTCTTTTGGTCACTGGGTCTTTTTTTAGCCCTGCAGGGAAGTCATAGTAACAGGCTTCACGTCTGATTGGGTTCCATGGCAACAAAGGGTTGTGGCTTTATTAAAAAAGAGAGTCGAGCATGCCAAGAAAGATAAAAATCAGGACATGGAAGACGTCCGAAGGAACGCATGTGTCTTAGGGACCACACACCCTGGAATGGGAAAGATTTCCCGTTCGGTATCAGTCTTTGTTGTGAGCGTGAATCCCATAGTTACCACCGAGGTCACAGAGACGAGGGCCTCTTTCTTTAAAACTCATTGGCGTCGTTGCTTTTTGCATTTTATTTTTTTTAATCTCTCGATGTGTTAAGAGAAATCAGAACAGTTCCGTGAAGAACCTAGCCAGAGAGGATTCTGGTTCCTAAGGTAGAAAGGGAATCTGTGGCATCCTTTGGGGAACTGATCACAGCTGTAAGTGTTGTGGACCGTGTGGGAGGGCCAATTAGAGGCAATTATAAGTGGATCTAGCTCTCCCTGAGTCAAAGCTTGCTCTGTGATTTCCAAGCTGGGGCTTGGGGGGTGGGGGGTGGGGGGGGGTGGTTCTCATCCTTGCTCCTCAGTCAGAAATGCTGAGTCCAGGCCGCAGACACAGAGCCTGCACGGGAGGTGCCATCATTTCACAAGGGGCTGGCTGGCAGTCTCCGGACCCAGTGTGTGGCCAGCAGAGCTGCTGAGCTGAGGTGGTGAGGAGGTTGAGTCAGCTCCTGCCTCACCTGTATGCCCTTTGCCAGGCTGACATTGCTCTCTCCCCAGGGTGCGGTCCGCCTTCCCCACCTCATCACCTCACACTGATACTGAAAGTGAAAGAAATGGGGGGTGGGGTGGGCCAGTTAAAGGCCACAGTGTCATCCTGGTCTCTTAACCCTTTCAACACGGTTCTGACATGCATCCTTGAAGGCAGGCTTCATTAGTCACGTACCTACCGCCGGCTACCTCCTCATGCTGAATCAGAACCTTCCCGGCTACCGGGCCCCTGATGATTAAACGTAGCAGGTAGTATTGGTCTGTGAGGAGATTAGCTCACCGCGCACGTCCCGGGTCTCCCAGCCCTAGTTAATCAGTCCTTGGGGAAATTATGTAACTCAGTCGGGGCCTGGTTCCTTTCTCACAATGGGTTTGACCTGGATGGATGCTTTCCAGACTTTCCCCCGGCGCATAACAACCTGGGCTCCAGCTTAAGACACAGAACCTTATTAGAAATTCTGATTCATTGTCTGGGGTGGGGCAAGGCGGGGAAGGCCCCAGGTGATCTTACAAGTGGATGTTCTGGAAATACCACTCATATGGCTCAATGATGTCAAACTGTAGTTGGAATGAAAAAACGGGGGTAGAGCTTCCGGGAGAAGGGACGCTGTTCTATACAGATTCCCATTGGTCGGGATTAGGTGAGGGCAGCCAGGCTCAGAAACAGGGCTCCGCTTTCCCAGCCAGGGCTCTCCTCCATGCGTGCCCCCAACCTGTCTAAGGAGCCAGGAGGGGCGGCGCTGATGAGAAGCTTGTCCGATTTGTTCACTCCTGGTGTGCCGAGTTCTGGAGCAGTGCACCCGTGAACACTTGTGTGCACACGCACTCTCTGCTCGCTGCGGTGCTGGTTAGAAGTGTTCACTCAGCGTCACTTCCAGTGTGCGTGAGGCAATGGCAGAGACAGCAGAATTCCCTGGGGAGGTTGGTTGGAAACAGTGACTCTGAGCCCTAAAGATTCCATAGGGCCAACCCAGAGCCTGGGCATCCATCTTTTTGTAGTTTTTAACATGGAAGGGTTTTTTTTTTTTTGGGGGGGGGGGCGTCTTTTTAAGATTTGAAACTAAACTGTAAGAAACCAGCCCCCCTCCCCAGATCTCCTGAGTAAAACCAACTTCAAGGGCTGGAGAGATGGCTCAGAGGTTAAGAACACTGCTTGTTCTTCCAAAGGTCCTGAGTTCAATTCCCAGCAACCACATGGTGGCTCACAACCATCTATAATGAGATCTGGTGCCCTCTTCTGGTGTGCAGGAATATGTGCAGGCAAAACACTGTATACATAATAAATAAATCTTTAAAAAAAAAAAAAAAAAACCAACTTCAAGTTCAGACACACATGCTTAGCATGAGGAAGACCAAATTCAACCACTTAAATGATGGACGTGCAGGTAACAGAGCCAGGGCCTCAGAGAGCAGCCGGCTCATCTAAGAAGCTGCGTTTACTGATGGAATCATTACCTGCTGACGCAGACACATTTCCGTGGGTGTCTCCTCTGTGCTCTGTGTGCGCCTAGGTTCTGTGCTTCCTGCTGAGCAAAGATTAAACGACATCATTAAGTGAATCGCCTGAATTATGAAGGCTCACCTTTTTCCCAAGGAGCTTAACTTAAAAAGTGTGAGTTCAAGGGTGACGAGATGGCTCAGAGGTTGAAAGAGTACGGGCTGCTCTTCCAGATGGACCCGGGTTCAATTCCCAGCACCTGCGTGGTGACTCACCACCACCTGTAACTCCAGTTCCAAAGGATCCAGCGCCCTCTTCTGGCCTCCATGGGCACTGCCTGCAAGTGGTACACACACACACACACACACACACACACACACACACACACACACACACACACACAGGCAAAACACCCATAAACGTAAAATAAAAATAAAATAAAGCTTAAAAAACCATTTTTAAGTGAAAGTTCATTGGAAACAATAAATTCTATAGTCTTGAGGTGAGAACTGAAGCCTCTGCCCCCACTCCCACCCCGTACCCACCCCACCCTGCATAGCGAGGTTATATTTACTGTGCTTCTTCACAGACGCAGTCTCTGTGCGGACACACCCGCCATTTAACCCATTCTCCACTGACATATGCACTGTCCAAGTTCTTTCCAGGATGTGGCCGGACTTTGTTTTCCCTGTACTTGTTTGGACTTATTATATTTCAAATCTCTGTCCTTTTTTTCTGTAATCTCATATGGATTAAAGCAATCTCGTGTGTGTGTGTGTGTGTGTGTGTGTGTGTGTGTGTGAAAGATCAAACCCAGGGCTTTGTACATATTAGGAAAATACTGACCTACCAAGACAGCTTCAACACGGTCCCCCACCCCCGTCACCTGCTCCCCAACCCCCAACTGCCCAAATAGATAGATATATTACTAAAGTAAAAGTGTTTGGGCCAAGGATACGTACAAATCGTTGTCCTCTCAAAGCTGGTACCATCTTTTTTTTTTAATCTGTTTGTTTTATTGATTGATTTTTCGACTGGGTCTCTACGTAGGGCTGACTGTCCTGGAACTCACTATGTAGACCAGGCTGGCCTTGACTTCACAGAGATCCACCTGGCTCTGCTTTCTGAGTGCTGGGATGAAAGGCGTGAGCCACCACACCCAGTGCTGATGCCATCTTTTATCTGCAGCCTGATCTCCTAGCTTGGCTGCTGCCAAGGCAGGAAAACGGGTCCCTGCCTGTGACCTGAGACTTCTTCACCCAAAGACCCCCCCGACTTGAAAGAATGAAGTGAGTGCTTGGTGAGAAAAAGAATTTAGAATATCCCTGCAGTGTTGTGAGGGAGAAGAGGAGAGAAAACAACCTCGAGGCGCGGGTAGTTAGCTGAATTTACTGAGGGCTTGAGGTCATAAGGTCACAGCGACCCTAGATCCTGAGTCCTGTTTAGTGGAGCTGAACTTGGGCTGCTGGTGGACAGTGTGATGTTGGAGTTTCAGCATACAGCTGCTCCCGGCTTCTGACGGGCTTTCATTCTGATAAACTCGACTTGAAAGTGCCATCCACTGAAAGTGTGTCTAATGCATCTGACCTGAGTGGAACCACGCAGCCCGATGCAGAGGAGCCCTCTGGCTCACTCTCATGAGCACATGACCGACAGGAAGCTGCCGCTCTGCCGTCGCCTGCCGCCACAAGGGCATTTCGAACCCTGCGTCACTAGCCCAGGAGAAGATTTGAAATTTGGAGACACGGTGTCTATTGAACACACATTACTTGCATACTATCGTAAAGTTTAAAATTTTCACAGTGATCCTCCCATGTCAGGTCAAGGGCCATCTATAGTTTAGTTTGAATTTAAAATTAAATTTGTGTTGCAAATAAGCAGAATAAGCCCAGCCTCCTCAAAAAAAGCATGCTTTTCTTATGGACTGTCTATTGACTTCACATTTCGTTTGAGGTGCAACCCATTTGCTAGCATTTATTATTTAGCACTTTTTAGACCCTGATTTGAACTAAGACAGAGAGAGAGACCATGCAATATTAACTCCAGGAGACACGCTTCTTCCTAAATATTACAGTGCAGTTACACGCAGACTAGACTTTATTATCTTGGCAAAATTCTCTGTTTCTAAACCCCATTGCCCTTTCCTCTCCCCACCCCCAAACAGTTAAATCAATACCTCTGAAACCACACAGCAATTTGGGAATCTTTGCATTCGTTATTTAACGTGAAGGGCAGGAAACTCCCGGTTCCCTTGGCCCATCCTGGCCTGAGCCTTTCTTATGACTTGTGGCAATTCAAATATTTGAGAATCCGCGCGAACATGGAAGGTCAAAAGGGAATTAAAGATGGGGTGACTGACAGCGAGAAAGCTTGTGATCTGCTGCGTGGGTTAAGAACTCAAATGATAAAACAAAGCAGGACACGATCAAGAAAGGGCAAGAGGAAAGTAGGAAATATCTTCTGTCTGCTTGGATATTAGGTCTTTTTCTGAGCTTGTTAAATCTCGAGAGCAAATTCCTTACCTGAAAGCAGAGTCGTCTCGGAAAGGTGAATTCACTGGCCCAGGGTCACACAGTTAGAAAGAGGCAGAGCCGGGTCTTGAGTGGTTCTGGCTAACCCTTGCAATCCATGCCCACCTGGAGTAAAGGGCTCCAGGTACTAGTCCAGAGCACTAACCAAGACGACACCTGTGCTTAACCGTCTAGAAAACCTCAAGTTCGTCACGTCTGAAGCTGAACCCTCTAGCTCTTGCCTACTGTGTGGATGACCTTAAGCCTCCAAAAGACTGGAACAGAAATGGTGTTCTCCTGTCTCTGCCCTCTACCCACCCCCCCACCCCCCCACTCAGCTGCTGGCTTTTGATGCTACCGTCTTTTCCTAGAGGCAAATGCTGTCCCTGGAGCTGGGGTACCATCCTCCAGTTTTGACCACCCCTGGCCTCTGCTCTGCTATACTGATGCGGCCTTGCATCCCCTCTACCCAAGCATTTTCAATCCTGACTGCCAGGATTCCAGGCTGCCAGGGGCCTGGCAGATGAGCTCAGCTTGATTTAAGTGGAGGCATTCAGGGTCTGATCCCTGCGGGCCTCGGGCCTCCATGCTTCTGTTTCTCAGACCATGATTTCTCCAAATTTGTATCTCTCGGCTTGCTAATCTGGAACAACTTTAGACGAACAAATCCGCCTTTCTGCTGCAGAAAGAAAAGAAGCCCAGCTCCTCCCCTTTGGCGCCTCTTCCCTGGAGCTCCCTCAGCACCAAGTACGCCTGTCCTCTGACTTATCAGGGGCTGTCATTGTTCCTTCCTCTGTGGCCACTAGACAAGAAGTGGGCTGTATGTGGCCTTTGCCTCTCCGGTTGTGCCTGACACTCAGGCACCCGGAGCATCTGCCTTGGGAAAGGGTCAACAGAGGAAGGGGTCTCCTGACTCTGCACGTGGCCTGCACACCACTTCCACTTTCCGGCCTCAGCCCTGAGTGGCCGCTTCACAGCTGGCTCTGTGTGTGTGTGTGTGTGTGTGTGTGTGCATTCTGCTACTTGGCATTTGCTCTGCCAACCTGGATTTGTTAAACGGAGGTCACAACTGGCTGTGTGTGTGTGTGTGTGTGTGTGTGTGTGTGTGTGTGTGTGTGGCATTTACTCTGCCAACCTGGATTTGTTAAACTGAGGTCACAGCTGGCTGTGTGTGTGTGTGTGTGTGTGTGTGTGTGTGTGTGTGTGTGTGTGTATTCTGCTACTTTGCATTTGCTCTGCCAACCTGAATCTGGATTTGTTAAACTGAGGTCACAGCTGGCTGTGTGTGTGTGTGTGTGTGTGTGTGTGTGTGTGTGTGTGTGTGTGTGTGCATATTCTGCTACTTTGCATTTGCTCTGCCAACCTGGATCTGGATTTGTTAAACTGAGGTCACAGCTGGCTGTGTGTGTGTGTGTGTGTGTGTGTGTGTGTGTGTGTGTGTGTGTGTTCATTCCGCTGCTTTGCATTTGCTCTGCCAACCTGGATTTGTTGAACCGAGGTCTTTTCCTCGTGGGCACACAGGCGGACCAGCCAGGCTGCATGTGAATTGTCCTGCCCTCCCAGAGTTGTGCGCTAGCAGGCCTCTGCCCTGGTGGGCCTCCCTGCAGAGACAGTGTATGGCTTGGCCATCAGCACAAAGAGCCCATTTGTACAGCAGGGTGCTGAATACATCCCATTATTGCTGACAGTTGTTCTGGGCACAGTACAGGGCGTGGAGTTTCCCCCGAGACAAACACAGGAATATCCAGAGATAGTGTGAGTTGCTCTCCAAAGTCCAGGGTGAGTCATCAGTAGGTGCTGTGGAGAGTGTCAGCCTGCCTGCGTGCACAGTCGGCTGGCTGCCGTGGGCATGATGGTGAGGGCTGTGCTGCTCTGCTCCGCTTTGTCCTGTGGTTGGTAAGTCTTTTAAAGCCCCTGCGTGAAAATAGGTATTGTCTGGCCTTTTGTAATTAATATCCTGCGAGATGCTTGAAAGAAATACAAAATCACTCTGTTCTAACTAGTTGTCTTTGCGCTTTCTCGAATCCCTCTCTGATTTCCCAAGTGGACTTCTAGGTCCTTATATACCCGAACTCCTAGTTAAGTTGCCAAATTCTCCATTCACCCTTTTGAGAAGTGTTAAGTTCAGGAAGAATGTGGAAGAGAGGGGCGGACACCAGGGGTCGAGTGTGGGGGCTCCAATGTTCAAAAGACCCCCCACACTGTCAGACCAGGCCTCTAACTTCCTACTCTGACATGCCGTCTTCCCACAGTGTCCATCCATCATTCCACTTTCCTTGGAGACTCAAACTTCCACATGACACCTCTGTGTCACCTCGGGCCACCACAGGCAAGAAGGGCGTAGCCTGTCGGACACTGCCCTGTGGGTGGGTGGGGGAGCAGACTGGGGAGAGGGAGTGCAGTGTGCCTTTGAGTCGGGGCTCCCTTGCCCATCCTGGGACGTCTCTGGTGGGATGTGGTGCGCTCTGCAGAAGTACAGGATCTGGGACATGCGCATCCTACCCTGGAGCTGCTGATGACGCAGGAAGTCAGCATTTGTGTGGCTGTGTGTGGCTGTTGTGGAAGGCTTTAAAAAGTGGCCTTTTATTCATTAGATATTAAAATATTTCTTTATTTCCTTTTTTTGTTTGTTTGTTTGTTTTGGTTTTTCCAAACAGGGTTTCTCTGTGTAGCTTTGGAGCCTGTCCTGGATCTCGCTCTGTAGATCAGGCTGGCCTCAAACTCACAGAGATCCCCCTGGCTCTACCTCCCAAGTGCTGGGATTAAAGACGGCGCCACCGCCGCCCTGCTGGTTTTTTGTTTTTTAAGACAGGGTTTCTCTGTGTAGCTCTGGCTGTCCTGGAACTCCTGGAACTGGCCTCAAATTTAGAGCTTGCCTCTGCCTCCTCAGTGCTGGGATTAAAGATATATGACACCACTGCCTGGTGATATTAAAATATTTAATTTTACTTCAGTCTTTTTTTTTTTTTTCTTTCTTTCTGGTTGATTCTTCATCACAGGTTTATCTAGAATGTCTTTTTTTTTTTTTTTTTTTTGGTGGAGCTGAGGATCGAACCCAGGGCCTTGAGCTTGCTAGGCAAGCGCTCTACCACTGAGCTAAATCCCCAACCCCTAGAATGTCTTTTAAAAGGGTATGTTCTTGGTAGCCCTCCTCTGGTCTGTAGAAACCACAAGAACTGGGGTTGTCAGAGGGAGTCGCAAGTTAAGAGACGTTGACCCCTTAAATCTCGGACGTTACATTTCTGTTATTTAAAAAGAAAAAAGTTGGAGGATCCAGTTGTGCCAGCAAAGTATCCCGTAGCCTCAGCATTGTGAGGGGCATGGCTCACAGAGCTTGGCATGCAGGGTGTCGGTGGGAATGAAAGAGAAATTGCTCCCCACATCACACTGCTTTTAAAACAGTTACAGCTGCTACACCCACCCCCACCCCGCTTCGTGCCAGGCTGTTCACAAAGATCCAGTGTAGCCTTATCCAGCCCTTGATTGGTGGACAGGCCATTCTGGGGGGGCCCCGTCCATGTTGGCACCCCTCACCTTTACAACCTCTCCATTTTCTCTAACCAGTGTGGGGGGCCGGGGGGGGGGTTAGTTATACTATCGGGGTTAGCCTTCACCGTGGCCAGGGACTCTCTCCTGACCGTGTCCTTCGCTTGCCTGGGTGTGACCTGATAAGAACAGCGATGAGAAAGTCAGGACTGAATGCCGCCGAGTGGCCTAAGGGCCTTTAAATCCAGGTCATAGTTTAAATTTTAATATTACACGAAGGTTAAGTTACAGTGGAGGTAATCATATTAAGTGAATTAGGCCTGTCTTGGGCAGTTACCACGCCTTCTTACTTATAGTTCCTGGGTTTCATATAGATATGTACAATCGTGTGTGTGTGTGTGTGTGTGTGTGTGTGTGTGTGTGTGTGTGTGTGTGTGTCACAGAGAGTAAAAGCAAAACCAGGAATGGAGTCGGGGAGGAGCCCTGGAGGGAATATGCCCAGCCAGCGATCTATAGCATACTGATACGAAAACGTCTTAGGCTACACAATGCCGGGTACGACGAAAGCTGTTTTCCCTCGTAACTTTTTAAACGTTAAGGGGTGGGTATGGTGGCACGCCTTTAATTCCAGTACTTGGGAGGCAGAGGAAGGTGGATCTATGTGGGTTCAAGACCAGCCTGGCCTACAGAGTGAGCTCTTCTTGGCCGTCTAGAGCTACATAATGAGACCCTGCCTCAAAAAAAAAAAAAAAAATTTTTTTTTCTTAAAATGAAAGTAAAGTTATAGGGACAGAGCATTAGGATTGGAAGCGATGCTATTTGCTCTGTTACTTCACACAGCTTAGTACTTTCTTCCATAGTTTTTCTTTTTAAAATGACCGTAAAGTGTTAAATATTATGCAGAAGAAATATTGCATTAAGGAAAAAGAAGGTAGAATGCCCAAGAGCCAATGCCAGTTACAGACGTGACCTGTGACTCTCCTCGACTCGGGTGATCACTTCACAGCCCTCCCAGCCCTAAGATACCAGCCCTGTCTTAAGATTTCTGTTAATCATTATCCTGCCTTACCTCATCCTTTTTACCACCTTTCTGTTTATGCTCCGGGGAGTTGGCATCTGACCTTTATAAAGCATCATTCTGAATATGTTCCTGTTTGCTTGTTTTGGTTTCTGTTTGTTTGGGTTTGGTGGAGGAGGGGGTATTGTTTTTTGTTTTGTTTTGTTTTTTGGAAGAATTTTACCAGGTAGCTGTAATGGCCAGGCTCTCACTGTGTAGCTCAGGCTACCTCAAACTGATGATGCTCCAGCCTCAGGTTCACCAGTGCCTGGGTGTGTTCTTCTTTAACCTGCTTTATCTCACACTTAGTCTTCTAAATTAGCAGAGATCTCTAGTCCACGTGACTCCACTGTGCACGCGCGTCTGTACGAGCGTGTATGTACACTCCCCTCGCCAAGGCCTTTGGGTTATCTGTGCCTTGTTCCTTGTTTTTTTCCGGGGGTTTGCTTTTGTGGCTGATGCTGTCGTGAATACTTTTAATGTACTCTCCTGTCTGAGCAGTGTGGTTTCTGGATCTTCAAGACATGTGCATGTTCAAATGCCAGTTTTCAATATTTTAGGAATCAATTCTATGTAAACATGTCCAGTTTGTCTTAATCTGATTTTAACACTGCTTCCTTTCAAAATCCTAGAACTGCCAATATGTACTTAGTTAGCAAAGTTCTGTTCTGTTTCAGCTTCAGAGAAAGTAGCTTCAACCTTAAGGATATGGCTTTATTGTTTTTTGGGGTTTTTTTTTTTTTGGTAGTTATTGTTGCAGAAACCATTTTTGAAAGTCCAGACGAAACATTAAAGACTAGGAATCACAAACAAAACAGTCTAGCCCTCAGAAGTTGCATGCGCTCTGTGTAACCAGTCTGTCTCTTTAGCCATCCCAAGGTAAGTGACACTGTCCTGTGTCATGACACCAGGGATGGCTGGGGGGTGGGAGGGTGGGGATGGCTAGCTTCTGAGAAATGCTTCGCTATGGTACTGTCGTTATACAAACATCATGAAATACACTTACCTAAGCCGCCGCGGCGGTCCAGCCTCCTCCAAAGCCAGAGTGCAAGGCCCAGCCTTTTGCTCCTGAGTACAAACCCGAATACGGATCACTGTGCTAAATACCGTGAGCAGCTGTAACATAAGCAGGGTTTGTGTGTATGCTTCTAAACACGGAGAAAACAATAAAAATACCAAGGATTTTTGCTTTCATGGTGCACCTGTGTAGGGTGCACTTACCGTGAAGGGAGCTTCCAGGACTGAAGCCTCCCTGCGTGAGTCAGTGGGTGACTCAGTGGTGAGGGACTGTGAGGGCCTGGGGCGTTCATGGATAGTCCTATAGATGCTACTTTTAGAAACTGGACTCTTGGGCACCACTAAATGTACAAAACAACAACATTTTTCTTCAATAGTAAACTGATCTTAATATCACTTTTTATTTTCTAAAAATTTTTAAGTTCTTCAACTTGGTGACTTTTTCTAATAACAGCTAGACATCGTCTAGCTGCACCAGTTAAAAGAGACGTTGCCTAGTTACACCAGTGGTTCTCAATCTTCCTAATGCTGAGACCCCTTAACACAGTTCCTCACGCTGTGGAGACCCTCATACACACACACACACCATACAATTATCTTCGTTGCTACTTCATATCTGTAATTTTGCTGCTGTTATGAATCACAATGTAAATACCTGATATGCAGGGTATCTGATATCTGACCCCAAGGGGGCCATGACCCACAGGATGAGAACCACTGAGCCATACAAAAAAATACTTTCATATTCTGTAAACTTTCTTCTGTTTTAAAATGTTTGGTTTTTTTTTTTTATACTCTTTGATCTTTAAAAAGAAAAAACAAACAAAAAAAGCTGAGGCTCAAACATAACACAATAACCTAGGCCTTCCCACGATAGAGGCTATCCACACTGATGGCTTCTCCCACGTCCTGTCCCACCGGACAAGGTCTTCAGGAGCAGTCAATCACATGGAGCCACCGTACGGCGACAGTGGCTTCTTCTCAGTGGCCTCCTGGAGGACCTGCTTGGTGCTGTCTTAACAGTTAACTGTTCTGTTTTGAATGACCTGTAGAAGGAGGGTAAGATAAAGTAATGATAGAAAGTACCCTGAGTACCTCCACCAGGACATGGTCCTTTATTTCCA
Source organism: Peromyscus californicus insignis (assembly GCF_007827085.1). Lineage (NCBI taxonomy): Eukaryota > Metazoa > Chordata > Mammalia > Rodentia > Cricetidae > Peromyscus > Peromyscus californicus. The sequence continues at coordinate 13,088,722 of NW_026294535.1, forward strand.
AGTGACACTGTCATGTGTCATGATGCCAGGGATGGCTGGGCGGGGGGTGGGGGGTAGGGGGGGTTAGGTTCTGAGAAATGCTTCACTGTGTGATGATGTCGTTGTGCAAACATGAAATACACTTACATAAGTACGTGTCACACTTTTCTGTGACTGCTAATGAAGTAGGTTTGTTTACATGGGTGTCGCCCAGACACATGAGTAATGGGTTGTGCTGTGATACTAACACAGCTGTGATGTCACCAGGTGAGGGTTGTTTTTTTCCCCCAGCTCCATTATGGCCTGATAGGACTCAGGCATACTGCATGCAGACAGAACCCCATACACAAGATAAACATAAGTAAAACCTTTCAAAAAAGAAAAAGAGAAAGAAAAAGTCTTTAGAGGGCGTCTTGCACATGCTAATGAAGTTTCTTGCGTATTTGCCTGTTTGTCTCACTTGAAAGCAGAGGCACTATGGACTTTGTTTTAAAATATAAAACTAAGCCGGGCGGTGGTGGTGCACACCTTTAATCCCAGCACTTGGGAGGCAGAGCCAGGTGGATCTCTGTGAGTTCGAGGCCAGCCTGGGCTACCAAGTGAGTTCCAGGAAAGGCGCAAAGCTACACAGAGAAACCCTGTCTCGGAAAACCAATATATATAAACAATAGCAAGAAGGAATGGGAAACAAAGTCTTTCATCTCTTCCCAGTCTATTATCCCACGGGTAACTATCATCCAACATTCTTAGGCTATCCTTCTAGAAAATCCCGTGCACATGCAGTACACTTGTACTCATCTACAATACCCCGCTCCACCCCCTCCTGAAGCGCAGATGGATATGCACCAGAGGCATAACTCAGCATCTTGCCTTTCCCCCTTCACAGTTTGCCTTGGACAGCTTCCCGTGGTCGGCATTCAGCTCCGTTTCCATTTCAGTCACCACATCGTTTTCTGGTGCAGCGTATTTTTTTTTTTTAAAGTGGTTCACTGTTGATGGTTGTCTGTGCCGTTTCCAAAACTGGAAGCGGGTGGTGGTGGTGGTGGTGGTGGTGGCGGCGGCAGCAGAGGTGGAATCAGACTGTGGTAGTAGAAGCACTAGCGAGGGATTGGAAGAGAGGCAAAGACTTACACACACCTTCACTTTCGTTCCTCGTCTTCACATCTCTTAGAGCTGCTTGGTTTTAAAACTATGTGGACACTCAAAGGAGCTAGATATCTGGGCCTGGTAATTCCAGTTACTTAGGAAACTGAGGCAGGAAAATTACAAGTTCAAAGGTCAATTTAGATTTCAGAGTGAGTTCAAGACCAGCCTGGACAATTTGATCTCAAAATAAAAAGTAAAGCCAGGCAGTGGTGGCGCACGCCTTTGATCCTTGCGCTCGGGAGGCAGAGGCAGGCGGATCTCTGAGTTTGAAGACAGCCTGGTCTACAGAAGAAGTTCCAGGACAGCCAGGAATACAGAGAGAAACCCTGTCTCAAAAAAAAAAAAAAAAAAGGCCGGGCGGTGGTGGCGCACGCCTTTAATCCCAGCACTCGGGAGGCAGAGCCAGGCGGATCTCTGTGAGTTCGAGGCCAGCCTGGTCTACAGAGTGAGATCCAGGAAAGGCGCAAAGCTACACAGAGAAACCCTGTCTCGAAAAACAAAAACAAAAAAAAAAAAAAAAAGTAAATAAATAAAATAAAATAAAGAGAAAGAGGGCTGAGAGCTGAGTGTAGCTCATTGGTGGAGTGTTTGCTTACATGCACAAGGCCCCACATTCAGTCCTCCATACTTCCCCCAAAGAGAGGGGGTGGGCAGAATATTTTTCCTTTCTCCTCATGGTGGTCATGATTGTGGAGAAGAAAAGTGTGATGTGTAGCTAAAAAAAAAAAACGTGAAGAGTGGAATTGTGTTTACAGCCTAGTGGCTAGAGACTTGGGAGTTCCAATTGTCTTCTCCCTTGGCTGTAGTGGCGACATTCCTGTGGCCACTGAACTATTTGCTGTAACCTCATTACCAGCCTTTTTTTGTGATCTCTTTGGACCTGGGAGATTCCCTGATGCGGAGCTTAGCTTTGCCTTAGTGTGTCTGCAAACATCCCCGCACTGAGTAGACCCTAAGGGAAGGCCTGGTGGGGCTGCGCGTCTGCGTGGGTCTCCAAACAAAGGTGAAGGAAGAGATGGAAGGGATCCAGGCAGGCGCACTGAGCCTGGACAAGGTTCACTGGGTCAGGCTGTTTGCTCCGGGAAAGAGGGAGAAAGTACAGAATGTATTCAAAGATGGGGTTGGGTCAGGGCATGGAAGCCTTAAAAGTCCAACTTGAGGAAGTTGAACTCCATCCCGAAGACAGTGTGTGACCATTGAAAGGAGTAGCCTGGGGACACATGAGTAAAGACCATGGCAGTGATCCAGCATGCAGTAGAAAAGATTTGAGCTAGACATGTAAAGAAGGGTGAGTGAGCTGAAAGAAGGTAAGGGGAAAAATGTGGTGGGTGTGGTGGTCGAGGGCGAGCGGAGATTAGCCCTAAGGACTGAGGGACTGTTAGTTCCATAGCATGACACCGAGAATAGATGGGTCAGATCTTGAGATAATCATATCTGGGTCGGGGCAAGAACAGTTGGAAAGATTTATTGACATTGTTGGTGAAAGATGCTGGGTGAGTGGAAAATTGATGATTGTACCCAAATCTGCTTGTCACTTAGTTCTTGCCTAATTACGCTGTCACTTTGCCTCTGTTTATGAATATTAAGTTAGTTCCTTTGAAGGATGGACCCCATAATGTGAAATAAACATGCCCTTGTCTCTGATTCCATGTGATTGAACACTTGGAGTCAGTCCTGTGATATGAAGTATGTGTTCACCAATTGTCATGTTCATGGTTACCCAGGATGAAAAGTAATCAAGCCAGGTGTCTTTGCCAGAGGATTGAGGTGTTTACAGGCATATTCACAATGGCCTTAATAATCAAACAAGCGTGACAACATGTGAAGCAGTGAGGGCATCAGAGCCACTGAAATATAGAGACCAAAGAAACGTTAGTTAATCAGTTTCAGGCTAATATCTCGGGCTGAATGAGGTTTCAAAATGTTCTTGGTTGATGAATATCAAACAGATGGTCCTCTAACATTTTGAAATGCTGAATAAAGTAGGTGGACCGAGCTGAATTAATGAAGCATTACCATATTGTAGATAAAGTGACATTGTTCAAAGCCTTGGAGTCAAGTTCATCAGCTTTCCCAAGGCCAAAGAAAGGAGAAGAAAAAAAAAAACAAAAAACCCCACCATTCAAATATCTTAAGGAGGCAGCATGGATAAAGTCTATTAAGAAGCCTATTTGACTCTTTGGGCATACAGTCAGTAGGTTTTCAAGCCATGGGTCTGAACACAGGCAGTTCTGTGATAAGCTCAAAGCAGGTGCCTCGTCTGAGTTCTCACGGTCTTGAGGGCGGGGAGTGAGGGCTCTAAGTGGGGTACCAGACACATGATTCGATCCACTGCCCTAGTCAAGGAAGAACGTTGTCTGGCATTGGAACTCCCGAGCTGCCTTCCCAACCACTGCCTTAGGTGGTGGTGGTTTTTCCTTGATGCTATACTAAAAATGCCTGGAACAGAGCAGCTCACTTGTCAGGGGGACGGTCCATCGTGGCAGCAGGCGGGAAACAGAGAGCGCTGAGTTCCTTGCTCAGCACGCAGGCCAGGACGCACACCCACTTTTAGAGGGGGTCTCCCGCATCGATTAACCTAATTAAGAGAACCCTTCAAAGGCATCCCCAGAGGCCAGCCTGATCCCTCCAGGTGTGCCTGAAGCTTGTCTCCTGGGTGGCTCCAGAGCCTGCTCAGGTAACAGTAACCATCACATCTCCCCCGTAATAGACACCCCCCCCCTTTAGTAATCTAATCAGGGTTTGTTGGTTCGTTGGTTTTTCTGGACAGAACTTCTGTCTCAGTACCTAGTTGGTGGAGGAAATAGGTGACCACAGTGCTACCATGCTGCTAGACTGCGTAGGGAAAGTAGGATGTGATGTGCCACGGGATTCTTCTTTGCAGCCCGTAAGGAAATGACCTGTTCCCTCCAGAGAATCTTCTTTAACTCCTGCCTTTTCTTTTGGTCTGAAAACAGCGCCTTTGTAATCTGTCCGATGGAAAGAACCACGGCTACCGAAGATAATTGGAGTTTGTCTAGTATTGATAAAGGTCTCCAGGGGAGAAATAGTGGAAATGCCCTAAATTACCAGTTGTGCATTTTAGAAGCAAAATGATTGGTTGTCTATCGTGTGATAGATAATATTCTCTTAGATAAGGACTTAGCCTTAGCTTCAAGTGTGTGTGTGTGTGTGTGTGTGTGTGTGTGTGTGTGTGTAAGTGTGTGGGTGCTGTGTGTGAGAGTGTGTCTGTGTAAGCATGTGTGTGGTGTGTGTGAAAGAATGTGTGTGTGTGTGTGTGGTGTGAGAGAATGTGTGTGTGGTGTGTGTGTGTGTGTGTGTGTGTGTGTGTGTGTGTGTGTGTGTTTAATTTATTTATTTATTTGGTTTTTCGAGACAGGGTTTCTCTGTGTAGCTTTGGACCCTGTCCTGGATCTCGCTCTATAGACCAGGCTGGCCTCAAACTCACAGAGATCCACCTGCCTCTGCCTCCCGAGTGCTGGGATTAAAGGCGTGCGCCACCACCGCCCAGCGTGTTTTAATAGTAGGTCTAGTTACACTATCCCTGACTCCCAGACACAAGCCTACTTAACCTTGGTTTGCAGTAACACAGGAATATATTGACTAAATCAGACACATCCGTTCTTGGGCGGTCTCCTGTGACCTCACAGCACATGAACCAAACATGAACCCCCTGAAATACAGTCTAGTCACAGCTCTGGAACTTTGCGCACTTAGTAAGAAAGTAGACCGGTGCTTCTCAACCTGTGGGTCGCAGCCCCTTTTGGGGGGGGGGGTCAAACAACCCTTTCACAAGACCGTCTACATATCAGATATTTACATTACAATTCATAACAGTAGCAAAATGACAGTTATGAAGGTAGCAGTAAAAATTATTTTATGGGGGGCTGGAGAGATGGCTCAGCAGTTAAGAGCACTGGATGCTCTTCCAGAGGACCCGAGTTCGCCTCCTAGCACCCACATGGTGACTCCCAACCATCTATCGTGGGAACTGATGCCCTCTTCTTTCATAAAGGCATACATGCAGGCAGAGCACTCAGATGAATCAAATAAATAATTTTATAGTTGAGGGGGGGTCACCATAACATGAAGAACTGTATTAAGGGGTCGCAGCATTAGGAAGGTTGAGAACACTGACATCAGAGGCTGAGCATCGTAGTGCACCTGCAATCCCAGCAAACAGGAGCTGATGTAAAGTCCCTAGTTCAAGGCTAGCCTGGGCAACACAGGGTGACTGGTCTCAAAAAAGATTTTTAGTTGGGTGGTGGTGGCACATGCCTTTAATCTCAGCACTCGGAAGGCAGAGGCAGATGGATCTCTGTGAGTTCAAGAGCTATACAGAGAAACATTGTCTTAAAAAAAAAAAAAAGAAAGAAAGAAAAGAAAAAGAAAAAAAAAGAAACCAAAACATAAGAGTAAAAATAAATCACAACTTTTTTGCCTCATCTTGCATTCATACCCACAGAATGACCCATTGGTCAACTCAGTTTTAAATACCTTAAGTAATCTTGTTTCCTAAACATTGCACTTGGTAATAGACTTCGCCTATGTGGTATTCTCCAGGTAGACTGTCTTAGCTGGGTTCTTTCCTTGCTTTTGGTTTCAGGATTTTTTTTTTCTTTTCCTTTTGAAACTACCTTCAAGCTTACGGCAATCCTCCTGCCTCGACTTCCTGAGGATTAGGATGACAGTTGTGAACTGCCGCAGGCATCTGGGTAGCTTTTCAAGCCTCCGCCCCCAAGTCCGTATCAGGTGTCTCGTTCCCAGAGCCTCCCTGAGTCATCGGGCTTCCTCACAGCTTCCTCTTTGTCCCATTCTCTGTAACACGTACTGCATTCTCCTACACACATGTAATTCATGTGCCTCTCCACCCAAACGGCGGACACTCCCAGGGCCAAGCTTATCAGGTCCCTCTCTGTCTGTGACTTCAGAGCTCGTAGCATACTGCCTGGCCCACGAAGCAGATGGGGAGAGAAGGGGAGGGGGGAGGGCATTTTCCAAATAGAAATTCTGAATTTGGGTGGGCTGGTTTGGAACCTAACTTAATCAGTTCTGTCAGCTATCATAGAAACAATGCGGTCTGTGTACGTGAGCCCTAATTGTACTCTGTGTACTTTTCGGTTAAATCCAGCCTCTTGGAGAAACATTGGCTCTCTAAGTAACCATTATGTAATGAGACAAGACATCAGCCCAGTGTATGTCAACGTGGTATTTAGGGATTGCTGTGTTTCGGAATTTAAAAAATGAAGCATTTCCACATCTAAATCAGATGCAACTCATTTACCCCCCAGATATTAGTGCCTAGCTGTAGACCTTACCCTCTTCCATTACTTTTGCTTTATACTTTATGTTTTATTTACACACGTGCGTGTACTCTCGCGAGCGCGCGCGCGCACACACACACACACACACACACACACACACACACTTATCAGATAGCATCACGGGCATGCTGGAAACTAAAATGCAGTACACATTTGCAGACTAATTAATGGTCTTACTATAAAATGATGATTTTGACAGCGCTTGGGTCTTCATGGTCTAAGATTTTTTTTAACCGCTTATATTACTTTTTTGAGATATAACTTACGGTAACTCACATATATCTTAGATGTGTGGTTGGATGATTCCTACCCTACATGGAGTAAACTGTCATCTGGGTCAGTGTTGTTGGTGGCCTGGTGCTCCTCAGCGCCCCCTTCTGGTGACTCCCTCTCCCACATTCTGCAAGGGTAAGCACTGTGCTGGTGTCAGCATGAATGTTTTCGTTCTTGTTTAAAGTATTATACGCAGGAGCTCCCTCTACAACAGTGGTCCTCATCTCCCCCAATGCTGCGACCCTTTAATACAGTTCCTCATGTGGTGGTGACCCCCAGCCGTAAAATTACTTCCACCGCTACTTCATAACTAATGGTGCTACCGTCATGAATGGCAACGTAAGTATCTGAGATGAAGATGGTCCTAGGCGACCCTTGTGAAAGGGTCGTGTAACCGCCAAAGGGGGGTGGAGACCCACAGGTTGAGAACTGCTGCTCTGTGGTATTATGTATCAGCACTCATTTGCTCCTTTGCCTTTAAACTACTTGTTGTGTGGTTTTCATTTTGGCCACACCGATGCTACCGAAGGACACATTGCTATAACTTGCTAATAACTCGGTGTATTTAATAAGACCCTGGCTATTGGGTGTCAGTGCAGGATTGCTGAGTGGGAGCCTGCAGAGACCTTGCGGGCGGTAGAGTTCAGCCACCTGGCTCCCTCACACAAGGGTCCCAAGGCCTGAAGTTAGCTCCAGCACAGACTCTTATTCCACCTGGGTCAGGTGTCTGCCCGAGGTGACGGTGTTGTATCACAGTTCATGGTATAGTCTGTGGAGGACTGTATTGACCACTTTGCCCATTGTGGTGAGGAAAACAAAGAGAGAGCTTTAGTTCAGCTCCTGGTTTGAGAGGGTGTTCAGTCCAGCGTGGCAGGGAAGCGTGGCAGCTGGGCAGTGGTCTGAGTGTGAGGTCGCTGCGCCTCACATCTTGAGAGACAGGAAGCCCAGAGTTGGGCTGGAAGCAGAGCCAGGCTATAAACCGCAGAGGCTCCTTAATTTGCCATATGCTCCAGCTAAGCCTCTTCTCCCCACGTCCCCAGATTGTGCCACCATCTAGGGAGCAGCCCTTCAGCTCCTGCGTCTCTGGAGTACACTCCAGTCCCAAACCATGACAAGAGCCCTGGTCAACAGGAACGCAATACTGCCCAAACTTGACAGTGCTGACTCTTGCTTGGCAAGAGTTTCAGTTATGTAGAGGCTTCCTTCGGTCTCTCACCTGGAACACACCCACCTCCCTCTCAGTGTCAGTGAAATGAAGGGTAACCGACTCTGTCCGAGAAACCGGTCATTAAAGAAGAGGGAACACTGAACTATTTCCTGTGTTTTTATAGCATTTTTAGTTTCAAGGTATTGTCTTGAATGTTTTGTGTTCTTGAATGTAATCCTTTCTAAGCTCTGATTAAACACACACACACACACACACACACACACACACACACACACACACACACACACGTGCGCGCAAACCAAAAACCACAGAATTATTCTTAGGATGGGAAGTCTTAGGGTAAATTCTGTTTCTGTGGTCTCTGCATGTAAAAACAAACAAATCCTTAATCTTAAACCTTCCTGCCCAGGCAGCAGTGAGAGTCACAGAAAGTTTCATAGAAAGAATTCTGAAGGGGAGAGATTGGTGGATTTATAGCAAAGGGAAATCAATCCTTTGTTGACCTACTGGCCAGGGAGTAACCACAGAGCATTCTTCAGAGTGTTCGCGTCTCTTTAGATATAGTTAGCAGGGGCTGGAGAGATCGTTCAGTGGTTACGAGCCCTGGCTGCTCTTCCAGAGATTCCCGGTTCAATTCCCAGCACCCACATGGCAGCTCACAACTGTCTGTAACTCCAGTTCCAGGGGATCTGACATCCTGACACAGGCATACATGCAGGTCAAACACATGAGACAGTAAGTAAAATAGATACAGTTAGCAAATGGGGGTGGGACGGGGTGGGGAGAGCTTGTCTTTTCCCAGCTGTAGAGCGCTTTTACACGGGATTCAAACCATCAGTTGGGCGTGGCATTAACGGAATGAATAGTAAGTAGTATTTTATATTTTCAGGTGGAAAAGTGGAAGTTACATCATAGTAGATACTCATCTACTTAACCTCACTCAGTTCATTAGTGGCAAATTTCATACTTGTGTGTTTGTGTGTGCACTCATGTGGGGTATGTGTGTGTGTGTCGGCAGAGGCAGCAGGAGGGTGTTCTTATTGTTGCTCTTGGCTTTGGACATTAACACATAAAGTTTCTACCTTCCTAGAGTTAGCATTGGGTTTAGTATGTAGAAACCAACATTTTCAGCCCTTGCCCTGTCCGAGGCTAGTTAAAGCATTGGCGAGCACCTTTCAGGACGGCCTCCCAGTTAGTTACCCTGTGGCATAGACACACTGTCCTCATTTTACACATAGGAGATTAGGCACACAGAGAAATCACTTATACAAAGTAACACAACATGGCAAAACTGCAGATTGAATCAAGCTGGTTTGGGTCAGAAATCTGTGCCTCACGCTCTCGCTTATGCCCCATCCGAGTCATTGACCTCTCCGTAGGACACATGGCTGTGGAATCCCAAGAAATCTGAGCTGCCTGCTAGCTGCATGCGCTGTGGGTTGGCCCAGGCAGGCTGCTTCCTCTGTTTTGGAAATACAGTCAACCCAAATATAGACTTGGATTTTTAAGATGGGTCATGATAGGGTGTTTATCTTTAAAACCGCAGTTCACAATGCCTTTTATTTCTTTGCGGATCCTCTTCTCCCGAATTATAAAGTGTTCCTAGAGCACTCGCCTCCCTCTGAAACAAGCGTCTCTGGTGTCTTTAATCTGCAGTGACAGTGGAGCAGGAAGCCTGTGCTCATCTGCAGCTGATGGCGAGCATTTAGTGACGGTGGAAGTTCGTGTCTGAACTCAGCCAGAGGAGGGAGTTCCTGTCTGGCGTTGAGAGTCATTATCGGTGGCTTTAGCAGAAGTCGCCTGCATTTTTCATTAGGCAAGATATCTTGGGGTTTAAGCTAGCTTCCCTTGTAAATATCAGATTGAAAACAGAGCCAGTAATTGCCTCGTGGCACCAAGGACTATCTTAACTGAGGTGGTCTGTGTTTATGTATGTGCCTGCCCAGGCAGCGGCTCAGCACGGGCCCTGGCTGTCGGCAACCGTGGCCACAGCCGGGCAGACCCGGACTGCAACCACGATTCTGCCACTTGCCAGCTTGCTAACTCCCCACAAACCCTGGTCACTCTCCCCACCCAGAAAGTGGGAGTCTAAAGTCTAGCCTCAAGTTCTTGAGGACAACACTGAAGCAAGGTAGATGAGGCATTTAAAAAGTTGGCTTGTTCTTAGAAGACATCATAACTTTTTTTTATGTCTTCCTTTTCTTTTTATAAAATAATTTTGGATTCTCTAAGATCCCATCCTCTCTCAACCATTCTCCAGCTCTGCCTTTCTCCTTTAAACATGTCATTGCCGTCTTAGATTTAGGAGGGGAGAAGGCTGTGAGAGATACATGGATGGATGGATGGACAGACAGACAGACAGACATAAATAAATAATCTGATAATGTAAGGGATCTGGAGTATGGCAAGAGAGCAAAAGCCCTTACCACCGACCCTGATGACCTGAGTTCAGTCCTTCGGACCCACATAATCGGAGGAAAGACCTGGTTGCCACAAGTTGCCCTCCGACCTCCACAGTGCTCTGGCATGTGCGCACACTAAATAAATAAATAGATATCGATAAGCTGTCTTGGGCTTTGTCAAGCCTCACACACAGTAGGCAAGCACTCTAGCACTAAACTTCACCCTTGGCCCTAGGATACCTGTGTTTTTTAGATCATATTCAATTGAATTATGCTTACTAAGAAATAAGAAACCATATGTGGCTCTATTTTCATTGACAGAGAACTAATTGTATGTCTTTAGGGGATATGTAATGATATGTCTAGTTGTATGATATAATCTTATGTAATGATAACTCAAGCTTCAGTCTATGTAAGGATAACTCAAAATGCGTGGGGTTTTCATCTGAAAATTGTATTATTTCTTTGTGGTGATTACATTCAAAATTCTCTCTCTAGTTATCTTCCCTGTAGGACTCTGTGCTGTTTTCTATAATTTTATTCCTCTTGTCTAACTGTAACATTGTATCTATAAGCAGTCTCTCCCCATTCCCTCATCTCCTGGCCTCTTTCATCTAATTGTATGAACTCAGATTTTTTTTTTTTTTTTTTTTTTTTTTTTTTTTTTTTTTTTTTGGTTTTCTGAGACAGGGTTTCTCTGTGTAGCTTTGCGCCTTTCCTGGAACTCACTTGGTAGTCCAGGCTGGCCTCGAACTCACAGAGATCTGCCTGGCTCTGCCTCCCCAGTGCTGGGATTAAAGGCCTACGCCACCACCGCCCGGCAAACTCGGATTTTTTTAAGAATTCCGTATATGAATGAACACACACATCTGTTTTCCCATGCCTGGCTCATTTCACATAACATTAGTGTCTCTGGGAGCATCCATGTTGCTACCACATTTGACAGTCTTTCTGGTTCATTAGATAAGTTGAAAGTTTACTAGTTAATCCAAGACTGCTTCCTTATTACAGAGAGTAGATCGAGCCAAAACATAGATGTATTCGATATGGCAGGCACCAGAGTTCTCGGCATTAATTATAACAGTACCTCCAGGGAAATGCCATTTAGGAAGGGAGGGGTCCTATTTGCATATTTTGTGCCTTGTGGCTCTTAACAGTCAGCATTTCGGGGGCCAGAGAGATGGCTCAGAGATTAAGAGCACGCACTGCTCTTGCAGAGGGCCTGAGTTTGACGCTTCAGCCAATTAGGCAGCTCACAGTTGCTTCTAACCTCACTTTCAGGGAATCCGATGCCCCTGGCTCCGTTCACATCTGCATACCTGCACACAGACACACTTACATTCCCAGAATTAAAATTAAGTCTTAAAAAATTATTTTAGGGGCTGGAGAGATGGCTCAGAGGTTAAGAGCACTGGCTGCTCTTCCAGAGGTTCTGAGTTCAATTCCCAGCAACCACATGATGGCTCACAACCATCTCTAGTGCAAACTGATGCCCTCTTCTGGCACAAAATCATAGGGCACTCATAAATAAATACATATAAATTTTAAAAAAAAGAAAAAATTATTTTAAAAAGTGTCCTTTGGTAGTTGACCGCCTATACGCTGCTTGGAGCAGAGGAGAGCCGCGGGAGTTGCCGGTTTCCTTCACATCTGAGCATGCGCAATTCTCCAGTCTGGCTTTTGAGAGCCTTGTTGTCCTCACAGCCCCGTCAGAATCCTCAGCCACAGGTTCTTCTTGATTTCACGGCAAACAGCTGAACCGGTGTCAACAAGAGGGCCGACTGGATGCTCCAGCCCAGCTGGCTGTTTGTCAAGCACTGATTCATTCAACAGACACAGAGGTTCTGTTGAGGAAACGGTGTGAGCAGGCAGGTGGCTCATTAGCCACGATCCTCCTCTCCAGGGAGGCTTCCCAATGTGGAGGGAGCAAATGTTACACAAACACTTACCACGCAGAGCGGAATAAGTGCGCGGTGAAGGAGGAGGCGATTGCAAATCTGGGGGTTCCAGCTGTTTGTGAGTGTGGGCGGGGCTTCCCGGACAAGCCCCTGTTAGGCTTGTGCCTTGGAAGGTGAGCTGGGATGGGGGCATGGGAGGCCGTGCCATGCTGGGGAGCCAGCACAGAAAGGGGGAACGTGCATGAAGTGTTCAGGGCTGGGTGCTCACCAGATACATAGAAGAAGATGAAGGGTAAAACCTAGACGTCGGTAAAGATCTCGGCTCTGCGTCTTCCAGCCGTAACCACAGTGATCTGATGCCTCCCGGGTTCAGATCCATACAGTAGAGCCCGCGACAGCTGCTTGTGGAGCCGTGAGGACTCCAGAGGTAGGTGTCCCACCCACTCCAGCCTTATTCCAGTGGTTGTACAGAGGTGTATGCTCCGGGTCTCACACAAGGGATGGCTGTGCTGTGGGGTGTGTGTAAGGCATGAAGACCCTGCCCGGACCTTGAGGTCCTGGATGCTGGAGGACTGGGGACAGGCGCTGTGTTTCTGTCCTTCAGGAACTTGGCTTAAGCCCAGAAGGCAGAACTTCTACCCCCATGACTGGCTCCTCCCCTCCCCACTTGGCCGCTCCTTGGCTAAAAGGTGTGAAGACTGGTTCGAGAACCTTTTACAGCTGCTTCCTCGGCTCTTCCTGGGGGTGCCTGTCTACAAGAAAAGCTCCATGTTCCCAACCTCCCCTTGCTCACTGGCTCCCCCTACTGCCAGCCACAATCCAGGGATCCTGTGTAGCCATGGTGGAAAAGGTTCCAGAAACCCCCGGGAGGCCTTAAGTGAGAGCCCAGGGCCTTTCATCTGTTCCTTCCCTCCTTTTGAGGCCCTAAAAGCTTCAGTACTCATTTGTTCTATGTTTAGTGCCCAGTGTGGCCTCCAGCGTCCTCTGATAGGAACGGACTGTCCACCATCTCCAGAGAGGAGCTGTGAGCTCTTCTCTCAGGATGGCCCTGAGTGCCAGCGCCTGGGGAGGTGAGGGCCAGGCACCGGGCACTCGCTTCCTTTCCCAGACTTGCTTGAGTTCAAGGTACATGGGTGTTGTCCGTGAGCCTCTGCAGGCAGGCCCAGGCTGGTCCTCACCAGGAGTCGGTGCTCTGTCTAAGGTGGTCAGTTTTCCTCACTGTCACATTCCCTGCCTTCCCTTCTGGGGACAGTCATCTTCCTCACTCGGACATCAGTCTTCGGTATGTTTCGCACACAGTAAATCTTTACCAGGTCCGATGAATCTCATCACAGATTGGTTTGTGTGGATTCGACGTGTGAGTTATGAGCCATTTTGAAGAAACGTGTGTTTTCCTGTGCATGTAATTCAAAGTAGATTAGCAGCGCTGGCTGGTAGAGGCTTAATGAGAAGATAATTATTTATAATTACAGTATCAAGTGCGTGTAAGTGCTTGAGGATGCTTGAAGAATTTGCCTTTGAGAGCCTTAAACACGGCCTCACACATCTTCTCCACAGTATTAGTTTGTGGAGTCGGTGGAGAAAGGATGGGGCTGTCGGAGGTGTGTGTGCTCGAGCTGTGGTTCTAAATGGTCCTTCACTACAGGGTGACGGGGCCTTCCTTCCGGGCCCGAGGCAGGTGCAACTCTGACATTCTGGAGAGTCCCCTCCCAGTGATGTAAGGGAGAGGGCAAAGTGCTAGGAGGAAGTACTAAGTGACAGTGTTGGTGCAGGGCCAGTGCTGGACACAGTGCTCTCTGTTGCCAGATGGGGCGAGCAGAAGAAATGTCCTTGTCCAAGCAAACTGGAAACAAACATCGGAGACAGAGGTACTTCCCTAATAAAATGTCCTTCTGGGTGCCGCATGAGGATCCTCCAGATTATTGGTTTGGGGAGTGTGGGGAGAGATTGGCCTTCTTCCAGAGAATGAAGCTATCAGGTCCTCTGAGCAGGTGTCCATGTGAAGGCAGCCATATGTCTCTAGGAACAGGTGACGGGAGGATTGCCAAGGCTTCGGTTGTTTTTGTTTTTGTTGTTGCTGGTGGTGGTGGTTATGGTTGTGGTGATGGTGGTGTGGTGGTGGTGGTGGTGGTGGTGGTGGTGGTGGTGGTGGTTGTGGTGGTGGTTGTGATGGTGATGGGGGGTGTGGTGGTGGTGGGGGTGTGGTGGTGGTTATGGTTGTGGTGGTGGTGGTGGTGGTGGTGGTGGTGGTGGTTGTGGTTGTGATGGTGATGGGGGGTGTGGTGGTGGTGGTGGTTGTGGTTGTGATGGTGATGGGGGGTGTGGTGGTGGTGGTGGTTGTGGTTGTGATGGTGATGGGGGGTGTGGTGGTGGTGGTGGTGGTAGTAGTGGTGGTTGTGATGGTGGTGGTGGTTGTGGTTGTGATGGGGGTGTGGTGGTGGTTGTGATGGTGATGGGGTGGTGGTGGTGGTGGTGGTGGTGGTGGTGGCTTTGTTTTTTTAGTGCATTGGCTCCATTAGCAAGAAAGCCAAGTGTAGCCAGCAGCGGCGACGCACGCCTTTAATCCCAGCACTTGGGAGGCAGAGGCAGGCGGATCTCTGAGTTCAAGGCCAACCTAGTCTACAGAGCGAGATCCAGGACAGCCAGGGCTACACAGAAACCATCTTGGGGCCAAGTGCTTGGCATTTGTCTAGCTAAGTTCCCTAAGTTCCACGCTCACGGCCTCACTGGACAGTTTTCAAGTGTATGTCAAGCCAGGTGACCTAGTACAGGATGCATTACAAGTGGAGGGGAGGGAGAGTTCACTGCACAGCTCCTCCATCCCTCAGGAGAATCACCCTGCACAGGACAGGAACTTTGCCCTCCCTCCAGGCCTGCCCTGGGTGCCATTCCAGATGCCAGGCCCTCACTTGCTGGGCATGTAGACACTCCCAAATCCTCTTTTTCCCCCACCCACCTCCATCCCTGTAGCTGAAGTTTTCCTGTGTCCAGCCTGGTCCACAGCCACCAAACCCAAGTAAACACACAGAGGCTTATATTAATTAAAACTATTCGGCCATTAGCTCAGGCTAACTACTGTCTAGCTCTTACACTTAAACTCAACCCATTTCTGTTAATCTACATGTTGCCACGTGTTCCGTGGCTTTACCTGTGTGCCATTACATGCTGCTTCCTGGACGGCGGGCTGGCGTCTCTTGACTCAGCCTTCCTCTTCCCAGAATTCTCCTCATTTGCTCTCCCTGCCTATACTTCCTGCCTGGCTACTGGCCAATCAGCGTTTTATTAAACCAGTTTACAAGAGCATTATTCCACAGCACATCCCTTACTTTCCTTTCTTTCCCTTATACTTCTCATTCTTTTCCCTTGGTGACTGTAAATGTTCAGGTATTGTTGCCATAAAAGCAATAAACTTTTAGTCCTCATAAAATCATTTGGCCTAAACCACTGCTCATATTTTACAACATGGATCCAGCCTGAGATGGGGACATGCCAGAAAGCCACACCAGGGCTCTGTGGCAGACCTCTTATTGGAAGTGACAGGTCCAGAATTGGTGATGAAGGAAAATTTTCTGACGAGATTCTCACTGAGGCCCAGAGCCCACACAAGCTCAGGCAGCCATGTTAACAGCACTGTAGAGTAAGTTTATTTATTTATTATTTATTTATTTATACAATCAGCTTTGAGTATTTCATAAATCCAAGTTGAGATCCGGTTAAACTGTGTGTTATCCATGGGCTTCAAGCGACATTTATTTTCTTTGTAAGCCTCAGTGTTCTCGTAAAAGAGGGCTAGCATGAAAGATATATGGGCGCTAAAAAGGCTTTAGCATTGTGCCTAATTCACACAGACGTACTCAGTCCTGTTAGGGAAACAAGCTCGAGAGAAAGAAGGCTTGGACTTCTGTCCTGCTACTGACTTAACTTCCCGGTGCCTGGTTCCCTCGTTTGCAAAATCAGTATCAACAGTAGAATCTACCTCAGTGTGTTTCACAGATAAGCTCCTGTATGTGTCACTGAGGTGACTTTGTCCTTCTTTGGCTTGAAGTAGGATAATGCTTCCTTGTCCCCAGGAGTCATAGAGGCTCGTGATTTGTGGAGCAAGTCACCGACGACATGTCTCTCTGGGAGATGCATAAGGAGCTGGTGGTGTACATACAGCTCCACAGCATCCCAGATGGTATAGGTTCCAGCACTGCTTGGGGTCTTACAGCTGACTTGAGCGGCTGGAATAAGCAAGAAATAAACCTTTAAGAGAGAGAGAGAGAGAGAGAGAAATGGGGGGTCAGGAGTGGGGAGCCGCTGAGATTTTGACACTGTTGCCATGGCAAAGCCTTGCATATCCTGGCTGGCACACTGTAGGAACAACCTTTACTCTAGACCGGAAACGCAGAAGTCAGCTGAGCCAAGTTAAAAACAGTCAAGAACACTAAGAGTGATGAGATACCTGGCCACGGGGGCCCCCCTCAAAACTCTTGGGTTCTGACCATGCTGCCCCTTGTGGCCTGGGTGTAAATCTGCACCTTTAGGTGTCCTGAAATACCCATTGTTGTAGAAGTGGCTGCCTGTCGGAAGGCCCTGCCCCTTTCCTTGTGTGTCCCAATTCAGGCTACCTTTCTGTGGCAGAGGTCTCTTGTGCCTGGCCTTGGGACTAAACAGACAGTTACTAGCCATCTGTTGTTCTGAGCTGACTAGGCATCTGCAATTCTGAGCCTCAGTCCATGTCTCCTAGGGATCTCTTAGGCCATCATCGGTTGGTTGCTTGGTCCATGATAATGGAGCAATCAGGAGTCCAAACAGCGTGGCCCCAGCATCCTGTTGGTGAGCCCCGCCACCACCAGCTGCACCAGAAGATGGCAGAGGGGCAGAAAGGGAACCCGACGTGTGCGGAGGGGGCCGAGAATGCGGGGTGGCCCTACCTTTAACAACCCGCTCCCAAGTGAGGAAACGTACTTCTGTGAAGCCAGCCTAGCTGTGACTTTGTCCATGACAGCAGAACCACCAAGGCTTCCTCTCATGGCTGTGCCACCTCGGCACCGGCACATGGACCCCTGGGGACCTCTGGGGACCTCTGGGACAGGCTACATGTTAACCATAGAGGATGCACAGGAGCCCCCTGCTCCTTCCGGCTCTGTTGCCTGGGCTTCCAGGGTGTCCTTGCACATCTGGTCTCTTCCTGTAGGGACCAGAGAGGTAACTGTGCAGCAGCGAGCCTAAGCGCTGAGCCCTGTGCTCACTCCTAAGGACCACGTTGTACCAGAAGTCAGGGTGGATGTGAGTTACCTTGGGACGCTGCTGCTCGAGAGGCCTGATTCGCTGCTGAGATGACTCAGGGTCAGGTTTTGACGTCTGTCCAGGGCTTAGCCTTTTCCTCAGCCTTTGTTCCAGCACGCTGAGGGTAACAGTGAAAATGTCTCTGCCGCCGCCGCCGCCGCCGCCGCCGCCGCCACCACCGGAAGAAAACACAATTAGAAATGGTATTTCACGAGGAGGCTGGTGGTCTGCCTTTTATCCAAGTAATAACGGCCAGGGCGTTGTGGGAGGACGGGAAGAGTCAGCCGTCCTTAATAAAAACAGCCACTCTTCCTGCCAAAACAATGTTACGTTGGCTTTAATTTTTTTTTAATGGGATAACACAGAAGGAGCATGATAAAGAATGACCCCTCCTAACCCCGCGTTGCAAAAATAGCCGTGGTTAATACAAAGGTGCTTGTTTTTCTTTCACATTTTACATAAAAGTATGTATGCTTTTAAATGAAATTGGGGAGATGACAGAAAACGCTGATGGAAGCCATTCTGTGGACCGGGGTTCTGCAGTTCTTTGTGTGTTATCTATTTATTCTTCACTGCGACTGGAGAATATCGCGCGCGTGTGTGTGTGTGTGTGTGTGTGTGTGTGTGTGTGTGTGTGTGCATGTGTGGAGAACTTTGGGTATCCTGCTCATTTATTTCCCCACTGTATTCCCTTGAGACACAGGGGCTTTTCACTAAACCCAGAGCTAGGCTAGAAACCAGAAAGCCCCGGTATCCTCTAGGCTCCACACTCTCCACAGCACGGGGTTATACGCATGTGCACAGCCATACCCTGCCTTTTTTTTTAATGGGTGCTTGGGATTTGAACTCAGGTCCTCATACTTGAACAGCAACCACCCTTACCCAGTAAGGGTCATCTCCCCAGCCCTTCTCTAAAGAATCTTTAAGTCCATTTTGCAGAGGAGGAGACGGAGGCAAGGAGAGGGTAAGTCGTTTGCAGAGGCTGTTCGGTCTGTAAGGAGAGGGGTAAGATGCAGGAGTGAAGTCTGCCTCCAGAGCCCTCAGCCTGGACCTGTGCCATTACCAACTTCAGTTTACAGTACGCTGTATTTCCTCATATGATGCAACATTCACTCTTGTTTCTATCCCCCCCCCCCCCCGCCCCATTCTGCAGATGGGGTGATAGAATCCCACGTGTGTGACTTAGTTTACCCAAAAGCATGTAGCTAGTAAATATCAGTGCTGGAACAAACTCACATTCCCTCATACACACAGTTCATATACATGTTAACTGCAGGTGATCTGGGAACCTCTGACCTCCTCCCACAGCCTGATTCTGAAAGCAAGTTGCATCATCCAGGGGCCGGGGCCAATTTCAAGATAAGCCATGCAGGGCGGGCCGGCTTCAGCTCTCTTCCTCACACATAACGAGTTGTCTCAGTTGACACCCAGGAAATCTGTGGGCAATGAGCAATGTATACCTGGCCCTCCGTTATCTGTGCAATGGTCAAGCTTTATATAAAAGACCAAAATGTGCACCCCCAAACAGGTTTTGGGGGTTTTTAACTGAGATTTGCTGACAGGCAGTAAGGCTGACAGATCTGAGCTGTAAGTGCTGTTGGCTTTCCCCAACCCAGAGTCTTGAGGACATGCCAAACATTGTTACAAATTTAAAGTAAGGCAGAAGTCGGTCTGCCTCCTGGGAGTAAACAACGTCTCTGTAGATAAGGCTGTTCCGGACCTGCAGCCTTTAAAAGAACCCGGCCCATTGCCTTGGGACTACCTCGGTGGCTGACCAGCCCAGGGGTGTGGAGAGCTGGAGGAAGATGAGCAGGTGGTGGCTTATTGACGAGTTTTTCCAGGTAAACCATCAAACGTTTCTCTTCAGACATAGTAGGAGAATCCTCAAAAAAGAATGTCAGTTGTTTTAGGTATTTCTATAACTTTATTTGATCTTATCTGTGGATTCTAAGAGGGCAAGAGCAAGTGCTTACGGAATCATAAACAGGGTTGGGCAAAAAAAAAAAAAAAAAAAAAAGTAACAAGAATGTTGTGTAAATAGGCCAAGCCAATGGACACTGCTGGGATTCCCCTGGGGGGAAGAGCAATGTAGCCTTGATTGACAGGGCCCAGGAGTGCTTCTGCTTGCTTTAAACTCATTTTAACAATTTAAACACGCAGGTCCACAACATGTTCAGATTGTCAATGTTCATGGTGTTTTACATACTGACATCTTCCCTGAGTGTAAGTCACACTTCACTTAAAGATCGGAAGTCCTTATTTGGATGTGTGTGTATTGTCACACGGTGATACTCAGGTTTCTTTTTAGTTGAATCTGTTTGGAACGACCTGGGTTCTGGGAAACAGCTCTACCTAGAACTGTCAGGGCTATATGGCCAGAACACCTGAGGCTACGTTCTTTATTCTATGAATCGGTAACTTGAATGACTTCAGTGTAGACTCCTTGAAATAAGGAATGATGTCATTTTAGTGGATCCGTTGTTGACATCCCTTTGTGAATAAAGGAAGTGCTGGCCAAGGCTGGGTACAGCGGTGACATCATCTCTCCTGCTCCACTCTCCTGCTGATGAGCAATAAGAGCAGGATTAAGTAGGACCACAGGATAAAAGGGCAGCAAGAAGGCTGGCAGAATGAAACTGCTTCTGCCGGCCCTGGGGAAGCTTGGGAAGAGGCATTTGAGTAGCTCTCAGCAGCACGGTAGGCTGTTGATCCGAAGTAGATGAGCAGCGGACACTGCGAGACGGTCCATAGGATGCTCACATTCTCCGCTCATTGCGGACTGGCTCACTTGGGATACATGGCATCCCTCAAAGGCAACTGAGGCTTCAAAGGTGAGCTGGGGCCTCGCAGTGGCTGGGAGGTGTGGTTTCAGTTGGAGGGCCTTTGGAAGTCCAAGTCTGTGCCGTGGAAGTGTGATCAGATCTGTTATCTCCTGTGACGTTCAATTCCCAGCCTCATGGCCGTACAGCCCCATGAACTGCCCTGCCTGTGGCAAATCAGCATGTTCTAGGTTTCATCTTTGCTGATGTTCTCATTTGGACCCGTCGCTCTTCCAGTTCAGTAATGAGCCATGGGTACGCGGCTTCCCAGAGCTCTCCGTGACCACCTCGAAGATCACCATGCACCTGACACTCCTCCTTCCTGACCAACCAAAGCCGAGGTTCCCCCGTCCTCTTTTTACACACATCTTGTTTTCTAGTCTCACAGTGATTTGGCGTTTACTTCCTTCCAGCCTGACTTTCGTGACCCTTCATGATGCTCTCCCACCAGAAAAAGCAACGTGGAAGGGCACCTGTGTGTAGGAAGAGGGGCCGAGAGGGAACGCTAGTAAATTTGTACAGATTTTGTCAGAGGCTTCATATGCTGACCTGTGCCTCCTGACAGAATCGCTTCTTCCTGATGAGGCACCGGGCAGGATTTCGGACGGTGGCCGACTTCATACTCGTGTTGAACGTGGTCTGCCTGGGGTCACTCAGACACTGTGAGGTCTGTCTGTCCATTTCGTTCCTTACTAACCTTTTGCTCCTAGCTTACTGGTCCTTTTACAGGGTGGGAAGGGGGGTAACGTCCACCAAATATTACCTTGTCTCCTGTTGGGTAACATCAAGGCATTATTCCTATCGAGGGGATGTTAACTCAACGACTGAGATGCTCCAGTCTAGATGTTGTAATTGGAGGTACGGTCAGCCTCTCCAGTGACTCATTTTCCATCCTCTGAGGACAGTGTCAGAGTAATAGGGTGAGAGGCGGCTTGGATTCAAACCCTGGCTCTATAGAAACATGTGTGTGGCTTTGGCGTGATCCAGGCCTAGTTTGGTCATAAGGATCGAACAAGATAACCCCTGTGAACACATCTGCAAATTTAGTGCGCGGTCTGATTTTGATCTTCCCTTGTAGAGCACAAACTTCTGACCCTGACCATGATGCCCAGTACTGCTTTATAGTTCTTAGTCTGGACAACCTGCAAATGTAAAAGCAGTGTCATGTTATCTTTGTGTTATCACAGTGGTTCTCAACCTGGGGGTCCATATCAGACATCCTTCATATCAGATATTTACAGTATGGTCCGTAACAGTAGCAAAATTACAGTCATGAAGTAGCAATGGAATAATTTTATGTTTGGGGGTCACCACAGCATGAGGAGCTGTGTTAAAGGGTCGCAGCCCTAGGAAGGTTGAGAACCTCTGTGTGATCATCTATTCGCTTGTTTTAATCATTGTGGTTGTAGTTTGGAGTTATTTATTTCCTTATAGAGATACCGTTACATTATTCAATTATCAAAGTTAATCATGCACCATACAGTTCTGTCATATCTGCTTAATGGTTCTATTTGAAAATAATTTTCTCGATGGGTGTATCTGCTAAAGTTTCTTCTTCTTCTTCTTCTTCTTCTTCTTCTTCTTCTTCTTCTTCTTCTCCTCCTCCTCCTCCTCCTCCTCCTCCTCCTCCTCCTCCTCCTCCTCCTCCTCTTTCTTCTTCTTCCTTTCCCCTTTCCCCTTTTTCCTTTTCCCTTGTCTTGTTAAATGACTGGGTTCTGTATTAGAGGTCACACTGTGAGGAGCAAGCCTTCCAAATTACATGGGTACTTGAGAAACCAGAACTGACTGGGTTCCTCGTTCCATTATGCATCTTCTACCCTGGCCACCCACCGACAGTTACCACATACAGATGGCGAATCGGCTACACCGGAGATAGGATTTCACATCCAGGCAGTGTACAGCACACACAGATGGAGGAAGGAATTGGGCTGACCTACCTTCTTAAGCTTGGGAGGATTAGTACAGAGTGCCCATCCTGTGACACAGGCCGTCGGACCATCTAGGACTGAATGTGTGTGCCCCGTGTGCGTGAGCAAATTCTGTCCCACTGAATGTCTCGTTTGCTTCAGGTGTCAATGTGTTTCTCATGTCCCTGCAGGTAGAACGTCATGACATGAATACCCTCAGCCTACCCCTGAACATACGCCGAGGGGGCTCCGACACCAACCTCAACTTTGATGTCCCAGATGGTATCCTGGACTTCCACAAGGTCAAACCCAGCGCGGACAGCCTGAAACAAAAGATCTTAAAGGTGACAGAGCAGATCAAAATCGAGCAGACGTCCCGCGATGGGAACGTCGCCGAGTACCTGAAACTCGTCAGCAGCGCGGACAAGCAGCAGGCCGGGCGCATCAAGCAAGTTTTCGAAAAGAAGAACCAGAAGTCGGCGCACTCCATCGCCCAGCTGCAGAAGAAGTTGGAGCAGTACCACAGGAAGCTGAGGGAGATCGAGCAGAACGGAGCCTCCAGGAGCTCCAAGGACATTTCCAAAGACAGCCTGAAGGAGATACACCACTCGCTGAAGGATGCCCACGTGAAATCGCGAACTGCTCCCCACTGCCTGGAGAGCAGTAAGTCGAGCATGCCCGGGGTGTCCCTCACGCCCCCGGTGTTTGTCTTCAACAAGTCCAGGGAGTTTGCCAACTTGATCCGGAATAAGTTCGGCAGCGCCGACAACATCGCTCACTTGAAAAACTCCCTGGAAGAGTTCAGGCCCGAGGCCAGCGCCAGGGCTTACGGGGGCAGCGCCACCATCGTGAACAAACCCAAGTACGGCAGCGATGACGAGTGCTCCAGCGGCACCTCGGGCTCGGCGGACAGCAACGGGAACCAGTCCTTCGGGGCCGCTGGGGCCGGCACGCTGGACGGCCAGGGCAAGCTGGCCGTGATCCTGGAGGAGCTGAGGGAGATCAAGGACACCCAAGCCCAGCTGGCGGAGGACATCGAGGCGCTGAAGGTGCAGTTTAAGAGGGAATATGGCTTCATCTCTCAGACCCTGCAAGAGGAGAGGTACAGGTACGTCCGTCCGGGTCCTCCGCTGGGATTCCCTTAGACACGCGAGTTACCAGCCATGGCTGCTTAAAAAGTCACGTGCTGGGAAGGCGGAGCCAGGCGGATCTCTGTGAGTTCGAGGCCAGCCTGGGCTACCGAGTGAGCTCCAGGAAAAGGCGCAAAGCTACACAGAGAAACCCTGTCTCGAAAAAACAAAAAAAAAAAAAAAAAAAAAAAAAGTCACGTGCTAACGAAGGTGTTGGCAATAAATAGGGATGTGGATGTAGAGGCATTTAAAAATTGATAATTCTTTCCATCCTTCATAACTCTATAGAGTTCCCTCATTTCTGGCTTACGGCTGATAATTAGAGGCAGACGTTATATGCGTGGGTCTCTTAAAACATCATTACCCAAGCTGTGACTCACGTGCATATTAAGACATTGATTCATCAGGCTTCTGTGATGGTCTTATTACGCTAATTTAGAGACCTGTTTCCCTCCATAATACCAGTCAAGTGAACCTAATTCATTGGACAACGAGGTAGTGCTTGCTACACCAGATACTCGGCACCCATGTGAAAGCCGGGCAAGGCTGCGCAGGTCTGGAACCCCAGCACTAGGGGGCAGTAGAGACAGCGGGTTCCCTAGAACATGCTGGCCAGCCAGCTTAGCCAGGTTCAGTGAGAGCCCCAATCTCAGAAAATAAGGTCAAGAATGGCAAGGAAAAGCACCTGGCATCAGCCTCTGGCCTCTGTACACACCCACAGCACGGATATTAATATGCACACACACACACACACACACACACACACACACACACACACACACAAGCATTTTACTGTAAGTGAGTGGGTCTTAGTCACCATCCTGAGATTAATATACTAATCCAAATCTTTTGGGGTCTCTCAACTGTTTGTAAAAGTGTGTGTTTTATCAGCTGGCGTTTATATGTTTACTGCTTTTAAATAAAGAATGTAGATAACCAAATGTGAGATTATTTGCCCCATTTTGCTCATTAAAAAGATCCTCCCAAAGTACTACAAAATGGGTTAACTTCTAAGAATGTAAAGTAAATTATGAATGTTTATTACACTAAAATATTTAAATTGTAATTACACATTTAACTTACACATTATTTTATACTTGATATATAATTTTGTCATAATTTAGAATATGGCTCTTTTTTCATTTTTATGAAACTTTATTGCGATGTCAAGATTTGAACTCAGGGCTTCATGTATCTTAAGTGTGTGTTGTACCACTGAGACATATCACCAGCCCTGCAACCATTTTTTAACTTTACGTATGCGTCTTGGATTTCAGCGTGTTCATCGCGTGAGAACTGTTTTCGAAGCCGTGGCTTCTCCGAGAATGTGTTGACCTTAATTTCATCCAGATAGTTTGAGAGACAGTATCTTTTGGACGCATGTCTTATCCCAAACCACAAATCCTCACTTGTGTGAGCTTTGGGCTATCTTTGCCGTCATGTGTCCTCTGTTTGGTTTGTGATCCTGGCGACATAGTCCTTAGGTGAATTACCTAAGAGACTTCAGAAGGCTTGCTTAGAACAGTCATGACGTTTGCCACCCATGAAGCTGAGCCTGAAGATAAAATCAAAATCTGAATTAAACCTTTCACCTACTTAAAAAAAAAACCAAAAACGATCCTATCAGATGGCCTACATAAATGTCTATAACTGGCGTGGGCCAGTCATTCCAGGCTAAGACATCCTCCCGAGATACTGCACCGTCTTTAAAGTAGGCAGGACAGAGTTTCAGATAAGACCCAAATCCTCTTCTCAGAGGTAGGTGTGGGAAAGGAACTGTCTTTCCCTCACTTTTGGATTTTTGGATATGCTGTTCCATAGCTGTCTATAATTTACAATGTGCTTAAGCTTAAAGTAGGTTTTTTAAAGTTTTAATTTTTTTTTATGTGTATGAGTATTCTGCCCGAGTGTGTATCTGTGCACCATGTGCGTGCAGTGCCCACGAGGCCAGAAGAGGGCGTCAGATCCCCTACAACTGGAGTTAGAGACAGTTGTGAGCCTCCATGTGGGTGCTGCGGTTTGAACCCGGGTCCTCTGGAAGAGTGGCCAGGGCTCTTAACCGCCGAGCCATCTCTCCAGCCCGGAGGTTAATTATTTATGAGCAGTTAAAGACTAAGAGCTGAAAAGCACGTCGGGGTGTTCAGCGTGAAATGGTGGGGTGGACGACGGGAGTGAGAAACTTTTTTTTTTTTTTTCCCCTCGCAGGCTGTGTGGCCGTGAGACCCCGATTACTGATGGGCAGGAGAGGGAGAAGCCACGGCAGATGTGGCCGGTCCTGGCTTGTCCTTGCTGCATAGCCGTCTCCTAGCTAGAGGCAGCAGCATCCCTGACAGAGTCTTATCTGTCGTCATGGCAGCCAGTCTAGGTGCTGGTCGGGCATGGGTGGGAAAAAACAAAACAAAAAAAAAACAGGTTTGATCTTGGTAAAGCCTCAAAGATGATGGCATAATAGTTAAGACTGTAGAGACAGGTCCCTTCTAGAATTGGGATTCCCGGGTAACCCAAATCATGTTCCCCACAAATAGACCCACTCTTTCAGAGAATGTCTCGTGGGGGATGAAAACAAGCCAGGGGCCCCAAGACAAAAAAAGGACGTCATTCTAGAGCATGCCGTTGGGACGCGTGCGAATGTGCTCAGTGTGGGCTCCTGTCTCTTTCAGGTATGAGCGACTGGAAGACCAGCTGCACGACCTGACGGAGCTTCACCAGCATGAAACGGCCAACCTGAAGCAGGAGCTAGCCAGTGCCGAGGAGAAGGTGGCCTACCAGGCCTATGAGCGCTCGAGGGACATCCAGGTACGGGTCCCCTCCTGACTGAACCCTGGGGTAGGGTTTGGCCAGGCTCGTGAGACATTCTAACTTGGTGCATGTCCCTAAGCCCTCAGTGCATGTGGGAGCCACACTTGTTTTCTCGGCACAGACGTCTCCCATCCACCTCCTGGCCCTCCTGGCTTATGTTGACAGTGTTCACTGAGAGATTTCTACCCTCCCCTCCTGTTGCCTAACTCAGTTGGCAAGTGTTTATCGCCAGATCCAACCCCACCAGAATTTTACGAAATTTCAAGTGTTGGGCAGCCCTGCCTTCAGGAAGCTTCCTGTGTGGGCAGGGCGTGACCAAGAGCCGCATTCCGTAGTGCAGAAATCCAGTCCTGCTGTGCCCCACTAGCTGGGGTAGGAGGAGGGAGGAGGGATGGCAGTCAGGCATTCTGTGGTGAACACTGGATTTGAGTCCCGGGTCTGATATCTACCCAGTGTGGTTCTGAGCAAGCTTTGAGTCTCTTCATCTGTAAAGCAACTGTTTTGTATCATAAGGATGTCAAGCATTGGACTCCCAGCCTCCACCGAAGCGCTGCCCAGGGCTCTGCTTTTTCTGTTTACTCAGTTGCCCTTGGAGGTGGCTCCTATCATTGTCCCCATTTCTCAGATCTGGAGACCGAGGCACAAAGAGGAGATGTGACCCGAACAGGGCCGCACAAGTTGTCCCTTGGGAATGGCTAGGAAGGCTGGACTGAAAGGGCTAGACGGGACCCAGAAGGTTGACAGGAAGGGATGAGCAGATAGATCTACATAGAGTTCGTGTCATAAGCAAAGGCCAGCTGCAGGGCTTCCTTCTGCAACCCCCAGGCTGCTATAAAACAACCCTCGCTTCTTGATCACCTTTCTAAAGAGATGGTAAGAACAACCAGGGAGAGTCTCACTTTTTCAGATGTCCTCTGTAGTCTGTGTGTGAGCGTCAGGAAGGCCGTCGGCCCTCGGAATCCCAGCTCACCAGGGAGAAGAAGGCCGAACCATAAAAGATGGCGGTTTCAACCTGGTGTGCGTGCAGCAGTTTGGCTGTGTGCCTTTTATTCTGCCCTGGTGGAGGGTGTGTTTGCTGATCCCAGAGGTCTGCTTGGACAGTTCTGGGAAGCAGAGCTTCAGAGCTGACGGGAAACGTTGTCCCCAGAGAGCAGGGGACACTGGAGGACTCCGTAGGCTGTTGTCTGAGTGAGAGGAGCCTCAGCGTCCCCAGTGACTGGCCTGGGGAACAGAACTATCATCTGTTAAGTCACTCTATTTAAAACATTTTTTATTACATTTACTCGTGTGTGTGTGTGTGTGTGTGTGTGTGTGTGTGTGTGTGTGCGCGCATGTGTGTGCCACAGCACGCATCCGATGATTACAGAAGAACTTGCAGGAGTCAGTTCCCCTTTCTACCTGTGGGTCTCAGGAATCAAATTCAGTTCCTCAGAATTGGCAGCCAGTGCTCTCGCCCGCTGGGCCGTCTCACCCAGCCGCGAGGCCATCCTACTTTGGAACAGGTCGGGGATATCACGGGGTGGTGTCTGGATGTGCCGTTTCCTCATTTAGGAGATGGTTTGGATTAACGTTGTTCTCATTTCTTAAGAAACCCATTCTGGGAGTGAGGAGGTCAGACCTAGGGAGGGGCTCCACAGAGGGAACTCTAACTTCAGAAGAGTTCATCTCAACATCCCCCAGCTCCGGTCTCTAGTCAGAACTAGAAAGAGCGTCTCGCTAGATGACAAGGGTCGCGGAGCCTCAAAGCAGGCTCTACTCCTCAGTCTCCGTGTGAGCCCGGCCAAGTCAGTGCGGTGTGCCTCCGATCCCTCGTCTTCAAAAAGTTCAGAAGATGAAAGAGAATGTTCAGGCGTTTATTGCGCCCGAGTCTTCGCCAGGCGCGTAATAAACAGGCAAGAAGTCCCTGCTGCTATTCTTTTTTATCTCACTGTTGAGTAGCAACATTCCTCAAGGCTCTTAGCATCCAACCTCTCCGATTTCCTCTGTTGCTTATGTCCTTGGTTCTTGTAAGTGGACTTCCAACAGGGATGGGCTACGATGGGGCACGTGGCCAGTGCCCACAGACCCACACAGTGTTTGCTGTTATTTTAACTGGCCGACCCCCACCCCCACCCCCGCTCCCCCCCCCCACACCCCTTTAAAAGCCTGAATAGCCAGTCTGAACTACTGAAGATAATCCCTTCCTCTGTCTGCATCCAAAACAAGTTAGATACTGCACCAAGGACGTCCTGGCCACCGTGGGGCTTAGCATCTCCTGATGCCCGTCATGGGCAAACTGACTTGCAATTCGCTGCCTAAATTTTCTTGGATTTTTTTTCTTTTTTAGTAAGAAATTGGCAGCGGTTCTAAGGTGAATTCTAAGATTAGTCCGAGGAGATGTGGACTTCTCTGCCCTAAACTGAGTCAAAGTGCCAAAAATGACAGCCCTCTGTCTTGGTCTGTCACCCTTTTCATGCCATGCCTAAAATGGAAAAAAAAAAAAAAAAATCCCGGGCCCGAAGGCTGAAAGCAAACCCGCCCTCCCGCACATGCCTGTTAGCGCCGTCAGCCAGCGCCGTTTAAATGTGAAGATCTGAAAAAGTTTTATCCTTTGGTCGGTAGCCTGGTATAATGAAAGTTGCTATAGTAACAGAGAGCCCTGTTCTCTGGCCCAGAGAGTATATTCAGCAGGAGAAAAGCAAATCAATGTTGGAACCATTATACTTGCTTAAAGCCTGGAAAGGTGACCGTACCCAGCTGCACAGGCACATTGGCAAATGATTGCCACCGCGCTGGAGGAGGAGCGGGGCATGCCGTGCCGCCGTCAGTGAGGCTCTTTGTTCCCAAGGGGCTCGGGCTTGCCTCTGGAAACTGACATCCTGTCAGTGGCAGCCAGGCTCTTCGGCCAGTATGTGGTACCTGCCTCAATGCAGCAAGCATTGCTCTGTCCTGAAGTGGACAGTGAGGGCAAGGTGGGACTAGTCCCTGCCTGCATGCAACTTATGTGCCTCCCAGCCGTGCAGAAAGGCTGACTGGAGACTTGCTGGGTCAGGGAGGGCTTCCCTCAGGCCATGTCCCTGAGGACGAGACCTCTGAGATACACGTGGCAGATCCACGGGTGAAAAGAGGGGGCGCGTCGGTGTTTCCTGCAGTGTGTACTGCGTGGACAGAGTCCCCCAGCATGTTCAGAACCTGGAAGAAATCGGTTTGGCCGGAGCACTGTGTGAAGGCAGGAAAAGACGGCTGAGCATAGGTAGGCCTAGCAAGGATTTAGAAAGTGTGAATGAAAAGGGGGGTGTCCGATGTGTGTATCTTTCAAAGGTCGCTTGGACTGTTACAGGGAATGTGGATTGTGGAGCATATGGGGGTGACATTTATGTCAAATCACGGCAAGCAAGAGGTCCTGGTGTCCTCAAATGGAACGGGGACTGTGTGAGAGGAAAAAAATGGATTAAGATGGATAATGGGTGCTACATTGGTGGAGCCAACTGATGGTTGGACAATCGACGTGTCAAGGGGTGCTCTTGGACCTTTGTCCTGAGAGTCCTGGTGGGGTTCGGAGGTGGCTCCACCCTGTCTCAGTTTGTTCCTGCCAACAGATGCCAGTGTTGCGTCTCACCGTATGTCCTGCATAAATGTACGGAAATGGATGTGGCCGGGAAATGATAGTATGTGACTCAAATCTCAGATCCCAGCACTTGGGAAGGTTGAGGCAGGAGGATTAGAAGTTTACGGCCAGGTTGGGCTACTTCCCAGGAGACCTTGTCACCCAAAACAAAAACAAACAAAAAACCCAAACAAACCAAAGTAGATCACCATAGCGCTCACTTGTGGTGCTTTATGGTTGCATACACATGTATACAACTACCCAGGGCAGGGCAGAGTCTTGGGATTCCTGCCTTGTAGCTTGGTCCCTCACCATCAGTTTGGAGATCTGAAGCTGCCCAGGCACCAGGGGTTCTGAGCTGGGGCTTCCGGCACATCTGGGCATGGGATTCCTGCCGGCCTCTGATCCTTGCTCTCCTCTCGCCCGCCCCCGCAGGAAGCCTTGGAATCTTGCCAGACGCGCATCTCCAAGCTGGAGCTGCATCAACAGGAGCAGCAGACCCTGCAGACGGATGCCGTGAACGCCAAGGTGCTGCTGGGGAAATGCATCAACGTGGTCCTGGCCTTCATGACCGTCATCCTGGTGTGCGTGTCCACCCTGGCCAAGTTCGTCTCGCCCATGATGAAGAGTCGCTTCCACATTCTGGGCACCTTCTTTGTGGTGACTCTCCTTGCAATATTTTGTAAAAACTGGGACCATATCCTGTGTGCCATAGAAAGGACAATCATCCCAAGATGAGCCCGCTGCTTCCTGCCTTCACGTTCTCTCAAGTTTTTTTTTTTTGTTTTTTTTTTTTTATTTTGGAGAAAACTCTGTGCATACGACCAAATTCCTGAATGAACGGCTGTGCCAAAGATGGCGAGAAGGACTGAAGCTGTGTGGTGTAAATAATTAGAATCTCTTGACCCAGTAGCAGTTGCCAACACGGTCCCTGTACGCGGTTAACGTGAACCTGGCCCAGAGTTCCCCCCACATTGCTCACCGCCTTAATCAGAGCAGATCTCCAGCCCACCTGGCGAGCTCGGCATGGTAAAGCCCTGTTCGTGGAGCGCTTGGCGTAAAGGGTGACCCAGAGGGAAGGGGCCTCCCTCTATTTCCCATGAATCTCTGTCACATTGAGCTTCATGATTGCTAACAGCTGTGTTCTCTCTGAGGCGACCCCCCCACACACACACAAACAGCAGGGAGATGGCAGGGTTCAGGGGAGTGAGCAAAACACAAGACTTGGCGGCGTTGAGCTCTTGTGGGGGTGGTCTGTGGCAGCTCAGTCAGTCTCTCTGTGATCTATCCCACTTGCCCGCCCCCCCCCCCCCGGGTGACCCTGTGTCCTGTTATGTACCCGGTGTTCACATTGGGTCGACTGTGTTATGTCCTTGTAACATGGAAATGTTATAGCTGCTTCTCCGGCAAAAGTCTGCCTAACTGGTAGCGCTGCACTTTATACCCAGTAGACACTAGGGTTTACTAACAGGCTCTCCTTATGCCCAGGGAAGCGCACACACCTGAGCTCATCCTACCTGGTGAGCAGTGGCCTGCCCTCGGAGCACGGAGCCAGGCTTTTATCACACTGTAGCTCTGATAACTCGGGGTGCTGCGAGCATCCCTGGGGAGGCTTCTGCTCTGGCAATTGTCAACTGTGATAAATCCCCTTAGAGAATGGGATGCACTTTTACGTGATTCACTTTACTCTCAGGTCGGCGGAGATCAGATTGCAAAGCTTGTTCAGGAAACGCAAACAAATGATGCTCCTGTTGCTAGGTTTTATTTCTCTCAAAGACAGCAAAATCAAACTTCATAAAGCTCCATGTGCGCCGAGGCAGGACACGGGAGGCCGAAGAGGGATTGGACGTTTGGTCTAATCGGATGGATGGTGGCTAGGTTAGTGGGAGCCTTATACCCAGATGAGATCAGGAGGGTCCACTTAGGGACGTGAAGGGCAGCAAGAATAAGATGAATTGAGTCCAGCGCCGAAGCTAAGTTGCCGTCGTCCATCTTGTAGGCACGCAGTAAGACAAGTCCTGAGGGAGGTCACAGAACGCATGCACCTGCCAGTGAGCAGAACACAACAGGCAAGCGCCGCTGTGTTCCCTGGGTGCCGTTCACCAATGAAGCTGGTTTTCTGTGTCCACCACAGAGAAGGTTGTGTTGGATGCTGCCCGCCAGTCTCTGGTCGCACCACGCCTGCTGAAGGTGTAAAGCTGCTGTTAAATGTTTACTATCTTCCAGAAGATACTCTCAAAGATCTAAGTACCATCACCTGCAGATGGGATAGGGGTAAAGGGGAGTAGCAATTTAGTGCAAGTCCAGCTTCTGTGAGCGGGACTCATACAACTCCAGCCTCTGCCCCCCGACTCCCAACTTTTAAATCAATAACTCAGCAATGTTAGTAAATTCACAATGTATTGAACCATTACCCTAAACAGTTCCAGCGTCAAGCTTGTTAAAAATAAAAAAAAAAGCCGGGCGGTGGTGGCGCACGCCTTTAATCCCAGCACTCGGGAGGCAGAGCCAGGCGGATCTCTGTGAGTTCGAGGCCAGCCTGGACTACCAAGTGAGTTCCAGGAAAGGCGCAAAGCTACACAGAGAAACCCTGTCTCGAAAAACCAAAAAAAAAAAAAAAAAATAAAATAAAAATAAAAATAAAAATAAAAAAAAAATACACACGAAATGCAGAGTACTTTGAAATCAGGGATGGGGGTGTCTATCCATGATTGTGTCCCCACACGGGACAGATGGAGGTTTCTTGTCAAGCAGGGAGGAAGAGAGAACCATGATCTTCCTTTAGTCTTATATTTTAATGGCCTGCTCTCTTACCTGGAGGAGATATCAGACTCCATCTGCCTACACCTTGAAGCAAGCTGGTCTCCCATTCCCATTTATGACTATTTCCACATGGCACTTAGAACATGCCAGGGCCGGGGTTGGCTGTGAATGCTGCTGGTAGTTTACAGAATGGGTATGAATACAACTTTAGAGGCTCAGTTAGGGCTCCAGGAGAACCCAGGAAGAGCAGGCCTATTCTCATGCCAGCACCCCCACCCCCACCCCCGCACAGCCTAGCAAGACTGTTCTTGATGGACACTTCTCAGACCTGTGATCCTGGTTTCTTCTCCCTGGTGACATAGTACCTGGACGGTGGTGGCGCAGGCCTTTAATCCCAGCACTCGAGAGGCAGAGGCAGGCGGATCTCTGAGAGTTCGAGGCCAGCCTGGTCTACAGAGCGAGACCCAGGAAAGGCGCAAAGCTACACAGAGAAACCCTGTCTCGAAAACACCCCCCCCCCAAAAAAAAAAGAAGTTAGAGCACATGCCACACCCTTCAGTCTGAGCTTTGGACAGAATCTGTTAGAAACTGACACCGTCCTGAACTAATGGGGGCGGGGGGCGGCACCCAAATCACAAATTCTGTCTAAACAACTCGCATTTCCATCAACTCCCATTAGATGTCAAGTCCCTTCTTTACCTGGGTTTGCGCAGCCCATTGGGGCATCCTTGCATCAGTCTTGTGGAAGGTTCATGAAGCTTTTTATTTTTTAAGAAGATTGCGTAGTTCAAGGAGACTTTGATTCTACAGTTCATTATTCTCTTAAGGGCTATAACTCCCCCCCCCCCCCCCCCCCCCCCCGCTTTTGCTCTCTGGCACACGCAGCGTACACACTGAAGAAATGAATTGTATAAATGCACAACTAGAGACAGTGACACAACTGTGACACACCTTGGATTGGCACTGATGCACACTTGGGTCGGCCAGTCTTGTTTTGCACTTTACATTGGCAGTAAACATCTCATGCATTTCTCCTGGTGAAAACTAGTGGTCGGTGAGTAGGCAAATACCTACTCATTCGGGGACACTGGTGAGGGATTCTAGATGCTGGACTCTGGAGCTTTGGTGACATGATCATCATCAATCACCAGAAGAGTGTTTATTGAAGACAGAACAGAACTTTAAAATAAAAGAGTAGCAAATATTAAACATGTTCTCTCTGTGGGTTTTGAATTTTTTCAGCTTATATTTTGTATATGATTAAACTGGAATAATCCCACCCCGCCCCCCTCCACTTCCAAAAAAAGCAACCACTCACAATGCAATGGTAATTGAACGAACTTTCACTGATTTTGGGACTCCCCACCCCAAGTTCCTGGCTTGTGGCCTTGTGGTTTTCAGGGTTCTTGGCCTTCATTCACGTTAACACCCTGTCCCTCTTGTTTTATTGAAGTATGGCCCTCTGTGTGGACTTACTGCCCTGCCTCTTCTCCAGCAGCAGGCTTAATTATAGGTTGGACTGTGGTAAGGAAGCTGATTTCCCCCAAGCAACTAATTACTTTGGTTCTTTTGGGTTGAATTTTAAATGCCAAAATTATTTTTGTGTTGAATGGGAATGTATAGTGGGTTTTTTGTTGTTGTTTTGGTGTTGAATCCAGATTGTCTGAGGTTTGGAAAAAAAAAAAAACACACGTATGCTTATTGATAAGGATGTGTGTGTGTGGTTAAACAACCTATTTTGCATGTTTCCTTAATTTTGACCTTGGGCCAGGGAATGAATACGGGCTTATTTAGAGAGGTGGTTCAAAATTAGCAGGTAACTTTTAACAGGTCTAAAAAGACAAATCACAGAAAATAATTTGATTGGCCTATTTGTATAAAAAATAAAGAGCTTTTAAAAATGTGTCCTTAACAGGAACTGGGTAACTCGTTAGAAATAAAGCAAAAAAATTCAATTTTCTGCCATGGATTCAACTCTCCGCTTAAAGAGGCCAGAAGTGATATAACACCTTGAGTTTCTGAGGGTGGTTTACATGTTGCCCTTCTCATATATTTAAAGCATGTCTACTGTGTTTGTCCTAAAAGAAACATTTCAACTAAACGTGCTCTGTGTTTCAGACGCTCTGGGTCAGTAGCAGCAACTCTGACTATAATGTCAGGAATGCTGATTGTAACCTCTGTTGCAGAATTCCCATCTTGTGGGACACTACATAGTTTTGTATCTACCTAAAATTGTAATTTCTCTGTAGATCTTCCTCATGGTGGTGTCACCAATGAATTCAAAGCAGGTGCCATTCTTTTTTAAACACTTGATGTTTGCTTTGGTGTTGAATAAAAGAACTAGATTTCTTAAATTTTCACACGTGTCAGAGCCCATCTCTGTAATGTGTGTGTGAGAGCACATGTGCACATGCATGTGTGTGTAAAACAGACTTTTTAAAGCAGCTTTAGATTTAGAGCCAAGCTGAGAAAAAAATGTATAAAGATTTCTCTTGAATATCCTGCCCCCACATACACACCCTTGCTCCCAGGTATCAACATTCCCCACAAAGTGGTACCTTTTGTTTTTAATGTGTATGAATGAGTGTTTTGCCTGTATATATATATATGTATACCATATGTGTGTCTGGTGCACACAGAGGTCAAAAAAGCATGTCTGATTCCCTGAAACTGGAATTACAGATGGTTGTAAGCTACCATGTGGGTGCTGGGAATCAAACCCAGGTCCTCCTCTGTAAGAACAACAAGTGCTCTAAACCACTGGACCAACCCTCCAGACCTCAGAGTGGTACCTTTGTTAACAGCTGATGAACCAGCATTGTTACATTATTATCGCCCAGAGTCTTTCAGATTAGGGATATTCTTGGTTTCAGTCTATGACTTTAGACAAATACATAAGGAAATGCATTAATTGTAGCATTATACAGAATGGTTTCACTCCTCAAAACATCATGTGTCTTACCTATTTATCTATCCTCTGTGGTCAACTTTAAAACTAGTTTTCATGTCTTCTGTTGAAAGTTGGTGTCTCAGTTAGGGTTTCTGTTGCTGCAACTAAACACCATGACCAAAGAGCAAGTTGGGGAGGAAAGGGTTTATTTGGCTTGCATTTCAGCATTGCTGTTCACACAGAAGGAAGTCAGGACAGGAACTCAAACAGGGCAGGATCGCAGAGGCCGTGGAGGGGAGCTGCTTACTGGCTTGCTCAGCCTGCTGTCTTATTGAATCCAGGACCAACACCCCAGGGATGGTACCACTTATGGGCTGGTGCCATCATTGATCACTAAATGAAAAAATGCCTTACAGCTAGATCTCATGGAGGCATTTCCTCAACTGAGGATCCTTCCTCTCTGATGAATAGCTTGTGTCAAGTTGACACACAAAACCAGCCAGTGCAGTTGGTGATGTATGATGTGTGGCCTGTTTCTTGAACCCAAGGGGAGGGGTGGTTATTCAGTCAGTAACTGGAATACTAGGAAATACATCTTAGTGTTGTGGAGAGAGGAAGTGATGGTTGGGGAAGCCAAGTCCACCCGAACTGGAGCAAGGAGGGCGTGAATGATGTGGTTGATGCCAACTGAGGTGTGCACACTGTCAGGAAGGCCAAGAGTGAGCAGATCCCTCTACCTTAAGCAGTCTGCTCTGAAGGTTTCTTGTGGCATGGGGCTTGAGTGTTCGCAAGGCATTGCTTTGAGAGTACATGATCTCAGCTGGACCAGTGATGTGGGTTTCATTACCCCCATCCTATGCATGACTAGAACTCGGTCATAGACACTTCTCCCAAGGTCATGACCTGGAAGTGTAGGATTTAGGATGTTGCCTTGACCTCTCCACCACCCTGACCTTTTAGCTCCCTGTTTGCAGGCAATTTTCTCCATTGGTTGCCCATCCTGAATCCTGTACAAACAAAATCACTAGACTTCCCAGGTGATGTTAAAGCTTTGAAAGATGAGTCCATTCTCTGTCCCGGATAATACTGTGTCTCTGGAAATCATAGAGACACAACCATTATTTTGGGACTGTTGCAACTTGATGTCTAAAGATATAAATGGAGGGAATATATATAAATATATATTATATAAATAGTAGGAAATAGAAGAGAATGCTATAAAGATGGGGTGTGTGTGTGGCCCAACATATTCTTAGTCTACATTTCCTAGAAAAAAAAATAAGTGGGGGGAAAGTTTTAGTCATCAATTTCTAGCTAATAATGAACAGGCTAAAGACTAAAGCACTATTTTCTGGTTTTAACATGTCCAGGTTTCACATTTCTGTGGCTTCGATAAAATACTTCCAATGAAAAGCAATGTAGGGAAGAGAAGCGTTTGTTTTAGCCCACAATTCCAGATTCCAGTCTGTCATTGTGGGGAAGTCAAGGCAGGAACTTGAACTGGTCCCATCCCGTCCACAGTCAAGAGCAAAGAACAGCGAATGCATGCATGCATGCATGCTTATCTGTAGCAAGCTTTCTTGTCGGACAGTCTTTGGATCGCCAGTCCCCAAATAAGGACACAGAGACTTCTTATTCATTATGAAAGCTTGGCCTTTAGCTTAGGATTGTTCCCAGCTAGCTCTTATAACTCAGATTAACTTGCTTCTATGTATCTATGTTCTGCCACGTGGCTTTCACCTTTCCTCAGGAGGGCACGTCCAACTTGGTCCAAGTCTGCTGTCGAACTCCACACACCTAGATTCCTCCTCCTCTTCCTCTCTCTCCCTGGAAATCCCACCTATCCTCTCCTGCCCAGCTATTTGTTGTTGTTTGTTTTCACTCTTTTCTGGGGGGGGGGGGGCGCTACCCAGCTCCCAAATAAGTCACACACGGGGGCTTATTCTTAATTATCAATGCCCGGCCTTAGCTTGGCTTGTTTCTTGCCAGCTGTCCTTAATTTATTCCGTTTACCTTTTGCCTCTGGGCTTTTCCCATTCTCTTATTCTGTAAATCTTCCTCTTCCTCTATGGCTTGCTGTGTAGCTGGGTGGCTGGTCCCTGGAGTCCTCCTTCTCTGGCTCCTAGGTCTTAGATCTCTCCTCCCAGTTTTCTCCTTCTATATATTCTCTCTGCCTGTCCCGCCTATCCTGTCTCCTGCCTTGCTATTGGCCAGTTCTTTATTAAACCACCATGTGTTTTAGACAGGCACAGTAACACAGCTTCACGGAGTTCAACAAATGCAATATAAACAAAAGTAACACACCTTAAGATATTCTACTACCTCTATTGGCCATTCAGCTCTTTATTTTATTTTATTTTTTTTATTTTATTTTATTTATTTATTTATTTATTTTGGTTTTTCGAGACAGGGTTTCTCTGTGTAGCTTTGCGCCTTTCCTGGAACTCACTTGGTAGCCCAGGCTGGCCTCGAACTCACAGAGATCCGCCTGCCTCTGCCTCCCAAGTGCTGGGATTAAAGGCGTGCGCCACCACCGCCCGGCCATTCAGCTCTTTATTACACCAATCACAACAATACAGCTTCACACAGTGTACAGATTTCCCAAAAGACCCATCGGCTTCCCTACTTGGGCCCAGCCCAGTCTCTGCACTCTTAAGCAGTTCAGAAGCCCTTGCCTCGGGAACAGTGAGACCACGAAGAGCTGAGGCTTCCATCAGTTAACTTTACACAATATCTACAGGCATGCTCGCAAGCCAGCCCAGTGTAGACAAGCCCTCATTGAGACTCTCTTCCCAGGTGAGTCTCGCTTGTATCAAGCTGACAATAAAAACCATCCATCACACACATGCCCTCAGATGTAAAAGGAACACTGCCTTGAGCATCTAAGAATGCCCGCCGTCCCGTGTGGTGAAGTAATGGAGTCTAACAGCATTGTGTACAGCCTCTGGGTTTACCATTATAGGTGGCAGAGTATCTGCAACCCTCTCCCCGTCCAGTTACTTTACATGTAACTGTAATGTAGGCAGAAGATTGTGGGATGCACCAGGACTGTGGCAATACCAAATAGATACGGTATAGATTAGAGTTTCTTACTTTTTACACTAGCAATTCCTGTTTGTCCGAAAACTTGTTCTGTGACACCCCCCCTCCAGGTATATATGCATATAAGCTAGATATACAAACCCAACACTGACTGATAATAAATCAGGTATATATGTATATAAGCTAGATATACAAACCCAAAATTGACTGATAATAAATCATAGTTTTTATTTTATCCTCTCTCTCTCTCTCTCTCTCTCTCTCTCTCTCTCTCTCTCTCTCTCTCTCTCTCTGTGTGTGTGTGTGTGTGTGTGTGTGTGTGTGTGTGTGTGTGTGTGTGTTCTATGCACTTGTATGCAAAGGGTGCATGCTCACGCAGAGGCCAGAGATTAGCTTTGGGCATCTTCCTCCACTGCTCTTCACCCTATTCTTTGGAACATGAGCTGAATCTTGAGCTCACTGATTGGCTAGGTTGCCTGGCCAGTGAGCTCCAGGGATCCATCCATCTCTGCCACTGCCACACCTACCCCTCCCCCACTGCTGGGGTTACAGGCGACCATTGCCACACCCAGTTTTTACATGGGTACTGGGATTTGAACTCAGGTCCACACTTGTACAACAAGCACTTTACTCACAAAGCCACCTTCCCAACCCCCCCCCCAAAATTATTTTAAAACAATTTTTATATACATTTAATTTCACCACTTACTAAAGACTAAGGCAAATTTGCATACTAATGAGATGAATGCGCTTATTTTTACAGGAAGATAAAATCTTGGCTGAGTCCTTGATATGGCAGGATGTAGAGCATCTTCAGCGCTTTTCAGAGTTGATCGATATTTTGATTCCATAATCGCCAATGCTGGGACAACATGGTAGAAGTATATTTAAGGCCACTTGAGAAATTGTTGGAAATTCTGTCCTCATCTCAAGCCAAGATTCATTTAATGATGTTTTATGAGACGATATAATCAGCAACTCAAAACACGGTTTCTGAAACCAAACATTCCATCACCATACAACCCAAAGGCAGGCTCACTTGATCCACGTTGAGGAACGACAGAGGGGAAAGACAGTGGTTGTTTTCATAATGGAAGCATTGTGCTTCTGTAGAAGAAAACTGTGTGTACCGTGTACACACTGCCCTACCCAACACACAAAATACCGTGAATCTGAACAGGGGTGTTTCTGGCAGTGGAAGACACAGTGAAAAGTGGGGGGGTTGAGTGTTCCCCTGAGCTGCAGCATGGGAGAGCATTCCCAGACACCCCGGATTCCTTACAGGTTTGAATTGGAATTGTTTTTGGTGGTTTCACTTTCAGAAACCTTTTACTGTTACCAATCTTTGTGAACGCCCACGTTTCAGTCACATGACCCCGTTGGGGTCTGTGCTGGTTTGACTAGGAATGGCCACATAGGTCCATAGATTTGAGTGCTTGGTCACCAGGGAGTGGTAATTAGGAGGTGTGGCCTTTTTGGAGGAGGTGTGGCCTTGATGGAGAAGGTGTGTCACTGAGGATGGGCTTTGAGGTTTTATTTGTTTTTTTTTTTGTTTTTGTTTTTGTTTGTTTTTCGAGACAGGATTTCTCCATGTAGTTTTGGTACCTGTCCTGGATCTCGCTCTGTAGCCCAGGCTGGCCTCGAACTCACAGAGATCCGCCTGGCTCTGCCTCCCTAGTGCTGGGATTAAAGGCATGCGCGTGCCACCCGGCTGGCTTTGAGGTTTTAAATGCTCAAGCCAGGCCCAGTGTGCGTCTCTCTCTCTTCCCACTGCCTGCAGATCCAGATGCAGAACTCTCGGCTCCTCTAGCACCATATCTGTCTGCACGCTGCCATGCTTCCTGCCATGATGATAATAAGCCATCTCCAATGAAATGTTTTCCTTTATAAGAGTTGCTGTGGTCATGGTCTCTCTTCACAGCAATAGAAACCCTAATGAAGAATCCTAACCTACAGTTCCAGAAGCTGGGGCTTGGATGCCGCCTAACGCTGTTTAAATACAACATTCAGTGTGCACTGCACAAGGGTTTTCCATACAGTGTCAACTGTGATCATCCCCATGCTCAATAAAACAAGGGCTGTTTTCTCGCTTCAGCGATGTGGAAACTGGGGTTCTCAGTGGCTAAGTAACTGGCAGCATCCACTAGTGGGTGATGGTAGAGCTGTCTGTTCAGCCCCAAACTTGTGACTCGGGCCTCTATAGGGTCCCACTACTTGTCACTCCTGGTACCTGAAACCATGGAGGCAATCACTCTAAACCAAAGGCCTCGCTCAGCCGATGCTGTCGGGGTCAATTACGCACATGCAGGTTCACACAGCTGACGTGCGAGATCTTTAAGGAGCATGGGCTGACATGTTTGTGCATAAAGAAAGCAAAAAGCCACCAGTTAAAGAAACTCCAGTACCCTTCCTGGCTTCCTAGAGTTCTTGAGGGTATATAATTGGTGGTTGGCTTAGCCAAACCGTCCTTGGCGTTTTTTCCGCTTAGTTCTAAGACGGTGGAGTCCCTGATGGCTTCCGCTCTGAGCTTCGCGACATCTGCTACCATCTGCGGTGGCTACCTCTGAAATCTCTCTCCCTGCTAAGCAGCCAGAATGTATCCCTGCCAGGCCTCTAACTTGACTCAAGCAGTTAACAAGAACACGCTTCAGCCATGTTAACAGCTGCTTCGGTGGCAGTTCCTCTCCACTACGCTTTAGCACTGGGAATTGGACGTTTCTCCCACCCCAGCTCTGCTTTAAAAAAAAATAAATAAATAAGCAGCGGAGATCATAGAAAGCGAGCCACAGTGTGCCATGGTCACGTGACCAGCCAGAGGCCCCCCTTCAGCTAAAGGAACCATCCGAGGCCTGGACCCTTTGCTGATTCTTTAACTGTCCACATCATAGCAATGATGCTCCCCGGCTACCCGGCTTTCCACCAAAGCTGTCTCCTCCCACAGTGTTTTGACTTCTTTTCCGTCTTCTCTTCCCTTGTGCTTTGAAGTCAGAGCCCACCTCTCTCTCTCTCTCTCTCTCTCTCTCTCTCTCTCTCTCTCTCTCTCTCTCTCTCTCTCTCTCTCTCACACACGCACGCACGCCAGCAGGAGCCAAACCCAGGCTGACCAGCCCCCGCCTCCACAGTGGACAGTGTCAGGAAGGTCACTTCCTGCTATCTCTACTGTCCTCCCTTGTTAGCCAGAAACAGTCACCCGAGAAAGTCAGCGAGGATCCCTGTGAGGAAACAAAGACACCCATGGGATCACTCAGCGAGCCCCTGGCCT
The DNA here is from genome assembly GCF_007827085.1 of Peromyscus californicus insignis. Lineage (NCBI taxonomy): Eukaryota > Metazoa > Chordata > Mammalia > Rodentia > Cricetidae > Peromyscus > Peromyscus californicus. The sequence goes on from NW_026294535.1 coordinate 13,130,381, forward strand.
CACTCAGGGTTATGACTGGGCAGGGTGACAGGGGCCAGGGCACGGAGGTAGCTCCTCAGGCTGCAGAGGAGCTGCGAGAGAGGCCTCTGTGTCTGTGTTCAGGGTTGCAGAGCCCAGCATCCTGCCGAGGGGTTACTCACCGCTGACTCAGAGGCAGGTGCTCATTTGCATGCTATTCCCTGCAAGCCCCAAGGAGCAAGACCGCCAGGGGCGTCCTTCCCCTTTCCAAACAGAACCGCCCCACATCATACAGAGGCCTACTGACGGCTGTTTCTGACCTAGGAATATTTCCATGGGGCGGGACTTACCCATCGGCTGGGAGTGAAATTGAACTGGAAAAAAGGAAGAGAGATACCACCACCACCACCACCACCACCACCACCACCACCACCACCACCCACCAAGGAAGCTCAATTCTGAAAGAACACCACTGCTCTTCCTCATCATTATCTTCCTCCTCCTCTTCCTCTTCCTCTCCCTCCTCTTCCTCTCCCTCCTCTTCCTCTCCCTCCTCTTCCTCTTCCTCTCCCTCCTCTTCCTCTTCCTCTCCCTCCTCTTCCTCTCCCTCCTCTTCCTCTTCCTCTCCCTCCTCTTCCTCTTCCTCTCCCTCCTCTTCCTCTTCCTCTCCCTCCTCTTCCTCTCCCTCCTCTTCCTCTTCCTCTCCCTCCTCTTCCTCTTCCTCTCCCTCCTCTTCCTCTTCCTCTCCCTCCTCTTCCTCTTCCTCTCCCTTCTCTTCCTCTTCCTCTCCCTCCTCTTCCTCTTCCTCTCCCTCCTCTTCCTCCTCTTCATCCTCTTCTTCCTTCTCCTCTTCATCCTCTTCTTCCTTCTCCTCTTCCTCCTCTTCATCCTCCTCTTCCTCCTCCTGTTCCTCCTCCTCCTCCCTCTCCCTTTCACTACCAAGTTTCTTAAAGAAATAATATCCATTCCCTACCTCTGGATTTCTTGATCCACTGAAAACCAGCAGCAGTACCCTCCCCTCCCCTCCCCTCCCCTAGTATATCCTCTGCAGTGGTCCATTTTCCTATCTCCTGGATACTTTGCATGGGATCTGTCATGAGGGGCCTTTGGCTGAAGCGCTTCACTCCTACTGGGAATTTACTTAGATACTGAGGATCTGAACTCAGGTCTGCATGTCTGCATGGAAGGAACTTTACCAGCTGAGCAATCTCCCCAGCCTGGAAATGACTGATGTCTGCTCCTGGAATAGATAGCCAGATCCTAGTGGCCAGAGTCACAACCTACTCACCTGGCTTTTCCCGGGACCTGGACAAGTGCCAGACATGTAGGTAGCATTCCATCCATGTAATGAGCCGTGTACTGTGTGAGTAAATCTCCCGCACAGCTGTGTTCCTGCTCCCCTAGATTGTGAGCACTTGGAGCAGTGGTTCCCAACCTTCCTAATGCTGTATTGTTAGCATTTGGAGCAGTGGTCCCCAACTTTCCCAACGCTGTGACCCTCTAATACAGTTTCATGGTGACCCCCAACCATCACATTATTTTTGTTGCTACTTCATAACTGTAATGTTGCTACTGTTATGAATCATAATGTAAATATCTGATATCTCCCATGGTCTTAGACGACTCCCATGTAAAGGTCATTTGACATGCAAAGGGACCATGACCTCCAGGTTGAGAACCACTGACTAGGTGGGCCCTGGACTGTTTCTTCATCTGGCACATAGGGTTGGTGCTCAGGAACAGCGAGTCTGAATTGTGTCTCCCACACCTCCAGCCGGAAACCTCTCTTGGTGCAGAGGAGAAAGGTCCTGACTAGTGTTGCCACCTGGAATGCACCTCAACTACGCTCCCCCCAACACTGACTTTTATCTCACCCTGCCCTTCCCATCCCCCCTCACCCCCAAATTAGAAGGAAATTTGGGGTTCATAAAGCAGTAAACAAAGTTGGAATCTCACACTGGCTAAAATAGACACAGCACAGAACCCACCCAGTGTTCTCTGCCTTTTCCCCCAAGCTTTGTTTTTAACTGACACGTGATAATTGGGCACATTTCTGGGGTTTGGTGTGATGGTTCAAGGTGCGTATACACTGGGTGGTGATCAAGTTGGGAATGGTTTATCTATTGCCTCAAATATTTATCATTTCTTTGTGTTCCAAACATTCAAATTCCTCAGCTATTTTGAAATATATTGTTGCTAAAAATTGTCGCTTTTGCTAATTTTCACTCTTATCAAAATGCTGACCACATTTTCTGCAGCCAAAACATAGAGAAAGTGAGTTGGAGGTCAACCTTCCATAAGTAGAAAAATCCTGGGGTTGGGGATTTAGCTCAGTGGTAGAGCGCTTGCCTAGCAAGCACAAGGCCCTGGGTTCGGTCCTCAGCTCCGGAAAAAAGAAAGAAAGAAAAAAAGAAAATGAAAAAAAGAAAAATCCTGCTTGGGGGTGGGGCAAGGCAGGCTCAATTTATGAAACAATTGTTTGAGATTAAGTTGCCAATCTGTTGTCCAATCTGATATTTTATAGGTGATTATACACTGGCATAATTATTATGTCACTGGCATAATTCATTACCTCACTGGCATAATTCATTACCTCATTGGTATAATTCATTACTTCAGTGTGTAATTCCTAAAACTAAAGACCATCTTCCGTGGGCCAGGGAGATAGCTCAGTGGGTAAGAGTGTTTCCTACGCAATCATGAGGACCTGAGTTCAAATCTCCAGCACACATATAAAAAGCTAGTCATAGTGCACCTGCAATCCCAGTACCATGGGGATGGAGACAAAGGATTGCTGAGGCTTGCTCACCGCTCGCCTAGCTCCAAGTTCAATGACAAACCTTGTCTCAGCAGGATAGAGCTGGATACAGACATCCTCCCTGACCTCTACACACACACACACACACACACACACACACACACACACACACACACACACCCCGCAGATGTCTTATTGACCCCAGATCCCTTTCGAATTGCCCTGGTTGTCCTGACAGAGTCCTCTGCAGGAAAAGGAAGCTGTTGAGAATTACAGCTGTACTTAGTTCTCTCTGGTCAGTTCCCCACCCTTTCCTTGATGGTCATGACCTTGGCATTTTCAAAGATTCTAGGCCAGGTTTTGGTATCAGGTTCTTCAATCTGATGTTTCGTCATGACTAACTGTAGGTTGTCTATCTTTGGCCAGAATCGCAGAAGTGACCCCATATTCTCATTGCCTTCTCTCTGACGGGGCAGTTTCCATCTGTCCCATCACTGATGACCCTTAGTATTGAGACATTGCACCTACATGATCCTAAGTGTCTTGGGAAAGGGACTCTGGGTCTGTGTTTCCTTCTCATGTTTTCCATTTATTCCTGTATTTATTTAGATCAACACGAAGCCACGGACTCATTCCGGCAGTCTTTAGTAGACTTTTTGGCATGCCGCCATTATACCTTGAACATTGCCTTGCTTTTTGACACAAAGTACTCCGTGCTCATGTGCTTCTCTGGCCCCAAGCTGCCCATTCTTGCAAGGAGCTCAGAGTCTCTTTAGTGGAAAAATAGTATTTAAAAGCCAGTGTCTCGTGCTAGGTCTTCTCTTGGTTCTCAGCACTCCCAGACCCTCCCAGCAGACAGAGGTAGGGGAACATGTAGTGTCTGTATAGATGTATACATTTGTGCCTAATATATAATATATAATATATAATATATAATATATAATATATATGTGTGTGTGTGTGTACAAAAATGCATTTGTTACAGCCCGAATGTGTCCCCCTAAAGTGAATACATGGAACCTCTTACCAACAGTGTGGTGGTATTTGGAGATAGGCCTTGGAGGAGATGATTAAAAATTTGGTCATTGGGGTGGTATCTCCATCAATAGCCTTATAAGAAGAGATGCAGGGACTGGAGAGATGGCTTGGGCATTAAGAGCATATACTGCTCTTGCAGAGGACCCAGGTCCAACACTCACACTGGATGACTAACAACTGCCTGTAGATCTCACTCCAGGTGATTTGCCACCCTCTTCTGGACTTCATAGACACCTGTACTCACACACACACACACACACACACACACACACACACACACACACACACACACACACATTTAAAAATCTTTTAGGGGCTGGAGAGATGGCTCAGAGGTTAAGAGCATTGACTGCTCTTCCAGAGATTCTGAGTTCAATTCCCAGAAACTACATGGTGGCTCACAACCATCTGTAATGAGATCTGATGCCCTCTTCTGGCGTGACATGCAGACAGATCACTGTATACATAATTAATAAATAAAATAAATCTTTTTAAAAAATCTTTTAAACCTTAAAAACAATAAGAATAGACATCAGAACTTGCTCTTTGTTTATACCATGTAAGAACACAGCAAGAAGACTATGTGTTAGGAAATGGCCTTCAGCAGAAACCAACTTAGCTAATATCCTGTTCTTGGACTGCCTAAGTCTCCAGAGCTTTAGGAAATACATGTCTGTCTTTAAAGCCTCATAATCTGCAGGATGGTTTTTTTTTGTCATAGAAACCAGAAATGACTAAGATAATATCTATATTTGTTTATATATAATTTCACACAGATGCACATTTAAGCCCACACTTATTTCTTCATCTGATTATATGTTGGCAAGCAAGGGTGCACACCTCCGATACCAACCAGCATGTCTAACTTTATTCCAGCTTCCTTCCTTCCTGGACTTGAAACTCTTGTCTGCAACCAATTGCTGACTTCCACTGTTTTAACGTACAATGACTTTTGAGCTTCTTGACTCCCACGGAGGAGTTGTGTTATGCTAATCCTGTCAACCCAAACTGAGCTGAAAAAGACCCTAAGCTAAAACGTGTCTCATACCCCTCACTTAGAAAACATCAGCCTGTGCCCAGGAAAAGATCCAGGCTGAGAATGTGGAGTATCAGGGCCCACTGGAGGCATGTTGCTTTCATGCCAATTTAGTGTTGACAAATTATAGGTGGAACCTCAGAAACCAGAGCCCATCTGTGCTCACTCATGTAAGTAACAGTTCACCTCTGTTGTCCACAATTCCCTGAGGAGGGTAGTATTTGGTTACTCACATGAAATGCCTAGCCGATGCTGCATTTGGCCACCTGCCTCACCCTGCTGGGGCCTCTGAAAACTTCACTTGGTTGTCCCTGGCTCATCCATGCCTAGGACCTTCCACTCAAGGAAGCACTTTTCTCTGCTCCTCAACCAATCCCTTCCCTCTGTGTGTCCCCCCTCCTTGAGCCCCGCCCGTCTCTCTAGGCTACCAGCCCCCCCCCCTCCATAGGCCCTACCTAGCTCTGCCCCACTAATCAATAATGGCTTCAGAACAATATTGGTTAGGATGGGATAGGAAGGGAATGGGGACAAGAGTAAATTCACCATGCATATTTTTTCCTGGTAGTATTACAAAATGACAAGGAGACATGGGGAAATACAGAGGGATTAAAGAAATAGCTCAAAGCCTCCAGAGTCTTCTGCTATTACTGTTCCTTTCCCTGCAGAAAGTGTCAAACATAAGCACACAAACAGATAGAAGGGAAAGCTGCTAGTTTCTCCTGCTGAAAAAGGAGTCATGGTCGAACACTTCAGAGGTCACAGTCTCTCCCTCCCCTTCCCAGATGCCACACCTGTGCCTGCCATGCCTTTCTTGCTAGTTCCTATGTGTGTGTGTAGTACGTGTGTGCCCTAGTTCTCAACACAACTAGAGTTTTGCCTGTCTTGGGTAGTTCCTATGAACATTGCTTCGTTTTACAACAGATGAGCTCCCTATGTGTTTCTATCCTTGGGTTCTTCCACAGTATCGTTTTAAGTGACGTCATAGTTTCCCATCATGTACATGTTTAATCTATACAACCAACTGTTGGCTGACCGTCATTTTTACTACCATAAATGATCAATCTTGGCCTTACCATGCCAAGGGACCCCAGAAGTGTTCAGTGTGGTAAAGCAGGTCAATCATTTTCACGGCTGGTAATGACTCTTCAGCTGTGTGTAATTGGCTGAAACTGTGTTTGCTCACTAAGACGTTTTTCTGGAAGTGGGTGGTTAAACCAAGGTTCTGAACCTGAGTCTAGAGAGTATGACTAAGGCTCTCCTCTGGCTCCTCTGAGTCCTGGAACCCCTCATCCTTCTCAGGATCAAGAAAGAATCAAGAGACAGGAAAGAAAGAAAGGATTCTTGAATTTGTTTCTCTTTGGATTTCTATAGAGTTGGCTGGCATTCCTGCCCTCCCCCACCCCCAGCAGGAATGAGTCGGTACTTTGCTAGGGTTCCTGGACTAACAAGTGAGAAAACTCAAGCCACTTGTATAGTCATGGACTTGGCAGAAAGAAGGTATGCTGGTGACCGCCCCTAGGACGCCTAGTGTCTTCTGCTGGGCAGATGTGGACCACACAGGAGCGGATGTGGGTGGGATGCGGTGGATGACATCCAGTGTGTGTTATGTGGCCGGGGAAAGGGGATCCCAGCAGCAGGAAGCCAGAGGATGGATGCAGCATCTCCATGAGGCTGAGGGCAGAGCTCCAAAACCTCAACCAAGTCAAGAGACTGCAAGAAAGGATCTCCAGTGTTGTACAGGAGTCCCAGAAGCACGATGGGAAGTCAGCTTTTCCATCAGTGGGAGCTAGAAAGCCCAGGCTGGCAACTGTGGTTCCCACGCAAGAAGTACAAGTGATGGGCATGAAAGACTCTACCCATCACGTGTACTTTGCCACCCATACCCCTTGACCAAGCAGGCTAGTCAACGAAGAGTCAAGGAAAACAGGAGGAGCACGCTACCAAACATGAAGCCAGCCATTGCTCCCTTTCCACACCATCTCAGAGCCCAACAGACCTGGAGGTGGATGGGAGATTGGATGCAAAATCAGGTCCGTGATTTATTTGTTTTTGTTTTGTTGTTTGTTTGTTTTATTCATCTTGGGCTATTTTATGTTATTGAGACAGAGTCTCACTATGTGGTTCTGACTGGCTTGGCACTTACTGGTAGAATTCCTAGCCACTCCCCCAGCTAGATGACCACACATGTGCTGTCCCGTAGCCAGGCAAAATGCTTCGTCATCCCAGGGCCTTACTTCCGACGTAATCCTTGTGCTACGTGATCATGTAATCTATTCGCATGCTTGGCGTAGCTACGTAAACCCATGTGCGCATGTGCGGGGGCGAGGGGGGGCTATAAAAGCAGATTCCACCTATTCCTTCCCTCTCTTCCTGCACGGTCATTCCAGAGGCCTAAGCACACCCTTTCTATTCTCTCCCCTTAATAACTCTTATAGTGGGCTTTGTTGTGCCTCGTGACTTCTCTTGCATGGTAAACAGTGCCGCTTAATAAATAACTCTTGCTATGTAGACCAGGCTGGCCTCGAACTCACAGGGCTATGTCTGCCTCAGCCTCTAGAGTGCTGGGATCAAAAGGTTGCACCACTGTGCCCAGACTTGGCCGTTTTTAACTCTAGAATCGTGTCTGTGTTGGCTACTGAATGTGACATCAGCCTCTTTCCCAAGATGAAGTCATGGATCTGGCAGAGTTTACACCCAGGTGTAGGGAGATTCATGTCCCGAGGAATTCCCGGGGACGTGAGAAACAGCAGGAGGTTGGCTGTCGGCTGCCCTGGTCAGTGGTTCTCAGCACAGAGCCAGCATGGAGTGAGCATGGGGATCCGCTTCTCTCTCCTAAACACTAGTTGGGAGTCCCGTGGCTGCAAGCCTGGTCCAGTGGCTCAGTGAAGGTGAGGACCAAGATCCTTTGTGCCTGTCCTTTTCTCTCCTGGCCTCGTATGCAGCAGCGTTTCCCAACCTGGTCACACTCTGGCAACATTTCCCCCGATCTGACCTCAACACCGCAGCCCCAGATCCAGGCCTTGCAGGCTTGCTCACCCAAGCACATAGTTGCGGGCACTGCTCACTCTGTACCTGTTACAGAGAGAGGGAAGTCCCTGAGCCAGACCCACCTGTGACCTGGGGCCAGAGCTGGCCGCATAACCACCCCTGGCGGCACATTTCCTGAAGGTCTTCACTTCCTTATTTCCTAAGACTCTTGAAGTCACCGTAAACTAGAGCAGAGTCCCCACCAGTGAACTGATCCCACAGTGGGGTTGTCAATGACCTAACTGCCCAAGTGGGTGCGAGGTTTCACAGCTTTGGTCTTCCTTGATTCCTAAATCCGTGGACACTGCAGGCCTCTTCCTGCTCCCTGAGGCCCTGCTTGTCTCCTCACAGGGAGCTTTTCTGGATCTCCTAGCTCTCCATATCTCTTCAGGGTTCTGTGACTCCCTCATCTACATTACAGTGTGTGTGTGTGACTCTGTGTATGTGTGTGAGAGAGACTATGTGTGTATGTGTGTGTGACTCTGTGAATTCTGACTGTGTGACTCTGTGTGTGTATATATGTGTATGACTCTGTGTGAACTCTGTGTGTGACTCTGTGTGTGTGTGTGTGTGTGTGTGTGTGTGTGTGTGTGTGTGAGAGAGAGAGAGAGAGAGAGAGAGACGGTGTGTGTGTATGTGTGGGTGTGTGACTCTGTGTGAACTGTGTGTGACTCTGTGTGACTGTGTGTATGTGCATGTGTGTGTATGTGTGTGTGTGTGACTCTGTATGTGTGAGACTGTGTGTATGTGTGGGTGTATGGGTGTGGGTGTGTGACTCTGTGTGAACCCTGTGTGTCTCTGTGTGTGTGTATGTATGTATGTATGTATGTGTGTGTGTATATGTGAATGTGAGACTGTGTATGTGTGTGTGATTCTCATGTGTGGGTGAGTGGGTGGGTGTGTATAAAGAGACCAGAGATCAGCATCAGATATCATGCTCCACCTTATTTTTATTTCTTAGACAAGTCCCCTCACTGAACCTGGAGCCCACCGATTGGGCGAGACTGTCCCCTGGGCTCCAGGGAGCTGCCCCTGTGCTGGGATTACAGAGTGTGATGCCTTGTGGGTTCTGGGACCCAAACTCAGAGATCCACCTGCCTCTGCCTCCTGAACGCTGGGATTAAAGACTTGTGCCGCCACTGCCAGTTACTCAACTCCACATTTTTAATTTCTTTGTAACATCTCTGCACGCGCTGCCTTAGGGTAGTCAAGGTCCTTCCTTTCCCCTTACACCAAATCTGGTCTTTCCGTACACCTCCACCTTCCTGGAACGGAAGCGAGAGCCCTCACATCACCAACATCAGGCCCCGTCAGTTCTACCTCTTAACTACACCCTCGGATCGTCCTCTTGCCATCTCAACCACAGCTACGTTTGCCTGGTTCCCACCCTCTCTCGAATGGTCCTAATCATCGCCTTCTCCTTTCTGTTCCTCTTTGCGGGAGGGTATGATGCCAGCGACCATGCTGGCCACTTGGCAACCAAGAGGTGACAAGAGGGGCTGAAAATGCCCCTGTGCTAAGGACGGCAGCGGGAAGATGGACGCAAACTGCTTCCCTGTCAGCCCCGTGGAGCGGACGCATCAACGCTGCGTCACCCGCCTGTGACGTGAGGTCAGAAATGTCTGTCCTTCCTAAGCGCTTGCTAATGGTGCCACCAGACACTCCTTGCTGAATGGATGATGGAGAACACAGTAGGGACAAATTTGTGACAGGTTGATGTGACGATCTTGAGGCAGCTATTTTAGGGTGAGGGATGTATTTTAGGGGGAAAGACAAATTACTAATAATTTAGGGTTTTTTTGTTGTTGCTGCCCATGACGTGTTCAACAGATATTATGTCCATCTGTTTGTACAAAAAGATCCATCCTCCTTTGTTTGTTTTTTTTTACTTAGGACTGCTATTGTATTATTATTATATTAATATTATATTATATTTTTTATTATTAGGACTGCTATTATCATCATCATATTAGGGTTGCTATGTTTATTATTATTTATTAGGTACTGGGGCATGTTAAGCAAGTGCCCATCACAAAGCCTCACCCCCAACTGCTTTGAATTTGTAATATAAATCAGTGCTTCAAGTGATTTTTACATGGCAAGTGTCTTGGGGTGGTCACCTCAGACACCTCCAAGTCACGCAGGTCCCTGCAGCCCCTCAGCCCTGTTTGAGTAAAGGTGTGGGAGGAAGGATTCTGTGGGGTGGATAAGGGAACCGAGTCCAGTCTGCCCGAGTGTGCACTGTCTTGATCCTAAGTGTGATGTGAAATTACATATAATTATATAGGGGGAACCAGCCCCCACACTTATTTACTCCAGAACTCTTGAGGAATGAGGGATAAGAGACTTAGTTAGAAATAGTGAGGAGAGAGAACACAGGATAGACTCCGGGGGGCCTGGATCCTTATCCAAACGGGCCCAGAACTTTATTCCAGAGGTCTATTTATAGCGATGCCAAGGGGTGGAGCAAAAGACCACCCCCCTTGCTAGTTAGAGTCACCTGTACCCAGGCCCGTGGTCCAATCAATCTCCCATGCAGTCCTGCTGGGTGCAGCCACTAGGAAACCTAGTGGATTCCAACAATTATATAAGTACAGCAGGACTCTGAGAGTAGGTGATTTGATACTTGCAAGTAAAATATAAAGTCCATGGAGGATGTGGGACCAGGGACCTTCCTCTCTCCTAGAGGCAGTTCTTTAATGGGTATCTTCATGGCCTCCATTCCACCCAGCCCTGCCTTCAGAGACCTGCTCGGCGAAGCCCTCCTTGAGGCCTGGGAAAGTCTTGTTGCGTTGCCTCATTACCTGAGATCACGGTGGACTCCACGGCTGAGGTTCAGAGCCCAGGCCTAGGTGTGAGAACGGGGCAGAAAAGATGACTGGGCTTGTCTGGAGGCTGTAGATGTTTCTAGTGGCTGCTGCCTGCCACTCACAGGAACTGCCTATGGTGTCACACAGAGGAAGCAGGAAGACAAGGTCTAGACAAGGGAGAAACTAGAGGTCCTGGAGGCTAGGGAGAGACAGTACAGGGCCCTGGGTCCTTTGAAAGCACCTCACCTATGTTTGGAAGTGCGAGCTGACTTGAGCACAATTGGCGACGTTCCTGTAGAATTCTGGTGTCTTTACCAACGATCAAGGTTGAGAATGAAGACTTGAGCTCCCATCACCAAGTACAAACCCCTGGGACCAGCCACCCAGAATCTCCCAGTCAAAAAATCACTAGATTACCCAACGACGTCCTTACTGCCACCTTTACCCAAGCTGCCCCAGGGGAGACCTACTGAGAGTGTTGTCTGGGCCCTAAGAGACTTTGCCCATCATGGCTGGCTAGTGACATGAACTTGAGGTGTCAGAGTTCAATGTTAAAGAACTGGGTTGAACTAGGTAAGCAAATAGAGAAATAGCCATAGCTGTTGGCTTCCTTGAGAAGTTGTACCTTTTGTTCACGTCATTCCTTCTACAATGCTCACACCATGGGAGGTGTTAGAGGGGTGGATATTGTCCCCTTCAGACACGGTCGCTGTGAGTGTTCCATGATGCGTAGATGGTTGAAGGCCCTCCTAAGATCGCCCAGTTTGGGCCAGTCTCAGGGGAACTGGCAGGCTCCTTGGGATGAAGCTCCTCATTGCTGAGGCTCTAGCAGCCTCTAGGGGTTGCCATGGGTTACTGAGTACTTGGTACCTCGGCTGTGATCTTTCAAGCTGAAGTTCTAGACATCTCCTCCAGGCGTCTCCAGAGAGCACAGAGGGTCTGATGGTGGGACCTCCGCCAGGCTATACCATTGGCTGGTGGGAGCCTGGAACTGGTTAGAGAATGGGTCAGGGGCACAGGCTTAACCTGTGGACGGTCTTGGCTGAGCGCAGCTAAGATTTACCCCCAGTCTCAGTGTGTGTGCACACAATGAAGCAGGCACACAGCCACCTGCCCTGATGGTCCTCGTTACCATCATCGCCTCCCTCCCTGAAGCCTCCAAGGCTGCTGTGGCTCCTTCTCTCATCCTAGGCCACTCAGTGTCCAGACATAGGGACAGGAACCCTGTAGGGCTGTGGTGAGGGGCTTCAGCTTTCTCCAGTGCCTGTCAGTAGCGCCTGCCAGATTCCAGGATGTTTTTTTTTTCTTTTCTTCCCTTTTTCCTTCCTTCCGTTTGTATGTATGTATGTGCATATGTACATGTGTGTGTGTGTGCATGCACGCACACATGCACATATACACATGCACACATATGTACATGCATGTAGAGTTCAGAAGTCAATATTGGGTGTCTCCTTCTATACTCTCTACCTTATGCTGAGACAGTCTCTCTGTGAACCTTAAGCTTGCTAATACAGCTAGATCATCTGGCCAGAGAGCCCTGGAAAGCCCTGTCTCCACTCACCAGCCATGCACGGCTGTATTGCTTGTTTATTTATTTAACATGGCTGCTGGGATTAAACTCAAGTGTTCATGCTCACATGGCAGGCACTTTATTGGGAACCATCTCCCCGGCTCTCAGTTTCTTATGATTTATCTCAAGATCAAATCCAATCCCATCACTCTCTACATAAGAGTGCTCAGCAACTCTCATCACCTTGCATGAAGGTGGAATTCTGTAACGTGGCCCCTTTCCACCTCTGCTCCCCTGAGCCTGACTCCATGTTCTTGCCAGAGTAGATTCTCTCGGTTTCCAATGTCCTGCATGGCACTTTCTAACAACTAGGGGTGTGTGTGTGTGTGTGTGTGTGTGTGTGTGTGTGTGTGTACAAATGTGTGTGGTTGCATGTGCATGTGAGTGACTGAATATGGGTTAGTGAGTGAGCGTGTGTGTGTGTGTGTGTGTGTGTATGTGTGTGTGTGTGTGTGTGTGCGTGTGTGTTTGCTAATATTAGGAGGGTTGTCTGCAATCTGCTGCCCTCTTCAGAGTTCTGAATAACTCCCCTGAAGAACACTGCAGAAGTTCAAGACAGAGCTCCCACTTTCATGACATTTTACCTTCTAATTGGCTACATAAGACACGAACACGTAGAGCAACTAGCAAGTAGTTAAACTGGAGGCTGCGAGCCAGAGCCTATGGTGGCCTAAGCCCTTAAATGTGTCTTGGCTGGCACAGGTGTTGTTTTTTTTTTTTTTCAGATTTAAAATTGTGTTATAACATTTATTATTTGACCATCTTTAAGTGTAGAGTCTTGTTGCTTGAAGTGCATCCATGTTGCTATGCAACCATCCCCACCTCCTGTTCCTAGACGGCTACATCCTGCAGAAACAAAACTACCTCCATTCAGCAGCAGCTGCTGCTGCTCCCCTGCCCTGGCGGCCATCATTCCATCATCCCTGTGCCTGTGACTCTGAGAACCTTGTACACACCGCATGCATCCTCTTGTGGCTTACGCTTCACTGAGCAGTCCTCTAAGCTCGTCTGTGTGGCAGCTTGTATCCCAATTTTCTCCCATTGAAGGCTAAGTAGTTCCTTTGCCTGTGGACACCGTCCCTCGTTACCTGTTCATCTGGCGGTAGACGTGGAGGCTGCTTCTCCATAGTCACCTCTCATGAGTAATGCCATTATGAACACAGGTGTGCAAATAAGTCTTCAAGACTGTGATTTCAGAAATCTGGGGCTAAATACCCAGAATTGAAGTTGCTAAGTCACATTCCCTTCTTTTTAGGTTTTGGAGGAAGCAGCACACAGTTTTCCACAGCGGCTGCTTCATGTTATATTCCCACCAGCAGTGTGCAAGATTCCAATCGCTCTCCATCCTTGCCAACACTTTTTAGCTTCTTTTTTTTTTATTTTTTTGACAGTAGCCATCATAATAAGTATAAAGTGGCCAGCAGTTTGTAAAAAAAAAAAAAATTTTATGTAGTTGCTAATGTTTACAGATCGGGTTTAAGGTTTTCTTGTTTCTAATCCAGATTCCCCACTTCATTTGAGAGATTATAAGGCTCTGGTGAGCCTCTGCCTGCACTTGCCCCTGGTGACAAGTGTCTGGAGCCAAGCAGCAGCTGTGTCCCTGGCACAGGGCAGGGTCTGTGCATCCAGCTAGCCTCACTGCCTCTCCGCATGGGCTCCTGCACACGGGTCCAGGGCAATGCCTCTCCCGCCAGGATATTGCTTTCCCTCACACAGTCAGGAAGAAAGAGGGCCACTTCATAGACCTAACCTCCACGCAAGCGGAGAGAACTAGGCACCGACGGGAAGACTGGCAGCCAGCACGCACTGAGAGATGCCGCTTAAAATTTAACCGGCAAGCACTGCTCCTCACACTAACCACTTCCCTTCCTGCCCGCCCCCCACCAGGTATCTGGCTCTATAGTCCTGGCTAGACAGCCCTCCATCTCAGCCAGGAGGTATTCTCAGACAAGGGCTGTGCTGTGATCTGGGCCTGTCAGGCGTTTTGGAAAAGGAGGTAGAATTTCACTACTACGTGAAGGCTGATGTGTCCATCAGGGCTGAGCTTTGCCAACAGAAGTTCACCGCTTCCCGGTTCAGGGGGCTAGGAGTCCGACATGGAGGTGTCTGCAGGGCTGCCTTCTGAGGCCTGGCTGCCCGGCCTGGAGAGGTTCTCCTCCTCTCTCTCCTCATGCTGTCTTCCTCGGTACTCTGGGTCTGTGTCCTACTGTTCTTTTCTTACAGGATGGCAGTCATGTTGGATGAGGGCCCACCCACAGGACCTTGTTTTATCTTAACTGTGTCTGGAATGATGCCGTCTCCAGATGGTTGGGGCTTCAACATGGGAATTGTTGAAGAGATTCAGCTCACAACAGATGGGAAGGACGGGAGGGACGGGAGAGACACAGTGGCCGTGGATTTTATCTTCTCGGTACCCGTATTGATTCCCTGTGGCCACCATCACGGGTTCTCACAAGGGTTAGCTGACAGGGGAGAAGTTCCTAACATCAAGTATGGCAGAGATGGGATGTGGAGGCTACAGAGGAGGGTCTATTCCTCTACCTCCGTCGGCTTCTGGAAGCTCCATAGCACTCCCAGGCTTGTAGCCCACATGCGTCTGATGAATCTGCATCACTCACATCCCCCTCTCTCCGACTCCCCTTTCTCTCTTCTTCCCGACATTGACTCTTGGGATTCCCTTGGCCCTCCCAGATAATGCAGAATAATCTTCCCACACTAAAAGCCTTAACTTAATCACGTTTGCAAAGTCCCCTGGCCAAGCCAGATAACAAACTCTGGTCATAGAGTAGGACATTGTGATGGTTTGCGTAAGAAGGGCCCCCAGAGGTTCATATATTTGAATGCTTAGACACCAGGAAGTAGAACTCTGAAAGGGTTAGAAAGATTATGAGGTGCGGCATTGTTGGAGTAGGTGTGGCCTTGTTGGAGGAAATCGTGTCATTGGAGATGGGCTTTGAGGCTTTGAAAACCCATGCCAGGCTCTCTCTCTCTCTCTCTCTCTCTCTCTCTCTCTCTCTCTCTCTCTCTCTGTGTGTGTGTGTGTGTGTGTGTAAGGATGTAGCTCTCAGCTACTGCTCCAGTGTCTGCCTGCATGCCCTCATGCTCCCCACCATGATGATCGTAGACTAAACCTCTGAAACTGTAAGCAAACCCCAAATTAAATGCTTTCCTTTATAAGAGATGCCTTGGTCATGGTGTCTCCTCACAGCAAATAGAATTGTGAACATTCTTGTGATATTTTGGCAAAGAATGTGGTTGCTTTCTGCCCTTGTCCTAAAAATCTGCCTGAGCAAAACTGAAGAGTTTTGAATTAATGGTGTTGGCAGAGGATATTTCAAGACAGACTAATATTGACTGTGTCGGGTGGTTATTAATAGTCACTCTTATGCAGATCTACAGTGAAAAGGAGCGCACAGAGCAAGGAAAAATGCAAAATGCACAATTTGAAGAGAAAAGAAGCACCAGGAAATGTTTTGTTCCAGGCAATCCCTGTGTTCAAGGACATAAAAAGTTTAAAGAAAAATCTGGTACTAAATGGACTAGAGTTATGACCTTAGGCCAAGACTATGTGTTCAACTTGTGAAAAAGAATTAAAGAAAAGCTTAGGCAGTGAAGGAAACCATCAACAACAGTAAGCTGATGCAGATGTAGGGGGAGGCTGGGTTCCAGCCCCATCAAACAATAGAACTTGTCAGCTCTGACCAAGCAGTTCTGACTTTAGAGTCAAGTGTGGAATCTCCCTCTGTGGCTAAGGAAAGCCACTGAGGCCGGCCAGGCCTGTGTCAGAGGTGTTACTGCATGGAGGCCCAAAGAGACCCTTTTATGAAGCTGTGAAGGTGAAGCCTGTATGGTGTTGGAGACCCCAAGATGTTAGAGGTGCCAGAGTCATGGGATACCTGCCAAGGAGAGCTGCAGACTGGGTGTGGAACCAGGAGAGAGAAGTGTTATTTTTTAAGCAGCGCTGTTTACCGTAGGAGAGAAACAAGGAGGTACAAGAAAATCCACTATAAGAGTTTATTAAGGGGGGCTGGAGAGATGGCTCAGTGGTTAAGAGCACTGTGCTGTTCTTCCAGAGGTGCTGAGTTCAATTCCCAGCAACCACATGGTGGCTCACAACCATCTGAAATGAGATTTGGCGCCCTCTTCTGGCCTGCAAGCATGCATGTAGGCAGAACAATGTATACATAATAAATAATAAATCTTTAAAAAAAAAGAGTTTATTAAGGGAATAGAGAGGGAATGAACAGGACGATGGAATGACCATGTAGGAAGAGAGAGGAGGAATAGGTGGAACCCGCTTTTGTAGGCACGCCCCCTGCACATGCGCATATGGGCTTACATAGCTACACCACACACGTACATAGATTACGTGATCACGCCGCACAAGGATTATGTAGAACATAAGGCCCCGGGATGACTAAGCATCTTGCCTGGCTCCTGGACAGTGCATTCGTGGTCATTCGTAGCTGGGGGAGTGGCTAGGAACTCTAACAAGAAGTGTGTTGCAGTCAACAGAGCTGAAAGGCGTTGGAGATCTGAAGAGCGCTTTGATGCCAGACACTGAGATAGATACAGAACTTGGAGTTTGCTCTGCTGCATTTCTGTCCTGCTTTGGTCTAACATTTCCTCACTATTCCTCCCTTGTGGAGCGAATATCCTGTGCCACTCCATGTTGGAAGCACGTGATCTGCCTTTTTATTTTGATTTCACAGGGGGTTATAGTGAAGAGGTTGCCATGAGTCTCAGAACAGGTTTTGAACTTTAGTCTTTTAAACATTGTTGAGCTGGGGTAGATGATGGGGATTTTTGAACTTGGACTGAATACATTTTTGCATTATGATATGGCTACAAGCCTGCGGTGGCCAGGGAGTGGAATGTGAGGGTTTTCATAAGAATGGCCCCCATGGGCTCATGTATTTGAATGCTTAGACCAGTGTCTGAGACAGACATGGACATTGGGGTGGGCACTGTTCTGTCTACCACAGCCCCTGCTCTTCATATCTACTCCTACCTTGAAGATCTAGTGGGAACTGTCCATCAGAACACTTCAGTGGAGTGGTCATATGGCCTACACCAGCCCCCTCCAGTGCCCACGCTACAGGCTCTGAGTCTGGAGTGGGAGAGATCTAGCCTTCTTGTCTGCACTTGTAGAGATGGGAGCTGAGGGAGAGAGCAGCTGAAGGGGAGAGCAGAGATGGAGAGGCATTGTGCTGTGTCTGTTTCGTTCACACACACACCCTCCGCCCCCCCGTTTCTGACCTCACCTCCCTTGTTCTGTGAGTTTCTGCCCCTGGAAACCAAAATCATCTGGACATAGATAGACATAGATAAAACAGCTTTTGAGTGAGGTCCTGACCCTGGCCGTGGGAAGACAGCACACAGGAGTGAGTTATCTTGAATGTGGAGGAGCCAATGTTTCCAGGCCTCTCCGTACCTGTGTTCCTCAGAGGCCTTCCGTGAGCCTCATGCTCCCATAATTGGTAACCTCTGTAGAAGTTGGTTAGAGCGATTTTATAGCCAGGATATTCTTGTTTCATTTCAACTGGGTGGGGCAGGAGCAAGCTGAGAACATACCCTGTGCTTAGAGGGTTCTCAGGTGCTCTCTTACAGTTGCAGACTGACTGAGAGCTGCCGTGGCTTGAGGACATTACTGTGTAAGGTAGGAATGTCTTTAGGGGCCCTTCTGGAGTTTGCCACCAGAAATATGGGGAGCAGAGGAAAGACCAGATGGAAAAGCAGAGCGCCGAAGCTGGTCATTGAGAACCCTCCTAGTCATCATACATGTACAGCTGCCAAGTGGATGATTGGATTTTTGATTGCTGGTCAAAACTGAATTCCCTACAGTCAGGAATAGACCAGATACTGCTATGTAAACATACGTCTTTCCCCTTTTTAATGGAAATTGCACAGATTCAGATTTACCAGGATTCCTACATGTGTTGGTCACTTTTCTCACTGTGATGACAAAGTGGTTGACAACCATGACTTAAGGACGGGTTTCTTTGGGTTCACATTGAATTATGGTGGGGAAGGTGTGGCAGCGGGTGCTTGAGGCTGGTCACACGGCATCGGCAGCCAGGAAGGAAAGAGAGAGAGAGAGAGAGAGAGAGAGAGAGAGAGAGAGAGAGAGAGAGAGAGAAACACTCACGCTCAGTTCCTTTTCTCCTGGATATTCAGTCTGGGCCCCCAGCCCATGAAAAGCTAACACAGCACAGTTAGGATAGGTCATCCAACCTCAAGCTAGAAAATTCCAGCTAGATGTGGTGGTGGACACCTTTAATCTCAACACTCAGAAAGCAGAGACAAAAACCTGCTTGATGCAGTGAGTTCTAGGTCAGTCAGGGCTATAGTGAGACCTTGGGGTGGGGGTGGGGGAGGAAGAAGGAAGGAGAGAGAGAGAGAGAGAGAGAGAGAGAGATCATCATAAACCTGCCCAGAGGTTTGTCTCCTAGGTGACTCTAGATCCCATCAAGCTGACAGTATTAACCACCACACCGTGGAAACTACAAACCAGCCGTGTGTGTGTGTGTGTGTGTGTGTGTGTGTGTGTGTGTGTGTGTGTGTGTATGCGTGCGCTATCGCAGAGTCGAGCATCCAGAGGCACTGGCCTGTGTCACAGTGAGACATCACTAATAACAGATCGTGAAAACTCAGGTCAACTTTTCACAACTATCAAACTTCTCAAAAATATTCTCTTCTCCATATAGGTAATAGTTTTTCAACCTCAAGGTCACTTGGAAAAACAAAGGCAAGGCTCAAGGGCACAGCCTGGAATCCAAGCTGCTCAGGAGGCTGAGGCAGGAGGATTGCAAACTCATGGTCTGTCTGTACATAGTGAGTTCAAGTCCAGACTAGGCAATTAAGTGAGACCTTGCCTCAAAATAAAAAGTAAAACGTCTGGGGATATAGCTCAGTGGTAGAGAGCTTACCTACATGTTTAAGGGCCTGGTTTCATCCTCTAGCACTCAAATAAAATAAATAAACAAACAAACAAATAAAATAAAAATAAAAGCAGATTTTACCCTAAACAGGAAGGAAAGGTGTAATAGAGACATGAGTTATTTTTCTACATTTCATGTTCTGGCATTTGCCAGCTCTTTAGAATCCATAATTTGTTATGAAGCTTTTCTCATTCTGTTAATTTTTGTATTTTCTTTGGTATGTCTAATTTTCCATTTATTTCATCCAAAGAATACCCCATTATTCAGGACTCGTTACCTGGATCCGTTCCCAATGAATAAGTCACTCTGAAGAAGGGAGAATGGCCAGCCTACCCAGAGAAGCTAGTCTGGGAACTGGTGGTTACCAGGGCAGAAAAGCCAGAGGAGAGCAGTGAGGACCCCAGTGTGACAGCCAGGTGCAGGAGGAGGCCGGCTCTTGGTGTCAGGGGTGCACAATGGTTTCTGCCAAGAGGAGGAGGTCTCTTTTCTCCCGAACAGATGTTTTCCAGCAGCTTCAACCTTCTGCACCTGTGACTAGTGGTGAGATGTTTAAAGACTAAACCAGGTGGTACGTTCCAGAACCCTGAAAAGGAGTCAAAAATATGTCGGTCTCTGGAACTGAGATTTATAGGAGAGCAGGTAAATGACTGAAGCGGATCAGAGCCCGGGCGCTTCCCAGTGCGCTCTCGAGAGGCCTCAGGGAAGAAGGCAGCCCCTCCATTCATCAAGAGTTGAGAGTTGCCCTAAATCCCCACCTGGGCAGTACCAGTACCACAGGCAATGAAAGATGCTTTCCAAGATCATGCTACGCTATGATAAAGCCTTTAAAGAGAAAATTTTAAAGTGACATTTCACACACTTACATACACAGATGAATAAATTAGACTAAAACCACACTTTAAGGCAGAAAACAGAGACTGTTTTTGTTTTTTGTGTTTTGTTTTCTTTTTAATCTAAAGACAAATAACATACAGAACTATCTATAACGTCTATCACATCCCAAAAGTAATTTTCTTAATATATCAAAGCTCTGATAGATCTTTTAAAAAAAAAGACCAACAGTAATAGAAAAATAGGCATTTCATGAGAAGGAAATACATATGCCTCTTGGAGGGAAAGCGATTAAGCCTTATTCACAATAAGAAAATGAAAATGAAATTTCAGCTATCAGATTTGCAAAGATAAAAAAAAGTTTGGCAAAGATAGGAAGAATCAAGCTCTCGAGTAAATTGTTGGCATATAGATGCAATTTCTGTGGCGAGCAATTTGGCAGTATCCATCCAACTTGCGAGAATATACCCCTACCCTGGCACTCGGCAATTTGATTGCTGTGGATTTGTTATACGGTCACATATGTATGGTGTGTGTGTGTGTGTGTGTGTGTGTGTGTGTGTGTGTTTGTGTGTGTCTGTGTCTGTGTGGGGTGTGTGTGTGTGTTTGTGTGTATGTATAGGATGATGATGGGTGTGGGGGATGGGACTCAATTCAACGGTACAACCCTTGCTAGCAGGCCTGAGGCCTTGGATTTTAACCTCCAGCAATTAAAAAAGAGTTATTCGCAATACATTCCATTGTTATTGTCTTTAGACCGTCTCGTGCAGCCCAGGCTCACTTCCGACCCGCTGTAGACCTGCGCTGGTTAGTTTCAAAGGTCAGTTCACCACAACCTAGAATCGCCTGGAAAGAGTTTCAGTTGAAGAATTATCTAGATCACGTTGGCCTGAGGCCATGTCCTGATTGTTGATTTACCCAGCCCACTGTGGATGGTTCCACTCCTGAGCCCGGGTTCCTGAACTGTGTAAGAATGAAGAAAGCCAGCTGAGCATAACAGCGGCAGGCGTGCGCGCATGCTTCATGTTTCTCTTCCCTCTTGACTGTGGATGTGGTGTGACCAGCTGCCCGAGTTCCTGATTTGACTTCCTCTCAATGATGGCTTGTCACCTGAAGTTGCTAAGCTCAAGAAAACCCATTCTTTGCCTACGTTGCTTTTGGTCAGTGTGCTGGCTAGTTTTATGTCAACTTGGCACAAGCTACAGTCATTGGAGATGGGAGAACCTCAACTGAGAAAATGGCCAGGCTGCAGGCAAGCCTTGTAGGACATTTTCTTAGTGATTGATGGGGTAAGGCCCAGCCTATGTGGGTGTTGCCATCCTTGGGTGGTGGTCCTGGGTTCTATGAGAAAGCAGGCTGAGCAAGCCATGAGGAGCAAGCCAGTAAGCAGCACCCCTCCATGGCCTCTGCATCAGCTCCTGCCTCCAGGCTCCTGCCCTGTTTGAGTTCCTGCACTGACTTCTTTCATTGATGAACAGTGCTGTGGAAGCATAAACCAAATAAACTCTTTCCTTCCCAAGTTGCTCTTGGTCATGGTGTTTCATCACAGCAGTAGAAAACCTAATTAAGACAGTCAGGATGCCGGGCAGTGGTGGCGCACGCCTTTAATCCCAGCACTCGGGAGGCAGAGCCAGGCGGATCTCTGTGAGTTCGAGGCCAGCCTGGTCTACAGAGTGAGTTCCAGGACAGGCACCAAAACTACAGAGAAATCCTGTCTCAAAAAAAAAAAACCAAAAAAAAAAAAAAAAAAAAAAGACAGTTGATCATAGCAACAAATGAAGCTAGGACAGGAGCTGAGGCTGACCCTGAACTTCTGATCCTCCTGTCTCGACCTCCTGAATACTGGGATTGAAGGCACGGACCAACACAGCCAGTTTGTCCCACCTGGTGTTGAACCCAGGCCTTCCTACATGTTAGGTAAACAGACCCAACTGAACATAGTCCCAGTTCTGCAGTGCTTTTAAAGTAACAAAAATGAGAGACAAGCCATCCTCACAGCCAGGGGGAACATATAAATAAATCCTATCCACATGTGGGAATATTACTCTGTTGTATAAAAGTACGAGGACGCTCTAAACAGACAGGCCATGATTTTCAAGATGCTAAAAGTGAGAGATTATAGAAGAAATATAAAGTACTTCACTATTGTGCTTTTAAAAGGCCAGGCGGGGCGTTCCAGCAGCGCAATCACTTAGCACACAGTACTTACGAAAAACCACGTGGGAGCTGGAGACGTCGATCGGTGGGTACAGCACTTGCCTACCGTTCACAGAGCCATGGTGGGTTTAATCCCCAGCACGCATAAACAGCATGGTGGTACACACCTACAATCCCTGAATTGGGAAGGTGGGGGCTTGGAAGACCAGAAGTTCACAGTCATCTTTAGCATCCTAGCAAGTTCCAGGCCAGCTTGGCCTTCGTGAGGTCCCGTCAGGAGGGGCTGGGGAGAGGACACATTGTGTGTATGGATTTGAAGAAGCCTAACCTGTGTGTGAGGGTGCAGCGGAGTGCCATGGTGGCAGTTCCTTCTCAAGGGAGAGGACGGTTCCTGGGTATGTATTGTTTCTAAGTAAAGAGCCCAGTGCCCTGAACTGTTTAAGAGTGAAGAAAGCTTGCTGAGCTTAAGCAGCAGTAGGCAACATGAGTGCATTTAGTTTCTCTTCCCTCTTGACTGTGGATGTGATGTGACTAGTTGCTTGAATTTCTGTCTTGACTTCCCTCAATGATGGACTGGAACCGCTGAGGTCCACAGGAAGACACGGGAACTATCATCGATTCAGTGGGTACCCGGGGTGGGCACAGTGGGGTGTTGAGGATGCAGGAGATGATGAAACAGATGCGTGCCTGGCCACAAGGAGCCAACAGCCACACAAAGCACACCCATGGACATGCAATGGCCAGACAGACAGACAGATGGAAGGGAATGAGGGAGAAGACAGGAAGAGGGAATGGTGGTCAGGTGTTAAAGAAAATGAAAAAACAAGAGATGGAGAGTAGAGAGGACACGGGCTTGTTTTAGATAAAGAGGTAGGTCTTCCATGCAGATTCAAGCCACGCAGATCTCTGGGGTAGGAAATCCAGGAGACAAGATGTGCCATGGGCACTTTTGAGGAACAGTGAAGAAGCCAGCATGGATGGAGGGAAGAAAGGGGGATTGTGATAGGTACTGAGCTATGTCCCTGTGTCAACCACTCTCCAGGAAGGACTCAAGCTCCTCAGCCTGCAGGGGTGCGACCAGCCCCTCCCGGATTCCCTGGGAACACCTGCCCCCTTTCCCACCCTCAGGCGAGTGCCCCAAATGGAACAGCACCAGCTTTGGAACTAGGGAAGGTAATCGGGTTGGTCCATTGGACTCTGGGGTGATGCTTGACTTTCAGCCAGCGTTTGTAACCACTTCTCTATGAAATAACCTTCCAGTCCTCAGGTAACACATCCCAGCGCCGGTCCCCGCTGCTCCTTTCTCCCAGAGAGCTTGTTAATCTTGGCAGAATACAAACACCTGTGCGAAGATAGGCTCTCCCCGACCTGTGTGTTCCAGATGCAGTCTTCTGTGATTGTCTCCCGAAAGATGGCCTGGCCCTGTGGGACCAGAGCTCTCCCTAGAGTGAGCTCTCTCTGCATGACATGTGCTATGCAAACTCTTCGGTCGCATTAGGTCCTGGCTCTTTAAGACAACAGAGCCCCAGGGGAAGAGCGTGGAGTCTTTTGTAATTGGACAGTTGGCTGCATCCAGCAGCAATGTTTACTGAGCACATCAAAAGCCAGCCCGGGGACCCACATGTTTGCTCAGTATCCACACGGCAAATAGCAAGAGCCTCCCTCGAATGCAAGGGTCAGAAAGGATTTTCCTCAAATCTAAGTGAGCCTCCAGGGTGACGGCTCATTCAAAGCTGTGGCGGACAGGGTGTCCGGGAGGATGGGTGCCAGCCAGGGCTTCCTTCAGCTGGGATGGCCACCAACAGGCATGACTTCTCGTTTTTGCGTTCTGGCAACAGAAACAAGCTTGGAAGACAGAGGAGGACCCAGGCCTGTCTGAGATCTGTTTGGAACGACAGCCCAAAGGGCAGCTGTAGGGAGCGGCAGGGGGCGGGGCAAGGAGGAAGGCCCACTAGCTGCGCTGAGAAGGAGACCCACCGCTTTTATGCACATGATTAGTGATGAGCTGGTTGCCTAGCAACCGCAAACCCCTTCCCCCTTCTATCCATACCCCTCAGGCTGCATGTAATGTTTGTGACATTTTTCTTTTCACAGCAGAGACAGGGAGTCTGCCCCCTTCATTAGCAGAAGATGGTGCCACCCCAGCACGCCCCCCACCAGCTTGTTAGAAATCCTCTCCCTAAAGCATTTAATTATTAATTGCACATCGGGCTGATTGCTGTATCTAGATAGCCCTGCAGATAGTTCACAGAAGTAAAAAAATGCTTGGAGCAAGACCTGGCACATGGGAAGTGCTCTATGAAAATTAGCTGAGAAATAAATTTTCTTACAGGTGATCCCGAGGGGTGAAACTTCTCGGTCCGCGTTTGTTCTTTATCACCATTTCTCTCAGAGTCTCCAAAAAGAGGCAGAAGAGTCCTTCCAAGTACTTTCTCATCCAGCTGCCTTTGTTTACCGATGGGGAAACTGAGTCCCCACAGACAACTCACAACACCAGAGCCAAACGGAATCCAGATCTCCCCCTCTTCAATCTGTCTCCACTATGCTTCCAGTTCTCAAAATCACGTGTGCCTAAGAATCCACCTGGAGTCCATCAAAAATGCAGATTTAAGATGCCCCAAACCGCCTTTCACTCGCTATTAGTTCCCAGGGACTGTAATGACTTACCACAGATTTTGCAGATTTATCATCAATAGTTTAGAGATCAGGAGTCTTAATGTGAATTTTAAAGACTGAAAACAAGGAACTAGGAGCCCGAGTTCCTCTGAAGAGGGGAGGGGAGAATGTAACCCCTGCCTTTTCCAGTTTTGGGGGCTGCCCTCACTCCCTGGCTTGTAAAGTCACATGTCCGGATGTCTGGCCAGGCTGTCTGTGGGTTCCCTTGTTTGGTTCCGGCTGCTCCTCAAGCAGATCCCTGGCTAAGTGTCTAGAGCTCCAGACCTGCATCTCGGACCCTCTTCCGCGCCGCTGAGAGTGAAGGAGAGGTTCCAAGGCCAGTTGGGAAGCCCCGGCCACCACACTCCTTTCTCTTCACAGCAGTAGGGAAGGGTGGCTGTCCCGTCCTGGGTCCCCCCAGCCAGAGCTGGAGAGCAGGGGAGCCTGCCCCTCTGTCTTGTAAATAGGAAACAAAGACTAATTGGGCCTCACTTCCATGTGTACCCAGGAAACACAGCGAGATCCTCCCGCCAGGCTCTCCCTGCTCCCCCACCCCACCCCAGGGGGGGGGGCCTAAGCCTTAGGGATTTGCCGCCCCTGCCCCCCCCAAAAAGAAAAAAAATACTATGCTCTTTTGAGGTTAGGGAAGGGTTAGATCTCACTATGAAACCCAGGCTAGCTTGGAGATCGCCATGGTAGCCCAGGCTGGCCTCGAACTCCCCATCCTCCTGTCTCTGCCTCCCAAGTGCTGGGATTTCAGGCGCCCACCGCCACACCCGGCACTTTGAAACATACATGAAGACTGACGTGCTAAATTAACTCCAAAAACGCGAGGTGGAAACCCTGGTGAATTCCCGTGAGTTGACTCTCAGAGCAGGGAAGAGAGCTGGGCACTGAAAAGGACGGGGGCGGGGGTGTGGGTGACCTGCTCAAGTCCCCAGAGGAAAACTGTAAAAACAAAGGAGCCCTCCCTTCGCTGCTGCGCGCGTGAACACTAGGGGGCAGAGCGTGTCCAAGAATGGAAAGGCAAAGCGCGGCTTGCCTTCGGTTGTAAGGGTGATTTTTAAAAGGCCCGGCTTATGGTGTGAAGGGTCATTGCCTTTAATACAACCTCAGTCAATAGGTTTCTAATTGGGCTATTAATCTGGAAGTAAGTGTGACATAGGAACCCTGGAGGGTGGGGTGAGAGGGATACGGCCGTGACTAATGAGTAGCCCCGCGGAGCTGTTTTCATGGGTCAGCCCTCAGAAGCTTTGTTCTCCTTCAGTGTGGATTGACACCACTACCCCACTGCCACCACCCCCAGCAACTCGGGATTTTGTCACAAAGCAGTTAGGTTTAGAAACAGACACGCATCAAATCACAATCCAAGAGTTTGCTAGGCTTTGGCCGCTGCAGCCGGAATGCAGAAAAATAAACGCGAGGTGTCTGTTTTATTTATTTGCAAATGGATTTGATGGTGCTAACTAAGCTGTGTGTGTGCCCTCGGATCTGCTGGGGTACGGATCCTGACTAAGGCATGTGCACACAACGGTCACGGTGAGCACACACACAGCACACAGATTCCTTGCCTGGGAATTAACCCCAATAATGCGTAACCCAGCCATCTGCAAGTGACATTTGGACCAATTTGAGTTTAGCGGCGGCCTGTAGATAGGCTGCACTTGGCGAGCATCATTAAATATCATTAAATGAGACCTCCGTAGACACCAGGCACTGGGATTTTCTTATCAATCTCATTTAAGCAATATTAAAAAACTATAAGCTGGATACTATTGCCATTATCCATATGTATCCATATATATATTTACTATTTATTGTGTGCACTTGTGTGTGTGTACATGCATGCACACGTGTGTGAATGTGTGTCATAGCACATGTGTGGAGGTCAGAGGACAACCCTCAGGAGTTGGCCTTCCCCTGGTTGAGGCAGGGTCTCTCTCCCTTCCGATGCCGTGATATATCTCCCAGGCTAGCCAGCCAGCTCCAGGGTTCACAGTTTCCGCTTCCCGTCTTGCAGTAGGAGTGCTGGGATTATAGGTTTCTGCTATGACATCTGGCTTTATGGGGTTCTGAGATTGAATTTAGGTCATCAGGCTCATGCGGCTAGCACCCTGAACCACTGAGGCAGTCCCATGGTCTGAGTACCTGTGTTTTATAGTTGAGGAAATTCTACCAGGAACTGAGAAAGTTGTCCAAGATGACTTAGCTAGGAAGTGCTCAAGCAGGCCTCTACTGAGCCCTGACACCAAAACTGTCTTCCCGGGCCTGTCCCGATGAGAAAACTTAGGCCTCAGAAACCGGTCTTGGTGGGTGTTTTAGAAAACTCTACATCTTTGCTGGATCTGAAGATTTTAGGATGAGACATACACTTCGTAACTCAACTGGCCACAGAAGCGAAGTCACCTGAGGCATCGTGGGCCCATGCAAAGGGATAAAGTAATGGGTGTCGTCTTGAGGTCTGCAAGGACCGGTCACTTCGGAAGGACATTTTTATAAGCTGGAAATTAATAGAGGATGGGAGGGATTGAACGGGATTGTGCCCCGGTTGCTGGAAGGTATAGGATGTATACTTCCGCTTGCAGACCTGTCAGAAGACAGTCACATTGGGCACAGAGAGGCATGCATCGGTGACATGAGCCATCAGTGGAGGGGCAGCTGGAGAAGGAAACCATGTTTCCCAACAAGTCAAGAGCCTCCTGGGCACTGATGCCAGGGACAGTCTCCAGGTAACTTGATTGGCCATGGGGACCACAGTCTTCATACACCTGGAGGAGTGGAGAAGGAGATAGAGGATGTGGGAAAGTTTTTTACTCCCGTGGCCCAAACCTTCTAAAGCCTGGAGTCTGTATAGTCTATGAGAGAGGTAAAGAGGAAAGCTTCGATTCCAGGATATATAAGTGAAATTTAAGATGGAAGAAAAGCAGACCTCAGTGAGGGAGAGAAATCATTCTGATAAACAGTCAGACTGAGATCTGGGTGGGAAGGGGCAGCTCCACAGCATAATCGATAGATTAATCTGGAAGAAAAAACACACGCGCATTTCATGTTTATCTCCCCAGAGTGTTGACGATCTTCACTAACCCTGTTACTCAAAGGGAGATCAATAAATATTCTATATTCTGCTGTAGGTGAAGGACTGGAGCCTGCCCTCACACACCACAGCTAGCTCCTCGCAGGGTCATCACTGGCCAGCTTTCAGGGCTCCGCCCTCTGAGTGTGTCTTGGATACTTGTCAGGAAAGAAAAGAGTGTCTCTCATTAACCACAAGTGTGGCTGCAGCTTTCTGCTGCGCCTACAAATATTTGGGAGGATATTTATCTTCTTAAGTGTCTTCCCTCAGCTCAGAGCCCTCTGCCCTTGAGGGATTAGCATTAATGCTTTTCCTCTTCCCACCGTGTCTCTGATTTAGACTTGTCTCAGCTCTCTCCAGCTTCCGATTATACAGTAAGGACATGAATTGCAGACATAATGATGACATTCACCCCAGCCCTGGGTTCCTTTACCCTCTGACTATAAATGAAGGCCATGCAAGTCCTCGGATATCCTTGTGAGACTGAGACAGGAGATCAAGACCAGCCACAGTTGCATAGTGATGTCTAGGTCTACCTGGATGACATGGAAAGATTTTGTTGGGGATGGAGAACCATAGAGAGACACATCTGTGTAACCAAAGCAGTTCAGAAACAGACCCAAGGGCTATATCGCAATTCAATCTGGGATAAAGATGATGTCACTGATGCATGGGGGGGGAGGAGAAACTATTTCATAAACGGTACCTGGATACCTGGCTTGACACCCCACCCCCACCCCACCCCCTGGAGGAGCAATTTCATGCAGGGTGCCAAGGAGACTCTGGAAAGAGAGGCCTTCTGGGTCCTCTGCAGTTTAATACTCTTAGGTCAGAGCCCCGAGTCTTCCGATCATGATGTGCGCAACTGTCCGCACAAATTCGTAGATTTCCCCCATTTCTTCACATCTTCATTTCTGAAAGCTCATGTACGCAAAAGCCTATGCTTAACACACTAAAAAGTTTCCCCCCCCCCCCCCCGAATCCATTTTTGTCATATGGATCTTAGTCACGACCCATGTGATGGGCAATGAAAAGATCCGATCTCAAATAACATGAAGGCAAGGGCAAACACCCAAGGGAGTCCTTTGTCCTCCACATGCATCCGAATTCACAAGCATGCATGTGTGCAAACGCACACAATATAAAATAAAGTAAAATGAAAAGGTATTGTAGCTGGGCGGTGGTGGTGCACACCTTTAATCCTAGCACTTGGGAGGCAGAGCCAGGTGGATCTCTGTGAGTTTGAGGCCAACCTGGTCTCTAGAGTGAGTTCCAGGACAGCACCAAAGCTACACAGAGAAACCCTGTCTGGGGGGGGGGGGGGGAAGTATTATGGTAACATGATCCATTAAGAGGTACCACGTGATGGACACTATACTTCACCAACCATTCCCACGCCATGCTAGTGGAAAACACAGGTGCATGGGTAGGATCAGCCACACTTGATTCAGGTCATCACCTGCATGTACTGACACATACATTTGTAAATGGTTTGGATTTTAACGTTTTAAGGTAAATGATAGTGCTAGAGTTTGAATGTGGAATATCCTGCCGAGTACACACGTGAAAAACTCCATCACTAGCTTGTTTCTCCTGGGAAGTGGTAGACATATCAGGAAGTGGCCCCCTGGCAAGTTGGGTCATTGGGAGGGTGCTTTTGAAGGTGATACTGGATGCCTAGCCATAGGGTAGTCAAGCTTTCTCTGCTGTGTGCTTCCACGTGATGCCTGCCTTATCGATAACAGGCCCAAATGTAAGAGGGCCAACCTGTCGTAATGATACATCTAAAATGGAGCCAAAGTCTCTCTTTGTAAATTGATTTTTCTCAGGTATTTATTATAGTAACAAAAAGCCTGAGAGCATACATGTACAAGAACTTCAAAAGATAAAATATGATATTAGGTCTTATACATCAATAAGAAAAACATCTGGCACAAGAGAACTGGGTAAAGGCTGTGAGCACAGGCTAAAGAAAGACAAATGACTAATAAATTAACAATAAAAAAAGCAGTAAGGCCGACCGTAATGACAGTCCTTTGATCCCAGCGGCCAAGAGACTAAGAGGACGGACTCACAAGTCAAAGGTCAGCCTGAGCTGTGAAGTGGGACCCTGTCTCATGGGGAAGGGGAAAGAACCATCAAAATACATTGTGCAGAAAAGAAAATTAAATTACAAAATTTAGCCTGGTGGTAGTGGCCCACGCCTTTAATCCCAGCACTCGGGAGTCAGAGGCAGGCACATCTCTGTGAGTTCAAGGCCAGCCTGGTCTATGGAGCGAGATCCAGGAAAGGCACAAAGCTACACAGAGAAACCCTGTCTCGGAAAACCAAAAAAAAAAAAAAAAAAAAAAATTTAAATGCAGAACTGTATTGTGCTTCACTAAAATTCAAGTGTGATTGAACCATTAAGCTACATATATGATATATTTATTTACTTATATATAGTAAATATAATAATAATTTATATACTTATGTATTTACTGATTTAACATCAAATTTAAAATACTCAGTCATGAGTATGGTTGTTCGTTGGGCACTGTCTCGTCTGTAAATGAAGGTAACCAGCCACTTCCAGAAAGTAGTCTTCTATGATAGAGAAAATGCATTTTTCCGGGGTGTGCCTGGGGGATGTTGCTCACTCGGAGTACTTGTCTGGCATTCACAAAGCACAACCTTGCACAGCACTGCATAAACTGGGCGCCATGGCGCATGCCTGTGGTCCCAGCACTCCCCTGGTGGGGCAGAGGATGAGAAGAGGAGAATATGAGTTTGACAGGGCTGGTGTGGACTACGGCACCCTTGTTTCCAGCCACACACTGCTCTTTGCATGGTTTTGTGGCTCCCCAGTGAAGAGTGTTTTTCCTTGGGCGTTGACATTGTGCACGTCCTTGTAAGCTGTTGTAGTCTGTCCACAGCACGTTTAAAAATAAAGTGTGCTGCAAACAGAGGTGGCAGCAGATTCTGGTTTCGAGTTTGTTCTATGGCTGGAGCTTTTGGCCTCCTGCCGATGAACCCTGGAGTACAGGGGAGCCTGGAGGATGGCATTCAAGACCTGAAGCCGCCTGTCCCTGTGGATGCTGGCGGGCCCCTCTTTTAGGACAGGGCCCTCTGCTGAGGGTATCACTGGAGTAGAATGAAAACAGAACAGAATAGGTGCTATAGAAAAAAAAAAAAAAAAAAAGGAATAAAGATCCGGAAAACAGACGAGGGGAGCATAGGCAGGAAGACTCACAAAACAAAATTTGCACTCAACTTTTAAAAATTATTGCATTTATTTCGGTGCGGGGCACATGCCATGGTACAGGTGTGGAGGCCAAGGAACAGCTCGCAGGAGTTGAGCTAAGGATTCCAGGCTTGGTGACATGTGTCTCTACGCAGTGGGCCCTGTCTCCAATCCCATGAGGCTTTTTGATGGTAACACTTTATGTCAGGAGAAGATGGAACACCATCTAGCAACTCAGGAAACACAACAGGGTGGGTAACTTTGTGACATTAGAGAAGTCATCTAGAGGTTGGGGATTTAGCTCAGTGGTAGAGCGCTTCCCTAGCAAGCGCAAGGCCCTGGGTTCGGTTCTCAGCTCTGAAGAAAAAAAAAAAAGACAAAATAACAAGAAAAGTCATCTATATTGACGTTTGCCACCATGCCCCGCCTAGCTTTGCTCTTACCTAGCATTTGTTAGTCTCTGGGTTCAGTCTCCAGCATTGGGTGGGGTATTGATTAAAACTGAGATCAGGTATCATAGGAAGTTATTAGACAAATAAAAATAGGAAGTAGAACAATATCACTGTAGGGAATGAAAGCAAGACAGAAAGACTGATTTTAAAACTACAAAAACACAACAAAAATCCAAAGGGAAGAAGTTTATAATGTGTGATTTAGATGAGCCAAAATTCTTCAAGAAAATGACACAAACCAGGAAAGAACCACATAAACGAGAATAAGAAAAACTCAGAAGTAACACAACTAAAGAATAGAAACATAAATGTTCAAACTAGGCCGGGTGGTGGCGGCGGCGGCGCACGCCTTTAATCCCAGCACTCGGGAGGCAGAGCCAGGCGGATCTCTGTGAGTTCGAGGCCAGCCTGGGCTACAGAGCGAGTTCCAGGAAAGGTGCAAAGCTACACAGAGAAACCCTGTCTCGAAAAAACAAAACAAAACAAAAAAAGAATAATGACTGCAATGGACTTTTACATTTCAAATACATTTATTGGAATCAATTCATCATAATGTAAGACTAAATGGTCTCCTTTGGAGAATTACAGGGAATTGATCATTGTTTCGTAAAGCTGAAAAGAGAATCTAGCATCCCAATTTCCCTGTATAAACTTTTAGTGGGTAGCCATGAGTAGATGAGGGGATGAGTCCTTCCTTAATACAAGTTCAATAAATGCTAGAGTTATATTACTACCATATTGCAGTTTAAATGAATTAATGGATCTGTTTATTGCACATTAATGCCACTAACATTAAAAAGCAATGAAAGACATACTCTGTAGACCTAAGCCTGCTCGCGCCTCTAGATCCATGACAGGAAATACAGAGGGCAAAGAAATATGCTGAGCTGCACCATAGATGTGCAATTGTTAAAGATCCAGAAGGTGGGGAATTCTATAGATCAAAGGAACCGAACTTCTCCCTCCCTCTCTTCCTTCTTCCCTCCCTCCCTCCCTCTCTCCCTCCTTTCTCTGTAATGCCAGTCTTAACTGTATTGCCAAGGATGGTCTCAGAACCCAGAACTCAAGCAGTCCTGAATTAGCATCCCAGTGGTAAGGACAGTAGATATTTATCACCATACACAGCTTAAAAGCCCTAAGTTATTCTTTTTTATTTTATTTTTTATTTTTTTGGTGGAAGTGGCAGGGAGGGGTTAGACAGGCTCTCTC
This sequence comes from Peromyscus californicus insignis, assembly GCF_007827085.1. Classification (NCBI taxonomy): domain Eukaryota; kingdom Metazoa; phylum Chordata; class Mammalia; order Rodentia; family Cricetidae; genus Peromyscus; species Peromyscus californicus. Next base: position 13,163,122 of record NW_026294535.1, read on the forward strand.
TGTGTAGCCCTGGCTGTCCTGGAGCTCACTTTGTCAACCAGGCTGACCTCGAACTCACAGAGATCTGCCTGCCTCTGAGCACTGAGATTAAAGGCATGTCGTCCACCCACCACCCCCACACTCATATCCAGCTAAGCATCAAATTCTTAAATGGATACAAGCAAAGAAAGACCTCGAGAGGAAAACAATAGATTCATATACTTAAATGGTATGTTTAAAAAGAAAGAAAAAAGAGGGCAAAGCCTGTGGATTTAAATGTAAATATCATGAACAAATGTGTCAGGGAATATTATTTTAAGGTGTGCTACTTTGTTTATATTGCATTTGTTTAACTCTGTGAAGCTGTGTTACTGGGCCTGTCTAAAACACCTGATGGTCTAACAAAGCGCTGAATGGTCATTAGCGAGGCAGGAGAAAGGATAGGTGGGGCTGACAGGCAGAGAGAATATATAGAAGGAGAAAACTGGGAGAGGCAAGATCTAGGAGCGAGAGAAGGAGGTGGACTCCAGGGACCAGCCACCCAGCTACACAGCAAGCCATAGAGTAAGAGTAAGATTTACAGAAGAGAAAGGGAAAAGCCCAGAGACAAAAGGAAGATGGGATAATTTAAAGTTAAGGAAAGCTGGCAAGAAATAAGCCAAGTTAAGGCTGGGCATTTATAATTAAGAATAAGCCTCCTTGTGATTTTTTTTGAGAGCTGGGTGTAGGCCCCCTCCCAAAAAAAGAGTAAAAACGAACAACACAATCTTCTGAGGATGCAGAATCTGTGTGTGTGTGTGTGTGTGTGTGTGTGTGTGTGTGTGTGTGTGTGTGTGTGTGTGTATAGTCAAAATGGTGTTTAACTTTGGAGGAAGGAGAGAGAATACTTGTGGAAAGATTTCTGGGTGCTGCTGAGAGGTGGTGGCGCACGCCTTTAATCCTAGCACTCGGGAGGCAGAGGCAGGTGGATCTCTGTGAGTCTAAAATATACATTTGTTTCATATTGTTTGATTGCGTTTTACTTTACATTGAAAGTAAACACAAACACAACACATGAACAGAATAGACCTGAGCCCACCCACTGGACGCCCAGCCACACTGAATGTAGTTAATCCAAGAAACACGGGGTGGTTGGTCAGACTGAATCATTTAGCTTTTGTTACCTCGTACAGCTCGATACTCCTCAGCTATCTCCAGGCTCTCGTTGCCTCTTGACTCTTGAAGAAGCCAAACACCATTTTCCTAGGTCTTGGAACAATTTGTTCTCAGCCATATAAATAAGTGGCCCCAGGGAACTGTACCAGGCCCTCCTGGAAAAGACTTTCTGAGGAGCACGTAAAGAGCTGCCCTCACTGACTCTGCACATCCTGCTTTCTTGAATTTTGCCCGTGTGGCAGTGCGCTGCTTTGAGCCACTCACCCCATGAGGCAACAAGAAGGAAGAGTCAACATTCTGAGGACACGGGAGTGGGAAAAAACAAAGAGAAGACTCTGATGACTTATTTCATTGTGCCTTCCCAGAGGCCAGGTTACCCAAGCGTGAATCTCCAGTGTTAGTTCCTTTTTCTGTGGCTTACCACTGGCTTCCTAGCATTTCTTCTTCCTGATGTTAGTCTAGTAAATTACCCCATTTCCATCAATTTATCCTCAGAAAATAATCCAAATTACAGGCAGAGAATCTGTTAAGTCATTACCTGTAAAAATAGAAGATAATCTGGGAATTCAATATAGATGAATTTTCAGATAAAATATAAGTACAATGATAAATTATACATCCAGTAACATTCATGTTTTGAGAGACTGTTTAATGTTATATAAAATATTCATGTATGATTAAAAAAACATATATAAGTAGATGGGCAACATCAGAGAAAAGGGTAGAACACAGACCTCCAAAATTCTCTCCCATTAAAAATAGAGGGGAAAATGGCAAAATTGTCCATATTAACCAGAGAATATTAATTCAAGAAGACTAGATTTCAGCCATTCAAAGCTGGGAGCGTTTTGGCATTTTGTTATTTGCCCTATTCCCCATTCTTCTTTTTTTCAGTAGAAATTTGTGCTCTGGCAGTCACCAGAGAGGTCACCACGGCCGGCTTTGGAACTCCTTCAAAGCCCCATGCTCAGGAAGTAACATTATGTCATCAGGCAAGGTCACTTAAAAGAGCCCACTCACAAGACCGTCCATCGACATGTGGCTTGACCCAGAGGTCACCCAATGTGAAGAGCCTTTTCCCAGAGACTGTGAAAAGCCCTGAGAACTGTGATGTCACTGGCTGCCTTCAGAGGGGGATAATATCAGGTCAGACATTTAGGCTAACTAACTAAAAAGCTTATAGTGAAAAATCTCGAGGATGAGATGTCTAGGAGCTTTGCAAAGCTCTGACATATTTGTGGGACTCTAGAAGGCAGTGTTCATGCATAAGGCTGTGTAAGTCCAAAGGTGTGTGAACAAAAGAAAAGATGGGGGAATACATTCTCACCTCTGTGAACCTTGGGACCTTGGGGAAGTAGGAAGTAAAGGCTTTGGAAGAATTGTAAAGAACCTGTGAAAATTAAGCTCAGTGTGCACACAGAGCCCCCAGAGAATGGCCAGGAAGCTGGGTGTGGTGGCCTACGTCTTTAATCTCAGCACTCAGGAGGCAGAAGCAGGCAGATCTCTGTGAGTTCGAGGTCAGTCTTGTCTACATACCAAGTTCCAGGGCAGCCAGAGATATATACTATATAGATCCTGTCTCAAAACAAACAAACAAACAAACAAACACAAAACCAAAGAATGACCAGGAGAGTCACTGAGCCCAGGCATTTAAACAAATTGTGTATCAGTGTGATTAGCTAACCACCAAGCAAAACAGAGATTCTAGCAGCTACATAGAGCAAAATCAACAGATGTTACAGTTAATTTAGAACAGTGACTTACGCAAACTAATAAAGGACAGCAATCCCAAACAGAAACCAAACAAGTGGGTAATGACATCATCTCAAATGTCTGGTTTTTTTTTTTTTTTTTTTTTTGTTCCATCTTTTGCTCTCATTATGTGTGGCACTGGGTCCCATGGGGATGTTTTCATATATGTATAAAAATGTCTTTTGAGCATATTCCCCAACACACACCACATCCCTTCCTCTTTTTCATTCTTCCTCATCCCAATTACTGCCTCTTGTTCTAGACAGTTGACTTTCACTTATATGTCCATTTATGATTCTATGTAGGGATATAAAACCTCAAAGAAAATATGCTGTCCTTACAAATCTGTGCCTGACTTAATTTGCTCAGTACAGTTATCGCCAGTCCCCATCCACTTGGAATGGTGCTGGCTCCATCGTTGTTCTTTTTGTTCAAGATTGCTGTGGGGACCCAGGGTCTTTTGTACTTCCATGCCAATTTTAAGATTTTACTTTCTATTTCTGTGCTGATGTCATTGGAACTTTGAGGGGGGTTATATTGGATCTGTAGATTGCTTTGGGTAGTACGGCCGTTTTACATATTAATTCTTCCAACCCATGAGCATGGGAAGTCTTTTCACTTTCTAGTGTCTTCTCTCATTTCTTTCTTCAATATTTTGAAGGTTTTTGTTTGTTTGCTTGTTTTTGTTTTTCAAAACAGGGTTTCTCTGTGTAGCCCTGGCTGTCCTAGAACTTGCTCTGTAGACCAGGCTGGCCTCAAACTCACCGAGATCCACCTGCCTCTGCCTCCTGAGTGCTGGGATTAAAGGCGTGTGCCACCACCCACTTGGCTTATATTTTGAAGTTTTAACTATAAAGGTGCTTCACATTCTTGGTTAGGTTTATTCCAAGGCATTTTTTTTTTTAGGCAATTGTGAGTGGGATTGTTTCCCTGACTTCTTTGTAGGATGTATGAAGTCAACTTGATCGTAGTTAACAAACTTTTTTGGTCTGTTCTAGAAAGCAGTTCACAAGTGTTTTGTTGAGAATTTTTGCATCTACAGACATCAAGAAGATTAGCCTATAATTGTCCTTTTCTGTTGTACCATGATCTGGTTCTGAGATCAGTGTGTTACTGGCTTTTTAAGAAGAGTGAGGCAGCAGTACTTCCCTTTATATCTTGTGTAATAGTTGAGGCACATTGGTGTGAATTCCCTGGTGGTTTGATAGAATTCAGCAGCAAATCCATCTGGGCCTAGACTTTTTTTTTATAGTTGGGAAGGGTTTTTTGTTTTGTTTTGTTTTAAATTACTCCTTTGATCACACAGCTTATAACAGGTCTGTTTGCATTGTTCACCTCAGTCTAAATTTAGTAATTCATATGCATCAAGAAATGCATCTATCTCTTTTAGATTTTCCAATTCAGTGAAATATAAGTGTTTATGTGATGCCACATAATAATTTTCTAAATATTACTGATATTTATTGCAATGGTTCCCCTTTTGTCTCTAAGTTTATTAATTTGTATCTTCTCCCTCTTTCCTTTGGCTAGTTTGGCTAAGGACTTGTTGTATTACCTTTATTTTTTGTATCTTATATTCCTGTATTAAGACTTTACACATCTGGGTTGTTTCATTGATTAGATTTCCTTATCAATTATATTTTTTTCAATTGAAGTATTTGAAATGTTCAACTGAGGCTGGGTTGTGTTAAAGTTGAGCTGTATAGTTTGAAATCTTACCCTCAGCTCATATGTGTAAGGTGCTAGGGATGGTTTTTGTCCCCCCAAGACAGTGTTCCTCTGTGTAACAGGCCTGGCTGTCCTGGAACTAACTCTGTAGACCAGGCTGGCCTCGAACTCACAGAGATTTGCCTGTTTTGCCTCTCAAATGCTGGGATTAAAGGTGTGCACCACCACCACCAGGCCAGGAATGATCTTTTATATTACTCTAAGAATAAAATATTAGCAGAGGAACTAAACACAACTGCTGGATAGGTCCACCATGCAGTATCAAACAGTCAGTTAAAAAGGAGTCTTTTTAGCTTCAATCACTATTGGGGGATAAAGGAAGAAAGATAGCATGGTGTGCATTAGGATATTAGTTACTATGTTTAGGGGTGGTAGGGAAGTAAAATAGGATTAAGAATGAAAAAAAATCAAGGTGAGAAAAGGAACCAATAAGAAAGAGGAGAGGTTGGGGTACTGTTAGAGCCACAAAAGACAAAGATTATGAAACCATGAAAGGTCAAAATTAAGAAGTAAAAAGAGAAGAGGAAAGAGAGAAAATGGGTAGGAATAAGAGGGAAATGGTGTGGGTTGTTTACAGGAAGAATAGCAGATAGTACATAATAGAATGTGTGGAAGAGCACACAGAACGATCACAGTCTGTAGGCAGAGTTGTCTGTTTAGACTGCCAGTCATCTCTGTCCTGCCAGCCACTCCCCAAATAACCACATAGAGACTTAATATTAATTATAAATGCATGGCTGGTAGCATAGGCTTGTTTTTAGTTAGCTCTAATAACTTAAATCAACCCATTTCTATTAATCTATGTGCTTCCCCAAGGCTCATTTATCTTATGCACATAATTCCCATCTTGCTCACTCTGTATCTCATGGCATCTCCTCAGGCTCCACACTTCTTCTCTTCAGAATTCTCTCTGCCTCGAAAATCCTGCCTGGCCATCAGCCAATCAGCTTTTTATTAACAATAAGAGCAACACATCTTCCCAGTGTACACTATGTTAAAGCTAAAACCTTCCTTTTTTATTTAGACCAAAAGGGGGAGATGTGGAATATTCCTTTACACTGTATGAACATATGTCATGATGATTGGTTTAATAAAGAAGCTGACTGGTCAATAGCTGGACAGGTGGAGGTTAGGTGGGACTGGCAGACAAAAAGAGTGCAAAAAAGAAGAAGCAGAGTCTGGGGAGTCACCAGGAGACAGAGAGGGAGCAAGACATGCTGGAGGATAGATAACGCCATGAGCCATAAGGCAATATGTAGATTAATAAAAATGGGTTAATTTAAGTTGTTAGTAACAAGCCTAAGCTATGGCCAATCTTTTATAATTAATTATAAGTCTCTATGTCATTACCGGGGAGCTCGCAGTCCTGATGAAAAGGTCCAACTACAACAGCCTAACTGAGAAGTGTACAAACTAAAGCCAGGACTTTCAAGAGAGAGTTATGCAGGGACTATAGAGATGATTCAGTGGTTAAGCATGCTGCTCTTGCTGAGGACCCAACTTCAGTTCCTACTCCTGTGACTCTAGCTCTAGAGGGATCTGACACTAGTTTAAAGACTCAGAATAGAATCAAAGAGTTGAGATTAGTAATAGAGTAGTCCCTTAATTAATTTGGCTTTTCTCCTGTCCCATAGCAGAAGATGGCTCTTTTCTTTTGGCATGATACAGGGAGTTTGCATTTTCCTTTTAACAACATGCTTGAGTTTAAAGAAGGAGAGAGCCATTCTCCAACTCCAAAGTCAGCTTTAAATTTTAATTGAACTGGGACTATTAGAAGACCAATAGTGTTAAATCTTTAAAGAAAAACAGAAACAAACATTTAGGAAGACATAAAATTTTTTAGATAACATACCCATACGCCATTTCACTCTGTTTCTTAGGATAGATGATTTGTCCCTTTTCTTCAGTTTGTCATTTGTCCAGTGTTCTTCAAATTCCTTAACCTTCATTCTCCTAAAAAACAAAAACAAAAACCTTTCCCCAAGATTTTTTTGGGATGTTCCTTTTTGACAAGTTATCTGATTAAATGAAAAGGCATGTGTTACTGGTGTAAGTTAGTTTAAATTGGATGTTTATGATAGTTGATGAACTATGACCTCCTCTAATTAAGAGGTCTCTCTTGTTCAAATCGAACTTTTTATCAATTTTGATGGTACCCACAGCTTATCTTCTCCTGTAGAAATAAAAGCAAAACCTCATCCCCAATGTAACACATATCCTGGCTTCCATTCTGAGGTCAGCACATCCTTAAAGTATATAGGTTGATTTAATTCTGTAGTTTTTTCTATTATCCAATGTCTCTCTGCAGCTGTTGTTCCTTTCTCATTGGCATTGAGAAAATTCAAAGTTAATAGAGCATTATGTAGTCTATTTCTGGGGGTTTTTATTACTCCTTTTTGTTTATTTAGCATATCCTTTAGAGTTCTGTTTGATCTTTCTATAACTGCTTGACCTGTAGGATTATGTGGTATACCTGTAACATGGTTTATATTATAATAAGCAAAAAACTGTTTCATTTTAACAGAGACATATGATGGAGCATTATCAGTTTTGATTTGTGCAGGTATACCCATAATGGCCATAACTTCTAGCAAATGAGTGATTACAGAACCAGCTTTTTCAGAACTCAAAGCAGTTGCCCATTGAAATCCTGAATAAGTATCGATAGTGTGGTGTACATATTTCAATTTTCCAAATTCTGCAAAGTGAAACACGTCCATCTGCCAGATTTCATTCCTCTGAGTACCCTTTGGGTTACATCCTGCTGGTAATGGTGTTTGATTGTAGAAGGAACAAGTAGGACATTTCTTGACTATTTCTTTGGCTTGTTGCCAGGTTATGGAAAAATCCTTTTTTAAACCTTTACTATTTACATGATTTTTTTTATGAAATTCTGAGGCCTCCAGCACATTTCCTATCAATAATTTATCAATTTCATCATTGCCTTGTGCTAGAGGGCCTGGCAGACCAGTATGGGGTCGGATGTGAGTTATATATAAAGGATGACTCCTTTTTCTGATTGTATTTTGTAATTGAATAAATAATGAAGTTAATTCTGAAGCATCGTGGATAAATTCTGCAGTCTCAATATGTAATACTACTCTTTCAGCATACTGAGAGTCAGTTACTATATTGAGAGGTTCTGAAAAATCCATTAATACCAACAGAATAGCATACAATTCTGATTTTTGAACTGAATTATAAGGACTTTGAACCACTTTACTTAAATTTTCTAACCTGCCTTTCCTTGTTTGTTGGCATCTGTATAAAATGTACGAACTCCAGATATGGGTTTTTTCCTCACAATTCGAGGCAAGATCCAATCAGCTCTCTTTATAAGATCAATTCTATTGCTTTTGGGATATTTGCTGTTAATTTCTCCCAAAAAATTACTACAAGCTTTTTGCCAAGCTTCATTTTCTATCCATAATTTTTCAATGTCCTCCTTAGTTAAAGGTACGACAATTTCTGCTGGGTCTATTCCTGCTAATTGACGAAGTCTCAATTTTCCTTTCCAAATCAAGTCAGAGATTTTTTCCACATAAGTTTTCAATTTTTTATTTGGTTTATTTGGTAAAAATATCCATTCCAATATAATATCTTCCCTTTGCATTAATATTCCTGTTGGGGAATGCCTAGAAGGTAAAATAACCAAAATGCAATCCAACTTTGGATCAATACGATCTACGTGCCCTTCATGTACTTTCTTTTCTACCAAGGCCAATTCTTTCTCAGCTTCAGGTGATAATTCTCTTGGACTATTCAAGTCCTTATCACCTTCTAAGGTTTTAAACAAATTATTCAGTTCATCATTTTTTACCCCAACAATAGTTCTTAGATGAGAAATGTCTCCAAATAATCTTTGAAAGTCATTAAGAGTCTGTAGTCGATCTCTCCTAATTTGCACCTTTTGAGGTCTAATTTTTTGAAGTTCTATTTTATATCCTAAATAATTAATAGAATCTCCTCTTTGTATCTTTTCTGGAGCAATTTGTAATCCCCAGCAAGGCAAAATTTTCTTTACTTCTTCAAACATTCTTTCTAAAGTATCTGCATTTGAGTCAGCTAATAAAATATTATCCATATAATGATAAATTATAGATTTAGGAAATTTTTTACGTACCACTTCTAATGGCTGTTTTACAAAATATTGGCACAAAGTTGGGCTATTCAACTTTGTGGGAGAACCCTCCATTGAAATCTTTTAACCGGTTGAGAATTATTATAAGTAGGCACTGTGAAAGCAAATCTTTGTCTTTTTCTTGTAAGGGTATTGAAAAGAAACCGTCTTTTAAATCAATAACTATGAGAGGCCATCCTTTTGGTAACAGAGTAGGCAAAGGAATTCCAGATTGTAAAGAGCCCATTGGCTGAATTACTTTGTTAATTGCTCTAAGGTCTGTTACCATTCTCCATTTACCAGATTTTTTTAAAGTAACAAATACAGGAGAATTCCAAGGGCTGGTTGATTCTTCAATATGATGAGCATTTAACTGTTCTTCCACCAGCTCTTGTAAAGCCTGGAGTTTCTCTGTTGTTAAAGGCCATTGCTGAACCCATACAGGCTTGTCTGTTGTCCAAATTTACAAGATTAATATATATAGATATATATACATTTTAAACTTTGTTAAGATATAAATGGTCAATTCTAAAAAGTCGCATATATAGTCTTTGTGTTCGAGTTTCTTATCAGTTTTTTGCAGGAAATCACAGTCAGGCCTAACATCAACTGAAGTCTCCAGGAAGAAGATGGGGCCCCACAACAACAACAATTCCACGTGGACAATGATAATATCACTAAGCTGACAAACATCATCTACAGATCAGCTTTGAACTACAAGGTGCTCAGAGCAATTTTGAGATGACTAGCTGAGATGATCCAGTCTCAAAGACTACTTGAATAAGGACTTGAGATAAACCCGGAACTTTGGCATTATACACAGACTGGATAACGAAGGATATAGTTACCTTTCCTAGAATTTGACAATTAACCTAAAATTTTTCTTTTCAGGATAAAGATACCTTCGCCCATACCCAGCAGGAAGCAATTTCAAGAATACAACGCCCACATTCCCAAAGAGGTGGTGTGGGGCGGGTGGTTTTTTTGATCTTTTAATGGGTTTTGGGTCTGGGATAATTTTCATTGATTGGGGGGCGTTGGTTACAAGTTGTTGTCAAGGGTTAGGTAAAAGGCTAAGCAAAGGAGATTAGATTTAAGGTTCTTGTTTAAAAAAAAAGAGAAAGAAAGAAGAAGAAAAAGACAATTACTAGTTTTAAATACTTTACATTGGATTGGATTGTTTTATATTGTATACAAATTATATATATTGAAATTGATATTGTTAGAAAATACTTTATGTATATTTCTAATTGTACCGTTCATTTAACAATGTAATGCAATTTTCTGATCCTTGAATGTTATTATTACCAACTATTAGGATATAAAGAAATGAAGGTTAGTAGTTAGACATTACAACAGAACTTGTAGTCATATTAGATATGTTTTAAAAATTGAACAGATATATTTTAGACAGGTCATCTTCAAACCCTTCAGAGATCTACAGAATATGGCATTTAAAATGTTTTAATAACTTAGAAAATTTTTCTTTTTTGAGACATGTTGGCTCCTGGCAGTACCAATCTACTTCAGAGAAAATATGGGCATTGAAAAAACTGCAATTGGAGTTAACTTTCATTGTGGCAAAAGTTAGCCACTGGACAACAAAGTATCCTCAAATCAACTGCTGACAAACAGGACAGACAGGACACGAAACAAAGGACTACTGATTTTTGCCAAAACAAGTGTGGTTATGGCTTTATCAAAAGGCATCTTCTGAGGCCAGGACAATATGGCACCATCCCTGAAGTGGCCTTCGCAATCCGGGAAAGGTACAGTGCCCTTTTCTTCGAAGGCAGCTGAACAGGCAGCGGGCCGATGGCTTCTGATGTGCAATGGGAAAGTAGCTGAAACAGTTATTCTTGAAGAGTAATTAAGCTCACACCTCTCAACAGTAGAATGACATTTAATAGAGGGATGTGGAGAAGAATGGGATGCTGAAATGAAGCCACATACACACATAGCCAAGAAGAATGGACAGCTGAATTCAAAAAACATCAACAATTTCCAGAATTTAAAATCCTGAATCATGACATGACACTAGTGGAATTCAGGTGTTTCTGGTACATGGACTGCTCTCACCCAATGTGAGGTTGAACTGTTTACCTTGTGTACATCCTACTTCACAAATGAGTCTGTCAGATACGCTAAGCCTATAGGCTGAAGATGATGCCCCAACACTGCGGAGAAACCTCAGATGATTGTCCAGGCAGCTGGCTATTTCTGTCAACTCACAATTTTTTGGAAGTTGCTTGCATATACTTCCCATTTTTATTTTTGTTAGCTAATATTATTTCCTTCTTGGGTCTCTGAGGGAGTTGAAGATTAGTTAGTTATAGTTGAAGGTTAGTTAGTTATAGTTGAAGATTAATTAGGATAGAAAGTGAATTAGATACATTTTGGACTTACCAAAATAGGATAGATAATGAAATTATTTTCTCTGAATTTGTCAAATACAAATGGACTAGACATTGTTTAGGTATTTATTACTTGTATATATTGTATATAGTTATTGTACTTTTGTATATAGTTTTTCTTTTGTTAGTTATAACCTTTTTCTTTTTTTCTTTTTATTAAAATAGAAAAGGGGAAATATGGTGATATTTTATTTGTATTAAAATGTTATTTGTAGGTTAATAAATAAAGTTGCCTGGGGGTCAGAGCTATTAGCAAGCCATAGGAAAGCAGGGCAGTGGTGGCGTACTCTTGTAATCTCAGCACTTGGTAGGCAGAGCTGGGTAAGTCTCTGTGTGTTCAGGGATACAGCCATTATTGGATACACATGCCTTTAATCAATACCAATCATGGAAAACCTGGAGGCCTATACAGACAGGCCGTGAGGAGGCAGTCATGTGGTTGGGTTTACAACCAATGAGAAGGCAGAACAGGAACTCTATATAAGGACTTTAACACAGGGGTAGCTCTGGTTCGGAGAGGTAGGACCACCGCAGGAGGAAGGGTAAGGTTTTAGCTCTTAGCTCTGACCTCTTGGCTTTCTTCTTTGCATTGGTTCTGTGTTTCTTATTTAATAAGAAGGTTGGTTACATCTACAGCATACCTGCACTCAGATGTACACACATACACACAAAATTAAAAAATAATAAAAATAAAATAAGAGATCTTTATGCAAGACTAAGGATAAATTAAAAAACAATAACCAAAGAGGCAAAATACATTAGAAAATAAAATAAAATAAAAGTACATTAGATTTTAAAAATCACTATTGCTTGAGTCAGTATTTCTTCCTTGGTGTGATTGATGGCTTTTGAATTTTTCTCTTCCCTGTGATGTTTCTTGTAGCACACACTGTGTTGATGGGGGAGGCACAACTTGCAACTCGAGCTGAAACCTGTAAAAGTAGATTTGGAGTATGGCCTCCCCCAGTGGAGTTAAACAAATTACCTTTCAGATTGGCTTTCTGGCACAATCGTACTGAGCTGAGCAGTGGAATTTTCAGTTCCTACGATGATGTTTGCAGAGGCAGTGACCGAAGCTCCATGGCATAGCACTCCACACTACCCTCCTTCCAGCTCAGTGGCACCAGTGTGTGTCAGAGAGAAGACAGGAGTCCTTGCTAGGGATTCCTGCTGGTCTCAGGGGTACCCACGGCAGGGAGACGGCCTGAGCCTCAATGTCACACTTCAACCCAGACTGCATAGTCCAGACTAATGCCCAGGCCCTGTCCAGGGAAATGTATACCTGGCCCTTGGTCCCACTCACATGTGAAGACGCTGTCTGTCTGCTGTGCTAATGGCAGGGAGATGAGGGTATAAGCCATTGTCTGGCAGTTCTCCTGGACCTCATTTCAAGAAAAATGAAAACCTCCACTAAAGTTCATTGTGAGGTTATGCATAATAGCCAAGTAGAAATAACATAAATTTTCGTCAACTGAGGCATGGCTATCCTTATAATGGAATATTGCCCAATCTTAAGAAGCCATGGATTATAGACACACGTAACAATCTCAAAACACCATACTAAGGTGAAAAAAGCAAGACTCAAAGGTCATTTATATAACACATCCAGAATAGACAACTCCATGGAGACAGAATGAGTTTTAAGGCTCAAAGGAGATAATGCTGAATGTCTGCTGGTAAGTATGAGATCTCCTTAGGTTGATATTCTGGAATTAGTATGATGTGTAACTTTAGGAATAAAGATCATTGAAGTTTTAAAAGGATCAATTTTATGATACAGGAATAATTTAAAAAAACTGTATGTAATATAGTCCCAATTATCTTCAGAATACTGTAATGGATACAAATCTTAGTCAACTTCTCAAAATCTCCAGCTCCCTCTTTCTTTTTGCTGATTGGTGTGCCACACTGTCACCTCTTCACCCCACACTCTGTGGACTTGTCACACCATTTCAGATCTGGTTTCTAGTGTGACCACTGAGAAGCTGTATGCTGTACCCTGGACGGTGAAGGTGACTTCCATGTGAGTGAATGTTGATCAATAAGAAACAGAAAATGGGAAAGGATTAGGCAATTCTTTCCCTTTATTTCCTCATTTTTTGACTAGTCTTAAAGGCTGTTGAAATAGTGCAGTTGAGAAATGATGGTGGACTCCGCTAGGGTGATAACGGCGACTTCAGAGTGAAGATGTATTTCAATGCGGAGCTGATGGAATCTACTGATGGATTGCGTGGCTGGTGTGAGAAGTGCGGCCAAGGATGAGCCAAGGAGTTTGGACTGATAAGTAAAATGGAACTTTATAGAAATGGCCTATAATGCCAGTGAAGGAGGAGGGGGTGGTTGGGTAGGGGAAGAAATCAAAGCTCAATTTTGAATGTCAAATTTGGAGTGATTATGGTCACATGTATGTAGAATAGATGGCATAGAATTCAAGGGACAGGAAGAACTTAGGGCTTAAGATATAAAGTTGGGTATTATCAACACATAAATGGAACGCCAAGATCTAGATCTGGATCAAAGTCCCATCAGGACCTGAGTGCAAAGACGAACAAGAAGAGGCCTGCTGCAGATGTAGCTCAGTGTGTAGAGTGCCGACCTGACATCCTGGAGGCCAAGGGTTCAGTCCCCAACACTCCCTCAGATGGATTAGTAGAGACACAACAGTCTGTAATGGAATGCCTGCCATTCCTGGGGTGGAAGCTGGAGGTTCCGGACATCAATCTTACACTTGGCCTCAGCCAGCCTGAGGTCTATCTGGACTACATTAGACTACATCAGAATAACAAAAGGAATGTTAGACAAGAGGAGTCCTGGGGGATGAAGGTGTGAGACCCTCTGGTGTTCAAAAGCCAGGAAGATGAGGAAGAAGCCTCAGAAAACGAGACTGAAGAAGGACCAGTCCGTTGAAAGCAGAATCATGGAAGCTGGGGAGTCCTGGAGGCCCAATGGAAGAGACAGGTTCAGGAAGAGGGATCCATGGAGGAGGGAACTTCTCAATGTCTGTGATAGTTTCACTGGTCGCCTGGACGAGGGTGCTCTCTTATTCCTCCTCCACATCCCTGGAGAAGCCTTTTCTGTGAGCTTTCCTTCATTCTCTCTGAGCTTGGGAGAAAGTTAAAGAGAGTGAGAGTGTCTTACAAACATTGAACACTATTTCTAAGCATTACCCCCATGTCTTCCTACTCTTGAGTCCCTCAAGACACTGCTGCTGAAGTCATTGGCTCCGGGGGTCCTTCAACAAACTGAACTTCTCACACCTGGGGATCACAGACTTGCCAGTGTCTCAGGGTTCTTCCCCATAGTCTCCATCGGGTTGGTGGGATCTTTCTCTCCCTGCTCTGTTGAGTATGACTTCATGCAAAAGCTTTGCATCTTGCATACTCCTTCTGTGTCTTCTTGACCAGACTGTTTGCATCTATTAAATGTTTTTTTTCCCCCTGTCTTCCCTGCTGACAAGATTGCTTCTCATCATTGAAATTGCAGCTTTACATTCGTCTCCATTTCCTGCCACACACTGCCAAATTCGGAAATGTCTATTAGTCATTCCATAGAAATGTTGAGTGTCGGCTCTACAGAGCACTGTCATCCACGCCGCCCAGTACACCAATAATTATGACACAGGCTTTGTCTTCGAATTCTATTCAAGGTAATTTTGGAGAGAAAAGGGAACCGAGCACGTCAAATGACAGGTACCCAAACTAGACAATAAATCATATTTTAAAAGATCACCCTCAAGTCACATTGATGCCCGTTGGGAGTAAAGGAAGACAGCATTTGAGCTGGGCCACAAAAGCAGATGAGCAGGATTTAAATAGTGGGAAGGGAAGAGGTGGACAGTCTAGAATAAAAAATAAGTGATGCCTGGATGACAGGGAGGTTTGTGGAAAAGTAAACACATCGTAGATGATGGAGTGTAAGTGAATGGCGTCGAGTGGCGGGTGCTCATTAGCTCTTGAAGAATGTAGAAGCAGTGTTGGGAGGAGAGCCTGGAAGTGGGGGGTCAGTGTGAGGAACTAGAAGACAAAGAAAGCAGTCACAAGCCTTGTGCTGGCACAGAGTAAGAGTACCAGCGCTCCACGGGGCATTTCTCACCACCCAGGGGTTGGTCAGGAGCCTCTCACTGAGCAATTTTCTTGACAATGGGGCTATGGCGATTGGATTAGTTGGGCCTGGGTCCAGGCTGAGACTTGATCTACGCCAGCTGGGTCTGAGAGGAAAAGAGTGGGCCCAAAGGAAAATTAAGCCAGCATCACCAGAAGGGATAATGGATTCAGGGAGTCCAAATATCCCTCCTCACCACTTTCCATTCAGTTCTCCACCTACCACAGGTTTGGTAGTTTGAATGTAATTGGCCCCCCATAAGCTCACAGAGACTGTCACTATTAGGAGGTGTGGCCTTGTTAAAGTAGGTATGGCCTTGTTGGAGGAAGCATGTCACTTGGGGGTGGGCTTTGAGGTCTCCTTTGTTCAAGCTAAGCTCAGTGTGATACACAGTTCACTTCCTATTGCCTGTGGATGTAGAACTCTCAGTCCTTTCTCCCGCACCATGTCTGCCTGCACGCCATGATGATAACGGACTAAACCTCTGAAACTGTAAACCACTCCAATGAGATGTTTTCCTTTATAAGAGTTGCTGTGGTCATGTTGTGTCTTCACAGCAATACAAACCCTGACTAAGACAACTGCTAACCCCCACTCCACCAAACCACGCTCACCAAGGTCACAGGCTAGTTTAGAAGGCCAAAAGACTTTTGGAGGCCATGCAATGAGGCCATGCAATGAGGACATCTCTGCTCATTTGGTACTCTGTAGGCAAAAGTTTCTGTCCCGCAAGCCACTCCTGAGTAACCACACAGAGGCTTAATATTATTTATACAGTTGTGACATTGTTTACCTAGAGCAGTGGTCCTCAACCTTCCTAGTGCTGCGACCCTTTAATATAGTTCCTCATGTTTTGGTGACCACTGACCATGAAATTATTTTTGTTGCTACTTCATAACTGTAATTTTGGTACTGCTATGATTCGTGATGTTAAAATCTGATATGCAGGGTATCTGACATTGGACCCAAAGTGGGTCATGACCCACGTGTTGAGAACCACTTGTCTAGTGGATACAATTGAAATGCTGTGTTAGAATGCTGTGTGTTTGGGATCTGAGGTTCTTATTTTGCCTTCGCTTTGAGACAAGGTCTCTCTCTCTCCCCAGAACCCAGGATCTTCCTGCCTCAGCTGTTTGTGCACTGGTGTCCCAGGCATGCACTGCCTGTGCCCAGCTACACTGAGCGACTCATGAAACTGGAGACTTTGCTTGTTTTATGCTACCCTCTAGTACACAGAGCAGAGTAGGTGCTCCGTAAGTGCTTGTGGAACTATTGAAGTTCAAGGTGTGAAAGGTTATTAAAGAAAAACAGTGAAAAGCCAAAAGTGTTGTTTTAACTGAACTGAACTCAACTCAACTCAACTCACTCTAAATAGGGGTCCCCAGGACCCTTCCTTGAATTTAATTTTCTGGAGAAGCTCACAGAATTCAAGAAAATACTTGTTGATGTTCGATGTTTCTTTTTTTTAAATAAAGATTTTAAAGGATATAGATGAGCAGCAGATAGACGAAAGAGGTGCATTGGGCTGATTATGGGGAGGGACATAGGGTTCCAAGGACTTCTCTAGGAACATACACACACACACACACACACACACACACACACACACACACACACACACACACGAGAGAGAGAGAGAGAGAGAGAGAGAGAGACAGAGACAGAGACAGAGACAGAGACAGAGACAGAGACACACCGAGAGAGACAGCAACAGACAGAGAGACAGAGAGAGAAAGAGACAGAAACAGAGACAGAGGGAGAGAGACACACTTTCAACACTCATGATTACAAGGATTTTAGGAAGTATGAGCCAAGAATGGCAACAAAACCAAATATATATTTCACAATATCACACAAGTAAAGCCACACAAGAATGGACCCAGAGACAGGCTTGCCAGGGAGAGGCACCTTTTTTGGGGATGAAGACAATATTCCCAGGGCTATCACAAACAAACACATGTCCAGCAAGCAGGAAGGGAGGCCTTTCTCTATACAGAAAGGAACCCTTCTCTAGAGCTCCATTGCAGTGATCTTCACTGTCAGCGTGACTGGATCTAGAATTACCTAGGAGACACATCTGTGGGTGTGCCTGGGTGGGCATTTCCAGAGCAGCTTACCTGAGGAAAGAAAACCCACCCTGAATGTAGGTGGCATCATCCTCTGGGCTTGGATCTGACTGAATAAAACCTGGGAAAAGAGAGCAGACCTGAAAAGCAGCATGTATGCTGGGCGGTGGTGGCGCACGCCTTTAATCCCAGCACTCGGGAGGCAGAGGCAGGCGGATCTCTGTGAGTTCGAGACCAGCCTGGTCTGCAGAGCAAGTTCCAGGATAGGCTCCAAAGCTACACAGAGAAACCCTGTCTTGAAAAAAACCAAAAAACAAATTTAAAAAAAGAAGAAGAAGAAAGAAAGAAAAGAAGAGCAGCATGTAGCTCTCTCGGCTTCCTGTCTGTGGGTGCAGTAACTAGCAGCTCATGCTCCTGCCACCCTGTCTGTCCTTCCTTGATAGTCTGTACCCTCAAACTCTTCCTTTTGAACTCTGAGGCCACAGCAGTAAGGAAAAGAACTAGCAAGCCTGTCAGACTTCCGAAATCCCTTTCCTAGCCCACCATGCTGGGCTGCAAGAGAGGCTGACAGAGCAGACATCTGCAGATGGTACACCGGAAGTGTGGTTGTTGCCAGGCAGAGCAGAGCAGGGGGCAGTACAGAGTCTTCAAAACACAGACGTAGTTTGCTGACATGATTTCAGGTTCAAACTACTTCTGAATTACTTCTTCTAGTACATTAAACAATGCATAAATGACCCAGGAAAAGTACATCTCCTCCAGAACCCACCAGGTCCATCCCTCCCGGCAGCAGCCGAGTCCCGGTTTGAAACCTTGTTAAAGGGTTTAATAAAGCGATGCGGCTCTGTCTGTCCTCCGCATCAGGAGGACGTGGAGTTTAACTGGAAGAAAGTTGACTTTGAAATCTGTCAGCTAGTTCAGGCCTATCTGTAGCCCCTGGAAGGCCTGAAATCACGGGCCTGATCTGAAACTGAAGGAAGACAAAACAGCCTGCTTCTCTTCCCTAAAACGGCATCAATCCAAGTGTTACAATAAAAAAAAAAATTCATTTCTCAGTTCTTATCCTAGCCAGCATTTGGATCTAGACTCGAGTTCCTTGAGGGGACATATCATCATTATGCAAGATAGGAAAAAGGAAAGAAGCCCATGATTTTTTATTGCTTTATTTATGAACCAAATAAATATATAATTATAGCCAGAAACGGGGAAAAGGGCAGGCAGTAGGAAGCAACTGGGAAACTGCTGGCATGGACTATTAGTTGCTTTTCTTATTGTTCTGACGAAATGCCTGACAAGAAGCAAGGGGTTGGAGAGATGACTAAGAGTTAAGACCGATCGCTCCTCTTCCAGAAGACCTGAGCTTGGTTCCCAGCACCCATGTCAGGGGACCCACGACTGCCTGTAACTCTAGCTCAAGAGGACATGACGACGTACCTCTTCCGGCCTCTGCAAGCTCCTGCACACATGTGCTATACACGCAGACAGACAGACAGACAGACGCACCTCCACGTAAATTTTATATATATATAATATATATAAAATTATATATATAATATATAGAAAATATATAAAATTATATATAATATATAAAATTTTATATATATATAAAATTATATATATATACATATATATATAAAAAGTAAGCCACTCAAAGGAGGAAGGCTTTCCATTCATGAGTAGAGTCCATAAAGTCAGGGAAGGTGTGGGGGCAGGAGCAGCTGCTGTGGTGACAGGTGCCCGTTCACATCAGGACAGATCAGGAAGCAGAGAAAGGACAGTGCCCATGTTTGCTGGCTTCTTCATGTCCCCCTTACTCACTGAAATGAATGATAAGTGGCACAGGCGGCAGAGCTGGTAACTGCGTGGAAAGGTCACGAGCCACGGCCACGGCTACCTAGTTACCGAGAGCTTTATTAGGAGGAAGAGGGGGGTGGGGTACAAGAGAACCAGGCCTGGGAAGGAGCATGTGGGGAGAGCAGAGGGAAAGATGGTGTGTGTGGGGGGGAGAGGAGGGTGGGGAAGAGAGAGAGAGAGAGAGAAAGAGAGAGAGGGTGGGGTCTGCATCTGACTTTTTTAAGGTGCAGATTGTGTGACCACGCTGGACTCACGTAGTCGCCAGCTCACATTGATGAAGTAAGATGCAAGACCCTGAACTGTGCATGTGTAGCTGGAGTAAGGGCAGAGTTCTAATACTCACCCCCAGATCCCAGCCCTGAAGTGGTGGTGCCATCTGCATTCGGGGTGAGTCTTCCCTCCTCTGTTAACTCTTGAAGTGCCGTCAGGAATACCGTCAAAGATATGATTCACTAGTGCCATAGTTGGATTAATTCTTAATCCAATCAATTTGACAATCAAAATTAACCATCAGAAATCCATACCCCTTGTCAGTTACACCCAACGCATCACCTGAAACCAGAATGCTCCCTTCCTGGCCCATGTGAGTACTTGACCGTCTCAAAATGCAAACGTGTTCATTCCGGCTTCTAACATTCCAATTTTTCAACACTGCTCCAAATTCTCTTTTGGATCTCAAAGCCATCTTTCACTTGTGAGCAATTATAAAATTAAAAACAAACAACAAAACACAAGTTGCGTTCTTCCGATATGTAGTATCACAGAGTAAACATTTCCATTCTAAAAGCGAGGGATGAGGCCACAGCAAGGAAAGTATAAGTCAAAGCCAACCTGAAACCCAGCAGGGAGAACGCCACGCCCTGCGGTGCCACGTTCAGCATCTGGTCCTCACGCTGGATCATCTGCGCCAAAGAGGGCTTCAGCAGCCCTTTCCCCGCAGCTCTGCTGCTGGCCGTACCCTTGACTTCTCTCTTGCGGTTACTTCATTCAGTGACTGCAGCTTTCCTTGAGGAGAACTCCACGTCTCTGGCATCTCCAACAGCCTTGGCGTCTGCAGCAACTTAGATTTTACCTTTACCACTTTACAGGATGCCTGCCAGGGCCTCTTTGCAGGGAACTTGACCTTGCCACAAGTTCCCCCGCGGCCTTAGTGGCTTTCGGGAACCTTGACAACCTCTATACAGTTACAGCCACTTTGTCTGCCATATCCACAACTTTAACTGCTGTTTAATGGGAGGTGGGTGTCACACTCCTTTTCTTACCAAATTGTATACTTTTTTTTTTACCTATTTGTGCTCTGTAAATCTGCATGAATTCAGCGAACAATAATCACATCACTACCTGAATGTTAAGCTGTCTTAAAAAATTCCTCTATCAAATAACTTAGTTCATTACTTTTTAATTAAGCCTCACTCAAGTTTTCAGGATCAAACACAATGCCTTTAGGTTCTTTGTGATCATATAACACAAATAGCCTTCAATCTCATTCCCAGGAGTCCTTGTTTCCCTCTGAAATTTCATGAGCAATCTTTATTGTCTGCCTTTCTATTGGTATTCTACTTTCCTGAACGCCCATGAAATGGCCTATTCTGCCCTGCATGTAGCAGTATAGAGCCTCTCTGGCTCCCGGTTCTGAACCCGTCCACATTCTGTCCTCAAACCAAAGGCCTAGAAATTACATGGTCAGGTTTATCACAGGATGCCAATTTTCTGTCTTTTGTCCGGGCTGACAAAAGGGACCACTGAGGAAGGATTTATTCGAGCTCATGGTTTGAGAAGATAGTGTCCATCATGGCGGGGAAGACTTGGTTGGAGGTGGGAACACGTGGCTGGGACTCATCACTTCCCAGAAGACCAATCTCTCCTGGCTTTCTCTTTTTTCCTTCAGCCCAGGACCCCAGCCATGAGACATTGCTGTCCACATTCATCCTGTCCCTTCCCTCGTTATCTAAGCCTCTCTGAAAATAGTATTACAAACATCCAAGGATGTATCTCATTAATATCCCTGGTGTTTTATTTTTTGTTTGTTTTGTGGGGTTTTATTGTTGTTGTGTTTATTTTTGAGATAAGATCTCCCTGTGTATTCCTGGGTGGCCTGGAACTTACCTGTAGAGCAGGCCAGCTTGATAATCTAACCCTGCTCCCTCTTCCTTTGCTTCCCAAAGGTTGGAATTAAAGAAGTGTACCATCACACCTAGGTGTTTCTTAATAAATCAGGTAGGTCATTGAAATTAGTGTGAACTCCTGAAAAGAAGCTGTATTTGCAGAGACTGGTTACTGATTAGAACTCCAACACTATGAAAAGACTAGAATGTTGCAGGTCCAGATGCTAGTTACCTTATCTTGGGCTAGCTTTAGCCTCAGAATACATTCCTTGTTTACCTCTGTGACTAATAGATAGAGACGTTTTGGAATCTATTAATTTAGCAGGCTACCAGCTTCTACCAACTCCAAAGCTAAGATTGTCATCAGATAACATTTAAGCCTGTGGAAAAGCTTCCCCTGTCTTGCTATAGCCACATCTCTGATGTACCAACCAGTGTTTTTAAACTCGTCTTGACTATGGCTTTCTTTGTTCTGTAAAACTATGAAACTTCATGAACCTGCCTTCACACTGGAACGTGGAATTTGAGGGTAGCATAAATCTGTGTTCCCAGGCCATGTCATTCAAAATGGCCCCAGAATAAACCATCTCTTAATCCCTTTAAGATAAATGCTGTGTTTTCGCACTGACATTAGTCATCAAATATGGGTAATAGGCATAAAAAAATGAAAAAAAAATGCTTCAAATGGCCAGTTATTAGGAAAATATAAATTTAAGTCACCATGAGACATAACCTGTCATCTGTTCACATGAAAAATTTCAAAAAGAAAGTTGCTTTTTCTTTTTAAAATTATAACAAGTACTGGTGAAGTGTAGAGAAAAGGGAAGCTTGCGTATTCTTGGTGGGTATGTAACATGAACAAACTGTTAGAAGTTTCTGAAATAAATTAACAATACATCTGGTGATCTCACTTCTGGGTATGTTGCTAAAGGAAATGAAATCACTGTGCTGAAGAGATGTCGACATGCCTGTGTTCACTACAGTGCAATTCTCAGTAGTTACAAGAAACCCACATAAGTGTTTATGAATGATGAATGGTCCATGAATGATGAATGAAGAAAATGTGATAGAACACAGTGGGAACTAGGTGTGGTGGCCCACACTTTTAACCCCTGCAGACAGGCAAAGGCAAATGGATCTCTGTGAGTTCAAGGCCAGCCTGCTCTACACAGTAAGTTCCAGGCCAGCCAGGGCTACACAGTGAGCTTCTGTCTCAAAAAAGGAAAAACAAAACAAAACAAAAAACAAACAAAAAAACCAAACAAACAAATTTAAAAAAGGAAACACAATGGGTAACTATTTGACCCTAAGAAATTCTGTCATTTCTAGCCGGGCGGTGGTGGCACATGCCTTTAATCCCAGCACTCAGGAGGCAGAACCAGGCGGATCTCTGTGAGTTCGAGGCCAGCCTGGGCTACAGAGTGAGTTCCAGGAAAGGCGCAAAGCTACACAGAGAAACCCTGTCTCGAAAAACAAACAAACAAACAAACAAAAATTAATTAATTAAAAAATTAAAAAAAAAAAGAAATTCTGTCATTTCTAACTATGTGGTTGAACCTCTAGAACCTGTCTTTAGTAAAATGTGCCAGAATGACCAATACCTCATGATTTCACTGCTGTGTGAATCTAAAACATGTCAGACTCATACAGACAGGAGGACAGTGGTTGCTAAGGGCTGGAAGTGGAGGGACTGGGGAGCTGTTGGTGAAAGTATAAAAAGAAAGCCAAGTAAAAAAACCACTGGTCTGTGCAGAAGCCACTCTAGACAGGCTGGAGCCGCTCCCTGGTACCCGTGAACATGGTGGTGTTGGTCCCATCTCCTCTGTCCCTGTGCCATTGTGAGAAGAAAATGCAGAGACATTTAATGCAAAGGCTTCTCACTATTTCAGTGGGTACCGCGCCACTGTGACAGGCTCCACGTCTTCTGTTTCACCGAACGCCACCTCCTTGGCCACATGGCTATTGCTTAAGCAGACGACACTGACCACCAGCCTCATTCAGAACACAAACTATACTCAGCTTGCTCTTCTGCAGTCATCTTTGCTAAAGTGTGCAGTGTCAATCCCTCTACCTAAACCCAAATCTCTAAGCCTTTAGAAAAACAGCACACACAAATATTTAAGAAAAATAAGTAACATATGGCTTCCATCTCTAAAATGATTTTACGGTCCCGTGGGACGGGACTGTTGGGGGTGTTTTTGTTACCATCTAAGGAACTTGAATAGGGCTAATTTTTTCTCTTCCAGTTAAAGAATTAAAAGGCAGGGACAATCTTGCCTGAGATAGGTAGCAGCAGAGAAATCCTGAACACAGCAAACAGGAGCAGATAGAATCGGTAATTGAATTTTACTAGACTGAGGAAACACATGAATAGCAGGTACCCAGGGAGAAAGACCCTCTGCAAAGCATAATGGGGGAACACAGGAACCCGGCTTCTCCTTTGGGGGCAGGGAGTTTAAAAGTCTTGAAGTCTTCCTCCCCTAATTTAGGGTTGTTCAGTTTGAAGAAAGGCAGGCTGGCTGATTGGCCCCCAACTGTTGCGGAAACATGTTCTGATCAGGCCTTGAACGTGTTGAACTAGTCCATTAGTGAGAGCCTGCTGACAGGAGAGAAAGCCTACAAGGTCTTGTTTCAAGCTGCCGGTCCGGAGGGTGAGGAAGAAGCCCGCCATCTTGGAAGCCACCACCTTCAGTACCCAGTCATGTCCCTCTCCCTGTGTGTCTGCCCCTCAGGGAGTCTAATTTCTAGTCCCTCATACCACACTAGAGCGTGACAAATCCCCTAGAGAGAGTATGGATTCTTGGGAGAACCATCAGGGGCTGCCCGATCTGGTGGTTTTTAGGGGCAGTGAATCTCGTGTTGTTTCTCAGAAGGCCTGGTGCTTAAGCTGAGGGTGAGGGGCCAAGGGGGCCCAGTCCGGGAAGAAAGTCGGATGTGGGAAGGGATGTTCTTAGCAGAGGCCACTGTCAGATCCTGTGGGTTCTTTGAAATGTGCAGGTCATATCAGGGGACCAAAAGGGGTTGACAGGGTCAGATGTTGATAAGTCTGTCCTCTGAATGCCTAAGTCTTGGGGAGTGTGCTGGTCAGGGTCACAGAGAGAAAGAAAAGCAATTGATTTACACAGAGAGGAGGTTTAGTATGAGAACTGGCTCAGGATTAGGGACACCAAATGGGTGCATGCTGAGCCATCCTCAAGCTGGAGAACCAGGAAATCTGGTCCCATTCAGGGTCTAAGGACCTGAAGAAGTGGCTGAGTGTGGGTGTGAGTGGGAGATTGGCTGGGTGAAGCCTCAGAAACTGCAAGCCTGAGAACCAACTCTAGTGTCTACAGGCAGAACACGGACAACCCTGCTCCAGAGGTGAGTGGATTTGCCATTCGATGGCTGTTTTGTTCTGAGTTCTGAATGGACAGGTACTCACCACACTGCATAGGCCATCTGCTTTTACTCAGATATCTCACCTATCAAATGCTGCTCTCTTCCAGAAAGACCCTCACAGACACACCCGGGAATGTTTTCCCAGCTCTCTGGGTACTCCTCAGCCCAGTCCTGCTGACACATAAAACTGACAATGTATGGAACTGCTTTAGAGTATTTATTTAACCAGGAGAGTGGCAAGAACTGATTGGCGTTTTGGAAAGATGCCAGTTTAGTGCAGAGAAATTAGAGTTCGGGCCCGTAGGATGGAGAAGACCGTAGGGAGTGTGGCTTCATAGATAAGTCTCCGCGCTTTGGAGCCAAACTTATTTGCTTCTGAAGATAAAAGAAATGGTACTTTCCAGTGAGAACTACTGGGCAGCTGAGAGAAAATGCTTACAGGACCAACATCACAGTGCCTAATAGGAAGTAAAATTTTAATGGATATTAGATATTAAGATATCATCCTGGGTCTGACCACGCCTTATCATCTGTGCTTCTGTGAGACAGGGTCTCACTGGTGTAACACTGGCTGGCCTGGAATTCACGTTATAAACCAGGATGGTCTTGAACCCGCAAAGGTTTGCCTACCTCTGCCCCTTGAGTGTTGGGGTTAAAGGAGTGTAGGATACCACACCTGACCCTGTTTCCGTGTTTTTAACTCCAGCCCTGCCTTCTTTCATCATGAGTAGGAAGTAATTTCCTAATGGGTTTGCCTCCTGTTTTACAGAGCAGCCAGCAGGATTGTTACAAACTGATATTCTGTTACAGACAAAAGATGAGTTGTGCCTGTGTATTGAAGTGATTGAGGTATTGTCCTGTTCTTGACCTGACCCTTATTTGTGTCTGCCCCCCACCCAAAGTGAATAACTGCATCTGCTTTGACAGCAGCACATTTTGGACTTTCCGAGACCCGGACCATGGCCTCAACGTATAATCAAAACAAATGTTACAAAGGGTCCTTGGACCTACACCCAACAATGATGTCATTGTGATTTTTCCCTTTATAAATGCTGTACCCCTGAGCTTTGGGGGCTGAGAATTCTCTGTGGAAAGAGCCCGCTCTTGCTAGCTGGCCTGTATAAAGGATTCTTCTTTGGCATTATATGTCTGTGGTCTTTATGTTTCTCATCTGGACTATAACGTAATGAAGAAACACAAAAAGACTGTCAACCAAACAGGAAAATAGGAAAAAGATGAATAGGTACAGAAAAGAAACAGTAATGGCTCTGAAATTTACAGATAATTGCTCAACCTCATTTATACTAAAGGACCTGCAGATTAAAGCCATTTTTTTTTCTCTCAAATATCAGACTGGCATATTCCGGGTTTAATAATTGCAAATAACACATTACTGGCAGATGGTAACTGTTAAGACCATGATGGAGAGCAAACAGGAAATGCCTATCAAAATACCAAAGAATAAGTCTGTTTTTGTTTTTTGTGGGGTTTTTTAATGGTATTATAAAGTGACCCTAGGACCTTACATAGACTATGCAAACTCTCTACCAGCCCCTGAGCCATTTCATTTCGGTGAACTTCACCTAAATCTGTAGCACTCACACGAAATACGTTAAAAACTAATGTCGCCTGAGTTTAAAGAGCAGAATGTCATAGGTTCCCAGATGCCTCTTAATCCTTAGATCCCCCCTTGATTACCGAACTCAAGCCATTCTGACCGATGTTTCCATTTCTGGCGTTGCCAAACACTGAACATTGTTCCTCCTCAAAGCCACCGCACGTGATCTTGTCACAAGTAGCTCTTGGTGTAACGTCCATCCCCATCCCTTTTAAATGGTTCTTTGCTCCACAAGTCATCACCTGCCCTTTGACCAAGGCTGTTCTAGGAAATGCCCATATTTGAGCATCTATGTACAAGTGGATTTATATGACAGATTAGTCTAATAGCATCAGTGTGTCCATATAAGGACAGTCCTCTAGAGATCACTACAGGGACTTAAGGGAAACATTAGAACATATTGATGCGCACTGGAAACACTTTGGGAAAGAGAAGCTGACTGAAAGTGGCAAGTAGACATCCTGGTTCCCTCACTTCCGGCAGTTCTCCTGTACCAACAAGGTAAGTGGAAATCCGAGAATGATGGTGGGGTCCAGACACACTCCTTCTGTACCCTCCGCTGCACAAAATGCCATCAATAACTGTCCTGTCTGCTAACAAGAAAGACAGAGACTCCAGATGACTAGGAGGTAGGCTCCCTGTGAAATCTGCCTCCCACAGTGCGGTAAGTCGCACATATCCAGTAGCAGCTCTGGGAACCACAAGTGGTTCCGGATGGGAAGAAATCACTTTTTGTGCCCCGAGACCTGCCTAGCTGATGATAGATGCAAATACAGAAAGGACTATAAAGTGACTGGAGCAGAGGACACCATTTGGAACCTCAAGTCACATTTCTCTAGGCCAACTGCCATCCATAAACCAAACAGCTCTCTCTCTGGTGACTAATAGAGAGCCCTACACATACTACCCATCTGATTATTGTATTGCATGGCTCCTCAGGTTGTTCCAAGGTCAGCCCTGAGGAAAAAGAACAGGACATACCTGCATGTGAGTGAGTATGAGTTCTTCTTTGTCCTTCCCTAGTAGTACGTTTTTGCTTACTTTATTAAGGCATTATTTCTTTCTTTCTTTTTATAAATGCTTTTCCCTTTATAAATGCAGTATCCCTGAGCTTTAGGGGCTGGGAATTCTCTGGAGAAAGAGCTTGTTCTTGCTAGCTGGCTTATATAAAGGACTCTTCTTTGGCATTATATGTCTTTTTCTTTTTCATCTGTTTCTCTATGTCCTTCAAGGGAGAGCAGTAGTTCCTGTTTAAGGCTTATTTTATGCTCTCCAATCCACTTAGAGTTCAATTGCAACCTAATATTCTCTCATATGAAAATTTACTATGTCTAAAATCCCAGTGATCACTGCTGGGTGGTGCTGGCAGGCTTTATCCTATGCTCCAGTCCATGTGAGCATGTATTCTACAATACAAGCTTATTATAATACATGTAGATGTGACATCCACAAAGTCATATCTCAGTGTGGATCATAAGGACTCAGCACCATAGAGGAACAGATGGACTTTTCAGATTCAGACATAGCTTGTCATTGTTTATGCCCCCGTTCGAATACAGCCTTCTTTTGGAATTTTTTTTTTAATGGACAAGAGTTAAGAATATTTTCAGACAAAGGATACATGTCCTCTAAAATCCATATAAACTAACCAGATACCAGGCTTCTAATCTATCAGTAGAGTGGCAGCCTTTCATACTGCCAGTTACCTACACAGTTCTCAACGATCAACCTCTGTGGGCTTGGGCAATGTCACTGGGTCACATTTATCAGGCCTAATCAAGATTGTTTGATAGGCAATGCCTTCTATTTTACCATGCTAGGAAAGGGAACTATCCTCTGGTCAGAGAACTATCCACTCCATAATACATTTAAGTAAAGGGGGCACATTTCTTTCCCATGAGCTGTGTTAAAAATGTAATTTTTTTTTCCCCAAATTTTCACTTCAGTCTCAGGAAATACTGCATTCCTGTATCCCTTCACTCTGACTTGAGCTCTGTTAGTACTACAGTGTATTGATCAGGAAATCCAGGAAGGTCAAACACGCTAACAGCAGCTGCTCCTTTAGGAATTATCCTTTGCAGTTATTTATTCTCCCCGTGCCCAGAAGTCTAAATTCTAAAGAGAAGCTGCACCTAAATAAAATGTTAATTGTGAAATAATCTTCCTTTAGAGTGAGTTTAAGAAAACAGAACATTTGGAGACCTTCATGTAACATCAGAACATAGGTTTTTAATTCGTCAGTCCTAGGCATTAACACAAAGCATATAAATCACTTTATATATGAGGCTTACCATGCAGACAAGTAATACGTTTGTCTAGAGGTATAGACACTAGTCCCAGGGGATTGAAGTTGGTTGCCTGTTCTGGCTGGGTTTGGTAATGGGAGGACATATGCTCCAATGTTAGAGATCTTGTCTAGTATGTTGTCTTTCAATCTATTGACCCTCCATCCCCTTTCCTTCACATATAAAAGCCCTTTCACATCCCTGAATTGCCTAACATGCTCTTTTTGGGGAATGATAGCTCCCCATACTCTCTGATGATACTGGACATTAGATAATTCTCTCCCTACAAACTCTATTCTCCCAAGTGGATATCCAGCAATAATACCATGCTGAGTGAGAAAAACAAAAGCTAGAAACAAACATCATTGGTGCTGTTGAGTTTCTTGTGTGGCTCTCTACAACATTGTTCTTTTCTCTCATTAGTAAGACAATCTTGAATCTATCATTATATTACTTGTAGGTTTATTATATATATATTTGCGTCCCCCCACAACAATGTATAGATCAGAATCATTCTGTATATATTATTTTGCAAATTGCTTTTTCCTCATGGCACAATGCTTCTGAGATATCCATGTCATTGTGTTGTGGAATATTACTTTAACTATGCAAAGATGTGCTACATTTATTTATGTTGCATTTGTTTAACTATGTAAAGATGTGTTACATTTGTTTATGCTGCATTTGCTTAACTATGTAAAAATGTGTTACATTTGTTTATGCTGCATTTGCTTAACTATGTAAAAATGTGTTACATTTGTTTATGCTGCATTTTCTTAACTATGTAAAGATGTGTTACATTTGTTTTACCTTGCCTGCCTAAGGCACCTGATTGGTCTAATAAAAAGCTGAACCACCAATAGCTAGGGAGTAGAGGGACAGGCAGGGCTGGAGGGCAGAGAGAATAAGAAGAAGGAGGGAGAAAGAGAGGGAGGAGTCTGAGGTCAGCCAGCCAGACCTGGAGGAAGCAGGAAAGTAAGACAACAGAATGGAAAAAAGGTAAAAATCCCCAAGGCAAAACGTAGATGAAAAGAAACAGGTTTAAATAAGTTATAAGGGTTATGGGACAAACAAAAGATAAGGCCAAGCATTTATAACTAATAATAGGTCTCTGTATCATGATTTGGGGGCTGGAGGTCCAAGAAAGCCCGCTACACCATTGTGTGTGGCTATTATACATTCCTTTGATTGTGCTGCTTACTTTTTAGTGGATTGTTGGTGGACAGCTGGGATTGTTCTTATTTTGTTGATCTTACAAATGGTGTGGCTCTGAACAAAGAGTTTCTCTTGAATGCATACTACAATGGTGTGGCTCTGAACAAAGAGTTCCTCTTGAATGCATACTACAATGGTGTGGCTCTGAACAAAGAGTTTCTCTTGAACGCATACTACAACGGTTAGTTTCTTCATCAACTTGAAAGCACATCAGTTGAGGAATTGCTTCCATCAAACTGGCCTATGGACAAGTCTATGGGCATTTTCTTGAAAATGACTAATGGGGGAGAGTCCAGCCCACTGTGAGTGTGACCACCCCGACCAGGTGTCCTGGGTGTATGAAAAAGCAAGCTGAGTAAACCACAAAGAACAAGCCAATAAGCAGTTTGTTTCCATGGCCTTAGCTTGAGTTCCTGTCCCACCTTCCCTCATGATTGACTGTCATTGGGCCATGTAATCCAGACAAACCCGTTTCTCCCCCAAGTTGCTTTTTGATTAGTGTTTTATCTAGCAACAGCAAACAAACTAGGTTGCATGCCCATGAGTGGAAATGCTGGATCCTAAGACATGCATATCATCACTCCCACCAGATAACGCAAAGCTTTTTTGAAAAGTGGCTACGCCACTTAACATTTTCATTAACAGTTTATAAGTGTGCTGATATCTTTACAGTCCCAATGACATTTGGTATTTGATGTATCTTTGTGTACTACCATGCTGTCCAAGTGCAATTTTATGTTTGTGAATGGTTTTGCCAAATTGCTCCTCACAAAGGTTTTACTAACTTATACTCCCACTAGCAGCATATGAACAGCTATTTTATTTATTTATTTATTTATTTATTTATTTATTTATTTATTTATTTATTTATTTTTTGGTTTTTCGAGACAGGGTTTCTCTGTGTAGCTTTGCGCCTTTCCTGGAACTCGTTTTGGAGACCAGGCTGGCCTCGAACTCACAGAGATCCGCCTGGCTCTGCCTCCCGAGTGCTGGGATTAAAGGCGTGCGCCACCACCGCCCAGCTAGCTATTTTATTTTTTTATACCCCAGTCAATATTGAAAGTTAAAAAAAGATTTAGCACAAAAGTTACAAATTTGTTCAATTTGTACATCCATCAGTGGTACAAAAGCAGATATAATGTGTAACATAAAGTTGGGTGTGTCAATGTATTATCTCTTAATATTTTTGGGGAAAAATTGTTTCTTGAGATAAGGTCTCACTGTGTAGCCTGAACTGCCCTGGAACTTGCTCTGTCGACCAGGCTGGCCTCAAACTCAGAAATCTACCTGCCTCTGCCTCCTGATACTGGGATTAAAGATATGTACCACCATGCCTGTTTCTTTGGAAATTTTTATTCTCTTTTATCTTGCATGTCATATCACTTGTCCACTTTAAGTATAATTATGGATTTATGAATTTTACAAGTATGATTTTTGTTAGACATTTCACATTCACAACTTGGCCAGGGAATCTGACTTTTAGGCAGCCCCTCTGCTCTTTCAGATACCACAATAGTTTTTCTTTCTTCTTCTGCTTTCCTGCAGCCAATCATTTCTTCTCCTATAAAAACTTTCAATTTTCAAACATTTTCCAATTTTAGTTTTTATGTTTACAAAACAAGTGAAAATGTTATCTAATTTTAGATTGCATTATTTACTAGAGAAATTATGTAGTTTTAATGTGTTGTTACCTGTGTGTCTTCTAATGTAAATGATATCTGCACATAAAATTGTAATGTCTGTAGAGATCTAAAGCCAGAGGCTTGAGAACAGAGCATCAAGTAGTGGAAACTTTCTAGAGTAAAAAAGGATGGCTCTGCAAAGAAAAAAAAAATTAACTCTGGAGATTTTATTATTTCAATTTCTCGGAGGCTCTCTCACTCCAATAATTGAAAGGAAACTGCAGATGTAATATTAGATTTTGACAGAGTATCAAATTAAATTTTGTTTTCCCTCTATGAAACTTAGAAATTGTGCTGTACAGAATTAGAAAGATGTTTAAAAATAGCATTTACATAATTGGACTTGATATGAGTACATCTACAAATAGCCACACTGCGTTTGTCCATTGTCTCCAGCGATCTTCAAATAATGTATTTTTTTTAAGCTTTTATAATGAAGAAAAGTGAAACTGCTTGAAGATAAATCATCTTCGCAAGGTCACAGTAAGTCAGCAGGAAGGTCAAGAGTGAAATTAGCTTTTAGTCTATCATTATGGTCCAAAGCCTTCAAACCCCTGCAAGTTTTTTACTTATTAGGAATTTAAGTGTTTCAAAGATGAAAGCCTTCAGCCAGCAAATTGTTAGTTAAATACAAAACAAAAACATTAGCATTGCAAGTTTCTAGGGTGTTGAAAGCTAAGTGTTTGAATGCTAAAATCCTTGACATTTAAAAAGCTCAGGAGCCAAGCCTACTGAAAGCCAGCTAACATGCAAATTATAACAATTTATTTCTCTTGGGCCTTGGCATACTTCTTTTGGGTGCCAGAAGTAGAGTGAGATATTTGAGATTCAAACCTTTTAGAAAATTTGTATAGTTTAGAACTATATTCTCCATGGAAAAATGTCTGCATCACCTTGCTTTTTCCTTCCCCTATGAACTGACTGAACTTCCTGGCCAACTTGGGGTTAGCGTGGATCACTTGTGTGGAAAACAGCCATTGATTTTACTAGGTTGCCTTTTGCATCCAGTTGGTCAGGGTTGGATTATCCTGTGTCATCTTCCAACTTCCTCAATTTCCTAAGTGGTTTGGGTCAGTAATTAAAGTGTGAGAATGAGAGGCAATAGGGTGGTATGATTAATCCAAACCTCAAAGTTAACATTACGTTCTTTGCTTGGAAACAGCTACTTAATCTTAAGCACCTTGGCATTTGGTAGGGAAAGATGTGATAAAGACTACTTCGAATTCTTTCAAGGAATTTAGTTGTTAATGGTACAGAGGGAATAAAAGCTAACTGTAGAGGTCTCTTTCTTTTCTCAATCCCAAAGCTAAACATGCTCATAGGGAAAAAAAATGTGTTTCTTGTTCAGTTTCATTCTTTGACAATATATTTTCTTTCAACTTCATCTTAACACTCAGGTGGCTGTTGCATTGGTTTTTGATTCAAGCATCAGTCTATAATTAAAGTAAAATAACTGGAAATCATCGAGAAGAGCTAGCTGAAATATTATATAGGAGTAAATAAATCCTGTTTTTTTTTTTCACCCATTGCTTGATTTGTGCCTGAGACACCTCACCAATGATAACTAACAAAAGAAAAGCATACAGATCCATGCACTATAAGTTTCATCTGAGCCTTCATACATAAGGACCCACAGAAACAGAAAAAAAATATGCATTTTCATGCTTAGCTGTAGGATGCAGTGGGCAGTTGTGTAGAAAAGCTACTGGACAAACTACTATGATCTAATGTAATTGATACGAGTAATATTTGTCAAGATGGCTATGCCCCCAAGTCTTCAGACACGAGGGCATTCCTTTTCTCTGAGATGAAGGTTCCAGGATGCGTTTTCAGGGAAGATGGAATCACCATCATTGTTCTGCCGTTTCCCTCAGATGCCAGGCTGCTGTATTTTGGAGCAGCGTGTCCTGAACCCCACAAATAGGAGGGTAGTAAAAAGCAGTTTTGGAGTAAAACAGCTCCTGGATGTGATCTTGGCTGTGAATGGTTCACTTTGCCAAACCCTTCCCTCATTCTGTTTTTCAATGAGTAGGAGCACCTACTTATTAAGTACCTCCTGTATACTGCCAAGCTTTCAAATGTAGGAACGTGAGATGTCAGCTTCCTGAGAGAAGCTTGAGACAGTTCATACTGCTCTTGCTTCAAAACCAAAATTAAAAAAAAAAAATTTGATATGCTTGAGGGAAAAAACAAGACAGTTAAAGCTGGAAGATGGAGGGGTGACAGTTACAGAAACATGGAGCAGGAAGAAGGAATCAGAATTACACGTTGTCTTCTAAGAGTGACGGGAAGCCATTGGAGACCCTGAAGCTAGCATGGTAAATCATTTTGTTATTTGTATGGGTATTTGGTATTTATGTGTTCCCTGTGCATTCACTGCCAGAAGAGGGCGTCAGATCCCCCTAGAACTGGAGTCACAGTTGTGAACCACCTTGTGGGTCCTGGGAATTGAACCTGGGTCCTCTGGAAGAGCAGCCTGTGCTCTTCACCACAGGGACACCTCTCCAGCTACCATCATCTGAATTCTAATTTCAAAGGATCATTCTTGCTATTCTGTAAAAACTAGAAGCAGAGGACTCAGTTAGAAAGTTACTAGTTAAGAGGGCAGGAAAAGAGGGTGGCTTTTCTGGCTTCATTTCTGTTGCTGTGGCAAAAGCCCCCACAAGAAGCTACATAGAAGAGGAAAGGGTATATTAGACTTTCCAGGTTTGGGCCCATTACTGCAAGAAAGTTAAGGCAGGACCTTATGTCATCTCATCCATAGCCGAGTGGAGGAAATAAACAAAGGGATCCTTGCTTGCTCTCTTCTGCTTGACTCGATTTCTTATACAGGTCAGGTCCCAGCATAGGGAATGGTGAGGACCACGGTCCATCTTTCTACATCAACTGGCAGTTGAGAGAATCCCTCACAGACATGCTCATAGAACCAACCTGATCCAGACACTTCCTTATTAATACTGTCTAGCTGTTTGCCAACACTAGGACTCCGAGGTAGCATCAGTTGTACCACTAAGGAGAAGAAACCTATGGAAGTGAAACTGGGGAAGCTGACAAGCTGGATATTGACACCAGATTGCACCCTGTAGGTATTGCTGGAGCATATCAGAGAGGTTATGGCCAGTGTTACATGTACATCGAGCATGACCAGGGTTAACATGGTGTTGCCAGCCCACATGCTTTTCAATTACTATATTTCTTACAAGGGACTCAAACATGAGTGACAATGCAGATACCTCTGCAGAGGGGTCAGTATGGAGGGCGCTGTAGGACTGCCTATATAGCTCCCATCCATGAAAAATTCAGTTAAGGCTGAATCCTTCCGTATCCTGAGAACTAATGCTACTGATTGTAGTCAGAAGTTTTCCTGTCCTGACCACGGCACTCCGTCCCAGCAGCTGCTTCCAAATTACCACACAGAGACTTAATATTATTTATAAATGCTCAGTCAACCGCTCAGGCTTGTTACTAGCTAACTCTTACCTTTAAATGAATGCATATTTCTATTTATGCTTTGCCACGTGACTCATGACTTGTTACCTCATTTTCTACACATTCTGCTTGCTTGGTAACTGGGTGGCATTTCCTCTGTCTCCACTTTTTTTTTCCCCCAGAGTCCTCTGTTTCTAGCTGTCCTGCCTATACTCCCTGTCTGGCTATGGACTTGTCAGCTTTTTATTAACCAGTGAGAGTAATACATATTCACAGTGTACAGAGGATTATTCCACAACAATTGATAGTTAAAATCTAACCATTACAGTGGCCTTCACTACAAGTGGGGATGGCAGAAATGAAAAGTGGATGGACAACAGATTTTGTGGATGAATCTGTTGTAACTTATTCATATATTAGCAATGAAATGGAAGGGGCAATTAGGATTCTTAGGGACTTGGGCTTCAAGATTCTGGGTTAGAAAGCAGTGACATTTATTGAGACGGGCAAATGGAAAGACAAAATCATGTCAGGCTTATTACCCTTCAAATACCTTTCAAAATGTATGCCAAGCAATAGTTATGCACATGAATCTGACACACCTGTGAGGTGTCTGGACATGAGGTGTGCATTTGCAAATTACGACACAGAAGGCATTTGAAGCCACAAGAAAGGAAGGCATCTTTTGGATGAAAAAGAGGGACAATCCAGAGCATTTGTTGATCAGGTGAAACAAACGAGCTCACCAAATGTTTGGTTGGTAAAGGAGGGAATCCATAAAGGTGGAGACCATTTTAAGAAATGGCCCATTTTATTGAAGGCTGTGAGGATGAGCTCTTGTGTGACTCTGAGTGAACTGCTTCATTTACACTCAATTTCCCCATCTGAAAATGAGTACAAAAATAGTGCTGTACTTCATAGTGTTGGGAGTATTAAAAAAAACATAAGGTATATGATGTCTTATGTGACTGGCTTATATTAAGTGATAAATGGCAGTTATTATCTGTCTATTGGTGTTGAGTTCTGAAATCTATAAGGTGGTATATAAATATATCAGGGGAAATGTATATACATTTACAGGAAAAGTACTGAATAACAGAGATCTAATTTTACCACATTTTGCAAATCATTCTTTAATGTTCCTTTTAGTCTTTGTGTCTCTTTAGTTCTCTGGAGTCAGGGCTTAAGATACAAGAATTCCTTCCTCTGTGGATAGTCAAAAGTTGCTATGACAACTGACTGGAAATGAAAGCTCTCTATTTTATTTATCTGAAGATGACGTGTTTAGAGAGGGGCAGAAGCAATTGCCATAAATGTTGCCTTTAGAAGAGGACATGCAGGGGCCATGCTCCTTCCCATCTTGGGAGTATCCTTTTCTTTATACACATGCCCTTATATGCAGTTATCCAGTTGTGTGTGTGTGTGTGTGTGTGTGTGTGTGTGTGTGTGTGTGTGTGTGTGTGTGTGTGTGTTTAGACAGAGTCTTACCCTTTATTTCCAAATGGCCTTGAGCTTAGTTAGGATCTTATTGCAACACTTTTCAAAATAATGGAATCACAGGTGTGTGCCACCATACCTGATTTCTTTTATGCTTTTAATAATTATTGAGGTCTCTTATTATATGGTCTGTGTCTTAAAAAAATTTTATAAACTAAAACTTAACAATTAAAAGTTAACTAAAAGCCGGGTAGCGATGGCACACACCTTTAACACCAGCACTTGGAAGACAGAGACAGGCAGATGGATTTCTAGCCAGACTAATCTGCAGAGCAAGTTCCAGGACAGTCAGGGCTACACAGAGAGCCTGTCTTGAAAAACAAAACAAAACAAACAAAAGAGAAGTTAACAAAATTATTCACTTTAAACAGTGTTTTTGCTACGTTAACTTATAAAAAAACTGTCAAAAATGATAAGAGTGACATTCACTTTTCCTTTTCAACTGTTTTTCAGCCACTCAATATTTCGATATTTCATTTGGGAATTATCTAGTTATTCATCTCTGTGGCAAAGATAGAGCTGTTTTACAAGCATAATGCTAAACAAATTATTTCCCTAATAGCTGTTTTGATGCACGTATGTGTTAAATAGCCAGCCTGAGGAGAATTCACACATGCTGTTGTGTTTGATACATTTGAAGTGATGTTGGAACAATTGTCTTTAGGTCAGACTTATAAATCTATGGCTAATGTCGAGGGCAGCAGTCTATTGGGATAAATGTACTCCAAAGGCCTCCCCCCTGCTCTTAAACATCAAGGACCATTTTATTAGAGTTTAAGAGAAAAGCAAGAGGGCTGGGGAACTGTAAATCTTGGCAGTCGCTAGGAGGAGGAGGATGGAGAGGAGGAAGGAAAGCATCCTTTTCGAGTCAGAGTCCATGAAAGTGAACGTGTCAGCAATGGAGGTCAGCAAACACCTCATGGTAGGTGATCCGAGAGAAAGACTATCCAGTGTCAGAACAAGCATACTTAGAATTTTAGCTAGGATCCAAAGTAGGGACAGAAAGTCAAACAGGAAACATTATACTTTGAGTCATAACTCAAAAAAACAGGCAGGCAGGCAGCGAAGGTCTACAAAGGCACTGTATCCTCATGTCAGTTTTAATAGGAAACAGCTGAATTCTTGTGCCTGATTCTGTGCTCCATCTATTTTGATGTGTTGTTCTGGTTAAAGTACAAGGTAAATCTGGCCCCCGACACCAATGTAATTGGAAAAGGGTGAATATTTTAACATCTGTTGTGACCGTCCTCTGAGCCATGGAACCTCCAGCTTGGGGAGTCTGGCTGTGACCCCTTGTAAAAGGATCATTCCCACCTGTCTTGTTGACTGTTTTACATCCAGCCATGGTGGGATGAGGGGCATCACAAAGATTCTTGAGTATCCAGTTGTTCTGGACAACCTGTTGCATGGGACTCTACTTTAATTGCATGTGGTTTGGGGACAGGGTTAGAATATACAGGCGGGTGGGTGAGGCCACCTAAAGGAGTGGGGGAGAGGGGGACTCCATCTATGTGGCTACAGGTGTGGCCTGTTGCGGGGAGGGGAACATATGCACCCTTGTAAGTAACCCCTCATCTATACTCTGTAAGAAAGCCCAAAAGTGATTGGTTCCCCAGAGTGAACTTCAGCAGAATCATGGCTCCGTTTGTCATTGGGACCTTATAAGGGATAGATGTTGCTTATATCTTCAGGTGGAAAAGAATTTTAGCAACAAAGTCTTCTTAGGTAAGTGGAGTCTTCTTCCTACTACACTTTCTAGTGGCAGTTTAAAGGAGAGCTTTGTCACAGCGTGGAATCGGAAACTGCACCATACTGTTACATTAACATCAGTTTATGTAGCTTGCCCTTTGAATAGCTGTCATCCCTGCATGACTCTGTAACCTTATGTATTGTTTGCAGATCCTCGAAAAGCTGACATATTTCATTGCATCAGAAAGTGCACACCAGAAGATTGGGTATGTAGTTCTGAGGTAGAATGTTGGCCTCAGATACATAAGACTCTGAGTTCCATCCAAGCACCACAAAATAAATAATCTAACAGTTACATCCATAAATATCATTACTTATTTTACTACAAAAACTTTAAATATGGGCATGGAGTTAAGCTCATGGTGGTTGATAAAAGTTTCTCAAAAATTCTAGTTTCCATCTTAAAGCTCAAATTTTGTCATTGGGAATAAAGACCAGTTGTTTTCATTGAAGTGATTGTTTTTCAGGAAATAGTTACCAAATGCCTAAGACCAAATAACCACTGTGTGTGGTTGTTTTTTGAGACAGGGTTTCTCTGTGTAGCTTTGGAGCCTAGAACTTTGGAACTCACCCTGTAGACCAGGCTGGCCACGGACTCACAGAAATCCACCTGCCTCTGCCTCCTGGGTGCTGGGATTAAGGGCGTGCGCCACCATCACCTGGCCAAATAACCACTGTTTGTCAGCACCCTTTCTTTCTTTCTTTCTTTTTTTTTTTTTGTATTGGTTTTTCGAGACAGGTGTAGCTTTGTGCCTTTCCTGGAACTCACTCTGTATCCCAGGCTGGCCTCGGACTGTCAGCACCCTTTCAAGAACTCAATAACACCAAGGTGTTTCCTTTAGTCAACCATCACACTTGCTGAGTGTGTACAACAGAGGTGGTGTCTGCTCTTATAGAGCATCAGCACCAGGCAGGATCGTCTAAGGGTGTAAACTATTGTGTCCCACTCCAGGAAGTTCAGGGTAAGTTCACTGATGCCTTATCAGACCCTAGGTCAATGATTCTCAACCTGTGGGTCACAAGCCATTTGAGGGTCAGATGACCCTTTCATAGGGGTTGTACATCAGATATTTTGCATATCAGATATTTACACTACAATTCATAACAGTAGCGAAAATGACAGTTATAAAGTAGCAATGAAATGATTTTTTTTTGGTTGGTGGTTACCATCATATGAGGGTGGCAGTGTGAGAAAGCTTGAGAACCACCAGGGGATTGATTCTAAGACTGCAGAGCAGTGCTTCTGACTTTTAGCTGTGGGCTTGTGTCCTTGGGGCAGAATCACTGTTCACTCTACTACTCTTCAGTTTAGTCACAGTCTCTGGGGGACCCTGCGGTGAGCTAAATGCGGCCAGGTATGTGGCAGGGGAGGCCCTGGGTGGAGGCCCTGAGAAGCCACTGCTTGAAGCGATGAGAGAGAAGCCTGGATTGTGTTGAAGATGCTAAGGTGTGGGAGATGCCAACATCAGCATGGCTACTAGAAATATAAGTTCATAGCCTCATCCCAGATCCTGAAACAGAATGTGTTTTAATCTTCTGATTTGTAGATCTCAGAATCACTGGTACCTAAATAACATCTCCATCCCAGATTATTTTTGAGGCAAATATCAAATGGTATCTAGATATATCTCTTTATTTAAAAAATATAACCACATACCACAATGTCCTGTGAGGAGAGTTTATAATGCCTTATATCAAATATCAAGCTTATTTCTTTCTTAGGTATTTTTAGCATTGCAGATCAAGTCCATGGTCTCACACATGCTATTATTTGTAATTTTTAAAATAGTTTGATTCAGCCGGGCGGTGGTGGCTCACGCCTTTAATCCCAGCACTCGGGAGGCAGAGGCAGGTGGATCTCTGTGAGTTCGAGGCCAGCCTGGACTACCAAGTGAGTTCCAGGAAAGGCACAAAGCTACACAGAGAAACCCTGTCTTGAAAAACCAAAAACAAAAAAATAGTTTGATTCAGTTAAAATAGGATCTGCATATTGCATTAGGTTGATTTTTCTTTTTCTTTTTCTTTTTTTTTTTTTTTTTTTGGTTTTTCGAGACAAGGTTTCTCTGTGTAGTTTTGCGCCTTTCCTGGAACTCACTTTGTAGACCAGGCTGGCCTCGAACTCACAGAGATCCACCTGCCTCTGCCTCCCAAGTGCTGGGATTAAAGGTGTGTGCCACCACTGCCTGGCTAGGTTGATTTTTCTTATTTTGAGAACAGACTAAGCTGGGCAGTGGTGGCAGACAGGTGAATCTCTGTTAGAGACCAGCCTGGTCTACAGAGCTAGTTTCAGGATAGCCATGGCTGTTATACAGAGAAACCCTGTTTCAGAAAATGAGAGAGAGAGAGAGAGAGAGAGAGAGAGAGAGAGAGAGAGAGAGAGAGAGAGAGAGAGAGAGAGCAGACTATGAAGCCAGGCTGCCCTCATACTTGTGATCCTGCCTCAGCCTCCTGAGTCCTGGGGTTATATGTAAGTTACTGTTGTACCCGTTTCTCGAAACCCCCAGAGACCACCAGCCGGTTTCTGATGCAAGCACATAAGGGTCCTTTTATTGTCAGGTTCGAACGTGGGCCACCACCAGGCAGATGGAGGGAAATGTGATGGCAGTGGGGCCAGAAGTAGAGGGTTTTTATAGGGAATTACATGCTTTGGCAACTTGGGATTGGGTAGAAGGGATACAGGGCAAGGTGATTTTTTGAAACTAATGGTCTAGACTTTTGGCGCGAAACCACATTTGAAACTATTGGGTTAGACTTTTGGCGGGGAACCACAACTTGCTCAGCAGAATTATCTGGACTGCTCAGCAGGAATATCTAAGTAGCTTCAAGGGCCATAAACTGCAGAAAGAATATCTATGGGAGCATACTGCCCTATATCGGTTCGAGTTGTTGTGGTACATTCCTGAGGTCCTTTCTGGGACTGAGTACAGCAGGTGGTCTGAGATGATGGCCCTACCCTAAGATGGAATCTTTATTGCCTTCACACTATCAGATTGTGCTTGATATGTTTCATTTTTAATATACAATGACTATTTTAAAATGAATTTGCTGTTGATGCTTTTGAGGAACTGGACCATTTGTCTCTTCCCCACATTCAGCATCATTTTGTATTGACTGTAATGATTGTAATGTTACTGTTAGTTCAAGAGCCTTGATCTACGGGTTTGATGGGGAGGAAGCAAGTGTTTCACAGAGAGGCCTATGACCTTCTCATCTCGTCTTTGTGTGTGCCATTTTGTTGTTTCTTGCTATTAATGGTGATTGGTAGTTTCAAGGATTTGATGGCATGATTGTCCTGTAGGGACTTTCTCATCAGCCCATGGTGGTAAGTGTGTATTGTGATGATTCTCCTCCAGTCATTCCATAAAAATCTTTTCACAAAAGGTCTTGAATACCTCTACAGGATACTGTGGGAATGGGCCAACCCAGGCATCCAAGGCCCATGGTCTGATTATTTTTGATACCTAGATACTCAAAAGATCGTGTCAGCTTACTATTATAGTTATAGCTTATGAGAGTAAGGAATACAGGCTGTGGAAGTTTGAATGTAATTGGCCCCCATAAGATCATAGGGTATGGTACTATTAGGAGGTAGGACTTTGTTGGAGTAAGTATGACTTTGTTGGAGTAGGTATGGCCCTGTTGGAGGAAGTGCATCACTGTGGAGGTGGGCTTTGAGTTCTCATATATGCTCAAGCCAAGCCCAGTGTCTCAATTCACTTCCTATCATCTGAAGGTCAAGATGTAGCTCCTTCTTTACTCTCAGCTCCTTCTCCAGCACCATGTCTGCCTGCACGCTGCCATGTCCCTCCATGATGATAATGGATTAATAGACCTCTGAAACTGTAAGCCACCCAATTAAATGTTTTCCTTTATAAGTGTTGCCATGGTCATGGTGTCTCTTCACAGCAATAGAAACCTGGCTGAAAAAAAAAATCGATTTCCCTGGTCCCGAGTCTTTCATTATGATAGACATCATTGGCAATTGAAGTATTAGGTACTTGGACTATTATATAGAGCTATATATACAGTAAGAAAGTTCAAATAAGCCTCAAAATTGTCTTCTACCCAAGCTAAGAGAGGAAATAAAGAATACCATAGGGGAAGTGCAAGTGATTAGTACCACTCTAGAGCATACAGACTGCATGCAGATTATGGCAGCAAGCTTAAC
Source organism: Peromyscus californicus insignis (assembly GCF_007827085.1). Classification (NCBI taxonomy): domain Eukaryota; kingdom Metazoa; phylum Chordata; class Mammalia; order Rodentia; family Cricetidae; genus Peromyscus; species Peromyscus californicus. Next base: position 13,205,417 of record NW_026294535.1, read on the forward strand.
CAAGCACTAAACCCAACTGGAACTATGCTGAGCATGCCGGAACTGCTAAGGCAGAATAGGGCTTCAGGCACATGATTTATGAACAATGATTTGGTGAAAGCATTCTCTCATATTTAAATCAGAAGCAAGGACAGTAAGTTCATAATCTTGTAAAGACAGTATTTCTAGCTTTGTTCAAGGAATATATTAACTCTGTAACCTCTATTACAGTATAGTCTGCAGAGGTCTGGACATCACACTAATACATTGTCCTGCTAATGTAATGATTGAGAAGGATGACAAGAGGTCACTTATATGGCAGAAGCCTTGGTATACCCATGTATTCAGAAGATATAAGATAAACACTAAGAAAATCAAACAATTTAACATGAAAAGCTTATAGAGTTCCAATAATCAATGGTAGGTGGAGACATTCCCTAAAAAGTAAAACACAATTTACTATGCCTCATACATAATAGTGGGATCTGGAAATGACAAAGCCACACAAGAATATTGCTGCTTATTTAAAGCACACCCCAGAGCAACAAAGGGCTTTGTAGCAGTCAGTGTAGATTTTCATATACGTGGGAGATCACAATACATACCTCTCAGGATTTAGAGCAAGGCAATACCATCTCTAGCAGAGGATTTTATTCCTTTCAAAAACCATTCTTGGTGTGGTACCAGACTCTGGCAAAGACAAAAAGAACCTTGACCATGGGGCACCAAGTTATTATATGTATTCATTATGAACTAAGTCATAAGGTAGATGGGCCCAGCAGCAGTTCATGGTAGTATGGAAATGTACCATCAAGCATGAATCACCTGCATGATCGTGTGCCCCAGATCGTGTACCTTTTAACCATGTACTGTGTTTACCAGCACACCTTCCCCAAACTGCCCTGGCTAAGAGAGGCTGTGCTCAGGCTTCAATAAGCTGGCTTGGTATAGAAAAGGGAGCTATGGTCAAGGGTGACCCTAAAGGACAGTAAGAGGGAATATCTTCCAAAAGAGCAAAGCTTTTACCCAAGAACTGTTCGTTCACTTTATGTGGGATGAGAGTAACTCTGCTGTGAAGATTCCTGGCCAATGGCAATGGCCTAGCCAGAGGAACAACATCCCAAAAGAGAGGGCTGGAAGGTCATAGACAATTAAGTGAGGAAAACAGGTATAGGAATGGAGATAGGAGAGAAAATACAGAGGTGAAGTTTTTTTAATTATATTATAGTCAAATATAATGGGTTCACATATTGTTGAGCGCAAGCCAAAATCAGCAGTCAGTATATAAAAGGAGTGGAGAAAGATTACTTGTGATAGACAAGAGGGAGCACAGGTGTTCTTTCCAAATAAAACACTTCCAACAAAGACAGCATGGGAATTTTATTCAGAGAGCCTATACATATTCATGTAAGGGGTGGTCCAGTACTAAGCATGCTCAGTTAAGGAGTACATTTCTGGAGGAAAATTAAATCCTTCATGATTTAAACATTTAAACATTTAAACATTGACATTGACTTTTGCATCAACTTGTCTTAGCAATACCCTTTGCTGCCCATCTAGCCTAGCCATTACCCATCCAAAATGTCAAAGTTTCAACCAACAACCCCTCTCAATGGTACACTAACATTCCAAATGATGTGGAATTGCATGGAATTTTGAACTATGGCACCCAACCTGTCGAGTTTGGAATAGAGAAATATACTCGATGGGTGTCCCGGAACGGAACGAAACTTTGCTCGAAAATCATCCATGCCATAGAGGTGGGGATAGATCTACACTTGCTGGATAGTTGTCTTATGACACTATGTATCCGACACACTTCTGAGGGAAAGCAGAAGGCATTCGAGACAAGTGCAGCCCACTGATACTTGGAGGCTCATGGGCTAATGCTGAAGGTGTTGGATAATAAAAATAGTAATCTCAGTGAGTTCTTTGCATTAACAGGCCCCAGCCGAGGGACAAGGTAAGCTTTAGTAGCACTGATGAATAATCTTGGAGAGCTTTGATGAGTTGGGCAATATCTTTCCTTTTGCAGTCTTTGCCTTCCCAAACTTGTGGTCAGGGACAGGGCCTGCCTTGAGAAAGTACAGAGGCAAATTGTGATCCATGCAGAGCAAGGGGTCACACAATACCCACAGAGCTGGCAGACTCCAGGATGTATGATAACTGTTTTTGGGATCGTGAGAGTGAGTTTTACATTTACATTTCTATTTATTCATCAAGGGATCAGTTTAGAGGCTGGGCACGATGCCGATGACATTATTATAACAAACACTGTTTCTCAGGCAAGATTCTCTGGGCTCTTGATTGTTAAAAATGTTTTAGACCATATCCTCGGTAAGGAAGAGGATCACATCTTACTTCACCCTCTAGTTCAGACTGTAAAAGTGTGAGATGAGGTTGAGAGCTTTAGGCTTGCTCTGAAAGGTTTGGCTCGCCACCACGAATATGCACCATTTGCTCAGAGAATGAACTTGTCAGGGGTAAATAACTTAGAAGGATTATTTCTGCAGTTGTCTGCAATTGCCCTGGGAGTAGCAACAGCACCTGGTGGAACCTTGGCAGGCATCCCAGTGGGTGAGCAGTACCATCAACTACTACAAGTAGCTAGTGGAGCTGATGTAGGTTGCAAGAGCACGTTGAGGAGCAAGAAATCTATCAATTAGGTTTAGACCACGCTGAAGCCCAGATTTTGCTTGATTTTCACAAGAAGAAACATGAGACTGGAAACCAACAAGCTGAAATCATTCTCGCCACAAAACGTGAGAAGCTTCAGCAATTAGCCTCAGCTATAAGCAACAATAATCAAAGGGTCATGTTGAGCCCAGGGAGTCTTGCAGCCTCAGAACCCCTTCAAGCCCCTCGGGTTGCTCCGACCACCGTTCAGCCTCAAAGGAGCACAGGGATTACAGAGTGAGATTTTGAGGATGTCGAGGGTCAAGAGATGGATGACAATGATCAAAGTGAGTTGTCAGATCAGGACGAGACGCCCATGCCACGTTCCTTCTTTCAGATTTTGGATGCCGGATCTGAAAGTGATGAAGATAAAGGGCACTTGCCCCAGGAAAGATCTAAACCCAAGTTCTCACCCAAGATCTTACAGACTCAGCAACTCAGCCAGGAGTCAGCCCAGACCGGGCGTACTTCGGAACCACCTTGCTCCCCACTAAAGTACAACTATGGGAGACTTCCTCGACAGACAGTCGAATCCCGATCAGCCCCCAGCTCTCCAGGGTCACCGGCGGAGCCCAAGAACAACATTCCCCTACAGCTCACAGCCATGAACCCTTGACCACACATACTAGAGTCCCATACTCAAGACCAGTAATCGCCCATGCCGAGACTCCTCCTCCTCCGATTTATCCAACGCGAAGCAGTTCCGGTGCCAGTGCCGCTATCCCTCCCCTTTCTTCCTCCAATCCTTTCGATTCCATGGGTGCTTCCTCCAAGAGAGCCTCGACACGCCCTCCTCTCGATTTGGACCTTAAACACTGGATGTGACAGAGGCTGAAGACTGAAGTTGGGTCAAGACAAAAGGGATTCGGGCAGGGTTGTTATTTTGTTATAATACAACAGGGCGTGCCTGCAACTTTACCACTCACACGATTCCAAATTTATTGCCATTTTCAGGAGCCTAATTGCTTGATCTTACATGAGGCCAAGGCTAGGATACCCAGCAACAGTTTACATGCCTCCTGTGCTGACGGCAACCTTCTCAGTCAGTCCTCCAGCAAAACTCAGGAGGCCTGTTTAATTTTCAGGCACTTTCCCTTCTTTTTATAAACATCATCTCCTTGCTGGCCAAATTTTCTTACATAGCAATATTATTTTTGTATTATTAAGAAAAAAAAAGGAGTACATTCCCGAGTAAGCTCAGTTAAAGGTCATAATTTCAAAAGAAGATATAATAGACACATTCTGGAGCATGCTGAGCTCAAACTAATCAACTGACATGCCTCAAGGAATGCTCTGCTTACACCAAAACTTTTAGCTGCAAGTAAGGAAAGGATACCCCAAAAATGCATTAACATAAAGGGGCCTGTCTTGCTTAGTGGCTAATGACATGCTCATTCTGACTAGAACATCCATCGTGAAAGAGGAACAGAAGAAAATCAAACAGAGGATTCTATCAGTTGGTGTTAAGCAAGCTTTTGTCATGGCCTACTCTAGAACTGTCACTATAATGATATGTATGCAGTCATGTGAGCTACACACGAGCCACAACATAAATTCCCAGTTACAAAAGCCAACGCATCCCTTCATCTGTTTCTGAAGAACGTACTAGTAACAGGACCTCCATTGTGTGCCCAATATGGCATTATTAGTTGACAAAACGGGAAACCTGCTAGCAGGTCAATAACATGGACTCTTCCCATTGGGGAGTGGCTAGCGGTCCATTTTGACAGGGATAAACTAATTCTGGGTGTGGATTTGCTGTCTTGCCTTGCAGGGCCTTAGCCTCTACAATTAACACCTAGGGCCTTAAAGGAGGCCTGATCCACAGGCATGGGCTCCCATTCAATGGCGCATCCAAACAGGGGACACACTTCCCAGGAAAAAGATAATATGCGAACTCCTGACTGGGGGATCAGTAGGGTCATCCAGCCTGATAGAACACCAGGCAACCTACTGAAGGTGTTAGGGATGAGGAGAGACGTCTCCTCCCACACTCTCTCCAATTTCAAGTGCAGCAGCAGGCTCAGTTCTTGTGCTCAAGGGAAGAGGCTCACATGGGGGCCCAGGCGGAGCTAACAAGTGGTCAAGGCTACTTCAGCAGGTGAGAAGGCACAGAGCGGAGGGCGGGCTGAGCTGTGTGGCAGTGCCATCTGGCCTTCGTCTGCCAGCTTTCCTTCCCTTGTCTATTCCTGGGTAGTCTGGGAAGGTCTCCTTCCTTCCTCAAATAGGTGGAAGCTTTCTTAGAAGCCATTACCCACAATTCAGTCTGTTACAATTAGATGCACGACTATCTGTGAAGGTGTAACTCCCTGTAAGTTTTGGCTGTTTGCTAAGGAAAGGGCAACGATGTCTTGCACATGTTCCTGCAAGGGTGGAGGGTGGGGCTTCTGGGGCCAGCTGAAACATCTAGAGACAGGTTTTGCTTTTCCCAAAGTTCTCTTATCTGGTCAGCTTGGCTATTTCATACCCAGCTACAAGCCCTCTTATTTACCTTCCTCAGTGTTCCTGACCTTGCATTTAACACTAAAATTCATCTTAATCCTAACATTTGTTTTCAATGCAATAATGGTTTAGCTGAAGTGCCAGTTCAAAAGCAGGATTCCATAAGGATTAAGTGCCATCCTTCCAGAACAGTACATTCACTAACTCGGAGACCTCTAAAGGCATTGCCCCTACTAAGAAGAACAACACATAGTTCCAAGAACCAAGCAGAGGAATCAGAAGTGACCCCACTGAACATCGGTTCTACTGACTTGTTAGAGGACACTATTTCCTGTTCCCACAACTCTACACTTTGGAGGTATGAAGGTCCTGGCTTCCAAATGGGATGCACTTCTGCCAGGGACAACAAGAGTCCCATTAGACTCTTAAGTTATGGCTACTGTTTGGGCATTTGGAACTCTGGGTCCAGCTTTGAGCGGTCAAGGATTTCCCATCTTGGCAGTGGTAACTGAGCTAGATCAATAGGAAATCAAAAGGCTTCTAGGCAGAGAAAAACACATGGGTGATTAACTTTGGAATATTTTGATTCCAAATTGTGCCTGGGAGTACATGTTCATAAACTATAGAGTGAGATGTAAATGATCACCAATATAGACTTTTCATCAGGAAGGAGGATCTGGGTCCTACATGGTAAGCCCTTAGGCTTACTAGAGAAACAACCGGAGGAAAATAGAATCTGACAGACAGTGGAGTAGAATGATGGGCAGCGCTTGCAGCTGGAAGCTCCCTGAGTGACAGGAACTGTAGTTTGCCTTAAGAAAATGCGTTCTCAAGAGGATAGGCCCATGGGGATCATGGAGGAGCCGCTTCTGAAAAAGACAGTGGTTTAAGGGAGCCCCTGCTCGGATGACAAAAAGGAAGAATAGGACTGAAAAAAACCATGAAGAAGACAAGAAATACAGCTACAAAAGCTTGTGAGGTAACAAAGGTCAGGAAATGATACTTCTGAAGAAGATAAAGTAGATGACGAAGATGAAAGATCCAACTAAGAGCTCTGGATAAACTGTTTCCAGCAGGGTGTTAGAGGACTCAGCCTACAGTGCTCTCTGATGACAACAGGCCAGGACTGAGAGGGCAGAGACGGGCAGATCCCTGAACTCCCTGGCCAGCCAGCCTATCGGAACTGATGAATTACAGGGTCAGGGAGAGGCTTTGTTCTAAAACATGAGCTGGAAAACTGATGAATGACAATGTCCAAAGTCAATTGCTGTCCTCTACACCCATGTGCACATATGTGCAGATATGCACACATGAGCAGGCACACATACCACACACAGAACTATCTCTAGTAGAAACTAATAATGGCATGGTTCGTGTGCAAAGATCAAGACACACAATACAAATACCAAAACTGCCAGCGAAGCTGGCATTGCTGAGAAGCAGCTGCTCTGCAACGCTACGCTAAGAAAACATTTCTTAATGGTAATGTAGAATTTCCTAACAGAAAAATATGAAAAACTCTCTGCAACAAAACAAAACAAAAAACCCAACCAACCAACTAGCTCCCCCCCAACCCCCACACACCCTCAGCAAAAAGTTCAAGACTATCCACTAAAAATATGGCTAGCTGTGATGGTAACACTGTGGACATGAATCACACTGACAATGAAGTGTGACCCCCAAAGCCTGCACAGGAAACCTTAGGGTGGGTTTATGGCAAGGTTACTCATACTGGAGGCTGAGATACTTCTCTAAGTTCTAATGTATCTCTCCTGCTAATCAGAGCAAAACTTAAAGGATGTGGTGAAATTTCCCCCAACGTTTCCAAGTGCCTTCTGAGGTCAAAAGAAGAAAAATCTTGTAACTCAATCAGAAATTCGAACACTGGTGCAGGGTGGAAAGTCCCCTCGTCTTGTTTGCCAGGCTGGAACTGAACTCCTGAATTTTAATCTCCCCAAATTGCTTATTCTGTATGCAGCATCCTGGTTGAGAGGAAAAAAAGAGAAAAGAGAAAAACATCAAAACAGTCACCTTGGCATATACAAATTATTTCTGCCTTGTGTGTGTGTGTGTGTGTGTGTGTGTGTGTGTGTGAGAGAGAGAGAGAGAGAGAGAGAGAGAGAGAGAGAGAGAGAGAGAGAGAGAGAGAGAGCGAGCAAATAATTAGCCAACAGTCTTCCAAGTGGTCTATCTTGGGGATTCACCACAGCCTTTAAGCTACAAGCTATAAACTTCCTGGATTGCTCCCCACCAATGGCTGAGCATAGTACTGTCTGTTCAAAACTGGGACCTCTTAAGTTATATTCCTGCACTTTGGACTCTCCTTATTGACATGGCCAAGGCTTTCTTGGAGCTTTATTGTAGGATCTACATCAGTCTGAAGGCTCTCCTGCTTGACTTCTTTCTCCCTTGTATTTTAAACCCCATTTCCTTTAACCAATACTGTGCATGCCTAATTCTATCTTGCTACTTCTCTCAGAACTCAGACTCAGTTCTGTACTACAGGATGTCTGGTATTCCTGGAATCTCCTAAAATGCTATAGCATCAGTCCCCAATCTTGATGAAACACCTAATTTATAAAACACTTTTTTTTTTCCAGGTGGAAGGTTTATTACTAAAGGGAACAAGGCAGGGGTGGGGGGGGGAGAAGAAGGTGAGCACTACCTTTGGCAAAAGGGAGGAAAGAGAGAGAGTGAAGAGGGAGTTTTTTCTTTTTTCTTTCTTTCTTTCTTTTTTTTTTTTTTTTTTTGGTTTTTCGAGACAGGGTTTCTCTGTGTAGCTTTGCGTCTCTCCTGGAACTCACTTGGTAGCCCAGGCTGGCCTCGAACTCACAGAGATCTGCCTGCCTCTGCCTCCCGAGTGCTGGGATTAAAGGCGTGTGCCACCACCGCCCGGCTTCTTTTTTTTTTTTTTTTAATGCCGAATGCTGTTTATTGAAGGAGGGAAGAGGTCTTAAATACAGGCTTACAGCACAATGGGAGAACCCCAGAGGGCAGAAGTTCGCTACCGATGTTTTACAATCTTGTATCTAAGCTATTAACGCCCATTATGCAGGATACACAGACAAGGAACTTCCCTTAAGCATTCAGGAGGGTGGAACCCGGCAGGGAATTAGCATTGGGAGGATATCAAGGTCAAGGTCAGCAAGCAAGGCAACAGTTACCCAAAACGGGGGCCAGGGACCTACAGGTCCCCCTTTTACTAAAAAATGAGCTTCTGACTTAGGTTGCGTGGGCAGTCAGCAGGTCACCTTACCCGTCATGGAGACGTCTGCCCAGGCCACACAGGCGCTCTGTCTTAGGTTGGTGAGCGTCCCCCAGGCATTACCCGTCTCTGAATACTCATTATCATACAGGCTCAATCGTGTGTGAGTTGCAGAGTTAACTACTGCCAAAGATCTCAAAGTGGCACTGGGCTTGCAATCTGTGTGTTCGACACAGAAAAGACCAACAGAGGTCCTATCCCACCCATAGCCAGTAGGCTAAAGGCAACTGAGCCATTCCCTTCCTTAACGAGCCTTACTGCAAATTGGAGTCCTTGTAAGATGGTATCCAAAAACAAATGGAACTTGAAAAACACTTCTTTTGAGAACAACTCAGAGTGTGATTATTAAGATTGTGAAATTTTAGAGTTGGAAGAAATCTTATAGATTAAAAAAAAACGAGAGAAGCTTGATCACATCCTTGTTCTTTATTCTCTCAGTTCTTTTTTCTATTCTAGTTCTAGTTTCTTCTAGCCTAATTCTTGATCCTCAATTGAAATGAACAACTTTATATAATAGGTTGTAAGTATCAAAGAGGCTGTACAGCTTCAGAATTTAGAGAAAAAAGTCAGAAAGCAATCGTCTTCATGGTAAAGTAGGAAAAATCAGTATATAGTGGATGGAGACATTTATATAAATAACCTACCCTTTGAACTCTGCATAATGTTTTGTGGTTACGGTGCTTTCCAAGTTTAGTCTCAGGAAGATGCTCTATGAAAATGGAGGTGCTGTAAAATAACCAATAGTAGATAGCATCATCTACAAAAGAGCAAAGAACTTTAGTTTACAGTTGTTTGATAGGTATATAAAAGTGATTTTTTAAATCATGGTAAACACAACTTTATCTACTCTTTCAAAGAACTCATTATTTGGAGTATGTCTCTTCATGGAGGACATTACTCTCCAAGGGACAAAAATTTGGTTTGGGACAAGCCCTTTAGATATTACCACAATTTTTGTTCCTCCTCGGAGTCACAGTACAGAAACAGATATTCAGTCTATTTTTGTTTTAGGTTTTCATGGTCACATGGTGTGTAAAATAGGGGTGTGTGTCAGGGGTAAAAATGCCTCTGAGCATTAATTATGAAAACAGAGAAATCTGGTCTAGAGGAGAAAAAGGGAAAAAGGAGAGAAGATGAATGAGAACCTGAGGGAAAGCATAATTATTAAAGAGAATGAGGGAAAGAGGAGCTAATAGATGAAGGGAAAATGTGTGTAGACTTTAAGACAAACATCCTCTCATTTTCCACTGAGCTATAGAAAACAGAACTTTTCCCCCTTGACATTCCACAATACACACTACTCCTCATAGATTATTTCTGTCCCTGGCAACAAATTATTAAATGTGAAAAGTAATATTGTGATGCCTGCTCTCTGTTGAAAGAATTCTTATATCCCACACCATTCTGTGTTTTGCTCAACTACTCCAAATGTCCTTACTTTTTCTTATTTAAAATTTAAACGTAAAAGATTTCCTTATTAGGTTTCTCAAGTCCCATTATTTCATGAATTAGTAATATGAACTTTGATTGATAATACAAAAGCCTTTAGTTTTATAGCATTTACCCCCATTGATCTGCCATAGTAGACTAGCTTATTTATTATTGTTTGGGCACTTTTTTTTCCTGCAATTTGAATGTATTCCTCAATATTTAGTGTTATCCATCTGGGATTGGTTCCCAGATGCTTTATGGATAAGAAAACTTACAGATGCTCAAGCACTTTCTATAAGTTGTATTTGTCTATAACATATGTATATTCTCCTATATCCTTTAAAATTAGGCCATATGTGTGTGTGTGTGTGTGTGTGTGTGTGTGTGTGTGTGTGTGTGTGTGTGTATATATACATATACATACACATATGTATATAATCTTTGGCTTTTTGAGACAGGGTTTCTCTGCATAGCCCTGGCTGTTCTGGAACTTGCTCTGTAGGCCATGCTGGCCTTGAACTCAGAGATCTGTCTGCCTCTGCCTCCCAAGTGCTAGTATTAAAGGTGTGCACCACCACCCCCTGGCTCTAAACATATACTACTTATTGTTATAGTTTGGATCTTTCATTTGGGAAACAGTGGCTTCCCAGTGTGGTACCATGAGGAGATAGTAGAGCCTTTCCAGGGTGGGGTCTACTGGGAGGTCTTTATTATGGGGAGCGTGTCCTGAAGGGGACAGCGGAACTCCAGCCACCACTTCTTATGTCTCTCACTTCTCACCCATGAACTTGAGCAGTTCTGTTCAACTATGTCAGTGCTTCTAACCTTCCTAATGCCTCACGACCCCTTACTACAGCTCCTCATGTTGTGGCGACCCCCAACCAAAAATTATTTCCGTTGTTACTTCATAACTGTCATTTTGTTACTGTTATCAATCATAATGCAAATATCTGTGTTTTCCAAAGGTCTTAGGTGACCCCCATGAAAGGGTTGTTTGAATTCCAAAAGGGTCGCAACCTACAGTGCTGTGGATGATCAATGGATAAATAAAGCTGATTGGCCAGTAGCCAAATAGAAAGTATAGGCAGGACAAGGAGAGAGGAGAATTCTGGAAAGCAGAAGGCTGAGGCAGAGAGATGCTGCCAGCCACCATGATGAGAAGCAGATGTTAAGATACCGGTAAGCCACGAGTTCCGTGGCAACTTATAGATTAATAGAAATGAGTTAATTTAAGATATAAGAACAGTTAGCAAGAAGCCTGCCACGGGCATACAGTTTATAAGTAATATAAGTCTCTGTGTGTTTACTTGGTTGGGTCTGAGTGGCTGCAGAACTGGTGGGTGAGAGAGATTTGTCCTGACCGTGGGCCAGGGAGGACTGGAGAAAACTCCAGCTACACTACAGGTTGAGAACCAATGAATGATGAGTTCCTTGCCATGGTGTGTTGCCTCACTAGCAGCCCTAAAACAGCAGGCCAAGTGATTATACACAACAATCCCCCAAACTGGAAGCCACAATAAACTCTTTTCTAAATTGATCACCTCAAGTTTTTGTTATAAGCTGACACATATATAATGCCTACTACAATATAAATACTAAGTAATTAAGGAATGACAAACATTTTGGATGTATTCAGTACAGTTCATAATTTTTTCCAGTTTTTAGATTCAAGGTTGTAGCTCTGGACATCCTGGAACTTGCTCTGTAGAGTAGGCTGGCCTCATACTCAGGGCCTTTAACTCAGCCTGTCTCTGTCTCCTATGCCTGGGATTAAAGACATGTTCCACCATACCTGGCCATGATTATTTTTTAGTATCAAAAGATCAGTGGTTGGTATGACTGTGTTTATCATGTTTACCCCGTGTAGTGGCATTTTTTTAATGAAAAGGTATATAAATAGGTTCAATTTAAGTTAAGTTAGTGCATATAAATGGGTTTCATTACAGCATTTTCATATATTTGTCTGTGCCATTATACTTCATTTATACCTACCTCTCTCTGTCTGTCCATTCTCCTACTCCCCTTTTAAAATTCAAAAGTGTGTGTGTGTGTGTGTGTGTGTGTGTGTGTGTGTGTGTGTGTGTGTGTGTGTAAGTGTAAGAACATGGTGTGCATGCATGGCACACATGCAAAGGTCAGAGGCCAACTGTGGAGTCTGTCCTCTCCTTCCACTTTCAAGTGGGTGCTCGGGATCAGACCCAGGGCTCCTGTGGCAAGTGCTATTACTGGTGAAGCCATCTTGCCTGCCTTCTACTTCCCTCTTGCTGCTCCCCTTCATCTCTTCAAAGAGACACAATCTTTTCAGATGGATATTTTCCATCTCACAGAATCCATGGACATCAACCTATTGGTCCTGAGGGCTGATTTGTGCTTCACTTTCCTCTGAGAGTGGGGACACTAAGCATTTTCCTAACGACTGGTCAAATTACTCGGGTATCTTGATATCAGGAAGGGAGTAGCCTTCTTAGCAGTCATTAGTATTTCAGCAAATTGAAAGGAATAATTTCTATTAATACTCTTAAATATATAAGCTATTGTGGCATAGTTAGTATAGAATAAAATGTACTTATCTTAGATATTCAGTTTGTGAGTTTTGACAAGTGTATTATAACTATCACCTGAGACAAAATATCGAACTGCTTAATCATTAAGATCCTTTAGACTCTTTTCCTACCATGTTTCCGTGTCTTAAAGTCACCTTGAAATTTATAAAACTTCTCTTTTTCTTGGATTCCATATGAATAGAACCAAATATTTGTGAGATTTATCCATCTTATTGGGTGTATAGACAAGTATGTTCCTTTTATTGCTGACTTGTAGTCTAGTGTGTGACTGTATAATTTTCATATTTTAACTGTGTTCCTGTGATAGTTAAGTGATTACTTTTTGTTATTGTGAATAAGGCTGTCCTAAACATGTAGTTTTATTGTGAACTTGAATTTCAGTTTAGTCAAGTAATTGAGATTAATGGCTCATGCATAGGCTAGATTGATGTTTAAAGAAACTGTGAAACAGTTTTCTAATGTATGTTTCACTAACACCAGCTATGTGTGAGTTCCAGCTGCTGTATATCTTCACTGACATTTGGGTTATTCAAGACTGACTTTAGCTTCTCAGTATGTGAAATGGAATCTACTATACTTTAAATCTGCATTTCTTGTGATTAAAGATTATTGAACATTCTTCTTTGTTTTGTCAAGATACTCATAAAATTTATCTCTTAATCATTTAAAATTTTAGGTTATTTACTCATTTTTCATTTTTTGAGACAGGGTCCCATATAGTCCAGGTTGTTTTCAAAATTTCTACATAGCATAGGATGATTCTGAACTCCTGATCTTCCTGCTCCCACCTCTTCTGTTCTGACTCCAGGAGTGTTTCACTGTGCTTGGCCCCTTAATCATTTTAAAATTTATGATTCAGAAGTGTGGAATGTATTTATAATGTTGCACTATAACCCATCTCCAAAACTTTTTTTCCATCCTGAACAACTTATACTTTGTACTCATTAATCAGTAACTTCTGCTTTCTACCTTCCCCAGAGTTGGCAACTATTATTCTGTGATTTAACTAAGTAACTCTTAAGTGGAAACATTCTATCCTTCTGACTGGTTATAGTCTATTGTATGAATAGCTACCATCTTCGGTCCACCCATGTTGTAGCATAGGTCAGAATGTCCTTTATAACAGTAAACAGTATTTTATTGTATGAATATACCATGTTTCACTTACTCATCCATGAACAAACATTGTGATTGTTTCCATGTTTTAGCTGTTTTGAATAGTTTTGCTACAAACATGGCTCTTTGAGATTCTGCTTTCAACTGTTTTGGGTATACACTACAAGTGGAATACTAGATTATTTCATAATTCCATTTTAAAATTTTGAGGAACTGTCACCCTGTTTTCCAGAGTGCTCTTACAACCCCACCAACAATTCACAAGAGTTTCAATTTCTCCACATCCTCACCAATATTTGTTATGTCCTGGTTGTTTATTAGGTGCCAATAGTAGTCATTCTAATGAGTGTGCAACGGCAATTCATTTTGATCTACACTTGATTCATGGTACTGAGCATCTTTTCATGTGCTTATTGGCCACCACCGGGGGAATGCCTATTGGAGTGTTTTATGTCCCTCTTGCCCCTTTTCTCAGAATGGGTCTCACTATGCAGCCCAGGCTGGCCTCAAGCTCACATTCCTGCCTCCACCATTACCACTTGCAGCTTTTTTGTTTTGTTTTGTGCTGGGACTACAGGGGCACACCTGTTTATGGTGTCCTGGGGATCCAACCCAGGGCTTTGTGCGTGCTAGGCAAAACTCCATCAATTAGGCTTCACCCCTAGTTCCAACACTCAGTTTTTATGTTTATTTTCCAATTTTTCAAGTCTTTGTGTATGTGTGTATGCCTATGTGTGCTCAGGTACCTGAGGCGGCTACCAGAGGGCATAGGATTCTCTGGAGGTGGAATTACAGGCAGTTGTTAGCTGTCTGATGTGGATGGCGGGAACTGAACACTGGTCCTCTACAAGAGCACTGAGCCATTTTTTTCAGCCTTCCAGCCTTTTAACTGCATTGTTTTTGAGTTTTAGTGCTCTACATATCTGGGTATCTTATCAGATACATGATTTACAAATATTTTTCTCCTAACCTATGAATCAATTTTTAACCATTGATAGTGTCTTTTATGCACGTGTATATGAGTGTGCAGGTACGCATGTATGTATGCATGTGTGTGTAGGCCAGAAGACAACCTTGGGTGTTTGTGTGCCAGTATGATACTGTTTTTGTTCCTATGACTCTGTAATATGATTTGAAATCAGATACTGTTTTTTTTCTCTAGCATTTCTCCCTTCAGGATTGCTTTGACTATCTGGGGTCTTTCATATGACCATGAAGTTTTGGATTTTTTTCCTTCCCTATATCTGCAAAGAATGTGTTTGCATTCTTTGATTTCATTGAACCTGTAGACTACTTTCCTAATATTAGTTCTGATGACCCATAAAATAGGTTTTTACTTTGTCCTTTAGGGTTTTCAACTTGTCCACTATTTGAAAGTTTTATTTTAGAAGTTCTTACCTCCTTGGTTAAGTTTATGACTAGGCTGTTTTGTTTTTGATGTAACTCTCTCTTACTTTTCTTATTCTCTGTAGCACAAAAGGTTTGGATTTTGATGAGGTGACTTTTTTCTTTCATGGTTTGCACTTTTGTGTCACATCCAAGAAAATGCTATCTGATTCAAGATCATGAAGATTTCTGGTTATGTGTTTTTCCCTAAGCATTTTATAGTTTTAGATATTACATCTCAGTCCTTGGTTCATCTGAAAACACTTGTAACTGGAGTGAGGTAGATTCCCAACTTCCTTCCATATGTGGCTGTCTAGTTTTCCCAGTCCATTTATCCTTTTTCCTATTGAATTATCACCACTTTTACAGAAAACCAACTCACAAATATACATTTCTGAACTCAATTATGTCCCACTTATGTATACAATTTAGGTTTATGACAGTACTCTCTTTTGTGTGTGTGCATGTGGTACATGCATGTTTGTGCATGTATGCCTGCCTGTGCCTATGTGTGGAAAATAGAGGTCTATGTTAGGTGTCTTCCTCTATCAATTTCCATCTTGTTTTTTAAGGGGGTCTCTTACTAAAGCTGGGGGTTGCTGTTTAGCTAGACTAGCTGGTCAGTGAGCCCTTGGGTTACAGATGTGTGCTGCTGTGCCTTGTTTTTACGTGGATGTTAGGGATCTGAATTGAGGCCTTCATGGCTGTGCAACAGAAGCATTTTACCCATAGATCCATCTCCCCAGAACTGTCTTCTTATAGCTTTGTAACAAGTGCTGAAACCAAGAGCTGAGTTTCTAATCTATAGACACTTTCTTTTTGCTTAATTGCATTGATTAAGGTCTCCTGGGTCCTTCACAAGTGCGAAGACTTATTTTTTCTTTTCTTTCTTTTTGAGATAGGATCTTGCTATGGTCTTGAACTCACAGGCTGAAGGTACATCACTGTACCTTGTTTTCCTAAGTAGCTGATACCACAGGTGTGCACCACCTCACTTGATATAGAAACTTTTGTGTTAATGCTATGCATGATTTTAGTGGAAGCAGATTTTCTATTTCCCCATTAAGTTTTCAAAATATGATAACCAATCTACTCGAGGAAGTTCCCTTCTGTTCTCAGCTTGCTGAGACTTTCTAATGTTAATGAGTTTTGATTTTTGTAAAAGATTTTTTTTCTGTGTCTATTGGGACTATGGCTTTGTTTTATTCCTGTTCCATTAATGTTATAAATCCCTGCCCCATATTAAATTTCATCCTCTTTGGTCATGGTATCTAATTTTCTATATTGTAAATTTTAATTTGATAATATTTTGAGAATTAAAAAGTCTGTTTATGGAGGATATTGGTATGTGATTATAAATGTTCTTGACAAATTTTGGTACTAAGATTATGCTGAACTCATGAAACTGGAGAGTATTTCTCACTGTTTCGTTTTCTGAAACAGGATAGGATTGGAACTCTTCCTAAAATGTTTGATGAAATTCACTAGTACAGCTACATGGGCCTGGAGTTCCTTTTGTCAGAAGGTTTTTGATTATAAATTGTTCTAGACTGAGTTACTTAAATGTTTTATTTCTTTTGTGTCAGCTCCTGTCTTGCCTCCTCCCCTTCCTTCCCTTGGGTCGCACACAGGCTAGCAAGTGTTCTGTCACCGAGCTCTATCCGCAGCCTCATGGCAGCTTGGGAAATCTATTACTAGCATAAGTAACCCAGGTATCTCTCTAAAAGCTACATAATTCTATTAGTACTGGGACTATAATAGTGTGCAAATTTACAAATACAAAAGCAAATGACAGATAAGAAAATGTGTAATATATAGCAGAAAGATGTATGCATGTTCAGAAGGAGCAAAAAGAATCCAGTGGTAGAGGGAATTCCAGGATAGTGTGATAAATACTATGAGGGGCACAGAGAACACAGCAGGGGGGTGTTAGTCCAGGAAGAAAAGTAAGAATCAAGACACGCAAGTGGTATGTTTTCTTGCAGATCTACAGGTAAGTTAATCAAATCTACGGGAAACGAACACCTAGCAAACAAAACCATCCTAGACCCAGGTCCCAAGGTCACATAATTGTGAGGGCCTGCAGTCAACTGGTTCTCCTTTCCCTGGTACATCTTTAATTAAAAATAAAACATGACTTCACTTTCATAAAACAATACATGTATGAATTAAAAATCCCAAACAGGGTTAAAACATCCAAAAGATAGAAATCACTCTCACATTCTTTTAGATTTTTGTACTCATATATATCAACATACATGTATTCATATTCTGTACATTGTGATCTGTATTTTGATTTTATGCTTGGGCAAATACAACCCAGATTCTATGGGCATCTGTAATGGAATGTTTTACTGGGTCAAGAGTATTCTATTGCATGCACAAACCTCTCAATTTTTATTATTTAGGTGTTGAAATTTATACTTGATTTTCTAAGAGCTGTATGTTGGGATTATTTTTCGTCTTGCAAATGATACAAATGTACTTTTCTATGGCTATTTTCAATTTTATGGGTCTATTATAGTGTTTGTTATTTCTTGTAGTTTACTTCAGGGTTATCAATATATCCACCTTTGATTTTCTACTTAAAAATATTTTTAGTTATGTGTGACTCCATGTGGGTACATGCACATGAGTGCAGGTGCTCACAGAGGCCAAAGGTGTCAGATTCTCCTGGAGCTGTAGTTACAGGCAGATGTGAGAAGCAGGACCTGGGTTCTGGGAACCGTTGGAAAAGCGGGAAGCGCTCTAAACCACTGAGCTATCTCTGCACCATAGATTTTCTCCTATTTTTAATGGTTTCATCTTTTTCTTTAAGTATTTACTCTGGTGTGAGAGCTCAAGCTTTTCTTCAAATGCTAATCATTTCTCCTGTTATCTTTCCCTCACTTACCAGTGATTCTTTAATGGATGCTTTCACTGGTTACTACTGTTGACTTCAGGATCTGGGAAAACCGTAAAACATAACTGAATCCTCAGAACTCGGGGTTAAGATACTCTATAAACATGCTGCAGCACTTGATGTAGCAGTGTTCGGTAAATTGCTACGGTCAATGTCACACAACACACACACACACACACACACACACACACACAGGATGTCTGGTTTCTCTGTTCTGATCGTGAATGTGTCTCCCACGTTATCTCCTTGATATAACCCACCCCTAACAGTCTACTTCGGATGCCCCTCCATTTCAACAAAAAATGCGACCGTTCAGTTACCATTCTACTTGAGAGGCCGGCTATGAGCAAACATAAGCTATGCTTCCCGATGCCCTCTCGACGCAGGACGCCTGCTTCTCCCACGGCCTACCCTGAAACGCTGAAAGCCTAGCTAGCTCGTCTCAGCCTTTCCGTTGCTAATATTGCCAAAGCTGGCACCGCGTGTCAACTTTAGCTTACAGCCCGAAAGGCCAGGGGCTCACGCTGTGACTCCCTCCGAGGAGGCGAGCCTCCAGGATGAAACGGGGACAGGAGATCCTGACCTGACTGTCCTGGTGGCGAGCTGGGGGCGACTCTGCAGAAAAGGAAAACGTGAACCAGAGTGGCACTAGAGAGTCCCTCAACCCACCGGTGAGACCGGCTCCAGGACACGAGTGTCCGGGGCGCGACCTGCCGTCGCCCCGGGCTCGCGGGCTTTTTGGACGCGGCTCACAGGGACGTCCCAGAGCAGCGTTGCCACTTTGCCCACCTTAGCAGCAGCAGCAGTCGCAGCAGCAGCCGCAGCCGCAGCCGCAGCCTCTGCGGCCCTGGCAACCGTCGCCGGCGTCCCTGCCCCAACGGCTCCGGCCGGGGCGGCGCGCGGCGCTGATGACGTAGCGCGGGGGGCGGGACTTCCTGCCCGCGCGCCGCAGCGCCAGCTCCGGACGCGCTCGGCTCGGCGGCGCCGAGTGGCGGGGCTGCGGGGCCGAGGAGGCCGGGCCGCGGAGGAGGAGCCGGGCTTGCCGCCGTCGCCGCCGCCGCCCTCTCGGCCCTCCGAGTTTCCCGGGCTACCTCCTCCGC
This sequence comes from Peromyscus californicus insignis, assembly GCF_007827085.1. Taxonomy (NCBI): domain Eukaryota; kingdom Metazoa; phylum Chordata; class Mammalia; order Rodentia; family Cricetidae; genus Peromyscus; species Peromyscus californicus. Next base: position 13,224,278 of record NW_026294535.1, read on the forward strand.
TCTCCCCAGGCTTGGGCGCCCTCGCCGACCGCCCGGCCCGGCTCGCCGGCTCCTCTGCAGCCCGCGCGCGGCGCGAAACCGCGCCAGGCGTGGCCGGCTGGGCAGACCCCCCAGCGGTGGCACCGGACCCCTCGGCCCCAATGCCTGGGCGAGCAGAACGGAGTGGGTGGCGGTGGTCGGAGCTGTGCCGGGGTCCTCCCGGGGGGCGAGCGCGGCCGTGTTCCTTTGGGCAAGCTGCAAGGACGGTGTATGAGTTTGGTAAGTGACTTCTCTCTTTTTGTGGGGGGGCATGCTGGGCGTGCAGGTTGGAACCCTGCAGCCCTCCTCCTCCATTTCCCGCCCTTGAACCCCGGTTTGGCTTCCTGGTAAAGTAGTGGAAGCGCGCGTGTTGGGAAGGCAGGCCAGTGAGATGAGTTCTGATTGCAGATTTTGGAAGCACGTGAAACTCCTCGCCGGAGCTCTTTGGTGCACTGCGGCATGGTAGCCAGCCGAGTAATTGGCTTAATGGGAAGCACCTCCCCGGTTTAATTTGTGGTGGAAAAGCTAGGCTCTCCCTTGTCCTTTAAGACAGCTGTGGCAGTGATGTTTGCTGAGGTAAGGTCTGAAATATGCTTCAGTGTGTTCTGTGCTTGATACTTGGATGTTGCTGGGGTCAGGTCTGAAATATGTGAAGTGTGTTTTGGGCTTGATAACGTTGGCAAATCCTTAGTCCAGTTTCTGACTATAATGAAAGGACACGTGGCCTTTATCTAGTGTTTTAAGTCTTTGGTCACCGTCTAATTATCAAGCCACTTCCTCCTCAAAGATGTCTAGGATAAGGACAAATTTGTTCCGAACTTTTTAATATGTGACGAATTCGTAATACCTTCAGACCATAAAGTATAAAGTACTCAACTGAGGTCTAAAGAACTGAGGAGGTGTAAACGCTGTGCTTCTGTTACCAAGCAACATCACCGTAAACAAGTCTAATTTCAATTAGAACACAATTAAATGTGGCCTAGTAATCTGAGTTCAGAGTTCTCCACATTTATGCTTTTAGCCTATAGGTGGTTACATTTCTCATCTTTTGTATTTAGATTTGATTTCCAACCACGTTAATTAGAGTTAATAGAATGCTTTGATTTTTCTGTGTCACACATGACTTCTTGGAGACTTGCAAATGGATTTGAGTTGTTCTTCGGTTGTTACTTATTCCAGAGTTTGCTGGATATTTCTCTTTGAGTATTTCTTTTCTAATGAGATAAAGTATGCAGGCTGTATTTAGTAATAGTCTCAAATAACAAGATGCTAGCAATTTAGAGTTGCATACAACATTTGGAGATTGCAAAGCACAAGTTTTTAAGCCCTGGTATTGCAGTAGGCTCACTCTCCACTTGTTGAACCCTTAATGATATAACTTGTATGGTAAATTAAGTTTCCTATTTAATTTACTTTTTTAAGTGGTCTGTTTGGTGGGGAAGCAGTAAGACTGGGTCTAGCTTTGTAGCCTAGGCCCACTTTGAATTGGCAATTTCTCTTCCTCAGCCTCCTGAGTTCTGGGGCTGGGTGACGATGAAGACATAACTGCTGTAAGGTACGGTTGGGGAGGAGAGTTTATTGTAGCTATGAGGGAGAGAACAGAACAGCCAGAGGCGTCAAGAAGGGTCCAGACTTGACATGGCCCACAGAACAGACCCGGCCGTGAGAGGAGAGAGAGGGGGAGAGCGAAAGAGGAAAGAGGTCCCAGGAGTCAGGAGCAGAACCAAGAGCCCAGAGAGCGAGTAGTCAGAATGGCCAAGGTTCTGTCTGGAAGAGAAGCGAAGGTCAAGAGCTGGAGAGGTTTAGGGGAGGGAGGGCCTGGGGTTTGCCAGCCCCATGACTCTGTGCCAGGTACTTGTGAGTAGGAACTGAGGGAGCCTAGAGGCTGGCTTAGACCTTGATAGCTAATTCTACAAACATGAGTTATGGAACAGCCACATGCCTGGCCTCTTTTGCTAGAGATAAGATTGACTCCTTTTAGCAAGGAACAACTATCTTAGTCCCCTAGGGAGTGCTGGCTTTTCTCTAAATGCCAGACTTTGGGAAAAGGAATTTCTTGGGACCTAACAGGCCTGAAGGACTGGCTTAAATGATCTTTTTGTGTTGTCTGTTTCTACCTTTTTTTTTCTTTGTTGTTGTTTTAAATTGAAGCAGGGTCTTATACTTTAACTCAGACTTCAAACACCTGGCAAATCCTTGTTGCTCAGCCTTCCCAGTGTTGGGACTGCATGTATGAGCCACCATGCCCATAAACTGATATATGATGTCCTTAAATTCAAACTATTAGTGTGGTAGTTTGTAATTGGCCCCCATAAGCCTATAGAGTGGCACTATTAGGAGGTGTGGCTTTGTTGGAGTAGGCGTGACCTTGTTGGAGGAAATGTGTGACTGTGGGGATGGGCTTTGAGGTCTCCTTTGCTCAAGCTTTGCTCAGGGTGACATTCAGGCTACTTCCTATTGCCTGCAAGGTGTAGGACTTTTCAGCTACTTCTCCAGCACCACGTCTGCTTGGTTACCTCCATGTTTGCTTGCACACTGCTACATCCACATCCCACTGTGATGATTATGGACTGAACCTCTAACTGTAAGCAAGCCACCTCAATTAAATATCTTCCTTTATGAGAGTCGCTGTGGTCATGTGTCTGTTCACAGAAATAGAAACCCTAATTAAGACAATTAGCAATAGGAATTGGAACATCAGGGCTATACACCCTTAATACAATTTGTGTAAATTTCATTTTAGTTGTCATTTCCTGTGTCCTTCAGATGCTGATGTTGAAGTAATGAGCCATCGAGGAATTGGGCAAGATAGAGAAAAAAAAAATCAAGAATGATTCATGTTGTGCAATGTATACCTTAGTAATTGGAAATCAGCGTTATATCGGGGAATGTTCTAATTCAAGAATTGTAGAACGAATTCTTAAGAGAAAGATCAGTGATTTGTCATATGTAATGTATTAGGTTCAGTATGTACTTTACTTACATTGTTTAACAATGTATACTTCTGGGAATGTGTGTTCATAGCTGTATAAGAATGGCCTGCCAACTAAATTCTTTCAGAATATATTCACCTCTTGCTGTGTGTATATGCACATGTGTGTGGAGGCCAGATCAAGTGTGTCTGATTCACTAGTGCTGGAGATATTGGCAGTTGTGAGCCCAGCTAATGCAGGTGCTAAGATCTCTGGTCCTCTGCAAGAGCAGCAGAAGCTTTCTTTAACTTCTGGGCCATTTCTCCGGTCCCTCCCCACCACAACTGACTTCTTAAGATGACTTCTTCAAAATTGACGTCTCTCCTTGGCTGTCCAGGGTCATAACCATTATGGCAAAGGTGCCTTTGTCCAAACTGTTTTTCTGCCACTATCCTTTAAACCGCCTTCTCGTTCCTGTGTCAATCTTAATTTCTTTCTACCTTGTCCCAATTTCTTCCTGTAAAAAAATGTAAATGATACCTTCCCAATAAGGTTGAGTTTCACCCTGACATTTGAAATTCTATGGTATGCATTTGTGAGTCCTGTCTCTTGGACACTTAGAGTTTATGATCTGTTATCTTTTCTTTCTTCTTGACTAGATTAACCTCTATCATGGGTGTATCCTTTGTTCTTTTCTAAACAGAAGTCACTGAAGGACTGTTTCCTGAGTGACAAATGTTCATTTGTACCCCCACCCTTCCTATAGTCTAACGGAAGTCAGAACATGGTTGGGAAATGTAGGAAGGGAGCCATGAACCACAAGAATGGAGATGAAAGAATGGGGATCCCTGGAATCAGAAGAAAGATTTTGTTCCTAGAAAGTGTGAATGAATATTTGAGAATCTCCCATGACATTAGCATCACTGAGAACTCCCTCAAGGATTCTGGCTCTGCTCCCACGTGACAGGCTTGGTGAGTTTGGTCAGTTTCCTGGTTCCGCTTTAGAAGAGCTTCGGTTTTAAAATACGAGCCCTCAGTCTCCTTCCTTCCTTCCTTCCTTCCTTCCTTCCTTCCTTCCTTCCTTCCTCCCTCCCTCCCTCCCTCCCTCCCTCCTTTCCTTCCTCCCTCCCTCCCGCGTCCCCATGTTCTCACCATCTCATTTCTCTCCTTTCCATGCTACTTTTTAAACAGTCAACATTTAATTTATGAAACCGTGGCAGTATAAAAATCTGCTTCTCATAACTTTGCAGCCCTCTGAAGTTCATTACATGTCTGTTTTCTGTCAGGACTGCACTCTGGATAATGGAGGGATCACTGACTGTCAGTCTAGTACGGTTGCTTTTGTGTCTGAGCACTATTCTAGGAGGAGAGAGGTCAGGGAAGCTAGAAAGCGCTCACTTGTTGCTTCCTGTATGTTATTTCTAAAGAATTAAAATTTAGAGTGAGGAGGAACCTAAAGTCTGATCTCTTCTTTTTGGAAAATAATTCATTCTCAAAATATGTCTTTAACATTTTAAGTAACTTTAATAAGCTTGTCATAAATCCCATGTCTGATGTTTATAGCAAAGAGTGGCTATTGGTGAAGGTATAAAAAGGTGAAGTTGAGTATTGGGATGGTTTTATAAATCTTGGCTTAAGTTTTAAGTGAGCTTGCCAGCCCAGCTTCTGAGTTGTTGCCCAGTAACAGGGTTGCAGTAGAACATAGCAACCACTGAAAACTATAGGGATTTTCAGGCTGCACACCTAGCTCCAGCGTTCACTTTTATATTTCTCATCGACATCACATTTTATTTTAAAGCCGATACAGTGTTAAAGAGCTTACACTATGTGACTTTGAGTGTATTTTTCAGGGTGCTGACATAATTTCTTGTGTGTTTTTTCTCACAGAGATGCATTATAAATGTTTTTGAATAATAGTGTATATAAAAGATACCTGAAAAGACTGGATCAACCAAAAATCTATAGAAAAGTCATTAAGTAATTAATATCAGCCTTCTCTGCAGCTTGGATATATTGCTAGCTGAAACTGGAGTGAAGTTGAATTGTACTTTTCTTCTGACTTCAGGAGCTGCATGGAAACCTTAGACCAGTAAACATCATTTCCTAGCTCTGTGATTGTGTGAGAAGAGAAGCAGAGATTTAGGAGACCAGCCTGAGTGAGTGTGCTGCTTAGTTGGTTTGTCAACTTGACAGAAGCTGGAGTCATCCTGAAGGAGGGAAGTAGGCAAGCCCCTTAGGGCATTTTCTTGATTAGTGATTGATTGGGTGGCCCAGCCTACTGTGGGCGGTGCTACTCCTGGGCAGGTGGTCCTGGAATGTGTAAGAAAGCAAGCAGAGCAAGCCAGGAGAAGCAAGCAGCATTCTTCCATGGTCTCTGCTTTTGTTCCTGTCTTGGGTTTTTGCCCCAACTTCCTCAGTGATGGACTGTTGTTACCTAGAAATATAAACTGAAATAAACCAGCTGGTATGGTGGCTCTCCCCATTTACTCCCAGCACAGGAGGCAGAGGCAGGTGGATCTCTATGAGTTTGAGGCCAGCCAGAGATCTATCTAGATAGTAAGGCTGTCTGAGAAAACAACAAAACAAAGAAACTCTTTGTTTTCCAAGTTATTTTGGCCGATATTTCATCACAGCAATAGAAAACAAACTAAAATAGTCACTTAACTTTTCTTAGTCTGTTTTCCCATTTGAAAAAAAATAAGTCTTTGAAGACTTCCTTCAGTAATAGCCTCAAGTCTTGGCTTGCAGGCGCTCAAAAAGGCAAAACCCACAATTCACTGTGTTTCCCATCAGGTTCAGTCAGGGGCCAGCATATTTCCTTCTTACATACCTCCCACCCACATATGATCAAGCTCATCCAGTGTAGTTAGGTCAAACAAATTTGTTTAGGGGAGTGAAAGCATGTGGCTTGTTATTGCCCATAAGCAGTAGCCTCTGGTGTTTCAGGAAGTACTGGTCTTTGGGCAAGGGGCTTACAGGTTAGAGGCATTTTTGTTTCATGAATCTCTTTGGCACCGTGATTAAAACTTAAAACATTGACTCTCACACCTGCACTATTCTAGACACTGGAGAAATGGAGAGTAAGACTGTGCTGTCGTAATTACCTTGCTGTCTACCATCTTACGTACCATATTGTCTGCTGGGGAAATGAAGAAACTTGTGATTTAACGCAGTAAATGCGATAAGGATAAATGTGAATATATTTGGGGACATGTAGGAAGGACACCTGACCTAGATTTACAAGTAAAACACACTATAATTTAAGTATAGTTTGAGGGTGAATGCAGACACATTCAACTTATACTGGAGGGGGTTAAGTCAGGCAATAGGATGGAGGAGAAGTTTCTGGGAGAGAGAGGGAATCAAGAGTCATTAGCAATAATTGGTAGTAAAGATCCTGGATATAAAAGATAGGGAAAATGTGTGGGATCAGAAAAGGCTAAACACATGCATGCAGAATGTAGATGGAGACAGTAGTGAGGAGAACTGGGGTAAGATCTCAGAGGCCAAAGTGTGCGTATCACATATCTTCACTGATTGACACTGTAGCACTGTCTGTAAACCTGTCTCTGGAACGTTGGCCTCTGTAAAGATCTGAGCTTGCTAATGAAGACAATTAAGCTTTGGGTTAGCAGTAAAACAGAGGGAAGAGTTTGGGACCAGAAGTTAAGGACTAAAATGTTGGCTATGTAAACTTTACCAACTACTTAGCTTTTCAGATCAGTTAATTTTTTTTTTTTGTCATTCCTGTTTTTAATGTGGAAAATGATACTTTCTTGAACAGTTGTTTGGTATCAAAGAAGGCAAGCTGAAATGCCTGACTCGGTCATAGTGGACATTATTTTATCCATTCTAATGTTAGAAATTCTCGTGAGATATGTACCCTTCTATTTCTCCCCTTCCATACTCCTAATCTTAATTTTTTTCAGAGTGATCAGGGGTTGGAGACATGACTTGGCAGTTTAGAGCATGTCTTGCTCTTGCAGAGGACCTGGTTTGATTCCCAGAACCCACATGGTGGTTCACAACCATTCTTTTGTTACTCCATTCCAGGGATCTGATGACCATCAGGAGCACTGAGAATGCACATGGTATATTGAAGCATGTTCTTAATTAGTCTTAAAAATAAAAGTCTGGAGTCAGATATTGAGGGTGAAAGCTGAAAGACCAGAGAAACAGAGCAGCCAGCCACTTCTCACCTCTTCTAAATCTCAGACTGAATGTCAGGGGTCCTGTCTCTACGAATCCTCAAACTACATGGGCTAAGACCCTGTCTCCACCTCCCTAGTGCTGGGATTAAAGGTGTGAGCCACCACTGCCTGGTCTCTATAGTTAACTAGTGGCTAGCTCTGCCCTCTGATCTCCAGGCAAGCTTTGTTTGTCAGAACACAAACAAAATATCATAAAACAGTATATAGATACATACATCTCACATAGAATAAAATATATAAATTTAATAAAGAATTGATCAGAATTCCTGCCTTTTCTACATGAATGTCATTCCATATTTTCTATAATGAACATGTTGAGTGTCCCTTTTTAAAAATTATGTGTTACTAGATATATATAAAATATTATATATTGTAAAAATTCTTTACATATTCTGGACATTAAAAAAATTAGAGATGATTTTTGTGGCATATTTTTTTCTAGTGTGTTTTGATGTGCAAAGTTCTTCATGAAGTCTAGTTGATTTCTGTGTGTTCATGTGTTCTATTCTTTGTTACTATATATAAGGTTTTTTTTAATCCAATCCTAAATTACCAAGGTTTTCTGTGTGGTTTTTCTTTTCTCTCTTTCATTTACATCTGGGATCTATATTGTTTTATACACACACACACACACACACACACACACACACACACACACACACGATTAGGTTTTTCTTTTTTAATGTGGCTGTCATATTTCCTAGCTGTAGCAAGTATCTTAACAGGTCTTATTAATAAAAACAAACCTGAAACCAGGTATTGGGGTGAACGCTGGAAGATCAGAGAAGCAGAACAAGCCACAGCTTCCTCACCTCGCCAATTCCTCAGCTGATCATGTTTCCTCAGACTGGAAGCCTCTGAGTTCTCATCCAAATGGATCTCAGCTGAACTGCTGCTAAAAGCCAAAAAGCTTAACCAGGCTAGTTTCTGGTCCTTAGGCCTTACATACCTTTCTGCTTTCTGCCATCACTTCCTGGGATTAAAGGCGTGTGTCACCATATCTGGCTGTTTCCAGTGTGGCCTTGAACTCACAGAGATCCGGATGGATCTCTGCCTCCAGAAGGCTAGGATTAAAGGTGTGAGTGCCACCATTTTCTGGCCTCTATATCTAGTGGCTGTTCTGTTCTCTGACCCCAGATAAGTTTATTAGGGCACACAATATTTTGGGGAACACAATATTACCACACCTAGCATCATTTGTTCAGAGACTCTTCTTTTTCTTTAAGTTGTTTGGATGTCTTTGTAAAAATATCAGTTGGAAATAGAGCCAACCCTGTTAGTGGGGATGTGAGTGAGCCCCAAAGCTGTGAGCATGGGAGAACTATCCCCATTGCTCATCTGTCTTGTGACCGAATGGGTGGGGAAAGATCCCCCCCCCCCATCTACACCTGAGGCAGGTGTGAGAGCTGGCCCTGAGGTCACAAGAGCAGGAGAGCTGTCCCTGCCCCTCGACCAGCTGCATCACTCAAGAGAGCAGGCCCTACACCTGGGCAACAAAAATAGAGCTAACCTGTTTGTGGAGGTGTGGTTGATCCAGCCCCGAAGTTGTGTGGGAGAGCTGTCCCCACTACTCATCTGTCATGTGGTATGGGTGGGGGAGAGATGCCCCCCTTACCCATCGCCCCTTACTACCTGCAACAGACGAGCGAGATGACCCTCTCCCTTGCCAGCTGCAGTGTTGGGGAGAGTGGCCCCTGTACCTCGCCTGGGCAACACCCTGGAGCTGGCCCTGATGATGTAGGTGGCGGAAGGGTGCCCCTGAGGGCCTGAAAGGAGAGCTAGCCCCACCCCTCACTCATTGCTGCTAGGGTGAATTAGCCAGGCAGTGCTGGAGAGCTCACCCTGGTGGTGAGGACAGGGCAGAACTGGAAGACTGACCTGCATAACCCTGCAGCTGCCCAGGCCCATACCCAAGGTTATGACTTGGCCTGCCCCAACATCCACTTCATCTGTGATCTGCTGGAACATGTGAAGGGGCCAGTCCTGCATACCCAAAGCTGCAGGATCTCACCACCACCACCACCACCACCGCCACCACCACCGCCACCACCGCCACCACCGCCACCATCGGATATCCAGGAGGAGCCCTAGTGAGGGCTCAGAATTAATAGGGTAGTAGAAACCAGAGGTCTCGAACCAGACCAATGACTGTTTGCAAGCTGGAGCTTAGGGTCTCTGTCTGACATCGTGGTGAGAGCAGAGAGCCTGGAGCCCAGGTGGGGGAGGGTTTTTATCATAGCAGAGATTGTGGGGAGGAGAATTCCCAGGTTCAGGACCCTGATTGGCAGACATTTGTTTAGGGATATCTTGGTAAAAAGGGACAATAGGTGTGCACTAGGCTCAGGGACATCTGACGATCATATCTAATCTTTTCTAAAGGTTGGAATGTCAGATACTTTCTTTTAGATGCTGGCCCATCCTTGGGTGGGTCCTGGGTGGTGTCAGCTTATGGCTTTTCCTGGATCCAGGTTTTGCCTGTCATGGCAGCTGTTTGGTCAAACTGTTTGGGGGCCTGCCCCCCGCCATAGTCAGCGCTCTTAACCGCCAAGCCATCTCTCCAGCTCCTCCCATATTTCTTATTGTAGTGAGCTACTTACTTTGCGGTGCTCAGATGGCATACTTTTTATGATTTCAAACTTCTCTGAGGGGGCGGTGATTTTATGTTATGCATGTCTGTGCATGTAGGTTGGAGGTTGATGTGTGGTGTCTTCCTAATAGCTCTCTACCATGTTTTTTAAGACAACATATTTTACTGAACATGGAGTTTACTAATGTGGCTAGCCTGGCTGACCAACAAGTTCCAGGGATCCTCCTTCTCTGCTTTGGATGACAGATGTTCATCATTGTGTCTGGCTTTTTATGTGGGTGCTGGGGATCTGAACTCAGGTCTTCATGCTTACATGACAAGCACTTTACTGATTGAACTATCTCCCTAGCCCAGACTGTTCCCTACCTTAAATTAGTTTTGTGATTCAGTATATGGTACATCCTCGAAAACGTTCTGTGTGTTCACTAAGGGAGTATATTGAGCTAAGTATGGTAACACACACCTGTAGTCCCAGCACTTAGGAAACTGAGGCAAGAGGATCTCGACAAGAAGACCACCCTGGGCTATTGAATGAGTTCTGGAAGACCACCCTGGACTATTGAATGAGTTCTAGAAGAACACCCTGGGCTATTGAATGAGTTCTAGAAGACCACCCTGGGCTATTGAATGAGTTCTGGAAGACCACCCTGGGCTATTGAATGAGTTCTGGAAGACCACCCTGGGCTATTGAATGAGTTCTAGAAGAGCACCCTGGGCTATTGAATGAGTTCTAGAAGACCCTGGGTTATTGAATGAGTTCTGGAAGACCACCCTGGGCTATATAATGAGTTCTAGAAGACCACCCTGGGCTATTGAATGAGTTCTGGAAGACCATCCTGGGCTATATAACGAGTTCTAGAAGACCCTGGGCTATATATCTAATGAGTTCTAGAAGAACACCCTGGGCTATCTATTGAGTTCTAGGCTATGCTGGATTAAGTAGTGAGATCCTGTCTTAAACAAATTATTTGTATATTTTGTAGTCTTCGGGTGGAATGTTCTGTCAGTTATAATCATGGTGTTTAGTAAGGTCAGTCACCTCCTATAGTCTTAAATATTTTTCACCTTATTTGTCATTCATTGCAGTCTTCTCTTTTTAATTGTCTTCCCCTCCTTGTATGTTGGCGTTCTGTTAGACACAAACACTTGTCATGGTGTACTAATTCTTTTGTCATTATTAAATATGATTGGTATGGAACATAATTAGTATTAATAATTTTTTTTGTCTTCTGTTTTGTCCTCTATTGCTATTCTAGCTTTCTTATGATTGCTATTTTGTGTACCTTAAATTTTTTTTGTCCCGTTTCTTTTAACCTGTTTATGTCTTTGAATCAAAGAAATACTTTATAAGGAATATATAGTTGGAGAAAAACCAATACAGCGTAGCTTCCTCTGTCCTTGGAATGGAGTTAATTAGTTTATTAATGTTTAGTACAGTTGTTGATATTGTAGATTTATGCTATTTTTTTTCAAGTTTTCTATTTGTCTTTTTCCTTTCAATAACTGTTGTGGGATATTTTGATTGCACTGTGATACTCCAGACTGTTGATAAAGTTTATCTTAAATCAGGGGGAAGAGCCAGCAACTACCTGACTGGAATTAGCCATAGAGAAGCAAGCAGTTTGGATAGAGAAGACACACAGGAAGGAAAGGACAGGAACTAGAGTTTGAGTTTCCTTTTGGTTTTGGGATGAGGAAAGAGACGTGCAAGGTCACCTGGTTGCTACTCACCTTCTCTGAGCTAGCAGGTTTTCACCCCAGCCTCTTGACTCCTGAGTGTCATTGAGAAATAGAATGATAGAGACTTAAATTAAAACTACATATCTCAAGCCGGGCGGTGGTGGCGCACGCCTTTAATCCCAGCACTCGGGAGGCAGAGCCAGGTGGATCTCTGTGAGTTCGAGGCCAGCCTGGACTACCAAGTGAGTTCCAGGAAAGGTGCAAAGCTACACAGAGAAACCCTGTCTCAAAAAAAAAAAAACCAACAAAAAAAATAAACAAAAAAAAAAAACGACATATCTCAGCTCCTGGTGGGGCATTGACTGTAGGTCTGTGCGGCCACAAACAATAACTAAAATATCAGTAGATTCATGTGTAGCTGCTTAGCTGACAGAAAAACATCACATAACTTTGAAATGTTGTTTAGTGTACCTTTCAAATTCTGTTTTGTTTTTACTATATTTATATAATGGGTTTTCTAGAAATTACAATATGCTTTTTAATCTCCAGCTGTCTCTTTCAGAATAATACTAAATTCTGTTAAATTCCAGAACTTCTCTCCAATATAGCTCTTTTTCCTTTCCCTTTTTGATACTGTTATTATCACATACACATATATTACAGTTATGCATATTATAAGCCCAATAATGTGGTATTATAGTAATTTCTTTATGTAGTTTAATGTCTTTAAATGAAACAACACTCTTTACTATTGAACCTAGCCCTATTTATTATTAAGGTTGGTTTTTTGTGTCTGTATAGCTTTGTGTTCAAAAAAGAATCAGCATGCTGTGTTCAAACTGACCCATGCATGGACATGTGCATCACAAAGGTGAATTTAAATACAGGCTGTTTTCAAGTCTGTCCTGGCTTTACTTTTCACTAGTATTTTTGTTTTTCTGTGTGTGCAGCTCCTCTAGATAATGCTGGTGGCCTGTGCCTGCTTGGGTAGTTGGTCTACATGTTCGCAGTTTTTTTTTTTTTTTTTTTTTTTTTCCCTGTCTGGGCTAGTGGACAATTTAATCAAGTCCCTACAGTTCTCTTAATTTCTAGACCTGTGTGAAGTCCCTGGTTGGTTCTTTGCTTGCCCTAAAGAGACCCCTAAGCTGAGGCTATGGGAGCTACTGTTGCTCTCTGCTTGTCACAGAGATCTCCACTTGACAATTGACAGTGTACCAGAAAACAGATCTCCTTCAGATAATGCTGAAGTTGTTTTCACTGTTACACTCTGTTGAGTTCCTTCACTGACCTGTGAGGAGATGGGAACAACCAATGGTAAGGATACTGTGGACTCAGGTTATTCACATCTATACCATTTGTTTTCATGGTCGAGAACCCGGACTGTGTTGTAAGCCTTTCATTGGGTTCCAGAGCACTGAAATGCTGGGTGTTGGCTCTTTTGTGAAAAGGATTTGTAGCTTTATTCCATTATGTTGGAAGTAGGAAAGCTGTATGACTTATGACTGAAATTCTTCTCTTCTCTGGAGGATAAAACGTATTTTGTACTTTTTACATTACTCATAATTCTTTGTATAATATTAGATATTTATTAGTCACTTCAGATATACTCACTGAATTAGTTTCTTGATTTTTCTCACATATCAATTGGTTTGTGTTTCTTGGATTTGTTTCTTGGTAATTTTTTTAAAAATTAAAATATGGTTCCATCATCTTCCCCTTCTCTTCCCCTCTTCCAATCCCTCCTGTGTACCCACCCGCTCCTTGCTCCTCTTGAAATCATGATCTCTTTTTCTTTGTTATTGTTACATATGGTTCTTGGATTTTTATATAAATACAATGATATTTATCCTATTTTTTTCTGAGTGTGCCTTCACTCCATAATTATTGTAACATTTATGCATTCCTTACTGTTTCCTGAGTGATATTCTATTACATAAATAATACCACAATTTGTTTATTTTTCATCTTGTGATGGATTTGTGTTTAAGTCTCAGAGCTGTTATGAGTAAGTGGTAAATTTTTTGTAGAGACTCATGCTTTCCTTTTTTTGTTTTCTTATAACTTTTTATTTATTCTTTGTGTCTTTCACATCATGCATCATATTTGCCCTCTGCCCTTGCAGCCCCCCACCCCCTGAATAAAATTTAAGAGAGAAAAGGGAAAAAAAAATCTCGTCATGGAAGCTGGAGTGTGACACAGTGAGTCATGCAGTAGACCCTTTTGTCCACACATCTTTACTTGCAAGTGTTCATTGCAGAGAGTCATTGGTCTGGTTGGAGGCCTCTGGTTTCTGCTACACTATGGATGCTGGGCCCCCGCTGGAATTCCTCTTGGTTATCCTGCTGTTGCCCTGTGTCCTGGAGATCCTGCAGCTGTGTTTTCATTTCTTAAGTGTGAATATCTATAAATGTATCATTGGCAGGAGTACATGGTAAGTATAGGGTATGTGTGTGCATGGGTACACATGTTGTGGGTACCAGAGGTCAGCTTCTCTCATTCCTTAAGGAGCTTTTTTTTTTTTTTTTTTTGAGACAGGATTTCTCTGTGTAGCTTTTGGAGCCTGTCCTGGATCTCACTCTGTTGACCAGGCTGACCTGAAACTCACAGAGATCCGCCTGCCTCCCAAGTGCTGGGGTTAAAGGCGTGTGCCACCACCGCCCAGCTAATTTTTAAATTTTTAAAGACAGTTTCTCTCATTAGTCTGGTGTTGATGCAAGATTATGTTTTGCTGTTATAGATCAGAAATCTTCATGTTCATTTGAGTCTGTACGAACCTCAGGTACACATGGCTTGATGTTCTTTTTAATTTTTGTATATAAAAAGGTTATTCCATTACTGTTTGTCAAAAAGACTAACTTTAAAAAAAGATGTGTTTTAAGTGTTTTCTCTGCATGTACAAATGTGCACCATGTGTGTGCCTGTTGCCCGTGGGGGTCAGAAGAGGGTGTCAGATCCCCTGGCACAGGAGTTACAGTGTAAGCTACCATGTGGATACTGGGAATTGAGCTGGGGTCCTCTGGAAGAGCAGTCAGTGCTTTTAACTGCCAAGGCAGCTCTCCACCCTCCCATATGACTTTTTCAGGACAACCTGCTGAGATTTTGAATGTTATTACATTGAAATTTGTAGAAGTCACTATCTGAACAGTATTGAGTTTTATGGCATATCTTGGTATTATAACATGCTTCTTTTATAGTTCTTTTTTTCCATTAAAAACAAGATGAGAACATAAATACTATGAAGTCCGGAAACTAATTTTGTCCTTCATTACTTCCAGGCATTTAGGGTGCGCTTAGTGGAACAATGAAGAATATAATTTGTATCACATTAATTTCTTGGGATTAATTTCTAACTATGGAAGTTCTAGGTCAAATGATATATTCATTTTAGAAAGCTTTTGATTAATCAGGCTGCCCTCAGAATTTTTAAAAAAAATCACACAGTTTTTAAAATAAGTGTGTGTGTGTGCTTGCATGTGTGTGGGTACACATGCACACACTTACCTGTGTACATGTGGACACCTGAAGTTGTCATTAGGTGTCAGTTGCTTTCCACTTAGTTTTTGAGGCAGGGTCTCAATAGCAAGCCATAGCAGAAGTCTGGCAGTGGTAGCACACGCCCTTAATCCCAATCATATGACAGGCAGATCTCTGTGTGTTCAAGGACACCACCAGCATGGAGACACACGCCTTTAATCTTAATACCAACCATAGAGACCTGGAGGTCTGTATAGACAGGCAGTGACGAGGAAGTCATGTGGTTGGGTTTACAACCAATGAGAAGGCAGAACAGAAAGTCAGTAAAAAGACAGACACACAGGAAGTGGGTCTCTGAGGGGAAGGACGGCAGTGGCAGCAAGGGGTAAGAAGGTGGTCTTGGTCTTAGCTTTTGGCTACTGCTCTCTGACCTCTGGGCTTTTAACTCTGCATTTGGCTCTGTGTTTCTTATTTAATAAAACCGTTCAGAATTACATCTACAAGAGTTTACCAGTTGTGCTCAGTCTGCCTAGCCAGCTTGCCCTGGGGATTCTTGGGGGGTTATAGGTGACTGTCACTCCTACCCAGCTTTATACATGTGTGCTTGGGATTTCCATTCCTCATGCTTTTGGGGCAAGTGCTTTATCTGCTGAGTCATCTCCTCAGGCCCAAAGTTTTCATCTTTAAGGTACAAAGTTTTCGATAACTATCATAAAGTATATGCAGTTCATTGGCAAACATTGTGACATACTTTCTCAGAGATTATAAGCTTAATGGGAAGCAGCATAACATCCCCATAGTTTTGTAGATGACCTCTGTCACTAAGATTTATTGGAATTTGGCAGATAGAGAGGTATTCTGTACAGTCTAGAGAAGAATCCGTTAATCATGCTTTCAATTTTGAATGAATGAGTTAAAGTAAAGTGAAAAAATAAAAGAATAAATAGCAATTATTAGAGAGACCCAGCAGATAGATAGCATCAAATTGGATACTTACAACATCCCACAGAGATGGCAGGAGTAGCCTAATTGAGAGCAAACTAAAGGTAAGATCATTAAATCAGGGACTTATAACCATACAGCAGAAATTGACTAGGAGCCCTGTGTAGGCAGTCATTTGGAGGTCCTGGTTGAGAACGTGGACAGAGCAGAGTGTCCCCTTGGTGAAGCTTCCAAACACAAAAACAAATAGCAAGTAGTGGATAGATGACATCATCAAATCCGGTACCTACAAACATCCAGCAGAAATTGACTGGGGATCCTGAGGAGTTAACTAGGGTTTCTAATGGAGTGAATCCTGGATGGAGGATCCTCTTCTCTCTGCCTTTTCTATGAATGAGCTTCTCATGGCTGAACTTTGAGCTTTCTGTTCCCACTGCAGGTATTTTTACACCATGGGCTAAATAATAGTAGCATTTGTTGGAAATGGTTTACTGTAATAAGATTTTTTCCTTTGGACTACCAGCTCACAAATAATGACATGGAGACTTATTATTAATCACAAAAGTTGAGCCTTAGCCTAGGCTTGCCCCACTAGCTTTTATAATTTAAATTAACCTATTTCTATTAATCTGCACTTTGCCTTGTGGCTTTTTACCTTTCTTTCATTCTATATGTTCAACTCCCTCTGTGTCTCATTGGCATCTCTCTTGCACTCCTAAAATCATCCCAAGTTTCTCTCTTTTTCCCTAGAAGTCCTGCCTATCTCTCTTGCCTAGCTATTGGCCATTCAGCTTTTAATTATACCATCACAGCAACACATCTTCACACAGTGTACAAATATCCCACAACATTTCCCCCTTTTTGTCTAATAAAAGGAAAGGGTTAAACTCTAACACAGTAAAACTATATATAATAAGAACAATTAACAGGTAAGAATTACATTTGCAGTGTCTAGTCCATATGTATTTGGCATATTTGGAGAGAATACTCTATTATCTATCTTATCTTGATGAATCTAAAGTTTTATACTTAAACCATTTTCTATAACTTGTATTACGACCCTAAAAATATCTTTTTAGAGCTAAAAACATTTTCTTAAACAACTTAAGCTTTTATGTCTCTCAACCTTATGCACGTTACATCTCTTACATAAGTTTCTTTTCTGAATTTGGTAACAAGGAAAACTGTAACTATAACTATCTAGTCTTCAACCCCATCAGAGACCCAAGAAGGATATACTATTACACAAGTAAACAGGAAGTGCAGAACAAACAGCTTCCCAAACTATAGAAATGACAGAGACATTTGCCTGCCTGGACAATCACCCAAGGTTCCTCTGCAATGTTGGGGCATCCAGTTTACCTTCTAGCTGTTTTCAATCTTGCCCTATTTTGCTCTTCTCTTCCGTCTCTGTCAAAGAATTAGGGGACCAGCTTTTGGAAAACAATTCAAGAATAACTGAAATAGATATGCTGGAGTCTGGGACCAGGAGGGGACCTTCTTCTAGAATCTACTTTGAACAATCTTAAATAGCACATGAAAATTTATCAATGTACAACCAAGAAAGTAGAGTTTTTATAGTATTTTCCTTGAGAAATTAAAACTTTCTTTGGAAAGATAACTATTACACAGCATCTAGAGGGGAAGAGTGCAAATAGCATAGACTACAGGGTGAAAATATCTCGAGGACAGTGCACAGGCAGGATTCTGCAGCACAGAGCAGCAGCTGTTTACTTCTAGAGTGATGCGACTCTGAATGTTGTTCGTGACTCTTCAGATGCCAGTACTTTAGGATTGACGGATTTTGATCTGTGTGTGGGTTAATTGAAAAATTGAAGAAAAGATTTCTGGGTTTGGGCAGATAGCTTAGTTGTTAGAGTATTTGCCATACAATCATGACCGTGTTCCTGACACTATGCAGAAAGCTACGTGTGCTTTGTGCACCTGTAATCCCAATACTGGCAAAGCAGAAATAGAATCCCAAAGGCTTCCTGAGCTCCAGATTCAATGAGAAACTGTTATTTAAAAAGGTGGAGCCAGGCAGTGGTGGTGCACGCCTTTAATCCCAGTACTTGGGAGGCAGAGCCAGGCGAATCTCTGTTAGTTTGAGGCCAGCCTGGTCTACAAAGTGAGTTCCAGGGCAAGCTCCAAAGCTACACAGAGAAACCCCGTCTGGGGGAAAAAAAAAAAGATGGAGAGTGATTGAGGATTGAGGAAGACATATAACATTGACTTCTGGCCTGCATGTGTACCCATGCACACATGTGCACACATGAGCATATAAACAAAAGATTTCACTTTGTTCTAACCATATAAACAAAATTCTGAAAGACAAGAAGCAACAGGTATATGAGAGACTGTAAATTAAACCCAACTAACAGGCTAAGGGGCGATGTAGGGATGCAAAAAGAAATGTTTTCAGTTATATGTGGATCTACTTAGTGCATTATGTGAAATAGACTTTAGAAATTTAGGTTTGAAGCCGGGCGGTGGTGGCGCACGCCTTTAATCCCAGCACTCGGGAGGCAGAGCCAGGCGGATCTCTGTGAGTTCGAGGCCAGCCTGGGCTACCAAGTGAGTTCCAGGAGAGGCGCAAAGCCACACAGAGAAACCCTGTCTCGAAAAACCAAAAAAAAAAAAAAAAAAAAAAAAAAAGAAATTTAGGTTTGAATAAAAGGACAGCAGGAAGGGTTCTATTAGGATTATATTGGTGAAAGCAGTATGTGAGGTAGATACGGTTGTGCAGAAATGAGCAAAGAGCAAAATCTGGCGTGCTTTCTGGAGGCTTGTGTTAAAATTGCTAAGTGAGGGGCTGGTGAGGTAGATCTGCAGGTAAACATGCTTGCCGCCAAGCCTGATCCCCAGGACCCACATGGTGGAAAGAGAGAGCCCACTTCTGTAATTTGTCCTTTGACTTCCATATGCATGTTGTTTCACACATTTACACACAATAAGGGCAGTAAAAAATATTTTTAAAAAACATTTGCTAAGTGCAGAGTACTTGAGTTTGGCAGTAGGGCAGGCAGTGTGATGGCTCTGGAAATGGAAAAGAACGATTCAGATCAACAGATGAGGGCTGTCAAGATGGCCCAGCAGGTACAAGTGTTCAACAGGCAAGCCTGACAACCTGGAACCCACGGGAAAAGATGGATGGCATGTGCATCTGTAATCCAGGACTCCTATGGGAGATGAAAGGTGGAAATGAGAACTGTCCCGAAACTTAGAGACCAGATAGCCTCCAGTACACAGTGCAAAAGCAGAGACAACAGAGACCTTGCCACCAAGTGGAAGGCAGGAACTGACTCCTGACCATAGCACATATACACTCAAACTTTAAGTGAACAATTAAATAGATATTTTTTAAAAGTCAACAGGTGATGGTGGTTCATTGATACTTTGCTGCAAATCGAAGTTGAGGATAAGTTATATATTATGAAATTTGGAAAAGATGACACTACATTTTCAAAGGAAACAAAATTTGAAGCTAGTAAGTATTGATTTGGGGAGCAGATTTTTCCTTTATCCATTCTAGGTTCATGACTGAGACTTCCCCTCCATACTAAAAGGGACCATAGCAAATCAAGAGCTTACAGTAGCTCCTCCCCCTTTATAATTCTAGAGATTGAACCTAGAGCCTTGTACATGGCAGGCAAGAACAGTACCATTGAGCTATAGCCCCAGTACCTTTTATATGACATGGAACCTTCAGAAATGAAGAGCCAGATGAAACAGGAAGCCATGTGTTTATGTCATCCTGCAGAAGTGTGGCTGAAGGACAAGGCAGTGACATTAGACTGGGGGGGTGGTACTTAGATTGATAGCTCAGGTTCTTCTTGAGGGCTCTGTCCTCATTCTTCCACTGGGACGAGGGTCTTTTTCTCTTGCTGTGATAAAACACAATGACCAAAAGCTACTGTGGAAGAAGTTCTTTGGCTTTTAGTTCTAGAGGGATAAGAAGAGTCCATCACAGCAGGGAGGCATGGCAGCAAGTGATGGACATGGTGGCAGCAGCAGGAAGCTGAGGTCACACCCTAACCTTAGTGGGAAGCGGAGAGAACAGGCTGGCATTCGGGCAAGGCTCTCCACTCTTCAGCACCTGCCCCAGTGACGAACTTGCTCCTCTACGACTGCACCACCTCAACTTTTCCATCCAGCACCACCCACTGGAAGCAGCATTTTCCATTCTAACCACAATCCTGGAGAGCGTGGGGGGAAGGAGGAGGTCAGAAACCGTGCTTCTGCTGTTTGATGTTCCCAAAGTACAATATTTTGAGATGGCGAGTTACGGAGTTCCCTCATTGAGCTTCTCCCGTTGTGGATGGGCCCTATGAATTGAGCTGGAGGTACGTATTAAAAGAGAGATTGGAACATGGGTGTGTACCTGTGACTCAAAGAGAAACAGCAAGTGAGCTGTGAGAGGGCAGTTGAACTTTTCTTAGGGGGATGGATCGTACTGTGATGGTACCTGTCATGGTGAGTGAAAAGAGAGAAGGAGATGGGTCATGGGAGCTGATTGTGACATGTAGCTCCTGAGAGAGAATAGTTTTAGAAGGTTGGTAGTGTGCATACAAAAGTAACTAATTTTGTGCTTCTTAGTACTTAGCATGTTTTATTTTATTTTTTGGGGACAAGGTCTCACTGTGTAGACCAGGCTGGCTTTGAACTCACCACAATCTGCCTGTCTCTGGAGTATTGTGATTAAAGGTGTGTATCACCATGCTTGGCCCCTTAGAGTATTTTAAAACAGTAAATGTTTGATGAAAGGTCATTATAAATTACCCTCTTAATTATTAGTTCAATCAAGATTGGAATGTTCTCATATTTCATATTTTAAAGGTGTAATATTTTTAATTGGCAAGAAAGGAGTAATGATATTTTTATAGTTTATGTCACATGTTACTATTTTCATGTAAAGGAATCACTAATGTTAGAAATTTTGCCCTGGATTATAAAAGTGATTTCATTTTGCATCATGTAAAAACTTTATTTCTGCTAATAGTTTTGCCAAGTGAAGGGAGTAGTGTGGCATTTGTATTTATAGTGTTACAAAGTATTTATGGTTACCTTATAGTAAGACTTCTTTTGAAAGTTTGAGTTTTTGTCTTTTAAGTTTCCAAATGGATTATTGTATTAGTCCAAACCACTTGAGTCCAAAATATTGCTTATTTTCTAAACCATCCTTCTTTTGTATTTCTGTTGTGAAGTTCGTATAATTTGAAAAGTTTTACCACAAGGTGTCATTGTAACCAATAAAAAGAATTTCCTTGTAAAGATGTGTAACCTTGATTGTACAATTTTTATATTTCTTTGTTTTTAGAAAATATTTTTGTTTCATGACTTTATTAATTTTTAGATTTTAAGATACATATTTTATAATACAAAGAAAAGTAAAGTAGCTCATGTTCTTGGGTTGTTATATTTTTGCACAAACATATGCTTTCCACCCACAAATTGCTGAAGAGTGTGTTGCTATAGAGATGATTTGTTTGAAGGAAAGAATAAGAAGGAGCAGCAGCAGGTGGACATTTAAGGAACAAAATCCACATTTTCAAGTCTTTGTTCTTGTCAGAGCCAGCTGTAGAGTTTGCCCCTCTCCTTATGAAATCCCTTGGGAGAAAGGTGGATTCTTGAGTGAACTGCAGTGGTAGTTACAGTTAACCAAAATGCGTCTGCAAAAGATACTGTGCTTGATTTTTTCATTCATTCATTCTTTAATATTTTTTATTTGTGTGTGTGTGCATGCATGTGTATAAGTTTGTGTATATGTATGTGGAGGCTAGAGATTGCCATTAGGTGTCTTTCACCGTATGTTTTGAAGCAGGTTCTCATTGAACTTGGAATTCATTTAGTGACTAGGCTGGCTGGCCAGCAAGCCCCAGGAATGCTCCTGTCTCTGCCTTCCTGAGTCAGGGATTACAGGCACATGCTACCACCCCCAGCTTTTCATGTGAGGGCTGGCCATCTGAACTACAGCTTAAGGTCTTCCATTGACTCTCTAATAATCAACACTAAACTGTGACCCTCTGCACATAATCCTTAAGGTTTTATTCTGTCCAGGCACCAGCCATAATGATGCTCTTCTTCATTTCTACATTTTGTACTTAATGTTCTTTCATCTCCCCCTTGGTTTAGTTTAGAACTATCTTTGGGAGGTCTCTCTGGCTACTTCTCTGATAAGTATGGCTTTCTTCTGTGCCCACATACTACCTATAAATATGTTTGTTTATTATTTTAAGATTTTCTGAATAATGTTTCGAAAAGACAACATATGCAAATGGTAAAGAAGTTTTAACAGTTCAAAAATGATTTGATGGTATGTTTACTCTCTTCTTGGTTAATCTGCAGTTACTGTTAATGTGTTGTGGTGATTTGAATGAGAATGGTCCCTAGAGGCTCATAAGTTTAAATGCGTGGTCCCCAATTGGTGGAACTGTTTGGGAATGCTTAGTGGGTGTGGCTTGTTGGAGGCGGTGTGTCACTGGGGCTGGGGCTTTGAGGTTTCTGAAGCCCTTCGCGTTCCCATTGGCTCGCTCTGTTTTGTACTTACGGGTAAGGCTGTAAGCTCCCAACTGTTGTCTCAGCACTGTGCCTGCCTGCTGCCCTGCTCCCCACCGTTGGTAGTCATGGTCTCACCTCTGAAACTGGAAGCCCCAGTAAACTTTCCATAAGCTGCCTTCGTCATGGGGGTCTTATCACAGCAAGGAAAAGTAACTAAGACACGTATATTTGTTAGCTTTCTATTTTGATTAAAAACATACCCAAGATAATTAACTTTCGAAGAGAGAAGCTTTATTTTGGGTTGTAGTTTGGAATTTAGGCTATAGTTGGCAGATCTCCTTTGTCCCATGGCAGTGATGAGAGTGGGAGATACAGCAAACATCACATCTAAGAAGCCAAAGAAAGAGGGACCTGGAGTCTTATAGTCTTCCTTAGGGTGTGCCCCTGATGACCTACGGACTCCAAAGGATATGAGGGAACAGAGGCAGTCCTTGGTGTTGCAGTCAGATGGCACAGGACCGAACAGATTGCGCCTCTCAATAGTGCTATCCTGGAAGGTCCTTTAACATATACACCTTTTGGGGGCATTGAACAACAAAGCTATAGCTAACATGTTTGTTTCACTGACCACCATTAATTCAGTTCACCCAACAAAATGTCTGGCATAAAATAGGCACTTAAAAAGTAGTCTGAGGCTAGAGAGTTGGCTCAATGGTAAAGAGCACTTGTTCTTGTGAGGACCCAGCTTTGATTTCCAGCTCCACATGGAGGCTCACCACTCCCTCAGGCACCAGGCATGCATGTGGTGCACAGACATGCATGAAGACAAAACGCTCATTTGAGTAAAAGAAGTCTAAAACATTTAGAAACAAACAAAAAGTAATCTGTAGTTTTGTGACCATGGGCCAGCTCTTTCTTCCTAAGGAGCTGGCTTGAGTTGATAGTCAGCATATTTTGATATATCCCTCAAACTTTTATTATAAATAGACTAGTCAGTACATGTGTAGTTATTAAGTAAATACTGGTTAATTAATATTTTTAATGATTTTTTAAATTAACCTTTTTATTGAAGATGACTTTTACCTCATTTCTGGCTGTAATTAAAAAAAATAGTTTCTGACAATTCTAAAGGATGTTTAAGACAATTACAATAAAGATAAAAATTTTTCCTTGTAAAGTTTTCAAACTATATTGTATAGCTCATAGAGATAAAATTGCATCAGGATTTCCTTAAAGAATACATGTCAGGATACGTTGGATCATTGGATAACCTTTTGTGTATTGGCCATCTAGTGGGACTGTGAACAGAACAGACTTTGTAATACAAACACCAAAGGTACTACTTGCTCATAATTCCCCATGTTACATGTCACAGAGCCTATACTGAGAAACCTTAAAATGAATTTGAAGTGTGATTTTGTTAAGAGTCATCTTTGCATTTTAAATCACAACTTAGAGAAAGATTTATAATTTATTACAAATAAGCATTTGAAGTTGGCTGGCTACGATATCTTACTTTCCAGAATTTTATTGGAGTTAAATTGTGCAGCAGTGGAAATATGATTGTAAGAAAAGAATAACATTGTAATTCAGTGTTTGGTGGTTGATTGCTAACCCCTTGAATACATATCTTCCTTCCCTCTTTCCCTGACTTCCCGTGTTTTTCTCTAAATCACAATTATGGAGCCTGGCCTGTTGCCAGGGCTTTGAAGGGTCTGCTCCCAGCTGCACTTCAGGTTCTGGCAGAGTGTCAGAATGTGACATTTATTTGCTATACAAAACATGATGGGATGGCTGTCCAAAAGCCTGTAGAGTGACTAGTGCAGAGTTGTCTTTGGATTCTGAAGACATTTCTAATTTCTGTTTGTAAGTGAAGTAAATGCCCGATGAAGGTCATCACTAGACTTTTTAATACTTTTGAAAAACAGCGTTCGCTTTGGGGGCATGGAATATTTAAAGCATTGTTTTGAAATGTTCAAAGGAATAGCATGTGTTTTTTAATGAAGTGTATTTGGAAGAGTTCCATAAGCATCAGCAGCTGTGCTTTTCCAATGTCTTGAATTGCCATACTTTTGTACTAGTCGTTACTTAAAAAATTTCAGTGCCCGTGCAGGAGAAAACGTAATATGTAGGTCTGTAGATCTGGGATCAGTCAAAAGTGGTCATAAGGGTGTGAGTGTGAGTGTGATTATGTGATTGTTGTAGTTGCAAAGAAGGGGCAAGGAAGTGTTTGGTTAAAAGTTGGTGTTAGTAGAGCTGCCTTTGAGACATCCTGTAAGTACTCAGTCACCAGTAGGCTGAGATGCTCTGCTTCTCTTATTTTGCTTGAATTATATGCTTATTTTAAAATAATCTTTTGGTGTTTCAAAACAGGGTTTCTCTGTGTAGCCCTGGCTGTCCTGGAACTCATAGACTAGGCTGGCCTTGAGCCTGGAGATCCCCCTGCCTCTGCCTCCTGTGTGCTGGTATTAAAGACATGTGCCACCACTGCCGGGTGTAAAAGAATCTATTAAAAATACTATTTTTATTTTATGTGTATGAATCTTGCCTGTGTGTATATGTGAATTACATGTGTGTGGTGCTTGTAGAGGCCAGAAGAGGGCATTCATTGGGTTCCCTGGAACTGAAGTTTGAGGTGATTGTGAACCATCAGATGGATGCTGAATCTGGGTCTTCTGCAAGAACAACTTGCAGTTTGTGATCTTAACTGCTGGGTCATCTCTCCAGTTTCTGAATTATATACTTTAAAAGTTTGCATTATGGATATATTTAGTTGATAAATTTTGTATTGTAGTGGGTGCGTGTGTGCGTGTGTATTTTGAGTGTCTAATACCTGGTTAGGTATCTGAGTCACTGAGCAGTATATTGACTGGTTGAAATTAAAGATATCTGACCATAGTATCAATTTAAAATTATAGTACAGATTTTGAATTTTTTTGTTTTTTTTTGGTTTTTCGAGACAGGGTTTCTCTGTGTAGCTTTGCGCCTTTCCTGGAACTCACGTGGTAGTCCAGGCTGGCCTCGAACTCACAGAGATCCGCCTGCCTCTGCCTCCCGAGTGCTGGGATTAAAGGCGTGCGCCACCACCGCCCGGCTCAGATTTTGAATTTTGTTTAAAAAAAAAAAACCAGTAGGAATAAATAGAAAGTTGGTATTTCCGTGATCTGTATTGGAACACAGTCAATGAATGAAGCTGTGTGAGGAGATTTCTGAGAGCTTGTGAGAAACGCCAAGTAAATAAGACAAAAGCCTTGTAACCTCTGTTCCTCTATAACATGGGTTCTTGGGATGTGCTTCTGTGCCCCTCCCAGGTATAATAATAGGAGTGGATTTTACTTTGGATTACCAATCATTTTACCCATTATTTAGAATCAGGTTTCCAAGCGTGAGGGTTTCTCCAGACTGTTTACAGTCTAAACTCATGTGACCTTGCCCTTGTGACTGTATACAGCTTGAAATCAAGTGAACTTTGCTCATATGACTTTGTCTAACCCTCAGAATACACTCAGAGTATAAAGTTATCTGCCCTGAAAAAAGTCTCTACATGAGACTTTAGTTGGCCTCATTTTAGGCTCCGCTCTCCGAGGTTTATGCTGCCAGCTGAGTAGTAACAACTCATACCTGTTATAGAAAATTACTCAATTAAAAATGCTCCAAATCTATTCTTTCTTGGTTTTAGAGACTAGACTTCTAAAATGAGATTGTTCCCAGGGCTCTATTTTCTTTGCCATTTCCAGGCCACCCCATCCCTGACTGGTCTTTTTTCCAGCTCTGTTACTGTTTTTCCATAATATTTTTATTGATTATTTGGGAGTTTCACATCATAAACCCTGAGTGTATTTACTTCCTAGTCTTCCCAGATCCATTCCCCACCTTTGTGACCGCCCCCCAAGAAAAAAAAAGGGAGAAAAAGAAAAGAAAGTTCAATGACTACCCTAACTGTCATCATGGAGCCTTCATCCAGTAACTGATAGAAGCAGATGTAGAGATCCACAGCAAAGCACTGGGTCAAGCTCCCAGAGTCCAGTTGAAGAGAGAGGAAGGATTATATGAGCAAAGGGGTCAAGATCATGATGACGAAACCCACAGAGACAGCTGACCCTGTTGGAGCTCACTGACTCTGGACTGACAGCTGGGGAACCTGCATGGGATTGAACTAGGCCCTCTGAATGTGGGTGACAGTTGTGTGGCTTGGGCAGTATGTGGGGCCCCTGGCAATGGGATCAGGATTTATCCCTACTTCATGAACTGGCTTTTTGGAGCCCATTCCCTATTGAGGGATACCTTGCTCAGCCTTGATACAGAGGGGAGGGCCTTGGTCCTGCCTCAACTTGATATGCCAGACTTTGTTGATTCCTCATAGGAGGCCTTGCCCTCTCTGAGTTGATGGAGGGCGGGCAGAGTGGGGAGGAATGTGAGGGATGAGCGAGGGAGGGGGAATTGTGGTTGGTATGTGAGATTGAAAAAAAAAAAACTTTTAAATAAAAAAAGGTCCAGTATGTGTTGCCCTTATACTTACTGGAGTATGGTCAAATCCTGGTGGCCAGCTCCTTAAGGAAAACTGAGTCCTTCCCCACCTACATTCCACCAGAAGCCCCCACCTACATTTCAGAGTTCTCTTTGATGGCCTCCTGTCTAGGCTGTTAATTTTGGGGGGACAGTGGGGTGAGGGTAGGGGTTGTCACAGAAGCCTTTCATGCCCCTCTTTCTCAATTGTGAGTCTGCAGTCATCAATACCATAGCAAAAGTGGCTTCCTTACCCTTCAGTCAGCGGGGGACATAGATTATGGACTTCCACATGGTTTCTGGCAACAGCCAACAGCATGGATCATGGACGTCCACATGGTCTCCAGCACCATCATGTGCCATGGACCAGTCTCCATGGACCTGTCTGGTAGCAGTACAGACCTTGGACATCAACACAGCCCTCTGCTGCTGCATCGGCCACAGACACCATCATAGCCCTTGGCAGCAGCACAGACCATGGACATCTGCATAGCCTTTGGTGGTATCATGGGCCATGGACATCAACACAGATCCCG
Source organism: Peromyscus californicus insignis (assembly GCF_007827085.1). Taxonomy (NCBI): domain Eukaryota; kingdom Metazoa; phylum Chordata; class Mammalia; order Rodentia; family Cricetidae; genus Peromyscus; species Peromyscus californicus. Next base: position 13,251,642 of record NW_026294535.1, read on the forward strand.
GCTGCAGTAGGACCATGGACCTAGCCATGGCCCTTGGCAGCAGTCTAGACACAGATATCACCATGGCCCCAGGTAGCAGGGCAAGCCACCCACATCAATATGGTCCCCTGGCAGGAGCAAGTCTCACAAACATCAGCATCACCTTAGACAGTGTATGGCTTTCACTGGTAACTCTAGCCAGGGACCTCCCAGCTGCTGTAGGACCGTGAACATCCACATGAACCTCTGGCTAGGGTAGTGGATCATGGAAACCATAGAGGCCTCTAGGGGCAGCATGGCCCTTAGATGTCTTTCAGAGGAGATCCAAAGCAGAATATGGACTGTTCTTCTCTTGGGTATCCTGTCATTGCTCAGAACCGGGGTGATCGTGTGCTGGATAGTGTGTTCAGGGTTGAGTGGGAGTGCAAGCTCCAGGCTGCTGCACCCACCCTGTTGGTCCTACTCAGCCACACCTGTTCCCCTGTCCACTGCAGCCTTCTCTCTCACCTGTCACCACTGCCAGTCTCTAGATCTGCCGCTCTCCTTTTCCAGCTTTTATGGCTGCAGACATTTCTTGTTTTATGACTACCGTTTGCTTCATCTTCTTCAGCCTGAAACCCTTTCTTTCCTTCTCTTACAAAAGTACATGATTATATTTAAGGCCTACCCATATAATCTAGGGTTAGTTTATCATTTTTGAATATTTAATTACATATTCATAGCATCCAGAATTAGAAGATGACTTTTGAGAAACTAGCATTCAGCTCCCAAATAGTCTGGAAGCCACAGTTTCTGGATACAGATGAGAAAAATGAATTGAGTTTCAATTGACATTGGATGGTACCATGTCATTTGTTTGCTTGGTGGCTTTGAGTTCTTAATATATGCTTGTGGTTCTTGTAGGTGTTGACTGTATAGAGGAGTGAGATGTTTCTTGCCATGGAGGAAGTCAGAGTACATGTGTTTTATTTATTAACAAGCTAGTGTCTTAGGGTTTTTATTGCTGTGAGAGACACTATGACCACATCAACTCTTATAAAGAAAACATTTAATTGGGATGGCTCACTTACAGTTTCAGAGGTTCAGTCCATTATCATGATGGGGAGCATGGCTGTGTGAAGGCAGATGAAGTGCTGGAGCTGAGAGTGCTACATCTTGCAGCCAACAGGAAGTCATCTGACAGTCATACTGAGGGAAGTTTGACCAAAAGAGACCTCAGAGTCCACCCCCATAGTGACATACTTCCTCCAGCAGGGCCACACCTAATAGTGCCACTCCCTTTGGGGACCATTTTTTTTTTTTTCCCAAACTACTACTTTCTACTTCCTGGCCGCCATATCAAAATGCAAAAAACAAAACAAAACCAAAAACCAAAAACCAAAACAAAACAAAAAAAGAAGCATTCAGTCCAACTTCAAAACTCCCCATAGTCTAACAGTCTCAAACTTGTTTCAAAGCCCAAAGACTCTTTTGAGATGCATAGCAATCTCTTAACTGTAACCCCCCATAAAAGTAAAAATCAGAAAGCAGGTCACATACTTCCAGCATATAATGGCATAGGAAATACATTGCCATTCCAAAATGTAGGGAAGAGAGCGTATTGAGGAAGTCCTGGACGAAAGCAATACTGAAAACCAGCTGGGCAAGCATCAAACTCTGGAGCTCCATGTCTGATGTCAAAATGTTCTTCAGCTCTCCAACTCCTTTCAGATTTGTTGACTGCAACACACTTCTTTTTCTTGGGCTGGTTGCACTCCCTGTTAGCATGGGCATCCTCAGTGGGTATCCCATGACTCTGACATCTCCAAAATCTTGGGTTCTCCAAATCAATCCAGGCCTCAACTTTACAGCTTCACACAATGGCCTCTCTATTAGGCTCTATTCAGGGCCTCTATTTAGGGACACCCCTGACACATGCCTGGCCTCGGTGGCTGTCTTTAGGTATGGAGGCAAATTCCATAACCCATTTCTTCTGTCTTTGAGGCCAGAACCATGTGGCCAAAGCTGCCAATTTCTGTTGCTTGTTGAGACTGGAATATGGCCCCCTCATTCAATTACATCTTCAACAGCTTTCTGTCTTTTCACTGCCTAAGCTTGGCTGTCCTGAAACTTACTCTGTAGACCAAGCTGGCCTCAGACTCAGAGATCTGACTCAGACTCTGCCTTCCCAGTGCTGGGATTAAAGGTGTGCCCCACCACACCCAGCTCTAAGCTTTTCTTTAGTTGCTTTCCAAATTTAGCTGGTGGGATCTTGTTCTGAGGGTCACCACTCCTTTATTCCATCTCTTAGCTTATCTCCTTGGACCCAGAGTTTAGCTTCCTGGTGTTCTTTTTCTCCTCAAAATTTTCATTTTGTAATTTACCTTGATCAGCTTGTTCCCTATCATTATAAATCTTCATAAACATGAACACTAGTAATCACACAACAATGTATGTAGGCTGTTTTGAGTTTTCTTCTGACAAGGAAATTAATCCAAAACAATTCACGTTAGCCTCAAGCAGACTCTTTGGACGGGCAAAAGGCAACCACTTTCTTCATCAGAATATCACAAGAGCATGTTGTTATTTATTAAGCATCGCAATGTTATTCATTAAGTGGCACTGTTTACCGTGCGAGAAAAGCCACAAGGCACAACAAAACTCACTGTAAGAGTTTATTAAGAGACGGGAACAGAAGGGGGTACTTAGGCCTGTGGAAAGATAGTGCAAGAAGAGGGGGAGGGGTAAGTGGAGCCCGCTTTTATAGATCCACCCCCACCCCACCCCCACACATGCACATATGGGCTTATGTAGCTACGCCACGCATGTGCATAGATTATGTGATCACACTGCATGCAAGTTATGTGATCATACAGTGCGTGGACTACATAGGACGTAAGGCCCTGGGATGACTAATCATCTTGCCAGTGCATGTGGGCCACGGCAGAGTAGCTAGGAATTCTAACACATACTAGGCAACATATGATTCTTTTCCTCTGAAATCTCTTGAGTGAGCTCACCATAGTTCAAATAACTCTTAGCACCACTGTCTTCCATGCTCCTACTAGTATGCCTATTAAGCAATGCTTAAAGCATTCCACTGCTTTCCTAACCCAAAGTACCAAAGTCCAAATTCCAACAAACACATGATCAGGCCTATCACAGCAATACCCCAGTCCCTGGTACCAACTTCTGTCATAGTTAGGGTTTTTATTGCTGTGAAGAGACACCATGACCATGGCAACACTTATAAAGAAAACATTTAGTTGGGGTAGCCCACTTACAGTTTCAGAGGTTCAGTCATTATCATCATGACGAGGAGCATGGCTGTATGCAGGCAGATGTGCTGGAGCTGAGAGTGCTACATCTTGCAGGCAACAGGAAGTCAACTGACAGTTACACTGAGGGAAGCTTGAGTAAAAGAGACCTCAAGCCCACGCCCACAGTGACACACTTCCTCCAACGAGGCTATGCTTCCTAATAGTGCCAATTCTTTTGGGGTCAATTTTTCTTTCAAACCACCACAGCTAGCTTAGAGAAAATTAATTAAATATGTTTGGTAGAGTTAGTGCTTCATTGAGGAAGTAATGCATTGTTGAGCTTTTGTGTTTGGTTTCTATTTGGAGGCAGTCTCAATGTGTGGCTTATGCTGATCTCTGAACTGGACTCAAGGGTGATGGTGATGATGTTCCTGCCTCAGCCTCCTGTGTGCTGGGATTATTGATTTGCTTTACTGCTTTGACAGTGTTTTGAACATTGAGTAAGAATTCACCAAATCAGATGTAGAGTGATGGGAAAGGCATTCTAGGAAATGAAGTTAGTATTTATAAATGGGGAAGTATGTGCTTATGTAAGTGGTTGGTATACTGAGAAATTTTAAATTTGAGCTTTTACCCCCTAAAATATACTCGGCTAGCTCCTATTTTGCCATTTACTTTTTACTTTGATTGTTCTTAAAACAAAGATCCTTTCACAGATTTAAAAGATCTATTATAGGCTATTAAATATGTAAAAAAGTGCTTAAGGGAACTGCAGATTAAAACTACAATGAGATATCACTTTATACTCCCTAAAATGGCTAAAATTAGATTTGCAGCCCCAACTGTTGGCAAAAAAATGTAAGGAAACAGAACTCGCTCTCATATGTTGTTCATTGAATGGAAAATGGTACAACTACCTTAGAAAAGAATTTGTTAGTTTTTAAAATATAAAATTATACATATGCACATAATAACCATTCTTACATTTCCCCTTCCAAACAGAACACATTCCACCGAATGTGCTTATTCTGTTATTCACTAGGAATTGTGGTTACATTTTCTCCCTATGATTATAAATTTGTCTGTTTTTTCTTATAGCTCTGACAAGTCTACATATGTATTTAGTAGCCATAGTAAGTATATATAAATTTAAAACAACCACCTCTGCCTTTAACCTTTATCATTATGGATGTCCCTCGTTTGTTTGGAGGGAACTTAAAGATTGACTTGATCTGATAGCACAGATTTACCATCTATCTTTTGATTAATGCTTGCAATATCTTTCTCCCCTTTTCCTTCCAACATTTCTTGCTCTTATGTTTAAACAAAGAGGTCTTGTGGAGGTACATATGGTTAAGTTATGATTTTTCTTTTAAATTTGTTTTTGTTTGAGACATGTATTCTGCATATGTTAGTACAATTACTAAGGTATAGGTGGACTTTTCTGTATCCCTCCAGCCCTCTCCCAAATAACCACACAGAGACTTATTATAATTACTATTATTGGTTTTTTCTAGACAGGGTTCCTCTGTGTAGTTTTTGTGCCTGCTGTGGGATGTTCTGTATGTTAAATGTGTTGTTCTGATTGGTTAATAAATGAAACACTGATTGGCCAGTAGCCAGGCAGGAAGTATAGGCGGGACAAGGAGAGAGGAGAATTCTGGGAAGTGGAAGGCTGAGTCAGGAGACTGCCAGCCGCTGCCATGAGTACCAACATGTAAGATACTGGTAAGCCATGAGCTATGTGGCAAGGTATAGATTTGTAGAAATGGGTTAATTTAAGATGTAAGAACTAGATAACAAGAAGCCTGCCACGGCCATACAGTTTGTAAGCAATATAAGTCTCCGTGTGTTTACTTGGTTGGGTCTGAGCAGCTGCGGGACTGGCGGGTGAGAGAAATTTGTCCTGACCATGGGCCAGGCTGGACTGGAGAAAACTTCAGCTATAGGTGCCTATCCTGGATTTCGCTCTGTAGACCAGGCTGGCCTTGAACTCACAGAGATCCGCCTGCCTCTGCCTCCCGAGTGCAAGGTGTGCACCACTACCACCCGATTCCATGTAGCATTTTAATGGTCATACTAGAGAAGAATTTGGAGGATCTTTATTATAAAGAGTTAAGCGATAGGAATATTTTAGGCTCCTAAGCTATGCATGGTTTGTGTCAGGTATTCCTAGTCCCCCACCTAAGCTGTCTTCAAAAATGATTTAACTATTTATTTAGAGGCAGGGTCTCACTATGTAGCCTTGGCTGTCCTGGAACTTATTTTAATCAGGCTGGCCTCAAACTCACAGATATCTGCCTGCCTCTGCCTCCTGAGTACCTGGGTTAAAGGCATGTGCAACCATGCCCAGCTCACTAGACTATATTTTAGAGATGATTTTGGTGAATAGTAAAACTAATTAAAAGTACAGAGGGTTTCTATATACCACATCTCCCTATATGTACAACTTTCCTATTGGCAGTACAACTAATGAGCCTACGTTATTATGACCAAAGTTCCAAATTTACATAAGCTTCATTCTTGTAGTAATGTTCTGTAGATTTGGACAATTGTTTATCAGCACCTATCTGCTATTATAGTATCCACAGAAAAGTTTCACTGCTTTAAACAGCTTCTGCATTACCCTTTCCCTCAATCCTTTCTACCCCTTGACAACAATTCATCATTTTACTGTCTCCATGGCCCCACCCCTGAATGTGAAATAATTGGAACCTTACAGATAGTCTTTTCAGACTGGCTTCCTTTACTTAACAATATGTACTTATGCTTTCTCCATTTTTCCTCATAGCTTGACAGCTTATTCTTTATTAGTGCTGAATATTCCATTGTGTCTAAGCTACCTTTAATCCATTCATTCATGGAAGAACATTAATGGGAGAAATCCATGGAGTCTGCTTAAAGGGTGAAGGAATTTATTAGTGGAGCAAACTTACTACAGCATGGGAGATTTAGTGTAGGGTCCTGGAAAGCTTAGATACAGCCCATCGCTGTTCTGCTGCTGAGACAGTCCCCTCACCATCCAGCCCATAAGCAAGAGAAGAGAGCGGCCTAGTGTGTCTCAGGTCTTAAGGTAGCCCCAAGCCACGCCCCAGGGGCAGGTACTTCAAGGTCATACATAGGTAGATAGGACATTTACCTTCTACATCTCTAGAGGCAGTGTTCACAAGGTCATAGACAGAACAGCTATCCACTACAGGACAATTAGGAGTAAAGCTGCTATTAAGATGTGTATGTGGAGGTTTTTAAAAATATGGACACATTTTTAATCATTTAACTAAATACCACGGAATAGGATCAGTAGTTCTATAGTAAGAGTATGTTTAACTTTGTAAGAACTGCCAAACTATCTTCCAAAGTGGCTGTTCTAGTTTTCCTTCCCTCCAGTAAGAAGAGTTTCCTTCTTTTCTTAGGTATTATTTAAAAGTGTGCTTAACTTCCAAGCATTTTCAGTTTTTCCATCTATCATTCGCTTGTTGACTATTTGTTCATTTTTTGGTTATTCAAGACAGGGTTTCTCTGTGTAGCCTTGGCTGTCTGGAACTCTCTCTGTAGCCCAAGCTGGCCTCAAACTCAGAGATTCGCCTGCATCTGCTTTCCAAGTACTAGGATCAAAGGCATGCACCATCACCACCACTCAGCTCTTACTGATTATTTGTATAATTCCTTCAAGGTTAAGAACCAATACTGGGGGTTGGGGATTTAGCTCAGTGGTAGAGCGCGCAAGGCCCTGGGTTTGGTCCTCAGCTCCGGCGGAGACACACACACACACACACACACACACACACACACACACACACACACACACACGATGACCAATACTGTATGATTACTGTTCTCTTTAATTTGTTGTGGTTTTGTGCTAGAATGTGATTCCTTTCTCTTTTCTTTTCCTGCCTCCCTCCCTCCTTCCCTCCCCCCTCTCTCTTTGGTGGCGGGGGCAGGGCCTCTCCATATAGCCCTGGTTGTCTTGGAATTCACTATGTAGACCAGGGTGGTCTTGAGCTCACAGAGATCCTCCTGCTTTTGCCTCCTGAGTGCTGGAGTTAAAGGTGTGAGCCACTATGCCCAGCCAGAATGTGGTTTTTAATGAATGTTCCATGTAAACTCGAGAAGACTGTTAGGTTGTGTAGTTGAATGAAGTGATGTATAATATCCATTATATTCAGTAAGTGAACCTATATACATGTATACAAATGCGTATTTCTATTAGTATATGTATATATAAACACGTACTTCTATGTAAGTAAATATTACAATGATATAAGCATTACTTTATTATTATAAGCTACTTATGTTATATACTTTTTATAAGGATGGGGGAAGGGAAGAGTTCTATAGGTCATCTGATTAATCTCAGACTTTTGGTGAACTGTAGGCCTGAGCTAGAACCTTTGCCAGTGGCATTCAGTCTCCCTGCACTCCTCTTTTATGGGAGGGGGTGAATGGAGGGTGCTAGATTTTAGTGCTTTTCTTGTGTGAGGTAGAAGGCTCTGTTAGCACCACAGCAGACTGGGCTGTACGTCACACACATTTCCTTTGTTAAGAAGGTTAGAATGCCCCTGTCTACTTCAGAGTGCTTCTGTGTCCCTTTTCTTTGTCATAAGAAGATTTTTCTCTAGTATTCATTTCGAGAACCTGGTTGGTTCTAGGAGGTAAAACTCTGAAAAGTATGAGAAACCCACAAAACTGGGTCCTGGAGTTTTAACCCTGAGAACTGCCTTTATCTAGCTTTTCCCAGTTGGTTATTACACTTCAGTCTGCTCTCCTTGCCTGGAAACATTCCTGCTTACTCTTTCCTGCTCTAGTACACTGTTATTCTTGAATTTTCCTATTGGCTTCTCCACTTTCGTGGGTGTGGTGTACCTTGTGACCTCATCTCCTTTTTGGATACAAGAAGACTTTTTGATTTTTTTTTTTTTTTACATTGTTCAGCTTTCTGCTTGTTAGGGTGAGCCTCTTAAATGCAGCTGGAAATCAGGACCCTGCTCTAAGCTGTTTTTCCCCTCTGGTCGGCAGTGTGGCAGCCGTGTGCAGTGTCTAGAGGTTCTCTATAAGATGTAAGCCAGGATGAGTTTGTTGTACCTTCTCCCCGAAAGTCCGGGAAGTTGAAATCTCTGAATGTATTGATATGGTCAGTCGAACCATGTTTAAAATGAGGAGTAGAGTGAGTGAAGAGTAAGGGGGAAAAGGTCCTTAAGGACCCACCTCTCTGGAGGCCCACAAAGGTTCCTAGGGAGATCTGAGCTTGCTTCACCAAGGAGCTGCATTAGAGGATGGCTTGACCACGTGTGTGGTTGCCAGGTGATTGGAAGGGTCTGCACTTGGCTGTGCTGGCCTTTTGTTTCACTCCTTGGCACTCCTATAAAAACCCCTTTAGAAGAGACAGAAGGGGCCGGTGGATTAGGATCCAGGCCTTCCCAAGGCTATCCTGTGTTTCTCGCTGCCTCTCTCCCCTCTATATTTCTATCTAAATCTTTTATCCCTCTCTCCTTAAGAGTACCCTGGGGAAAAAGTGGGAGCTGGTCTCCCACACCCCTCCCATTCACACTTCTGTATAGTTTCAAAGGAAACCTAGGCAATCTAATTTCAGTTTATAGATGTGTGTATTTGTATATATGCATGTGTGTATATGTGTAGACATGATAGTAATTTAGCAGAGATTATATTCAAGCAAGAATGTTTTCCATAAGCCAAAGATCCATTGTTGTAATAGAGGGGAAAATATATGTATATATAGTGGTCTGGAGAAAGGTTAATGATGTTATAGGGATAGAACGATTTGAATTAATTTTATTTTCTTATAACAAAACATTTTCCCATCTTTTTTAACTTGTATATGCAATAAACATTTAGTTACTGCAGTAATTAATGCTGGATCAGTATTTTGGGGGTAGGCATAGTGATCTTCTTTTCCGTTCTTAGCATAGTAGATAACACAGGAAACGCTCAATATTTGTGTGCTAACTGATTTCTTGTTTGAATCTGCCTCCTAAGTGCTGTGTGTCAGAAGACCGTTTGCAGCATGACTCACAGACATAATTACTACTGGAGGTCATCTTTGTGAAGATGTTATTTTTCTCCAGATACTTACCAAGTTCTATATAATTTTCCCCTAATTATTGGAATATGTATTCTATACTAGGATCCACTCTTGAAAGTTCCCCACAGTAACTTTGAGAAATAGCTTAATTAGTGAATCAAAGATGACTTAAACTGGAAAAGTTCATACTTCTGGTCTCCTGGGTTCTGCCTTAGCAAGGAAGAGTTGGAAATACTCCTGAAAGAAAACTAAAACCGAAAGCCTTGACTTGTTCTTTACGTGGTTGTCGGTTGCCTTACAAATATGGACACCTTGTTTTAGGACTAGTATTTGAAGGTGCAAGCTTGATAGTTACAGAGTTTCTTCATGGAGGTAAAGGATAAATATGAACCTATGATTCAGCAATGTTTTTGCATTTGTTTTATGAGTAGGTAGAAATCTAAAAACTGAACTTAAAAAATAAAAAAGGAGCCGGGCGGTGGTGGCGCACGCCTTTAATCCCAGCACTCAGGAGGCAGAGCCAGGTGGATCTCTGTGAGTTCGAGGCCAGCCTGGACTACCAAGTGAGTCCCAGGAAAGGCACAAAGCTACACAGAGAAACCCTGTCTCGAAAAACCAAAAAAAAAAAAAATAAAAAATAAAAAATAAAAAAAAAATAAAAAAGGAAAATAATTGTTAACAGTTATGTAAAACCAAAGGCTGTTCAGGTTACTGAGTAGTAATTATGTGCATTCTCTATGCAGGCATGATTTGGTCTCCTGGGATTCTGCCATAGCAAGAAAGAAGTTAGAAATACTCCTGAAAGAAAACGAAAACAAAACAAAAGCCACAGCTCACTCTTTTCATGGTTGTCAGTTGCCTTACAAAGATGGACACGTTTCCTAGTGTGTTTCCTCCTGGTGGAGACAGTAGGCTGAATCCTGAACCTGAGTTCCAAAATATGTTAATTGATGAAAGGGTACGATGTGAACATCATAAACATAATTATCAGGCTCTGAAAATTGAACACAAAAGGTAAATTACTTAAATTTTGAGATAAAGTATTGGGGGCAATGGGGAGGTGGCTGCTTAAAAAATTGTTAGTGGAGTTGTATTGGCTGAATGTTTGCTCTGGAACATGTGGTATATTTTTGTTATTTTACAGTATATTTAGTTAGTACAATATAGTAAAAATAAATTACTTTGTTCAGATCTATGGTATTAAGTGGGTTGTGAATGTAGTATTATTTGAAAGTAGCAAGACACACATGAACAATATTTAACAATAAATATATCCAGGTAGATAAATGTGTGTTTTAAAATTGCTTTCAGAAATTACAGTGTTAATAATTAGATAAAAGTTTGCAAAGAAAAAATTATTACAAGTTTAATGGAATGTCATATCAGTCTTGTTTTTCTGTAGTATTGGTTTGCTTTATATAAAGCAGTGAATTTGAATGTAAAATATGCATTTCAAATTGAAATTCTTTTTTAAAAATCAGGTTGCAGGAAGAATATGTAAAATCACAAAATGAACTTAAGCGTGTGTTGCATGAAAAGCAAACTAACCAGGAAAAATTCCAGCAGCTCCTTGAAGAGTTAAGAGCGGAATTAATGGAGAAAATTAAAGACTTGGAAGAAATGAAGCGGCAGGTGAGGAAGTATATTTGAATTTATATAAAATTAGTCATGTAGTTAGTGGAAATAAGTGGTTTTGGTAAGATTAATGGAAATAAGTAGTTTTGGTAAATTTGTTTTTTTCTGTGTTGCTAATAGTTACTTTGCTGTATCTGCAGTTGATATAGAATCCAGTCTTTCATATATTTTATACGACTTCTTAAACTGTAGGCCCCAACCTCATATTAAATTGCATAAGTAAGGTGGGGGGGGGGGGATGAAAAAAATGGCAACTTCCAAAAATTGATTCAAAATGAAACCCTTATGAATCTGAGGTGTTTCTGGCAACACTCACCTGTGTTCCATTACATGTCTTTACTGCAGTCTTGGTTCTGAACATACAATTAGAGTATTTTCACTGTGCATACCATCAAGCCATCCAGTACCAAAGAGCATTGTCTAAAACACCTTAGCTCTTGAGACTGTTGTATGTAACAACTAGCAATATTTTTACTATATGTACGAAGTTTTCTGCTTTCAGAATTAGTGGATTATAATTTGTTTTTACAAAAATTGAGAGGCTTATATAAATGGAAGCAATTTTTTTGTTTGTTTTAATTTTGTTTTGTTTTATTTTTTGAGACAAGGTTTCTCTATGTAGCCCTGAATGGAAGCAATGTTGAACTTGAGGCATTTAAGATACTCTTTAGACATTGCTCATTGAATCTGTTCCTTAAGAGTAAAATCTAAATGTATGTTTGTTGTTGTAAGCATATACAAGAATAAGCTTAAGGCTGAAGTGGCTGTATTGGCATCACATAAAATAGATTGCAAGACAAAGAATTGGTTACTAAAAAGGACCTTTATAGTGAAAAGGGTCAATGATGACCTTCATCAAGTAACTGTGTTACTGTACCTTATCTTTCTCATGCGGTAAAGGTAATAAAAGTTTCTACCTAATGTGTTGTTTGTTGTAAGACCTAAGGAGATAATATATATTTTTAGTAAGTACTTGGTATATGGTAGATAATCATAAATGATGGCATTTTCATTTTAATTGAAGGCAGGAACTTGTTTTCAATATGTCTGATGCCTAGCAGATGAATGTCATGAATGAATGGAATAATTAATTAATCAAGTTTTTTGTTCTGTTAATACATAATGCTGGATTTCTTTCTCATATATGCCTAGAGTATCAATATCTTCAAAGCTGTCTAGTTTTCTTTCATATCTGTTACAGGTTCTGTTGTATTCCTCAAAAACATAGGTTGAAGTCCTAATCCTTCAGTATATGGTCTTATTTGAAGATAAGGGTTATTGCAGGCATTATTGTTGATGAGATCACACTGGAATATGGTGAGCCATTAACCCAGTGTTCCTGATGTTTTTATAAGAAAAGAGATGAGGTGCAAGAGGGACATGGGGTAATGGAGACTGCCTCTGTGATGACATGGGGTGGTAGTGACACTGCTGTGTGATGATGGAGGCATCTGCACAGTAACACAGCAGAGCCCAGGAAAAGGCACGGAAAGATCATTGTAGGTGTCAAAGGGATCATTGCCTTGCTAATACCCTGATTTTAGACTTCAAGCCGCGCCCCCCATTTTGAAACAGTAAATTTTCTGTTGTTTGTAGCCACCCAGGTTTTAATTTTCTTCCATGCCTAGGAAACTAAGATAGCATCTAAAATAGACTTTACTTGTAGAGCAGATTTTATACAGGGCTTCAGTGCTTTAGTACTAGAGAAACCTCGTCAACTTGTGCTCTGAGATGGGTGTCCAGGGCTGGCAGACTGCTCTGGAGCTAGATTGCCCTCTGCTTCAGCCTCTTCTGTATCTGGAATTACAGGCAGGGCCGAGCCACCTGATTAACTTAAATTTTAATATTGTTTTTATTTTATGTATTAGGTGCTTTGCCTGCATGTAAGTCTGTGCATCACATGTGTGTCTGGTGCCTATGGAGGCCAGAAGAAGGTGTGGGATCCTATGCTGGGTCAGTTTTAAGTCAGCTTGACCCACACTGAAGTCATTTGAGAGGAGGGAACCTCAATTAAGAAAATGCCTCCAGAAGAGCAGGCTGTAGGCAAGCCTGTAGGGCATTTCCTTAATTAGTGATTAAGGCCCAGCCTGCTGTGGGGGGTTCCTTCCATCCCTGGGCCGGTGGTCCTGGGTTCTATAAGAAATCAGGCTGAGTAAGACAGTAAACAGCACCTCTCCATGACCTCTGCATCAGCTCCTGCCTCCAGGTACCAGCCCTGTTCTGACTTCCTTTGATGATGAACGGTGATGTAGAAGTGTAAGCCAAATGAACCCTTTCCTCCTTAACTTGCTTTTGCTCCTGGTCTTTCATCACAGCAATAGAAACCTTAACTAGGACGGATCCCCTGGAACTGGAGTTACAGAAGCTTGAGCTGGGATATGGATCCTGCGAATCAAACCCAGGTCCTCTGGAAGAGTAGCCAGTGCTCTCAACCACTGAGCCATCTCTCCAGTCCCTTGTTAACTTTAAAAAGTAATACATTGTTATTTACAGATTAGTATATGTCAAATATTTTCTTCCTCATATTGAAGTGAAGTGCTGTTCTTCCTGTGATCTTTTTTTTTTGTTTTGTTTTGGTTTTTCGAGACAGGGTTTCTCTGTGTAGCTTTGCGCCTTTTCCTGGATCTTGCTCTGTAGACCAGGCTGGCCTCGAACTCACAAAGATCCACCTGCCTTTGCCTCCTGAGTGCTGGGATTAAAGGCGTGCGCCACCACCGCCTGGCTTCTTCCTGTGATCTTATTTGTGTATTCCTTGTATGTTATAACATTCCAAAAAGTCTTGGTATTATAGATTGCCAATGTTTGCGGACAAATGTAATTCTTCTAGGAAAATTTGTGTCTTACTAGCTTGATGCCTAGCACCCATGTCTAGCTCACAGCTGCCTGTAACTCCACCTCTACACACTATGGGCACCAGCATTCAACATATACATACTACACACACACACACACACACACACACACACAATTAAAAATAAGCTAAAGAAATACACAGGAGGAGGAGGGGGGAGGTTTGATTTAGCTATTTGCTTTAATGTTTGTTTTTAATTTATACAAATTATGTTAAGAAAACTTCAGTAAATTGAGCAGCATCTACAAGAAATATTCAAGTGGAGGATTATGAAAGATGATTTTTAGAAATGTACATCTTTTATCTAACAGGAAGAAATGCCTATGTAGCATTGACTGCTCTACTGGCTTTCATAGGCAAAGCTACAAAAAACATTTATTTAAAGCACATTTCTGATCAGTAGTCAACAGGAGTAAAAGTGCCTGCCTCATAGGGTAATTGTAGAGATGAAATGAGACGTTGCAAAGGAAGTGTTAGTGCTTTGATGTGTAACACTTAAGTGATCTGTACCTTTAGGCTGTTGTTACAAGTTAAGTATTCCTTATGTGAAGGGTGTGGAAGCAGAAGTATTCGGATAATTGAATTTTTCAGCTCTTAGAGTATTTCAGGCTTCAGTGATGGACACTTCTAATCTGAAAATCTGAAGTCCAAAATGCTCCAAAATCTGGAAGTTTCTGAGGACTGATACGGTACAAAAAGCTACAGCATTGGAGTGTTTGAATCTCAGATTTTTTATGGGCTTTAATCAGTAGTACATCTTACTGGTCAGATGCCTTTTTAAAAAGCCTGTAAGGGTGGAGAATAGCAAAGAAGTTCTCCTGATGACTCTGAGGAAGTAAACTCCCATATGAAGATAGGGGTGTGACAGATGATGGGCGGTTCCCAGGAGCTGAAGGCCATAGTCCTATCAGCGTGAGAGCTGAACTCTACTAGTGTAGCTAGTGAGCTAGGAAAGAACTCCTGGTCCCAGGCAAGATTACTGCCTTAGCTGCATTCACTTGACACGAAATAGAGAATGTAACTTAGCTGTGTCCGGTATCCTAACCCAGTGGTTCTCAACCTGTGGGTTGCGACCCCTTTGGGGGGGGTGTCGAATGACCCTATCACAGGGGTCATCTAAGACCATTGGAATACACAGGTGTTTACATTACAATTCATAACAGTAGCAAAATTATAGTTATGAAGTAGCAGTGAAAATAATTGTATTGTTGGGGGTCACTGCAACATGAGGAACTGTGTTAAAGGTTGCAGTGTTAGGAAGGTTGAGAACCACTGCCTTAATCCATAAATACTGTAAGAGAATACAGGTAATGTAATTTAGGTCTTTTAATTTAAGGCCATTTTGTTACTTGGGTTCTGGTACTTGAAAATTGGCTACAAGTGTAACAAATGCTTCAGACACTGGAGTAGTTTTCGAACTGGAAAGTAGTCAGTAAAGATAAGAGTTATGAGGATCACCTTAAGGTTTAAAGCAGTTTAGGAAGGCCTGAATGGTCTTGTTAAGATTGTCTTAAAAAAAAAAAAAAAAAAAAAAGGTTGGGAAGAGATTAAGGAAGACACATGACCCATGACCTCCACACATGTGCATACATGTGTACTTGCACACATGCGCATATACCTCACAACAGTGTACATTACACTCCCCCCTCCAATATACAAAGATTTAAAAGTAAAACCTAGATTGCGCCACTTGTTTTCTGTTGCCTGTAGTTAAGTGTGAAACATAAGAGATTAGTTGAAGGGAGAGCTCTTGAACAAAAAGAAAACAGACTGGGTACTTTTCAGAAGAGTGTTCTGCCTTTCCAAATGATAAGAATGCTACACAGCAGAAATATATATTGAAACCGCTGTATAAAGACTAATTGCCACCACATCTCAAGATCTCAGATTGGGCAAAAGAACAAAAGAATCACATCAAGGTCTTGTCAAGAGAGCATAGATTTCTTCTCTTTTTCCTCGATCAGAGGGTCTCTGAGAAGTTTGAAGTATTGTCTTAGCTGTCTCGGGCAAAGCATAAAAATACAAATAGGATTATATAAAAAGGTCTGCACATGTAGGCTTTGTTTAGTGGGGTGAAAGCCTCAGAAATTCCCACAAGACCCACTATGATTTTGAGACATTTACTTGGGAGACAGTCTGCTGGCTTGGACTGAGATAGACTTAGGAAGTACAAAATAACAGAGGCTTTTGGATCCATAGAATCTCTGCTGGCAGAAAGAAGGCCTTTAAACCTAGTGGGTTGCAGAAACATGCTCCCTTTCGTGAAGAAGAAAGGACAGCCACAGACAAAAACCAAGAGCCTGCCAGGCGGTGGTGGCCCATGCCTTTAATCCCAGCACTCGGGAGGCAGAGTTCGAGGCCAGCCTGGTCTACAAAGTAAGTCCAGGATAGCCAGAGCTGTTACACAGAGAAACCCTGTCTCCAAAAACCAAACCAAATTAAAACAAAACAAAACAAAAACCAAGAGCCCAGAAAGCTGAGCCTTGAGCCACAGAGGCTTTGAAACCGAGTCAGTGGAAGTCCTAGCGCTTGGCTACTGGATTTCAGAACTATTAAGGGACAGTGACTTCTTTTTTTTTAATTTATACATAACTGCTACACTATGCCTCGTTTCCTTTCCCAATCCATATTTCTGCCTAATACACACTTATGAACAGTTTTCCTGTTCCCAAGGCCTTTAAAAAAATCGTTTATTGTAGTGTAGATCTGCTGTTGTGATCTTTTCCAGCTTTTATGTGTTTGAAAAAGTTTGTTTTGTAAAAGTATTTTCACTGAATATTGAATTCTCAGTTGACAGTTTCCCCCTCTATTTCCTTAAAGATATTTTTAGTTTAGTTTAGTTTTGTTTTTGTCAGTGTTTCATTTGTGTTTCACATAGCAAAGGCACTGCCATTCTTACATCTGAGTCTTTGGTGCCCCCCCCCCCCCCAATACCTGCCAGCTCTTTACTACTTTTGAACAGTTTTGGTTACATGTCTTTGATGCCTTTGTTTCATGTTTCTTCACAGGTCTTGAGTTTTTATTGGTCTTACAGTTTTTAATCAAATAAAATTTGGGGGTGTTCTATCTGTAGTTTTTTTTTTCTTTCACCTCTTGAAGATCTAAGTTATACTTTAATGCTAATTATTTAAAATTCTCTCCTCACTTACTAAGATTCTGCTAACTTTAGTCTTTTTTCTTTTTTCTGTGTGTTTTGTCTTAGAGAATTCCTGTGGTGTTCATTTTAGTCATGTTCATTGATGTTTTCATTATCTATTCTAAATTAGACCAGGCAGTATCTTTTTAAACTCAGAATTATAAATTTCATCTCCATAGTTATCTCTTTTTTTTTTTTTTTTTTTTTGGTTTTTCGAGACAGGGTTTCTCTGTGTAGCTTTGCGCCTTTCCTGGAACTCACTTGGTAGCCCAGGCTGGCCTCGAACTCACAGAGATCCGCCTGGCTCTGCCTCCCGAGTGCTGGGATTAAAGGCGTGCGCCACCACCGCCCGGCCCATAGTTATCTCTTTATATGTTTCTTAGCTCTTTAACACATTCCATCTTTTCTGTAGTTTTTTGAACAGTTAGGGTAACTTTGTAACTTAGTCTTACTGTCTTGCTGTGTGACTCTGGGTCTGTTTTAGGTTGGCGCTTCTTTGTTTTTACTTACTCAGTATCAGGCGGTGTCCTGTGTCTTCTCATGCTTGGGAACTTTTGTCAGACGGACGCCAGACACTGTGCATTTTACTTGGTTGGGGGTGGATATTTTTGTGCTCCTCTTTGGTCTGGGCCACAGTCTTGTCACTTGCAGACAGTTTCATGGTTCTAGGCTTTGCTTTAGGATGGAGTTAGAGAGGCCTGGAGTCTGCCGCTTATTCCCACTGCTGAGACAAGATGCACATGATGATCCATTTATTTGTGAAATGAAGGTTTTTATTCTGGCTTGTGGAAACAGGATTATTCACAGGGTGTGTGAAATCTTAGTACTCATCTCTCATCTTTTCAGGTGCTTCTTTCCTTGGCTTATGTAGTTTCCTTACAAGATGTCCTCATCAGTCCTGTACTGAAGGAGTCCAAACCTTGTACAGATCTCCTAGATCTGTGCACGCTCCTCTGGGACTCGGTTATGTTTCCTCGGGACAGTTTATGAGCCTCTGCTTGTGTCTATGTGTGCCATGGCCTGGATCCTCTCACTGTTTTTCATCCTTTGGAAATTTACCCTTTGAATGGTATTTTTGAAAGCCATTTAATTTTTCCTTCATAATTTGGCTATCTAGCTTTTATTATATCACTTTGGCTATGTTTAAACCTTTCATTCTTTATTAACTCTTAATTCTGGAAATCTTCAGCATGTACAGTGACATAGAGGGGTGTGTAGTGTACCCTCCTGTACTCAGCACCGTTATCGTCTTTGGACCATATGTTTTAGCTGTTACCTCACCTTCCAGTCTCTTTGTCATTCTCTTCACATTAGTGTGAGTAAGACCATATTAGTTCAGTCTTAACTTAGTCAGTATGTATCTTTGTTACAGACCAAGACAGCAGCAATCTTTTAAAAGTCTAACTGCCATGTTTTCACCACACTGAAACTCATATTCTGCAATACCTTTTAACTATTCATCTTTGTTCTGAACTCCTTAATAACCTGGTTTTCCTTGCTTTCCTCCTTTTATGATTGATGTTGGAAACAGGATCCTATTAATTTATTCCTTCTCATTACCCTCCTGCTTAGCTGGTTTGCTGTCACCTAGACCGGACACTGTAGTTAGGCCTGGTCTCTCCTCCCATAGCCTCAGCTTTCTCCCGCCAAGGCTTTTGTTCTATTTGTTACTTCCTAAACTCCAACTGCTGGAGTATTCTTTATACTTTCTCTCCCTCCCTATCTGCTCTCATCTCCTCTCTCTTTGACGGTCTCTCTATGTAGCCCACACTGATCTTGAACTCAACACACTCCTGTCTGCATCTCCTGAGTACAGAGCTCATAGACCTGAGGCAGCATGCTTGGCTTGTTAGTGCTGAAGCTTTAGCTTGTCTCGTGTGTGTGTGTGTGTGTGTGTGTGTGTGTGTGTGTGTGTGTGTGTGTTTGTTTGTTTGTTCGTGTTCATTCTGTCTAAAACATCTTTTTATTTTTACTTTTTAATAGCTTTTGTTTGCCTACTTTATTATTAGTTGTGTATGATTTATTTCTTACACCGAAATTTGAATTTATTATGGGAAGATGCATGCTTCATTTGAATCTTTGCAACCTATAGAAAGTTGTTTAGGGTCTTTGTATGCTTCAGTGTAGCTACTGTGTGGGGTTTGTGGGGATTAGCTAAATTACTGCATGTAAGATACTCAGAGCAAAATGGGATGTAAATTATCATATATTACGTAATGTTGTATATTTAGAAGACTTTCATTCAGTAGAGTGTGTAGTATTTTAGGCAACTGTGGAATATTGAGTAAACGAATAAAAGTGTACATTATTCATGTTTTCAAAGAAACTCATACAAATACGGGCTATATTATTTTTCAGCCAGCATTTGTTCATTTGTTCTTTTATTGATTCATGAAACAGGAGTTTAGCAGTTCCTATATGGTAGTCAGTGATGAAAGGTGTTGGAAAAATAATGACGAATCTTTGCGACAAGGAGTGTGCCCATATGCTGCTTACATAAATATTAATTATTCACTGAAGTGAGCACTGTAAGAGAGTATGACAGAATAGAGCCAAAATTAGTTTTGCTGGTCAGAATAACAGTTAGCCTTTCTTTAAAAAAATTATGTCTTTAATTTTTTTAACTTTTCATTGATTCTTTGGATTTCGCATCATGCATCCAGGTCCAGCTCATCTCCCTGTCCTGTCCCCTCGATTCCGCCCTCTGCCCTTGCAACCTCCCCCCAGAACAAACAAAATTTAAAACCAAAAACCAAAAACAAACAAAAAATTCTCATCATGGAAGCTGTATGTGAACCAGTGAGTTACACAGTTTACCCTTCAGTCCATACATCTTTACTTGTAAGTGTTCATTGCAGTGAGTCATTGCAGTGAGTCATTGATCTGGTTTGAGGCCTCTGGCTTTGGCTACACTGTCAATACTGGGTCCTCACTGGAACTCCTTGGATATCCTGTTGTTGTCCTGTGTCATGGAGATTCTGTAGCTTTGCATCTGCAGGTTCAACCACCTCCCATACTCCAGCAGTTCATAGATGAGATTGATGAGGTGGATGTTGGTGTGGGCTAACTCATAGCCCTGGTTCTGGGTCTGGGTGGTAGCTGGGTTGTCAGCCTGCCAGCCTTCCCTCATTGTTGCCACATGGACGAGCTCTCCAGGACTGCCCCAGCTAGTTTACCCAGTGCAGCAGACAGCAAGAAGCAGGGCCAGTACTCCTGCTCTCACCCATCAGGCTGGCTCACCCACACTCACACCACCAGAGCCAGCTCTACTATTTTGCCCAGGCGAGGTGCAGGACCCGCTCTCCCAATTGCTGCAGTTGGTGAGGGGCAGGACCAGCTCTTCCATTCTCATGTCCCAGAGGCTGGTTCTCCTGCCTGCCGCAGGTAGCAAGAGGTAGGTAGGGGAGGGCATATTTCCCTCACCCATGTCATCACATGACATTCCAGGGAGGGGGACGGGGGAGGGAGCGCTCTCCTGCTTTCAAATCCACAGGGCTGGCTCACCTGCACCCCCTGCCAACAGGGTCAGCTCTATTGTGCTGCCCAGTCAAGGTGCAGGAACCACCCTCCCAAGTGAGGGGCAGGGCCTGTTCTTCCTATTGCTGCAGCCAGTGAGAGGTGGGTGGGGCCAACTCTGTGCAGCCCTATCTCCTTGGACTTCAGTGATAATAGGAGCCACAGGCTGTGACAGACCGTGACTGTAGCAGGGCCATGGACCCAGACATGGCCCCTGGCAGCAGCTCAGGCCCAGATGACCCCATGGCCCCGGTGGCAGCATAGGCCACCTAGATCTGTATGGTCCAGCAAAGGCTCAATACAAGGATACCAACATGGTTCTAGGTGGTAGCCCAGGTTCCTGATATCCGCATGGCCCCTGGTGGCTACATGGGCCACAGACATCCATGCAGACTCCAGCTGCGGTTGGACCATGGACCCAGACAGGGTACACAGCAGACGGAGCCCAGATGTCACCATGGCCTTGCTTGGCAGCACAGGTCACCCAGACTGGCATGGACTCAGGGACAGTGTGGCCCTCAAACACCCACATGACCCCAGGTGGTGACCCAGACCCCAGGCATCAGCATAGCCTTCGATGGCAGCAGGACATCACCGAAGACCTGCCTACTACAGCACCACGGACTCAGACTTGGCTCCAGCTGCAGCCCGGACTCTATACTTCTAATTTTTAAGATTATAATATAATTGTATCATTTCCCCCTTCTTATTGAAAATAAATCTGAAGAATTTTCTCTAGTATAACAAATTACTACACCTTGATTTTATTTTTAGAAAATAGACTATCAGTCATTGTATCTAGCACGATAGCCTTAGCTGACAAGTTAATTCTTGACAATCATAAAAGTTATCAGTGATTTTTCTTGTATTTCTTTTGAAACAGGGTTTCTCTGTGTAGCCCTGGCTGTCCTGGAACTCACTCTGTAGACCAGGCTGGCCTGGAACTCAGAGATCCGCCTGCCTCTGCCTCCCAAGTGCTGGGATTAAAGGCGTGCGCCACCACCCCCAGTATAAAAATCATCATTGTTTTTCTTTTTTTTATTAGTCATATTTTTGACACCTCTGATACCAAGATTGAGATTCTTAAAGTATTGTTTTGGGGGTGGGCTGTGTTTATCTTTTTTCTTTCGCCCGTTTTGTGTGTATGCACATTTTTACTTACCTGTGGGAACACGTACATGTATATGCAAGTGCACGTGGAGGCTGAGATTGATGTTGAGAATTATCTGCGATCGCGCTTCTCCCTTATCAGTTGAGATGAGATCTAGGTCAAACCCAGTGTTGACTGATAGAGGCCGGTCTTGCTCATCAGCTTGCTCTCGGGATCCTGTCTCCACCTCTGAGTCTGGAATTATAGGCAGGCTGCCACATCCATTGCTTGTGTGGCAGGTGCTTTAACTGCTAAGCTATTCCCCCAGCCCTGATAAGTTGTATTTAATGATTATACAAATTAACCACCATGTAAAAATGTCTGTAATTAGTACTTGTCTTAGAAGAGACTTTGAAATAGGGAGAATTCTTCTTCATTTTTGTATTTATAGTTGTTTGTATTTCTTTATGTACTAGGTATTAACACCCCAAAAATTGGAATTGGTAAGAGCCCAAATGCAGCAAGAATTAGAAGCTCCAATGCGAGAGCGTTTCCGGACTCTTGATGAAGTAAGTCATTAAGTGGAATAACTGCATTCATCTTTATGCCTCAGGAAAAGCATCCTTCATTTACCCAGACCCTCTGCATGGCAGTCCCTTCTGGTCTCCAGGCCTGCTAGGATTGGACTCCATTATCTCTCTGTTCTCTTTGGTCTCCTGATGTTTGTGAAATGGTGGGGTTCAAGAGTCTGCATTGGTGCTGTATCTGCCTTGAATATTTGTTGGAACTCTTTTGGCTGATTCCTTAATCTCTTGCAGTTCTGCCCAAAGTGTTCCTTCTTCAGTGAGCCCACCTTGACTGCTCCTGTCCCGTTCCCAGCTTACTGCTGCAGCCTGCTTTCCTGCCACTCCCGACACCTGTGGAATTTCCTCACCTCCCTGGTTTAGTTTTCCTGCGCTATCTGTTCTTTCTAATAATGCTAATCTGCTGTGTTATTGTGGCTTTTGTTTTAGCACTTTCAGAACGGAAAAACACAATAGAATGTTTTAGCGCTTCCTTTCCTTAGCATGAAAGGAGGCATTTGATTTTTGTTCACAAGTTCCTAAGAATGGTTCCTAACATACAGCAGGTGAAATGATCTTTACCACCCGAAGGATGGATTTCACGTCAGCTGGATTTGTTGCTTTCCCTGTTGCTTTGATACCCTGACAGAAGCTACTTAGAGAAGGAACAGTTTATTTTGGCTTACAGTTTGAGGGGACAGTCCATGATGGTGGGGAAGCGTGGTAGCAGGATCCCAAGGCAGCTGGCCATGTGGAATCCTCAGCCAAGGAAGCAGAGGGTGATGAAGGCTTGTGCTTAGCTCCTTTCTCTTTTTTATTCAGCTCAGAACCCCAGCACATTGAGTAGTACTGCCTTCACTGAAGGTGGGTCTTCCACCTCAGTTAGCCCCTCCCAGGTGTCCACAGAGGCTAACCTGATCTTGACAGTCTTCCAGAGGTGTGCTTGGAGCCTGTTCTCCCAGATCAGTCTCCATCCTGCCAAGGACAGTCAGTATTAACAGCACACAACCTCCAAAAGAAAAGTACTCATTCCTTTTACTTTGAGTTGAGACCAGAGTTTTTACATTACTAAACGTTTGATAAAGAGAATGGGAAAAGACTGCAGAGAAGCGTATTAGGTACTGCCTACACATTTTATATGCTAACTTCTAAAACATCTATCAGTTCTTACACTCATAAATTATTACTATTTCCTCAAAGTGGAACCCTTTGTGAGATTGGAATAGTCCAAAATACTGCCATTGTGCAGGAAGACTTGCAAAATTCTCTTTTGTAATGATGTATTTATCGATATCCCGATTTTTCAAATATTCCCCTAACAGCAATATATCCTAATGGCAAGGTATCACGCTTTGGGTGTAGATTGAATTTTTTGTAAATAAAATCACTCATACCAGGGCTAGGTATTCAAGTTAAATAAGAGCAGGTTTTAAAATCATAGTAAGTGTGAAATGAACTATTGCAATATTTGATTAAACCTTAAGTTAGTATACTAAGTATTCAAATAACCTTTTTTCTACTTTGATGTTATCTAGTCTGACTTCTAGAGAGAGATAGCTTATACTTTGTTATACTTGTTAAAATCTATCTATATTTAGATAGACCTGGCACATTCTTTACTATTAAGTGCGGAGAGGGAGACTTTTGTGATGCTGCACATTTGTTCCCACAGTGAGAATCAGTGAAGACAAAGCATTACTTGAATGATAATTCATTTTATTAGTCCATTCCAAGGAGCATACTAATCCGTTTCATTTTTCTTTCCTTTTTCATGAGTAAAGTGTGTGTGTGTGTGTGTGTGTGTGTGTATGTGTGTGTATGTGTGTGTGTGTGTGTGTGTATGGCGTGTATTTGCCCTTGCATGTGGGTGTGTGGGCACATGTTGAAGTGCATGTGTGGAGATCATGGTTGATCAGGAGTCTTTGATTATTCTTCACCTTATTCACAAGGCAGGTTCTCTTACTTGAACCCAAAGTTCACTGATTCAGCTAGTCTAACTAATGTGCTCCCTGGTGCTTTCTCTGCCTTCTAGTGACTGCACTTGCTAGTGGGCCTTCAGGTCCACCAAGCAGTTACGTTGGTTGTGGGTGTCAGAACTCCTGAGCAGAAGCGTCGTAACTACTGAGCCAAGTCCCTTGCTCTCATTGACCTTTTCGTTTTCTTTCAGAATGGCTGTTAATAGAACCAAAAATTATGCCATACAGTGATTTTTTGGAGAGGGCACACATTTCACTTATAGATTTTTTCATACATTGCAATCTCTTTGTAATTTAGGAAGTGGAAAGGTATAGAGCTGAATATAATAAGCTTCGCTATGAGCATACATTCCTCAAGTCAGAATTTGAGCACCAGAAGGAGGAGTTTGCTCGTATTTCAGAAGAAGAAAAAATGAAATTTGAATCAGAGGTAAGTAATCAGTTACACTGCTATATCAGAGATTGTTGTAGTGAATACAGTTTTATGATTATATATTTTTATAAGTCCCAAGTTAGAGGTGATTGTGTAATTATGTTTTATTAATTAGCGAGTTATTTGTTTTCTTTCTTTGTCAGCAATTTCTTGTGAGTGTTTTCCTTTGGCTATTTATTTCATTTGTTTTATTTTGCCCTAGCCAGTGGAGATAGATACATCACACAGTTCCGTGATGCCATAGCTATGGAGAGAGAATTTTCTCTGTAAATATTACTTATATGATTCCTTACTTAGTGCTGTCCTCTGGTTAGGAGCAATCACTTTCTAGGTAGCTCTCGTTTCAGCCTGTACCTTGTTGAGTTGCTGTAGATCACCCTCCTCAATTCTTTTTGACAGCCCACCACGGTGTTCCTCCAGCATGTGTTCCTGTCTCATCCCTGTTGCTTGGGGCGGCCATCTTACTCACTTTGCAGTTCGTCTTCTGCTTTTCTAAAACTGTTTTTCCTGTTCACTCTCTGTCTTACTCTTGATGGTTTCATTATGATAAGAGGAACAAGTAGCAATCCTGCTGTAACATTTATAAAACTAGGCTAATCCTCATAGCAGTGCACTATATGCTATATAGAAAGACAACTACATGTTATTTATATCATTGTGTTTATTTGGAATTAAAGTATTCTACCTTCCTTTACCAGTTACCCAATATTTGTAGTGTCTTAGGCATCTAAAAGAGCTAAGACCACAGTATTTGACTTAGACTGGTTTATTCTTAGCAGTGAGCAGTTTCTTGATTGTTCCATCAATTATCTAAACTCTTGATCATTAAGTTCTTTAGCATAAGAGTCCTTGAACATTATGGATATTTAAAAAGGGTTTTTTCACCTAGCTGTTTCTTTTCACAGTTTTAAATGCTTTATTTAGGTTTAATTTCATTTTCATTTAATAGTAAGATGAGTAAAGATTTATTTGAAATTAGGAAGCTGAGGCACAAGATAAGAAACTGTCAGAAATTTCACGAGGTCATCAGCTAGTACAACAATAGAAGTAGGTATGTTAACTTTCATGTTAGAGTTTTAGGTTTGAAATTATCAGTGATTTGAGATTCTTACTCTGATTAGTGGCCACCTAGCTTAGAGTTTGGATAGCTATGAAGAGACACCATGACCACGGCAACTTTTATAAAGGAAACATTTAATTGGGGTGGCTCACTTATTGTTTCAGAGGTTCAGTCCATTATCATCATGATGGGGAGCAGATGTGGTGCTGGAGGAGTAGCTGAGAGTCCTACATCTTACAGGCAACAGGAAGTCGACTGAGACACTGGGCGGTATCCTGAGCATAGGAAGCCTCAAAGCCCGCCCCCACAGTGACACACTTCCTCCAACAAGGCCACACCTCCTAGTAGTGACACTCCTTGTGAGATTATGGGGGCCAATCACATTCAAACTACCACACCACCGAACAACTTCGATTTTGTTAGGAGTTCAGCTGATTGATACTATTTGTGGTTGTAAAAGGCTCCATTCACATCTGTAAGTATGACAGATTATGACCTGTAAACAGTCTGTTGTGGAAAGTACAAATGATTAGATTTCTAGCTTCCAGTGTAGAATGAAGAGTCAGTCTGCTGAGAGCGACTGCTGAGGTTCTGTATGGCAGTGCTCTAGTTCAGACTTTGCTTCGGAAATCAGTCGACCTGTTTACTTGGGGGGAAGTGTGTGTATTCTTCAGAATCGTGATTTTGTTGGCTTTCTTTTGTTTTATTTTTGATGAAAAGAAATGTTGGTCTAAAAATGTTATTTACTAATATAAATTTTATCTAATGAAAGACCAAATATTTAAAATTCAGATATTTTAAGGGATTGTTAGTGTCTAGAAAAATAAGACTTTCTGCTTTTCCCATTTCCCAGCTCTTCACTTATTGAAATACTTCAGTTACTCTACACAGAATAGTACTATATACAGTAAACTTGGTACAACAATTGTGGATTATGAAACAGCAGATATGATTTCAGTTAGGGTTTATAGATTAACGAATGGTTTGGAGATTTCAGTTTGTGATTGGTCAGCCCCTTTGCTTTAGGCCTACAGCTGCACATCACTGTGGAGGCAACCCTGGCAGAACAAGTGGTCCACCTCATGGCTGGAAGGGAAAAGCAAGAGGAAGAGGAAGGCCTGAGGCCTCCTCAGAGGGCACATTTCCATGACAGGAAGGCCACCTGGGTATCCTCTGTCTTAAAAGTTTTCACTAACTCCCACTCACTCCAGAGTGGGGGATAAGCCTTTCACATACTTGTCTTGGGGAAAGCACTGCATATCTAAACTGTAGCCGCTGGTAAGCGGCAGAAGAAATGTTTGCAGCTAGCAGAACTTGCTTGATCAGATTTAAGGTAAGGAAAAACTTGGGAGGGAGCTGCAGTTCTCTGAGTTCAAGGCCAGCCTGGCCAGCCTGGGCTACAAAGTGAGATTCTGTTTCAAAAAAAGAAAAAGAGTTAAGGAAGAGGCTGGCTGCCTCACATAAAAGTTCGAGGTGAGGCGCAGTGCTGACGTGTGGCTGCAGCATGTGTTTAGAGGCCTGCCTAGCTGCAGCAGTGTGTTTAGAGGCCTGCCTAGCTGAAATGATGACGGCGGCTACAGCAAACCACAGACTTTTACAGAAGTGAAACTTCCTTCTGGTGGATGAAGATGCTGTTTAACACCTTAAAGAGAAACCAGTGCCGGGCATCAAGGAACAAACCTACTTTCTAGTCTGGGGCCGATGAAGCTGGGGAAGTTAAGTAGAAGCCTGTATTCATTTACTGATCTGAACATCCTAAGGCCCTTAAGGATTAGGCTGAAATCTGTTCTGCCTGTGCTCTGTAAGAGGAACACTAAAACTTAGATGGCAATATTACCAGTTTATGACATGTTTTCCTGAGTGTTTCAAGCTTGTTATTGAGACCACTGATCAGATAAAAGGATTCCCTTTATATCTTATAGTCATCCCTGTAATGAAATATCCATTATGTAGCCTATGGAGCAAGGAATGGTTTTGGTTTTCAAGTCATATTATTTAGGAAATATAGGCCACAAAACTATTCTTCCCATCGGTAATTCGTGTGGTAATTCTGGGCGGAATAAATCAGAAACCTTATGAAAATAATTCTCTATTTGAGTGCCATTAAGAACGTTTGTGATTCATAGGAGGAGATTAAAATAGTAACGTTAACAAGAGTTTGGGAGAAGTTACTTCTAGTCCTCATGGATGACTCTGAGTGTTTCAAGACTTCAGTGGACATAGGACCTGCAGAGGTGACAGAATTAGTAAGAGTGCTCAAAGTAGAACCTGAGGGCGTGACTTCCTTTTTCCAGTTTCACACTAAAGCTTGAGTAGCTGAAGAACTGCTTCTTACATAAGTAAAGATGGTTACTGCCCCTCTGTGGTAGGGATCGAACCTCTTGCAAGGTCGATTAACACTGCTACTGGATCACACCTTCAGTCCAAGAAAGTGGTTCTTGAAATGGAGTGGGTCTCGTGGCAATAAAGGGTTGACAGTATTGTATCAGCTAAGTTGGTAAAACGGTGGCAAGATATGCGAGATTGACTCCAACTTGAAAGATCTACTGTAGGTCAGAGGCTGTCAGATAGCCTAACATGTATATATATAATATATATAGAAATGTCTGTCCTGAAAGAGTCAGTTGATGGGGCTAACATAATTATTGCCTCGGTTTAAGAAATCCCCGTAGCGCCCATCCATTAGCAGTCAGCATCCTAATCAGGCAGCAGCCATTAACATTGATGTAATACCTTCTGAAGAGTTAAGAGTCACTTAAGGGTGACTGTTGGCAGTTCTTAGCAATGTAGTATGTTTTCAGTAACACACACACACACACACACACACACACACACTAGTTTTTAAAAAGATAAATACTATTATACCCTGGATAGACTATAGTATAATAGAATTTTTTTGTTGATGTTGGCTGTTTTTGCTTGTTTGAGACAGGGTTTCTCTGTATAGCCCTGGCTGTCCTGGAACTCACTCTGTAGACCAGGCTGGCCTCGAACTCAGAGATCTGCTTACCAGGATTAAGGGCAGGTGCTGATTTTTTTTTTTCTGTGTAATGAGAAACAAAAAAATAATTGTGAGACCTGCTTTATTGGAATAATTTGCTTTACTTCACCATCCTGAAACTGAATTTAATACATATTTTATTAAAGCCTCATGCAATACTGTGTTTTTACTCTATACAGATCAAAGCAACTGACTACTCCTTAGTGTGTTCATTTTTGACAGATTCTTTAGGAATTTTTTTAAAATTATGCACTTTATGTGTATGAGTGTTTTACCTTTATGTATGTTTGTGCACCATGAGTGGGCCTGGTGCCTGCAGAGGTCAGAAGAAGGTGTTGGATACCCCTGGAACTGGATTGCAGACAGTTGAGGGCTGCCTGTGGGTGCTGGGAATTCAACTCATGTCCTTTGGAAGAGCAACAAATGTTTTTAACCACTGAGCTATCTCTCCATCCCCCTTTGGAAAATTTTAAAGGTTTTTGTGAGGACTTCAGGAATTCGTATGTCCTCATTTATAGCACTAAGAAGAATACATGAAATAAACATGGAAGATGATGTCTTCATTTTTATGAAAATGATGTTATGCTTTCTCAATACATTTGGTTAAGTCTGAAAACTTAGTAAGGATGAAATGCTGATGCTGCGTTTATAGTCATTACTCTGAGTTGAGGAATTGGAGTTGAGATTTGCGAGAGGCCATGACAGTGAACTTGAAGGAGAAAGAGTATGAGAGCACACTGGTCCTTTACCTTGTAGCTCCTGAGTTTTTAGTTGATTACTACTTAGAGCCTGTGTGTGAGGAAGCTATCTATGCAAAGCCAGAGAAGGAATGAGAATGGGCCAGGCAAAGCAATACCCAAGAGTTCACATGGAACTGATCAAAATTTACCTTTACATCAGCCAGCCAGGATGGAAAATCTCTTAATGTATGATGCATCGAGTTAGCTCTAGACTAACTGCTCTTCTGGTTCTAACAAGTGTTGTAGAATATTGTTTTTAAGATAGTGTTTTTCCGTATAGTCCTGGCTGTCCTGGAACTGGCTTTGTAGACCAGGCTGGCCTTGAACTCACAGAGATCCACCTGCCTCTGCCTCTTGAGTGCTGGGATTAAAGGTATGGGTCACCACTGCCTGGTAGAATATTATTTGAAGGTGTGCTGCATTCTTTTATGTTGCATTTGTTTAACTCTGTGAAGCTGTGTTACTGTGCCTGTCTAAAACACCTGATGGTCTAATAAAGAACTGAATGGTCAATAGCAAGGCAGGAGAAAAGATAGGTGGGGCTGGCAGGCAGAGAGAATAAATAGAAGGAGAATCTGGGAGGAAAAGAAGAAAGCAAGAGAACAAGGAGAGGAGGACGCTAGGGGCCAGCCACTGAGCCACCCAGCCACCCAGTCAGCCATGGAGTAAGAGTGAAAGTAAGATTTACAGAAGTAAGAAAAGGAAAAAGCCCAGAGGCAAAAGGTAGATGGGATAATTTAAGAAAAGCTGGCAAGAAACAAGCCAAGCTAAGACCAGGCATTTATAAGTAAGAGTAAGTCTCTTCAATGTGTTTATTTGGGAGCTGGGTGGTATCCCTCCCCCAAAAATGAGTTAAGAGCAAAAACAACCAACAGCAAACAAGGACACAAGTGAGTCTTGAAAAATCAAATGTTTGGCTGTCTTAACTCTATCCTAGGACAAAGATTCAAGAATATAAAGGAAATCAAAGAACCCAGTACTAAACAATTAAATTGAGGGTCTAGCATCCAGTGGAAAACAACTGGCAGCTAACAAGTGATTTTACATTTAAGGAAGAACTTATGCCAATTCTCTGTAATATTTACCAGAAAGTGGTAGGAGTACTTTCTAAATCATTCTGTAGGACCAGCTTTATCTTAATACCAAAGACAGTCCCTCTGAATAGTAGAGTACTCCCACACCCTGCCCTGGTGTCATAGTGGGCATGCAGGGAGCCTAGCCTGGGCTTCCTTCTTCACCAGGCAGCAATGAGATGCTGTGTCCTTACCTGCTTGTGTTTCATCAGAGCAGCAATAGGAGAGTGTAAGCTTTACCATCGTTCAGTGATAGCAAGGTGACTACACTGTCTTAAGGTTTCTGTTGCTCTGAAGAGACACCATGACCATGACAACTCTTGTAAAGACAACATGTAATTGAGGTGACAGCTCACAGTTTCAGAGGTTCAGTCCATTATTGTGGTGGACAGTGTGCAAGCAGACAGTGCTGGAGAGGTAGGTGAGTGTTCTACATCTTGTTGGAGACAGGAAGTGGACTGAGATACTGGGTATGGCCTGAGCATATATGAAACATCAAAGCCCACACACAGTGACATATTTCCTTCAACAAGGCCACACCTACTCCAACAAAGCCACACCTCCTAATAGTGGCCACTCCCTTTGGGAGCCATTTTCTTTCTAACTGTCACACTTTCAACAGTGATTTTATAAGAAGCAAATTAAAACAAATTTCAGTTTCAATTCAGAGTCACAATTTCTTGACTATTCAAGATTTAATTGAAATAGTCTTATATTTAATCTTATATCAAAACCAAGAAAGTTCCAAAATTAAATGTAAGATAGCATTAGATGCAAACATTGAGTTGACTGATAGTATACTCTATCATTGTCTGATAATAAAGGATTTAGTTAAAAATTAACCAAACTGGGTATGATGGTACATGCTTATATTCCTAGCACTCAGGAGACTGAGTCAGGAGGATTAAGAGTTCCAGGTGAGAGGCTGGGCCCAGTGGTTAAGAGTGTGTATGTTCTTATAGAAAACCTGAGTTTGGTCCCCAGCAGTCATGTTGGGTGGATCACTACTCCTGTGACTTCAGCTCTAGGGGATCTGACACCTTCTTTTGGCCTCTGGGCAGGCACCTGTACTGAAGTGCACATATCCACACAGACACACATTTACACATGTAATTAAGAAATAAAAAAAATTTTTAAAAGAGTTCAAGGTGATCCTTGACTGCATAGTTCAAAGCCATCCTGGGCTTTGTGGGATGATCTTTTCTCAAATAAACAAGAGTTGAAGGACATTGTTTATAGAAGAAAGGTAAGAGTGACAGCATTCTCACAAGCTGAAGGAAGTATAGGAGTAGCTATAAAATACTGAGAAACAAAGCCTAGGCACTTGATTCTAGAGTCTGTTCGCTTAACCATTTCTGTATGCTACAGCATAAGGGCAGTAAAAGCAAAGATGGATAGAGCAGTTAGGTACACTACCTTTCCCTATGTGTCTCGGGGAATTGAATCGATACTACTGTCCTTTGTACAGAAAAGCAACTACTCTTGGTAATTCCTGATCTGTTTCTGTCCATTTCTTCTACTCTTAGAAAAGTAAAATTGGTTAATACCGAGCATTGTCTTACCTGTCCAGCAAGTTTTTATTCTAGAGGAGAATGAAGTAAATGTGAATGTGACTACAGTACAGGCAGATTTGGATAGAAGTCAGAGAAGAGAAATTAGAGAAAGACCTTTGGAAATGGGAAGGAAGAATTGAGATCAAAACAAATGAAGGACATCCAGGAAAATGGCATGTGAATCTGATTAAAAGTGCAAGAAAAAGAAAGAGCTGCGAATGTGTCCAAAGTCTGTGGCCAGATGAATGAGCCAGGAGTGCGGTTATGGCAGTGATTGAGTGTAATAGGGTCCTCTTCTGCTGAACTGTACATATGTTTACTACCTAAAATAGTGCTGGAGACAAAGTACTTAGTATTTATTATGCAAATGAGTAAATGAGTGCAGTAACTGGGAAGCAGTGGTCACCAGTTTGGCCAGGAAGGATTTTTGGTAGTGAATTCTGGTTGAGGAATTATAAATACAGAATTTCATCTTCATTGCCATTTTAGTTGTTGCTTTGGCTACCGTTCCAGGTATCATAGAGATGCCTCTCACGTACCAGCTGTGTGGCCTTATATTTAAATGGGCACTGCAAGAGAATAAATAGTGTTACTACTGACTTTATCTTACTTGAGGGCACCGTTGTCTATACCCGTGTTAGACCTCCTGACCTAGATGAACCACCCTACCATTAACAATAGCATATTGTTATTTGCAGCTGGGAATGTGGGTTAGTGGGAAATGATCCTCTACCATGTGCGTGACCCTGCACTTGGTCCCTACCACTGCCCAAAACAAAATGTTTGTCTGAGTAACCTTAGGCAAGTGCCAAACAGTATCTTAAAAATCACCCAGCCTAAGCCCATCGTTTAAACTGAAGCTGGGATAAAAGTAATGAACCAGGGCTGTCTAAGACCCCTTAAATCAGTATAGGCTAGCACCACAGCCCTTGATCGCCTTCTGGCTACAGCTTGAAGAGGAGACCCTATTGCTGAAGACACCACAAATTTTTGTCGTGGGACTTGAGGCGTCAGGCTGGTACTGACAGGAGCTGGAAGGTCCTCACTGAGGACTAGTTCTCACAGCACTGGAAGGTGCCAGGCAGGCTGCAAGGGGAGAAAAGTGACCAGCAGTCCCACCAGCTGTAAAGCCTGTGAACCACAGTAACCACTGACCCGGCAGGACCCACCACAGTGCAGCAGTGGCACTTATATTGGGGTACACCAACAGGCATCCAGTTGGGCCGAAGGCCTGTCCGGTAGGAGGGAACTCATGCCTGGTACTGTAAACCCAGAAAGATCTCACAGCTGGAGAGGTCATAGATACCCGAGGACAACCTACTACTGATACTTTTCTAAATTAATGTAGCTTTCAATTATTCTAAATACCTTTAGCCCCATAGAGAAGTACACCTCTCATTCTTGATCAAAAAAGCTTCTTTTGCAGCAGATGGAGGACGCTATACAGGTCTGTGACTGTCAGAACGTAGAGAGCATGTGACTGTGGTGTGCATGGGACATCTACAATACAACCTCTATACCTAAGGCTCACGGAGCATCATGGACGAGGGGGTGGAAAGGTTGTTAGGACAGAGAACCAGGACAACTGCTAATAGATAGTGTCCTCTAGACATGTCAGGGGGACTGCACCCACGAACTCTCCACAGTGTGGTTGCCTGCACATGATTATACCACTCAACATGCCAGTCGATGGCGGAAATTTTCACAAGGCTCCACCCCTAAATGGAGAGCTACAGGCAGTCAGTGGCTGCTGAGGGAGGAAGAATCTGGTTTTTCCAGAGATGAGAGACCCTGGTAGGTTCCAGTTCTAAGTGGTCAGCCCCAAATCCATGTCCATATGAGTAACAGTAACTGGCCTCAGTAGGTTGTTTGTGTGTATGTGTCTGTACACTTACAATAATTATAGAAATAATAGTTAGAAAAGGTCGTGAATTTGAGAGAGGATGGGGGAAACACCGGAGTTGAAGAGGAGCTAGGGATGGTGAAAATCATGTAAATACAGTGTGTTTATGGATGACATTCTTGAAAAGTTCGCTTAAAAGTAATCTGACTTACTACAGTCATATAGTTGCAGGAGGAAAGAAATGAAGAATAAATGTGGTCCAAGAACAAACCTGAGGAGAATTGTTCTACACAACTATGTAGTGGGGAATAGGACAGAGATGTGGATTCGTTATGCTCTTTTCTATTTGTTTGGTGGGGTCTTTTTGGGGGGGAGGGAGTCCGCACGGTTCTGGGAATGAAACCCTGGGGTTTTGGCATACTGAGTGAGTGTATCACTGCGCCCTCCGTTGGACTTTTGACGTTTACCTTCATGGATGAGTTTTCTGGGAAAAGTATGTTTACATACTGGGTATTTACATCGTTATGCCCTGTTAACATCTTTAATCTGTCGTGTACAAAGTCAGACTTGGAATTCCTGAATTATAGGGATGAAAACGATCAGAGAGAGCCTCCCCTGGCGTTTCGAAGATGAGGAAACGCCCTGTCGAAGCCTCACACTTCTTTGCTTTATTGAGAGCTCTGCCAGCTTTGTCTCTGTCCCAGAGCACTTCTTTAGTATCCTTTTGACTTAGAGTGAGCCCCGAGTGTTCATTTTGGTAAAATAGCCACGGGTCTTGCTTTTTGCAGTGGTTCATTTGGATAATAAGGGATAACCCCAATACAGAGAAAGAATAAAATAATTGCTCGTGTGGCAGATGTAGTGACACGTTGTAGAAAACTAGGAGATCCCCAAAGGGTGGTCTGTTCTCAGTGCCTTGTCCCTAATCCTGAGCAGCAAGGGACTCAGAAGGCTCTGGGTGTTAGGAAACCATTGGAGCCCCCTCACTAGGAGCATGTGGCATCTGGCAGCTTGAGTTGTTATGAAGGAGAAGATGACTTGTATCTCCCCTCTCATTCCTCGGTGACTTGTGGTGTACTCTGGAATAGTGAACATGAGAAAGAAGACCTAGAATATCATTGCAGATAGACATTTAATAAGCTCGGCTTTCACTTTACAAGTTCATTCACTGTATTTGTGTTTATTTACACAGATTTTGTGTGGATTAGTTGCTCTCAAACAGATGATTTATTAGCCCAGACATAGCCAAAGAATTAACTGTCACGTAAGGAGAAACTTGGGAGTGGTCATTGGATTGGCCTAGCATGAATTCCTATCATGGACTTGTGTTTTAAATAATCACTTTATGGTAGTATTTACAATTTTGAATTTTAGTCAGCAACTGATTAAGCCCTGTGCCAGACACTGGGGGGAGAGGGAGAGTCGGAGAAAGTCCTTGCCCTTAAAATTGAGTCATGCTGAGTACAAAGTGAAGAACGTGACATTTTAGATTTTTTTCTCTTTTTCCTTCATTTTCGAACCTGAGCTATCATGTTGTGCAATTTTTAATTTTAATTTACTGACTTGTAAAGCATGTTCATGACTGAACATTCAGTAATTTAGAGCTTGTGTGCTTCCTTTTGAATTACTAGGCTGCACGGCTGGAGAAGGATAAAGAGGAACTGCATAACCAGCTGCTCAGTGTCGATCCCACAAGAGACAGCAAGCGCGTGGAGCAACTCATTCGAGAAAAAACCCATTTGCTTCAGAAATTGAAAGGGCTAGAGGCTGAAGTAGCAGAATTAAGGGCTGAGAAAGAGAATTCTGGTGCGCATGTAGAGAATGTCCAAAGAATACAGGTGAGGCAGCTGGCGGAGATGCAGGC
The DNA here is from genome assembly GCF_007827085.1 of Peromyscus californicus insignis. NCBI lineage: Eukaryota > Metazoa > Chordata > Mammalia > Rodentia > Cricetidae > Peromyscus > Peromyscus californicus. The sequence goes on from NW_026294535.1 coordinate 13,287,237, forward strand.
TGCACTCAGGTCCTTGGAGGTAAGGTTTTAATTGCTTCCCAGTAGAGCATGGCCTACGTTCTCAAGTGCGCGAGACAAGCCTTTGGTTGTTAGAGTGTAAACACATGCTCGCCCATCTAATGCTGACGCAGTTGTGTAGTCCCAAGTGTACGTGGAAAGAAGAGAGGTTGTGATTCCTCCAGGTAGCTGGCTGTGCTACTGCATTAGGAGGGGTAGGCACTCTTTGGGAACCATCATCTGAGTGAAATGACTTACCTCTGAAAATGAAGAATAGCAACATACCCCCAAGTTTTTCAAGACTAAAGTCATCTGAAAACATAATGAACAATTACTTTTTTTTTTTTTTTTTTTGGTTTTTTGAGACAGGGTTTCTCTGTGTAGCTTTGCGCCTTTCCTGGAACTCACTTGGTAGCCCAGGCTGGCCTTGAACTCACAGAGATCCGCCTGCCTCTGCCTCCCGAGTGCTGGGATTAAAGGCGTGCACCACCACCGCCCGGCCGAACAATTACTTTTGAAATTATAAATTTCTTATACTAAAGTTTAAAAATCTTAAAATCATAAATCCTATTTGAGCAGACATAACACTACATATAACTTACATGCTTCTAGCCAAAGTGATAAAAGTTAGCTGGCTACTAATGCATACTAATCTTTACTGAATTATTTCCCTGAGTTCAGTAGAGAAAGAAAATGTTGGCAGAGCCACACCAGGACCGCTGGGAGGTGTCACTTACGAAGACTCGTAGCTTCCGTCTTATTCAGACATGCTTTTGCCTCTTAGTGCCTGGGGCCTAAGATGGAGCCGAGACTTCATGTTTGTCAGAGTTGGGTTTTCTTCCTTTGGGATAGTTATGCAATAGTTGAACTAGAAGGAAATTATAGGCACATGTTCATAGTATATCCAATTTCAAAATACAAAGTGATGGTGGAGGGCAAGTAACATGGAGTACTTTGGTAAGTTGTGAAGAGGAGAAGATTTTGGGTTTTTTTTGTTTGTTTGTTTTTAGGGAAAGGTGAAGTCTTTGTTAGTACTTGTCAGAATTAAACTTGACAGTATCATTGGACCTTAGACATAAGCTAATTAACAGTAAGATTGTTTAGGTTGCCATTTCACAGTCCTGCACAGTGACAGTAAGAGAAGTATTTGCAGTTGAATGTAGTGTAGTGTATAGTCCCAATGTGAACTTTGACCAAGATTATCGAGAGTGATTATTTTCAGGATAAGTTGAATGATGACAAAGATAGATGGCTCATTTGTGACATTTTCAGATTAGCTTGCACTTAGTTTTTTATCATTTGTCAGATAAAATGAAAAATAAATACATAACAGCAGATATTTTTCTTGGAGAAAACAATATTCTGTTGTTGTACACAAAGAATTTAATTTTATATTTGAAGAGAATAATTGTTGTTCCCTGAGTTATTTGCTGAATACAGTCCTTATTTAATACAGTAAACATGCGTAGAAAATAGAAAACTGAAGTTTATCCCGTAAGTGTAAAAACGCTCTCATTTCATTTATCTCAATTAGAAATGTTTATTAAAGCTTTTACTTTTTCCTCTCTGCTAAAAGAAAACACTGAGTATCACTTTGAGGACATTTCTGTCAATTTAGAGACTTCAATAAGAATTTAATTGTGTGGTAAGGTCAAAAGCTTTTTTGCTTGTACTTCAGGAGGCTCCAGGACAGTTGAGAATTTTCAATTTTTGTCTCTATCTGTTCCTTTAGAAAAGAATTCCCCATTGATTGTGGATTTTCAACTGCTTTATATTTTTTCCTTGGTGTGTGCAGATATGTATTGAGTGCCTGTGTAGCACAGCACGTGTGTGGCGCTCAGAGGGTAGCTGGTAGGATTGGTACTCGCTTTTTACTGCTTAGGTCCTGGAGATAACTCCGATCCTCAGGCTTGGCAGCAAGCACCTTTTACCCACTGACCTGGGACTGGGCAGCCTCCTTTCCTGTCTTCGAAAATGCTTCTCCATAACTTGTGGACTAGCAAGTCTAGAAATGTTAGAATTACGCCAGCATTCCCATTCTGAGGTATTAAATGAGTACTCTGAGTACTTTCTCTCCTGAAAGAAGAAGATGGGAGTTCGACAGGTCGGTTGAGAAAACTGTTACTTTGGGACATGTTAGTTGTTGCTTAAATTCTGAGTCATTATTTTGTGTTTGATTACATATACATTGTATATAGTGCTTACTTTAGTGTAATGTGAACGATTATTTATAAATTTCAAAATCTTTTGTCTTCAAGGCCGAAAAGCAGTCAGCTAAACTGCAGGCTGAACGCTTAGAGAAAGAGCTGCAATCAAGCAATGAACAGAACACTTGTTTGATCAGCAGATTGCATAAAGCGGACCGAGAAATAAGTACGCTGACCAGTGAAGTGAGTTGCCGTACTTTGCTTCATCTAGAGAGCCTGAGATTACAGTGATGGAGCAGTTTGCTGTTTGAATTCTCTCTGTTGAAATCGTTTTAGCCCCTCACTCTGTCTTTGAACTGTGACAGACCTCTAACTGGGGTCTGTGTGCTCGGCCCACGCGGGGCTCGGTGTGGCCTGGCTCTTTCGCCCTTCCTCAGCAACCAGCACCCTCTCCTTCCTGTTCGCCCCTCCTCCTCCCTCACCGACCGCCCTTGAGAAAGTTCACTCTTCCTCAGGGTCTTTGTGTGCCTGCCAGGAACTTTCCTCACATAGTTACATTTATCTTGCTTCCTTCCTTTCTTTATTGTTACCTAATAGAAGAGGCCTGCCTGCCTTGTCTTAAAAATAGTGAAATAGTATCTTTCATCTTCTGCCTTACTCTTTGTATTCCTAACCTATAAGACGAATTGCTAGACGGTCTTATTAATAAAACCCGGAGCCAGATATGGGGGTGAAAAACCGAGAGATCAGAGGAACAGGACAAGTCACAGACAGCCTCACCTCACCAACACCTCAGTCTCTAAAGAGACCTGTTTCCTGTCTACTCACGCCTATATGCCTTTCTGTTCTGCCATCTCACTTCCTCTCTCCGCCCAGCTACATCACTTCCTCTTCCTGCCCAGCTCTGTCACTTCCTGTCTGTCTATACAGACCTCCAGATCTTTATGGTTAAGTAGTGCTGGAATTAAAGACGTGTGTCACCACGCCTGGCTCTGTTCCCAGTGTGACGTTTGAATTCACAGAGATCTTGATGAATCTCTGCTTCCCGAATGCTAGGATTAAAGGTGTGTACTGTCATTGCCTGACCTCTTTGTTTACTATAGTGCCTGGCTTTTTTTCTCTGATCCTCAGGTAAACTTTATTAGGGTGCACAATATATTGGGGACACAATACATCATCACACTAACCTGCTCTGTTTTTCTTCATAACTTTTTTAAAAGAATGGTTTATTTATTTATTTTATGTGCATTGGTGTTTTGCCGGCATGCATATCTGTGTGAGGGTGTCGGATCCCCAGGAACTGGAGTTACAGACAGCTGTGGGCTGCCATGTGGGTGCTGGGAATTGAGCAGCCAGCGCTCTTGACTGCTGAGCCATCTCTGCAGCCATCTTCATAGCTCTTAATACCATCGGATCTATTCATTTTTTATTTTAAAAAGATTTATTTATTTTTATTTTCTGTGTGTGCCTGTATGTATTGTTTTACTTGTGTGTCTGGTGCTCAAGGAAGCCAGAAGAGGGGTGTCAGGTCCTCTGGAACTAGATTACAGATGGCGGTTAGCCACTTTGTGGGTTCTGGGAACAGAACCTAGTCCCTTGCAAGAGCATCAGTGTTCTTAACCACTGAGACATCACCCCAGCCCCCACTTGTTTTTGTGTTTTTAGATATCTCCTTCCCACTTTTTCCTTTAACCAATGTCAGCTCCATGATATCAAGGACATTGCTCTTATCACTATAGTACTTCTAGCCCCTGGGAAATCACATTCACATGGCAGATACTTGTTAATATTTCTTCAGTAAGTAATTTTAACAACATAACTTGCTTTTAAATTATCCTTAAAAATGTAATTTGAATGTTCTTAAGTCATTTTTATGCCATAAAGTATTTCTCAAATTCAACTTTTCCCTATCACATGCAATATGTATATATAAGGAATCTCAAAACCAGAAATAAAATAGCAATGATAAAAATAGTTAATGAAGATCAAATTTGTGGTTCCACAGTCTGAATTCATGGTAGGTTTTGTTTTTTAATTAGCTCTGTGACTTGGTATATCTCTTCTTGAAACTTTGATATCTACCTCCATAAATGTATCTGTGGAATTGTGGAAAATTAAGTGAGGTATTGTACATGAAGTGCTTACTATAAGGTCTGACAGATACTTACTAACATACTATGGTTTTTAGTCTTTGGACTTTGAAAGTAAGGTTGGTTTCCAAATCAGTGAAGTCATTTTATGTCTAGCAGGGTAGTTATATAAAACACCCTAAAAGCCAGGATAGCTCCCAGGTTAAAAAAAAAAGTATTCTCTGTAGCCTAGTAGAAATGTCTATATTTAAAGGAATTGTCTGGTCATTATAGATTCTTGGCCAAGAATTTTCTGAGATGGCTCATGGACAAGGTGTTGAGTGAGAAGAAAGAAAGTGTTCTGTTTAGTGATGTTTTGTCAGCAGAACTGAGGGGTCATGGGTCCCCTGAAAATAGAATGCTTACTAGGAAGTTAGACAGTTTATACATGTGACTGTTCTCTCTCTCTACCCCAACCCCTATCCCTACTAGTCCCTTTCTCACAGTCATACTTTTGGTTTTGTTCTGTGACCCATTTAGTTTAACCAGGGCCATCTGTGGGGACCCATGGATTGGAACTATCCACTGGAGACCGATAGGATCATCAGTGGGTATGCAATTGAAGGCAATAATTCCACCTCTTCCTTAATCTGTCAGTACCAAATAGTTGAGCGGTGAGTGATAGGCTCCTGAACTCCCCCATCTTACCTCTCAGCCCATTCTCATGGGGACAGTTCAGGGACCTCCAGCTGCTGGCAGTTTGTGATTGCAGTGCCTGTGTTGCCTGCAAGATGACTATATTTCAGCTTGGTCCTTCTTTTCACCCCCTCTTCCTCAGTGTTCAACTGTAGAGGGGATGGTGTAAGTGTCTTTTTATAGGTGGACCTCTAATCTGTCGCTTATACTCAATGCAGCCATGAGTCTCTGTATTCACCACCATTAACTGGAAAGATAGGCTTCTCTGATTAGAACTGTAGTAGCGTTTGTCTGCGGGCACAAACGTATTTATTTAGATGCCAGCTTGATGCCTTACCAGTTTTGCTAAACGACTCTCTTTAGTTCTGCCTCAGGGTTTATGATCTCCTCCACCATGGGTTTTTGACTAGGTTCAACAGTACCATGCAGTACCTCCTGTAGACTGGGTCTTAACTAGTCAGAAAGCAGTTAGTTACCCCATAGCAGTGGTGCCGCTGTTGTACAGTGGGCACATCTTACCTGAGGGTTGGGTTTATGGATAGTAGGATTCACCTCTAGGAAGACACTGATGCCCGTCCTTTTGCAGCAGCCGACGTAACACCTTCTGGGACTATGAAAACTAGGTAGCAGGGAGGAAGTTTTCCGCTCAGTTCCCGCTTGATTTCTCTATACCATGCATGCATGGTGTGTGGGACCTTTTGCAAAAGAGCTTTACCTAGTTCTGGTAGGCAGCAGGAGGGAGTGGTTTAGGAAGAATGAGAAGAGGGGGCAGAAAGAATGTCAAAGCTTGGGCCCTCCCTGACCAATAACTCATAAGGACTTACTCCATCCCTGGTACTGGGGTTTTCTTTAGTAACCCATGGCCTTGAGATCAGTTTTTCAAGCCTTACAAGGTACCTCCCCTAGAATTCTTTTTCCCCCAGTTAATAGGTTTCTGTATAGGTGCTTTACCTCCTCTTTGTTTTAACCTGGGGCCATGTAACAAGTTGTCCATCTTAGTCTCTTTCTGGTCATGCAGCCTTGTGACCATTTGACTTCTCATGTAATTTCATCTACAGAAAACAAATGTGCTAATAACCCAGCTTAGAACATTCTTGTTACCATTTTTCATACAGTTAAACTGGCATTCTGTTTTGGGAAATTAGTATAAGTGTCACTTTGAATCTTTTTAAAAAGTTTTGTGATAAAATTGGATTTTTTTGTGCTTGAAATACTGAGGCTGTAATTTTAGATGCATTGGATGTCACCCTTGGAAGATAATCTACTCAATTTTTTTTTTTTTGTTTTCTATTAAAAGCCAGCAAGATGGTTCAGTGGGTAAAGACGCCTATCTTGAAGGTTGTCCTCTAATCTCTGTACATGCGCTTGGCATCTGTATGACCCTTCCTCCAATTCATACATGTAATTTAAAAATTCACACTATTCATACTACAAGGTATATGTATGTCTAGTGGCCTTTTATTTTTGTTTCAATTTATATGTAGCATACAGGTTGTTTTGTTGCTGATGTTTCATTTCGTTCACCTGACATGAATGATACTGAAAGTAAGTAAAACTAGACAAATAAAACATTTGTCTATCTATTTATTTATTTTGAGGCTGCTCTCATTATGGTGCTCTGGCTGTCCTGGAACTCACAATATAGACCAGGCTGGCCTCAAACTCACAGATATCCACCTGCCTCTGCCTCCCTAGTGCTGGGATTAAAGGTGTGTGCCACCACACTCAGCTACAAACAAATGGTTAAATATACACACATATATACATTTTCCTTCTCTTCCCTTCTCCCCACCTCCTTTTTTGTGATACTAGGAGCAGAAGTTATGTTTTTGTGCGTTCTAGACAAGCATTCTACCAATGAACTACATCCCCAACTATAGCTATTAATATTTTTAATTTTAGATATTATCTATTAGTTTATAGGGTTAAATTTAGGTTATGTTTCGAAATTACACCATTTTGGACTAGGTAATGAAATACAATGGGAAATCCCTGAGCTTTGAATCAGATGAACATATTTTGAATCCTAACTCATTCATTTTATTTTTTATTTCTAGTGTATAATTAAATGAGAAAGTAAAGAATAGAGATTTTATTTTTTTCCCCCAGAGACTGACTGTGTAACCTTAGGCAAGCTATTTCATAGCTTTAATATCCCGTTGATTTCATTGGGATCCAATTTCCTAAGTGCATCAAGGCCTTTTTCTGTTGATCACTAAGATCCTATAGTATAAACCCCACTAGAAGTCAAGTAATGATGTGGCCTCTTCCTGACTTAGGTCAGCAGATATAGACCAAATGTCTATAGTGATAAGAGTATAGCAAAATTTCAGTCCCCATCTAATCAAAACAGATACAAAACACAAAGAAGAGAACTCAAGGTTTTCTTAAAGTCCTATACACATTGTTTTCAGTTTTGCTCAATACCATTTAACTATCCAGTATATCCAGTAGTTTGTTTTAGATCCAGTATCCTGACTGGGTTCCTGAAATAACTGGAACTGGAAATGCAGCCACAGGGCATGGGTATGCAGGGCTTGGGTAGGGGTGGGGGTGGGTGGGGCTTTTGCACCGGTTTGCCCTAGTTCTCTGCCTCACCTGGGTACTGACCTCTTCTGCGTTCTGTACACACACCCTTCACCATTGTTCTTTCTCTTCTCAAGAATAAACGGTGTCTCCTGTTCTGCTGAATGAAACCAGCAGTTTGGTATTATTTCTCTACACTTGTTTATTAGCACTTTGCTGAGACTTGCCTGTGTTTTTTAAGGCATACTTGAAGTAGTTTGCATATAAATGGAGTATTCAATATATCCTTCAACTTTAGACAAAGCAAGTTTCCTCTAAAATTTTATGTATAAAAGGATTGCAGGAAGGATAATTTTAAAAATATTTCTAACGTGAGTGTCACAGTTTTCTTTGCAACTTGAAATTTTCATCAACATCTTGCAATCCTAGCAAATGGCTGTTTGCAATGCAAAGGAACACCTGGGGTGTGTTTAACTAAGTGATTTAAATTTGTAAATGTTAGGCTTTAGAACAAAGCTTTGCCAGTGTCAGTGGCTCAGATTAAAGGCATTATCATAGGTGACCTAAAATGATGTCCTTAATGATATTTCACATCCAGTGAAGAACATTATGTTGCTTCATGAGGTTTTCAATCTTCGGAAATCTAAGTTAGTTACAGAAAACCATCCCTCAGAATTGTGATGATCGAGCTAAGTTAAGGAAATCATATCACCTCAGAATTTAGAGAAAGGTCAGAAGTTTAATATCATCTCTTTGGAATTTATAGCCAGAGCTTCTGGTGTGACACATTTTTTTATACAACTCTCTTGTTTCTCCTATATATTATTTTCTCAGGTTTTTGTTTTGTTTCAGGATTTTTAAGGTTTACTTGTTTGATATGTATGAATGCTTTGTCTGCACATATGTAAGTGTGTCATATGTGACTTGTGCCTATGGAGGTCAGAAAGAGGGTATTGGATCCCTTAGATATGGATTTATAGACAGTATGTACCACCATGTGGGTGCTGGTACTGACCCTGGGTTCTCTGAAAGAGCAACAGGCGCCAGCTCCCTCCGTTTATTTTGTAGATTTTTCTACTTTAACAGATTGTGAGTACCTATAAAATGCCTAATACTGCCATTTAAAATTCTGTGTTAGTGCAACTAGCTTCTGTGTTATCAAAAGTGTAAAACAAACCATGATTGAAAAGGCCAGACTCTGGCCAGCAGTTTATTAAGACAAAGTAACTTAGCTTGGTAAAGATGGATGGGACAATGGAGCTCTTGAAGTTGAGGTTTCTAGGTTTTTTTAGAGTTTGGAAGCCTGAGTACAAGGAATATAATGGCCATGCATTAACAGCAGAAGTTAGGGGTATTTGAACTTGTCTCTGTGTGCGTGTTGGAGTGGAGGACAAAGGTCATGGTCAGCTGTCTTCCTCGGTGGTTCTCCACCTTACTTTTTGAGACAAGTCTCTCTTGCTAGCCATAGCTGGGTTGGCTAGTCTGGCTGCCTGGGAAGGCCCAGGGAGGGTCTGTCTCTGCTGCCCTAGCTCTGGGATTACTTCCTGGCTTGCTGCCACACAGTTTTCAGTTTTAACATGGGTCCTGGGGTTCACATTCAGGGCTTACACAGTTTACTCCCTAAGGTCTTCATCACCCGTTTTCATGTTTTTAATATTGCTTTTAGTATTTTATATTTAAATATAAAATATATTTTAGAAATTTAACAATTACTGGTTGTGTAAGTAAATCCATTCTTTTAAGATCATAGAAATGTGACACCAAAGAACAATTTAATCTCTATATATTATAAACAAGTAAATTCCTTGAGCCTATATAATTTAACAACATAAGTAAGCCTGTACCCGGCCCTGTTGAAATTGTTTCCTTTTTTTTCTGTGTGTGTGTTATACATTTTTCTGTGTATATGTGCACATGTGTGTAGAGCCCAGAGGTTGATATTAAGGTGTCTTCCTCAGCTGTTGTCTATCATAGTTTATAATTAGTTTTTTGAAGATTTAAAATCCTTTAAATTTTTTTCTGTGTATGGATGTTTTGCCTGCATATATTTCTGGGCACAACATGTGTACCTGATGCTTTTAGAGGCCAGAAGAGGGCATCAACTCTCTTGGGACTGGAGTGAGAGACAGTTGAGAAGTGCCATGTGAGTTCTGGGAACGGAGCCTGGTTCTTCTGGAATGAAGCCTGTGCTCTTCACCACTGAGCTGCCTCTCCAGCGTCCATTGTGTGATTGCTTTGTCTGAGACAGTCCTCCACTGAACCCGGAGCTCACTGAGCTAGAGTGGCTGGGAGCCAGCGCCAGGGACCCGCCTGCTCTGTCTTCTGGGCACTGGGATTGAGGTGCCCCGAGCCTTGCCCAGCTTTTCCCGTGGGTCCTTGGATCTGAACACAAGTCCTCATGCTTGTGCTGCAGGCACCTTGCTGACTGATCCAGCTTCCCAGCCTAAAGAAAGTCTTCTTCATTTTAGTAAGTCTCAGGGTGAGATTAATGTGAACGGTTTTTATTTCTTAGTTTTTCTTGAGGTTACCATGAAATTAATCAATATTCTATGGACTTATCTTGAATTTGTCACCTCATTAAAAGCAGCTACAGTGTAGTTTATGAACTTCTTTGTTGTTCTCAACCTTTTGCAATTAGTGTACAATAGCAACTTAAAACTCTGTCACTGTAATTATATTTTAATGTTATATCTTCTCAGCATTTTAATGCATTTATAAATTGTCCTTGAACTAATGGCATAGTAAGAGAATTTAGGTATTAAAACCCCAGCAGAAGGTTGCTATTTTATATTTATATGTCATTTAATGGTGCACAAATTGATTTGAAAGGGTCTGTTCATTGTGGATAGCAATGTAAATAGTAAAGTACTTGTTTTGTTGTTTCCTTGAGATGTGTATGTTCCGTGAAGCCATTCCTTGCAATGTTTTCAATGCCTTTTGTAGACAAAACCTCCTGTAATAAGAAATTTGTGTCTGTGGTTCTTCCTTTTGGCTCTTGGACCGTTCCCGATTTGTGTCTTAACTGCCACCTTCATTTGCTGTTGGGTTTTACTGGGCTCCACATAACTTAATCCTTTTCTACCATCCACATCCTATGTTTAGCTTGTGTATGTTTGTAGTCTTCTACTCTGATTCTGTAATTGTACACTTAGGTATAAATCAAATTACAGGTTTTTCTCATCTTTATATCTCTTGGTTAAACCCTAATGCCTTTGTTAATAATTTTAGAAGTTTGTGTAAAATGTTAATAGTGTGGATGATTGGAAAGACAGAACGTTTGTATTTACTGCTGTATTCCTGACTCCTAGAATTGTATCTGACACACAATAAGTAGTCAGTGAATATTGCTGGATGAAGGTATACTACTTATGAACTAGAATTATTTGCTAGAAATATTTACACTAAAAATGATATGTGATAGATTAATTATGGGAAGTATTCAAAATTGTTCACATTCACCTGGGGCTTTAGAAGAAGCAGATTCTGTAATAAAGGATTTGTGTGATTTGTACCTATACCCTTCCTTCTACCTCACATATATATACACATGCCAACACGTTTAGTCTCCAAGTTCAATTGGTTCTTTTTTGGCCTCTTTTATTAATTTTTTTGCTGTGAGTTGATTTCTTTGCTTTTATTTCTTAACCCAGCTCATTTTAAATTAGAGTTAACTTTAATTATTCTATCTTAAAAAGCTAGGCAACTATCTTCAGTGGTGTGCTGTACAGTTTATGTCAATTTGATATGAGCTAAAGTCATCTGAGAGGAGGGAACCTCAGTTAAGAAAATGCCCCCATAAGATCAGTTGTAGGGCATTTTCTTAGTGACCAAAGGGGGAGGGCCCAGCTCACTGTGGGTGGTGCCATCCCTAGTCTAGTGGTCCTGGGTTCTATAAAAAAGCAGGCTGAGCCAGCCAATAAGCAGCACTCCTCCATGGCTGCCGCATCAGCTTCTGTCTCCAGGTTCCTGCCTTGTTTGAGTTTCTGTGATGACTTTGTCGATGATGGACTGTCTTGTAGAGTGTAAGCCAAATAAACCCTTTCCTCCTCCTCGGCAAGAAATGGTCACTCCAACTAAGACAGTAATGACTCTTATTCCCTACCATCCCTCCTTAGAGTGTATGCCTCCCTATGCTCTATTGTAAGGGATAGTCTTTGTTTAAAGAGCAGGTTGTGTGATGTTAGTTCTGATTAACATTTTATATGCTGTTCCTACCACCTAAAATGCCTTTTTTTGCCTCCTTTTTGTTCTGATTTTGAAATTAGATCCAGCCAAGTAGCCTTGGGGTCTGAACTTACAGAGATCTGCCTACCTCTGCCTCCTGAGTAGTGATTATGATTAACGGCATGTACCACCATGCCCAGCTATTTCTTCCTTTTTAAAAGGAAGGTTTCAACACTTTTTCCCCTGAAATGTTCTGAATTGTCAGTGGATGTTATTTATATGCAGTTAAGATTTTTAAGGAAAGATTCAGCCCTGGTGACTCCACCCAAGTATTTGTAAATGCATGCCTTAGTTCCATTAGGAAAAGATCACTTTTGTTTGGTATCTCTCTGCTGTTCTGAGCCTTGGGATCCTTCCTCGGAAGGTCCTTACACCCTGTACTACCAGATTATCTACTTATTTCCACCTATGCTCTTAGTATGTACTGAATGATAAGAAAATGACCCAATAATAATTTCAATTTCTAATGACCAACAGGTGAAAGACCTCAAACATTCAAACAAACTAGAAATAACTGACATCAAACTGGAGGCAGCAAGAGCTAAGAGTGAGCTAGAAAGAGAAAGGAGTAAGATTCAAAGTGAACTGGATGGTAATGTATTTTCCCATGCTTTTCTCCGTTCTTTTCAGGTCTAAATTCAAACTATTGAAACAAACAAAGCAACCTGAGTTCTTTTCTAGTCTTAATAGAATTTTCATATTACAGTTCATAGGGACTATTTTTATTATGTTGAATGGTTTGTTTATTCTGTGATCTTTTTTAAATGACCTATCTTACATTTATATAATAGTTTTTGATTACTGTGTGAATTAAAAGTATTGAAAATGTGAGTTTGTTCTTTATGTGATTATAATTTTAAATGCTTGTAGATCAGCTGGTTATTAGGCCAAAGGATATAAGGAGGTAAGTTCCAATCATAATTTTTTGTTTTGTTTTCAAGACAGGGTTTCTCTGTGTAGTTTTGGTTCTGGATCTCACTCTGTAGACCAGACTGGCCTCAAACTCACAGAGATCCGCCTGGCTGTGCCTCCTGAGTGCTGGGATTAAAGGCGTGCGCCACCACCACCGCCCGGCACCAACATAAGTTTTTGTTTGTTTGTTTTTTATAAATCCTAGGCTAGTTATTGAATCCTTGTTCAATATGTGCTTATTTTTGAGCTCCAGTTTAGTCTTAAACGTATCCTCAAGACTTCTCAGAGCGGTTCTTTTTTAATACTTCAACAACCTTCCCTCGGGTTATAACTGTGCTTGAGGTTACCTCCGTCATTTCAGGTAGAGTTTATTTTTATTAATAATTGTTTTGACTATTTCCATATATTTTCAGAGTTGAGAGTAAATTTTTTTAGTGTTAGAGTTTAGGATATATTGCTGTATTATGTTTTTAAAGGTTAAATATAAATTTGCTGTGGTTATTCATCTCTCAAACATTTATCACAAGATTTGAGAATTTTTTTCAGTAAACTTGAAAGTTTCCTTATTGCTCATATTTTTGTTATTTGCTAGAATCCTAGGTTTTTTTTTGAAGGGTTCAGTTTTCTTTGTTTGTTTGCTTGCTTTAATTTACTGTTACCAGCTTATTTATGACACTATCCTGGGGCTCCAGAACTGTAAGAAGTCAAGTAAATAAGCCTCTTTGGGTATTCATCTGAGCTGATCCCTACCTCCCAAGGTTCAAAAGAATAAATGTCTGTCTTGAAAGATTTGTGTATATATGTGCTTAAAAGTGACAACAAAAATGATCTCCACCTTGTTTCACTGTTAGTTCGCAAAAGCTCTGATGAGCTGACACTCTGTGAGGACCTTGAAGAATATCTGTCCCAGAGACCTCTCAGATTCTTTTGTTTTACTGGGTTTCAAATGCTCGTTAATTGTAAACTTCATGTCAATATTGATTATAGTTTCTTTTTCTTCTAAAAATATACTAGGATTGCAGGCAGACAATGAAATTCTCAAGTCCACTGTCGAACACCACAAAGTACTCTTGGTGGAAAAAGATCGTGAATTAATCCGTAAAGTACAAGCTGCCAAGGAAGAAGGTTATCAGAAACTCGTGGTGTTACAGGATGAAAAGTAAGTCTTAGTGCCTTGGTCTGTTTCCGTCGCTTGGTGAACACATTGCATTCTCGGATCATCTTTATTGTAGTTCTCCTAACATGATTATATCATCTGTTGTTTTAGGCTGGAACTTGAGAACAGATTATCAGACTTAGAGCGGATGAAAGTGGAACACGATGTCTGGAGGCAGTCAGAAAAGGATCAGTGTGAAGAGAAACTGCGGGCCTCACAGATGGCGGAGGAGGCAGCCCGGAGGGAGCTTCAGAGCATTAGGTTAATTTGTAGTTTAAGATAGTTTGGGGGTGCAGCGCCATAGTGGTGTAAAAGTAGCACAGAAAACTCCTCTACCTTTTACCCCAAGTCCATGTAGTAACAGATTTCCTAACCGTAGTAGAGAAATCAAGCCAAAGTTAGGAGGAATCAGTAAATAGTCAGACGATAAATAAATAAGACCTATTCCCTTTATTTAGATTTTACCCTTTCACTTGTTTCTTATCTTTAGTTCACTATAAAATTATTTTTCCACTCTTAATAGTTAATCTTAGGTTTCCTTCACCATATTTTGAGACTATGTAAATATTCTCACTAAACATTCTACTAGTTTTAGCATCCATCTACCGATCTTGCCTTTCAGTTGTTACTTGTGTTTTCCAGTTGTGATTTTCTTATGTATTTTTGACATTTCTTCTACATCTGCTATTTGGAATTCTGAAAAGAAGGGCCTTCCTTTTTGTCAATGGCATTTTAATCACTGTAGACTAGTAGATTCTTATTTTCTTCTTGAGTTGCACTATCTCAGATTTGACTATTGGGAGCTCGTGCCACTTCCTGAGGATTTCCCCACTTTGTAGCATCGTAGGAATCATGCCACCAGGAGTGTGGTTTTCATCCTGCCTGGCTATGCTCGTTGATACTTTGCAACGGTAACTTCGGTATTGTTATGAATCATCTGTGTTTTCCAATGGCCTTAGGCGACCCCTGTGAAAGGGGTTGAGATCTACAGGCGGAGAACCGCTGTGCTAGCCTTTGCTCTGGCTGCCCTTGGCCCAGGTCTTAACTAGCGTTTCTCTAGTTTATTGGAGAGAGGTATGGTAAACAAGTGTCAGTCCGGGATTGTTGGTTAGTACTAGGAGTGCCTTGCACTGAGCTCCTTTCGGTGACTTGCCTGCTCTTTCCATGGTGAAATAGAATATTGAAATCTCTGCTGTTTTGGAACAGTGTCTCCCTTTGATTCTGTGAGGTTTTCCACATGTGGGTGACCACAGTTTGACATTGGGCATTTTCTTCTATCGTTGTCCACCATATCTTTTAAGATGAGGGTCTCAGTGAACTTGGAGCTTGGCGTTGAAGCCAGCCAGTCTGCCACTGAGCTCCACGACCCTCCTGTCTTTGCCTCCTAGCACTGGAATTGCCGGAGTGAGCTGCCTTGCACCCTGCTTTTTGTGCAGGTCTGGAGGATCTAAACTCAGGTCCTTGTGCTTGTACCGGAAGTACTTACCTGCGCACCCTTCTCCTTAGCCCAGCTTTCTGTATTTTGGTGGTCTAATACATATCCAGCTGTTTGTCATTGTTATATATTCTTGGTGTGTTGACCTTTTCATTTTACAGTGTCCTTCATTTTTATTGTAACTTTATAAAGTTTAGTCTGTTTTGTTTAGGGTTCTTATCTTTGCCATGGTCCGCTCTGGATAATGTCCACATGGGGTGTATTTTCCATGCTTTCCTTTACAGTTTATTTGTACTTTGGATTTATAGTGAATGCTTTGTAGGCATCATTTAGTTGAATCTTACTATTTGCCCATTCTATCACTGGCTGTCTTTTGATTGGCACATTTTATGTGTTTACATTTATAAAGTAATTACTACTTTTCTGTCTTTAAATTTTATTTCCCCCTTGTTCCCTTCAATACTTTACTCTTTGTATTTAACTTTTTTGATTTCTTTTATTCTGCTCTTTTGGTAGGAAGAATATTTAAATTCTTTTCTTTTGATTGTATATTTTATAGCTATGGCTATCAAGGGATTTACATTTATATCTTTATGCTTCTAATACTTTTGTTTGAATTTATATCAGCTTAATTGCAAAGACATACACATTTTATTTCTATCTGTACCACTTTCTGTTGTTCATGTTATAAAATTACATGTCTGTGTACCATATGCCCCTAAACATAATTTTTTTCCCCAGTGAATCAATTTCTTAAATTAACTAGAACATATTGTGAAGTTGTAAGCTAAAGTTACAATAATACTAAATTTTTTAAACTAATTTTAAAATATCTTAATCTATTAAGCCATTAGTAAGCAAGTTACAATAATAGTTTCTATAATTTCACATGGGTCTACCATTACTGTCGTTATTCTTTTTCATTTAGATTTGAGTTATTATTTAATAGGCTTTCCTTTTACCAAGTGGGCCACTCTTTAACATTTCTATTGCATAGGTCTTAGGACTACCAACTTCCTCACTGTTATGTGGATTTTTGTTTGTTTGTTTTGTTTTTGTTTTTGTTTTTTTGAGACAGGGTTTCTCTGTGTAGCTTTGGAACCTTTCCTAGAACTCACTCTGTAGCTCAGGCTGGCCTCGAACTCACAGATATCCGCCCGCCTCTGCCTCCCGAGTGCTAGGATTAAAGGTGTGCACCACAATTGCCCGGCTGTGGAATTTTCTTTCACTCTAAAAAAAATTTTTAGATGAACTTTATTATAAAATGTTTTAAATAAACATCTAGAAGAATTGTTTTTTGCTGGATACAGGATTTTTAGTTGAAATTTTTTTTAAAAGTGTATTAAATATATCCATCCACTGCTTTCTGGCCTCTTAAGGTTTTAAGTTTTTGTTTTTGTTTTTTTTAAGGATATTTTTTGACAAAGTCAATTTTTTTTTTAAAGATTTATTTATTTAGTATGTATACAGTGTTCTGCCTGCATATATGGCTGCAGGCCAGAAGAGGGCACCAGATCTCATTACAGATGGTAGTGAGCCACCATGTGGTTGCTGGGAATTGAACTCAGGACCTTTGGAAGAGCAAGCAGTGCTCTTAACCTCTGAGCCATCTCTCCAGCCCTAAGTTTTTTTTTTTGTTTGTTTGTTTGTTTGTTTTTTGTTTTTTTTTTTTGTTTTTTCGAGACAGGGTTTCTCTGTGTAGCTTTGCGCCTTTCCTGGAACTCGCTTTGGAGACCAGGCTGGCCTCGAACTCACAGAGATCCGCCTGCCTCTGCCTCCCAAGTGCTGGGATTAAAGGCGTGCGCCACCACCGCCCGGCTAAGTTTTTGTTTTTTAAGGTTTGTTTTTATTTTATGTTTTTGTCTGCATATATGTCTGTGCATGTGTGCCTTGGGCATATGAAGGTTAGAAGAAGGCTTTGGATCCCCTGGAGCTGGAGTTACCGGTGGTTGTGAGCTGCCATGTGGGTGCTCAAATTAAAACTGGGTCCTCTGGAAGAGCAGCCTATGTTATTAATTGCTGAGCCCTCTCCCCAGCCCTGCATCTGCTTTTTTAAAAGATAAAATCTTTCTGTGTATCCCTTGAACTCATGACCCTCTTGCCTCAGCCTCCTGAGTTCTAGGACTGTAGGCATACCTCAGAAACCCTAGCTCTCTCTACATCTGCTTTTGAATGTCCTGATCTTTAATACCTGTCTCCCAAAAGTCGAACAAAAGTCAAATGAAGACAAATAAGAGGGTAGGCACTGGTTCTGAGAGTTCCCTAGAAGTGATCTCAGCCAAAAAGGGAACAGTAACTACCTATTTCTTTGTACCTTTTGTATCAGAAGTAATAGTCAGTAATCAAGGTACAGGTTTTCCATATTTGGGGGACAGATAGCATTTACCCACTCTGGTTTCTGGACTGTATGCACAGTCCTGCCTGGTGGCATACAAAACTACCTGAGACCTTGGCTGCTTCTGTTGGAAGAGGTGCAGTACAATTAAATTAACTGTTATTTACAGTTGAAACCCTCCTCTGAAAGTTGCGGGTCTTCAGAAGGCTCTAGATTTTCAAATAATTAGACTGATTTTATTAATGTATTTGCTGTCCAAATAAAGAGACATATTCATTAATTTAGCTTCGACAGTGTTTCTCAAGCCTATCATGACCCCTTTGACAAACCACTAGCTCTAAAAAATATTTGCATTACAATTCATAACATTAGCGGAAATAACAGTCATGAAGTAGCAATGAAATAATCTTATGGTTGTGGGTCACCACACCATGAGAAGCTGTATTAAAGGTCTCAGCATAAAGAAGGTTGAGAAGCAGTGCCTTGGAACAGACTTTTTACAGCATGTGGCACATTCACCTTGACTGACTCAGCTGTCTCGGTGGCCGTTGAGTTCTTTGTTTTCCTTCTCTGAAGGAGTTAAAAATTTTTTCTAAGTATTTAATCCTTGTTATGAATATATTTCCCTTTTGTTTTGGTCTCTAGCTGTTAATGTTTATAAGGACAATAAATTTTTATAGGTTAATTTATATTCTGTCTGCATACTGATTTGTTTGAGTTAATTTTACTTTTAATTACCTCATTTAGAAGTAGACATAATTTTATTTCTTTACCAAGTCTTCAGTTCCGAACTGATGACCTAATTGCACTGGCAGATGCCCAGTTCAGCACTGAGTAGGAGTGTAGAGGGTAGGCCTCCTTGGTGCTCATTGTCTGCGCTGTGTCTTCATTGATTAAGAAATTAGCTTTAGGAGCTAGAGAGACGGCATGGCAGTCAAGAGCTCTTGCAGAGGACCTGGGTCCAGTTCCATAACCATAACTATTGGTAAAATTCCAGTTCAGGGCATCCATGCCCTCTCCTGACTTCCTTGGGTACAGGCGTGCACATGATGCTTGTACATATGTGCAGGCAAAATTCACACACATAAAATAGATTAAAATTAAATAAATATAAAAACCCTGCTTTTTAAGATTTTGATTGGAATTATATTGACCTTATAGGTTAATTTAAGAATATTAATCCTTCCAATCCATGAATATCTCACATCACTCCTCTTGTAAAGTAATTTTTCTACTACTGTCCCTGTACTTTTATACTTCACTGTCTCACTCATCTTTTACAAAGTTTTATGCCTAGGTCTTTAATACTTTTACAAGTGGTGTTGTTTTCAATGTTATGATTACTCAGTGGTGCGGCAGAAATAGTTGACATAACTGACCTTGAATCCTATGCCTACTCAAATTTTTGAGTAGGAAAGAATATCCTTCCTCTTCTTGCTTCTCTTTTGTTATTTTATTGTTAACAGATTTTGAGTTTCATTGCATTGTCATTAGAGAATATTTCTACTTTATGCAGCACATTAATATTTTATTTGTTATCTGTCAAGGGCAGTACTAGGGTAAGGCAAGAGAAACACCCCCAGGGTGTGAACTTTAAAGAGAAAAAGAATGTTTATTTTATCTCTGTGAGTGTCGGCCTACAGGTATGTATACCATGTATGTGCCCGGTGCCCTCAGAGCTCAGAAGAGCGTGTTATATACCATGGAACTGGAGTAGAGGTGGTTGTGAGCCTCTGTGTGGGTGCTGGGAATCGAATGTGGGTCCTCTGCCAGAGCCGCAAATGCTCTCGACCACTTGGCCATCTTTCCAGCCGTAGCATTCATCTTTATCGGCTGACTCTGACATTGGTGTCAGCCTCAGTGACTGTCTCAGTTTGCATAGAATGGTCACCTCCTTTGCCTCATGCCTCTAGTGGGTGATCCGTTTTTGTGGGTCTGATGACCTGAGTTAAGTGAGTGCAGTTGCTCTTCAACCCGTGTGGGTTACAGTGTAATCAGCCCCACCGAAGGTGAAAATGTATTTACCACTACTGCCTGACTTCATCGTACCATCCCAGTGTCCTGTAAAATGGCAGTTGTTTGCCTTAGTCAACACATGGCTGGCCAGTGCTCGCTGCCACTGGCTGGTTTTATGCGAGCATGCTATACTGTATATTTCTAGCCTGGTGAAAGATCAAAATTTAACATTTGAGGTGCAGTTTCTGCTGAAGACATACAACCTTCACATTGTAAAGTTGAACCATTACAAGTCAGGTAACATTTGATACATTTATGTGTGTGTGTGTGTGTGTGTGTGTGTGTGTGCTGTGTGTACACACACACACACACACATACACACACAGCCATAAAGATTTGCCTTAGGAAATTTGTTTTCTGTGTACTTCTTATTTTTGTTCATTTGATTTTTCCGTATGAAATAATTAATATTACAGTCTCGTTATTAGTGTGTTTCTGCCTATGCTTGTAGTTTTGCTTCGTAAAGGTGGTTGCTATGCAGTTGGGAATATACTTGTAAGCTACGTTTTGATGATCGGTTGTGGGTCTTTTACATTACACAGTACCCCTTTTTGGTTACTCGCTTGTTTTTTACGTGATTCTGCCTTGTCTGATGTCATTATTCTACATGTTCATACTGCTCCCATTTCTCTGACGCATTGTTGTCTCCTTCCTACATTTTCTGCGTTACTTGCTTTTTGTGAAATGTGTTTTCTGTATACACCATGTAGTCGCATAGTGTAGCATTGCTAATGAACAAAGTATAAGTTGTGGTTTTTCCCTCGTTTTAATGGGTGAGTTATGTGTATCTACCGTCTTGCAGACGGGACCATGACGGATGAGTTGCTAGAAGTTGGTATTCCACCACTACCCCTTTCACTTAGAGTTGTTTTGAGGTTTGGTATTTTCTATTAACACTAAGGGTGTGGTTTTGTGTGGCTTTGTTACTTTCTGAATTATTCTTACAGAAAGCATTTATAATATAGTGCTAGAGCATCTGCCCTTCAGTACCTGCAGATCTCTATATTTGCTTTCTAAATTAAAAAAAAACCTAAATCTTAGTGACTTATAAAGATTAAAGATAAGTGACTTGCAGTCATCTGAGGTTGTAGACTATGCTTTGAGGCAAGCTTCTTAGTCCACATCACTAGTGAAAGAACTGCTCCTCAGGGTCTCTTAGCCTGTTGGTGGCCCATTGTCTTGCCCATCTTTTCATTTAGGTAGATATTTACTTAACTGTTCCGGAGAGTTCTTGTGAGACTTTCCGTCTCTGCCCTCCCAGGGAAGCGCCCCATCTCTTATTTTATTGTGTCCTGGTCTCGGTTTGGCCTTTAGAATGTTTTCTGTTTGAATTGGAGCGTACTTAGACTGCTTAGAGCTTCTGCAGCCGTAGTGATAAAATGTTCACCGTTCTGTCATTACTTAAAGACAGTAATAAACTTGGCTCATAGCTTTTGTTTTATTTTGTTTGGGAGCATTTAATAAAATACAAAACAGTTTTCATCTTTAACTTGTCTATAATGTAAATCATTTCTATTTCATTAGTCACTTCTGAGAATTTGTTTTTTATTCTTCTTGAGTTTCTCCAGATTATTTATAATATGTGATTGGCCCCATAAGTTGTCCTTAAAATAAGACACCTTAACCATAGACAGTCTGACAGAAGGAGTACTTCTCAAGATTGTATAGTTTTCCATGTTTGGAATGTTACATAATTGTTACGTCACTTATTTACTGTTTTATAAATTTAGTCAAGTCAATCACCTGTTTATTTTTCACTAAAATAACTATAATTGTAACTTCCACTTAGTAGAGTCTGTGGTAGTTCAGAGACGATCTGGGGCTTAAAAAAAAAAAAAGGAAAGGAAAAAAAAATGGGTCCTGACAGGGAAAAAATGTAAATATTGAAAAATAGTCCATCATTTAAAAATTACACTATATGATAAGTAGCTGATCGTCTAGACATTAATGCATGCTTGAGAGTTGCTTTAAGTTATTATATACTAGTGTTTTGTTTTCACCACTAACTTGTCATAGTGCAAAGAATAGTGTTTTAAGAAGTATTCATTATGGCAGAGGTGATGGTTCAGTGGGTGACATGCTTGATGCACCATCATGAGGACTTGAGTTCGGATCCCTGGCACCCACGTAAAAAGCCAGGCATGGCAGTGCACACCGAGGATGCCAGCACTGGAGAGCAAAGGCAGGTGGCTCCAGGGACTGACTGGCCGGTCAGTCTAGCCAGAAGAGCAAGTTTAGGTTCAGGGAGAGACCCTGCCTCAAAAATAAAGTGGAGAAGCATTTGAAGAAGACAGCCCAGTGTCAGTGTCTGACCTCCACACAAGTGCATGTCTGTGTGTGCTTGAATGTGCGTGTGCACGCATGTGTGCAACCCCCCCCCCCCCCCCCCGCCTCATTTTGTATTGGAGAAAGCCTCTGTACTAATTTTATTCAGCTTGTGAAGTTTGTGAAGTTACCTGTAAAATTAATTAACCATGTACAAATTATAGGTTAGGTGTGAGCCAGCTTCCCTTAACAGTGGTCTAACACAGGCTATTACAAGAAAACGAAGAGACCATCAGCTGACGTAGCTGTAGAAAGGACAGGGTTTATACTCTTTGTTTTCTTGGACACCTGCATGGACAGCTCAGCTATGAGCAGTTAGAAGTCACTTCTTTCTCTCTTCCCTCCTCCTCCCATTCTCCTTGTTGACTTTACTTTCTGCTGCTTTCTCTGGAGGCAAGTGCATATGCTGAAACGAAAGGAGAACAGTTACTTGTCAGTTCAGGTTAGAAAAATCTAGACAGTGGTTTGAGTCTGGTTCACATGTCCGTCTCTGGGCCTATCAGTATGTCAAAGGGAATAAGGCACTCTGGGTAAGCTAGGGTATGATATCAGAGGTGAAGAGAAGAAATTAAAGCACTAATTGTCCAAGGGAGGAGGCTTAAACATTTAAGATATCACCTGTAGTGATACCTTTTAAAGTAATGTATCTTTTGCATAACTTAAAGTCATCTCCATTTTTATATCATTGCTTTAGGTTTGCTTGTTTATTTGGCTGCCCACAGGTAGATACTGACCCTTTTAAACATCATTCAATACAGCCTCGTTTCCATTTGTATCTTGAGAAGAATTGTTTGCTGTGTATCATCTTCTTAGGAAGCACTAGACTTAGAATTGGACATTTAAACCAGTTCCTTTACAATTTGGGCTGCCGAGTAAGGGACAGAAGTGAAGGGTCTAGTAGCATTTGAAGGGCGCAGAGATTCCTGTGTCAGTAATTATATGATTCTCTAGCAATGTTTTGCTTCAGTGCTCTCGTACCTCTTCAAGAAATTCCCTTTTGGTAAACAATGGACAGTCCATCTTAAGTGCTTAAGAGGCTGAACACTTGCTTTCAGAAAGTCGGTATTGAGGACACTGTTCTGAAGAGACTTGTTCTAGGAATTTCTGGTACTAGAGAAACCACAAAGAGCTCCCCTTGCTTGTCTTATTATCTTGCTTTCCCTTGGTAATGGACATGGACATTATATGAAGGCAAGATCCTTTGCCACTGAATATGGTATTACCGATCACATGTAACTATTTAAATCTGAGGCTCAATTAATTAAAACTTTAAGAAATTAAAATGACAGTTCCTCAGTCATACTGTCAAAAGCACTCAGTAGCACCATGAAGCTAGTGCCTTTTCAAATTGAAACTTTGAGATAATAATTTCCATCACCGGATAGCGTCTTATCAGATAGTGCTGTTGGAGTGGTAAGAGTGGGGCCTGTCTGTATTTATCATGTTTCCACAACAGAAGTAGGCTCAGCATTTATAGTCGACTGCTCGGTCTTTATCTGTTGAATGTTCAGATAGCATAGCAGCTGCATGAGTGGAGAGTCCAGACTCTGACCATGGCAGTTGACAGGAACACAGTGAGGGGATTTGAGACAGCCATCTTACTGGTGTCCCGTAATTTCCAGTTAGGCTTTTCTCCAGCTGGATTCTCTGTTGTGACTTGACCCTCTACCCCATTTCCTATCTCTACCTCCATGATCATATTTAAAGTATAATTATAGTTTATCATTCCTCAACTTAACTGATCCTTCACTTCCTAATCTCTTACCACCTACTTCGTAAAGTCGTCCCCCCCCCCCCCCCCCCGTCACCCTCATTTCCTCTTCCCCTCCTTCCATCCCCCTCTGTTCCCCTTGCCGCCCCCACCCTGCCCACTCTCCTGCTGGGAGTCAAGCCTTAGTTCTTCCACTACCACACTGAGTGCGTCTGATGTAGCGTCTTGTTCTATTACCATAAAATACTGTGCGATTCAGCGTTTCCTTTTAAAACCTCTCAGTGGATTCTGAGAGGGCATACACCTCCCACCCCTTTAGGTGGAAACGAATCCTTCTTTCCCTCAAGGAGAGTGGCAATGGTAAGCTCCTCTTGTTTCAGATCTTTATCTGACCAAGTTTGGTTAAAATGGTTTTCCCCTTGATATTTGGTGCATCTAATTTGTCTCCATTCTTTTTCCTTTTCCAGTTATTTTCTACTAGATAATCTTTTAACATTTATGGAGTCTTTGATACCTTGCTCACACTGCCCTTCTTTCCTGTCCCTTGCCATCCATCATCCATATTGAAGAACTATTCATGTTAGCTGTGTAGCTTATGGTATCCTCTCTCAGGCATTTTTAAATCTGTTTTATTGTCCCGTATACCTGTCCATGCCCAGGGCTTGTCATCTCTCAGAACCGTTCCCTTCAAAGATGTGAGTCTCTTCTTTTCTTTCGTTGTTTTCTGCTCCCTGGAGACACTGAAACTGGTAGCCCTTGTGCTTCTCTCCCTTCTAATCTTCCAACTTGCCTTTTGTCCTGGTTGGCTCTTTTCTCCACTTGGTACAAACTAGTCGTTTGAGAAGAGAGAACCTCAACTCCCACACTTGTCCATCCCCACACTGCTGTGGTGTGTGCACATACTCAAAGGTGAAGAGTGAAATAAAATTGTGAAGAGCAAGGAGAAGCATGGCTGAATCCTCCCTTTAGACTTGCAGTGGTTCTCATCCTTCCTAAGGCCGCGACCCTTTAAACAGTTCCTCATGGTGTGATGCCCCCCACCGTAAAATTGGTACTTCATAGCTGTAATTTTGCTAGTGTTATGAATCGTAATGTAAGTATCTAATTTGCAGGGTAGCTGATGTACGACCCCCAGGTGCTACTGTTATGAATCGTAACGTAAATATCTGATATGTGACCCCCAGATTGAGAACCTCTGCTTCACAGCCACTGTTTCTGGCGTGTATGTGCTGACTTCTAAGAAGCAGTGCTCTTCTGTACTCGTCATAGACAGCCACGTCGCTCCCGGGAGTCTAGACATCAGTACAGTGATGCCCAGTCTCGGGAAGAAGTCAGTTGCGGATTCATCATCTTTTGTTGGTTGTGGTTTTCAGGTTAAAACTTCAACAACAAGTTGTGAATACTGAAAAAGCAGAGAAAGAAAAACTTGAAAATGCTGAGCTGAAACAGGTGTGATTGTAGTACACATTTTGCTTCTATTTTGTTGAATGCTCCTTTTAAGTCTGTTTTATGTAGTTATTGCAGTTAATCATAATCAGTACTTTGAAATCTGATCACCACAATTGATAATATACTGATGAAGCTGTTACATAAAGATAAAATGTTTCAGTTTTCTGCTTTAATTAGTAGACTTGTTTTACTTTTGCTGTTTATCCTAATATATTAGTATGCTGTGGCCTGTGACAGATTTTTTAAGTTATTGTTAAAATGACAATATTTTGACATTCTGAATTTTAAAATTAGATAGAAATAGTCAGGTTTTAAGTTACGAATTAATTTTATGTTCTGTGATGTGTTAATGGGTCGTTTTGTTTTCTTGCTGCATCTGTATAAAATTTATGGGAAGAAATTTGTATTTTAATTAAGGGAAATATTTATACAATGTTGAGTAAAATACATAAGATTATTTGTTTCTGAATTCTGTTTTGTTTTTCTTTGAAGTATTTCTATTCTCTCAGATTGTGAGTAGTGAGGAACCATTTAGAATTTTTGCACACCAGCTGATACTACTTTGCACGTGCAGTTCTGGGTTCCTAATTGAGAGAGAACAATGCTTACATGTCAGCCAGCGTCGCTGGCATGTGCAGTTCTGGGGCCTTACCCTGTAGGGCACAATATTTTATTCTCTGAGAGGCATGGCTATAATACTTAGACATTGGGATTTCTGCCATCCATGGGTCTAAAATTAAGTTTCTTGAGGTTTGCTTAGTTAAAAAGTTGCAGTAATAGAGTTAATGCTTTCCACCCCAGTTTTAAAAAAAAGTTAGTTCTACATGAGGAAATTTATTCTAAAATAGCAATTTGAGACATACCATATTACATATTACTGTATTCTAGTAATTGCTCGGCGTGCACATATAATCTTATGTGGCTTTTATATTATCGGCCATATAATGGAGTTATTTCCCACTTAACCAAGAGTCTTGCTTCTTGTTAGGGGTGGTGGTGCTTGCCTGTCATGCACTTGGGGGGCTGAAGCAGGAGAATCATGAGTTTGAGGCCTGCCTGGACTGTGTGACAAGACCCTGTTTATATTGACTCTTGAATCTTTTGATGGTGTTTTGGTTTTGGTGACGGTAGGGACCAAATTGATGCTTGTGTGCATATTAACTAGACAAGTATGCTCTACTGCTGAGCTGCATCCTAGGCTTATGGTGGGTTCTTTTGATTCCTGTCTCTTGGTTCTGTCAACTCTGAAAGGTTTTTCAGAGAATGGCTAACAAGAAGTTAAACTGAAAGAAAAATAAAGACCTTTATTAGTTGATAAAATAATGGTTCATGAGGGATGTAGATTATAGTTGTCCCCAGTGAGGTCTATTTAATCACAATACAACCGTTGAGGTCTTTCTGGCCAGCCGGTCTATAACTCCAACATATCATAGGGAAAACGTGTGCTTCCACGTGCAGGTAGTGGGGCCGGAGTTTGATCCATGTGCTGGCGAATGGCGCTAGAGCAGGAGGTCTCACACTCCTAATGGCTCAGCCCTTTAAGGTCGTGTATGGTAGTGAAAGGCTGTGGGTATAGTGAGAAATGACTCTAGCCCTTGTTATCTGTTCTCTCACAGGGTATCCTTGTGGGCCCTGCCAGCTGGGAGAGACATTCCTGAGGGGAGGGACTCTGCTTCTCACATACCCTTATGCCTGTCTTAGTGTCTTTCTGCTTCTCTTTTTCTTTTTTAAGCAAATCAGTCATTTGCAGATCCAGGTGACCTCGCTGACACAGTCAGAGAATGACCTGCTGAATTCAAACCAAATGCTGAAGGACACGGTGGAGAGATTAAAACAGGAATGCCGACATTTACGAAGCCAAGCTGAAAAAGTGCAGCTAGAAGTTGAAAAGTAGAGTGTGCTCTTCATTATGTACAAACTGTTTTTTCCTTCTGCTATATAAAGTATATTTTATTGATATTGAAACATGAATGTATTTTTAGATGGTGTACTTTCTCCTTCTAGAAAATGAACTTTTACTCCTAAATTGCTTTTAAAAGTTTTAGGCATGGATGAAAAACCTTTATTCATTGAGCAAACCAGAACACATTTTCCCAAATCTGTTCTGAGTGCCAGAGAACAGAATGATTTAGTTGTGAGGTTGTTCTCTCTCTCTCTCTCTCTCTCTCTGTGTGTGTGTGTGTGTGTTACACAAGCACACAGACTTCCTAGAACTACCCTTTTGGATTTCCCTTTTGTGAAGTTATTTACTTATTTATATTCTTTTCACCTTGAAATTTACTAGTAGTAGACAGGAAAATGTGCTGCTCAGGATTTATACTCTCTAGAAAACGTTGGCATGTGGTAAAATGGGGCTGGGGTGTATGTAGCTCAGAACAATTGTCTGGCTGTTACACAGAGGCCCTAGATCTGATCCCTAGCACCACAAAAATAAATTTAAAAAAGCAAAACCAAATGTAGAATACTGTTTTATATTTGCTTTGTTTTTATAGCACGTTATTTTTATTTATCTACAGCACAGTTTTCTCTCCAAATTTTTTCTTCAATCAGTTTTACCACATAAAGCTTTTTCTCTACAGTTTTTCTGTTTTTCATATTTTAAGGCTTGTCTGTGCTTTATAGATGGAGTTTTATGTATGGGAAGGCAGTAAGAAAGATGTATCTCAATAATGTGTTGTGACATTCCAGATGCTCTAACTTATTTTTCTTCTGTTTTGCCAAAGAAATGTGTATCTTTTAATCTTGGCGTATTTGATTAAAACAAGCGTGAGAATTCTAATGACATATTTAAGTCGCCCACTTTTGCCTTCAGACTGGTATTCATTGCATTGCTCCAGTATGACTGGACTAGGGCTAGGGCTCAGCAGCAGAGTGCTCGCTTTGCATGTGCGTGACTTTGAGTTAAATTCTCAGTACCCAGACTAAGAATAAACAAAAGGATGGATTTCTAGATGAGTGGAATTTAACTTTTGTTCCAACTAATATACTTAAAATCTGTATGAGTAATTAGACAAGCAATCTAACATGCCAGGGTTTGTTATTTTGATTTTTAATGGCCATAGTATTGATAATAAAATTCATATTCTTGATAAGTATGCAGAATAGCTTTTAAATTATGTTGTTACTAGGATACAACTTAAAATGTCATTTATATGAAATTTACACAGAAAAATATTCTTCATTAAGATTTAATATTTAGCTTGATGTTTTTTTGTTTTGTTTTGAGATAGGGTCTTTCTGTGTATCCTGGCTGTCCTGGAAATTGCTATGTAAATTCCAGGCTGGCCTTGAGTTCACTCACAGAGATCAGATTGCCTATACCTCTGGAGTGTTGGGGTTAAAGGCGTTCCCTACCACACCCAGCATCAGGCTTGATTTGTAACTGCCTTTAATAGGCACAGTTTTCATGGCTTGATGTTTATAATCATTGTTCAGGGGTTCAGGTTTTAAGTGCTTATCCTGCCAATAAATAGATAAGTTTCTTTATCAACTTAGTAAGTGTTCTAAACTTCAGTTTCCTCATTTGTTTAAAAGACATGACAGATATACCTAACTCCAGGGGCTTTGGTGTAAACATAGTGTTTCTATTAGTTGGAATACAGTGTCATATTCACGAAACTTGCTCTGTAGTGACAATGTGAGGAAATACGTGGCTGTAGGAGAGTCACTCCAGCTGGAGAAGGTAGGATGTGGTCAGAGAGGCAGGGAGTGTGAGTACGCTCGTGATGGTGCCCGTTTGGTCTTCTCAGAATTTCTGTCACATCCCTTAGTTTGTGTACATGTTCTCTGACAGGACACTGGAGCAAAAACAGATCCAGTGGTTGGAAGAAAAGCATAAACTTCAGGAGCGTATCACAGACAGAGAAGAGAAGTATAATCAAGCTAAAGAGAAACTCCAGCGAGCTGCAACTGCTCAGAAAAAGGCAAGTTGTCTTAAAGAAAATGGTTTCTGTAGAGTCAAACTTGGTTTTCCAAGAATAACGTGTATAACTGAGGCTGAGGTTTTGTGGCATGTTTCACTTGATATCTAAACATCACATTTTTCTATTAATCTTGCAGAGACAATTGGGAAAATCCAAGCAACAGGTGCATTTCTATTTTTTAGAGTTAAATTATATTTCCTTATAGATGATATTTTTCAGTGCCATTCCATACAAATGTGTATGACTCATTCTTCACTTAAGTTATAGTATGATTAAACCTGTTTTAATTATACTTAACATCTGTAATGTTGCTTTTGTGGTTAAAGTCCTTTTTCTTGAGCTGGGGATGTAGCTCATTGCTAAGAACTTCCCAGGAATATCCACCAAGGCCTAGGCCAGGCGGGCCTGCTTAGTGAGATCCTGTGTCAAACAAAAAACAACGAAAAAGAGTGTTTCCAACTCAGAAAATAGAGAAACAAATGTGGAGTCTTGGACTTACCCTGACTTCGGAAGCCACTCTTGACAGTTGCTACCTTGATGCTTGCTAAATTGTCGTTTATAGGCATATGTCTTCTAGAGTCTAAAAGCTTCACATTCTTGGAAACAATGCAGTTCTTCATGGAAATTAAGTAGCCAGATGATTCATCTAGTCACTAGTTACAGCTTTTTTCTGCCTCAGTGAGGACTGTAGTAGATCCCATCAGCAGTAGTGACTCATTGTGGCAGTGATTCAGCTGCTCTTACAGCAGACCTGGGGTGGGGAGAGCCAGGGCTGTGTGTATATGTTTGATGTGTCTCACAGAAAGACTGTGAATACTAGTTATACCAGTGTCTTAATATCTGTCTGTTAGTGGATAAGTGAAGTGTTCATTGCGTGCGTAAGAGAAATGACTTCAGTCATTCTCTATGTAATACTAAAAGTAATATGGGGTTGAGATTAGAAGACATTTCTTGTGTAAGAAGCCCAGTATTTTTTACCCATATGGAAGCACATTTTTCTTTTTCATTTGTCAGTTGTATTCCTTTCCATCCATATATAAATTCTGAAAGGCTACTAGTGTTAATGAATATTCAGTGATTTTTTTTTTTAATGACTCAAGATGATCTTAGAAATCCTACTGTACTTAAGAAATCTCTAGGAAGTATTATGAGCTGTTTATCTTTTGCCGATAAACTTTTATGTTGCAGTATTAGGAATAAATGTTGTAGAAATCAGATCCTAAGTGTTAAGGTTAATTTTGGTTGGCTTGTTTTGGAAAAATGACATCTGGTGGTTACAGAGATTATCAACTAATCATAGGTGTACCAGAAAGAGGGCAGGAGGTGATATTTTAAAACCCTGCAAAGTAATATTTTACCACTATTGAAAAATGCAAACCTTTTTTGTCTGAAATACTTAACTACCTGATGGGTGAGAACATAGTGCCATTTCACTTTCAAACTATTTATTATTTATTTATTTGTTTGTTTGTTTATCTATTTATTTGCTTGCTTGCTTTTGGGGTTGCAAGGAGAAAGATGGGGGTCGGTACACTTCCCTATGCATAGAGGACTGGTATGTCTGTCATTCTCTACGTATTCCTTTGAGATAGGGTGTCTCTGAATCTAGAGCTCGGGTGTATCTTTGAGGCTAGGCTGGAAGTCATCAGGCTCCAGCGATTTTCCTGTCTCGCATCCCTTTGTGCTGAGGTTACAGGTGTGCCTAAGATGCCTGGCTTGTTAGGGGAGTGTGGGATCCAAACTCCAGGTCTCATGCTCTTCAGCATTGTACCGTCTCTTCAGCTTCTCATTTCACCTTTTCCTGTTGTTTTTGAAACAGTATGTAGCTCTGCCTAGCCTGGAACTACATAGACCAGCCTGGCCTTGAGCTCAGAGATCTGGCTATCTCTGCCTCCCAGTGCTGGGATTGAAGGCACACACAGCTTTTATTTCACTTTTTAATATCTGATGTGTGAATTATGATTTAAGTCTTAGGAAATTGCTCAGTTCAATCCAGCGAATAACGGTGACCTGGAGCTGTCACACCACGTGGAACAACTGCCCTAGGAACTTAATCTCATCAGTTGAAAAAAAGATTGGGGTGTGTGTGTGTGTGTGTGTGTGTGTGTGTGAGAGAGAGAGAGAGAGAGAGAGAGAGAGAGAGAGAGAGAGAGAGAGAGAGAGGGATAGATAGGGATAGTACTATGTATGTAAGAATACGTAATGTTAGGGTTTTAAGTGACCTTAGCTTTCAGATACCTTTTACAAATTGGGGAACTGAAGTCGTAGATAACCAAGATATTTGCCTAGTTAGAACCCAAACTTTGCAAGTCATGGTGGTGTGTGCCTGTAATCCCAGCACTTGGGATGCTGAGGCAAGAAGAGTGTGAGTTCAGGTCCAGCCTGGACTACTTAAGCAGATTTTGTTTCAGAAAACCAGGGTAGGGAGATCCTGACTTGGATGTCTGGTATACAGTCCGTACTTTCTACTCTTCCTCCAGTGTTCTCTCCACCACATTCTTACTCTTCACTTTCCCGCTGTCTTCGAGTCTAGGTGCCTTGTAAGTTTTCTCCGTAGAGCCGTGACTCATGAGTCTACTTCCTGTGTCAGCATAATCACTGGGAATTAACTCTTAGCATTTCCTTGCTTTGGTTAAACCTCATAGCCAGGCACAGTGATATACACCCTTAAACCACAGACCCTGGAGGCAGAGACAGAGGTAGGTGGATCTTTGTGAGTTTGAGGCTAGCCTGGTCTGCATAGGGAATACCAGGCCAGCAGAGTTCACAGTGAAACTGTCTCAAAACAAAACAAACTAAAAGCTTCCCTATCACAATTTTTCTATCATTACAAACGTAATTTATAGCAGGGTAACAAACTTTAAGTTCTTCATTTAAATGTCAAAAAAAATCATAACTTTCTTATGCAGTAAGACTTAAACCATAAACTAGTAACCTAGAATAGAAGTCATAATTCTTTGTAATTTCTTACCCATGAAAAATCCTTAAACTCAAGACTAGCAACTTTGTTTTCCCTCCAGGCTAGATAAGCATGCCATCTGGGTATGTTTATTCAGAATGCTAAACTTCTAAGCACAAGACTTAATATCATTTTTAGTAAGTGTATTTAGGTAGAGCCTTTGGTGGAAATGCAATGTTGATATGTTCATCATTTTGTAATTGATTTTTGAAAAGCATTGCCAGGGACCTTGAATTGGAATGTTGTTCTCTGGTTAAAGGTTTCTCTCAGTAGTTCTGCAGCCTGTCTTCACTGCTTCTGTGTGGATATGAGGAATGGTCTCCTGGTCTGAGCACAGGGAGCTCTCTGTCCTTCTGAGGCACTTGAAATAACAGTTTGCCATTTTTATTTTAAAGTAAGTCTCTCTGAAGTAATTTTTTGGGTTGTTATTTTGATACAAGGTCTCACTATGGAGCCCTGACTGTCCTGGAACTCAGAAATCCATTTGCCTTTCATGTGCTGGTATTATAGGTGTGCACCCACAGGCCCAGCCTGAAGTAGTTCTTGGTCAAATACTACTGTAAACGTTTTCCCATAAAGTGATGAGCCATAGCCTTTAAGTTGTAAAGTATTTTATGTTATGTGGCCTAGCATTATGCTGAGAGAGAAGGGAAGCCATCATCATTCCTTATCCTTGACAACTGTATAATCTCTTTGAAGAAAGAAAATAATGTTTAAGAAATGCAAAAAAAAAAAAAAAAAAAGAACAGCCGGGCGGTGGTGGCGCACGCCTTTAATCCCAGCACTCGGGAGGCAGAGCCAGGCGGATCTCTGTGAGTTCGAGGCCAGCCTGGTCTCCAAAGCGAGTTCCAGGAAAGGCGCAAAGCTACACAGAGAAACCCTGTCTCGAAAAACCAAAAAAAAAAAAAAAAAAAAAAAAAGAAATGCCTGGATAATACTATCAACCACTCCCAGGTCAATTATATAGACACTAATTTGAGAACCACTGTACCAAGACCCGACCCACCCACCCATCCATCCCGCCCTGTTCCAATAAATAAGTAAACTAGAAAATGCCCACCAGGATCCGCTAGACAGTTGGAAACCCATGACCACACACACAGCCCTACTTAAACCCAGTGGTCATAGAGAAGTTGGAGAAGGAGGATTCAGAATCCATTATAGACATGTATGAAATGGTCAAAGAGCAGATTTAGTAAAAGTCACAAAAAACCTGAAGACTGGAAACTGTTTACGTCGTGAACTTTAAGTGAGGTAAGAAACCTGGATGGAAGTTCAGAGTATAGGAGTGAAGGTGAAGAACAACTAGCTTGAGAGGTATCTCAAGAGGAGAAGTTACAAAAGAGAATCGAGTGCAGTGTGCATGTGGTCCTGGCCACTCAGGAGGCTGGGGCAGGAGGGCTGTTGGAGCTCAGGAGTTTAGAGCAAGCCTTGGCATAGCGGGACCTTGTCTAAAAAACAAACCATCACAAACCAAAAACCCACAATGTGCTGGTAAATAAATAAGTCAAGGGGTCATTCTAGCTGTCAGAGGGTGGAAGTGGATTAGGTGTAGAATGAAGAACATGGAGTGCAAGTAGATTTAACCGAACACGACAGGAAGTGATGGCATCACATCCGTGTAGACACGCCCTAGACTCAAGGAAAGCTACGGTACTGGTGACTAGAAATAATGAAGTGAAGCAGAAAGATGAGTGCGTCCAATAAAGTCAGACGTGAAGTGAGATTTGGGAGGAGCGAGGAATACAGAGAGTGTCAGGAGGAGCTGGTGCTGTGGAAAATGAGCTGCTGTGGCCAGATGTTTGCCCAGAACCCCAGTGCTGTTGACTGCAAAGACAGGAGGCTTGCTGGGGCTCCGTGGTGGTCGGCCTACCTGAAAAAACCAAAACCAAAACCCAAACCCCTGTGACCTCCAGGGTCAATGTCTGAAGGAGTAAGGCAGAGAGTTGACAGCAGGAACCTGACATCCTGCTGTGGCTTCCCTACATATACACCACACACACACACACACACACACACACACACACACACACTTTTATAGGGGGAAGATGGTCCTTGAACGTGGTTAATTTGGTAGTAAAGGGGAATCCAGTCAATTCTTGTTTTTGAGGTTTCAGCAGGGGAACACAGCTACCTAGATTGCATTCTTCCTCCCCTGTGTTTTTAGACAGGATCTCAGGCAGTGCAGGGTAGCCTCCAGTTTCCTTTGTATTCCAGGCCAGCTTGATCCTCCTGCCTTAGCTTCCTGAGTGCAACTGCACCCGGCTCTGTAAGTGCTCTATTACTCCTCTGTACTGGAAGGCATCCATTTGTCTTAGGTTGTGATGATATTGGAATGCTAATGGAACATGCCTCCTCTCATCCACTGTAACCACTCTTTAACTTGATTGCAGCTGTAAAGACCCTTTTCCCAAATCATATCACTCTGGGGTGCTTTCCAATACCAACAACCAATCCTCAGTTCTCGGGACACCAACTGGTCTTGCTTGAGCAATTCAGTTTTGAAACTACCTGGAATGATAGTTAAATCTCTCAAGTTGGGTTTAGTCCCCTAAGAATGCCTCCCCTCCAACTCTAGTCACAAGTGTAAGGTACCCAAACCAGCCATATCTTAGGAGTTCCCATGATTTTGTTTTGATATTTAAAATTTTGCTAGGATTCAGGAGAGCATCTTACTGATGTGTGTCAGTTTATTAGAAAAAACACGATTTGGGAATAACCAAATGGAGCTGATACATAGATAATTGTGTAGGGTGTAGAGGACCATGCTCTCTCTAAGTGACTTATTTTGTTCACCAGCACAGAAGCTCTCCATGTGTCTAATTTCTGTGTTGAAGAGATTTGGCAGAGCTCAGTTGGCATACCCTCTCCTCCGTGTGGGTTAGAAGAGCGGACCTTAAAGTATCCTCATGTTCGCACTCGGGTTCTCTCACAGCCTCCTGAGGCTCCTGAGCCTCGGCCAGCCCCAAGTCACTTCATTACCATAAATAGGAGAGGTTGAGAGGAACTTCCTCCTGCTTACAAAGGGCAGCCTACCACTTCAGAAAGTCCTAGGGTGTGGGGCACAAAAAACAAATAATAGTTCTGAGGGCATTATATTTATGTCCTCAGGTTCTAAGTGGACCCAAGTTTTGGTGAAGTATTACTCCATAGTGGTGTAACTAAGACAATTCAAAAAGTATGTTGACTCCTTGCTAAGTACTTGGTATAGTTCACCGGAATACCAAGGTGGCCAGATTCCGTGCTAAGGAACATGATATACAGTAGGTAGGAAACATAAACAGGTAGAGGAGGGTGCCTGCTAAGATTAAAAGTAACAAGATGAGGGAGTGAGCCTGACATCCTTTAAGTGATAAGGCAAGGTTTATTTGGTAACATCTGAGCAGGACTTCGAGGAAAGGCAAGAAGAGGTCTCGTTGATTTACATAGAGGATCTTGTTCCAGACATAACAGCAGATACAAAAGTGTGCAGACGGCTTGTTCTGTGGACAGCACAGGAGGGAGGCTCTGGTGTCTAGGGTGAGAACAGATAACACCGGAGCTCCATCTTTGATTCTGAAGGACATAGGAATACTTGGACACTTGTGAACTGAGAAGAGTTTCTGAGACTGTTGTATAGAAAAGCAGAAGAGCACTCAGGAAGACAGCTTTAGTAGTCCAAATTCGTGATCATGGTTTCTTAGCGGGGAGAGCTAACGATGGGGTCTCAGTGGTCACAATGTGTCTATCTTTTAAAGGTAAAGCTTTGAAATGGTTCCGTAGTGTGAATGGGAAAGATATGTAAGCAGGTAAAGATTTTAGACTGAACCTCTGGGAGAACAGAGAGAGTGATTACTGACATGGGAAGGACCAGAATGGACGTGTTTGAGAGTCAAATAACATGCATTTTTGAACATGCTAACTTTTTTGTTTTGTTTTGTTTTTCGAGACAGGGTTTCTCTGTGTAGCTTTGCGCCTTTTCCTGGAACTCACTTGGTAGCCCAGGCTGGCCTCGAACTCACAGAGATCCGCCTGGCTCTGCCTCCCGAGTGCTGGGATTAAAGGCGTGCGCCACCACCGCCTGGCTGAACATGCTAACTTTTAAAAATTGTTTTTTTTTTAAAGTATCTCACTTTATGTATATGAATGTTTTCATGCAGTGCCCTCAAAGGCCAGGGTGGGCATCAGATCCCCTGGAACTGTAGTTAACTAGGTTGTGAGCACCATGTGGGTGCTGGAACTTGAACCTGAATCCTTTAGAAGAACAGCAATGATGTTAACATGGAGCCATCTCTCCATCCCCTGAACATGTTAACTTTTGAAATGCTACTGTTATTTGCGTAGTATCCCACAAGAGTTTGTGTGTGTGTTTGTTCTGTTTGAGGTTTGTTCCTCAAGCTGTGTGTGTGTTTGTTCTGTTTGAGGTTTGTTCCAAGTGCTGTGGCTCTTAGAAGGTACTGGAAGGTCACTGAAAACATGTGCTTGAAAGGAGAGCGGGGCCTCCGTCTCTACTTGATGTGGTTTCTGACTTATAAGTAATTTGTTCCATTACACCCTCCTGCCACGGTGTACCAAAGCAGTGGGGTGACCTGACCTTAGCCTGGAACTCTAAATCAGTTAGTTACCTCAGATATCTTGTTCCAGTAATATGACACTGACTGATACAAATGCACATCCAGCTTCCACATGAAGATGAGAAATTCATAACTAGAAGAGAGTAGACTGTATTTGGTAAATTAGAAGCTGGACTCGTCAGCATATAAATGGGATGTAACGCAGTACAATTCAATGAGAATAGATCTGAGAATTGAACTTTAAGGAATTCTGAACTTTAGAAGTTGAAGAGGAGGAACCAGGTGGTGGCCAGTATGATAGAACCAAAAGAAGAACTTGATGCCAAATGAAGAAATGCCTCGCAAAGGGTCACTTGGGATCAAGTGATGTTAATAGGTATGATGATAAGATAGCACATGAAGGCTAAGGGTGGATTTCACTGTGTGCCGGTCACCTTCACAAGGCTTATTTCCGTGGACTAGTAAATAGGCAGGAATAATTCAAGTGGAGTCAGTGAGAGCTGGTTATATGGAAACATTGGTTTGTCTAAGGAGTTTAGTTGTGAAAAAGAGGAGAGAAATGGGATTAGTAGCCAGGGAGGGGTGAGTATTTTTCAAGAAGGAAGAAATTGTAGGGTATTTCAAAAGCACACAGAAAAAGATAAAGGGAACAGTAACGCCCTTTAGTAGGCAGACGAGATGAGATTCAGTTTAGAGGGGGAGGGACAGTTTGTTTTCAGCATGCTATAACAAAAGCATCATCAGTGGAATAGCTCATGCACAATAGAAATTTGGTCTTCATTGTTGAAGAGGCTAGGAAGTCCACTACCGTGCATTCGTAGATTATGTGCTGAGTGAAGGCCCACTTTCTGGTGCTAAATGTTATCTCCTGGCTGTGTTTTCACAGAGTGAGGAAAGAGAAGGTCCCTTTAGTTCATGTGCTAAATAGTGCTTAGTGGATGAAGACACCACTGGACAGGAATCCTGTCTGGAAGTTCACAGTATCCCTTACGCTGGGAATTTTCTTCAGACAGTGTTTGTTACTTACCAGTCCTACTGAGAACCTTCAGATCAGTCTACATCCCTGTAAATTACAGAATAATGGAACCTAGTTGGTTTCTTTTTTTCACATTCCCTAGACTGGTTCTTCCATGATTTTATAGATCTCTTTATTTTGTATTATTACCTTCAGTAAGTATAGGACACAGTTATACATGTTGTGTGGATGCATAAATATGTGTATATATTTTCCTAATAGACATGCTCAATCAATGGTTATTGATGTCTGCAGAGATGGCTCATTGGCTCATTGTGTTTGTTGGTCCTCTAAAGGACCCAAGTTCATTTTGCAGGATCCACATCATCTGGTGGCTCACACACACTTGTTACTGCAGTTCCTCTGAAAGCATTGTACTCATGTACACATTCCATATAGACACATATAATTGAAATAATAATAAATCTCAAGAAAGATTGATAAGAGAAATATTTGTATGTTTTGCTGTAACTGAAATAACCAGTAAATGGAGAAATACAACTAGATTTTTAGATTGTGTATTTACATGATCATGCAGTAATTAGCTGTCTTAAAATATCTGAAAGGAGTAGTACTTTTCTTAAATTAACATAGACTAGGAAACAGGTGAATCAGATGTACCCATAGGCTATGATTTGAATGTTGGTTGTCCCCCTACCCAGATTTATACAATGAAATCTAAGCCAGGCTTGCTAATGTACCTCTTGGATCCCAGCATTCGGAAAACTGAAGCAGTATGATTGCTGTGAGCTTGAGACCAGACTGGGCCACATAATGATGCCTGTCTTCAATACATAATGAAATTCTGACTCACTAAGCAGTTAGAACAAAATATATTTGGGGGATGTTGGGTCACAATGACAGTGCCCAGTGATTGGGCTTAATGCCCTCATTAAAGAGGCCACGAAAATTGTCTTTGTCCTTTTTGCCTTGTTAGGAGCCAAGGCACCGTCTGTGCGGAAGTAGGTCCTCATCAGATTTTTATCAGCACTGTGATCTTGGTCTTCCCAAACTCCAGAATAAAGGGAAATACATTTCTATTGTTTATAAATTACCCAAGATTTCAAATATTTTGTTAAAATAGTTTGGGCAAGACGAAGCTAACCATGACAACACCTGGAAGAATTGTATAAAATATCCCCATGAAGATACCAGAGAGCTAGCAAGTCAGTGAAACCAGTGTCCTGAAGTGTAGTTCCTAGAGGGTGAGCATGGTACCTGGGGTTGCTTTTCCCTGAAGGGAAACTTGTGGTTCCAGAAGAGAAAACTGGGAGGTTGAGAGGTTGAGCAAAGCTTGGACAGCCTCAGGGGCTTGGGGAGCAATAATTGGATTTCAGACTGCCACAAACAGGAGTTTAGATAAATCTTCTAGTGCTTTGGATTGGGATCCTACAGAGATTCACTCTTGGACAAAGGTAAACCTGACTCTGTAAACATGGAAGCAGAGCTTCTAGTCTCAGTCCTTAAACGTGAGTTAAACTTATCCATATGGCTAATATTCCTAGCTGCCTACCAGAAATAAATGTGACTCTACTTTAAGAAAAATAACATTGCTATGGGTAGGAAATTATTTCTTCAGATTTTTATATGTGATGCACAGTCTACATAAATACAAAATGGAGATAACACTGATAACACTATGCACCCAGAGTGGTTAAAATCCAATACACAACCCATTACTAGTGGAGACGTAGAGGATCAGGAACCCTTGTATTCGTTGCTGGTGGGAATGCAGAATGTGCTACCACTGACACTTTGGTCAGTGTTATACAATGTATATAAACTCTTTATGACTCATCTGTTACATTCCAAGGTATTTACTCAAATCAGTTTAGA
This sequence comes from Peromyscus californicus insignis, assembly GCF_007827085.1. Classification (NCBI taxonomy): domain Eukaryota; kingdom Metazoa; phylum Chordata; class Mammalia; order Rodentia; family Cricetidae; genus Peromyscus; species Peromyscus californicus. Next base: position 13,326,521 of record NW_026294535.1, read on the forward strand.
TCATTTATCTTTTTTTTTTGGTTTTTCGAGACAGGGTTTCTCTGTGTAGTTTTGGTGCCTGTCCTGGAACTCACTCTGTAGACCAGGCTGGCCTCGAACTCACAGAGATCCACCTGGCTCTACCTCCCGAGTGCTGGGATTAAAGGCGTGCGCCACCACCTGGCTAGATCATTCATCTTTATGAAGAATTGAAACACAGTTATAGCAGCTTTATGCCAGTACTTGGAAACAATCAAGGTATCCTTTAGTAGGTAGATGGATAAACTGTGGTACACTCATATAGTTTATTATTAGCAGTAAAAAGAAGGGAGTTGCTGAGCCACACAGACAGTGAAGAACTTTACATGCATTTTGCTAGCTCAAAGAATATGATTCCAAGTATAAGAATGATAAAGCAGAACTATAGAGAGAGTGAAAAGGTCGGTGTTTGCCAGGCTTTGAAGATGGAGGAAAGAGTGAGTAGTTAGAGCACCACGGTGTGGTGCTCTCACAGTAGAGAATAGGATGAACATTTGGTGTAAAGCTGTAGAGATGTCTGGCGAAAAGAATAAGCCCTGTGCAGCTATACCCTTTGGGTTCAATGATCCTTTAGTGTTGGTTATCAGTTTTGACAAGTGTTCCTTAGCAATGTAAGGAGTTAATAATGTAAGTTGAGTGGAGAAGGCAATAGCTGGAAAGTTTCCACTTTTTGTTCGGCTTTCTTGAAAATTTAAATTGCTGTAAGAAATAGTTTACAGAAATACCCACCCCGGGGTAGTGAGATGGCCCAGAGTGTAAAGGTGCCTGCTGCCGTGCATGAGAGCCTGGCTGAGTTCAGTCCCTCCCCAAACCAGCTCTTAGCTGTCCTCTGATCGCCACGTGCGTCCTGCAGCATATGCTCCTCACACAAAAGTAACTCAGTGTTTCCAAAGTGCAAAGCCGGGCATATAAGAAAAGGACAACAAATAGGAACACACTCCAGATGAGAGCCAAGCAGTCTCAGGGATAGATTTTGAAAAGATTGGTGAAGTTGGGAATTCTCAGACACCTCAAAGGACCGATCAGACAAAGACAAATGTTTATCATTGATGGAAAAGTGGTTACTACTACATAATGTATAAATAGTAAAAATAAAAAGAATATTATACAAATAATCATGCTGAGTATCTATTTAAATGAAAGTAATACATTCCATGAATGTCTTAATGAAGCAGGTATGAGAATAATTGGGAAATCTGGAGTCTTACTTCTCTTAAGGATTAAGAAATGGGATCTTTAATTAAAACCTCCCACAAAGAAAATTCCTCCTTTGGCTTCTCTGGTAAATTCTTGTAAATAATTAAGGAAAAATAATATTAGTCTTAATTTTCCCAAGTAATAGAAAAGTAGAAAGAGTGTCCTCATGTATTTTATGAGGTTCAAATCTGCTGCAGTCATAAGAAGTACAGAGTTGTAAATATTAGCAAACTCAGTATAATTTTATATTAAATAATGTAAATAAGGTTCATTCCAAGACTAAAAGTGGGTTAGCATGCAAAACTGACCAGTATAGTTCAGTGACCTATCAAAATAGTAGGCAAACTACTATGACTGTCTATTGGACATAGAGAACTGCTGAGGAAATCCAGTACCTTTCCTAACAGAAGCTATTACCAAGTTAGTAGTAGGAAGGGGTTTTCAGTGTGATCATTGGTACCTACAAAATCCTCTAGCTAACACACTTACTGATTAAACATTAAATATCTCCCTTATTCATCCAAGTTCAGGAACAAGACAAATCAGTCCACTATCAACATTTTGTTCATTATTATGTTGGAGGTGCTAGCTAATTTAATAAAGTAAAAAGAAATGGATATAATGATTGGAGAGAAAGGAGTAAGATTGTCATTCATAAATTAAAGGATTATACATGAAACAAATGTAGCAGTAAGTATTAAAATAGGTTTGGGGTGTTTATTTATTTACTTGATTTATTTTTTTGAGACAGTCTTGCTATGTATCTAGGGCTGACCTTGTACTCAGAGAGATCCTCTTGCCTCTGCCTCCTGAGTGCTAGGATTAAAGACTTGCCACCACACCCAACTTAAGATATGTAAATTTTTAGAGTTGATAGTTAAAAAGTCAGGCAACAAGCTAGTTATCTTTATGCACAACTTGCAAAATGAAATATGTAAATTTCACTTATAATAGAAGAAATTTAAATATTTAGGCATGAATCTTATGATATATAAAAATCTATATTTAAAACTACAAACTACTCTGAAAAATTTAAAGAATGATTAAAGAAGAAAACTGTATCATGTTCATGCTTTGGGAAATTCTTTATTGATCCATGTTCTACACAAGTAGATCTACAAATTAAATATAATGAAAATCTTTGGACATTCCTTTGTATAAATAAACTGTAAACCGTATAGAGTATTGGAAGGAGCAGCATAACCAAGGCTATCTTGGAGATACAGGAAGCAAGTGAGAGCTTGCTACAGAGGTGTCCACCCCTGCATTTCAGGAGAGAGGAATCTTGAGGACTGTGTATCCATCACTTTTCCTTCACTCAACACTGTGATGTGGATAAAAAGGATCCATGTGCCTAGAAGTGAAAGGTGAAAGTAAATACAGCCAGTATAAAATAACTTGGGAGAAAACCATAGGATGTTGGAATAAAGAAACATTTCTTAAATAGGGCACAAAAAGTACTCACTGCTGTTGGTTGTTTTAACTCTTTTGGGGGCACGCCACCCAGCTCCCAAATAAATCACACACTGAGGATTATTTTTAATTATAAATGCCCGGCCTTAGTGTGGCTTGTTTCTTGCCAGCTTTTCTTAACTTTAAATTATCCTGTCTACTTTCTGCCTCTGGGCTTTTCCCATTCTCTTACTTCTGTAAATCTTAATCTTACTCCATGGCTTGCTGTGTTGCTGGGTGGCTGGCCCCTGGAATCCTCCTTCTCTGGCTGCTAGATCTCTCTGTCTGCCAATCCCGCCCATCCTTTCTCCTGCCTTGCTATTGGCTGTTCAGTTCTTTATTAGACCATCAGGTGTTTTAGACAGGCACAGTAACACAGCTTCACAGAGTTAAACATATGCAACATAAACAAAAGTAACACACCTTAAAATAATATTCTACAATAACTAACTATAAAAGATATGATTAACAATTTCAAAATAAAAGTAAATTTTCTGAAAATTAAATTTTTTTTCTTGAAAGGTGCCTTTTTTTAAATTAACAAGTATTTATTGTTATTGTTTTGGAAAGTTCTGTTCTATGTTTGTTTTTAATGCCACATATCTGTATTTTTACATTTTCTATAACAGATACAAGAATTAGACCCTCAAAACATTTATAAAATTTAGATGTGTTGTTTGGTCAATTCTTTTAAATTTCTAAGAATTCACACTGTATTAATGCCATTTATTACTAAAAAAAAGATTAAAATCATTTTAGACTTTTGACTATTTGTAGAAGCTTAAATCTGATGATAATTTTTGCCAGTATTCCAATTTCACAACACAAAATTTTTTAATCTTTTCAAGAATTAAGATGATAAATTCTTACACACACACACACACATTTAAAGTTCCTTTAAGTTACACACTTTGGTTTTGAAAATATCTTACATTCTGAGAAATTTGGTAATACAAAGCTTGCTACTGAAAAGGCATGTAAATTAATGTGCAAACTGGAACTCCAGTAAAACATCCTGCCTGGAAAGGTCCATATATATATTATTAACAGTTTTTTTTTTTTAATTTATTTTACATACCTACCACAGTTTTCTCTCCCTCCTTTCTGCCCGTCCCCACCCACCCCCCTCCTCCTCCGTCTCCATTCAGAAAGGGACAGGCCTCCCATGGCTTGAACAAAACAGGGCACATCAAAGTTGAGGTAGGACAGAGCTCCTCCCCCTGTATAAAGGTTGGGCAGGGTAATCCAGCATGGGGACCAGGTTCCCAAAAGCCAGCCTAGTGTCTGGGACAGGTCCTGATCTCACTGCTAGGAGCCCCACAAACAGACCAAGCTACACAACTGTTACATATATGCAGAGGGCCTAGGTTGGTCCCATGCAGGCTCCCTGACTGTTGGTCCAGAGTCTGTGAGTTCCCATGAGCTCAGGTCAGCTGTCTCTGGGTTTCTCTGTCATGACCTTGACCTACCCTGGCTTGTACAAACCCTCCTCCCCATCTTCAGCAGGACTCCAGGAGCTTAGCCCAGTGCTTGACTGTGGATCTCTGCATCTCCTTCCATCAGTTACTAGATGAAGGCTCTGTGATGACAATCAGGGTAGTCACCAGTCTGATTACAGGAGAAGGCCAGTTCAGGCACCCTCTCCACTATTGCTAGGAGTCTTAGCTGGGGTCATCCTTGTGGATTTCTGAGTTTCCCTGGCACCAGGTTTCTCCTTAGCCCTCCGTCCTGTTTCCAAACCACCTCCTGCACCCAGCCCGCCCAACCCAATCCCTCAAGTTCCCATTCCCCCAACCCCGCTCAGTTTACCCAAAAGATCTATTTCCCCTTCCCAGGGAAATCCATGCATCCCTTGTACAGGAGAACCAGCCTACAATTCACAGCCCCATAGAGGCTAGATAACAAAGGAAGGTGCTTTTCTTTAAGAGAATATTCCATAATAGGAGCTGGAGAGATGGCTCGGTGGTTAAGAGTACTGGGAGCTTTCCCAGCACCCACATGACAGTTCACAACTGTCTATATCCCCAGTCCTCGAGAATCCAATCCCGTCTTCAGTTAGTGTCAGGCATGCACACGATACACAGGAGTACATGGTCTTCAGTTAGTGTCAGGCATGCACACGATGCACAGGAGTACATGGTCTTCAGTTAGTGTCAGGCATGCACATGATGCACAGGAGTACATGGTCTTCAGTTAGTGTCAGGCATGCACACGATGCACAGGAGCACATGGTCTTCTGTAGTGTCAGGCATGCACACGATGCACAGGAGTACATGGTCTTCAGTTAGTGTCAGGCATGCACACGATGCACAGGAGTACATGGTCTTCAGTTAGTGTCAGGCATGCACACAATACACAGGAGTACATGGTCTTCAGTTAGTGTCAGGCATGCACATGATGCTCAGGAGTACATGGTCTTCTGTAGTATCAGGCACGCACACGATGCACAGGAGCACATAGTCTTCAGTTAGTGTCAGGCATGCACACGATGCACAGGAGTACATGGTCTTCAGTTAGTGTCAGGCATGCACACGATGCTCAGGAGTACATGGTCTTCAGTTAGTGTCAGGCATGCACACGATGCACAGGAGTACATGTAGACCAAGCACTCATACATATACAATAAGTAAAAAAAATGTAAAACACAAGAGAAAATCTCACAATAGGTTGAGACATGAATCTGCTATAAATTCATGTATAAAAGGGTTCATAACCTGAATATTGAAAGAACAATGAAATTACTCAAAAAAAATTTTTTTGAGCAAAAACTAGACCAAGCACAACCATGCGTATACACAACACTTCTAAAACACACGTGTGGCTGATAGGATAAGAAAAAGATATTTACCAGCACTTGGGAGGCAGAGGCAGGTGGATCTTTGTGAGTTTGAGGCCAGCCGGGTCTACAGAGCGAGATCCAGGAAAGGCGCAAAGCTACACAGAGAAACTCTGTCTCGGAAAAAAAAAAAAAAAAAAGAAAAAAAAAGAAAAAGATATTTAACATCTTGAGTAAACTATTGGAAAAGTTACAAACTTTTGCAGTAACATACTAACACACGACACCAGAATGGCTAAAATATAAGTGACTGAGTCTAACAAATATTGGCAAGGTTGTGAACTCTCTACGTCAAGCTGGTGGGTGTGTAGTTGATAGAATCATTTTAATACCAAGGTATACTCCATGGCCTAGGTAAAGTTTGTTGATACTTCCAAACTGGAAACAATTGAAATTCCCATCAGTAGGAAAATGTTTGAAATGTGCTACATTTGTACAATGGACAGCAATATAACAATGAAAAATTACTACTATAATAGCCAGTAGCATTGCTTCTACACAGAGAAAAAGCTTAGAAAAAAACTCAGATGCAAAGGATATACGCTATATAGTTTCTCTTAAACAAATGAGATGGATGGACATCCGTGTTCCCCAGGCCATAAGTAAATAAGTGCAGTCATAAGGTAGAGGAGTGGTAACTTTGCCAGGGTACGTATACCAAGAGGAACATGAGACCTTTATGGATGCTGGATAATGAAGGCTAAGGAATGCCCACAAAAGTGTCACTTCTGGAACACTTAACCAGTTCTGACAAATTGGAAGTAACCTAAATGACCCTTAGTAGTGGACTGGGTGAATGTAATAAATGTCGTAGTCACAGGTGGAAAACAGTATGGGGCAGTGAATGAACCAGACCTTGAATAAATGACATGATAATCTCACAAGTGTGCTGAGTGAAAAAAAAAAATAGCATTTTCAAAAGGCTATATTCTTTTTGCAGTTCATGAAGGTCAACAGTTAGCAGAACCATAGCTTTGAAATAAATTAGTTGGTTACCTTAGACAATGCAGGGGTCGTGACGAGAAGGGGGAGAGGTACGGGCATTACCTGGTAGTGTTCTTGACCTGTGAAGTGGTCGTGCCAGTATTTGCTTTGTGCATTTTCATGGGGCTTTGCATTTACAGTCTGCTTTTTTTTTTTTAAACAAGCTTGTTATGCTTCAATAAACAGAAAACATATTTAAGAGATCTGCAGCTGCTAAATTATTTCCAACGTGATGGGTATCTTTCTATTTTTAAAACCTGTTAATAAAAACTGAAAATATGCTTTTGTTCTTATAGTCCTGTTGCATTACACCCTTATTCCATAAATTTAACAAAATTAGAGTGTTCACTTGTAGAAACTTTACGTATTATAAAATTAAATCTATTTTTTCTTAGTATTTAGAAATACATACTTTTAAACTAAGGTATGCTTGTGCTTTATCTTAGCAGTCTTGTCCTTCCTTTTTTTGCTTTGGTAGTAATTTATCGATTACAAATGGACTTTTAAGTTGTGTTCTGGGTTCTTTAACTGTGTATATGATCAGAGACCATAAAGAGCTCATGCTTCCCTTTGCAGATGGCAGGCATACTCAGTAAGACTCCTTCCCTTTCTGGAGTTTATGTGCAGAGATTTGGTTATTGACCCCAGTTTTCTGGTAGGCATTCATAATGATTCTGTTTGTCCCATTGAGGGTGTGATGTAGATCTATGTTTCTTGCTTTTGCAGTTTCAGTACAAAGTCATATACTAATCTTTGTCCCTAATATCCCTGAAAATATTAATCTCTAAATTTACAAAAAGGCCTTAAATATCAACCATCACTTTGTTCAAATAGGAAATTAGGTATCAACATACTTTTTTCATATTAATTTTTTTTTCTTTTTTCTAGAGAAAATCTCTTCATGAAAACAAATTGAAGAGACTTCAGGAAAAAGTGGAAGTCTTGGAGGCAAAGAAAGAAGAATTAGAAACAGAAAACCAGGTGTTAAATAGGTAATGTGTTAGTATGTCATATGCCCCATTGTAATGTTGGAGAACTTTGTTTCTGTTTACTGTTTGATTATCCGTTGTGTGTGTGTGTGTCTGCGCCTGCGCCTGCGCCTGCATGAGTTTCTTTGCACCACATGCTTGCAGGCATCTGCAGAGGCTAGGAAAGGGTGTGAGGTTCCCCGGAACTGGGGTTGCAGGCTGTTGTGAGCCACCACGTGGATGCTGGGAACTCAACTCTGATCCTTTGGAAGAGCAGCAAGTACTCGTCACTGCTAAATCATCTCTCCAGTCCCCAAATGTTGTTTCTGGGTATACTGTACCTTACATTTTATTTTGAACTGCATGTTTATGGCCGGCACTCTGGAGGCAGAGACAAGTAGATATCTGTGAGTTTGAGGTCAGCTTGGTTTATGTAACAAGCTCCAGGCCAGCTAGGGCTGCATATTGTGATCCCATCTCAAAAAAACCTTGTAGTATTTACAAGATTTCTGAAATACATCACCTTTTACTTTTTTTTTTTAACTTAATGTTCCTTCAAGCCAAAAGTCTCGATCGCATACGAGGTATTTGTAGTGTTGGGGCTGTTAACAGAAAAAGGACACTCACTGGCTTCAGCACAACACAGTGCCTGGTGGTGTTCTGGGAGTGGTGTGAGTTCTTGTATGGTAACAAAGTTGTGGTGGTGGTGTAGTTCTGAACATCGTGTCAGCTGCTAATCACAATCATTGGTTTCTTTGAGCTGAGAGGACTCATACTGCTAAGTTGGTGATAATGACATTATATGACCCATTTGATCTAAGGTGACAAAATCTTTTTGAACTGTTAATTAATGTTAGTCTTACTCACTTAATGAAGAGTTGGACTTTTCTGATATGGAATTTGCCTGTATTGTACAGCAGTGTTCCCTGTTGTGTTCTGGTGTTCTTGGACAAAAGTTCTCTAGTGGACATGGTCTGAGTGTCCTATAATTCAGTTCTGACACTGACTCAGGCTGAGTCCTACAAGACCACTTCCACTTTAGATGGCAGTCATAAAGCCCGGGTTATAACCTGTTTCTCTGATTGACAGGCTGTAAATTGGGGTCCCAGTGACCCTCTCCTTCAGCTCTATTGATTTGCTAGTTGCTCACAAAACTGAGGAAAATCCTTGAGAGCAGTTCTTTTAAAGAATACTCTGAAGGACACAGATCAACTGCCATTTGGAAGAGGTGGAAAGGAAAAAGGATGGGCGAGGGGTGTCCATGCCCTATACACCACCTTGTGGTCTCCGTGTATTTGACAAACCTAGAGTTCCCTAAACTCTTGTCTTTCTCTCTCTGTGTCTCTCTGTCTCTGTGTGTGTGTGTGTGTATGTGTATTTTAGCTGGGTGTGGTGGCACACCTATAATCCCAGTGTAAAGCCATCCTGGGCTGCAAAGTGAATTCCATATCAGTTCCAGCTGCAGGGGTGTAGTGTGTGTCAATTAAAAGGTCATTTTTCTGTTTATCTTTCTAAATAAGTAGATTCTCAGATAGAGGGATGTTGTAATTTAAGAGTCTTTCTCCCAATTAAAAATGATATTCTGATCTTCATTAGGGTGTAACTTACAGAACAGAAATGCTTTTTCTCTTTAAGACAAAATGTTCCATTTGAAGAATATACAAGGCTTCAAAAACGACTAAAGGACATACAGAGAAGACATAATGAATTTCGAAGTCTGATTTTGGTTCCTGACCTGCCTCCACCAGCATCGCTCCATCCTGCTAACTTTCAGTCGTCAGCTGTAGTTCCTGGAATGGAACTCTCCTTTCCTCCTCATATGCAGGTATGGGCATTTTAGGAAAGAGACAAAGACTTCTGTTGGTTTTTTCTTTTGTTTTACCAATGTAGAGTTTTACCTTCTTTCTTTTCATTTACTGTAGAAATTTTCTGAGTAGATTTAAATTTACTCTGCCCTTCAGTGATGATTCTGGGAATAAGTTCTCATATTTGCTATGGACAAATAACATGACTAGTGAGTCTTCAAGTAGCCTGGCTTTTGTAGCTTAAATATATACAGCTATTAAGAACTTACTAATGGGGCTGGAGAGATGGCTCAGCAGTTAAGAGCACTGACTGCTCTTCCAGAGGTCCCGAGTTCAATTCCCAGCAACCACATGGTGGCTCCCAACCATCTGTAATGAGATCTGGTGCCCTGTTCTGGCCTGCAGGGACACATGCAGGCAGAACACTGTATACACAATAAATAAATCTTAAAAAAAAAAAAAAAAAAAGTTACTTTAAAAAAAAAAAAAAACTTACTAATGCAACACACTGCATTTTCCATATAATATTTTAACACTAGTGAAAAATGCTTTGAGAGAAGGCACCACTTTTATTCCCAATTTATAGGTGAAGAAACTTGAGAGCAGTGTGGTAACTTGCCTAAGGCCCTAACTGAATAAATGACAGTTAAGCTTTTGCTAAACCTAGATCTGTCTGATTCCAGAGCCTTGGCTCCGAGATTTGACTGGGTGGTGTTCAGAAGATGGACTCTAAGTAACTGTTTTACAGCGTAGGCCTAAGAGATTGTCGTCACGGAACTGAGTCTTAGGCCGGGTGCTGCTCTTAGTCCGTTGCTGTGCTGTCCCAGTCTCGTCTGGAAGCTGCCCGCTGTGTCTGCCTGTGCCCTGCCTGTGCCCTGCCTGTAGCGCTCTCTCTAACTGCCCTCTGGCGGAGTTTACTCCTAGGGAGGAACAGACTGGGTTTGGCTTAGAGAAGGGGGACTAGTTAATGGTTTCACCCTTGCTACTCTGGTTTTAGACTGCTAAAGTAGACATCATTTCTCAGCCACATTGTTGGAGGCCTTTATATGAGAGGCAGATGGCAAGGACTTTCCTAGTTGTTCTAGGTTTCTGTTATGTGTCATTTTTAAGGAGGAACAACATCAAAGAGAACTCTGTCTACTTCGCAAAAGACTGGAGGAACTAGAAACCACACAAAGAAAACAGCTGGAGGAACTTGGCTCTTCTGGGGAGTGATGCTGAAGAAAGGCAAAGCCAGGAACTCAATAAAGCGTGAGGTTGAACAGGTGCCATTGAGATGCTTTGTTAGCGTTTGTTTGCCAGATCACGAGCTGCCTCAAGGAAAGGTACATGTGCCGCACTGCATGGGCTCCAGGGCTGCATGGGCTCCAGGGTTGTAGGGTTCCGGTAACCGAAGTCAAGTATTTGGCGTTTCAGACACTTAGAGCATGTATTGACAATACAGAAGATAAAAGGAACTAACTAATTAAGGAATCAAGTTTTCATATTATTAATTTTTATTTTGTTGGATTTTTTTCTGCCTTTTTGCCTGAAATATATGCCTCTTGAATTCCTTTTTCCTTGTCTTTGAGATATCTGTTTGGCAATAACATGATCAGTAAACATCTCCTTTATTGTATACAAAACAAGAGTTTTGGGAAAAGACCATTTAAAAGTATAAAAAACCAAAAGTTTCTAAATATAAAAGTTTCAAAATATATGTTCATTATAGAAATCTTTACCTTTCTAAAAGCTGTGCACTTAATTTATTAAATAACTTAATAAATATTTTTATATCTATGCTGTTTTGTGTTTAATTTCAGTGATCATATAGTATATACTAAACAATTGATGATTTCACTTCTTTTCACTTTGGTGAGTTGGAAGTTTTAGATAATTAAGCCCTATAGCTGTTTCTACAAAGGGCTGTTGTTGATCTTACTTGAAGCAGTGGGGTCTTGAAGGATTGCTGATATTTACTTGTGTTTCTCACTGGTTAGGACCTAACCACATAATTACATTTTATTTACTTCATTTTTCACTGTGCACCCATTGGAAGCTTCTTTATGTAGCATGTTTTAGAGGAATTCTGCTGGAATAATTTCCTATCAACAAAGCAAAGCTCAGCTCAAACTTATGTGGATTTTTCATTATTCAGAAGACTTTGCAGTCAAAAGTCCAAGTTGATCACTGAAGACAGGAACATAATCGAGCCGCCCTTGGCATCATTTAGCAAAGAGCCAGATTTCCTTAATGAAACTACTTATTTATGTGGAATGTACAATGACATCTTGTTCTTGAAAAGTCATTTCCATGGAGCCACTTAGAGTAAGAAAGACAAACAGTCCACAGTTGTTACATCAAAATGTTTATTTTTGGATATAGACATTTAAAACATTCATCTCCAAGAACAGCTTCAGTCAGGGTATACAGTAAGAAATAGACTTTAAATCCTAATACAGAAAAAGGAACAGAAGTCATTTTTAGATGCTGCTTTAGACACTAGTGTTAGAAAAAAAGTTTATAAATTAATTGTTTTGCACCAAAAATATGCAAAGAAACTTGAAAATAGATACTGTTTGTCATTTGCTTCTTGAGTTGCTGTTTAATATAGACCCAGTGACTGATTGTCTCCAGCACACATCTAATTTGGACCTTCTCTGCATTTGGCTAATGTGATCCAAACTGTGATCTAGATAGTGCTTTTCACTGGCGGTTTGACAAACACATACACGAGTGACTCTTCACACCACCTCAGTGAGGTAGGTTAGAAATAGTACACAGAAATTGAGGCACAAAGAGGGAAGTGATTTGCCCAAAGTTCCTAACTCCATACAGGACTCATGCCGTAGAGCTGGACAGGGACACCCTCGTGGAGCATTGAGTAATACTTAGCTAAAGCTGTGGCTGAACCTTTGAGTGTTCTGTTCCCCAGAGAAGGGAAAGTCTGTTGGGCAATTCTCGACCCTTGGCTCTCAACTCTCCTCCAACTTTTCTCTTAGGAAAGCCTTCACCTCTTTGAAGACTGTAGCAGCTTTAAATGGGGACCAGACCTCTCACCGTTCTACTTAGAAATAAAGTATTTGGTAGTTTTGAAATGTGTCCATTGGACAGACAATGGTCACAAGAAACAGGACTGGGAAGGTGCCTATCAGGACAGTAACGGATGTTGAGATGTTACCTCTCTTATACTTGATCGGCCATTAAGGAGCAAAAAGGATTGCATTTACCAAGACAAATTCCCATTTCATTCTAGATGGTCCATACAGTGCTGGTAAATAGTTCTAAGGAATGTGTGCTCAATGTTTTGTTTGCTGATTGAAAGAAAATTCCTTCCTACAGTGGGGGTTTGGAACAGCAAGGGTAAAAGGTGCCTGCCACAAGGGAAGTGAGGGTTCTCAGATTATACTCTTTACTTCTGTTTCATAGAAGGGAAACACAGTGGTATTAAAATTGGTCATGAGCAGCAAAAATTTGGGAATAAAAAAATCAGTAATAAAAAAGACTACATTATAACTGGATAGGAAATTCTTTGAAAACAAAAAGAGGCACGAAAAATGAGTATTTAAATCTTTCTCCTGTAAGGAATACTTTCAAAAAGTACATAGTAAGACTAAGATACCAAGTTGTACTAATATTTTCCAGGCCTTGGGCCTCAAATATATATTTATATATAATACTCCAATGTGAACAACAATTTGATGAAATGTAAAATGTATCTTTTATTTTAATCACACACAAGTATTTATAACCACAGGGTTCACCAGAAATCTAAAGCAAGGAGACACTAGCATAGAAATGTAAGATTACAGGAGCGACTTACACGTCCACATACAGTTCTGATCAAACAGAAGTAAGCCATGAACTCTTTGCTTACAATACCCAACATGTCCACTACCAGATACATGAAAAGATCAAAAAGGAACAGAAACGCACAGTAGGACAGAGTCTGGAGAAATGCTGTTGCATTTCAGTGAAACCCACCCACTCTCCTTGCTTTAGAGCTCCTTGGATGAGATGGAGGGAGTCGATGAGTGCAGCTGGCAACCACTGAAAAACACGAGCCCTTTCAACAATGTTGCAACACTGTTAGTTTTTGGTTTAAACACACACACTCACGAACGCTAAGTGTACACACTACCAAATTCTGCCTTCAGTTTTTCCAAGAAATACTGGGGAAAGTGAACGCTGCAGATCCTCAGGGTTGCCCTAACACCCCCACCTTGTTTCCAAATGACTCATTTCACATTTTGAGCATCGTTAGTACCCCCTGTCTTCTGCAGAAGTACAGTGTAGTCACAAGTGCTACATAGCTGTAGTTTTCCAACGAAACCACTTGGCTATCATTTGTGCTTAAGTGGAGACTGTAGTTACAATACCGACACTTGCTTACTGGCCCTGTATCCTCTGTAAACAAGGAGGCTGTTTGCAACAACCACTTCAGCTCTATTTACAGAAAGGGTCCCACGGCCTGCCCACAGGCACAGCGGTTGACAGGCTTTCTAAAAGCGGTACGTGTGCGTGCCTCGGTCTGATCAAAGACCGCGCTCAAAGTGGAACCACCCATGTGCAAACTTAAGAAATGAAGGACAAAGAGTAGCTCAGGCGGCCGGTGCGCTCCCAGGCTGTCTGAAGAACAGCTCTGTCAGGTGAAGCCAGGCCCCGGGGTGCTCACATCCACTTGCATTTCTTCTTCTCATCAAATAAGACTTTGACATGCAAGAGCTGTTTCTGCGCTTCTTCCAGCCCTCGCTCTCTTTCTAGTTTATTTAGAATCTGTTGACAATTAGAAGAGTTACCTTACATTAGAGTTTTAGCATGACAGTTCACAGTTCTGGGGGGCTCGCTCGCTCGCTCTTTCTTTCCTTTTTTTTTTTTTTTTTTTCTCATTCCTGATGCTATGAGTGGTAAAAATCTGTACGAAACAGAGGCCAGCATTTTCTTCGATCACTTCCATACTCACTTTGCAAGTTGTTTTGCTAAGTCATGATCACAGGATCAACAACACTTGGGCTTGAAATAGAAGCCGGCAAGAAATACCAACTCTTTGCTTACAAATATGGGGCCAGACTCCCAAGGCCCTGCTCTATGCATCCCGTGACAGCCATTCCAAGCACAGCAGGCATCCCTGGGCAGCCAGCATGCAGGCACGGATTCCTCATAATGCAGCAGGCAAGGGCATCCTGAGCAGAGATGGAGTCTCCCATCTCTTTCCCTCCCCTCCCCAGGGCTCCCCTTCTCACCCTTGGCAAGGGATGCTTATCACGTGTAAGGAGCTCATTGCCTCTACCCTACCTTAGCTCTTCACTTGATCTTCAAGGAGCAAATGGAATTGGTGAGCTATTCTCACCATTGACATGTGGATAGCCTGTCCCAGCATGACTGAGTGGGGGGGAATCAGGGAAGGGGGAATTAACATATATTTGGAAACAACGGATCCAGATTAAGGAGAATTAATCATAAAGGAGAATGGTAGTTCCTACTAATGGTCCTAAAAAGCCCGAATGAGAACACTGTTTTCTTGATAAGTTGCGTCAGTTAGTATATCATGATTTCACATCAGCATGGAAAACGGAAGCTAGGTGACTTAACAGGCTTAGCTGTCATTATTAGCAGACCACAATCAGACATAAACTGGCCCCATTTAACAGGGCCGTAAGTTATTCATCAAGGCTTACTTGAGTTATTGTGGCATTAGGCCCCATGAACTCCAGTTCAGGCTGGTCTAAAGGTGGGCAGTATGACAGACAAGAAGGCCAGCCTGTGCAGGGTCTAGCTTGGGGCCTCCCTTTCTGCCTATTTGGGATGGAGGACTACGCCCAAGTCCTTGTCCTGGGCTTGAGGGTAAATAAAATCTTACCTCATCAAAATACTTTACGATGTATTTGTAGATTTCTGTCAAGGCCACTTCTTCATTAAATTCATTTTCATGTTTCTAAAAGAAAGGCTTGTTGAGAGGCTCTGAAATACGTCTATTTTTGAGTAACCCCATTATAAGCTTACTTCTGCTTTTTAGTAATACCTTAGATTCCTGAGTTAAGAATTCTTCCATTTCTAAAGATGATAATGGAGGCAGATCCCTGATTGCTTTGTAATAAGATTTTACTTCCTCTTTGTAGGTTGGTATATCCTTGGCATAGAGAAGTTTATTAGTTGGTGCTTCCTGAAAAACAGCAACAACCACAAGAAGCATAAAAAGCCATGGGGGGCTTTATAATGGTGCAGTGTGACTGAACTTTCACAAGCAGTACTTCCTGCTAACAAGGCTTCAGGCAGTAGGCCTCAGTAAATGTTGACTGAGTGACTGACTGCCATCCAGATAGCTCTGGTGAGTCACTGTTATTTTCAGGCAGATTAAATGCTAATATATTCAGCCTTCCTCTCATAAAAGAACTAAAATTATTATTTTTACATGATTTTGAGTTACGGTAACAATGGAACTTATTTCAGTCATAGTTCATTACTAATGGTCGTTAAAAAGCCTGAATTAAAACACTGCGCTCATCCTCACCCACCAGTGAATTTTGGCATGTATAAAAGACTTGATTGTAGTTCTGATTGAGCCCTTTATATCACTAAAACTGGTAAGTAATTGGCAGTGGCAGATTTTCTAGCTTGTCCCTCATTTCATTAGATTATAAAGATCTTCCAGTTTCTCAGGGAAGCACATGGTGGCTCTGAGGTCTGACTTGCAAAGATTCCTTGGCAATTGGAGTGGTGTTATGGAAGTATAGTAGTGATAATATGTAAACCACTAGATGAAGAAATCATTATAAGCAAAATTTTAAAAAATCTCAGTGAAGACAGGCGAATATGATTAGACTAATGTCCTACTATGTTTTTCAAGAGTTTGGTGACTGAATCAGGGGCTGGGTGAATTATTCTGAAGGCTTCCTACTCTGAGATAGTTAGTCCTGAGAAGTGCTTGTCGGGTCTTAAGTGAATCCTGCAAGTCGCATGACCATCCATTCAATAAGCATTTATTTATCCAAGTAGCACTCGTAGACATCAAACGAACAGAGATGAAGGTGACCGGTCTCAGCCTTTGAGAAGCTCACAGTGCTGTTGGCCAGAGAATGCACAGCCTGAATGTGATGTGAAGAACCACTGACAGACGGCAGGGGAGGCCTGTAGCTGGACCGATGAGCGCTTGCCATTGTGTTACTTTGTGATAACAAGATCTGTGACCTCTCTGCACCCCGAATTCCTCATGTATCAAATGGGAATCACAGTACCTGAAGGATTAACTGAGCTGTACTGAGAACTCAGTAAGTGATGTCTTCAAAGGCTACTTTTCCTACGAGCACACGCATTTTAAGTAGGGGAGACCCTGGGGAAGTTCATAGACACAGTCAGACAGATCTGGTCTCCTGCAGTTCTTCATATACGTCAAGAAACTGTGAGGAATGAGACACTGGCAGATGAATGGGTAGCATTTCCCAAACAGGACTGAGGCCAGTCAGCAAAGATGCCAGTTGTAGGAAGACATGCACCAAGAGAGCGAAAAGGAAGAGTTAGGGGGCGTGGGCAGCAGGGCCGTGGGTGTGGGGTGGGAGGCATCGCCGTCCAGCCGGGGGCAGGGGCTGAAGAGGCAGGAGTAAGAAGGGAAGAGAAGGGAGCGAAGGCAGGTTTTGCAGGAAGAGGGGGGTCGAAACATGAGTCTCCGGAAGTGATTTTCAGGGGTATGTATGTATCAGAAAGCAAAGCTGGGCCTTACCTTCCCCAGTTGCTGTTCTGTGAGAGAAAAGGCATCCATGAAAGCCTGGGCAATCACTGACAAACAGCTGTCTATGTGTGGCGTCTTCTTAATGTCAAAGACAAACTGAGGATTCTTCAGGATGTTTACCCAGAAGCGAAGAGGAAGGCTGTTCGAAGGGAAAACAATCTCTTCTCAGGCGGGACTGTTAGCAAGTGGGCCGCTCACCAGTTTGTAAATGAGTGTGTGTGACCTTGTCACTGAAGTACGGGCAGCAGGCGGCAACCTCGCTCAGAACCAGGAAGGGTAATCCAGCGGTGAGTGGAGGGCGGGCTTAGAGAAGTCAGAAAATGGCCCTGGACAAGGATTTCCCCACATCTGGGTTACCCGAGATGATGTCACCCACGGGAACTCCCTCACAGCTGTGCTGCCTGACCTCTTCAGTCCCTCTGTGTGGCACTCTGCTCTAAGTCACTGACTCTCACCTGGGTCATTTGCCCCCAGGGCCTGGTCCTCTTCTACCACAGACTCAGATCTTGTCACTCCTCTCTTAACTGTCTGTCCCTCAGTGGAGTCTCCTCTCCGCCACTCGTCAGACTGTTCATTCCATCTCCCCCGGGCCCTTCGCTGTCCTTCACTACACCAGGGAAGTTCACACTTGGAGGATTTTACTCTGCTCCCCTGTCCCACACAGTCATGGTTATAGCCTCTCTTCATCCAGGAGGGTACAAGCTCCTCTGAAGCCTCTGTCCACCCTGTCCTGCCACTTTTACCCTCTTCCTACCTTCTGCATGGCACACATCACCCTCTGGTGCACTTCAGTGGACACAGACCATTCCCCGTCTCTACCCATCAGAATGCAAATTTTGTGAGGACATGGGTGTGTTTCATGCATTACTACCAAGTGCCCAACAATAGGCACAGTGTAGGCAGTTAAGTAAATATTGGTGTATGAACTTGAGAAGTGCTCCCTACATCTCTGTTTGCAGCTCTGGCCTAGCTGCCTACCACATGGCTGCTGGGGTTCTCCATGGCATGGTCTCTCATGGCTGGGGTGTGGAGTAGCAGGGCCTGGGGGATATGAGGCTGGGACTGAGGACAGGACTGACCAAGGGCTCTGGAGCTTCACCTTTACTACTTGCTAGCGTGTGGAGGGGGTCTGAGCTCCCATGAGACATTCTATTGCGTCATGACCGGGTCTTCCTAGCTGAGGCGCAAAGCATTTCCAATAGAGGCGATAAGCTGTAGTCCTCTTTGAGGCGGTATTAGCCTAAATGGGGATATCCGGCTCCTTAAAGGAAAATGCTAAATAACTAACATCAAAACCCCTGGGTAATTCTCACGAAATCTACTCTACAGATGACAAAAGCGTGAACTACTTCTATCTGGAATCCAAATAGACACACAGCTTGAAAATTGTAAAGCAATTACTGTAGGCACAATAACAGTTTCTCTAATAAAAAGAACAGGATAAACCATAAAACACTAATTTCTCATTCTTTGCTAGTCTAACATTCTAGATAAATCTTTTCCATGCATTGAAGGTAACAGAATATTGTTATTTTGTCCTCTAGACTAGAAGTCAAACCTTGAGATTCTGATACGGTAACTGTGTATTTAAGATTCCGCCCTAGGTTCTGAAAAACAGTCAGTAATCACCTACATCCCCACCTGTTTGTTTTCCAAATATGTACAACATCAGGATCTGTGATCTTTTTGTTTTCAGCTTGGGCATCCAAAAAGTCAAAGAAGTATTTTATAGCAAATGGGGCCCTGCTATTGGGCAGACTCCAAATGCTTCTGAAGAGTTTCTCCAGCACAGAGTGGATGGCCACCTGGAAGACAAAATGGGAGGCTGAGAGTCAGGGTGCTAGTTTTGAAAACCTAATGGAAAAGCCAGCTCCAAGTTAAGAGCAAAGGAAGATGAGAGAAAGGCCAACGTGGGCCGGGACAAGGGTCCGGAGAGTCTGTCCACGTTTCGACTTGGTGCATGAACGTGTGGATAGCAACGCTGTGTAACCAGCAGGGAGATGCAGTGTCCGGTGGAGAGCTGTGTAGACAGACAAGCCACGGATGTTCTGCCTTTGTTACGTGCAGCCTGGAAAAACTCGGTGATAACGCTTTGCTGCTAGATTTTCTTCCTGTTGCATGCATTTCCGTCTCAGGGTTTAAATGGGGACTTCCCAGAGCAGTTGAGTTTTTTCTCAAAAACAAAAGGAAAGCAGGGCTCTCTGGGAAAGCTGGAGAATCAAGAGGTGCGGGCACTCACTCCGCTGCCTGCCACACCCATCTACTCAGGTCGAAGCAGATTTGCTGGAGAAGCTTACAAGGCTGGGGGACAGTGACAGTTACAGTAGTGGAGCAAAAATCCAGACATCCGTTAACCTGCTCAACACTAGATGCAGTAAGATCTGCTCCCGATTTGGCATTCCACTGGCTTTCCCATCTAACACCTTTATAAGTGAACAGAATTCTTGAATCTCAAAAGAAAATTTTTAAAAAAGGCAGTAAGATTTACTAGGTTAATCGTCACAGATTTCCCCCCTCTTTGATTTGCAATTCAAAGGAGTTTTATTGCTTATCTACAATAACAAGTAAACAAAAAGGAATAATTATGCTGTCAGCCGAAAAACCAATAGTGAGATGGTGGGTAAAGGAACAGAACAATAGTCAGTGCCCTGATTGAAGATGCTGCAGAAGAAATCTGTAAAGTGCTTCTCTTTCCAGCTTATAAAAAGAACTGAAGGGGGGTATAGGATGTGTCTACAATTTAAACTTTCATTTTGCTTTGCTAGAAGGCACAAGGGATTTGTAACATTTTCACACTTGAGCGGAAATTAAGCTGAACACATCCCATACCCCCAAGGTAGCCATGAAAGCGCGCCGGGAACAGGAAGTGTACCTTGGTCGAGAGCAGCTTTGTCAGATACATTTCTTTGACTTTGAACTTGTGTTTCCCTCGATGTCTCTTTCCTTGCACGACTTGGACTGCTTCAGAATCTGGTAAGATCTAAAAAAGAAGACAGCGGAAGCGTTTACCCGAGGAAACTAGAGAAGGCGTGCAGGTCGGTGGACAGCGCAAGACAGCCCGGCACTCACCAAATGGCAGTGGTCATCTGAGTATTCCACATCTGCGCGCCAGAGAAAGGGAGAGAAGAGAGAGCCCATTAAAAACACAACCACGGACTAATTGGCCTCCACAAAAGCCCCTTTGTTCTCTAAAGCAACAGCGGGGCTCTTCACTGCTGCGCCTTTTCCTCTGCTGCACCTGAACGGTGTGAAAAGGGGGGCTAGGGGCTGGAGTGGCAGCGGGGTCCCTTTCCCTGCAAGTGTTAGAGCAGAGGCTGAGTAGACACTTCCTGGGGACGGGGAGGAGGGGTTCCAGCCTGTCACTCAGCAGAGAGACCCCTGTGTGCCAGGCCTGCAGCTAGGATTAAGCCAGCCATGTTCGGCTACTAATTGCCCAATTACTTAATTTCCGTGAGGGAGAACTATGTAAAAAGGTGCCAGTCTGAGTCTAGACTTCTTTGAAGAAGGGCTATTAGGGATGAAGCTAAATAAATGATTAGCCTGGTAAATGGGAGGAGGTGGTCCAGGGTGGGAAGGAATGTGGGCCCCTTCTAAGGTAGGGCAATGTGTCCAACTCAGAAGGCAAGCAAACCGAGAGGCACAAAGCAAGGGGATGTTTGGGAAGAGGAGGAGAAAATGGAGGGCGACAGGTGAAGGCCCTGAAGATGCACGGGACTAGACCGTCTAGAAATGCTACTAAAATTAAAGCAATTAAGAGGAAGGGGAAATAGTCCATTGAAGATCAACCATAGGCTAGTTAGTAAGAGGAGTCTGATGGTCATAAAGCACCAGTGACAGGCTGTCCTTGAGGGAGAGGGAGAAGACGAACAGATACAGCAGGTTGGTGGATTTGGTGCTGGATGTTGGAGTTAGAATTCAATGAAGGGCAAGGCAAAGGACTGACCTAGCCCCATAGCAGGAGTTCTGTGTGGTGGTTAGAGCTTTGGGGAGAGAAGGAGCCCTCTGGAGAACAGTGTTAAGTGCTTGAGAAATCAGTAGCAGTTGGCTTTATCAAGTTCAACACCATGAATTCATCCAATCTTTTTTATTTGTTTGGGTTTTTTGGTTTTTTTGAGACAGGGTTTCTCTGTGTAGCCCGGCTGTCCTGGAACTCGCTCTATAGACCAGACTGGCCTCGAACTCAAAGAGATCCATCTGCTTCTGCCTCCCAAGTGCTGGGATTAAAGGTGCGTGCCACCACTGCCAACGAATTTGTCCAGCCTTAACTGGGCTGCTGTGTGCCATTCCTATGGCTGCCTGGCTAACAGTTGGGTCACCCAGGGCTGGGATTGGCACAGAGGGGAAGGAGTCACGTATCAGTAGGACAGAAACCAAATAGGTGGTTCTCGGCCACAGTGGATAGGGAGGGAGGGAGCGTGCTTGTGTCCCATGAAGAAATCAAGCCTAAGGTCCTGCTACTCAGCCCTCACAACAGCGGGCTCTTCTAAAGGCCCAGTCTTTGAGTCTTACAGGCCACAGCTCTCTCCTCGCCCTCAGTGATGCCATTTTCCTTGTGCCACAATGACAGCCATTCTACAGGGTGGTTTCGTGTAGCCCAGTGTCGTGACGGGAGGTGGGCCCTGCCAAAGGGATGTGGTTCCGCAGACTAGATGCTGAGTCTAGGGTCCCCTATTGGCTCAAGAATCACAATGCCCTGCCGACAGTGTATGCACAAAGAGAGCCCGCTGGGAAGAGGCCCCCATCCAGGGCTAAGGATAGACCCCCCCCCGCACAGGACCAGCAGATTTTCTCAAGGCGTTATCAGTGCTCTCCTGTCCCACAGCTGCCAGGAAGACAGACCAGCTTGCCGACTCTCCTGTAAGACTCCCGTCCCTGCTGTCTGGGAAGTCCCCAACGCTAACACACTGCTCTCTTGGATATTCTGCATGGATTGTCTTGCTTGCTCGGCCTGTCCAGGGCAGTGTGGTTATCTGCAAGCGGAAGCTCGGATGCAGGGCGGCCTCTTCTGTTGGTGCCCATCCTAGGGAGGAGGACTTGGAAAAAGCTGAGAGGGCGGAGGCTGCCCTGTGTTGAGAGCTGCTGAGAGCCAGCAACTTGCCCTGTGCCGGGCCTTCTCTACCAACATGGTTAGTTTCCTTCCCTCTTGCAGAACTCAGGTTCTTAGGACTAGAAACAGATTAAAATGGCTTTTCTCAGCTTCCCGAGAATTACATAGCAACAACTCAATCATATCTCTGTGACAGCATGTCTAAGAGAAGGAAAAAGCAATGCTTCATAAAGCTTAGTGAGAACAAAAGGTTAACACTATTGTATTGGTTACCTGAAGTAAAATTTGCTATCTTCTTAAAGACTTTTATAGTGGATCCATTTGATATCTGAAAGCAGAGATTAAAAAAAATATATGAGTTTTCAGATGTAATGGATTTCTCAACTTCAACTCAGGAATTAGACAGATCTTATGCTCTCTCACTTATTAAATATTTATCAAGAGCCGCTACATCCTGGGTACCGTGTGCAGGCTAGGGTTAGCCGGGTCACCAGCAGGACACTGTCCTCACAGGGCTCATGGTCCTGTAACAGCAGCACACAGGCAGCAAGATGCACTGAGGTCAGCACCTGTGACCTACATGGGATGGGAGCTGCTTCTGGGAGAGGGGAGGAGTAAACCATCTTCAGCCAGTCCCCTGCCTTACAGGTCAGAAGAGGCCTGGGTGACTCTCCTGCCCCCCTACTCCCCAGGTTTCTCATTATCAATTGAATGCTTGTGTACCCTCCAAATATATATGCTGAATCCTCTTAATATAGTGGCATGAGGAGGTGGGGCCCTTGGGAAGCAATTACATCATAGAAGCTCTCAGAAATGGGGATTAATGCCCTGCCCACCCCCGTCCCCACTACCCAAGCAGCGCATAAGGGCACAGTGAGATGACAGCTCTCTGAATCAGGAAGAGGCTTTGACTGCTAGCTCTGTGTCTAGTGGAGCATGACCTGGGTGTCTCTGCGCCAGAGCTGTGAGAAATAAGTACTTGTTTGAGTCCCCAAGTTGATCCATTCTGTCAGCATCAGAACTGGCTCAGACAGTAGAGGTAAAGAAAAGTTGAGACAGGTTTCCTCAGACTAGCATCTACAGCTGTAGCCAATGACAGAACAGCTGCATGTCCAGGTCTGTACTCAACGGTACAAGTCCTCCTGGTTCACAGTAAGTTAGAAAAACACTGTAAAGGAACAAACCGTTGCTACATGCCACGCGATGAATCTCACACTCCGTGGGGCCAGAGAGTCCAACACAAAAACAATACTGTGGGGTTTGACTGTTCTCACAGTCCAAACTGTGGTATCAGACATTAGAGAAGAAAGCGGGGCTGGTGATCAGGACGGACCAGAAAGGGCTTCTGGGCCTTGATCTGTGCCAGATACAAGGTGTGCTCACCAGGTGCCCCTCTTCTAATGTGCTTAGGATTGTTCTCTTCCAGTTAGAGAAGTGCACGTGCTTTCAACAAAGTCCTCCAAATGTAAGGGTAGCACACTGGGAGTGCTCAGCAGACACGGCTGTTTTAGTTAGGATTTCCGTTTCTGTGATGGAACACCGTGACCCACCGCACCTTGGGAAGGAAAGAGCTTGCTTTGCGTACGATTCCATATCACAGCTTATCATCCAGGGAACCTGAGGCAAGAACTGAAGATACCCTGGAGGAGTGCTGCTTACTGACTTGCTCAGACTGCTTTCTTATATCATCCCGGACCACCAGTCTAGGGCTGGCACCACTCACAGTGAGCTGGGCCCGTCCACATAAATCATCAGTCAAGAAACTGCCCTATGAGCCAGCCATGGTGGCACATGCCTCTAATCCCAGCACTCTGGAGGCCAGCCTGGTCTACGTGGTGAGTTCTAAGACAGCTAGACCCTGTCTCAGGAAAAAAAAAAAAAAAAGAAAAGAAAATGCCCTACAGACTTGCCTACAGGCCATACTGGTGAGAAGTTTTTTCTCAGTTGAGGTTCACTCTTCCAAAACGGCTCTAGCTGGTGTCCAGCTGACATAAAACTAGCCAGCACAACTATTACTACACGTGTAACTATGGTCAATCCTATAAATAGGATTTTGTGTAAATGGACCGCACCTCCACCTACATCGTAACATTCTGAGGTCCTGAGAACTGCCACCCATCCGGTCCCAGGCAGTTGTCTCCTGTCCTCCCAGAGGCAGCCCCCTCTCTGCCTTCTTCCACTGGCTAGTTTTACCTGTTCTTAAGATCCAGACAACTGGATTCATACAATAGATACCTGAATGTTTGAAACTTTTTATGGATTTTTAAAAAAAGATTATTTATTACGTATACAGTGTTCTGCCTGCATGCCAGAAGAGGGCACCAGATCTCATTACAGATGGTTGTGAGCCACCATGTGGGTGCTGGGAATTGAACTCAGAGCCTCTGGAAGAGCAGCCAGGGCTCTTAACCTCTGAGCCCTCTCTCCAGCCCAATGTTTGGTATTTTTTAATGTGTGCCTTTTAGGGTCGCTATAAGGTCTGTGATGTTAATTTACTATACACTGTGCCTGTCCGTAGTACATCCCTTTTCCTAACTGTGTAATAGCCCATTATATGAATGTACTACAAAAAGAGCCATATGGTAAGGGAAATGTTAATACATGCAATGGTGCAGATTAACTTTACAGCTATGCCAACTGAAACAAGCCAGTTACAAGATCACATGTGTGATCTCATTTATATAAAATGCCCAGAACAGGCAAATTTATATAGACAGCTAGTGGTCTTTCTAAATAGGAATTATAAAGAAGACTGAATAGTGATGAGTATCTCTTAAAGGTGATGAAATAGTCTAAAATCAGATTGGATGGCACACAGCTATGAACAGACCTAAAACTAGTGAGTCCTGTAGCTAGAGTTTTCCTGCCTGGCCCACAGTCAGGACGAATCTCTGTCACCCGCCAGTCCCACAGCTGCTCAGACCTGACCAAGTAAACACAGAGACTTATATTGCTTACAAACTGTATGGTCGTGGCAGGCTTCTTGCTAACTGTTCTTACAGCTTAAATTAATCCATTTCTATAAATCTGTACCTTGCCACGTGGCTCGTGGCTTACCGGCATCTTCACATGCTGTTTGTCATCACGGCGGCTGGCAGTGTCTCTGACTCAGCCTTCCACTTCCCAGCTTTATTCTCCTCCTTGTCCCGCCCACACTTCCTCCTGCCTGACTACTGGCCAATCAGTGATTTATTTACCAACCAATCAGAGCAACACATTTGCCACACAGACCATCCCACAGCAGAGTCCCACGTTTTAAATAGGTGAATTTTGTTGGTTTGGGTTTTTTGCTTTGTTTTGTTTTGTTTTTTGCCTGGTGTTTGAGACTGAACCCAGAGCTTTGTGCTTGCCAGGCAAGTATTCTATCACCAAGCTACATTCCTCACTCTAAATATGTGAACTTTGAGGAACATAAACTATATATAACTCAGAATAGTTCTGTCAAAAAAAAAAAAGTCTCAGGTTTTAAATGTATAGGTCAGTAGATAAATCATGCAGTCATGCTAATGCCGTGTCTCTGCGTGGCCTCCTCTAGAGATGCAGTCCAGGACTCTCACTCTGAGGCCTTTTGGAATCAAGGATCCCTGGGCCAAATGGCCCTTCAGGGGGGTTTCCCTCATAACCAGGTGGCTTGCTCCTTGGAAAAGACCAGTGCAGTAGCAACCTTCAGACAGAAGAAGACACAGATGCTGAGTTGCAGAGGACAAGCAGGGGTTAAGAATGCATGGTTCTGAAGGAGGGGCTGGTGGAGAGGAAGCAAGTCAGGGACAAGCCCCACCTTCCCCCAGCTGTGTCCTGAAGAGCAACTGTCACTTTGAATCCAATCGGCTAAGTGCCTTTCCTCTCCACTGTAAAGCCCTCACAAATTTGGACCTGGCCTTCCCTGGTTTGGAAGAAAGGAGACTCTTAGAATCGCTCCTTGGCTTGTTGCACATTGCTTATCGAAACGTACAGGCCTCCCTGCTAAGCACCACAGGGTAAACACAATCTCCTTCGGGTGACACCCACAGAGGAAGAGCCAGCTCTCCAGAGGCCCCAGACACAGCTGTCCCGCCAGTTGTGTCCAGCCAGCCGCTCAGTTTAGGCGAGAGGCCTCCCACTGCTGGTGTTCAGGACATCTTGTGGGAAGAGGGGGACTCTGGGCACAGCTAGCAGGCCATCAGGCCTCAAAGCAACTCCAAGTGTTAACTCTTCCTGAGCTCTTGGGCTGCTGTTATTACCAAGCATCTTCTTTCTCTTGAGCCTTTCATTGCCTTCTGACTGATTTTTCAATTCTCCATATTTGATGCAATTAAAACAAATGCCCCATGTAGGCATCCCCACAGCAATACTCAGACACCACGCTTCTAAGAATGTGTGAACACAGTTACAAAATTCCCCCCCAACCAAGAGCTGGATGTACTGATTTTAAGCCAATAAATATCCTTTTATAAAAGGAAGCTGGTGATTCATTCTGGGTAATTGTCAAAGAATGAATCCCAAATGGATCCTGTTGAGTGTTGAGCCAATACTCTGCTACTGTCAGACGCTTTGTTTTGCCAAACCGAGCACCCTTTCCTCTATAATCACAAACACCACGGATGGGCCTTCTGATAAGGAACGCTGCCAAGAGTTCAAATGTCTTTTCAAGAGCTGGCAACTCGTGGCTGCTGGCACTGTGCACAGGCATTAAGATAGTGTAGATGCAGCTTGTACCAAGGAGATTTTACTCCGAAATTATCTTCCAAGAGCTGGTGTAGAAGCATTTTATTAGTGGATGAGTTGGATGTGTGTGAGCATATTTCTGACTTTCACAGCTGCTCTAGGGCTGGAACATTCCAACCCCATGTGATGCTTTAACACTATTACAAGGACAGAAAACTCATTTGCAGATGTTGGGGGGAAACAGGTTTCTATTTCCTCTTCTCAAGTCAGCTGTTGCCACGTTCAGGCGACAAACGCCCATTTGAAAAGTGCCATGGAACCCAAAGGGTTAAAAACACGGTGGCTGTTCTGTCCTAGGAGCTCTACTTCCCACAGAGTACCACACCCCTTCTCTTGTCCTCCTGTGAGGCAAGGAGTATCTTCTGGGCCCTGACTTTAGGGATGAAAACCAAATGAAACCAAGGGAAGATTAATGCCACTAGATAGATCTGTAGTAGGAACATGTCTCCAGCCCAGAGCAGAATAGGTGTACAAGACAATTTCAGATGAAATCCTCCCCAGACTTAGAGTGTTCCACGATGCCCTGTGACATGGCTACCCCTTCCCCAGTGATGCCAGCCTGAGCTAGAATGAGACTTGTCATCAGCATTAGAAGTCGTGGCCACACAGGGATGAAATGGACACATGTCAACAACTGAAAGCCATGCCTGGAATGTAGTAAACTATTGGAATACTTGCCTAGCACGCATGAAGTCCTGAGTTCGATCCCAGTACTCAGGAGAAGCAGGGAGATTAAGAGGTCAACTCGTACATAGGGAGTTGGAAGTCAGTTTGGGCTACATGAGACCTTGTCTCAAAACAAAAACTAATAAAAACTCCTAAAATAAATCTGTGCATAAATGTGAGATATCTTGGTGGCTTCTTGCCAAAATATCATAGGTTTAGTTTATCCCCTATAAGACAACAAAAGGAGATCAAAGGGATACAAATTGGAAAGGAAGAAGTCAGACTTTCACTATTTGCAGATGATATGATAGTATACATAAGTGAGAAGTCAGAGAAACATCACCCTTTACAATAGCCACAAATAATATAAAATACCTTGGGATAACACTAACTAAACAAGTGAAGGACCTGTTTGATAAGAAATTGAAGATATCAGAAAAGGGAAGGATCTCCCATGCTCATGGATAGATAAGATTAACATAGTAAAAATGGCAATCTTACCAAAAGCAATCTACAGATTCAATGCAATCCCTATCAAAATCCCAACACAATTCTTCACAGACTTGGAAAGAAAAATACTCAACTTCATATGGAAAAACAAAAGACCCAGAATAGCTAAAAGAATCCTGTATAATAAAGTAACCTCTGGAGGCATCACCATTCCTGACCTCAAGCTCTACTATAGTGCTATAGTAATAAAAAGAGCTTGGTACTGGTATAAAAACCGACATACAGACCAATGGAATCGAATTGAAGAACCTGACATTAATCCACGCACATATGAACACCTGATTTTTGACAAAGAAGCCAAAACTATACAATGGAAAAAATATCTTCAACAAATGGTGCTGGCATAACTGGATGTCAACATGTAAAAGATATAACCTGAGTGAGGTAACCCAAACCCAGAAGGACAAACACGGTATGTACTCACTCATAAGTGGATTCTAGATATAAAGCAAAGAACAATCAGACTGCAACCCACAGAACCAGGGAGGCTACATAGTAGGTGGGACCCTAGGATGACTGTGGCTTATAATAAGTTTTGGTTTTACTCAATTACTGGGCAGGCCTCAATGAAACATTTCACTATTAGGGTAAGAATGTATACTGTATCAAGCTGATAATAGCAAAATAAATAAATAAATACATACATAAAAATGAAAAATAAAAAACAACGGCCTCTTTGTTGGCTTCATAAACCGACATCTAAAGGCGCCTTTCCAGGTAGTCCAGTCTTTTTATTTAAAAGCAGAGATGAAACTTGACCACAAGGACCACTGATCTTACCTAACAGCTCATCCGAAACATCTCTGAGAGCTATAAATGTCCTCCGGATGGCTAATTTGGGGTCACCCGTGACCACTTCCGCACTAGCACACAGTATTCTCTCTCTCCTCCCTCCTCAAAACAAGATGTGTGATCTGTAGAGAAAACGTCCTGCCCCACAAAACACCTGTCTTGTAGCCTCTGTGCTACCTCATGGCAGGGTGTGACAATGTGGCCCAGCAGAAGGTCACAGTGGGGTGCTGAAGGAGAGAGAGAGAGAGAGAGAGAGAGAGAGAGAGAGAGAGAGAGAGGGGAAGCCTAGACTGCAAGCATGCCTCCTCAGGCTACCCTGATTCTCCCAGTAGGATCCCCTTCATAGCAAACACCCCGAGCCACAGCCAGTTAGGGGAGTGTCTGTGAGGGTTTAATTATAGAGAGAAAGATGCTGCTGGTCTTGTGTTTGTAAAGACGTTGGCTCACGTAACCCCTTCTCTGCACAAGATGGAACGACACGGGAGCAGAAATTTGCTGTCCTCTGTGCGCATCTCATGGAAATGGAGATAATCCTTCTGGTCTAAAAGCATCGGGCTGTGGTGAGCATTCATGGAGCCGGCACTGCGGACAAGGCTGGGTGCTGACCGCCACTGTGGCTGCCACAGAAGGCCATTGTCACCAATGCTGGGAGTTGGATTGGAAACCGTTCAGTAGGTTGACAGAGTAGCATCATTAGCTTGGGGCTCTGGGGACAGCATCCAACCCTACATTCTGTACACAGTGACCCCTCTAGTACCCCCAGAGCAGATGTCCAGCAGAGATCGGCTACACCCTATCGCTCCGCTCACAAAATGAAGTGAAGGAAGCTGCGCCTCGTACTCCAGCAGCAAAGACTGTTTAGACAGGAGGAGGGACTGGCCGTCACTGACGATTAACTTTAAAGCCTAACTAATTTGGACTAATTGGGGGAGGTAAGTCTGAATCACTTAGAACTCTGAATTAGACCCTATTTTTAAATGAAATATAGTTGTCTTTTTTTTCCTTTCAGGCACATACAGTGACTCAAACTAGGGTGCTTTAGTAAATGAATAAGAGTGATAATTAGCATCTTGTCTCTTTGGAGGGAAAAGCAAGTACTTGAACATGGTTTTCTTTAACGAAAGGGCAAAAGCAGACGTCAGCCCAGCCCTCTCCAATTATCCCAAATTCCAAATCTGTAGAGGCGCTATTAAAATCAAGGGCAGAGCCAGGCAGCTGAAGGTAGGGCACATGCTTTTCTTCAGCTCAGTCCTTAGGAACCCAGGCTTCGGGACGGGTCCAGGTCTACTTAGGGAGCATGGCCGGCTGACCTCCCTGGGTCCCTCCTCCAAGCTCTGCATTTATTTGCCTGGTGGCTTATCTTTTTAAACATAAGCAGAATCCGTTAAGCCCTCATGTCCTAGCCTTGTCATTTATTACCCCCAGGCAGCAACACTGGGCTATGAGGCCAATAAATCATCAGGACAGGAAGTGACTACAGGCCGGATTAATTTCATTATCATCCTTAAGCAGATAGGTGTCTAGTACGCCGATGTCTGCAGGAAGAGTGATGTTCTGGCTCTCCTGACAGGCCGCCTGGGCCTTGCCGACAGCTGTATGCTGTTTTCTCTGCTGGAATGACCTGTCCTGCCTGTCCTTATTGAGGGTAATAATAAGTGGCCACCCCCTCTCCTCAGGGTCCACTCAGTGCCATATGGTTGTAGAGAAGGTGAAACAGAGATAGGACAGAGGAGGCTCATTGGAGCAACGCCACAACTCTAGCCAAGAGCACTAAGAAAAGGCACAGCAACACCTGGACCCTTTGGGACACCGGACCAACTTGCCTCACAGACCCAGGGAGAGGAGATGGTCTAAAGCCCAGAATGCATAGTGATGCACAGTAGGACCCCTCAGAGACTTTTTACCCATGAGCCTCCTACCCACTTTCATCCCTTGGGAGCTGGCCATTGCCACCCAGGAACCCATACTGAGAAAACTATGGGAACTTTGACCAAAACCCCCAAGCTAAGAATGCTAGGTTTGGCCAGGCGATTGTGGGTCAGGAAACCTGAACTGTGGGGGACTTACATGGGTGTAGGGCATGAGGCTCTGTGAAGTCTCCTCCAGAAGTAGCCACAGGGCCCCATGGGTAAGACAAAATGCAGGGGCAGGATGCTTCCTGCTCCTGACTATTTAGACACCTGCTCAGGAATGGTCTCGAGTGCACGCTGTCTAAGGGGGAAGCCTGGCCAAGTCCAAAGTCCATCTTGGTGCTTTTGAACCATTAAGTAGTTGCTCTCCTTCTGCCTTCTTTCCGAAAAAGCACCTCCCCTCCTGAGTGCCAGCCTGGACCCCCACTATTTCCATCCAGAGTGCCGGCCTGGACCCCCACTATTTCCATCCAGAAGGACTGCCGAGCCAACTGTGACCATTCACATTACCCCCATCTCTAGGGACACTGCTCTTCTGGAACTCTCCCACAGCTTCCAGTGCATCTCCCTATTTCCTGTCCATCACAATCAGTTTCTGAAACACAACTTTAGGCCCTCTGATGGCCCCCCTTGTCCTTGAGATAAGATATAAACTAGGCAGCTGAACAAGACCTGAGGGACGGCGGTTCCCCTTCCAGCTCCCTCCCACTTCTCTGGCTAAGTCTCCGGCTCAGTGAACCATCTATAACATAGGTTAGCAATGGTTCCTGCCTCACAGGGCTGCTGAAGCGATGGGACTAGCCAAAATTTAGTGAACGGCCGAGTCAGCCTGGGACCCAGAATGTTCTCACTAGCACAGTCCCTCCTCGGGTTCCGGCCAGTCTGAAAGCCTTCCTGTCCAACATGCCTGCTGTCTTTTTCCCACAGGTGGTGCTGACAACGGATCCCAGCCCCATCCTTCAGTCTCAGCTCAACTAGGGCTTCCACAGGAAGCCTCCTTAGATTCTCCAAGCTACAGCACTATTGTATCATAAAGTGTTACCTTTCCTTCCCTCCTGGGGGCTGCAGCCCCAGTTCTTAGCACATTAACAGACACTCAACAAAGATCTGGACCATCCGTTCAAGGCTGCTGAATGAATCCCAGTGTCTGTTTTCAGGAACTTTCCCTGCGTCCTGTCTGGTCACACCTAGGCTTCTCTGGCACTCGGGATTTGCACGCATGGTAACTCACCCACAGCTTCCCTAAGAACGCACTGCACAAGGCCAGACGGTCTTGCCATGGCAAAGTTTCTGACCTAAATGGCAAGATGGAGAATCGGACAGTCTTGTGAGGAAGGGGACATATGATGGGGACACCACTAGAGAGTGTAATGCGTGAGCTCTTCCGAATGAGCAGAGAAGGAGACTGCCCTAGAAGCAAGCAACCTGCAAACCATTCAGACATAGGGAATCTTAGTCTTGTTTTTTTTTTTTTTTAATGGGCTTACCTAGTACTAGAGTTATCCAATCCAATTAGGACTGTGGGTAAAGAAAGAGTTGGTGAGGCTGTCTCGGTCTTACCTCATAGTGGCCAATGGTGTTTAGCTTGGTTATTCCATCTTCAAGAATCACAGAGGAACTGTCAATGTCCAAAAGTTCTTTCTGTCGAGTTCCCACCTGAAGCTCTGAAAAAGGGGGAAAAGGGCTTTGGTTCCCTTCTAAAGTCACAGTTAAGAGGAAAAAAAAAGTTGGGTGCTGCCTGCCCAGTTACTAAGTAAGTAAGCTTGAATGGGGTGGCAAAGCTTTGTTGGACGGGGTAGAGACAGCCAGCCAGACAAAGAGCTCTGGGTTTGCGTTTAGGGTTTAATATTTCAGAGCTGTTCCTGAAACATTATGCTGAGTCAAGTCTGGAAGTAGAGACCCTGAAGACAGAATCACCCATCATCCAAGGGACTAAAACCTTCAAAAAAAAAAACAACAAACCCCTCCGGTATCACCAATATGTGTGCGTGTTCATCCCCAGAGCGCAGTGTGAATTCTCTTCTCCGTGGTCCCTGCAGAGTCACTGTATACTAACCCACCAGTCCAGCTAGCGCACCATAGTCATGACAGTCAGAAGGGAGCCACAGCTAAGTGTTGGCTTGGCTTGAATTTTTCAGTGTTTTATGAATTGTTAGGTTAGTAGCAACTCAATAGCATCATTTAAGTTGGAGGTTGCACAAAAAAATCTGGACTTTGGATTTCTCCTTTTAAAAACCTAGTAATGGGAGCTGGGGAAATGACTCAGTTGGTAAAGGCACTTGCCTCCAAACATGATGATCTGAGTTCTTTTCCCAGGACCCGCATGGTAGACGGCAGGAACCAACTCTCACATGTTGTCTTTATCTCCACAAGCGCAAGTGTGTGTGTGTGTGTGTGTGTGTGTGTGTGTGTGTGCGTGCGCGCACACATACACACGATAAATAAAAATGTAATTAAAATTGTTTTAAATCTAGCAATGGCCAGATATGGTCAGTAGCTCAGGCCTACAAGCCCAACATTCAGGAGGCTGAGGCAGGAAGATTGTCACAGGTTCAAGGTTAGCCTGGATTCAGTAGTGAGTTCTCGGTCAGCTAGGGCTATACAATGCTGAGACCCTGTCTCTTCTCCCCTGTCACCCCCCAAACCTGGTGACAGTGAGTCTGTAACAACCCACAAGGCAACTTCTGCAGAACCCTAATGGCTCTCTGTCTTAGATGACAAGTCTTTCCAGTTAGGTCAGGCTCTGCCATTTCCCGTTCCTAGGTGCGTATATGCCTGCTGTCCCTCTGGACGCAATGCCACCAGCTTGCTCTACCCTTACCTCTCAACCTCGGGGTTGGGGGAGGGACACCTGGTTGGCCCAAACCCAGGAAGGGCCTGCAGGCTCTGCTATGGACTTTTTGGCGGGAAAGATAAGAGCTGCTGGGCCGTTTTCCTGTGGTTATTAGGCTGGGTGTGCCCATGTCCTTTGTGGTCAGAGCCACACACTTGCAAGATAATGTTCAAGGCAAGTGAGCTGATGGTCGGGGTCAGGCTTCGGTTTCCTAGATGGGGCTGCCCCCTTCTGCTTCTCTCTAAGCAAAGGAGCTAAGCCCTCTTGAAGCTGCCAGGTACTCCAGGCCACGCAAGGGAACAAAAATGTTGGTGCCCAGAAGCGCCTAAGCAGCCTGCTTTCTCTGAAGCAGCCTGCTTTCTCTGAAGCAGGTATTGAAGTTGCTACACATTTGCATGGCCTCCCCCAAATTTCCTAGGCCTGCCTCCAGGCTTTTCTCAATGGTTTCAGCGGGAGGTTTGATTGGTGGGGGAGGATTTTAATTGCCTGCTTAGTGGAGGTCTACAACTGTACACGGAGAGGAGATGAACCTTGTTATGCTGTCTGTCACCGCCGCGATTCTGCCTTTCTTTCCTGTCCCATTATCTGCTCTAAAATCCCACAGCAGTCTCTTGGGAGGGCTGTGCAGAGCTCAACTTTAAAATGTTGATGAACATTTGAGAGAAATGGAGCCCTGTTAGCTTGCTCACACATATGCTCTCCTTTGCAGTATACCAATAGAGCCCGCAAATGAATTCATAGCAGATGCTGCTCCGTGTTGGGGGAGAACGGAGAACACGCTTAATGCGGGGTGCGATTAGCAGAGAGGAAGATGACCTTTCCAGCAGGCTGGAGTTAACGCTCTGCGGCTGAGCCGCCCACTAATGACACGCTCCGTATCACAACAAACAAATCAAATGCCAACGTGAAGAGCTACACGGACCGAGGGCACCAGGTTTACACCTTCCTGTACTTCTCCATGCAGGGTGATGCCGTGTGGTCCCAGGGTCAGCAGGCACGCTGGTTTACAAATACAGTGTTTTGAAAATGCCGTCTTGGAAGGGTGGTGCTTCCTGGGAAGAATCAAGAAGCACAAAAGAGAGCCAAGAAGTCCTTGGGTCCCCAGACACGCCCTCTGGGAAACACTGAGGCCACATAATTGTCACCCAACAGAAAGAAGGTAGGAGGGTGCATTGCAAGGCTCTGGAAGAAACCTTACCGAGACCAATTTCGTTGAGCTGAAGTCCATATGGAGAACCATTTTTGCTTAGGAATGCTTGGAAAATCTTGTCTTTGGCTTGGCCTATGGTATCACAGTCAAGAACGTTGACTGCAATATTCCGGCAGACATCAGCACTCTCGTTTTCTGGGATTTTTTCAAAGACGACATTTAATGCCTGCAAGAATACGAACAAACAGGATCCGAAGTCTATTAGGGAACTACAGCCTGAAAGGCATTCATAAAAGACACACGGCGAGTCCTACTAATACCTCTGACAGCACATTAGCAAACAGCGTATCACATTATACAACTCTAATCTTTTCTCGATAATCCATCCTTTTCAGGGATAATGGAAAGGAAAACAGAAAGTTAAAACACTCATTATGGAGCAAGCATTGAATAAATATATTGGAGAGGAAAATATATACATGCATAAAAATTCTGCAAAAAAAATAGTGATTTCTAATTTCTAAAAAAAAAAAAATCACTTGGAAATATTCCACAGCAAATGAGCGCAGACTGGTGATTATCTTTTTTTTATTAACAGAACCACAGTCCCAGAAGTGAAGGTCCAGGTGACAGGAAAGGTTATGAGGTCCCTGTATTGATCACACCAAAGAGGTCACTTTTTAATATGCAGCATTAATTATGGCAGCACTCATCTCCCCCTCCACTTTCAACATCTGCAGTCAGATGTTTCTCAGTCCTCATTAAAATACCAAGATCCCCACCCTGCACTGTTATTCTTGCATTAATTACATTCCCGAGACATTGCTAAGTTGTGCCAGTTAACATTCTCCTGGTGCAGCAAAGCCTCAAGATCTAACTAATGGGGAAGGAAGTCTTTGTGAGAAAACGTAGAGCCGGGAAATATTTTGAAAAATAATCTAAAAGCAATTTCGGGTTTACTCTGTCTCAGAACAAATACACAGATCTGGAAAACAAAAGTTTTACCTGCCACAGATCCTTGGGGGGGTGGTCAAGGGGGAGATTGATTCGGAGGTGAGCAAAGAGGATTTGGTAAGTAGTATAGCATGATTCAGAGTCTTCGGCACCCTTATCAGTGAGCTGGGGAGATTTGGGTACGGTGTGAAATGCACAATTTGCTAATTCGTAGAGGCCTGCCTTAATGAGCGAATGTAAAAGGGTAAAATTGTGGGTCCAGAAAGAAGTGAAAATCGGTTCTAACTGTGTACAGACTTTCATGTACAGATTTTAGGTCTGGTTAATTTTGGTGTGTGAGGTTTTTATTTATGTGCAAGTTTTCATAATAAAGTTTATCATAGAAATTTTAAAAAAGAAGTGAGACCACAGGTAATATGGAGAGTGGGGGTCCTTAGGATTACCGGAGGTGTAGACGGGGATGGGGAGTTAGGTCGGAGAGCTTGCCTAGCATGCAGGAGACTCTGAATTCCATCCCCTGCCATGCAAAAAGTAAAATGTGTCTAACGGCACCCCCTTTCCAATACTGTCACAGAGGTCAAGGAGAGTGTACTCAAGGGGTGCTGCAGGACTAAAAGATGATGGTGGTCATGACGGATCAGGTCCATATGATCACCACTGTGGCACTGGATTAGTATACATTCATTCGGAAGCGGAGCCTCGGTCCACACCGGCCAGAGCATGCACAGTGGGTGGTAACTGACTTTGGACAGTAACTGATGATGGATCGAATGGACATTACCCTTAGGATCATGTCTGGTGCCAGGGCCTGTGGCTCACAGATCCCCACAAGGTCATGTGACATCTGAGACTCTGGCAGGTTCTCAAAGCCATATATACTTTGGCACCTGTGTGTAGTTCTGAGGCCACTCTTGAGGCCTCTGCCCCCATCACTTACCCAAAGGTCCTCCCACCCAGCACTTTTACCTTGGGAGCTAGGATTTCAGTGCAGGCAGCAGTAAAAAGACAATCTTGTTCTGGGATCCTGCATAGAGTTCCGGGCCTCCTGATCACAGGGTGCTCCGTAAATGCCCTGAGTACTTTTTGGCGAGCCAGGATTCTACACACGTGTGGTCATTTTGGTTTATCGTCACGGAAGCTTCAAGAGGCAGTAATTTCAGTGAAGCTGAATAGGACTTTCCCAAGGCAAGAGAGTGGGACAACATCAGTGAGAAAGCAGTGCTCACCGTCCACTGAACTTGACAGGGACCAGATTCTTAACAGGCCAGGCTTTAGAACCAGGAACGTCAGTGTTCACAAGCCACCCAACCTATGGCACTTTGCTACAACAGCCAAGACTTAATATATTCCCTCTGTAATCCCATTTATGATACAATAGTTACTTTAGTCCAGTCCTAGCCAAAGGATTTAAACCCCCACACTAGTGGAATCTGAACTTGGGAGTTGACCCGTCGTCTCAGTGTGCTCCAGGTTAGGTCCCTGTCCTAGAATGGTGTCACTCCTGCCTGCTCTCTAGGAAAACCTTGTGTCCTGGGCAATCCAGCCATGAGCCAAGGGTTCAAAATGCTTCTCCCCTCATGAACAAAAAAACAACAAAATACCAGACAAAGGAGAATGCAGGGTCCCAGGTGAGTGGGACAGCTGCTGAGTGGACTGTCTAGAAGAATCCAACACGGTAAAGACTCATACCCAAACCCTCTCTCTCACTTCCCTTCTTTAGAGACACTGGGGCCTCTTGGCATAGAACAGCCAAGTGCATTTCAAGACATACTATTTTTTAATGGGAGAGGGGCACTGAGTGTCAAACTCAACATGAGGAGCATGCTAAGCACATACTCTATCAACGAGCTACACCTAGTCCCAAAATACCTTCTTGGCGAAGGTATATTGCTGTGACACCCCCACTTTAGAGTGAGAAAGTTGGGGCTCCGAGGGCTCAGTTAATTGCTCCAGGGACACAGCTTCTAAGTAGCAGTCTTTGCATAACTGCTGGGCTGGTCTCAGGGCTCGCTGAGCTAGGGTGGCCCCCCTAAGCTTCAGTCCATCCTCCTGGGGCTCTGATGCATCCAGGAACCCCTCCTGGCCACCAGGAACCCCTTCTCTTGGACCAGCTGTAAGCAGAGCCCTTTACCAGGGCCCCCGTTCGTCATACATGAAAGCTGGGCAGGGCACTCAGGAGTAAATCCTGTCCCTGTGGGCAGGTCACTCTCTTTAGTCATGGCTCTTCATGTCAGGAGTAATGGTGTCAGAGGTACTCCACAGTGGCTTCCAAGATAAAAAATGAATGGAGAACACCCTTTAATCAGAGCCCCAGCCATCCTGGCTCATGAAATAGTTTCATTGGCATTTACAAAATACCATTCTGTTGCTACCTAAAGGGCACCATTGTCTTTACCAATAACACCTCTTTATAGGCAATAAATGTTCTTAAAAACATAACCAAAAGGAAAAAAAAATACCTTAACTGCATGTAAACTAATGTAAATCTTCCATTGCCTCCACAGCTATCTGAGTGGAAAAGAGGTAAAGAGGCATTTTACAGAGTCCACAGGGAATTCTGAGAGTAAATCCAGACACAAATTGATTTGTGTTCATTTTTCATGCTGGTAACGCTTAGCACTCAGACGGCAGTTTCCTAGAATGTGAGTGGAGGGGCCCCTCAGGTCTCACCTGAGTCTTAATACTCCCATCCAGAACAGGGACACTCACCTGAACCTCTCTTCTATGCTAGGGAGCACTAAGGGTCCGCGTCATCTCAGAGTGTGAACATGACTGGGTCTACCTTTGCTACTCTCCTCATAGCAAGGTCTCCCCTCCACTGTGCATGCTTACTGCCCAGCTCCTCCCCTGTTGAGGCCCACAGAGCCAAGCCCTCTGTGCCCTTGATGCTGGGGACTGCTTAAGACCTGTTCGTAGAGCCGGGCGGTGGTGGCTCACGCCTTTAATCCCAGCACTCGGGAGGCAGAGGTAGGCGGATCTCTGTGAGTTCGAGGCCAGCCTGGTCTACAGAGTGAGTTCCATGCTAGACTGGTCTACACAGAGAAACCCTGTCTCGAAAAACAAAAACAAAAACAAAACAAAACAAAAACAAACAAAAGACCTGTTCTCAGGTCTCCCACAGCAGGTGTGGGAGACACGCCTGTCACTTCAGTACACAGAGAATCCCCTGAAGGCAGGATAGGAGGACGGAAAGCTGAGAACATCCAGTCTGATCTGGTTCTATAGGATTTGTAGCCCTTTTTCTGATCCCCACAGAAGGTCAAAGTTCTTTGAAGCATACCCTGTCCCTTCTCTGGAAATGAGCCCCTCTGTTAGCCCTGAAGCTCCCTACATCCTTGGCAAAAAATCCTGGCAAAGCTGAGGTAGCCTGTGTGGTTGGTGTCTAACCAACAGCCATGCTGCCTCTTTGACTGATGGCCAGCAAAGAGCCCATCTAGGGTAGAGCGATGCCATTGATGGCCGCTCTCTCCCCTCCTCCACCAGGCAGCGGTCATGGGACTAAGCCATGTGACTAAGTCATGGGATAAGGAAAGATTCTCTATCCCAAGAAAAAGGGGGAGCTGGGGCAGCCATCCAGGGAGCACAAGGTCAGGGCCCAGGGAAGCCCAGAGGTGGTGACCCTGGGCTCTGTTGAAGATGGCTGATCATGAGGCTGTCCCTTAGGAGTGGAGACTAGTCACCTCCAGTCTGCTCTGAGACACACCTCTGCTCCTCCTGACCCTTCAGGTCCCGTTGATCCCATTGGCTCTAACTTGAAGCTGAATATACCCAAATTCATGCCGCTTTGCCAATTTTACAGTGGCTCAATTCATTCATAGACACATTTATTTCGCATTAACTAGTGCAGGGCATCCTAGATGATACCATTTGCCCCTGATGGAAAACACTGGTAGACCAGGATAACTGTGAGACAAACCCAAGTTCTAAGACCTGGTACGCTGGGTGTGATGGTTAATCTTGACTGTCAGCCTGACTGGATCTGGAATCAACTAAGAAACTGCTGGGAATACTTATGACTACATATGGCATAGATATGGGTATGGCCAGATAGAGGAGGTCTGAGGAAACAGCTTTGCTTTTTGTCTCCCTGCCTTTATGTCTTACGGGTAACTTCATCAACTCAGCCGCGGCCGCCACCACCACATCCCTTTGCTGATGGCGGAACTCAGCTTCTTCCGGCTTCCAGCACACACTGAAGACCAGTGGCTTTCCAGGACTCCCCCAGCCTTTAGCATCAGGTGGGGACTGCCAAGGCATCCAGCCTCACGGACTGGGCAGCTTACTTGAGAGCTAAATCTCTCTAGTATGAGGACAGTTGCTGTTGGATTACCCAGACTATAGCGAGTAAGCCATTTAATCAATCTTTTGATATATATTTAATTAATCTTTTAATAACAAACTCTGTTCTTTCAGAGAGCTCCTACTAACAATACAGCAAAGTGGAAACAAATGGGGTGTTTGGAGGGTTCTAGTTTGGAGAGGGGCATTCAGGGAGAGACCTCAGGGAGGGCTGCATGGAGGAGGTGGCATTATGAACTAGGTTTGGAAAGGAGCTGGTGATGAAGACCCTCAGCCACCAGACTTAGCAGACTGGAGGAACAGCAAGCTTCAATCTTAAGCCAGGCTACCAGGCCAGGACGTGGAGAAAAAGAACCTCACATATCCTTAGGATGGGAGAGACTGGAGCACTCCTGATCCACACCCGCCTTCCCCGAACCACCACTCTGCTGCAGAGGAAGAAGCCCTGCACTATTTTTAGGGGATAGAGTGATGAGAACACTCTTTGGCGTTTCTAATAATAATAACAATAGCCAGCACTTATTGAACGTGTACCACATCCCAGCCATGAATCTGCTCATTTCATCGAATCCTCGCAAGTCTGTGAGGTGAGGACTATTATTAGCCTTGTTTAACAGATGGAGATGGGAGATCTGGAGAGAGGTCTGGAATCTTGTCCCAGATTACAGATCTGGTAGGGTCACACTTGGCTACGTCCAGACTCCCACGGAAATGCCAGGAGGCCCGTCATGGTGTTCTCCTTGCTGAGGGCCGTTACTCTGCTGAGGTCCTCCATCAGTAGACAATAAGTGTGCACACACCAGGGCTAGAGGAGGCTTGACCTTCCAACTGTGGCCTGGCATCAAACTGCACACAATGCATCATCCTGAGGCACGTGGCTTGGGCAGGACTGTACGTAGCTTGCATAGCCTCTGCTCACCACCCTGCCTCTGCCGCTGGGGTGTGGCCACGTGACCAAATTCCGGCCAATGACTTTCAATGGATGTGTTATGTGGTAACCCTTGGGAAACTCCCTTGAAAGACAGCTGGTGGCCATCTGTCCTTTCTTGTGTAGCCCTGCTGAGATCCTGCTGTGGGAACGTGGGAGGAGGTTGAGGAAGCAGACGCCTCGTTCCAAGAAGTTACCTGAGGGCATCCCGGAGCAGGGCTGCCCATCCCGGCACCTCACACTGGGGAGAAGTCAGCCTCTCGGCTGCCTGATCTCGGGCATCTGGACCTCTGTTCTACACAGCTGCACTGCCTCCTAATAGCGAGATACGGAAGGAAGCCATCAGGCAGACAAGACCATCTGGAGACTCACAGCCAGAGTGCTTGGGAAAGGGCCTGATGAGAAGGACTGTGCTCTTCAGAGCAAGCCTCAAGCCAGTCTCCGCTAGGTAGCCACTCAGGTTTGTCACGGTCACCTCCTGTCCACACCTGCCGGTCGGTATTATCTGCCCTTGGCTGTCCATGCCCAGTGCCAACACACCACATGGGTATTTCAGATGTGGTTTTCATGACGACAGAGCCAGCTCAGCTGGCTTCCCTGCCTCACCCATCATCAATAAATAACCAACCGGAAGGTGACAAGAGAAGCTGTCCCAAAGAATGGCCACTTCCTCTGTGCCAGGCAAGGTGGGTAGGTGTGTTACATACTTAATTTTCTGACTTCAACACATGTACAAGGGTAGGGTTTTTTTTAAATCACTAACTGTTCACAGATGAACACACAGGTTGAGTGTTCATAGAGTCACACCATCAATAAGGGACAGAGACCAGTTTCATACCCAGGACGGCCAGAGCCCAAACTCCACCACTTTGATCCCAGCCCCACAGCACATGGGTGTATAACTGAATTCCTGCTTGGCTAGTGGCTCTCCCCAGCTTGAGGAACTGAGGGAACAGAAAAAATAAAATGAGGCTTCTTGAGGACTGGGATAAACTGAACGTGGGGAGAGCGCTGTCCCAGGGAGGACGAATGCCACCTGGTTGGCTCCTCTGACATATCCTTGGCTAATAACATCTGGATGCAGCTGCATCCTTTCTGGGACACCTTATGATTCCTACAGAGTAATGGTAAAGGCATTTATTACACACCAGCAACTTTGTCATTAAAGGTCTTTGTGCAATAAGTGTTCTCATTCAATGAAACCTATCAAATAAATTTCTACTTTCATTCCAGGGCCAAACGAAAGTCAAGAGCAAAGTCTCCTTCTTGTACCAAACTCAGAAAAGCGGCAGTCCGCTCTGCTGCAGCCAGCGGTCAGAGCCGCTTCGGCAGCCGGCTCCTTGTCCCGGCGCTCGACCGCCCCATCTTCCAACACGCTCCAGTGCCCTCTCCTTGTCCCACCCAAGATGGACGGCTCACAGTGGGGACTCTGCTCCCCTAACAGAATAACAGTGGGCAGAGAGGAGCGGAAGAGAGCCTTTTCCACACTGAACAAGCCAAGGCGATGGGGACAATGTCCCCGGTTTGTTTCTATGACCAGTTTCTCTAAACTTAGAACACTTTTGCCTGCCCTTCAATGGAGAGAGCAGAGCTAGCAAAAATTTGTGGACTGGGAATGCTTTGCCAAGTACTTTCAGGTTAGAGGGAAGACTCTAGATTTCTTTCCCTCTGTCAAGTGTCAGCTTAAGAGCTGTCAAACTTTCTATAGAAGATCAGGTAGAAATATTTAAGGCTTCTAGGGTCATATGGTTCCTGGTACAACTAGTTAACACTGTTGTTGTAGCAGAGAGCCAACTAGACATAATACAGAAATGAACACACAGTACTGTGTCCCAATAAAGCTTTATTCATAAAACTGGTCAAGGGCCATCATTTGGCCTAAGACTGTTGACTGATGGATGATTCCTGCTATAGTTAACATTGTCTTCAAATGGAAAAGGACAATGCTAACAAGACAAACCTAGAAAATTATTTTCATTTCCATCATGATTTGTGATACCACTCTCCCATTCAAGTACTAATCAGGCCTCTGCTTAACTTCAAAGATCAGATGGGATGGAATGTGTTCAGAAAGGTATGGCCATCGTCAAAGCTTCCATTCTGTAGAAGGTATAAATATAAATAAGGATTCTAACAATGAAAGAATATTAAATTTGCGCCACAGAGAAGAAAATTAAATACTTTTGTACTGAGATAACTAAATTATTTTTCTAATTCCAAGATTATAGGTGTGAGGAGAAAGACCATGAAGAGGAAAGCCATTGAAAGCCCATTTAAAGTTAATTTTTCATTTTCCACAGCTTGCCATCGACTAGGGAATGACTTACCTAACACGATTATAAAAAAATGGTCTCACTCTTTGATCAGGAAGCTAACTATGAAGCTAGTGATGGTTTCACTATTATCTCAAGTCATAATGGAAATGATTTGCACTATGGTAGAAAGAAAAAGAAAAAGAGCTTAAGAATTGTTAATTAACTTCACTGTTTCTCCACAAATGCTAGGAGTATTAAAAACAAGATTGCTGAAGTGCAGACATCAGGACTTAATGAACAATGGGATGGAATTGAAGTAACAGGGAATGACTTAATCGGGACAGTGGGTTGTTTAATTACGGGGATAATGGATCTTCTGCAAGGACAAGCTAAACGGTACCGAAGGGGCCTGAGAGAGGTAAGGAGAGCTCAGAAGCTCCTGCTGGGGATAGCCAGTGTTGTGTGAGATATGGAATGTTGTATTAAACATGCTTGTCCCCAAATGGTCACCACCGGGGGGGGGGGGGGGGGGCGGGGAGGCCGACTTGGTATCGGCTGGCATAAACCTTCCACAAACCACAACAGAAGCATTAATGTTTCTGCAGGCATGTCCCCGTGCTTTGTCAAGAATTTCTAATAATCTTAAAGACTTTCGTACAGATATGAGAATGAGTGTAATAACGTGTTTGTCGGAACACTTTCCCAGGGTGCCAAGATGCTATCTCTCCAATACAGCAGATTGGCAAGCTCATTTCCTGGGTTTAAGAGTTCAAAAAACCATTTCTTGCTTAACTTTGATTACAAGTCAAACTCCTCCTGCAAATTCAGCACGCCTGTTACGAGTTATTGGTTTTTCTCATCTCCTCTGGAAACGGAGGCAAATGTCCCTTCTCCCATGTGGTCCACTTTCCTGGGACTGAGATCCTCTGAGTTGCAGGTCTGTGCTGTGCAGCCACGCTCCTGACGTGCGGGAGGTGGGCGAGGGCCAGGTCCTCTTCGGCCAACACCACCGCGAAAGCTTTCAG
Source organism: Peromyscus californicus insignis (assembly GCF_007827085.1). NCBI lineage: Eukaryota > Metazoa > Chordata > Mammalia > Rodentia > Cricetidae > Peromyscus > Peromyscus californicus. The sequence continues at coordinate 13,370,559 of NW_026294535.1, forward strand.
TTTTGCAGTGGGGGGGGGGGAAACAGGATCCATAGGTCTTATTCCACTCTGCCTGTCAACTCGGAACTAACTCATGGGTGGTGTGTGAGGGTGTGTGGAGATGAGCAGTCCCCCCTCGTTCTTCTCTTTCTCTTTCTTTCCGACAGGATCTCATGTAGCCCAGACTGGCCTGAAACTTCTTATGTAGCTGTGGGTGACTTTGAACTTGCATTACATTTATTTATTATTTTCTGTGTGCATGTGGAGGGTAGAGGACGGCTTGCAGGGACAAGCCCTCTCCTTCCACCCCATAGGTGCCAAGGACTGAACTCAGGTTGCCAGGCTTGGCAGCAAGCATCTTTACCTACTGAGCCATCCTGCCAATGCGAAGTCTCTCTGAATCAGTTCTCCACCTTGGTTTCTGAGACAATGACCTCACTGAAGCTGGAGCTATGGCAAAGCCCCCAGGAATGGCATGCCCCTGTTCCCTAGCACTGGGGCTACAGGTGTGCTGGAGTGAAATTTTAATGTGGGGGACTGGAGATCCGAACTCGGGTCATCATGCTCGTACAATAAGCACTTTACCCTGGGCTCCTACACATTAAAGGAAGTCTAGGGTGTGGTGTGAGAGATGACAAGATGCCCTCCCCAGAAGCATCAGTGAGTGAGCTGAGATTAGGGCCATTTGACTGCCAGATGCCAGCCTGGGGCTCCAGGTACTAGAGCCGGAGTGGCTTTGAAGGGCTTTGCTTAGGCAAGTCAGAGGCAGCATCCTCTCAAGCTCTGACGAACAAAACCTGACTTCTCAGAATGATTTGTTAGTATAATGATTTCAAATACAAGAAACTGGCAGCATGGCTGTATGTTCTAGAAAACACCCTACACCTCAGAGAGGAAACATCCTAACCCAGGAGGTGTGAAACCTAGCTCAGAGTTTGTTGTGAAAGGCACTCTTTCTGAGCATGCATCCAAATGGGCTTTTTCTCAAACAGGGCCCTGCCAGGGCACCCGAGTCTGCTATTTCAAGTTGTTCATGTGACTGTTGGGGGGCTTTCTGATCTTCCTTGATAGAATTTACACACACACACACACACACACACACACACACACACACACACACACACGCACAATCCAATTTGTTCACCACACCTTGGTTTTCAATTACATAAACCACCTCAGGCAAATTTAGCAAAGCAAGGCTTTGAAAGCTACCAGGAATGGAGCCTGGGGCGGGGTGGGGTAGGGGGGTAGAGGGGGGGATGGGTGGAGGGGGGGATGTGGGGACGAGGGGGAGGAAGGGCAGCAAGAAGGGGAAACCTAGAAACAGAATGGTTCAGGCTGGGAGAACTTGTATGAAAGGAAATGAAAAACCTTGAATTTTTTATATTGACCTTCTGGTAACATTTTTTGTCATACAAGCTCAGACGGGCTCATGTGCCTTCTCTCTCAGCCTCTAGTATAATCAGCCACCATGAAAGGGAGGTTGGAAAAGGTTCAACAAAAGGCATTAGAAAAATCATTCTTAAAGGCAAAGGCCCTAGGAGCTAGGGCCCACCCCTGTGCCAGCCTCCACTCTATCCACCGCACGTGAATTGGAGAAGGACAGTGCATAGATTTAATTTTCCATCGCATTTCCCCCGGAGGCTATAAAAGGGGAAAAAATTCAAGAGTCGACATGAATTTCTTCACCATCAAGTAACGTTTTGATGATGAGTTGAGTGTTAACAAATCAGAAACACATGGTCTTAATTGACTGTGAAATAAATAATGTTTCCAAATGAAAGGGAAAGAATGTGCTCAGATGTAAAGCTCTGGAAAGGACTCCAACCTCAAAAGTTTTTTTCAGGCAGCTGACTCCACCCCCCCCCCCCCCCCCCCCCCCAACCCCGGACCTGCCTCCTCTCCATCTCCTTCCTGTCTGGTGCAATGTTTCCTGAAAAGAAATCTTACTGGATCCCCCAAACCTACATTCACTGGTGAACATTTCTCTTTGGGGACCCTGTGAGGGCTGTTTTCTGTTGTTAGAACAGGCCACCAGCCTCACCTGAAGCTGGGCGGTTTCTATGGGGAAGAGGTTGATTGAGTGCACCGTTCTGGAAAGCCGAGGGCATGGTGCGAGCCTCCCCCTGCTGCCGTTGAGGGCCACGTGCTACTTTGGGCTTGGTGGACAAGCAGCAAGAAAGACCACAGGGTGAGAAAAGGAGGCAATAGAGTAAACCGGGGATCCCCAGGTGACTTCTGTCACCTCTGTGGGAGAGTAGAACTCCTCTTAGTGTTTGCATGCACCTGCATGTGCGCATGCATGCCTGTCTGCATGTGTGCATGCATGTATCTGCATGTGTGCAGTAAGTGTGTTATGTACTCTTTGAATCTTTCTAACACCTCCATGAGATGGGTGGACATGAGTATCACCTCTAGTTTACACATGGGGTGACTGAGGAGGCACAGGAAGCGGAGAGACGTCCTCAGTGTCACCTGGCTGGCCGGTGGCAGAGGCAAGGTTCAAATCCGGCTGGCTCCAGAACCCAGGCTCTTAGCCCCTATGCCAACAGTTCTGGAGTAGCCCCTTAAACATGCAAGGCCCAAGACCGAGGGTTAAGGGCATGTACTGCTCTTGCAGAGGACCCAGGTTCAGTTCCCAGCACCCTTGTTGGGTTGCTCACAACCACCTGTAACTCCTGCTCTGGAGGGATCTGATACCTCTGGTCTCCATGGGGACCTACACTCATGTGCACACACCTCCATGCAGACACACACACACGGACAATTAAAAACAAAGTCAATCTGTGGGCTGGAGAAATGGGTCAGTGGCTTGAGAGCATTGGCTGCTCTCGCAAAGGACCTACACTCAGTTCCCAGCGCCCACATGGCAAATAGAGACACATGCAGGCAGACACTCATATATACCAAATAAAAATAAATAAAAAAGCAAATTTTTACAAATGCAAATCCTAGGCCATACCCCCAGACTTGCATCTAGGGTCCCCTAACAATTGGTCTAACACTCTCCAGGCAATAGTGAGGCATGCTAAAGTTTGAGAATCACTGCCCTGCCTCCGAGATGCTGACCGGTATCCACAGAAGCCAGAACGTTGACAAGTGTTTGTTCTCAGTACGGTTTCCTGCATCTTGCCTGGCTGCTGAGCACACAGCCATCTTTAATGGGGCTGTTCCATACAGCGTGAGGGAAACTGGAAACAGCTAATCTGTTGGCCCCTCCCCGCCCACAGACATGACAGAACCATAATACGGTCCACAGCAGAGTGGTGCCTTCTTCAATTAGGGAGTAAATTCTTCCAGAATGATACCACAGGACTCGCCACCCGGAGCAAAGCCACAGGAGTCTTAGCTCTTCAGCGAGCAATTCCCGAATCCCACTGGCATCAACTCCTTCCCTCTCCACTAATGAGATGGTAAAGAAGCCTGGAGTCTCCATAGAGCTAAAGAGCAAACCGAAACACAGCAACCTTCCCCAAGTCTATGAGAATGGAAAAGCTTAGAAAGCTCCCGAGCCACACAGGAGATATCTTCCATACGGGGCTTCTGCCACAAAATTCCCCCAAGGCCCTAGAGTGCTGTCTCTTTCTTGGGGGACAGTGGAGGGTAGGTGGAGCAGGAACGGGTTAAAAGAAGTTCTCTGGTGTCTGAAACTATCAGGCAGCCTGGCCCGTTCTCCTGGAGGGATCTACAGCATCCCTCTAAAAATATCTATGAGATCACAGTACATTAAGTGCGTGACACCAAACATTTGTAACTAATCCATGGAAATAAAGGAGGGCGTCATGTTGCATGGGGAACACAGTGAGATTTGTCTTGTGTTATCGTTCTAAAATAAGACGGCCTCAATTTGGTTGAAATATATCTTCACACATTGTCTTCCCCGAGCAAAGCCATTTGAGAAATTCTGATTGCAATTATAAGTGCTGAATAGGGAGCACTTTGCATTTCCTCTGACGACGCTAAGAGCTATAAGCAATCCTGATATTAAAATCTTTGGAAATTGATGAGTACCCCAGGCATCATCACGATGTTTTCCTCCCCGATCCAAGTAATTAAAATCTATTATATGAACACGTGTGAATATTTCATCAACTACTGCTTTTAATTAAGTAGATGCAGGAGGCCTCCCACTGTCCGAAGGATATTGGTTCAGTTTTAGTGACCCACCCTCCACCCCCTGCCCTCTGAGTCTGAATGGAGTGCTTCAGGCAAACTCACCACAGTGTTGAATTCGGGGACCTGCCACAGCAGCCAGTCTTCATTAAGGGTGTACAGAGCCTTGCAAGTGATCACATCTACAGGGCCCTTATTTATTTTCTGGTTCAGAGTCGTCACCAGCAAATAGAATGGCTCCCCAACAGTCTCCTTGGAAAAGACACCAAAGCAACAGTTAGCTTTTCTGGGAAGCCCATGGCGCGGCCATGAGTGAAAGGCGGCAGGACTTCCAAATAATCAACATGCTACGCCCAAGAAAATATGTATCACGTCACTCGAGACCAGGAGCAAAAGCCAGGAAACTGCCTCATACACACTGTGCATATGTATACGGCCCCCCAACACTATGGGAGGCATCCAGTAGGGCCCTGCAATTTCATGTTTAAGTTCCTGTCTGGCAGACTACTGCTCATCAGTAGTGCTTAAGAGCAGTTCCTGGAGGTGGAGATTTAACCTTGTTTACATTCCTATTTAATTGCAAACCAAAAATAAGTGGCATTAAAAAAGTACTTCGCAGTTAGTCTTGGCGACGGGGACTCTCGAAAGATTGTTTTAAACACTTGCTGAGGAGGGTGGCCTCTCTGAGTTAACAGTTTGGGGTAAGGGAAGTGGCCTTCACTTCAGATGTTCGTAGGCTGTGTCCCACCCATGTGCCAGCTCTTGTCCCTTAACATCCAGACACCTCGGGCACACTTCCCTGTTCAGATGGGCAGTCCTGTCGCTCAACCAAGTCTGTGCCTGGTCCTCTCAGGCCGGCCCCAGGGCTCCTGTCTCCAGCCTTCACTTGTGAACACTGTCCTCTGAATCTGGGGCCGGAGGCCCCAATGTGCAGCCACTATGTCCAAAGGGACACTGTAGCTCAGGAACGGGCTGTGTTCTGCTTCTGAGGCATGTAGCCCTCAGGGTCAGTTTTGGTTCCTCCTAAATAATGAGGTTTCCAGGATCTATGAACGTTAGGCCTCTAGGTGGAGGAAGAAGGGCTGTGCCCAGGCCAGGGAGCCAGAGTACCTCAGGAAAGATGAAAATTGGAGCCCCTCCCCCCCGCCCCCCCTCCCTCCCCAAGTTCATTTGTACAGCTAACCAACTCAGCTTTCAAAGGAGGATCCCTCTGGTTCTCTCTGATCTCCCGTGAACCCCCCACTTTGGGGCCTCCCACTCTGACCCCTGTTTTCTTCCTTTTTACTTCCTGTAAGCACAGTCCCCTCCCCAGGCCCGGGCTTTCCTCTTGCCCTCCCCCACCCTCCACCTCACCTAGTCCACTCCCTCCCTGCCTTTCTTAGCTTCTCTCTCCTAGGATGATAGATCCTTGAGTGCCTTTCTTATGCAGGACAGAGGGGTGGGGGGTGTTCAAAAGTTTCCAAGGAGGGGCGAGGGGACCAGTACCTGACATTTGGTTCTCACAAGAAGCTTCCTTTATTTCATGGTTCCTAATCTCACCGCTATCTGCCTTCCCTCCCCCGCACCTTGGGTAATGTCCTGACCACAAACCTAAGAGCCTCACTTCTCTCTTCCTTACCCCTATCAGAGGCACACCAAGGGCCCTGGTGTGGGGGCTGGATCATCCACACTGGTTGGCACAGAAGCCAGCCAGGCACTGGGCAGCCACTGACTTAAGGGCTCACTACTCAGTATTTTCCAGAATTCTTAAAACTGATATGGTGACATCTGGCCACAGTGCCATGCGGGCCCACAGTTCTAACCCTAGCTAATCACCCCTGGCATCTCTTGAGGACCCCCTTAAGAACTTAGGTACCACCGGGCGGTGGTGGCGCACGCCTTTAATCCCAGCACTTGGGAGGCACAGCCAGGCGGATCTCTGTGAGTTCAAGGCCAGCCTGGTCTACAGAGTGAGATCCAGGACAGGCACCAAAGCTACACAGAGAAACCCTGTCTTGAAAAAACAACAACAACAACAAAAAAGAACTTAGGTGTCTGCCCACCCTGTCCTGCCGCACAGGACACCCACCCAACCTGGATCTCTGTAGCAGAGGCAGTTTGAAAATCTTTCCCAGAGAGATTGATGTGTAACCAGCCAAGGGAACCACAGGCCATGAGATTTCTTTGTCATCAACTAACACAAGGTTTAGGTATGCCTCACCTATTGAAGACAAGTCTTTTCTCTTTGGAAGACACACCAGAACTGACTGTCAGCTCACAAAGGGCATTCAGAGGCTGGCACCGCCCATGCCAGCCTTGGAACTACAGAATCTCATCTACACTGTCTGCCTTGATTCTCCCATATGCAAAATGGCCATAAAGACAGCTCCAGACCATTAAGACAAGACAAGCTCCTAGCCTGGTGTCTGACATGTACAGCAAATAGCAGTCATTCTTGTCCCCACCAGACCTTGGAGTCCTAGAAGGGGATATTACCTGATGGCCGCTGCTTGCTCAACGTGTAAGAGCAGGGCAAGCAGGCTCGGGCACTCAGGCTCCCAAGCCCCTGATCACCAGAGGGAATTCTTCCACTGAAAGTGAAAGTTCTGCCCAGGACTGGCTGGATGCCACTTCCTCCTGGGCACTGTGCCACACCCCCGCTCACCACCAAGTGCTCCACACACTCTTGAATCAGCACAGAGAAGAAATCTTGACCCAGAATGCTTTGCTCAAGGGGGCTGCTTGGGCTTGGAGCCCAGATTTTTCGAACACTTCACTCCTTTCATGCCTAAGAGCCGCTCCTGAGAACTCAGTGTAAGGAAAGAATTGGAAAGTGGATTTCAAACCAGTGGATGCAAACCAAACCAAACCAGCAAGGAGCAAGCCAGCAAGCAAGCAAATAAACAAACAAACAAAACAACAAGACAATGCCCACCGTGAACACACTAACCGAGGGAATTCAGGCAGCTAGGAGGGCGGCTGGGGAACAGCAGCAGATAGCAAGCTTTCCCTTTTCAACAAAACCCTCCAGGGCCAGCGCTTTCTGCTGCCTCCAGGGGATTGTCTACATCAGCCCCAGGGATTCCCTGAAGGAGTTTTCAGAGACATCAGTGGATACCAGCCCAGGGCTTTTGACTTAGCAGGGCCAGCTGGGGGACTAAGAATCGGGGACATAGTAAGAGGGTCTGCCACCTGTACTCAGCAGCCGCTGGGGCCCACCCAACCACAGTGAGACTCAAAAGCAGGTCACCCCAGAAATAACCACTTGACACCTCCCCAGAGCAGATGATGTATACCAAGTAAACAGAAAAGGAGGCAGATTGCATTAATCTTAATAAACGGCCATTGCCTTGGGAATGGGGGTGGGGGGAGTCGGTTAATTTTTTTTTTAAGAAAAAAATGTTGTGCATCTCCTCGTAAGATTGCATTAAACATTAAGCTAGGCATAGTCTTGTGGATCTCAACTTAAGCAGCACTGTTAAAACCTGTGGCATAACAGTGTGTCTTCTTCAGAATTTAATTAGATTCTTAAACTAGCTGCAAACACACAATGATGCCTTTTTTTTTTTTTTGCTGGAATCTGGATGGCCGGTGAAATTAAAGGTGGATAAAAACCTTCCACACCAGGACCTCAGAGAGCTGAATAGAGACCAAGTTCAAGAGAACACCCTCATTTTCATTTTAATATTTTATAATAATAGCCAATATTTATGGGGCTCTTACTCAGCACTGAGCAATGGCATATACTTTCTTGTCTGTGCTTAAAAGAGCCCGACAATATTCATCTTTTGTCAGCTCCACAGGTAACGTGCTAAGTAAGGGATGCAGCTGTCTGAGCACCAGACCCAGCCCTGGGCTCCAAGGCCCACTCTGTTAACCATGGAAACCAGAGAGCGTTCGCATTCAGAAAGATTTCAAGATGCAATTAAATTCAACCACATTCCATAGTCAACTTCAAGAAAGTGAACTCTGAGGACAGAAGGCTCATTGGGGATTTGCTTTCATGCTGGATGCCTGGGAAGAAGGGACCATCGTTACCTGTCAGCATAGAGGTGAGTAATGAGTATTTCAAGCATGATTTAGAGGCCCCAAGAACGGTCCGTGCTCATCAGCATCTGAAATGTTCCTTGGCCTCAGAATGGGCTAGCAGGACCAGGAATGTCAATGTCAAAAGTAAGAAGAGAAGCTCACATTTAAAAATCTTACCTGAGCGATTCCTAAATGAACTACACGTACAGGGACTACTACCAGAACAAACAAACAAACAAACAAACCCAGTTGTTTTTTTTTTTTTTTAATTTTCCATTTAATCCGGAAGGCCCAAGATCAAGTTCAGTCACATGCTGACACCAGGGAGCATTCTGGACTTAGATCCACAAAGACACCAGCATGTGCTAAAAATAACTGCCTATTGTCTTACCTCTGACACTTCGCACTTACCCGGAGGAAACCAGAGAGGCAGACGGACATCCAGTTTGTGAGGAGCTTCTCCACCACAGACTCCGTGCGCCTCAGCATGAGTTTGGGCTGCATATTGCTGCACTGCTCCATCAAGTCCCGGGTCAGCACCTCCAGGATGCTGGTCAGGTAGACCAGCTTGGTTTGCAGAGCAATGGTTAAGAAGGAGGCAAACAGACACCTGTTGTTCAAAAATAGTCCGCCATTAGCCCCGGACTCAGCTGGACGGTACTGGTTTCCATGGAATCTTGCTGGCAACAGGGGACTGTCTTCTGAGAAGCCGCTTTTTTTGTGTGTTGTTCAGATTCCAACCAATTCTGTCCTTATGTCACAAAATTACCCACCAGGCCTAAGGACCCACAGAGGCTGCATGCCTAGTGCACGAAGGCCTGGTTTTGATACCTAGTAGGGCACATAGGGGATGTGGTGGCCAACGCCCAGTAATTCAAGACCATCCTCAGTTACATAGTGAGTTCTCGACCAGCCTGGTGGGTACATAAAACAATAAACAAACCACATACACATTAATTTCAACTTTGGGACATTTTCTATGTTTTTAGCGACAAGAAGGGAGTCTCTTTCCCCAAAATTTACGGTGTTTTTAAATTTAAAAATAACACTTCTGCTTTTTTGGGTTAAGAATTTTCTTTCTTCTTTTTTGGTGTTGGGGATTTTCAGGGTTTTACAGGGTGCTCTGTGTGTGTGTGTGTGTGTGTGTGTGTGTGTGTGTGCCTTCGAGACAGAATCAGTGTTGGGCTGGTGTGATCCGAGCTGCAGACGGCGTGGCTGCCTAAGCACCCTGTCAGTACCACTGGGAAGGTGCGTGCTGCATTTCAGGCAGTGGTTTGGGAACAAGGAGCTTGAAGGCTAGAGATTAGCTCAGTGGGAAGCACCTGTCCAGCATCCACAGGGCCCTTGATAACCAGCCCTTCAAGAAGGAAGCAATGGTAAAATAAGGAGCTTGGGTTTTTGTTTGCTTCTGAGATGGTCTTTCCACACAGCCCTGGCTGGCCTGGAATTTGTTATGTAGACCAGGCTGGTCTCAAACTCACAGAGAGGCAAAGGCAAGAGGATCTGGACCACAGGCTGGTCTCAGACTCACAGAGAGGCAGAGGCAAGAGGATCTGGACCACAGGCTGGTCTCAGACTCTGCTTTCAGCATGCTGGGATTAAAGGCATGTGTCATCATACCCGGCAGGTGTTCAGGTTTTAATGTATCTGCTGAGTGCTTATCAAAATACAAAAGCATTAACATGTACCTGTCCTTTACTGAGAAGTTCTTCTGCTTCTCAAGGGTGTGGATGACAGTAACTAGGAAGCTTTTATTACAGATTAGGGCATCCAAGGCTGTGAGACTCTCATTCTTATCATTGGCATCTCTGTTCTGGAAGGGAAAAAAACACAACAACAGAAGAATATAACAGTGTAGTACATAAGATAACATAACTTAGTATAGCAATAAGATAATATAACTTAGTATAGTGCATAAGATAATATAACAGTATAGTATATAAGATAATATAACTTAGTATAGTACATAAAATAATATAACTTAGTATAGTATATAAGATAACATAACTTAGTATAGCACATAAGATAACAGTATAGTACATAAGATACTATAACTTAGTATAGTACATAAGATAATATAACTTAGTATAGTATATAAGATAACTTAGTATAGTACATAAGATAATATAACAGTATTGTATGTAAGATAATATAACTTAGTATATATAGTACATAAGATAACTTAGTATAGCACATAAGATAGTATAACTTAGTATAGCACATAAGATACTATAACTTAGTATAGTACATAAGATAACTTAGTATAGCAATAAGATAATATAACTTAGTATAGCCATAAGATACTATAACTTAGTATAGTACATAAGATAATATAACTTAGTATAGTACATAAGATAATATAACTTAGTATAGTACATAAGATAACTTAGTATAGTACATAAGATAATATAACTTAGTATAGTACATAAGATAACTTAGTATAGTACATAAGATAATATAACTTAGTATAGTACATAAGATAACTTAGTATAGTACATAAGATAATATAACTTAGTATAGTACATAAGATACTATAACTTAGTATAGCACATAAGATACTATAACTTAGTATAGTAATAAGATACTATAACAGTATAGCACATAAGATAACTTAGTATAGTACATAAGATACTATAACAGTATAGCACATAAGATAACTTAGTATAGTACATAAGATAATATAACTTAGTATAGCACATAAGATAACTTAGTATAGTACATAATATAACTTAGTATAGTACATAAGATAATATAACAGTATAGTACATAAAATAACTTAGTATAGTATATAAGATAATATAACTTATTATAGTAAGTTGAAAGTTAGAAAGTAGATCCACAATGGCTTTTCCAAGATAATGAATGATTTAATATTGAATTCATGACCCAAAAAACCCACAGTAAAAATTCAAAGTAATAATAATGAGGACAATGATGATGTTAACACTAAAAGTCACACAGCCATTGAGCTAAAAATGAAAACTTAGAGACTTACATGCATATCTTCAGTGAAGATGTGTGTGAAGCCACCTGACTGAGGGGAAGGAGACACTTTGATTATTCATAACATCCAAAGGAAATGAACAGTGTATTTTTGTTACAATACTCAAGTCCATTTTAATAAAGCAGAGATGCTATTTGCTAATCTGAAGAGCCTTCGGGTTTGTGTTCCTCGCCTCCAAGATGTAATAAATAACTATTACGCTCTCAAGAAACACCAGTGGCTTCTGGACACCTCTAAGAATAGTCATCAGCATACATCAGCCTCATTTTTTTTGGGTAGATTACATTGCATTTAAAAAAGAACAAACTCAAAAGTTAAGGAAATGGTGGTGGGAGGTTATGGAAATGTCAGACTTCTTCTCAAGCAACTGACCTGTAAAGGTAAGGCTCCCCCAGTGCTAACCCTGAAGGTAAGGCTCCCCCAGTGCTGACCCCTAAGGGTAAGGCTCCCCCAGTGCTGACCCCTAAGGGTAAGGCTCCCCCAGCGCTGACCCCTAAGGGTAAGGCTCCCCCAGCGCTGACCCCTAAGGGTAAGGCTCCCCCAGCGCTGACCCCTAAGGGTAAGGCTCCCCCAGCGCTGACCCCTAAGGGTAAGGCTCCCCCAGCGCTGACCCCTAAGGGTAAGGCTCCCCCAGTGCTGACCCCTAAGGGTAAGGCTCCCCCAGTGCTGACCCCTAAGGGTAAGGCTCCCCCAGTGCTGACCCCTAAGGGTAACACTCACACAGTTGAAACAGCTTTTTGTAATTACATTTACTTACAGGGGAGGGAGAGGGCATGCCACTGTGTGTGTGTTTACAACTCTTGAGGGATGAGTTCTCTCCCATGTGAGTCCTGGAGACTGGACTCTTTTGGTCAAGCTTGGTGGCAAGTGCCTTTACCCCTCTGAGCCCTCCTGTGGCCCGACAATCCGACAATCCGTCCTTGACCTTCTGTTGGGAAGCAGTGGTAAGCTGGCTTCCCGGCTCAGGGTTCTTTCCCCTTTTCATTCAAATGTCCTTCTTCCAAGAGATTAGATATTCTGTTTACCCTATCTCTTCTACTTTTCAGAGAAACAAAAATTAGTCTGCCTACAGGAAGACCAGAAGTTCAGGGTCATTCTTTGTGACATTGGGAATTTGAGGCCAGCCAGTAGTCTGGGCCGCCTCTTCCTTTGTTGTCCTGAAGGAACTGATCACTAAGTTATCTGGAGCACCCAAGCTCCAGGCCCAAGCATGTGGCTCCCCGTCAATCAGCAAAGCATCTAATTAACACCTGGCCTCATCTGCTGCCTAGAGGGCTCATCAAGAGACCTGATCTTGGGGGAACTGCTCCCCCCCCCCATCACTATAAGCTCAGTTTTGACTTGGCTTCCTTCAGAGAGTTCTGAAAAAAATTCCCTGGTGGTTTTTCTACTTGGGTCCTCTCTCCTAATGGCTCCTCTGACTTCCGGCTTCATCACTTCCCATTTGCCTTTCAAGATTAACACTGAACCTTGAGTTGAGTCAATCAGTTCGACTCCTTGTGACGACTTTTCTCTTGCCCTAAAATAACATCACCGCATTATGCCAAGGTTTTCTTTTCCTTCTGAGACGCTCAGCTCTCAACCATGTTCCTGGATGCTCATCACTGTGCCTTGTCCTTGATTACTGACTTTGGAGGAGAATTTCTTTTCCAGGCCACAGATTATGCTGTTCAGCACTCAAGGGCAATCATTAACTGTAGAAGCCCACACAGTACTCATCTTGATGCTGGAAATCTCTGTTATTTTATTGCTTCTAAATTCTTAATGGGGATCTCAGAGAGTTGGGAACTAGGACTCGTGATTGGAGCTTCTCAGAGGCCCTGAGCATCACCCTGACTCAGGGACTTGAATTCCCTCCTTTCCCCAGGTATGGCAAATGGATGAGGCAGCAAACAGCAAGCCTCGGTGTTCTTGGAGAATAAGTCAAAAAGCTGGTCTTATTTGTAGTCTTCTTGATTTATAATACCAAGGCTTAGCGCCCCCTCCCCCAAATATGGCAGGTACCTTGTGACAATGTCCTAACCCCCTGACAGCACATTATATATCATAGTGTCTGCTGCTAGAATTGTAGAGAAACTAGAAATTGCTTCCTCCATGTGCCCGTGTTCCCAGGCATCTGGCCAAACAGAGCCAAGCTGCTTCTGGCAAGGTGATACAAACCCCTCCCATGGCTTGAAGGGATTTCTAACTTTGCTGATAGCTCTGGATTTAGATATAGTCCATGGGATTAATGTGTTCCGGGGGGTAGGGAGTGGGGGGTGTCTCTCTCTGGGGTCACCAGAGCAATATGGCAGGGCTGAGGTATCAGGACATGGGGGGCGTTGAGACAGAATGAGTGAGTGAGTGCTTTGCCAAAGGCTTGGGAGGGTAAACGAAGAGGCCTGAATGAGTGAGGAAATAGAGGTGTCAGAAGAGAGGTGAGACACCCCCCGCCCCCCTCACCCCCCTATCCCCACCCCCCCCCACTCCCCACCCCTGCCCCGCAACCCAAAGGGCTCTGTACACTGCTCCTCAAAGGTCTAGAACAACTCCCAACTCAGTTCATAGACCTGTATCTATTAAACGAGGAAGCTACACACTGATCCGCTGAAGAAAAACTGCCCGAAAAGAGACCATAAAACCTCTCCGTGGCTAAAAATGCCTGCCATCAACTCAAACTCCCTGTGTGTCTACTTTCTGCCTTTTTAGGCTGGTCCCGCATTTGTTTCCAATTGGGAAATAATAGTGACTGATCTCGGAGCGCGGCAGCGCCAGTCAGGCAGATAAACACGCCAAATTGGTGAGCCCACAATTTATTGATTTTTAAATGAATTAGCTCACTTCCCAGCAACAAATTCAGTTCAAAACTGGTAGTAAAAAGTAAAGCAAAAAAAAAAAAAAAAAAAATCACTCTAAACTTCGGCCTCTACTAGGTTTTTTTGCTACCACGCAAAGAGTAATGGCCAGTGGCCTGTCTGCGCTTTCTACCCTAATCAATGCAATTAAGAATTATCCTCTTCCCTGCTCTGCTTGAACTGAAGGCGGGACCTTGCATTATTATTCAAGGCTCAACCTGAGGATGGTGATGAATGCTCTTTTACCTCAGGGAAGAAAGTTCTCAGAGCGAAATGTTTATAGTCAAGGAAGGGTACGGTTCCAAAACTATCAACCACGTCCAATTTATCCATCTGCAGCTCGGCGAAGCCTGCAACACAGAGTCCCGAGAGCAATATTTTAACTCCACAAACAATAGAGGAGATCTTCTGCTGTTTTGTCTAACACAGACGATGACCTTGGTTTTCATTAAAGAAGAAACAATAGATAATTACTCGGTTGGCTACAGAGCAGAGCTGAAGGAAGACACAGAGCCAGGCCCATCGCCTGCGGCTCCCTAGTCTTCTATGACACAAACAGCTCTCATTATGTGGCACTCTCCACGTAAGGGCAAAAATTAAAGTGAAAATGAAGAGGGCTTGTTTCTCTACAAACGACAGAACCTACCATCACGGATCTCTTTCCGGAGTTCGCTCTCCAGCAGCTCCAGCTGTTGGCTCTGTTTTCTGCTCAGCTCCTTGGACTTGTGCCTGGTCACCACCACAGCCACTAAGGAGACAGAGATGCTGTGTCAGATGGGGCTAGGAACACGGAAATGATTAGGAGGGAAAGAAACGGGGAGAAAGATGGAGAGAGAATCGAGAGGAGAAAATAGAATATTGTAGAAACTCTATTTTAGGGGTCGAGGTCTAGCTTGGCATCAGAGCACTGGCCCAGCATGTCCCAGGCCCTGGTTCCTCCTCCAGTGCCACAGAAACAAAAGGAAAAACAAGAGCTGGATTTTATTAAAGGGACATTTCCATAAAAAGGTCATTCTAAAGAGGAAGGTATTAAATGTAACAGAAAAGAAAAAAAAATCCACTCACTTCTCTTAAAGTGAAAATGAAATCAAATAACCTTTGCTTGTAACCAAAGATCCCAGCTGGCTGGAAAGTAATGAAACTAGCCAAGTTCCCGACAGCCACTGGCCATTTATACCGTTCCATTCTTTCCCCAACATCTCTAAACATCTCAAGAGAAATAAAGCAGTGCCGGAAATGTAGAAGGGAACCACGGGTCCATCCTGGCTACGGGAGCCTAACCTGCATCGTTCAAGAAGGGTGATATAAGGCAAGTCATCAGGAGCCCCTGCAGCTGACGGCCCCCATTATTGCAATCTGGGTAGTCAACGGGACGAATCCTGGAGCTCAGGTTTATAGCCCTGCTCTGTCATTTCGTTTGCTACCGGTGTGGCCCTGAACAACTCCCTTAGCATCTCTGTGCTTGCCTGCCTTACCCACAAGAGCTGAGACTAGAAGAGATTCCAGGCAGTAAATCAAGAGACCACATCGACCCGGAGAACTAACAGTGGCCAGCTCGTGTACTCCCCCAGAAGGATCTCGTCTTTGAACAGATATTACATGAAAGGGGTTGGGGGAAGGGTCAGGGCTGTGATTGCCATGCCATGGGTCTGAGAACCCAGAGATGCCCACGGCAAGATGGGAGACAGAGCCTGGAGACTCCCCAGAAGCCATCCCCAAGGCCACCCACCCTGCTGTATGCTGTGATACACAAGAAACCCCGTCGGCACTACAGAGTTGTCCTCTGCCAGCCACGTGTGTGCTATGGTGTTTGGGCACACCTCCTACACACACACACACACACACACACACACACACACACACACACACACGAGAGAGAGAGAGAGAGAGAGAGAGAGAGAGAGAGAGAGAGAGAGAGAGAGAGAGAGAGAGAGTTTCTTTTTAAAGGAATTACACAAAGGGATGACTTCCAGCAAGTACGAACAATGTGTTTGTTCAACACAACTACACAGAATGTTTTCTAGACTTTCCCAGCACCCCAACAGTGCTTACTATAATGGGGACTGTGCATTTCAATAAAGCCCAAACTCACCCAGCCAGAGAACCCCTTTTTCCGGGAATATCATTTGGGACCGTGACTCTCCAGGAAGCTACTTTGAGCAGCCCTGGCTTAGCGTGTCAAAGGGAACCAGGGCATCCACACAGCAGGGTGGGTTTCCTGGCTCTGTTGGTG
Source organism: Peromyscus californicus insignis (assembly GCF_007827085.1). Lineage (NCBI taxonomy): Eukaryota > Metazoa > Chordata > Mammalia > Rodentia > Cricetidae > Peromyscus > Peromyscus californicus. The sequence continues at coordinate 13,386,730 of NW_026294535.1, forward strand.
GCTGGCTTAGGCAACATGTGTTTAGTGTGTGCTTACCATAGCTGCTGGTGACACATGCCTCCCTAGATTGAGTCAGAATGGGGTGGTTTTTTAGAGGTTCTGCAAATTGCCTTAAAGGTCGAAAATGACCTCTACAAAGTCAGGAAGAGACCAGGAATTTCTAGAAGTCACAAAGTGGACATAACTATCTGGTGAGGCTGAGAGATGCCAGCATGGTTGACAGCAGGAGATGCTCAAAGCAGAGCTCAGCATTTGTACAAGCAATCTTCTTCATCGAAGCCTACGTCAGCCAGGACTTTATTAAAATGTCAAGCCAAATTTTAGACCGCAGATACATGACAGAGGTAGACGACTTGGGGAAAGCATAAAAAAAAAAAAATACCTGAAATAATCATTGACAAGGCAAAATAGGATTTCTGAAAAGCAAATTCATTGCAGCGAACCGGTTAATCACACACGCACATGTTCCCTCACAGGAGTGTGAATTGCCCAAGGTAAGCATCAGCCTTTAGTTCATTTCTTAATCCAGAGACTGGTCCAGTCATTAACATCATATCCAATGCTCAGTAAAAAGTAAAGGATTTGGAAGTGAATGAATGAGCAAGGGGGTGAGAAGATACAAGGAAACACTGGCCTTTGCCTCCATGCTCCTCAATGTCAGAACGGCACCATATGTATTTAGTCAACAGACACGAAATGCTGTATCATTTGATAAAGAAGGGGGAGAAAAGACAGGGTAAGATGGTCACAAACGAAATGCATGCAGGCACCAGAAATGGAGAGATGGGTGGAGACCCTGTGAAGTGGTAGAGATATGGTGAAAACCCAGGGTGTAAGCATTGTCTTCAAGGAATGGCAGCTGCAGAGCTCCAACAGCTGATGATGCTCAGTCAAACTGGGAGCCAATGGTTTAGACATTTCACAGTTTTCAACAAAAATATAAAATGTGAGTTACCTAATTTTTAAATGTCAACTTCGTCAGTTTAGAAAAAAAAAACCTTGCCATAGGACCCAGTAAAACATATTGGTAGTCCAGATTCATCCAGTGGTAGTCGGTATGACACCTCCATGTCCATAGGAAGCATGCCATGTTGGAATGGGTAACACAGACCCACTTGCGAAACCTCATTCTCCCAGGAAAAACAGGACACGGGGTGGGTAGTAGGTGGTGCTTAGTGGACTGGGGATGCAGGGTGAGATGACCAAGTTCTGGGAGTCCCCAAATGGACTTGTTTTTAAAAACGGTCCCAAGGACTTGGGGAGCCAACTGGATATTTCTCAAACACAGGGTACCATCTTGTAATCCAGTTCTTTGTTAATGACACACCCTAAGAACTCGTTAGAAAAGCCTCAACGTGCGCCTTTTAGTCCTTTCCCAAAGTTTTGAGTTGGGCTTTCATCCATTAATAGTTAATGAAAACAAAAAGCTCCTAAAAGCTGAAGACCTGCCTGCCCGCTGCGAAGCCTCGGGGAATAACTTCTCGGACAACATGAAACAGGGCACTTACCAACAATGACAATGGCCAGCAAGATGGGGAGAGCGATCAGAAAATACCACGTGGACGGGACGGATTCCTGTTCCACATAGAGCTCCAGGTTTCCCAGCTTGACCTGATGGGACAGATTGGCACCATTAGCCCCCGTGGAGCTGAGCACCATAGGCATGCGCACTGTCCCCGCACTAGAACTTCCCCCAAGACGCAGAAGCAGTGGCCTGGTTGGGATCCGTCGGTGTACCAGGCTGGATCTGTAAGTTTCCAATTCTGGCCCGCTTTGTCCTGAGGCTTACCAGTGCAGAAGTGGGCTAACACAGAGGCAGAAGAAGGCCCCTGGCTTTTTTTTCTATAGGAGCAATTCCATGTCTGTCTCTCCCACATGTGGTGTTTGCAGGCAGGGGAATTTTGAACGCTACTTTCTTGGTAAAAATCAATTTGGCAAGGCTAACTGAGGGCCCTTTCCACTTTCTGCTTTTTTGGGGTGAGGGATTAAGAAAAAGTTGGAAATTAAGCTTGAAAAGGGAAAAACTCTGCATCCGGGTCCTTTCCCCATGGTTGCACACACAATCGCTAAGGCATATGTAGCTCCTGGGAACCCTGGCTGCCCTATGGAATCACCAAGAAAAATGACTGGGGTGATACTAGGTCTTGGTGGTCTAGCATTTCTCTCCATGTAGGCTTGTTAGTCTGCACCCCGCCTCATTCTGTCCTCTCTGAAATGGGATGTTGACAGGGTCTACGGGTAGGCTGTGGTAAAGGCCAAAGGTCTCCATCCTATAGGGTGTCGGCTCACTCCATCCCTGTACTCCTTATCTCTCCAGCAGCTGCCCAGAATCCACACCAAGACCCTGGCAATGCCTAAAAGGTCCTCATAATCTCTGGCCTTCCCTCTGAACCCTCTAACCTCCTGGGAATGCCCCTCTCACTCCAGCCATGCTGACCCACTGGGTGCGGATCAGACCTAGGGGGCAGGTTTCTGCCTCAGGACCCTGGGATCCTGTATGTCCTTCTGTCCAGTCTGTCCATGGCTCCTTCTCTTCCTCCTCCTGAGGCTCTCACTCTAATGTCACCCCACAGGTATACTTTTCCACGATCAGGTGTAAAGACAGCACAGGCTAGCCCAATTTCCTCTCCCCCACTTATTGCCCTCCCCAAAGATGGCTCTGCACCGCATGTTTTCACTGGGAAGCTCCGGAGAGGCAGCTGTTTCTGCCTGCGTTCTGCTCTGCTGGGCTCGAGTCCCAGTGCAGGTACTTGGGAGCTGAGCTGCAAACAGAAGGATGCAAGTGCGTGCCACGCTCTACTAGCATGGAAGGTGGGGCCCTGTAGGGCTGGTTGTTGCTGATTTTGCAATGGCTACTACCTCTTTTACCAGAATGATAAGCGGAGGGAGGGACGGAGGGTCAGGGAAGTCAAATCCCTTACCCAAGACCACAGAGCTGTGGGACATGAGCACATACTCATTTTTGCCTCCCACTACGATAGGGTCTTTGTTTTTTTATCTAATTATTTTTTTTTTTAACCACAAAGCAAAATGTTGTTCTTTTTTTTCTCTTTGCCATGCTAGAGATTAAGCCTGGAGCCTTGCGCACCACGGGCAAAGCACGCGGCCACTGGGCCACGGCTCCTGTCTCACAGAGCATTTTCCACTGGAAAAGAGTAAACAACCCTCTGCATGTTTCCCTTCCGAGAGGGTCCTCAGTCACATCTAGGAAGAAACGACCTGCATGTAGGAAAGGGATACCATGGTGGAGGAAGCCACTTACACACCATAGGTTATTTGGCTGCCGCAGAGGTTAGTGCCGCCCTGCCGGTGCCTAAGTGGCTTTTGTTTTGGGTTTCTGCTAAGACATGTCACTTCTGCGTTGAGAGGAAGAATGACAACCCAGTCATCAGTGGGTCCAGGGATGCTGCTTGCAGATGCTTTGGTCTAAAGGTCCAGCCGGAACAAAAGCGACCAAGGCTCATTAGGATTATGGACAATGGTGTGCTCAAGGCTTTGACATTTAGACAAGCACATGGATGGATCTGCCTGCTATTCTGGTAGGATTATGCTTGAGCTTGCAGTATTTATTTATCTCCTATAAAGAGAAAAAATCCAAAGACCCATGAAAGATGCCATTCCAACCCGGGGGGGTTAGGAAGGGAATTACCAAGACTCAGGTAGAGACAACAGGTGGGACTTCCAGGTGACTTACACGAACTTTCTTAGAGGAGGTAGCGATGCTGTTGGCATTCTTGATGCTTTTAATCTTGCAAAGGATGGTTGTGAGGTCCTGGTTTCGAGTAATATTTTCAAAACTGCAATTAAATTGCTTATTTTCCCCGTGGAAGAGAGTGATATCAATGTCGTCCTTGGAAATGTTGAAATTGTCATTTTCTTTCTGCAAGGAACGTGATGAAGATGAGGGACTCGGAGCACGCGTGGAAACTCACACGCGCGGAAACTCCTCACACGCGTGGGATAGCCCACACAGGGAAAAAAAAAAAAGGAAAAAAACATACTTGAATTTTCACTTCCAGCTCTGTGTCGGTCTCAGACTCCACTCGGTACCCTGTAAATCTGGGGTCCTCGAGGTATTGCAGGGTTCCACAGTCCAAGTAGGTGTCCTGGACTCTCAGCCTCACGGCGACATTTGTACGCACTTTGGAGCTCTTTAAATTGGGGGCTGAAAACCTGCAGAAAGTTGCCGTGCAGTCTTCAGAGACCTAGAGAGGAGGAGAGAGCCTGTTAGGCACCAGAGGACCACAGCTCTAAATGCTAAGTGACCTGGGGAGGGACCAAACTTCTGGGAACTTCTCTTTTTCCCTCGATAAAACTAGGCTAGCAACACTATGAATCTCATAGGATTAAATTAACCCTAAATGAAATGGGCTGAGATAAAAACTCACTCAATTAAATGTGGGCTCCCATGAATGAGATCATACCTGCAGAAGCGCTGAGGGTCTGACAGGCACATACACACAGTAATCACTCCACACACGCTAGCGTACTCAACACACAGTATCATTGGTATTATTGGCATTCAGGAAAGCTGTCGGGTGACGTCATAGGGGAGTGGAGGCTAGCAAAGAGAAGGGATGGACAAAGAGGCCCACTTTGGCTCAAAGTACTAGGGTGGATGAGTCCTGGAAACTTTAGGCAGGGAATTGAGAGCCAAAGCCAGCTGCTAACTTGCCTGTCCCTGGTTTGAGTCACTGTGTGTCCAGAGAGCCTCTGCAGAGTGTTAGCAAGAGCTAACTGAGAAAGCTGAGAAAGCTCTGGCAGGGGCTCCCTGTTAGCAGAAGTCCCTAACCACAAGGAGGAAGCAGCTTTTCAGGCATAACAGAAAAGAGCAGAAAAGAAGCCAGAGGACAGTAGGTCCCTTTAGAAATGAGGGGCATAGAATCGGGAACAGAGGTAGAAGCCCGGCCCAACTGATGAACAGGTTTATTGACAAAGAACACCCATAAATACACCGCCATGTTCAAGGGTACAGGGCAACAGTCAGGGAAGCCTTGCAGGTAGTGTAAGGAGAGGTTGGCAGGGGCGTTGGGGTGTGGCTTGGTGGCGGAGGGCTTCCCTGGTATGCTTGAGGCCCTGGGTTTGATCCTCAGCATGGTGAGATAAAGAGGAATGGAGGAGAGCAGCACAGAGAAGAAACGTGTCAGGTGGGAGAGTCATTTCCTCTCTCTCTTTTCTCTAATCTTGGAGCTAAAGGCGGGTGGACAGACGGCAGAGGTAGCCACACCGGTGGTACAAGTACACCATCCCTTACCTCAACGCTTTCCTACACTCCAGCCCTCTTCCCTGCCTTAGCCCTTCTGTGACAGGACGAAAAGCCACTGGACAACAGCCCCCACTTCCTCAGCAGCCTCAACACCATCGTGCTGGCTTTTTACCAACTTCCTAAAAGAAGGACCAGGAGCAGGGTCACCCTAGCTCCTTACTCCTAAGACCCCGCCTGTCTGTACTGGGGACGAACCCCTAGTTTGAACAACTTCTCAGCCCCCTTCTCTGGTCATCCTCTTTTCTTGGACCCCTGGAAGTGAGGATGCTGGCAGATTCTAAGCATCCTTTCTTCATCCTCGATGCTCACTCTTCTACACCGTTATCCCCACAATAACGTTGAAGTGACTTGCCTCACCATCACCAGGCAACTGGACCCACCCTGCAGACAGCCGTCCAGTGGAGAGCTCCGCAGGGGCCTGGTGATGTCTCAGCCACACTTGGACATGTCTCGGCCATGCCTGAACATCTGCAGGAGCATCCTCTCTGAGCTGCTGCCTCTCCAAACTACCCCAGGCACCCCTGATAAAATGATACCCATACTCATATCACTTCTTGCCAAGGACAAGAAGCCTTACAGAGCCAGGGGCAACGGGGAGCTATTGCAGAAGGAAGAGTGATGTTTTTAGTATGATTCTCTCGGGCACATCCCTGTGCTGTGGTTCTCAGCCATCCACATCACCTGCCCCAGCGCAGCCTCTAGGTTCCAGCAAAGCAAATGTGAGCGGTGTTTCAGTCAAGAGCTGGTGAGGGACCTGTCTTCTGTGCCTACAGTCACCCCGCTGCTTGCCTGCTTGCCTGCTTGCCTGTCTGACCCTGCCCATAATATTCTGTTTGCTGTCTCAACTCCATCCACTCATACTTTGAGTAGGAAACACGTCATGCCCTCTGGGACTCATGGGGTTTCTGGTCTTGACGGAATCGGAGGATCTGGCATTCACTCCCCATCACCTGATCGGCTCCTCCAGTTTCAGTACAGGTCTGCCATCTTCCTTCAGCAAGGTGGGGGAGGGGGCAGCAGCCCACATACCCTTTGTTCTTGCAGCCAGCAAAATGTTTGGCTTACACTGGGTACTCAATACACGGGACATGCTTTAGGAAAGAGAACATGTCTCCATGTCTACTGGCTCAGGCTGCGCCTCAGGTCAAGGGCCACCACACAGCTGAGTGTGTTCCCATCATGGGGAGTTGGCCAGGACCAGACACACTGTGAGTCTGGGAACTGGTCAGAAAGTGGATGTGTGTAGGACAAGGCTGTAAGAAAGACGGATTGCTGTGCCTCCTGTTTCTAGGCCCGAACACACACTGGTTGCAAATGGGGCAACGTTTTTGGCGCCCTCAACTCTGCTGGCCTTGGCAGGAAGAAGCCCAGAAAGGCCATTCCCTCACATTCGAGAAAAGGAGGAAGGAAAGAGAAGGCCAACCAAGAAGCGCCTACAAGTGACAGGGATCCCAAGGTGTGGCTGCGGTCCTCACCCCCTCCTCACGGCACCCCCTTCTCACGGCACCCATGGCCTCAGCCTATAGGCTCCTGGGAGAATCTCAAGGCTCTTCTCAGAGAACTGAGCCCCGTAGGGACCAGACATTTCCCACTGTCTGCCTCTACTTTGGGGTCATGGGAGGAGGTGAAAGAAAGTGTCTACATGGGACCCAAGGGACAATGACAAGAGACTTGTTGTTACTCAGCAAGTCACCCAACCTCCACCTGTGGGGCCACCATCACCTACCCTTCACAGGTTCTGCACATCAGACCTTAGCTGTCCACAAAGCCTTTCACACATAGGCAAACATGTTATCTCATTAAAATGACTGGCCACAAGTCTCACACAGGGAGAACATAACAGGCCTTGCCATATGAAATTTGTTTCTGATTCCTCTGTGTGGCAATCCTAGTTAACCCCAAGAATGAAGTCTGTCTGTCACAGGACATACAGTATATATCATAAATGAGCAGAAGTTTATGATGCCAAAGGCATAGACATGAAATATATCCTCTCCTCCCCCGTCCACAGTTTAGTGAAAGGAAAACAAAATTATGACTGAAAACAATTCTCACACTTACGTTGATGTTTCCCTTTAGCTCATGTGAAATGATCAGGTTGTCAATGACGTCAAAATTCCTGCCCATGATGGTTATATTTTGCCCACCACTGCAAGATATGAAAGGACAAATGGTAAGCCACAGGCCACTTATACTTATGAACAAAACTATTAAGTGATTCACAATTAATGTTAAGCTTAGTAATATCTGGGAGACAATTAACTAATTTCAATTTCAAATGCAAGATAATTTGAGAAGTCTTTAAATGGTGCTGGGTACTGACTCATGGTTTTTAAGACACCAACATATAAAAACGCAGGTCAGGTCCTATTTGAATTCTGGGAAAATGCCCAAATTCTTTAATAGAATTTGAACTTTTTTGTGCTATCTCGCCACATATAACCAGATCATCTGCTGCACCTTGAAAGCATTTCACGGAACAAAATTTCATGTGATGACTGTTTAATCTATCTGAAGATGATCCGCTCTAACAATTTTCACGATCCAACTTCCAACCTACTGATTATATTTTATTTAGTGAGATGGGGAACATGTTGGACAAGGTAAAATGGTAAGTGATATTAGAAGTTGGAATTCTTGTTTGAGATACAATGTTTCAGTGTAAGGGGAGGGTCCATAAATCTCACCAAAACCAAACTGAGTGACTTCACCTATTCTTAATGTGTCAAAGTGGTCACTGGGTGTGAAATAAACAGCTAGCCACAGCTCGGGCCATCCTCATGGGAACCTCAGTGTGTCAGGTCCAGTGCCAGCAGAGCCCCTGATGATACCCAGGAGATAAAAGCAGGCCAACACATGCAGGGCAGACAGTGGGTCCACACAAGGTGGCAGAGCCCGTTTGGCCATCGGACAACCTGCCTCGGTCACTAGGAAACCCACCCAAGCATAGTCTACTGATTTCAGACTGCAGCACCTACTTCTTGCTCAAAGTTCAAAGGCAAGGAGCAGCTGAGAGACCCAGGCTCAGCTCAGCCATGATGACAGGACAACAGTGACATGAGGAGGAAGCAAAACATTGTGGTGGAAACCACGAATCCTGGGCCCAGCTATCAGAGAGCTGGGTATATTGACTGAACTGAACTGCGCCCATGCCCCCGTTCACCCCCTGCCAAAAGGACAATCCACCGTTGGTCTCTCAGGGTTTTTGTAAGATTTAACCAGGTCAGTAGATATACCACGGGTATGTGGTAAGTACCACATCCGGTCTACTTTTTATACATAGGGCATACTTGGTCTCAGAGTAGAGGGATGCATGCAAGAGCCTTGCTTTTGAAATCTCAACTTCCCTGTACCACTCCAGTGGGCTGCAAGGCTTGCATGCGGAAGCCCTGAGCCCAGTTACTCAGAAGGAGGCTGTAGGTAGAGAGAAGATGGAGGGGTCGGGGATGAGAAGGCAATGCTAGGGACTGAACTGGGGTCTCACACGTCTTAGGCAGTAGTTACCGATAAACTACATCTCCTGATCTGAGATAAGGCCATTTGAGAGGCAATGAAAGATCAGCAAGTTCATTGGGGTTGGGCCCTAAATGAATTGGACTGATGGTGTTCTGGAAAAGGTTATCAGGGCATGGCCTTAGCCGGAAGGACGGGGAAAGCAGGCTACCTGCAAAAACAGCAGAGACACCGCCTCAGAAGGGGCTAGCCTTCCTCACACCTTAGAGACACTCAGCCCCACAACATGGAGGCCATTGTCTGTGCTGTTTAAGCTGCCCAGTCTGGATTCTTTATTACGGCAGCTTATTAAACCAACAGCAAACAGCCACCTCCCACATTCAACTTAAATAAAATAGGGATTTTTTTTTCCTTTCTCATTCTCCCTGCCCCCCCTCAATGTTTTGTCAGTGGTCTTATCTTGCACGTACTTGGAAAATTAACTTCATACCGTGTGAGATGAAGAAAATCTCTTTGGGATTATACTCTGAAAATCTAAATGTGAGTTTAAATTTGACTAGGGGGAAACTTCTTTTCCCCATTAATATATTGGATTTATCTGAAAGAGTTGATTTAGGAATTTCTAACTCTCAAGGAGGATCTCTGAAACGTAGAGGCTGCTTGCAGGTCCCAATAATTCTCCCAAAGCATTCAAAACAGCTGACTCCCAAAGTTTGAAAAAGAAAGCTATGGGAGAGGAGCCCCATGCCATGACCAGGAGAGGCACCTGGTACAGAAGGGTACAGCGGCAGCCTGGGCTAAGAACAGCCACTGTGGTTGAACAAAACATTTGAACTGTGAGTTTCCTGGTAGCCAAGGTGAAATCAAAGCAGGCTACGGTCACAGTGCTTCAGTGACAAAGGACAGCCAGCTTGTCAGATGGCGAGCATCTTTCCAGGAGTCACTCCTAGGAAGGACACGGAGAGGGAAATCTGGGTGCAGCTGCCATTGCTGCATGGATTTGTGCGATGCTCATGATCTGATTGTACATGACCCTCCTCCAGAAGGAGAGACGCCCTCTCTGGGTCCAGACGGTACCTGATCCAGGTGGTGGCGGGGACTATCAGGGAACAGTGTGGCAGAGCTATGTACGACAAAGCCCCCGCGGAAGAGCAGTCCCCACCGTCAAACTGAATGCAGACGTCTTTCATCTCTTTCCGGCTCGATGGAAGTGAGAACTTCATGTGTGTGTCATTTAGCACGTGGCTAACCTGGATCCTGGAAAGGGGTCAGAAGAGGAACTCTTAATGTGACGCAGACACTTAGCACTGTTGATTAAGGTGACAACCTATGAATTTCACTTGAAGATGGCCACAACCTATCAGAACAGTTGCGACAGCTGTAGAATCAAGGGCTGCCTGTTGGGTATGGCTCTTGCAGGCTGGGTTCCTTTTTCTTTTGTGCATGTCTATCTTTGATCTGCATTCCCTTTAGAAGAGGGAAATGAAGACGTATTACCTTTGCCCTCAGAAGTCTCAATGGACCAGGGCAAGGAGGGGCATCGTACTAAGTTAAGGAATTGCGGTTAATGTGGAACATCATGGTACTGCTCTGGTCAGAGATACACTGAAGAGTCCAGAAGTGATGTAGTGTTGGGGTTTGCTTTTAAGACTCTCCAGCTGCTATGCCCTCTGCCCTGCCCCCACGAGAAAAAGCAGGAGGAAAAGATGAAACTAATTGGGAGGATGTCCACAACTTTTAAGTTTGGAAAGAGGTTTATTTATATGCATCTTTCTTTTATATATGCTGACATTTCCATAATTAAAGCTTTTTTCTTTTTCTTTAGAGGTAGTTCCAGTTGAGCACTGGGAAGGTATGAGCCCAGGCAGACCTAACAGTTCCGTCCTTCAAAGAGCAGAGAGCCTGCTTCAGGAACCCCAAAGTCTCAGAATCAATGGGCGTAGGGCTGGCACTTGCTTCCAGACCTGGGATTGATGGCCCTCAACAGTCCAAGCAAAGCTGTCCATGACATTCCCTCTGTGACCTGCAGGGACCCAGCCTTGTGCCTATGACTCTCTAAAGCACACATTCACACCAAGTTGTGTTTGCACCTGCTCAGCTTAATGATGCTACAGGAGAATCTGTTTTTACTACAGGAAGGATATTATGTGCGTGATCATTAACCCTTTGGAGAGAGCAAATTTGAAAGTCATTGGTGTCGGTCTCTATGTCCCCTGCCCAGATGTATGTATTTTAAGGCTTCTATTTATTTAAAGCAAGGCTCTAGGAAGGTCATCCTCAAATCATTAAAACGCAAACTTATTTGTAAATTTTGGAAGGCAGAAGGTGGGAATGGAAATCATTCCACTACTAACACTTGTCCTTTTTTTTTTTTAATAGTCATTCACTTAAAAAGTCTATGTGAAAAGAGTTCGGGATCACCATAGGCTCAGGTATGAGATTAACTGGGTTATTCCATCGTCTGCTTGTGAACCTCGGTTCACCACGCAGATGTGGTTAGAGGAAAGCTACACGCAGAAAGGTCTCTTAGTCATTTAATTTAATAACTGTGGCAGCTCAAGATGCATTCAGAATGGAAATGAAGGCATAAAGAGCCAGAAACGGGGTAATGCTCCCCTAACGACTTCTTTTGCAGCGAGGCTGATTGCCTTTCATTGAGTGCACAGGTGCCTAACGTCACAGATTTCGCCACACAAAATGAAAGATTTTTGCAATAAGGTATTTAGCCAGGATAAACGGCACACTTAAGATACCTAAGATGCATAGATACAGGCTTTAACGGGTGTTGATTCACTCTGGTACAGAGGAAAGCCAGTGATGGGCACCTTTCCCCATCAAGATCATGGGTATCCCAGACTCACTGCAGAAAGGGGAGGGGGCGGTGATGTGCAGCCTGAGAGTGAAAACAGAAAGTTCACTGAATAAGCATGGCAGATTAGAGTGCTGTACAAATCTGTTTTGGTAGTTAAAAACCGAAACATCACGCTTCAGCGGATTGTCTTAAATGCATTTCCATGATGAAAATAAGCTCAGTATTATGGTTCATGTAGATTGCAACATTTTTTTAAACTTTAAATTAGCCCAAACTTATAAAAGTTAATAAGCAGAAAACTGAAGTTATCTGTCACGGTGTTATTATTACATAATGCTCGTATTTTCCCCTTAGGGGAAGGTATAATAATTCCCCTAAGGATATTAATGAAAAACTGAATTTTTTTTTCATTGTTAGGATAAAAAGAAATCAGACTGGGCAGCGGTGGCACATGTCTTTAATCCCATCACTCAGGAGGCAGAGGCAGGAGGATCTCTGTGAGTTCAAGGCCAGCCTGGGCTACAGAGTGAGTTCCAGGAAAGGCTCTACACAGAGAAACCTTGTCTCGGAAAAAAAAAAAAAACAAACAAAAAGTAAGTAAAGATATCAGATATCATTATCTTTAAGGGGCACATTCACCTGGTATTTATTTGGGGTATTTTTTTTTACTACTAATATATGCCCTAGTAATTTAATTATTTGAAGTGAAAACCAAGCCCGTCAAGAGAAGAAAACTACAACAAACAACATTTCTATTTCCAATTTTTTTTTTTTTTGGTTTTTCGAGACAGGGTTTCTCTGTGTAGCTTTGCGCCTTTCCTGGGACTCACTTGGTAGCCCAGGCTGGCCTCGAACTCACAGAGATCCACCTGGCTCTGCCTCCCGAGTGCTGGGATTAAAGGCGTGCGCCACCACCGCCCGGCTCCAATTTTTTTTAACTGCAGGTAGTATACTGAAAGAGTGTTCCTTAAAACTCTCCATCAATTTCCAAGGAACACGTCTATAGTTGTAAGTTAGTTCCTTTCTGCATATAATTGACTGTGTTTTGAAAATCAATCAAGGCTCCCCCTGGCAACATCCTGAAGTTGTTGTAGGTTGAAATTTGGGGGAGGGAGGGGAAGTAACACAGGTCATGGTCTCCCATCTGAACTTCAGATGAATCGTTAAAAACATATGACTTATTGTAATTATTATATATAAAATACTGAACTATCATTTGGCTACAGGAAGCTCCAAAGCCTCCTGACATTGCTTCGGCATAGGTCTTAACGTTACCAAAGATCAATTATTTCCACTCACACATCCTTATCACATGTACTGGTTCCTTTCAGGATCATGGTGATAGTTGACGCTTGGGTGAAGTTTGCTCCGGTAACTATCACGTTACTTTTGCCTAAGGTCGATATTTTCTGTGGCTCAATGGCCTTAATGTAGAAGACCTATTGGAAAGAAAAGATTAAAACAGCAGATCAAAGCTACAAAATGGCACTATCCCCCCTGCAAAAAAGAAAAAAAAAATCTGTTGATGTGCTACAGTTCGAAGAACTCACTAGGAAATTACATTTTGCCAACACAAGCAGATAGTGTTTAATGAAATCAATGAATTCAGGGAAGAGGGCTGAAGATTCGTGTCTCTCAACATGTGACAGCATGAGGTCAAACCAATTAGTCTTTGTCTCCTAAGACAGTTGAAGAGCCCGGTATTCTATCTGAGGAGTAAGCTGTCACTCAAGCTGAGGAAGAGCTCCCTGCCTTACCCTGTGTCCTGAAGCTCATGACGCTTGAGCCAAGTGTGGAGAAGGCAAAGGCGATTTCCCAGAGGAGGCCAGCCACCCCCAGACTCATCATTCAGTTGATACAAATATCAATCCAGATAAATTTAATTCCCTAGAAAGGCTCATCTATTTTCTATTTGTTTCAATTAGACTGTTCCAATGGGGGGGGGGGGGCGGAGAGGTACTGTTTTAAGAAATCTACCAGTGGAGCCATTCAGTATTAAAAAGTTAGATGCCTAAACCATTGTGAACAACCATGTGATCTCTGTGACTGGCAGTTACCACACTCTGTATGACCCATTTCTCTGGCAGATAATCAAGACTGAGTGCCACGGAGATACCTACTACCCGACTTCCCTATCATTCAGACCTGTGTCTCCTCACTTCGTTTGCAAGGTCTAATCAGTTTCCCCTACAGACCCCAAAGAGGACAGGAATCATTTGCCCCTTTTCTTTTCTAAAGGTTTCATTTTTATGGATATGTGACCGGGTGCTTCTGAGGCCAGAAGAGGGTGTTGGGTTGTCTGCAGCTAGATTTACAGGTTGTTGTGAGATACCTGATATCGGTGCAGGGAACTGAACTCAGATCCTCTGCAAGAGCAAGAAGCACCCTTAACCACTGAGCCATCCCTTCCGGCCTCTATTTTTCCCTTTTCAAGACCTAACAATCCAGTTGCCTCATACACCTCTCCTTCAAATGCTACCATCCTTCATTCTGGCCACTTGTTCTTTCACAGATCCTCGTCCATTCTAAGATTCTGGCCAATATAAGATATAGCAGAGCTGAGCATGCATAAAACTTCACACTACTTTAAACGTGACCTGAAAGTCCAGAGAAGCATCATCATGTCATACCGGGCCAAAGCACAAATGTTGAGAACAGCTATTTGCAGCCTAAAGTCCATCAGGAAGACACCGAGTCACTGGTCCAGTGGCTATGATGGCTAGCACCTGCCTGACCCCCTGCTGTTCCAGGTGACAGACTGTGACCCCCTTAGAACAGCCCTGCTGGCTGGCTGCACTGAGCATCCCACTGAAACATCTCCTCACTTTTGCTCCCTTGGCAAACACAGGTGCTACATGGCTGAATAGTCATCACTCATTATCGCTATGGATTGATTTTGCAGATTATGGCAAATCCATCACCAGTGTCACCACAGTGATGACGTAATGTGACAGGGAATTGATTTCCGTGGCAGACTTTATTTTAATCACTTTTAAAAGGACTTTAGCCCTGTATTTATTGAATCACTAAGAGCCTGAAAGGGTCACTTTAATTATTCTGTTATACTTGACTGCATTTTATGGGGGGAAATTATCTGCTAGAGTGGTACTTGGGATGGGGGGGATTAGCAACGACTTCAAGATAAATCCCTTACAAATGTCAAGTGTGTGTTGTATAAGAAGGCTTCCTGTGTAGCTTTGTAGGTGACAGCCAAATGATCAAGTACTTACTAAAGGCCTATAGGGTCTTAAGGACAGTGCTAGATGAGGGTAGGCATGGAGTATGTGTAGGGCTATATCAAGAGCTAGCAAGCTACAGTGTAGGGTTCAAATCCTGCCTGCTGTTTTTGGATGTTCCATGAAAAAACTGTCAAAAGGAGAATAGAATTTCAAACATATAAAAGCATACGAAGTTCACATGTCATTATCCAGAAGTGTGTGTGTGTGTGTGTGTGTGTGTGTGTGTGTGTGTGTATCATCTCCAGCTGTTTCTAGCATAACTGAATAGCTACAACAAAGACTGTGTAGCCTGCACAGCCTAAAACACACACTGCCTGGTTCTTTGTAGAGCAGTGGTTCTCAGTCTGTGGGTTGCAACCCCATTGGGGGGGTTGAACAACTCACAGGGGTTGCCTAAGACCATTTACATCACGATTCATAACAGTAGCAAAATGACAGTTATGAAGCAGCAATGAAAATGTCATGGCTGGGGGTCACCACAACGTGAGGAACCGTATTAAAGGGTCGCAGCATTAGGAAGGTTGAGAACCACTGTTATATAGACAATTTATAACCCCTGCTTTATAACAGACCACTGTCTTCTTAGAGGCGCAAGGTGTGTGTGTGTGTGTGTGTGTGTGTGTGTGTGTGTGTGTGTGTGTTACAGGTCAGAAAACTATCTCCTTGGATGTTGGGTCTCATCTTCCACCCAGTTTGCTACTGCATACACGTCTAGGGACTCTCCTGACGCTGCCTCCCGCCTCCCATTGGGAGTGCTGAAATTACAGACAAACCCGCTACGTCCACTTTTCGTGGTTTAGGGGAAATGAACTCAGGTCTTCCTGCTTACACCCCACATGCTTCACCCACTGAGCTCTGCTCCCAGATCATAACTTTCTTCTACTGTAAACACTCCATGTACATCCACGTCAACTCTTTTTCTCGGTGCCTCGTATACTCACACTGTGGTTGTCCGCTGAAGTAAACATGGAACACACACTAAGCACATGCGACCTCTGTGTTCGTAGTAGATGATAAAGAGAGCCTTGTAACTACTGACGGAAAAAAGTATTTTTTTTTTCAAAAAGCATTCCATTTTGCTCTTTTCATGGCTCTAGAAACATCCTCAGAGGATGAAGTCTTCTTAACTTCTTATTTCCTCTTGGGTAGATATGGCCTTCCTACATCAAAAGGATTTCATTTGAAAAATCGGTTTGTTTAGAGAAGTTTCCATTGGTCATTTAGGACCGAGTCCAGGCCTGGCCTATCTTGTGGAAGCAGATGCTCACAGTTTGCTTCCAAAGAGGGTCAGATTAGCTCATTTGTTTGTCTGGAGAACTTTCCTTAATCTTAGAAGGCTAAAAAAAGCTGCCAAGATGACCCCACCCCCGATAATGAAAATATATATGAAAATGTTTTTTTTTCAATTTAAGATAGAGCAGTTATAAGCTGTATTTCACAGCTGCAACAATTCATAGAATTTTTTTATAGTTATTGATAATTTTAAAAAAATATTGAAGACAAAAGGGCAAAGAACAATCTTTCCCACAGTGTTTTAACCCTCAGTCCTTTAGGTCAGATTTTGTACATTAAAGTTCATTCACAACCTGACATGATGTAGCCAACCCTCACGCTCACCCAGAGGATTAGTTGAAAACCATAATTGTGCTGGATACAGCCAGGACTTCTCATAGCTCTATAGTGAGGCTCTACCTCCTTCCTATGTCCAAGGTTTCCATACATCAAATCAAGACACCGCTGATTGCAGCCATCCCAGCCTACCACCCTCTACCAATTAACCTCAGAAAGGGTCACTTCCTGTTAGCTCCATTTTACAGACGGGAGTTATTTTTAAGTGACGGTAAATTTTCAATTATTTTGTAAAAAAAAAAAAAATAGCTCAGTTTTCTCATTGTTTTATATTTTTTTAAAAAAAGCACATTGGAAACTACTTAATTAGGTGGTTTGTAGAATACCTGCTTATTTTTATTTTTATTTTTCAAAAACTAAGCTGTTGGAAAGTGTCTAGCCTGCCTCCGACAGTTCTTGAAAAAGTCCGAGAGGATGAGCTCTGAGGGCGCAGGTACCTTTGGTGAAGTCTGTCACCACCTCAGCTCAAATTACCGTGACATTCGTGGAGGAAATATCACTGGTTGAAAGACTATTGGAAAGAGGTGCATTAGGAAGGCGCAGTTTATTAAGAACAAATTGTACTCTATTAATCTGTTAGGGGAAAAAAAAATCTGAATATAGTGAAGCTCTCTGTAGGTCTGGACCTGAATCAACACTTGGTAAAACATCTCTCAGATTTTTCACTCATGAAATTAGTTCAAACAGGACTGGATGAAAAGTCACATGGATTCAAAATCAGCAGGAAATCTGAAGTCAAAGGACATAAGAGAGATGAAAGGTAATATAACTAATTAAAGGAAAGTGTCCTGTTGGGCCCGACGGGTGAGTATTTGGTTTGGAATTATTTAACATCTTCATTAATGACTGAGAAGAGCAGAGATGTAATGTATTAATATATGTATAAAGTGAGCAGAGTGGTGACCAGCAGTAGAGATGGGAAAGTGTAAAAGGGACTGAGACATGGAAAGAAAAGAGAATACAATTCCATCAAAGAACAATCAGAGAGTTCAGTGAACAAGGCGATGTGTTTGATACTCAGTCCCCCAAGGAAACACCCCCTCACAGGAGGCACAGCCCAGGCGCCAGGGGACTTGGGATGTAACTTCTAGTAGGTTCGGGGAACTGTCAAAGGTCAGCAATGCCTCAGGATATAGATGGGAAACTTCCAGAGAACAGCAATAGACCTATGCTCTGCTCTGTGAGATCAAGACTGGCTTCTGTGACCTGGGAAGGAACTCACAGGTGTGGGTGGAGCTGCCTGGGCCATTCCTAAATTATTCTTGACCATCGAACAAGAATGTAACCACAGAGAACCGGTCTGAGTGACAAGACCAGAGAGGACAGACAGTTCTTAACCTGGCTTCGAACGTGCCCTCTGCCAAGACTCAGTTTGAACATTCTTGTTGACCCACTGTCCTTGGGGCCACCCTGGCCCATCTGGCACCTTTTCTGCTCTCCTTGTCTTGGGGATGTCTGGCCTTTCCTGGGGCTCATTCTTTCTTAGACCTCACCCTGAGCTGCCCCTCTCCTCCTCCATCTTCTATGAGAAGCTCCCTTGTAAGCTAGGGACAGATGGGACAGAGTGCGGGGGCTATCTCTCTGTATGCTGTGAATATGTTGCTCTGATTGATTGATAAATAAAACACTGATTGGCCAGTAGCCAGGCAGGAAGTATAGTGTAGGTGGGATAAGCAGAGAGGAGAATTCTGGGAAGTCCAAGGCTGAGTCAGGAGACACTGCCAGCTGCTGCTGCCATGAGAAGCAAGATGTAAAGTACCGGTAAGCCACAAGCCACGTGGCAAGGTATAGATTTATAGAAATGAGTTAATTTAAGATATAAGAACTAGGTAGCAAGAAGATAGTTTATAAGTAATATAAGTCTCTGTGTGTTTACTTGGGTCTGAGCGACTGCAGGAGCTGGGTGGACACAGGAAAACTGCAGCTACAACAGAGTGGGTCCATCTAATCCCGAGAGAAGCCTGCATTATCTTTAAGAGTCCCCCTCCTTTTCAGAGAGGCTCTTGACATCAACATTATATGGTTTAACACTTATTATACTTGGGCCATATAAGAGGGTAGTGGTTAAAAACTGCAAACTCTTGAATCAGATACCTGGGTTCAAATTTCTTCTCTACATTTTGGTTTTGAGGCGAAATTTCTCTGCCTGTGAAATATGGTATTATGAAGCTTAAGTAAATAGACACTGAGTTCAGGACACAACGAGGGCCCGATAAAGATGAGCTGTCACTATTCTGCTTAGTTCACCCTGGCATTCTTTCTACCTGTTCCTTTTCCTGTTATGTACATTCAACTCCTTTATGATAAAGAATCTCACTTCCTCACCCCAGAACATTTTAAGTTTGACAGTGCAACTTCCTTGTGGGTTTAGACTGGGCCTGCCCAACACAAAATAGTTGCTCAACCAACACCCTCTGAGTAGAATTAATGCAGAACAGTGT
This sequence comes from Peromyscus californicus insignis, assembly GCF_007827085.1. Taxonomy (NCBI): domain Eukaryota; kingdom Metazoa; phylum Chordata; class Mammalia; order Rodentia; family Cricetidae; genus Peromyscus; species Peromyscus californicus. Next base: position 13,405,570 of record NW_026294535.1, read on the forward strand.
TAGGCCCGTAGAATCTACTAAAAAAAAAAAAAAAAACAAGTCTATGTTAAATTTAATTTTCCTTTTGAAGGCAAGACCCTTCTTAAAAGGATCCATTTGGTATTGTCTGTAAGGAATTGAAGCACATGCTCAAAAGTCATGGAGGAAGAGGAGAAGAGTAACAGAAGAAAAGAAAAGAAAAATATGAATATAAACTCCTTCAGAGCAGGAGACAGATTGATGTGGTTGATTTATGCCCTATAGTGATAAGCATGTTGTGAGGAAAAACAAACATGAACACAGAGGCCAGGTGTGGTCTTTCATCACAGCACTCTAGAAGCAGAGGCAGAGTTTGAGGCCAGTCTATTCTACACTGTTGCAGCGTATTTGTTTAACTATGCGAAGATGTGTTACATTTGTTTAACTATGTAAAGGTGTGTTGCTGTTTCACCTTGCCTGCCTAAGGCACCTGATTGGTCTAACAAAAAGCTGAATGGCCAGTAGCAAGGAAGGAGGTATAGGCAGGACTTCCAGGCAGGACGAGTAAGTAGGAGGAGAAATTTAAGCTTGGTTGTGTGTGTGTGGGGGGGGGGTGGGGCAAGAAGAAAGAAAAAAAAATGCCAAGGAGATGCCAGGGGCCAGAGAGACAGACATGGAGGAAGCAGGAAAGCAGGACATACAGAATGAAAGAAAGGTAAAAAGCCCTGAGGAAAATGTAGACAAATAGAAACAGGTTAAATTAAGTTAAAAGAAGCTAGTGAGACAAGCCTAAGCTAAGGCCAGACGTTCATAATAAGAAGTCTCTGTATCTTTATTTGAGAGCTGGTTGGTGGCCCAAAGAAAATTCCAACTGCACTACACAGTGAGCTCCTAGTCTACATCGCAACAGCCAGAGCTACCTGGAGAGACCCTGTCTGGAATAAAAGAAAAAAAAAAATGAACAAACAAGCAAACAACCCAAAACAAAATAAAATAAAACACAAAACAACAACAACAACAACAAAACCATGACCAGAAATCACCTATGTCACACCACGGATCATCACAGCTTTCTCTAAGAGCAGGAGGGGCAGCTGCAGCTGCCCTCAGCAGGTGAGGGCACCAGATAAAAGATGGTTAGGAAGTGAAAGGACAGGTGGCCACCCGGCGGGTGCCAGGACAGATAGTCTTCTGGTTTCAGGAGAGAGAGAGATTAGGATTGGCCTCTATGACAGATAGCTGTCCTCATTCTAGGCCAGATGAGATTTGGGGCTGCCTTCCCTATTGGACTCACACGTTTCCTTGTTCAGTCCCCTGACAAATGATGGCTCCCGTTTCTGGGCCAGGGAACCCTGGATCAAGTAAGTCTTAGAAGAATGTGAAGGCAACTGTCCTGGGTTTGAACCAGGAATCCTCCCCTATGAGCACCGCATTCTCAGGTGATCAAATCCATACATCAAACAGATGTAGTGAACAGCTCTTTATTGCCACCAAAGAAGCAAGACCACACCCCCAAAGGTCTGGGACATACATCCCAACACATGCAGGCTCTGGCTCATTTGCCCTTGTATGTGATCCTTTGTTTCTTGCTTCTTCGGTGTAGACAAACTGAATTATTGAAGATTTCCTGAATTTTCTGGCCTGGACCATACTTTTACTTATGGTGGTTCCTTCACATAGAATATTCACTCTTCTATCTTATTTTATTTTGTCTAGATGTTTCCTGATCCTCTACGGTGAGCTGAAATGTCATTTCCATCCATCCATCCATCCATCCATCCATCCATCCATCCATCCATCCATCCAAGACTTACCCAACCACATTGATTATGTTTAACCACCAGGCATTGGGCTTAGATAAACAGGAAGGACTAAGACCCTGAGCATAGCCAGGCTTTGAGTTTCTGTACTTTCAGGTTCTGCCCTAGATTGATATGTATGTATACATATACATATATATACATATACATATATATATGTGTGTGTGTGTGTGTGTGTCTATCTATATGTGCACATAGATGTATACCTATATATACACATGTATGTATATCTATTTACACATATAGATACTTAAATCTTGTATTGCTATGTGTGTTCTCATGGATAAAATTCTTAGGACTGATGGCCAGAGGGGGAATTGACTCATTTGTGTACTGCATGTGGTACCCATGCAGTGCAGCATGACAGCATCTAACAGATGCTCCACAACTTCCTGTAGGAATCATCAACTCCTGCTCAACATCTCAGCACCTCAGATGCTGCTTTGCCCCCTTTCTTTCCAGTGCCCGACATTTGGTGCCTAGGTGATGTGGGCAGATGCATTCAGGAAAAGCTCTCAGTGGCTCCTCTGCTTGAACCGTTGGGTCCGGTCCGCCATGCAAAGCTCACATGAGAACCAGCAGTACAAACCAGAAAGTTTCACGTTCACATGATAACGAAAGGCAGGAGTGTTTCACAGAGCACAGGAAGTCTCTCCGATGCCAAGCAGCACACTCTTCCCTCACAACCAAACCTGAGATTCTGTTCTGAGTCACATGAAGTAAATGTTTCGGTATCAATTAACTATCTTTCTCCAAACCTAGAAGGGCAATCCATAGAGAAATACGGAAGGCAAACCTGGGCCTTTTCTGTTAGTGACCGTACCTTTAAAACCACAGTATCACAGTTTAAAAGGGACAGGAAGGTACAATACAGGAAGTCAAGATGCTGTAACTGCAGTATCCTTCTCTCTTTAAGACATTTAAAAAAATGCCACTGCCTGGACAGCTATTCCTCATTCTTGATACACACAAGAACGCGGCTGAATTTCCAGATAACTGCGTCGCGTGGTACCCCATTAATATGTACACTCTTTATGCTTTTATGCATCCATAAAAATAAATTTAATTCCCCAAACTAATCTCCCAAAGGGCACATCTAGATGATTCTATTTACATAAAATTCTGGAAGAGACCAAACTATGGGGATTGGAGAACGCATGAGTGGTTGGGAGGCACCAGAGCTGGTGGGTGGGAGGTAAGAGACTGTAGATGAGGCTATCAAAGGGCAGCCTGGGGAGTCCTGTGGTGATGAGCATTCTAGACCTTGACTTTTCACATCATTAGCAGGGCTGAGATCCTCAGCTCTACTTTGCAAGGTGGTACTATCTGAGGCAGCGGAGTAAAAGTTTTGTGTACTTTTGTTTCTTATAAAACAATCTTGAAAAACAAGAAAGACATTAGAAAGTTCATAATTCCTGATTTCAAAACATACTAAAAAAAATTATAAGAATCAGACAGCATGGGACTAACATGAAGACAGACACACAGAGCACCGGACCAGGAAAGAACCCTCAGAAATAAAGCCTCACATACAAGCCCATGATGGTCAGTGAGGATGTTATCACCACTGGACCAGGGCAGGAGCACTCCAGAAATGGTGCTGGAAAAATTGAATATCCAAGTACAGAAGTATGACTGGACCTCACTTTACTGCATAGACAAAAATGGACTCAAGAACTGACCAAGGTGTGCACAAATGAGTTAAAACTCAAAGAAGAAAATAGGATGTTTGAAAGGGGTCATGACATTTGTTTTGGCAGTAATTTCTTGTGCCCAACCCCCAAAGCACAAGAAAGAAAAGAAAAAAATAGACAAATTGAACTTCAATGAAATTAAAAATTCTCTGTATCAAAGAATACAACAAGGTCAGTGATGTAACTTAATGTAGAGTGCTTGACTAGTAATGTGTGAGGCTTTGGGTTTGAGACCCGGCAAAACACACACACACACACACACACACACACACACACACACACACACACACACCACAGATGTACTCAACAGAGTTGAAAGGTCACTTGGCAGAATGAGAGAGAAATATTTTCAAATGACATATTTGATACAGGGCTAATCCTAGAAAATACTTCTGTCTAACAGACACCAAACAAGTTAGCCGATCAAAATGATGGGAAAGGACTTTAGTAGAAGACATCGGCTAGCAAGGAAAGAAAGGAAAAGGGTGTAGGTGTCACAGATCACAGGGAGAAGAGAGTCAAAAGTCACTAAGATCACACCTCCCATCTGTGAGTTTGGTAATGACCAAACCAGACAAAAAAGGTAAGTGTTAGTGAGGATTTGAGAAACAGAAACCCTTGAGCGCTATCAGTGGATACTTCAACTAGCGAAAACAGCACGGCTGTTCTTTAAAAAAAAAAAAAAAAAGAATTACACCATGACCCACAAGTCTTAACTTTTTGGTGTTGAACAAAAGAATTAAACACAGTGGCTCTCAGAGGCAGTTGTACATCTGTGTTTTTTTTAACAGCACTTATCATATTATCTAAATTATGGAAGCAAAGCAAGCATCCATGCATAGGTGGAGGAATAAATATAAATAAATAAAATATATATATAAATAAAACGTATCATATACATATACTGGAATTTTATTCACCCTTAAAAAGGAAAGAAAGTCCGATCCATGCTACATGGATGAGCCTTGAGGGCACAAGGGTAAGTGTGAAGAAGGCCAGTCCTGAAAGGCAAATGCTTGACTCCACTCACACGAGGTGCCTACAATGAGTTATGTCTTACAGACAGAGGTAGAATGGTGGTTCCTGGAGCCTGGGGGTCGGGGAAGGGGAAGAGTTATTGAATGAGTACTGAGTTTCCATTCGGCAAGATGTAAAGTATTCTGGTGATGGGCTGCACGAGAAGCGTGAAGGAATACTTACACTACAGAACAACACGCTCAAAATAGCCAAGACGGTAAATTTTCATGTCCCGTGTAGTTTACCAAAATTGAAAACGGCCACCACCAAGCGTAATTAAAAGAAAAAAGCTTCTATGTTTTCCATCCAAGCTCCTGTCACTGCGTTTTAGTTTTACAAACCACCGAGAACAGAGAAGCAGCCCATCACCTAATTAAGCCTCAGAGACTCACAGGCCAGAGATATTGGCACACCAAGGTTCTCTAATGCTTTAATTAACTGCATAATCCACTTGGACTCACAGGCCCTCAGCCTGTGTTACTTAATTCACCTAAAGTTACTATCCACTTTTCAGTAATAATTAAAAATGTGTTAGTTATTTATATTGACACTTGACCTTAATAGTTGCAAATGGCTAAGTTGGGGCCACTGATTAGTCACGAAATAGAAAGCCAGGCCTTCTGACTGTCTTCCAATGCTCTTCTTAATTTGTCTGGTTCTGACAGACTCCAACGAGAATGAGAGAGAGACCTTGTCCACTTAGTGTGTGTGTCTGTCACCACATGTAAACACTTAATGAACTTCTGTCAGCTCAAGGAAGCCAGCACCGCACTGGGTCCTAAACAGCCACGTGTGTCCTAAACAGCCACATGTGTCCTGCTCACAAATATTCATGCAGTCACAGCATTTCTTTCTGCACATCATAGATATGTTGAGCTTGGTGAGTAACTGTAACTAGGAAGAAATCAAAAGGAGTTTCCAGGAAAATTTCATGGGTTAAAAAAAAAAAATCACCACTCTTGAGAAGAGAGAGACACACATTCTATTTTTGGCATGATTAATGATGGGTTCGATCAACTCTACAAAAAGTGAAAAAAGACTCGGCACGGCTGGTTTGCATACTGTGCACAGACCCCTATCCACGCACGCAGTCCCCATCACGGGCGCAATCCTCACGTCTTGTTGGAACCTAGGTTGCCTCAGCTGCATGCTACACTTTTTCCCAGTGAGCCACAAAGTCACCTTTGCATTTCTACTTCGACCGGAACAGCATCATTTTTCACAATTACCAAGTTTTAATTTCTTTTATGCGAACGTGAAGCCTTTGATGTATTGAGCCAATCATGTGAAACTTGGTTAAAAATGAACCCAGAAAAAAAAAAAAAAAAGGTTGTGTGGGGGAGGATTTGGGTTGTAAGTAAAATGGGGAATTTTTTAAAAAAGAAACCCAGGGTAGTAGTTATCAGCGTCATCAAAGGGGGATTTTTTTTTTTTTCCATTATCAACACAGAACTGGAGTCTGACCTGTGAAGACTGGTCGGTTCTGTTGCTCTTGTTCTCCTTGCCTCTTCCTCCTCCTGAGGTCTTGGGTGGTTTCTCCACAGTGATGTGGCAGAACTCCTACATTGGAGAACAGCCCTTCAGCATCAGAGTGAAACACACAGGAAGAGGTGGGGCTGGGTGCGCACCAGCATTTGATTTACCTGATTCCTCTCATAATCGGACGGCTCGCAGGACGCGAAGGGGTGGATGCATCTTTTGTCCCGTTTACACCAAGCACAGGCAGTTTCGATACACGCTGCGCATCTGGCAACAGGGAAAACCGACTTAATTCTCACATTTTTAAGGGGCTTATTCATCTTCTAGATTTTTCCCTCTGCGCTGCTACATGCTAAGAACATGAAAGAATAGGAATACTAATACTCATAATAAAATCTTTGAACAGCCTAGGATGGACAGAGGGAGACAGGGTGGTCCTTTAAGCTTGGGGCAGAGAGTAAGGCTTTGTGCCCTTCTCTGGGAAGCCCTGCGCGCGAGTGGACGGATTGCCATCACACTTACAGAGGTGTTGCCATGGAGACCTGAAGCCGGGGTCACCTGCTGGTCTGCTGATAACAGGAACCCACTGAATCTGCTTCTTGAACCTGGTTGCTACTGGTCCACCCTCAGGTAAGCCTTGCTAAAGATGGATCTTCTCCCTCCCTGCTGCCGCCCCGCTCAGCGGATCAGCGGGCCCTCACGCACTGGAGCAGCTGCGCTACCAGCCACACGGTGTGAGACACAAAGCGTTACCTGGCAGCCAGAGAGGAGGGGGTACCACTGTTTGCTTTACACTCAGATGAAGAAAGAACTGTGTCGTGTGGGTATCTTTGTGGATTTCTGTGGGCCTCTCTAGCACTTTGCTTCTTCCTATTCTCATGTGGTCTTTATTTACCATGGTCTCCTATTCCTTGTTCTCCCTCTCTGTTGTTGATCCAGCTGGGATCTCCCGCTCCCCCAAGCTCTCTTTCCCTCAACCCTCGCCTTTCATTACCCCCACTCATGTCCAGGCTGTTCATGTAGATCTCATTCCATTTCTCTGTCATTGGGTGATCCCTGTGTCTTTCTTGGGGTCCTGTTTTCCAGGTAGCCTCCCTGGTGATGTGAGTAGCAGACCAGACTGCTGGCAGTGGTCGAGAGACAGCCCGAACTGACCTACTCTGGTGATGGGATGGCCAAACACCCTAATTGTTGTGCTAGAAACCTCATCCAACTACTGAGGGATCTGGATGCAGAGATCCATGACTAGGCCCCGGGTGGATCTCTGGGAGTCCAATTAGCGAGAATGAGGAGGGTTTATATGAGCGAGAATTGTTGAGACCAAGGTTGGATAAATCACAGGGACAAATAGCCAAATGAATGGAAACACATGAACTATGAACCAATGGCTGAGGGGTCCCCACTGGATCAGGCCCTCTGAATGGATGAGACAGTTGATTGGCTTGATCTGTTTGGGAGGCATCCAGGCAGTGGGACCAGATCTCGTGCTCATTGCATGAGTTGGCTGTTTGAAACCTGGGGCCTATGCAGGATTGTTTGGCTCGGCCTGGGAGGAGGGGACTAGACCTACCTGGACTGAGTCTACCAGGTTGACCTCAGTCTGTGGGGAAGGCTTTGCCCTGGAGGAGATGGGAATAGGGGGGGGGGTTGGGGGGAAGGTGAGGGGGACGGGAGGGGGGAGAACAAGGGAATCCGTGGCTGATATGTAGAACTGAATTGTATTGCAAAATAAATTAATAAAAAAAAAAAAAAAAAAAAAAAAAAGAAAGAACTGTGTCTACTAATCTAACGAGCCCCCTGTGCGTGGGTCACTGTGGAGGACCTGAAAAGCACGCCTAAGGATGATCAGAGTTGACGACGACGAGATGGTAGACAGAGAAGAAAAAGTGGGGGCTGGTCTGGAAAGCCGTCCGAGGGATGCCACAACAAAACACAGCAGGAGGGGATAGGAGACGAGGCAGAGCGGGGGCCACCTAGGCTGGAATTCATATAGGCTCCAAGCATTCCGAGAGCCTAACCTACAGAAAGTCACTCTCTGAGGGCTGGGAACAGCTCTCCTTTCGGGTGGGAGCCTCTGCCCCAGGCAGGCTTCCATATAGCAAGCAGCTCCCTGAAGAGACGCTCTGAGGCCCAACTCTTCCTTGCCTAGCAGTGGGGTCAGTCCTTTCCTTCTATCCGGGCTCTAAAGCAGGGGGTTCTGCAGAGAGACATCGTTCAACGCTCCTGGCGCCCCTAAGATCTATTTCATTCTCTCTTCCCTTTTCCTGTTGGCTGGGCTGGAGACTCTCCATAACAAATTTTCTATTTTTCTCCCTTCCCTTTGTTTCTTAGACACCATGGATTCCCTGTTGGTGTGATCACCTTTCAATGGGCCTCTTTGGTAAAGATGACCTAACTAACAGTCTGAATTCACTCTCCCTATAGTGATTCCCAGGTCAGGCTCAAAATCACATCCATGTGCTGCTGGCCAATCACACCCCAGAATGAGTAACAGACCTCTGATAATACAGCCCACTAACAACGTGTTCTGTCCCAACTTCAGAGGGCGGGCCTCTGAAAAGTCTGGTTCCTCGGCCTTCTCTCTGCTTTCGGAGCCAGGAGGGAGCTGTGGTCCAAATTCAAAGGGTTCATAGCTGAAAGGGGCCAGTCGTAATAAACGGAAGACACAGGGCTGGGGTAGCTAAGTGGCAGAACACTTGCTTAGCATGCTCAAAGCCCTGAGTTCGATGCCCTAGCACCACAGGAAGGGAGCAATATGAATATGTCATTTTGGTGAGGGAAACCTCAGCTCGCCTGACCTGCTTCTCTTTATGCTCTGGCCAAACTCCCAAAAGCGATTTGCATTATGGGAGAGCCTAGCAGTACTCCTTACTTCAGGGGTCCTCGATGTCTGGGGAAAACACCGTTCCCTGTTGATAGAGACACCTAGGCGCATGCTCTCTCCTCAGCTGCTCCAGTTTTCTTGTTAGGGCTTGAATGAGCGAGCACAGCTTATTACCTCAGCGACTCTCCTAGCTCCCGTTAGGCCATGCTCCAAAAGGCACTTTGGAAAGTTCTAGTCCGCAAAAGAGTTCTTTAGGAAATTGAGGAGTAAAACAGATAAATTAAAAGCAACGAGAACATTTCAATTTCAAAGCCAATCTTACTCTTTTAATGACGCACAGTTGGTGAAGTTGAATCTTTCTGATAAGTTCCAAGATGGGAAGGAGAATGTCGCGTTGACAACCAAGACATCTGGAGGAGAGGAAGGAAAAGGGGTCGGTCACGGTGGGTTCCCGCCATAGTCAAGCATAGCTGGAAATGCAAAAGAAAGGAAGAAATATTCTCGCCTTTTCTACACAGAGGGCATGGGTGTGCCAGCTGTTCGCCAACATTTGAGTCAGTGTGTGGCTTCTTCCCTGCGGGCCATTCATGTCAGGCAGCCAGAGTGCACAGCACAAGCCTCCAAACAGACTGAGCCCTGACTCTAGCTCCGAGGCACCCACAGATAATCACCAGGAAAAGCCATTTTACAGCCCATTTACATCCCATGCTCTCGCTGGGATCACTACCTCAGCTTGTAATTGGCCAAGGCATGAGAATAAAACAAGTCACCGAGCAAGAAGTGCCTGGAATATAAATACCAGCATGTTGGAAAAGAAACCCTGCACCTTCAGAAAGATCCAGACTCTGCAAATATTGACCTAACGAACCCTGAGTGTGGTACCCTGCGGTGAGGCCCAGTAAGCTCCTAGGAGTTAGCAGTTGTCAAACGAAGGTGTTTTTTTTTTTTCTTGTTGTTGTTTGCTTTTGAAAACCTTATCCATTGGTTGGAAAACTCCAAAAGAACAAAATGAGGGTAAAACCTATGCTAAGTCAGCAGTAGAAGAATGCCATTTTCAGTGTTTCCTTAAACCTCCATGCTGGATCTGAAGCATTGATACCCAAACCCAGCCGTTGATCAGAATCACAAGAACTTCAGGGAAATAGCAATACCAGGGCTATACTCCAAGGCATCATGACTCAGCAGAGCTGAGGTGGGTCTCAGAACCTGTATATTGACATGCCCCTCCCAACATAATGAGCACATAGACCATCGTTTGAGTACCATGGTCCACAGCAACATCCTTCAAGTCCTCTTACGTCCAAGCAAGGACCAGTGCTACTACAGAGGAATTAATATCTTCTTACTTATAGGAATTCATTGGGGAATAGTACATTGGGCTTGTTAAGTGGAAGCCTTGACATTGTGAGAAGTTGACCCGACTTTGTGGACATCCCCAAGTTCCTTCCTGAAACTTTATTAGTGCGCTATTCACAAAGTCTAAGGATTCTTACATGGCGATGCCACTCTCCAGCACAAAGACTTACTCTGATGGCTAGAATTCCACAGAACATTCTGCTCACGTCAAGTGGGCTTAGGTGAAATGATAATCTTTTGTTCTAAAGACAGGGAGGTCTGGAGGGCCGCCATGACCTCTTGGCAGGAGCACCTGAACAGACACTTGACGCATGTTAGGGACACAAACACATGGCCGTTTAGCACTGAGGGACTCCCAGGGAAAATACATTTCCATAGAACTGACAAGCGCCCAGGGAGGATGCCTGCAGAAGGCAGACTTCACGGGGCACCAACCGTGCACAGCACGTTGGAAATTTCACAGGGAAATGAATATTCACGAGCTCTCCTTTGGAAGCACTTACAGTTCTCCTAGAAGACGTGAAATAGCCAAGGTGAAGGAGACCCAGAAGTCAAGGGTACACCACGTGAGTAGTTTGAGCTCCATGTAGTGTTTGGGTGCAAGACAGGGGTGTCTGTGGAGAACCAGGGGCGCGACAATATGACTGGGAAGGCCAGATCAGTCCACCAAGGCTGTATGGGAGAAACAAGACCTTTCTCCAATGTTTCAAAGTATATGGGAAACAGGACTTGACAGCAGAGGTGAGGCCAGCCAAGACTGGCCATGAAGCTAAGGAATGATGGCTGGAGCTAGACATGATAGCTCATATATATAATTCTAGCACTCAGGAGGCTGCGTTGGAAGGTTTGGTACATAGTGGAATCCTCTCTCTCTCTTTCTCTCTCTCTCTCTCTCTCTCTCACACACACACACACACACACAGAGCCCATGCACTAAGTTTTGTCAATGGCTTCAGACAGCTGAGCATAAAGTGTGGACAATTGAATGTGTTGCATTCAGCCAAGGGTAGGGGAAGGGAGAGCAATTGTTGGGGACTCTAGTGCCACTGATTAACTTTATAAGTCAGTCTCAGATACTTTAAAGTCATATATTATAGGTGAGCAATATTTGCATCTTTAATGACCCAATTTAACCAGACATGTATTTTGAAGTCTGCGTAGTAGAGACGAGGTGGAAAACTGGCGTACTTTTTAAGCATTCAGACCCAATGGCTGCAAGGGTTATTTTTAGCTCACGTCTCTGGCTTTGTGCATCAAATTCCTTCTTGAAGGATGAAGGATCAATTGAGTGCTGTGGTCTGAGTGTTGGGTATACCCTCAAAAATTTTGTTTTGGAATTTAATATTCAATTTGATGATATGGTGAAGTGGAGCCTTTGGGGGAAGTAGTTAAATCATGAGAACTTCATCCTCATAAATGAGACCGGTGTCCTTATCAGAGAGGGTTGGAGCATCACCTCTGAAGCAGGGAGTGAGCCTTCACCATGCACTGAATCTTCTGATACCAATCGCTGGGGTTCCCCAGCCTCTGGAACTCTAAGCAGTAAGTTTCTATTTGCCTATACATTACCCAATATTAACTGAACTGCTCACAAATAACTCACATGGCTCTAATATGATCACACCCCACGTTCCAGAAGGCCTCCACCATCACCTTAACTCTTTCAAGTCTTTTCCATCTTAACAGACTCACGGGTCCTCTTTTGAGCATCCTGCATCTCTTCACATCCATCTGCCTCCAATTCCAGCAGCTCTCACTCTCTCTTATCTGGACCACTGTGATGGGTTTTCTACTAGCTGCTCTTTAGGAACTGAGTATTTCAGTCCTTCATTCCCCCCCCCACTCCATTTATTGCCATCCATCCATCTGTCCATCCCCTCACTAAAAATTTACTGATTATAAATGAACACACTGGGCCAGATGCAGCTCTATGCACAGCAAAGTACCTTTCAAAGTGTTTTGAAGTCCCTGCCCCGTGGGACTTGACTTCTACTCCGGTGGGAGGGATAGACGATCCACAATCGTGTCTTTCTGCTAATGAATCTGACTCTGCAAACTTGCAGCTCAGCCTCTCAGCATTTCCTGATCACTCCCAGGACGGAGCCCATGTCACACACAGCCTCCTATGGTCCCCTGGCACCCCTGCTGTCCAGTGTCCCCTGCCCCCACCCCACCGGCCATACTCAAATAGAGCCTTTTGTAGTTCTTCAATCAAAGCCTTTTCTCTTCTGTCTCGCACACTTAACTCCGGTCATCCTTCATTCTTCTAAGATTGATATCAATTACTCCAGAAAGAGATCCTTGCCCACCCCAGGCGCCTTTAGGGCTATAGGTTCCCAGCATCTATATACTACATTATATCCCTACATTTATATGCTACATTGCATACCAACATTAACACACTACAGTTTAACCCTAATAGGTTATAAGGATTCTGAGCAAGGATCAGCTTAATCTGTTTTCATCTCCGTATTCCTGGAACCTAGCACAATATACAGGTGTTCATACTTCCTGTATGAATGAATGAATGAATGAATGCATGAATGCAATGAACTTACAATATTTTCTCATCCCACCTAAGGCACTTTCTGCTTTTCTGAACTCTGCATTATTTCAGCTACCTGGATAGAATCAGCCCAATGGCGTCTGGCTTTTCTAGGCTCTCCTAGTCAATGTATCCTGCTCTCCCCAGTCATATTTGAGAGTGGGGGTGCTGGGGTCGACACAGGAGATGGAGCAGTAGTGAACACCCAGGTGGAAACCAGAGGTAGAGGTAGAGCGAAGAGAGGGTAACTATCCCGATCCCCAGGAACTGTACTCAGGAGGTAGTCTTGCTTCTTGACTTTATAACAATGCCCAGAGGCATCCACATACTGTAGCTGGGTCTGCTGGGGATGTTGCAGGCACAGGTCCGGTTCAGCTGGCTTCTCCCCTGGCAGAGCAGCTTGCCTGTGTCTGCGTTCTTCACCACGCACTCCGAGTGTCTTGCAGAGAAGCTTCCCATGATGGTCACTGTGGTCTGTGCAGGGGGGAAGACACATATCATGTGGTTGGTTTGTATCACTGCTATCCCTCCTAGAGCCTTATGGGAAGTCACCTTTAGACCTGTGTGGTAGTTTGAATGAAAATGGCCCCATAGGCTCATAGAGACTGGCACTATTAGGAGGTATGGCCTTGTTGGAGTTAGGTGTGGCTTTGTTGGAGGAAGTGCGTCATTAGGGGGTGGGCTTTAAGGTCTCAGAAGCTCAAGCCAGGCTTAATATGGTGCACTGTGTTCCTGCTGCCTATGGATCAAGATGTAGAACTCTCAGCTCCTTCTCCAGCACCACGTCTGTCTGCACACGCCATACCTCCCTCCCACCATGATGGTAATGGACTAAACCTCTGAACTGTAAGCCAGACCCAATTAGATGTTTTCCTTTATAAGGGTTGCCGTGGTCATGGTGTCTCTTCACAGCAATAGGAACCTTAACTAAGACAACCTGCCACAGGAAGACGAGTTTCTCTAGGGAGCTGGTGAGAAGAAGAGATATTTCACTGGCTCTTTGCTCTTCTGTGAATTGAATATTCTGAGTCTTTGACCACAGTTCTGCTCTGTGTGTTTTTCTTATCAGTTTTTAAGAGCTCTCTGCATGGTGTAGATACTAATCCTTATCTGTCATATTTCTGACACATACTTTCTCATAATCTACTCTCTGTCTTCATTTTTGTTTATATAATCTCTTACCCTTATACATCTTTATGTAATCAAATATAGGGGTTCTTGTTTTGACTATAAATGCTTTCTACCCTCTAGCTTACAGACAAGGATTAAATTGTTCCATCATCTTTATTGTTTTATTTTTTTAAACTCACGTCTTTAACCCATCTGGAATTTACCTGTGTATATATAGTATGAGATAAAAGTCCGATTTTATTTTTATCCAGATGGCTAATTAGCTATATCATAACCATTTATTAAACAACAAAACCTCTCATTTCCCCCATTGAACCAAGATTGTCACTTGAGAAAACTTTTTAGATTTATCTATTTTGTGTGTGCAAATGTACTGCCTGCACATATGTGTATGCACCTGTATGTGCCTGGTGCCCATGGAAGCCAGAGGCAGTACCCTCTGGAACTGGAGTTACAAATGGTTACGATCTGCCCAGTGTATGCAGACAACCAAACCAGCAACACTTCCAAGAGTAACAAGTGCTCTTAACTGCTGAGCCCTCTCCTGTCCCTCAAGACACCCTTTTTGTAATACATGTTAAGGTATTTAGAATCTATTTCCTAAATCATCCTCTTTCAAAATCCATTGAGCTACTTCTGTTCTAGCACCACTGAGTTTTTATGACTTCAAATATCTGATAAAGCGAGTGTCTCCTTATTTATCTTTATTTTCATAGGAATTCCTAGACATTATTCATCTCTTTGAGATTCACAATTATCTTATCCAAAAGATGTTAAGATGACTGCCTATCTAACTGAAATAGCAAATGTGTACATTCATTTTAGCAAAGCATGTATCTCTACATTACTAAGCATTCCCATCCAAACACAGGATTTTATTTTCATTTGCATGACTGTAGGCCACGGTTTATTTGAGAGGGTGTTCCTTGATCTTCCGGGGGTTAAGATACCCTGGCCACCTCTTTATTACTTCCTATGAATGCTATCAGATAATAGCTCGATCGACTTTTGAAATTAGCTAGGGTTTACTGTGTGGTTGAATACAATGATGAGCTTTACAGGAAGAGGGTTTTGTGAGAGTCTGCGTATGTGCAGAGGTGTGGCATGTATGTGGGAGGAACGAAAAGAAAGCCTTGAAATTCCAAAGTCCTAAAGCAAATTTCTCCAAATGAAATGTCTAAAGAAACGAGGCAGCTAGTTCTCCCATTGAGAAAGGAAATTAAAGGAATGAAATGCTGCCAGTCATAAGAGGGAACCTGGTAGGAAGACGAGCTGAGTGGGAAGCTGTAGGGGAAGAAGAGGTGACCCTGTCACCTGGGATGGAGAACAATGACCCGGGCCACCTGGGAAGTCCCCACGCTCATCTTCTGACCTCTGCTCAGACTTTTACATGGCCACCTAGCTCTCTCTGCTCTCTCTTGGTCTGCTAAAAGCTTTGCTGAGTCTATACCCTAATCTTTCCATTTTTCAAAAATGTGTGTTTCCAGTTCACAGAATCATGCTGGGAAAAGGCAAGTTCTTCCAGCCCGGGTTCACCTGGCCTGAAGTCTACACATCTCTAGGAGACATTTCCTATCCATCTCTGAGACTGTGGCTTGAACCCAGGACCTTGTCCATGCTAGGCAAGCACTTTACCACTGATGGACACCACCAACCCAGCTGGCCTCACTCTGTGATCCTCCCTCCTCGGCCTCTGAGTAGCTGGGATAACAGGTATGTACCACCACAAGCTCCAGAAGACATAAGCGGAGGAATGAACTCCAAACAATGCTTGCTAACTCATCTTCCCAGGGAGCTGAACTCTCCTTTATCCCACGATTCTCTCTATGTCACACATGCTGGTGCATAACTGCATACTTCTTATGTATGTGCATATCTTACTCTAAATTCCTTGATCAGTTTAACAAGAGTTTCAAAAAGGGGTTTCTAAATCCCATTTTCATCAGCTCCTTAATTATTCCCCATTTCCTTCCAGTTCTCACATGTATAATTTTTACATAACTGAAACCATTCTGCTTATTTATTCTATAAATAAACAAGCTCCTAACATGGCCAAATGCTGTACAAGGCACCAAATAACTAGCAAGCTAAACAACTACAGTCCTTGTCCTTTGAGAGTTTATACGAATAGACAGACAGACACCCCACTAGACTTGAGGGTCACATGGCATCACAAGAGGACAGAAGCCTGGGCAATGGTAGCACAGTGAAACAGAAAGAATTAGAATCAAGGAGCAGTCTGGAGCTATTGTGAACAGGACTTGAAGAAAGGACGTGAATATGAGGATTCAGGTGAGGAAGTGGATGGATGAAGGTACCAGAGGTGCTGGCTGAGACGGGACTTGCTGAGGGAATGGAAGATCAAGACTTCGATTTTGAGTATTTCTCAAGTTCAAGATACAAGTTCAAGTATGACATCAAGAAGATATATCAAGTTGGCCCTGAAGGTCAGAAGATCAATATGGGCTAGACACAGAAGAGATAAAAACACACACAAAGGAGATATAAACATACAGATGATATATAAAGCCATGGAAGTGGATAGGATTATCTGGACAAAGTAGAGTAAAAAGAATGAGTCTGAACTGGGCCTTACATATCTATTTAGAGTCAAGGAGATGTGATCTGACCACAGGGAGACTGGAGCATACGGAGGGGAAGAAAAGTGGAGAGGATGTGTGGTGGTTTGAAGGAGAACGGCATCCATAAGCTCATAGAGTTGAATTCTTGGTCCCCAGTTGGTGGAACTTTGGGGGAAGGATTAGAAGGTAGAGCCTTGTTGGAGGAGGTGTGTCACTGAGGGTGGACTTTGAGAATTCGAAAGACTCAGACCATTCTTAGAGTTCTCGCTCTGCTTCCTATTTGCAGATCAAGATGTGACCTCTAAGCTGTTCCAACCATCATGTCTTTATTCCATCATCATGGACTCTAAACTTCCGAAACTGTAAGCCCAATTAAATGCTTTATTTATGAGTTGCCTTGGTCATGGTTTTTTGTCACAGTAATAGAACAGTAACTAAGGTAGGGTGTGTCACTCAAAAGGCAATGGAAGAGGATTATCTTAGTTAGCATTTGTATTGCTGTGATGAAACACCATGACCAAAAAGCAAGTTGGAGAGGAAAGGGTTTATTTGACTTCCACTTCCACATTGCTGTTCATCACTGAAGGAAGTCAGGACAGGAACTGAAACAGGGTAGGATCTTGGAGGCAGGAGCTGATTTTGAGGCCATGGTGGGGTGCTGCTTACTGGTTTACTTCCCTTGGCTTCCTTGGCCTGCTTTCTTGTAGAACCCAAGACCACCATCCCCAGGGCTGGGCCCTCCCCCAGTGATCACTAAGTGAGAAAATGCCTTACAGCTGGATCTCATGGAGGCATTTCCTCAACTGAGGCTCCTTCCTCTCTGATGACACTAACTTGTGTCAAGTTGGCACACCAAACCAGCCTGTACAAGGAAGTTTCAAGAACGCCCCCAGTCAGGGCTGGAGAGACGACTCAGTGGTTAAGGGTGCTTGCTCCACAATCTTAAGAAACAGAGTTTGGGCCCTAGCACACACCAAACCAAGTGGACCCACAGAGATCATTAGAGCTTTCTAGCTTCCAGCCTAACCCAAGAAAATGCGAGCCCCAGGTTTAGGGAAAGACTTGGTCTCAAGGAATAATGCATGGAGAGTGACGGAAGAGGAAACCCCCTGCCCTATTTTGGCCTCTATGTAAGCACAGCCAAACACAAGCATTCATATACACATATAAATAAGTAAACAAAACATAGATAAATAATAAATAAACATTTAAAAGAATACTGCCAATCAGCCTAGTAGGATAAGGACTGTAGGATGGCTCCATGGAGGTCAGCAGTGACCTTAGCAAGAACAGGGTCAAGGGAACGGTGAGGCAGAAGCCAGTTGGGGTTAACCTGGAAATATACACATATATATATATATATATATATATTGCTTATATATACTATATTTATATATAACAATATAGTATGCAAAATATACTATATTATTTCGGGTACAGAAGGAGGAGCTCGTAGCCAGGAAGCCAAAGGTTTTTTTGTGTGTGTGACCCTGGGTTCCAGGTGAGTGTGGTTTAAAAGCTGCAACTTCAGCTTCCACAGTGATATGAGTGAGAAACGGCCCATCACACAGATGTTTGAATATCTGGTCCCCAGTTGGTAGCACTGTTTGGGGGAGGTTTAGGTAGCACAATTTTGCTGGAGGAAGTCCATGACTGGGGTGGTGGGGGTGGGGTCAGGTTTTCAGATCAAAGCTCCACACCGTTTCCAGTTTGCTCTGCATCATGCTTACAGTTCAAGATGAGCTCTCCGCTTCCCACCTATCGTTGGTAGTCATGCCGCCCGCCCGCCATCATGGACTCACTCTTGTCCCCCTGGAACCGTAAGCCCAAATGAACTCTTCCTTCTCTGAGTTGCCTTGGCCATGGTGCTTTATCCCCGGAACAGAAACACAGCCAAGAGAGCTTCATAAATCCAGTGTGAGAATCCTGATCAGATTCATGGCTCTTTCTTAAAAATGGCTGAACAAGGAAGGATGCTCCAGTGGGTCAGAGGGGGTACCAGGGATGGTTGAATGTCAATCAGACTGCAATAAACGCAGGGCCAAATAACTCACTGCTCTAAAACACCCCATCATGTTGACATACAAGTATTTTACTTAGCTTCTCTCCTTATCGCCAAACAGGTTCTTAATGCTATAAATGCCACCACCACAGAGGCTTATGCTTGGGGTTTTCTTCTTTCAAGTTGCTTCCTTGGATTCTATGCCTGGAATTAGCGATTTAAACAAACTGAATATATTTATTACTTTTGAAACGTATTGCCAAATTGCCTTCCAAAGAGGTTGTGATAATTGGCATCAGCAACACTGGGTGTTAGCATAACTTATTATCGCTTTAATGTGTATTTATTTCATAACTAGCGAGGTTGAACATATTTCCATATTTATAGTTACTTTCCCGGATCTGCTCTGAGAACGTATGCTTTTGACCACTTGCTTTTGGGTATCTTAACGTTTTTCTTTTTATTTTTTCCTAGCTTTATTGTTTTGAGAGATTTTGGCTATGTTGAGTACTTTGCAGAGATTTATGCTTTAGTTAAATCCTTTTCCCCTCTTGTATGGCTTTTTTTGTTGTTGTTGTTTTTGTTTTTTGCCAGTGTTGGGGTTAAAGCCAGGGACTTACACGTGCTAGGCAATCCCTCTACTGCTGAGCAATACCTCCAGCCTAAGGTTGTTTTTAGAGTAAACTGATTATATGAATATTTTTCTTTTGTCATTACATACTTCAGAGCTAAGGAAATTATCATACCTTCCAAATTATGTTATGTTTGACTCCCTTTTCTGAGATATTTTTATGTAAATTACTTAATTATACTAGATTTTCTTTATATTTTTAAAATATTTTATTTTTAATTTACATGTATATATGTGTGACAGTGAGTATATGCCGTGTGTGTGTGTGTGTGTGTGTGTGTACATGTGTGTGTGCACGTGTGTGCCCATGGAACCCAGAAGAGGGTGTCAGATCCCCTTGAGTAGAGTTGCAGGTGGTTGTGAGCCCCTCAATGTAGGTGTTGTTGAGTTCTGGTCCTTTGGAAGAGCACCAAGTGCTCTTAACTGCTGAGCCGTCTCACCAACCCTAAATTCTACTTTTACATTTAACATGAATTATGAAATAAATATCTCCATAGTTTTAAGTTACTGTTTTTTTAAATAAAATTCTTCTAGTTCTCCTTGTTTTATAACATCTGATCTTTAAAATTCTTATATTCATTTCTGAGTTCTATTCTATGGGTCTGTATCACTATTTTAAACTCTGAACAGACTGAGAATTGCTGTTGACATCCATCCAACACTGTCGATGTTCGGCACAAACATACAATGTATTTGTGCGATAATGTATGTGTTTACAATCAATTGGCAGCAGTCATGCCTAAGTAAACTTTAATATATATATATATATATACATATGTATATATACATATATATATGCACATACATATTAGATATTATAAATCAGCTCCTATTATTCCGGATAAATACAGTACTGTTTTAAGAAAATCCCTACTCATTTCAAAATGTAGAAAAAGAAGTTGTAGAAGTAACTTTTCCTAAGAAACATGGGATGTTTATGGATACACACAGATGTTTTTCCTACCTTCCAAACAGGTATCTTCTACATGTTTATTTACACTTACATTTTTAGTTGATAAGGTTTTACTCTGACAAATTATACATAGGTTCAATAGGCCACTGTTCTGCTTCCTAATCACTATTAGGAAAAAAAAAAAAAACAGCTGAGACAGTGTTGCAAAGCCCCTCCCCCCCAAAACAGTCCTATTTTTTGTAGCTGTCTCCAACAAGTGTTTTTAGTAAAAGTGATTTTTAAATACAGGAAATACACATTGCTTCTGAACTTTGTCCTTCTTGCTTTTATGAGTGGAATTTTTTTTCTTAAAGAATGGAGGTTGAAAGTTTGTTTACTCGACACACAGTATGATGGCTGATATTTGAGTATTAACTAAACATCTGCACTTAGATTTAATCATTGACATAAGTTCTTGATATTTTTGAGTGTGGGAGATGCTGTGGATCAGACCAGGACCTTGCTCACGCTCAGTGTGTGCTCTCCTACCCAGTGACATCCTGGAATCCTGGAAGTTTTTTTAAATGAATATGTTTAGAATATCTGCAACATCTTAGGGTTAGCAAATGGTGACATTTTTTTCTGCATTTCATTTCAAATCATTTCTATTGCTTGCTTCTTTTATGACCGGACAGCGTTAGTGCCGGTAAAGTTTCTTCTTCTACTTCTGAATTGAGTGCAAGGGTCTCTCTACCATTTCCCTTTAGGAACCAGGTTGTTTGGTGGGAAATGCTTTTTACTCCCCTATCTGTCCTAATTTTACTGGTAAACCATTTTCGCTTAGCACTGTTTACTCCGTTGTTCTTACTTATTGCGGTGTGTGAGGCAATCACGGGACCATGTCTGCACAATGACACAGGTTTGGGCTTTACTGCCTGCCTTCTCCATTTCACCAGTCATTCAACGGGGAAAGCCATGCTCACAACCATGTTCCAATCCCTTCATACTGATCTCCATGCTTGGGATGGCTAATCTCGGTTGTCAACTTGACTGCATCTGGAATCAACTAAAACCCAAGTAGCTGGGCACACCTGTGAGGACTTCCTTGATGGAATTTGAGGTCAGAGGACCCACTTTAAATCTGAGCCACACCTTTTAGTGGCAGCCAATATAAAGGGACAGAGAAGGAGGAGGCTCCTGCTTTTTGCCTGCTTGTTCTTGCTCTTGCTGGCAAGTTCATCTATCCTGTTGCTGAGGCACTCCTTCACTGTTATTAGAGCCTACTTCTTCGGGATTCCAAGGTAGACTGAAGAACAGCAAGTCTCTAGAATTTCCCTCGGATTCCAGCACCAGATTGGGAATGCAAAGACATTCAGTCTCATGCGTTGAACAACTACCAGATCCTTGGCCTTTTTTGTTGGGAGACATTCAGTTTTGGACTACTCAGACCACAGCCTGTAAGGCATTCTAGTGAATTACATTTTAATACACATATATGTATATACATATATATTCATTATACACACACAATCCCCCTCTCCTTCCTGCCCTTGCTCCCTCTAAATTATGTTTCTTTAGAGAACCCAACACAGTGCTCATGTAATCACCTGGAGACACATGTGCACAAACAGGAGATTTCTGTTCAATAGCAGGACCACATTCTGCCTCTTGCTCTTTTTGCTAAACAAAAACCTCAGAGAAATCCCTCCTAGACGAACAGCGGCTGCTCTAATTAACTCTCTTAATTATGTATTCCTCCGTGAAGATGAAGATATCCTATGATCCGACTGTTTTGTGTGAAGAAATAATGCTTCTTAGGAACAAAGGTTCCGTAATTTATGAGTCTTTTTTCTGTACCTGCCAAGGCACTAGGACTGTTACCAGGCATATGACGGGGCAGCTAGCAAATGGTCTTTGACCTTAACTAATAGATTGATTTGGGGACAACCCCAGACTGCCATCTCTTTAGGTAAGGGTCAGGTACTGTTGAAACAATGACCCGAGCTTTCAGGTAAGTCACAGACGGCTGGCCATGGAATGAGAAATATTTTGAAATAACATGATCAAGAGGAGTCAGGTAGGGGGATATGTCTAGGTAGTAAAGTAGAGAGGGAGCGAAATGGAGGGAGAGAGAGAGAGAGAGAGGGAGAGAGGGAGGGAGGGAGAGGAGAAGACAGAGAGGGAAGGAGGGATTTGTTCTTACCAATACTCCTAAAAGAATCATTCCAGAACCAGGGGGGATAGCTCAGTGGTAGAGCGCTTGCCTATGGCATGCCTAAGGTCTGGGTTCACTCACTGATACTGTCTGGTGGGGAGGAGGAAGAGTCCAGAGATAGCTTCAAAGACCAGCTTAAGGGAGATTACCAAGTTATTGGGTGGATAAGATGGCTCAGCAGCTCAGCATTTGAGGTTAAGTCTGATGACCTGAGTTGGATCCCCAGGACCTTCATGGTGCAAGGGAGTCAACCCCACTAGCGTTCTGACTACATCCATGCACAAGCATACTTGAAATAATAAAATGTAAATTTGTAAGACAGTAACTAAATTCTTATCTCTAATTTGTGGACAGTGATGTAATGACTGTGTGGAGAGACTCTACTCGGCCCCGTGGTAAGCCACAGTGGGGACTTAGGGTGGGGAGGGAAGAACTAGTGGTTGGTTGTGTGCAAGCCTTTTGGCTTCGTTTTGTTTGAGACAGGGTCTCTCTCTGGCCTGAAACTTGCTGTGGAAACCACGCTGGTCTCAAACTCACAGAGATCCTCCTGCCTCTGCCTCTTGAGTGTTGAGATTTACAGGTGTGATCTACTACTTCTACTGGGTCTAAGCATGTTTTGAAATGTTCCAGATGACATGTAAATGGTGATTTGGTTATATCACTCCTCGATCGGCAAGCTAATTTTATAAGCAGCACTTACAAGCTCCTTTTTTTTCCCTATGACACAGAGGTAAAGTGTCACCCTTAAGGGTTCTTTTAATGACAAAGGAAAAATGCTTTGTATAATCCTAACCACTTAGAGTCCTGAGAATATCAAAACTTCTTAATACTTTCTGCCTACTACTTAGCATCAAAGTCAGCTGGCTTATCACACCAACCAGAGAAGAATTTGACTATCCCTGGGTATGGATGGCTGAACTTCATTTACCCTGAATCTGACCCCCTGGCACGGAGCTGGCAGGCATGTGTCTGGAGTTTTGGAGATCAGCCTTATTCCAGAAGCCAGCAGAAAGTGACTGACTGGTCATGGCTTGAAAGCTTGATTCTTTTATTATTTATCACTCATTAAATGCTCTGGCTTTCCTTTATTAAATGTTAAATCATCTTAAGTGGCATGGTTCTTGCTATCTGAAATGGCAAAGTGAGAAGAGAAAGTGGCCCATTTCCTTGTTAATGTGGCATTCAAATAAAACACAGTGAGTGTACCAGACAGGTCAACTGGCAGCCGACGAGGCTCTGTACAATTACTCATCACACAAGAGCCCCGATGAGGGAGAAAATGTTTCCTCACAGTACTGTGCAAGGAATTCTAGTCCCCTCAGGGCAGGGCAGGCATGTAGTTGGCAGCACCAACTACTCTTGCTACCCACCAAGAAACTGGGCTCCCCGGGAGCACATATGTAGCCTGACTCCCCCTATATCTGTATTGTCCTCCAACTTCATAACCAAAGGGGTTTTCAAAAGCGATTCTCCAAGGCTGTAGAAACCTATCAGGGAGAGCTCTACTCTGATAGGTTCATTGTGTTCCTTCTCTCATGCCAAGTCAAGAGCTTTCCAAGGGACCTGCCCACTTCGGTACATCCCACTGTTTCAATCCATGTGTGCAGACAGGTGTTCGAGGACCGAACACAGTGGTGTAGATCGGTTGATCAAATCACAATCCCACAGTGAGCCACACTGCAGGGATCTGCTTAACCACCACAAGTCTGAACTTATTTGTCTTTATTTTTGAAATCAAGGTGTATTTCCACTACATCAAAAAAAAAAAATGTGTCTTCTCTTTGATTTCAACTACTGAAGGTCACCTTTACCTAGCAAGATGACAAAGTCCAGGAGGGCAGTCTGTGCCTTGACCAGGTTATTACTACATCCTCAGCACCTGGCAGACGGATGGCACCTGGTAGGCCCTCACCATTCACCAACAGAATGAATGGACTCCTGTCACTAAACCCATTTCATTGTTAAAAGATTTTCTTTATACCCATAAGGAAGCTGTGCCATAGAAGAGAACATCATAGAGAGAAATAAAAACATTTCCTCTTACCCTCTCTCTGAGGTTTCGGATTATCTGAATCTTAGGGCATTTTTTAGGTCCAGATGAAATATCCAGCCAGTTTTCAAAGCTCCCTGCATGTGTGCAGTCTCCCCGAAAAGTGCACCTAAAAACCCAACAAAACAGAAATCACCAAGTGATAAACTGGCAGCCATCCACATACACATTAATCACAACTTCCCCACAATCAGCTTCAGCACAAAACAGTTTGGGGTGTTGATTTTGGATGAGAATAGGAATATGATATTAAAATCAGGACAAGCAGTGAAGGAACAGCAGAGATGTGTGTGTCTGTATTTCATCAGGTCTAGGAGCAGAGGACAAATGTTGACAACATGTTGAACTTAGACTCCTGAGCGATCTCTCAAGATGACATCGCCAAATACAGCCGTCCAAATCGCATCCTCTCATGGATTCAAAAACAGAGAGTTCCTGTGGGGAAATTCCTCCTAAGAACAGTCCAGAAAAGGTTTATATTTTGTATACATTTTAGGTTTGCAACACATTGCCAGAATACCAACCTAGGGAGTGATTCATTTTGTGTTAAAAAAAAAAAATAATAAAGGTACTGTTTTGTGCTTTGCAACATGATGATTAAATGAAAATATTTCAAGGGCAGAGTCTGCCCAAGAATATAATAAGACATTCCTTAACCATCTGCTTCAGAACATTTATTTAGACAGATACCAAATTATATCAAAAGATATGAGTAAAACATTTTGCAAGGCCACTTTCCCAGGTCAGCCAGCTCAGAGGATGCCCCAAATAAATCTTAGGTTGTGGCCAGGGCCATGTACTCTGATAAACAGATGCTCGCAAACTGTGATCACTGGCTTCCGTGATGTGTCGGTCACTCGAGGTCACATCAACTTACCAGATGGGCCAAGGAGAATGAATACCAAGTACCACATTATCTTCAAATGGCTCCGCCCCATGCAGACTTCGCATGAGTAACATGGAGTAGTAGCTTGATATACTACACCCCTCTTTAGGCAGAGACTAAAATGAAGGTGAGGGTGAGTGAACACCCTTGAGTTTTAAAAAGAAAACTAAAAACCCATGATTCACAGGATTCCCACACATCTAAGTGGTGATAGTAGTCCCTCGGGACAGGGGAGCAGTGCCGTTATGAATGGACCCAAACAATACATCTGACTTCAAAAGAGGCTATTTCTTCTTTCTCTTTTTAATTCTTAACGATGCAGGCCTCGTGGCTTCTCTTTGATTCGCTGCTCATTTGAATATGACAAATATAGGATAGGAAGTTGGTGAGTTTCACTAACCACCAGCCCCAACTACTCTTGCTACCCACCAAGAAACTGGGCTCCCCGGGAGCACATATATAGCCCGACTCCCCCTATATCTGTATCAGTCCTCCAACTTCATAACCAAAGGGGTTTTCATAAGCAATTCTCCAAGGCCGTAAATCTATCTGACCCATGATGGCTTGCTCGTCCGTCACGGACGTTAAGTTCAAATTAAACCTCTCTCAATGTCAGGAGTTGGCCAGCACTGCAGCTCTGAAGCACCCAGAATGACGAGGCTGGTTCCTTATTTGTATCTGAAAAAGAACATGACTGTCAAAAACTCCCTGTCTCCTCTGGGCCCTCGGGTTTGTATCAGGGCACTTCCTCTGCCCAGACGAAAGAAGCGGAGAAAAAATTAAGCCAATTCTACAGAAACCAGAGTACAAATATTTTTGCAGGCTCTTAATGCTGCCTGGAAGTCAAGGCCTGAGGCTGCCAAAAAAACAAGTGTAAAATATTTCATACAAATAGTGCTACAATTTGCCAATTTGTAGGCAGAAAAAAAACCAGCCATGCCGCGGAGTTATCACTCCTTCTCTGAACTATAGCATTTCTTGTCGGAACCACACATTTTGGCATTTAATCATATGCTGCCTTGAATTTACAACTTAACTGTTTCATATGCCCATGCCATTTCTCCCCAAGAAAGCACTAAGCCCCTCGAAGGATAGGCGAGTATCTTGATGTTTCTTTAGCAAATCCCTCAGCGTCTGCCAGCGTGAGATGCAAATGCTAGGGTTTCGATAAATATTTTTGAATGAATGAATGAAATATGAAATCTCTATAGGTCTCTTCCGCAGGTGATTTTTCTTTCTGGAGCTGTAATTTATGTTCAATTCCTCTTTCCGGCAAAGACACTATTTTTCACATAAACCAAAAGTTTGGAGTCGGAGATCAAATTAGGAGTTAAGGTTAGTTTATTTTTTGAAAAAGAAAATGAGACATTATATATATATATATATATATATATATAAAAATATATATATATATATATATATATATATATATATATATATAAAATGGGCTGTTCATTTTCTATCCCTCAAGAAACAAAACCTAGCCATGTTGCACATCTAAACATAAATTCTTTGTTTATGTAAGAAAGCCATCTCTGAAATTTTTTTAACTCTCATTCCTTGCCCTTCACCGGTTTAAAAAAAAAATAAAATGAAAAAATAAAAAGTAAACCACAACACCAAGAATGTATAACCAGATGGCCAACCAACAACAGTCTCTTATTACTTCTCAAATATTGCAGATTGTAAAAATCTTCCCGACAGCACATTACCCACACATTCACATTTCTCAAGGAGGGAGAGCAGAGCTTAGAGCTCCCACATTTTAGTAAATAAAGCCAGGGGCTTTGAGGCGATTCATTTTGAAAATTAGTCTTATTCTTGTGGATCAATCAAGGAAATGGCCAAATGAAGAAATCCTCAAGCTTTTGCCTGAATGACATGAAAATATCATTGTCAGCCATGACATATGATGAGGTTCAATTCCTAGTGAACTACTCTCTCCCTTCTTGATGGGCAGACTCTCCCCCAACTCTCACAGGGTCTCATGTAGATCAGGGTGGCCTCAAAATCACAAAGTAGGAGGCCAATGATGACCCCAAGTGTCGGATCTTCCTTCCTCCATCTCCCAAGCGCTAGAATTACAAGCAAGCAGTCTACTAGCTACATTCTCTAGATCTTTCAACTGGCTCCACTTCCATTTTGCCAGGTCATGGGTAGGAGGGAAGCTGGAGCTGCCTCAGCAGGAGTGTGTCCTGGAGAAAATGGCAGGGTGTGTATGTCCTCTTTGCTTATGTTTACATTTGCTACCCCCTCTACTAAAGATCTGCCTTAGTCCACTTTCACAGAATACCCAGACCTGTCTACTTATAAGGAAGAGAGATTTATTTCTTAAGAAGCTTGGGAGAGCCAAGACTGGGAGTCTTGACTCTGGCAAGGTGTTTCTGGCTGTGTCGTCCCATGGAAGAAGGTAGAAGGGTAAGAGACTGTAAACAGAGACACTGAGTTCACTGTCTCCAGCCTTTCCTTTCAGAGTGGCTGTAAGCGTCTATGGGTATGGCACCTTTTTGGCCTAACTGCTTCCCACTGATCTCCAACCTTACCCCTCAACACTGATGCACCAGGGTATAAGTTTCCAACATGCTTTTGAGGAGGTCACACTCAAGCCACAGCATGCCACATCTGGCCCTAAAACTTCACATTAAAACTACATTCATTCTGTCTCAATAGACCTCCCCAAGACTTAACTGGCCCAATACCAACTCAAAATCTAGACTCTCACCTAAAGACTCTCACCTATGGGTGAGACCCTAGGTAAGATACATCATGAGACAAATTCCTCTCCAGCTGTGAGATGTTAAAAATTAAATATGGTATGTGAGTCCAAAATACAATGATGCTACAGATAGGCAGATATTCCCATTCCAGAAGAAGAACTAAGTACAAAGAAACACATAATTAGTTCCATGTAAGTCTACAACCCAACAACGTAGAGAGTGTTAAATCTTCAGACTCCGGAATAATCATTAAGTGCATGTCCCACATCCTGGCACAGGGTCTCCAAGCTTTAGGCTGCTCTGCCTCTAAGGTTAGAATTGGCTTAGTCCACTTAGCAGTTCTCATAAGTTAGGTCTGTAGCTGAAGGAGTTTAGTGGTGGTATAATTCTGATGTCCCAGAAATTTCCCTATTCCCATCCCTTGACTTTCTAGGCACTTCTGTAGTAGAGACTCTCTAGGCACTCTGTCCTTGTCCCTGTAGCAAGTTTCTGCACAGGCTCCTAGGCTGCCTGTTATTTTAAGATGGGGGCCATCATAGCCTCCTAGCTCATGAACTCTGCAGAGCTATAAAACTAGTACCAAGTAGATGCTGTGATGGTCTACGACATGTACCCTCCAGAACGCAAGTCCACGTATGTATTTAGGCCTGCCTGAGCCACAGCTGGGATGGTCAAGGCTCACTGTACCAGAATACAAGGAGCAGAATTCCAAAGTTGCCCTGCAAGTGAATGTTGGGGACCTTAGTGCGCCTCTCTGGAAGCTTTGAAGAACCCAACCTACTTTGAAGAAATGTCTCTGAGGTCATTCACCTGCTATCTTGATAACTGGAACCTGGCTGCCTTTCATCTACGGTAATTTCTAGTAAACAATCCTTGGTCACATCACTAACTTCATCTTCTAAAAATGCCTCTTCATTCTTTATCTGGCCAGCTGAGAATTCCCCAAAACTTTCTCCTCCTTCCCTTTTAATGACAAACTCTGTATTTAAGCTATTTTTGTTCTTTCACATCTTACTATATTCAATAAAAAGTAATCCCACATCTCCTTCAATATTTAGCTTAGAAATCCTTCCACCAGAGACCTTAGATCCATCTTCCACAAAGTCCTAGGACACGGGCACATTTCCACCAACCTCTCTGCAGCTGTTTAACAAGGACAGTGTGTTGATTTGAATGAGAAATGTCCCACCCAGGCTCATGTGTCTGAACACTTGGTCCCCAGTTTATGGTACTGGTTGGAGAGGTTATTTAGGAGGCAGAGCCTTGTTGGAGGAAGTATATCATGAGGGGAATGATTTGAGGGTTTATGGCCTTGCCCCCTTCTTGTTCATGCCTGCCTTCCTGTGCGCCCATGAAACGTGATCAGCCAGCCTCTCTCGCCTGCCACCATGTCATGCTTCCCAACCATGATGGACTCTCGCCCCCTGGAACCATAAGCTAAAATAAATCCTTTCTGTCTCCAGTTGCTTTTGGTCATGGTGTTTTAGCATAGCAGCAGAAAAGAAACTGACATGGACGGCCTCTATTCCCATTTCAAAGTCCTTGTTCCTCACTCCCACCTGAGACCTCGTCAGAAGGCCTTCGCCATCCATATTACTACAAATATTTTGATCATGAACATGGATGTAATCTCTAAGAAGTCCCAGGCTTTCTCCACACTGCTGATCTTTACACCCTCATCAGAATCATCCTTACTGAGCTGGAGAAATGGCTGAGCAAGGAAACACAGTTGCTGGTCTTGCAGAGGACCTGGGTTCAGTTCACGCACCCACATGGGGGGGGACTCCCATCTGCCCATAACTGCAGTTTCTGGGCATCCAACTCCTTCTTTTAGCCTCTGTGGGTACCAGACATGCCCAGAGTATAGGCTCTAACATAGTCTTAAAATAAAAATAAATATTCTTTTAAAAAGGAATTACCCTTCACCCTGCATTGAGGCCTCTCCAATGCTGCTGCCCCAGATTCTTCCAGATTCTACCCAGGACTAGTTAGTTCTCAGCCAGTCCTATACTGTCAGGTATTGATTATATCATTAGCCCTGCTTCTCAGGACCAATTATGGGTCTAAGTTCATTCTGTGTACTTAGAACAGGATAGTGCAGACTGGGTAATTTGTGAAGAACAAATTATTTTTTTCTTACAGTTCTAGAAGTCCAAAGTTGAAGGGTCCAGACCTGGCAAAGATGTTTTTGATGCATAACCCTATGATGGAAAGGTAAGAAAAAGGCAAGAGCAAGAGACAGAATTCACAGCCTCATGCCTGTTCATAATTGGATTAATCGATTCCTTACTACAGAGCCTTCATGACATAAATACCTCCCTCCAGGCCCCACCCCAAACAGGCCCCACCCCAACAGGCCCCACCCCAACAGGCCCCACCCCCAACTCTGTTTACAACACATACTTTGCAGAGGACATGTTTAAACCACCATAGGATCAATCTGAAAGCCGTAAGATCCCAATCGGTTTCTGTGATGGTTGGCTTTAGTGGCAACTTGTCACAAATTAGAGGCATCCGAGCAAACAGCCTCACCAGAGGACTTGTCCTGATGTCCTTGATTGATCGGGGAAGGACCACCCCAAATGTGGGCGGCATCTCCTGGTAGTGGTACAGATTAAAAAGGATATTTTACTCTCTTGGCCTTCCCGCATGCCTCTTATTAATTCACCTGCTGCTGCTGCTGCCGCCACTGATTCCTTCATTGACATCAGAACCAGCATTTCCAGGCTGCTATCATTGACTGGGGACTAGCAGCTCTCTATGAACCTTCCAAGTTTTTGGCACCAGACAGAGACTACTGAGGTACCCAGCCTTGCAGACTAGTTAACTATTGGGTTCTCAGCCTCCCCACTGTGAGACAGCCATTGTGGGATTACTCTGACAACTGAGACACCCAGCCTCAAGGACCTAGCAACTACCAGGTTCTCAGATAGGAGACAGCACTTGTTACTATTTCAGTGAAATTGATTTAATATGCACATACATACATACATCTATGTGTGTATATACATACATACATATTTTATACATACGTATTTTATACACACACACACACACACACATATATATATATGCTTTGTTTCTCTAGAAAACCCTGACTAAAACACTGTTTTACTTTATCTTGTTCCTGTTCCTAATTAGACCTCATGTCTACATGATAAAGTCAATAAGTAGATACAAAACTACTTGAAAATTAGAAAATAAAGCTCTCCAAATGAGAAGAAAAGATTTCCCGAAGAAAAGGAAGTTAATTAAAAAAAAAAAAAGCTTTCCTTAGGTGAAAAACTCTGTGGTGACAATTAGTGCATGCAACTATTTAAGAAACCTGTTCTCAGTTTACTATAAATGTGTTATAGAGCTCAATTTGTTCAAAATAATAATAGACTTTAATACCGCCACTTGAATATATAAGAAAATGGACCACCTCCCCCATCTGTAACCCAGAAAACATGTTCCAAATCTACACAGCCCCTAAAAGGCAAACAGGGAGCTTCCAAACACTTCTACTAAGCTTGTTGTTTGAAATGCAGAAAGCACTCTGATACAGTGAGTTTGCTTCCTAACTAAATAGAAATCTGTGTAGTCTATAAGATCCCTGAGAAACTACCCCACCCAAGCATGGAGGCAACAGTACTTGTGCTGGGTACTGTTCTGAGGTTTACAGTCAGTTCTCGCACACCTCCTTCTAGGCCAGTGGTTCTCAACCTTCTGAATGCTGTGGCCCTTTAATACAATTCCTCATGTTGTGGTGACCCCCAACCATAAAATTATTTTCATTGCTACTTCATAACTGTCATTTTGCTACTGTTAATGAATCACAAAGGTAAATATCTGCATTTTCCGATGGTCTTAGGTGACCCCTCTGAAAGGGTCATTTGACCTCCAAAGGGGTTGCAACCAACATGTTGAGAACCACTGATCTACAGGGACAAAGTAGGTTCATAGGCACACAGGATCACTCATTGTCACAAGGCCGTCAAGTGGCAGACGTCTGAGCTTAGAACTACTAAGCTCACCTAGCTGCATAGCTTCCTAGGACTTTGGCCACCATGTTCTAAAAGTGCGCAGGATAAGGCCTCTCAGAGGACCTTCTAGTTTCCTGAGGGCTCAGCAGAACTTAGAAAGTGTGGCTAGGCTGAGGGCAAGACAGGGAAGTGGGTCCTGGGTACCAGAGAACACAGAGGCAGTCTTCAGGATGAAAAGAACAATGAGGTTTTGGGAGAGAAACACTTCACTGGGGGATTTAAAAGGCCTTGGATTTTTAGCACCAGGGCACCCAGTTCTGCTAAAGGTTAAAATCCCTGGTGGACTTAGCCTTACACACCTATTGTGCTCCAAAAGGTGCTTGCAAACCATCTGTTTATAATATAAAATATATTTCCTCCATAGAAATAATATTATAAGAAGTGATTAGGTTTCCAGGTTAGGCCACAAAACCTATTTACCCATAATGTAGCCTTGATATTATATATCTGTAATAAAAGAATGGCAGAGAACAGGGAGGCGGCAGCCATTTGAATTATACAGCAGTTTTTCTTCTCCTTTACTTATTTGTGTTTCTGCTCAGTTGGTAGTCTGGGAATGGTGCCCAACTGGATTGACTTTTAAATTTATTATTATTGTATTGTATTTGTATAGCATTTCTATTTTTCTAAATGGGCACGGTTTAAATTATTAATTGTTTTCATGCCAACACAACGGACAGGAAGACCCACTTCTGAAAACCTGAAACCTGAAGTTTCCAGGTAGGTGAAGTGCCCATTTGCTGAGCTGGGTTGGGGGAGGGGGCAAACCTTGAGCATCTGATTCTATTAGGCTACAATCTTCTCAGTAAAAATTTACCACTTACTCAACCTTGAAATAGAAACTCTGAGCTCAGAAATGTAACTCCTACTTCCTGCCACTAGAATTTCATCAGCATCCTCTAATCTAATTGTTCACCAAGAGCAGACAGTCCCCGAAGGAATCTGATAACTAAATATCAGGTAATTGGCTTGGATGTGGGGTGAGTGTGACCTGTGCCAAAGATGCTATACTGATAAAATATCAGGAGCCTTTTAACAAGCCAACGATCCAGCTTATCCTCTTCTCTCACATAGGCAACTGCATCTTCAAGGGGGATGCTTTTTCTCCAAGAGCATCCCAAGGTCCCTTGCTAAGTGATTTGCAACAGAGGTCTACATCTTTAGGAGGGGTAGGGAGCACAAAAGAGGGACCAGGTGGTCTCCAGAGTCAGGTGACATTCATTACAGCTGCCAGTCCACAAGAAGAAGGAGTCAGACTCGGTTAAATGAAAGAGACTAGGAAGTCACTGTGACAAACTAAACTCTGAATTAAAGGCTTCCAGAGTCAGGAAGGGGGAATGCCAAAATACAAGACCAAAATAACTTGCTAAGAAAGCTGAAAAATTGGATCTTCATCACTGGATCTGCAAGTCAGTCTACAAGAGAAAACTATACTAATAACACGGGAATCTGGTATTTTTTTAAAAGGCAAAAATGTCTAGCATGCCAGGCAATGTCTTTCACATGATTTCATTCATTTATTCTTCACACACACACACACACACACACACACACACACACACACACACACACACACACACACACACACACACACACACACACACACACACACACACAACAACCTTACAAAGTAGCTATCATGATTGTCCCCAATTAATAGACTAAAGGAAGTGAGGCTTTACAAGACTCCCCATTACTTTTCTAAGGCACAGTTAGTATATGGAGAAACTGAGATACTGGATTAAGCAGGATGGCATTACAAGACCATGCTCTCATCTACTACTCTGTGTTGACACTCACAATAGTTAACACAATAGTTAACTAAGGAGCCTTCTGCTTAGACCATTTGGTGCCCCTGGGACAGAATGTCATCAGTGGGAAACATTTTCTATAGCTACAAAGGCTAGGAAATCCAAGGTCAATGGCTTGTATCCACAAGAGCCATCTTGCTACATCATCCTATGGCAGAAGATAGCAATGTAAGAGAAAGTACAAGTGCACAAAATAGTAAGGACCCACAATTGCAGTCAGAACCTCTTTCGAACATTAGCCCAGTCATGAGTGTAGAACTCTCATGAACTAAATATCTCCCGTGAGGTCCCACCTCCCGGTATTGTTGTGCCAGGGATTGTTTCCAAACAGGCTTTTTTTTTGGGGGGGGGGACGACACATTCAAACCACAGAACCTTCCTACTGCTATAGATCTTGAACTATTTCTAAGACCAGTGGGAAAAAACTCATTAACCTTCATGAAACAAGCATCATTGTTACCACCTCCACGTCAAACACAAGGAAACTGAGATACAGGGAGGTTAGTTAGCATGGTGTCTAGCAACAGCATCCATACTCTTTCTACTATTATCAGTTGTTCAATATTTTTATAGTCTTCCACAGTAGGAACATCATAAGTACCAGAGAGATACTATGTTGGTTTTCCCAGGGCATGCCCATACAGGAAAATACAGGTTATATTGAATTTTCAAAGTGAGATGTTAGTGTTCAGGCCAAGAAGTTTGGGGAATATGTTACATAAAATTAAACAAGTCTCCTGCTATAAGCCTCTGAGAGCCTTCAATATTCCACTGTGCTTTGTAATTTACCAAGACAAGGATGAATGATGCAGCCAATCTGAACTCTCACTGAGTGTTATCTTGAGTGACTAGAAATTCCAGTTACACACATCAGGAAGCAATGCCCAACTGTTTTGACTGGGAAATTGTGGTGGTTTGAATGAGAATGGCTCCTATCAGCTCGTATATTTAAACGTTTGTTAGTGGAACTATTTGGGAAGTCTTAGGTGGTGTCGTGACCTTGTTGGAAGAGGTGTGTCATTGGGGGTAGGCTTCAAGGTTTCAAAAGCACACACTAAGTCCAATCTCTGTCTGTTTCTGGCTGCTGCCTGTGGATCAGAATGTGAAGTTCTCAGCTACTGCTCCCAGCACCATGCCTCTCTGCTTCCTGCCATAATGATTATGAACTAAAACTGTAAGTAAGCCCCCAATTAAGTGCTTTTTTTTAAGAGTTGCCTTGGCCATGGTGTCCCTTTACAGAAATAGAACAGTGACTAAGACAGGAATAATTCACATGGAAGAGTCAGAAAACTTTGTACCTCAATTAGCTGAACAAATGCAAAATGCTAGTGACTAGTTAGGAATCTGAGTAATAAGGTTGACCAGATGTCCATTTGCATAGCTTCTCTATACTAGTTCTGTATCCATGCTTTCCCCTATACAAAGGCAAGTACAGCACCAGGCTTCTTAGGAGACACTTACAGCTCTTCCATACCCCAGGACGAAAGTGTTTTGGATGTCTCCTTGTGTCTTGAACAGCAGCTATTAAGAGTATTTGTTGACTATCTACTTCCCACACTAATTTTTTTGCTTCTCTGGGGCACAGCCTTGTTCATCTTTGTTTTCCCCAGAATCTAGTCAAGGATCTGGCCCATTGCTAGTGCTCAAGAAAGGTTAGCTAAGTTGGAGTAAGAATTAAAATTTAAAGGGACTAAATTCTTGCCCGTGTCTCCATGATACCAGCCTAAGTCGTTGCATTGATTTTTGTTCATTAGGTCTGCCTGTTAACTGGCACAGTGGAAAATCAGTCTTTGTCCTGGAACTTGGAGCTGTTTAGCACACATAAAACACATTTGCAGACTGAAACACTCACACAAAAGGGTTTTGTGGCCTTCACTCCACGTGGGTCTTCAGTGAGCCATGGGTACACTAAAAGTTTTCCCTTTTCATTTCTAGTACAGACAGACCTTGTACAGAAGAATGTTCGGAAGGAGTTTAGAAAAACTAGGGAGTGTGGAAATAAAAGTGAGAAGATGATGCCTCTTGGCTCAGGAAGGTCTGGGGTATACCTCTAGCTTATACATCCCCTGTGTCACTGGGGGCACTTTTTAGGCTTTTGGGCCCATTTCCCCAGCACTGACTAGGTGGCAACAATATTACAGTCCTTCCTCTTGAGGGTTGTATTGTATCAATTCCCATCTCCCCTATCAGAAACAGCGCACACTCCAAATAGCAGACTGAAAATAGCCTATCATTACAAGGTGGCACAAGAGCAAAAACTTAAGACTGGCAGGCAGGCCTTGGGATGCAGAGCTGAACACGGTGCTTAGATGTGGAGGGGTTGCTCGGAACAGGACAAACATGAGGTCACAGAGACAAGTGAAAACATTTGAGAAAATTTTCAAAGCCAATCAATACGTGCTTATGAAAGTACATGCTGCCTCAGATAAGGTCATTTAAAAAAAAAAAACAAACCTGCATTCCATTAAAACATGCATTTACTAGAAGGGGTGCTCTTAATGGGGTTTGTTGGAAATCAGAGCATCACTTAAAGAGATGGTGAGGATAAATACTGGAGTCGGGATGCTGAGGCCTGAGGTCCTCAGTTGCCCACTTCCACTAAACAAACCAAGCTGGCTTCTGAGCAATGTGAGCACAACCACCGCCACCCACCTAAAGAGGCCAACAGTGGAGCCGTGACACTCAACACTTAGTGCCTCTTTACCTTCTGCTTCTGTAGTAAGTAGGCTTAGCCCATAGCTCTTCCAGCAGCTAGAAAAGGGGATAAAGAACCCAGGGGACTCAGCATGGCCCCAGACACCATTCTAGTGTGGGAAGGTCTCCTGAGCCCCTCCCCAGCATTCGTGATAACCCAGATGCACAGGTTCAGACTGTGCCAGGGTCATTCAGGAATGCCCCACGGCCAGAACGGCATATTCCTCTCTGTTCCCCACTGCTTCCACCCCACAGACACTTGTCCTACTTGCTTCTATACAATTAGTCGGCACAATGGGGTCCTCACAGGAGGAGGAGGGGCCTCCCCCAAGTCCCTTTATTATCATTATCACTGTCATTACAGTGGCACTGGCCCATAAAGAAGTGTGAGTGCACAGGCTTCCAGCCTGGGATCTGCACGAGGACACATCTTCAACTGGAAAGGAAGACGGAAGGAAGGGAGATATTTAATGATCTTCTGTCTGCAAGTGTCTTCCTGGCCATTCTGCTAAATACTATAGAGACATGGAGAGCTGAACGTCCTCTTCCATCCCAGAAAGGCCTTCCAGGACCCAGTTGAAAACTGCTAACCTTGACCCTCTCTCCCTTCCTCAATCTGATTTAGTCTTGCTTACTTTCTCCTATGTTATTTCCTTGCTGATGTTGAGACTGCCGTCTCCTCCCCAATGACACGCCCACCCATAACCTCAGAATGCCATCCTCCTTGGAAATAATCTCGGAAGGGGTAATCAGTTAAGGAGCTCAAGATGAGGTTATCCTCGGTGTAGAGTTTGCAGTGACTGGCATCTTGCTAGGAGAAAGGAGAGGGAGACTTGGACGTATATAAGGGAAGAGT
Organism: Peromyscus californicus insignis; assembly: GCF_007827085.1. NCBI lineage: Eukaryota > Metazoa > Chordata > Mammalia > Rodentia > Cricetidae > Peromyscus > Peromyscus californicus. The sequence goes on from NW_026294535.1 coordinate 13,442,755, forward strand.
GTGTGTAAGACTTGAGACCGAGACAGCTAGTCTACCATGAGCCAAGGAGCACCAGGAGCCATCAGAAGCTGGGACACATGAGGACAGATCTTGTACTAGAGCCTAGCCCTACCGATACCTTGGTTTCAGACTTTGGTCCTCTGGAAGTACAGCAGACACATTTGTGCTGTTTTAAGCTGCCAAATTTGTGGTGACTTTCGTTACGGTAGCTAAAATCCCTTACTCAGAGGACACACGCGTGAAAGTGAAAATCTGTTCACCCCTACTGGGAGGAGTGATGAGAAAAATCTGACACGTAGTAGGTGTTGGATATCTCTTGATGAATGTGCAGAGCAGTTTCTGCAACTGGAGAGGACCCCGAGCTCTGTTCCCTTTCTCGGCCCACAGGTTATTATGAAATGTCCCTGGGGGTATCTGTTCCAGCTTGGCCCTCTCTGAGGGGCACCATGTCCTTCCTTCTGCCTCTTTCCTTCAATGGTAGACAATGGAATGGCTTGGGAGTTGGAGATAAACCCAGATTCGTACAATCTGAGGCTGGGGAAGAATGGCCTCTAAAGGTGTCTACATCCTAATCCACGGGACCCATGACTATGTCACTATCATGGCGAACACTTTGCAAATGTGGAGTAGATAAGGATCTTAAGGTAGGGTGGCTCTGCAGTTATCTCTATGGCCTGATGTTAGCACAAGGATCAGAGATAGGAGTTCAGGACCAGCAGAGTCTGGAGATGATGCACTGTTGGCTTTGAAGGAGGAAAGGCTGACAAGGAATGTGAGCTGCCTTGAGAAGCTGGGAAAGGGAAGGACATGGGTGTTTCTACAACCTCAAGGAGAAGTTCTATCCATAGTACAACCAGGGAAACCCCACTTCAGAGTCCTCACTTCCAGAGCCACAGTTTAAACGTTTCAGGCTCTTGAAGCCACCAAGCACTCCTTACATCAGTAGTTGGAGATCAAGGACAACCCCTGCCTATCTTCCCCTCTATAAAGTAATAGTACTGATCCCTGACTCCTTAGGGTACCAAGAAGGACAAGCAGGCACAGGGTGGAGTCTCCTGGAGGTTTGTGTTCAAGGTAGGCTCTCTGAGCCTGCTCACTCTGGAGTTAGCAAGCAGGATGCTACAATGGAGATCATCCATGGTGTCTTCAGAAGAACATGGCCACATGTACTGTACACCATGGATTGTCACTGCCAAGTTTAGAACAACGATAGCCTGATGGGCAGGGTTCCCATAGGGCTAACAATTGGCCCAGAGTTCATGAAGAAGTGCCTCTTAGGTAGAGGAGAGGCCTCGAGACAGGAGAGCAAGGGAGGCACTAGTAATTGCTCCTAGTCTGCTCTTTACAAATCTTCATTTCTCTCCTGTGTCTAGGTCCCTTCTGCCAGGTCTGCAGGGGTCAGACACAAGCTAGACCCTGAGGGGCTTGCTGTTAGACTGAGCTGAGAAATGATCCCTTTCAGAGTCCCACATGCAGTACAGCCCAACAGTGCCTGAAGATTTCAAAACAGCCCCCAGGGGTTGCCTGAAGGTCTTCCAACTGTCACCGTGGGGGAAAAAACAGGCAGCAGAATACAGGGGGAGGTTAAATTTATACAAATAATCAAGGGGGCACCCAGATACCCTGTAATTAGCACGTTGGGGGCTCTGTCTCTATCCTGTGCATGGGGAGCGTTAAGGAACTACCATGAATGGCTGTTCCTGCACGGCCCATTTTCTGAGGAGGACCCAGTCCAGGCCCCATGGTGTGACTGGGCCCAAGAGACAGCCACCAAGCAGATGACCCAGGAAGAGACACAAGATAAACTCACCTTACAAAATACACAAGGAGGGGGAGGGAGGTCCAGCTGATGCCTGACTTGATGTAATTCACCTTCTACACTGCCAACATGATAATCTTTGCAAGACATAAATCTTTTAAAGACACAGTCCCTTTAATGAGCTCCCAGCACATACCAATTAAATCTAAACCCAGAGTCTTCACTCTCTGATCCCACCCAACACTCTTATCCCTTCCAATCCTTCCTTCCTTCCTTCCAAGCCAGTGTCCTAGAGACAAAATCCAACCTGCCACTCCCTAAACAGATCTCAGGCTGAGCTGCTTTTTTTGGCATGAAATGCCTCCTACCCCATCTGCCCTTGGTGGAAATCTATCCACGCTTCCAGGCCCAATTTCAGACTTCCTTCCCTCTACAGCTGAGGGCAATCCTGGTCCCTCCTTGACTTCCCCATATAGCTCACACTACCCCAGCACTTCCCCAGGAGCCAGATCTGCCTTCATTTTCATGGATATTACCTGAATGAACCCTCTCAGCAGCCCCCAAGATGGGTACTACCATCACCCTGCTTTGACATAGAGAAGAAACATGCAGGTTAGCCACACAGAAGCCCAGATCCCATTTCATGCAAGTCAGCTGTAGGGGCTTTATTTATTCCTCTTCTGCTGTGCCATTCACTGTGCTAGTATGGAACTCAACGCTACTTACTCCAAGCAGACTGCCCCCCCAATACCCTGCTCAGTAAAGGGCACCTCTGTTTGGTCTGCCAAGCCAGATGTCTGCACGCACTCCCCCCGCAACCTCAACTTACCTCCCCTGTAACCTCTTTTACCCTATTGCTGGTAAAAGAGTTTGAACGCATCCCCTTGGGCATCTCTCAGAGGTCCTTCCCCATCTGACCTGGGTTCTCTCTCTCCTTTGGCCTCCAATCTTGTACCCACCCAGTACCTGGGCCACAGGAAAAATCTAGCTTATTTGGGCATCAGTCCTTTCCTTTGTGAGGTGTTGGGTCAAGGGAGAAAGAATACATCTTCCAGAAAAAACGGTGGCCACCTTGATCTTTTATTTTTCATTTTATGGCCCTATTTTTAGTGTGCCTTGCTTGAGGGGGAATTCAATTAATCACCAGGACCCGTCAGTGCTCGCTTCCAAATAGCTCTCAAACTCTGAGACTTACCCACTTCTTCCCACAATCACGCTAACCCAGCCCCAGTTCCTACAATCGCCTGCAATGTGTCCATCTTGCTTCAAATTGCGGTCAGCTGCTCATTCTCCTGTTGTAAGCTGGGCAGTGACCCCTCAAGATCCTTCGACCAAAATGCAAGTTCTTTAACACAACTTATGAGGCCTTCCTTCATCTGCCCCGTTGACCCTGTCTCCTCATCACCCACCACTCCCCGTCTATGCCAGGACTCATCCACACTCACCTCCAGGCCAGGAACTCACTGTATACTTTACCAGCCTGCACCCTCAGCCAATCTCCCCTGCTGATATCCGCCCATGCTTCAGGTTTGGCTGAGTTATCTCTTCCTCACGAAGCTTCCCCCCAACCTTTTACATTTGAGTTAGATGCTCTTTATGTGTCTCCATGAAATCTTTAAGTCTTCTATGCTCATCCATATCACACTCTATTTCATTCATCTCCTTTACTACCCGAGAGATTAGATTCACGTTCCCAAGTCCCCATGCCCTCCTGTACCACAATTACTCATCCATATTGCCCTTTGGCATGCCATTTTATAACATATCCGACTAGACGGAATAAGATAGTATATTTCCCTACCCTACTGATGTTGGGCTGGGCTGTGGGGCTTCCTTTTAGCAATGGCACGTCAGGAAAACGTGAGCAGAGGCTTTGAGTATATAATGTAACTGATCTTGGTGTCTTAAACATATGCTGTCTGATTCAATGAGAGTAGGGACTCAAGGAGGGACATGTGAAATAGACCTGAGTTTCACCTACAGCCTGAGGCAAACATCCTGCTCCTCCCAAGGGCTGACACGTGGATCCATGAGTGAGAAAAATAAGTGTAAATAAACACCTGTTCTTTAGGCCACTACGAGTTGGGCAGTTGGTCAGTAGGTAGTATTACTGAAACAGAAACTCAAAATAGACCGACCTCTATCTACCGTTAGACTCTAAACATCACTCCGAAACAACTGTGTCTCCAGATGGAACATCAGGGTTAGAACATGTGGGTGCTCCATAAAGGCTGACGATCAGATGTGTGATTGAATGACTGAACACTGGCCCCTGACATGTTTGCCCTCCTACCTTGCATGGAAGTCCCTTAAAGCCAAGAATGGCGTCTGGTTTTCCTCAACAGCAGCTAACTAGCTCCCTTCCCACATCGGGCTCTTGGTAGGTTTTCAACAAATATTTGTTGAAATTAGAGAAATTGAATATTGCGGGCTGCCTTGGGAATCCATCCTCAATTTGTGACATTGTTTTTATAGGAAAATGCACCCGTTGAGCCAAACAAACTTGCAAATGAACTTTTGGAACCCCATTGGCTCATTGGTTCAGGACTGCCAGTTTTGTGGAAATCCAGAACTGAACACATGTGCTATGCTTTGCAATATGGAAGAAGCTGAGAAACTGCTTCCAACCCCAAGATATTCAGCCTGGAAAAAAAATCCCTTTCTACCCACACACACAAATGCAGCACAGGTTGAATTTGAGGTTCCCACAATAAAATACTAGACTTTCTAGACCTCATTGTTTACTCAATTGTTTTTTTTTTTTATCTGCTTATCCTGGGTGTCTATTCTTAACATCAAATCAAAGGGAAACTAAGATCACTTTCTCAGCCCCCTCCCTGCCCAAATCCACTTTCTAGACATGTCTACAAGAAAGTGCAACCTTCTCAACACAGAAAAGAAATTATTTTTCTAAATAAATCTGTGACATTTAAAATAAACACAGTGGGATGCGCCACCATCATACAAAAACATCCCCTTTAGAATTCCTAATTTTGAATGGTACTGAGAGCTTAACATGAGTCACTGTTCTGGGGCTTTAGCTTCATTTTATCTTAGGTCAGGACCAAGCCAGCTGGGAACCAAGCGAGGTGGTGTGGCTGTGAGGGGCTGTCAACCATGAGTCCAGAAGGTCTGCTGATACATAAAGCCACAGGTACCACCTGCCAGTCACTCAACTTACCTCATCCACTTAATGCATTTTTGGAGCACACTGCAGACAACAGCATAAAGGGAGAGGTAGAGGAATAAAGGCACAGTGACCGCCCATGAAAAAAAAAAAACCAACAGTAATCTGATTGTAACCACCCCGGTTATCTGATGCTGGGTCCTCAAGTAGAAATAGATGTATCTTCTAGGACCAGACAGCAAAGAGCGAGCTAATGTGGGCGAGAGTGTGCTAACATGGAGACATCCCAAGTTCGGGTGACGGCCCCTGGGCAGGGACACTATCGGAAAGGTCTTGAGTCAGAAAGACAATCAATGAGGCTAAGGTGACAAGGAGAGAGTGGCCACTGAGAGAGGTCAGAGCTGCAGATCACAGAACGCCCTGTCTGCAATAGGGGATCTGGCTGAGTTGGAGGAAGGCCAGCCGCTAGAGGCAATTCATCTGGGGGACACCACCTGGTGGAGATTTTTAAAGGGTCCTTCCTATCGGAAAGTGCTCACCAGGGGTGAGGGAGCCAGAGAAGCAGCAGGGGAAACAGGAAGGAGACCTCACAGCTAGCTGTTAAGACCCGAGATCCTCATCCAGTTCCCTAACAGGCCTGTACTGTTCTCCCCTGGGGACATAGCTTCCCCATGTCCCCCTAAAGGGCTGGCGGCTTCCTTTCGCCTACCATAGGTGGTCCACCTGGGCCGAACTGCCTCTCTGGCAAGATCCTCCTTCTGACCTCCTCCCAGAGTTGAGACTCATGTTATCCACAGATACCATCCTTGACCCCTCCTTACCCAACCACCCACCGTGTCCACCCTCACCCACCATAGTACTACTTACCTTCATTTCTTGACTATCTCCTCCCTCCCTCTTCCTCGTGGGGCCCATCCTTGTTCTTAATGGCCGAGACTACCACACAGATGGCTAATTCATCTAATAGTCTGGTGACCACCACAGGTCCCGGACTGTTCTTTGCTCAGTAATGTAGCATGAATTGTTAAAAGGTCTTATTAATAAAAACAAACCCAGGGCCAGGTACTGGGGTGAATGCTGGACGATCAGAGAAACAGAACCAGCCACAGCTAACCTCACCTCGCCAATTCCTTAGTTGATCCTGTTTCCTCAGACTGGAAGCCTCTGAGTCCTCATTCAGAATGAATCTCAGCTGAAAAGCTGCTCAAAAGCCTAAAAGCTTAACCAGCTCTAGTTCCTGGTCCTCATGCCTTATATACCTTTATGCTTCCTGCCATCACTTCCTGGGATTAAAGGTGTGTGGCACCATGGCTGGCTGTTTCCAGTGTGGCTTTGAACTCACAGAGATCCAGACGGATCTCTGCCTCTGGAATGCTAGGATTAAAGGCATGTGCTACCACTGCCTACTCTCTATGTTTAATATTGTGGCTGTCTGTTCTCTGACCCCCAGATAAGTTTATTGGGGTGCACAATATATCAACCACACGGTAACCTTGTTCTCCATCCCCATCTCCATGACATAACAATCCTGCAGACCTTACCATATCCAGTAACTCCACACCTCTGTCACCTCAACTTGAAGTCTCACACAGTCCAGCCAGTACTCTTCCCAGTTCTCCAATGGAAAGGTCCAGTGCATGGGTCTCACCACCTTCTCACGTCTCTTACTCACAGTGTGTCCCCGTTTCTCTCCTCCACACAGGAGTCCCTCATTATACACATCAGCGTCTATAGTGGCCCTGGCACCAGTTATCCCATGGGCCACACCCTTTGTGTACTGGTCCCCGAACTCTGGTTCAACTGAACTCTACCCTGCCCTCCAATGACAGCTCCGGAGCCAGACAAGACTTGAGCAAAGCAAAACCATGCTACTGTTTCAAAGGCAAGATCATCAGCCTCAGATGGACCCCAATATTGCCAGGCAACCAAACTCCATTTTCTTTGTTCTTTAACTGGACTCCTGCGTACGTTCTGCTCTCCTTCTTCCCAAACCTCCCGGGCTCCATCTCCACAGGCTCATCCCAACACCTTGCTTCTACTGGTCTGAGGTCATGGAGGATGTACAGAGCTGTATGAACAGACCTCGAGCATGCTTCCTTCTATCCCTACCAGCTCTGGGGTCCAGGCTAGGCTGTTTCCTTCCCAGCCCGGTCTGAGGCTACCTTCCCCACTGATGTATTAGGTCACAGTTTCTGCCATCTGATGAAAGACAGAACACCACAGCTCTTCCTCTCTTCCTTTCTATTGGAATTTTCTCGACAACACAGAAAAGCATTGGTGTGGTGGTGGTATGTGTGTGTGTGTGTGTGTGTGTGTGTGTGTGTGTGTGTGTGTGTGTGTTTGTGTGTGTGTGTGTCTGTGTCTCTGGGTGAGTGCACACACTTGCTTGCTTAAGGGTGTGTGTGTGTGTGTGTGTGTGTGTGTGTGTGTGTGTGTGTGTGTGGTCTCTCCTTGAACTTAGAGCTCACCAATTTGGCTAGACTATCTGACCAATGGACTTCCAGGGATCCTGTCGTCTCCACTGCTTCCCCAGCACTAAGATTACAGACACATGGTAGCACAGCTGGATGCTTATGTAGGTGCTGAAGATCCTACCTCAGACCCTACCGCTTTCACAGCAAGCCCCTTACAGAAGACCGGCTGAGCCCCCCATCTCTCCAGCCCCAGACGCCGCCATTTTTATGAATCCTTAAAACCCCCTAAACTTGAACTGGGGAGATGGCTTAGCAGGTGCCTTGACCTGCCAAACTTGACGGCCTGAGTTCAGCCCTAAGACCCATGTGGTAGAAGAAGAGAACCAGCTCCCACGAGCTGTCCTCTGACCTTTCCACACGTGCTATGGAAAATGCACCACCCCACTCCAATGAAAAGAATTTTCAGACTCCCGAAACTCTCTGGACTCTACTTTCCGCTCCAGAACCTGCTCCATCTCTCCTGAGGAGAGATGCTCCCCCTGCTCACTGCTCATTGTCCTTTGCAGGGCTAGCTCCCCTCCAAGCACAGGCTCTGTCACAGTCACTGATCGCCATGTGCTAAGTCCACTGGGTCCATTTCCCTTTGACCTCCACAGCAGGAGCCAGCATGGTACCCTGTTCTCTCTTCCTTTTCCTTGCCTGGCAACACACTCCTCCCTTAAGGGCTTCTCTCCCCTTTCTGTTACTTCATTGTTTTCCCCCAATTTTGTTCCTCTCTGACCCTAAGCATCCCAGCACTTCGGCGCTCAGCTCTTGAACATCTCTTTTCAGTTAGCCTTCCCTCCCTGATCTGATCTGAAGGCTTCTGTAAGAACCATCAAAACACAACCGACTCTAAAAATCCTATTTCTTGGGCATCTCCCATCAACTCCTGACCCAAGCCTGTTGGACAACTAGACACCACCTACATGCAGCTTTTAATCGCCACCCCCTGTCACCAACCACCCATGAATAAGCTCCTGCCTGGAGCTCTCCACAGACACGCAGAAAGGCTGCTGCATAAATGGAAGGGATCTCAAAAGCGACAGCCGCCATACGACGCTCGCTGGCTGTGATCAGTTAATTTCTTAGAAAAGGCTCCTACCCAATTACAATTATTCATGAGAATTTTCTTGACCCTGCCTCTTTTGTTTGCCGGGGACTCCGAGGGAGAGAGCCCCGCAAGGAGGTGGAGGAGGAGGAGGAGGAGGAGGAGGAGGAGGAGGGCAGTCGCTCATCTTGCAGGCAGCTTGGACTGTGGCTTCCTCCACCAACTCTTAGTTCATTCCCGTCTCCATATTTTTAGTTTGTTTCCCGAGCCTCTCCCTAACATCATAACCACCTCTCTCCATTCATACCTCCTGCTCCCCCCATTAGCTTTCTAATTCACTTCTCTGCCACCTTTCTCTCCCATCTGCCCCTTTGCTCTGCCTTCAGCCTCGCTCTACCTGCTCTACTGCTCTGCTCTGTTCTGTTTTGTTTTAAGTCTGTGTCCACCTTTAAAAACTGAAAACACCAACCTGACAACCACTGTTATGTAGCTTGTATTCCCCCCCCCCCCCATTCCTGCCTGAGCTGCAGTGAAGGCTCTTTCCTCCTTGCTTCTATAGCAAGAGCTGGAGTACTGGGTTACCATGGCAACAGCGAATCCAACCAGGCTGGTCCCAGCGATGCTAAGAACTGCCACGGAGAGGAAGCCCGCTACAAGTCGCCCCTGAGCCTAGATGGGTCGTTGTACATCGTAATTCAAGACCAGGCTGGGCAGATTCTGCCTGGAGACTGAGATTGTACATCAGGCCCCCGGCTATATGGCGTGCAAGGAGACAATGCCATCAATAATAGGGCTTCCACAGAGCGAGCAGAATACATGGCATGATGAGGATTCATTTGAAAATTTTCAAACATCCCTATTCTTTTATCTGCTCTAAGGGAGAACCTTTTGGCTCGCTCTGAAGTCTTGGTGAACTTGGTAGGAAGTGAAAAGCAAATCCACCTACGCTAGCCTCTCCCTTCTCCTGTCACATTCCTGCCCCCTCTTGTCCCTAGACTGGGTGGCCCTGTGTGGTCTGGGTCACGTGACTTGATGGTACTGACATGGTAAGAACCATCTTTGAGAATGAATTACAGTTACACCATGTATTTTAGTCCTGGAGAGCTCGGCTCCCCCACAGCCTGGCAACAAGTGTTCGGCTGCATGACACTTGCTGGAAGACGCAGGTTGGTGAGAAAGAATTCAGGAAATACCTTTGGAGCGGGAGGCACCAGCCGCAGTGGGGGTCTGCCGCGGTTAAGCACTCCGAACAGGATTTACGTTTACTGCAGTTTGCCACCAGAATTCTCCTCACCTGAAAATAAAGAAGATGTCGGTTCAGACAGAATCCCAAGCAACCCTGGGGGGCACCTCCAACACCGTATCTGATGAAGGGCCACAAGGCGTATCTTTATCAACTTGAGCCCTGAATGTCTCCACGGTGGCATCCAATGGTAGGTCTCAAGTTCTAGGATATGATGCGGTGTGTGAGGTCAGCCCTATTCACCCCAGTGGCTCCTGAACCCACAAATTCAACCAAGAGCAGATCAAAAACATCTGAAAAAACATTGTCTATACTTGTGCAGTGCCATTTCATTCTCTCCTTCCCTTAACAGTACAGTAGAGTGATTTATATAGTATTAACACCGTATTGTATCATAGGCAGGCATAACTCATCTAAAGATGATTTAATGTATATGGGAGGATGTGGACAGGTTCTATGCAAAATTTTGGTATCATGAGGGCTTTGTGGAACCGATCCCAGAAGATACCAAGAGACAAATGTATTTCCAGACTGCCCTGTGCCTGAGACTCTTGCTGAATCTAGGGTGGGTTCTTGGAGACTGTATTATTAAGAGCCTTCTCAGGTGAGTCCTACCATAGTCCAGTTTCTGATCTGTGGATAATTAATTTCCATAGGGATCACGGAGCCAGGTCACCTGATTCTCATACAGGGACAGTCAATACAGCCAGTGGTGTTATGAAAATGAGTATCTGGGAACAGCAGTGGTTCTGTCTTAGAATGATCAGGATGCATTTGGCAAGGGTTGAGGAAATGAAGTGGTATTAGGGTGCCTCCATCACCTCAGCTCCTGGCTCGATGACTCACACCCATTCTATTGGGGTTGCAAATACAAGAAACAGGAGGAGACAGGACTGAGGGTGTAGTCAACAGTCAAGCACTTGCTTAGCATGCTCAAGGTGCTGGGTTCGATTCCCAGCACTACAGAAAAGAAAAAAAAATGAAACAAGCAGAAGGAGAGAGAGGGGAATTAAAATCTTGCCCTGTCCTGAGGAGTGCCTTTTCCATCCATCAGTCAACAGTGCTGGGCAGGTCCAGGCGGTAAGCGGGGGCCGTGGCAAATGTGGAGTTGCCTGGCACATTTTCGGAAGGCACAACTGCACAGCAGGGAGTGAGAAAACGTGTAGAACTCATTATCCCAGGAAGCTGTGCATGCTGGGAAGTATAAACAGAGAAATGGAGAGTTCTAGAAGGAGTTGGTGGCAAAAACAGGCCATAGTCCAAGGAGGACCCTTGAGTTCTAGGCTGGCTTCGTGCAGGATCCCTGTGCCCTCTCGTTTCACACTCCTCTGTGCTGCTGACAGACGTAGACGCAGGCCACAAGTCGGAGCCAGAACTAAGCAGAATGTGGATATTTATTTCCTTGTAGCTCACAAAACATCTTTTTAATTCTGAGGGATTTTATTAAGTGTCACATAATCTCCCTAACCTTGTTTCGCCGTCTGTAAAAACGGCACCAGTACAAGCGACTTTATAGGGTTATTATAAGCGTAGTCTGAAGCATACTAAATAATTTGTGTCATAAGTACTAGCTATTTGCTGTTATGGGAGAAAACAGTGCCATGGTCCAGCAAACGTGAACCCCCCTAGGCTGAAAGAGTCAGTAAGTTTCCATAGCACAGGCTTGTGGGAGCCTTTGAATAGGTCCAGCACCCATGATACTGTAGAGACACAAATAACAATGGATCATAGGATCATCTCTTCCTCTGACAGTCTTCAACCTAGAACATTCTTCAGGAATGACCACTTAGTGTATTTAAGCACAAACATAATTCTGTGTAAAAGATAAGATACTATAAATATTACATTAGACTTGCTCTCTAATTAACACACTATGGAACTATTTCTCATCAGTACATATATCTGCATTATAATTATGTTTAAGGGGCACATGTTAATACCATTTTACATGTATTTTAACATGATTTTTCATGGCTTTTCAAAATTAATATCTTTCTAGGGGCCAGGAAGCAAATCCTCTGCATTTGGTCTCTCTGGTGTTCACACTTGCACAGCCATGGTCAGCTGGTAGCATCCTACTATCTAGCCCAGGGTTTAATTGGTGATCCTCCTGCCTCTGTCTCCTAAGAACTATCATTGCAAGGGTGCTCTACCATGGTTGGCTAAGCAACAGAACCTCTTGCAATAATGCTAAAGTGAAGAATACAGAGACCCCCTTGAAAACCGTCCCTGAGGTCTTCAGGCTTAAGTGATCAGGGGTTGGAAGTCTTTGTTTCCTAGGAGGCAAAGATCTGTGAACGACTGGTCCCTTCACAGCAGTCTTCAGCCTACAGCACTGGGGTTTGGAGTTCTGTAAGTGTCTTCGTGGGTACTGATGGGAATTTATGAGCTATCTGCAATATTTCAGAAAGCAAAATGGAAAAACACGCACAGATTAAGCCAGACGTCCAGTATCTTTGCTTTGGGGGGGTTGGAATTTTATCAGCTCTACATGGCAGTACAGTCAGTGCTCTGGCTGGCAGCTTTGAGATGTCCTTGATAAATAAAGCCTGGGAATGGTTACTTAATAAACACAGTGTGTTGAATAGACAAAAGTCTTTCAAATATGGGATCCCAGGGAAGAGACATAATAAAGAGGGTTTGGATGTCAAAGCAAGCCCGCACAGAAGGCTGTGTAGGGTGAAGAAGGCTGTGTAGGTTCAGATGTGACCACCGTCATGTGATCATTGGCTGGAACCGGCTTTTCAAACTGCCAAGAGCCGCTCGGCCTTTCTAAGAATACTTGATACTGTCGTCCCTACCCTGTGCCTCAAAAAGCACATGTAGGGCAGCCATTGCTCTCCTCCTGAGAACGGCTGGAAGAGTCAAAATGAGAAACGGGGGGGGGGGCACCTGGGACATCCTTTACATAATTATCCAGGCCTCACTTACCTTCCTCAGACTTAGTGTGTTCAAAGGGTCATGGGCCGAAACTACCAGGCCAGGATGGCCTGTCTTTCACAAGTTTGGAATTTGATGTCGTTTTGCACAGACTTCAGAATTAGAGCAGAGTTTAAGTTCTAGCCCTCTTCAAGATACATACAGACCCACATAGACATATTATATATGTATGTATACATTATGTATGTATACACAGATATATCATCAATACATACATTATATATGTATACACACATTATAAATGCATATGTGTCTATACATATGTATATATAATTTATATATACACATGTACATTTACATATATACGTAAATATATACAGACATGCACATATATATGTATATATATCTTCTAGAACTACTTTATTTTTCTTAGACTTTTCATATAAAAACTGAGTAATAATTACACTAACATATTTCATTTCATTAGTATTCTTTACTATATACATGTGTATGTGCAACACAACTCAGGGCATATACAGAGACCACACAAAGAACAATGAGTCATATAGTGTAAGAACCCAGTTTAAACATTTGTGTCCTTTTCCCAAAGATGGAAAAATGTTGAAAAGATATTATTTTTATTTTAGTAGGCAGAAACAAGAAAAACTAAAGCATCCAGATAAATTGAGAGAGAGAGAGAGAGTGAGTGTGTGTGTGTGTGTGTGTGTGTGTGTGTGTGTGTGTGTGTGTGTAGGGCGTGAGTGACATAGATTTCCTGGTTCATGAATGTGTATGAGACTGTGGCCTGATATTAACCCCAAGTTCCAAAGCCAGTCCCATTGGGCATACTCATAAATGCATCTAACCATTCAGTGCCCACACAATAAATGTGTAAATTCAGTTACTTTGCTGATTATGTGCCCATTTGCAAGCACACACCCCCACCCTGAAATCTGGCACTGGAAATATAGCCAATAATAAAATTGTCTAAATGGGTAATATTTCTTGCTTATTTACTGATGACAGTCAGTACGGATTTTCATTCCAGGCCCATGACCTACTGTAGGTCTCCTCAAAGCCTGCAGCGGTGTTTAAACCTGGTGGTTCAAAGTAAAAGCTTTGCCACTAGATAGTGACATCCATGAAATAAGTCCTATTCATAAGTCGAAAGCAATCACTGGCACCCTTGCCTACCTCTTTCCCAGCTGTTAGGTAGATGTAAATATCTTTCACGGGATGAGGAACAAGCTTGTAGAACACAGGTGTTTCTTCTTTAATTTCATAGATGACCTCTGGACAATTTGAAGTCAAATTCTCACCGAGAACAACCTTTTGTTTAAAAAAAAGAAAGAAATATCATTTCTATTCAGTATCCCGAATATTAGGATAGTAAAAGCTATACCTTAACCCTCAAGTCTCATCTTTTCCTACTCAGGCACCACCTGTAAGCACCCCCCAACTCTGAAAAACCCACTGCTGGATATACAACCAATCATAAAATTGTCTAGCTGGGCAATGGTGACACATGCTTTGAATCCCAGCACTCGGGAGTCAGAGGCAGGTGGATCTCTAAGAGTCCGAGGCTAGCCTGGTCTACAGAGAGAGAGTTCCAGGACAGCCAGGGCCGTTAGACAGAGAAAGCCAGTCTTGAAAAAACCAAAAATAAAAATAAAATAAAATTGCCTAAATGGGTAATATTTCTTGCTTCATAGATAGATAGATAGATAGATAGATAGATAGATAGATAGATAGATAGATGATAGATAATACATATGTGCTATATGTATAACTGAGTGAGAGAATATATTCCTTAATCATCCTCTCATGACTCTATCTTCGACAAGGCTGACAATACCAAGTACACCGTTATCTGTCTGGGCAGGAGACAAAGTCACCAAAACCTCACAGACAGCCACACTCCAATTCCAGGGCAGTGTTCTCACATATGGAAGCTTGTATCCATCATTTCTGACCAGACCTGGCTCGACCAGAAACCACAAGTAACAGCTTCCTCAGAATCATGCCAAGAGTGACCTTGAAACCAAGGCGCTGTCTGCTTAACATATATTTGCATGGGTTAATCTGTGGTTCCTCGTGGTTCTACGTAGTCGTGCATATTTTAAAGTAACCCTGACAAGTTCACTGGGATAGACAAGTATGGACGTGTTTACATATAAAATAGAAGCAGGTGTGAATCAGTATTCTGTAGTTTGGCAATTAGACACCTGAGTGTCATTCATTTTCAGTCAACAAACATTTACCCATCGCCCATATACTGTTTGGGGTGTAGGGAAATAGCAGTGAACACAATGGGCTTATGGGGCAGAGTAGATCAGGGAAAGACATCCTCCCTCAGGAAAGGGGGGTACACTCTATGGGGGGTGGGGGATGGATGGTAGCCTCATCTGTAAACTTGGATTAATAACTGCACAATACAATTGAGTGTGATGAGTGAGATAAAGTGGAGAAGGGGAATGCAGGCTCATGGTAGGGTTTTTTTGTTTTTGTTTGTTTTGTTTTGTTTTTTTGAGGCAGGGTTTCTCTGTGCAGCTTTGCGCCTTTCCTGGAACTCACGGAGATCTGCCTGGCTCTGCGTCCCGAGTGCTAGGATTAAAGGCGTGTGCCACCACCGCCCGGCTCATGGTAGGTTTTTTTTAGGAGTGTGTCACTGATTCAGAAGCCTTCAAGAGTCATCTAGGTTCTGGATGAAACGTGCCTTTTGTTTTAATGTATTCATTTTAATGTGTGTGGGTCTTTTGTCTGTCTGGATGTCTGGGCACCCTCTTTATGCCTTGTGCTCACAGAAACCAGAAATGGACACTGGATCCCTTGGGACTAGAGTTACAGATGGTTGTGAACCACTGTGTGGTTGCTGGGAATTGAACTCGGGTCCTCTGGAAGAGCAGCCAGTGCTCTTAACCGCTGAGCCATCTCTTCCGGCACGAAATGTGTTTGTTTGGGTTTTTCTGTGTTTTAATTAAAGAAGCCCAGTCAGAGCAGAGTCCCTAAGGTAGGAGGAGGCTGGTGTGAGCAGAGCAGGGTGGAGAAGGGTGGGCAGGGAAATAATGCGATAAAGTGGAGGGCACTGGTTCTTCAGTCTGCATAGACCCCCGCCCTTCACTCTGCAGGGAGAGAAGCCGCCATGGAGGACATGGAGCAGAAGTGTGACAAGGCACAGTGAGGTAGGGCCCAGGTGTGCAAGAAGGTCAGACAAGCTGCTGCTGTCACCTTGGAGACCTGGGATGGGGACCCGGGTTAGACCTGGCTTTGCCCATAAGTGGCTGTGCCACTCTGAACTAATACCTTATTTAGCCTCCCAGACGACCATTTCTTCGTCTATAAACCGGGACTAATAACGCCTAACTTTGTAGGTTAAGAACCAAGTAAGGGGGCTGGAGAGATGGCTCAGAGGTTCAGAGCACTGGCTGCTCTTCCAGAGGTCCTGAGTTCAATTCTCAGCAACCACATGGTGGCTCACAACCATCCGTAATGAGATCTGGTGCCCTCTTCTGTCACATAAGCAGAACACTGTATATATACATAATAAATTTATAAAAAAAAAAAAAAAAAAAAAAAAAAAACCAAGTAAGAATCATGAGATACTTACCGTGTAATCGGTACCCAATGCACAATAACCTGTGGCTAGACTGCAAGTTCCCCTTGGGTAGGGACCATGTTCTAATCATCCATCTGTTTATCAGTTTATCAGCCCAGTTCAGTACTCTAAAAAGTGACGGCAACAACTTTCTTGTCAGTTGGAAGACATCCAGATATATCACCTAACTCACATGTTTATTAAAAGTTTTTAATGATTTTAAAACCATTTTTCTGTGTGTTAGGGTGCAGGGTGAGGGTGTGGGCATGTGAGTATGGAGGTCAAAGGACAGCTTGTAGGAGATGGCGCTTCCCTTCCATTGTGTGGATCCCAGGCATTGAACTCAGGTTGCCAGGCTTAGCCGCAAGCTCTCTTACCTCCTGAGCCATCTCATAGGCCCAATACTCACATTTCTACCACAGTGGACATTATTCATGTGACGTATGTGTCTTGAAAAAAAAAAGTAACACCTAAGATTCTTTTTGGACAAAGCTACATTCATGTATCCACTGAACAGTACTCCCAAAATACCAATATGGCAACTTGGTATTTGCTGTTTTATTACTAGCTCTTTATCTATCAGCTGGGCACAGGGAGCGGCTTCCTGTAGCTACCAACTCCTGGTACTGCTTCTGAGTCCCCGGCGGACTTGGTCCAGCTCATCAGCAGACTACTCAGCCACTGGGGCAGCAGCTCAGCAAACGAATATATGAAATATGACTTTTTAAAAATCCCCTTTTAAAACAGCAGCAGCTAGGTCTCAGGGAAGTGGGAGAGATCTATGGCTCATTTGAAAATGACTCTGGAGCCGCGCTTGGCAAGATGGTAGCCACTAACCATACAGGGCTGTTTAGATACAGTTGAAAGTTCCATTTCTCCCTCATTCTAGCCATATTTCAAGTGCTCAGTAGCCACCCACAGCTAGCGCTGCCACACTGGTGCAGATGTGAAGTACTTCCATCGGCACACAACGTTCTCCTGAACAAGGCTGCCCTGAAGAAAAGAGTTAAGTGGCCGGAACCAAGGGGTCCCCCCCAACCCCGTAAGTGGCAGTCTTGCTGGGATCTGCCTAACTCATAACTAACTCATAAGCTACACCAGGACTGAGCTTGGAATTTAGACAGCTGCCGTGGTTGGTTCTGGAAATGGTAGTTGAGGAAAGAGAGGAAGCAAAAAGACTGATGGAAAGATGCTCGAGTAAGCCTCAAGAGAGGTCACTGCTCAGGGCCTGCTTCAGGAAGGCATCCCATCAAACGCATCCCTCCCTCGGGAAGGCTTCCTGTACCCCCATTCCCAACGCTAACCCTCAACCTGGACCAAATCAGATCTTCCATGCTAACGTCCACATAGCCCAGGAAGAAGTCATGGAATCAGCTAAATGTCAGTGGAAGCAAACAAAATCCTCAAGGGGAGGCACTGTGGGACCCAGAACCTGGCTTTTCAGTAAGCCAGTGGGAACCAACAAAGTGTGTATGTATGTGTGTGTGTGGGGGGGGTGTCGTGCTTTAGGTAAGAGGCAACCAAATGTGCCCCAGACACCAATTTGAACCAAATAATTTCAAGTGTATTTTTAATCAATTGTGAAATTTCAGCTATATTCAGTAGATAATCCTAAGGAATTACGGATAATTTTGTTAACTGTGATAATGACATTGCAGTCACAGTTGGGAACATGATAATAATTTCTCAGAGAGGCATAATGAAATGCATTGGGGTAAATGTCATAGTGTCTGGAAATTCACTTTAAAATAAGAAGAGACATAAAGTAATCTAGAAAAAACCACCATCACTCATCAGTGTTTGGGAAGTCAGGAGCCTTGAAGCAGCCTTCACAGGGTCTCACGCCAGTTACTCTTGAAGCACAGCTGGCGTAGATAGGAGAGGTGTAATACAAATCTGTTTACTTGACACCTTGAAGATGAGGCACCAGCATCCTCCAACATTCCCAATTAGGGCAGGGAAGCCTTTCTTTCTAAAAAATAATGTTACCAGATAAGCTTTGCCATGGCTTACCAACAATTTCCTAAACAAGCTCCTTGGCATGGCCTGCTCACCATAGATGCTGGGTGTGAACAGGCATGTGTCCAGGATGGTGGAATTAAGATCCATCTGCCAGACAATCTAGCATTATTCATGAAAATTATGAAGCATGTATTCTTGGACCCTGAAGCTTGTGTGTGTGTGTGTGTGTGTGTGTGTGTGTGTGTGTGTGTGTGTGTGTTGACATGTTCACTGTAGCATCCTGTTATCAGTAAAAGTCTAAAACTACCTAAATATCAATAATAGGGAATTATGGAAACAATAGGGTTATGTAAACAATGGTGTAAAAAACAAATTGGGTTATGTAAATAGTAGCATAAAAAGTACTCTTCAGCCATCAAAAAAACCCAGAAAGCGCTTTTATTGTTCATATAGTTAAAATGTTAAAGCAAATATGTATTCATGTAAATACAACTGTTTGTACACACATATGTATGTTTAACGTGTTATGTGTTCAATAAAAACGGGGCAGAGGAAAGGCTATCCCATTTTGCTTGCAGATATAGGCAAGTTCTCGTTAGGAAGCTACCTATGAAACTTCTTTCTTTGGTTGTACTGGGAGCCTGGAATGGGAAGCTGGGAATGGATGGTTTTCACTCTGTTTACGTACTCTCTTGGTTATTTAGTGTTTTAAATAATGTCCATGTATTATCTTTAAAAATAAAGACCTGAGGTCAGGCATGGTGACACAAACCATTAATTCCAGTACTAGGGAGGCAGAGGCTGGCAGATCTCTTCGAAGTTTGAGACTAGCCTAGTCTACATCGGGAGTTCCAGGCCAACCAGGGCTACACAGTGAGATTCTGTCTCAATCAATCAAACAACCAACCAACCAACCGATAAATAAATGCACTGAAAATGTAAAGATTTTCGAAAGTGAGTGGGTCAAACTGCTTTTCTTTTGGCCAGAGATTATGTAAACAATGACCTCCACACCCCAGAGAGAAAAACAACGGGAAGTTTTCATTTTTATTCCAAAGGTCCCAAATGCACCACAACAAGAGGCTGGGACATCTGCTTGTGCGGTCCTCAGTCTCATCTTTCAGAGATGAGCACAGGTTTCTCCTGACCTCTCCCAGCCCACCCAGACCAGGGGTCCAGGGGACCTCAGGGACTTTCAATTGTGGAGTACCTGAGGAGATCCACACAGAGAAGAAAAGCCACAGAGACGAGAGCCAGGGGGACATTCCTCTTTGGCCCAGTTTAGGTGGGCAGCTTTGGAAAAAGAACAGGGTCAGAGGAGCAGTGCAGGAAGAAACCGTGAGTCACAGCCACCCCAAATGGGTGGAATTTTGCATAAGAGGAACCTCATCCAACTCACACAACACGCTGCTGGGGCATGATGCAGATCTTTATTTATTGCTTCTAGCATACGACCTTAATATAGATCTAATCTGAAGTCACTCTGCCTCCATCCGTGAATGTTCTTACATTCTCCTCATCGTCCTGCCTCACCTCCTCTGAGGAGCTCTCCTGGATCGCCTGCCTCTCCACGGTACACACTGTCTTTCTTTCCCCATCCCTCTTGTGTTCTTCTCGGCGCTTATCTACTCTCTGAAAGGACTTTATCGTTGGATAATTAATGGAGTTGCTTTATGCCTTTGCTCGCCCTACACACTCAGCAGGCTTCTCTCTCCGGCTCACCTTTGTAGCAGCTCTTTTGAGATAGATGTCTCACGATGTAACCCTGGCTGTCCTGGAACTCACTATGAATACCAGGCTGACTTCCAACTCACAGAGATCCTCCTGCCTCTGCCCCCCTCCCCACAAGTGCTAGGATTAGTACACACAGCTCTTTGGGGGTCACCTTGGTACCCAAGTCACCAGAGCAGTACCTGGTAGAGAAAAGGCTTCAGAAAAATATTTCTTAAATGAGATGCTACTCTGTTAGCATTTAAGAATTTGTAAAACTCGTCCCATTCTCTCAGCCAAAGCCCGTGTAGAAAACAAATGTTCCCTGATGGAGAATTTCGGTTCGTGTCAACATGCTGTTGCTCTTGACATCCTCCTGAAGCCTCGTGGTAGGCTATTAACTAGCCCCGAGATTTTTGCTGCATGCAAAAAAATCTCCCAGGCATGCTGCTAAATTTAAACGGGCAGCAATTTCCACACCACACAGTCACAGGACAGCTCCATGCCACATGGTGGAGAAGATGAAGAGAAACAGGAAAAAAAAACAACACTAAGCAAAGCACTCTTTCTTTGTTCCTGTTTGATTGTCATGAGATAGAAAAGCCATGTTCACAAAGCTAAGATGTTTTAAGCCAAACTTGTTTTACCTTCTCTGAAGCTGGTCAGTAGCTGAGTAAATGAGTCATTTGTCTTGTGTATTCTTTCACTAAGATGGTTTTTGAGAAATGCTGGGAAGGAGACTCCCCTAGACACACAAAGCAGTTATCTAATACTGGACAGCGGGCCTCAGTAGTTAGGAAAAATAAAGATTAAGCATGAAGATGAGGTGACTCTCCCCCTTTCCAGTCTATTTACTTCACAGTATGTAGCTAGAGAAGTACGTGGCCTGAACTCCAAGTTCCAGGACTTGTATATTGCTTGAGAGTAACTGTTCCAAGTCAGGGAGTCCCCAAACTCACAAGCTGGAAGGTGTGAAATGGAGTGAACCGGAAATAAGCTTTCTATGACATTCTACGCAGCCAACCACGGAGCCCATTTCCAAGCTTGCCATTGCCTGTGGTGTCTCCTGTTTGGTCCATTACCTTTGCCCAGCTCTCCTCGTGCAGCTCCGGGCCTGTCCTGTCCTGGGTTCTTTTTTTTTTTTTTTGCCTATTTTTATATTCTGTGGGAGGCTACTAAAATATTTCATTTTAAAACTCTCTCATACGTTCACTTGACAACCCTACCAGCCAGAGGTCCAGTGAGATCCTCCAGGAATTTCTAGATGAATTCTGGAATTGACTTGACGTGACTCCATGGTTTGGGAAAATGAAAAGCCACTTGCTGGAGCAGAGTCTTGACAGAGCTGGCAAGGTTGCCAGTTCTGATGAAGCATGTGAGAAATACCCTTTTGCTGGCTGTGGGGACAGAGCACGTCATAGCTTCCTGGGCCTTGCACACGACCTCAGCACCAAGGAAGTTGGGAAACCCTAGCCTCCTGGGGGGCGGGGCACTCAAGCAATGTGAGCACAGAATGTTTACTGTTCCCCAGAAGGAGCCCACTGGGGAAAATCCGGGTTCTACTGGGGGTACAGAGGTCCCCTTGAGCCACCGGCAGCCTCAAGAAGAGAGGCTCATCCCTCAGCTGCCAGAAACTGTCCCCAAATAGGAACAAACTAAAAACCACAGAAACCATAGCCCCTTCTCCGGAAACCTCAAACACTGTTGTCTTGGGATCAGCCCAGATACCCCAGTACCAGACAGAAAAGTTCACAGCTCTGCTCAAGCCCTCTGCCAAGCTCTACAGAGTACATTTAAAGCGTAAATGCAGTTTTGCTGGAGGATAAAAGCTTGGACTCTGGGGATAGATTTTTTTTTCTGTTCAAATCACCTTGAACCAGCTACCTTACTCCCTAAAGCCCCCGGATTTCTCATTGATAAAGTGGGGATGGCCATAGTATTGACTCATAAGGATTAAATGAATTAGCTCATGCAGATGCCGATTGGGACGGCCAGGTGCACAGTAAGAGCTCAGAAATACTGGCTATTATCATTCCTCACCCACTACCTTCTTATCTTTTATGCTTGTAAGAAAGGTTAATGGGCATGCAAAAAGTTACAAATTTCAAATTTCATGCACATTCCCTTATTACTTATTGTGCCACTGGGAAAGGCTCAAACTCTTTCCACTCTGCCCTTGAGATAAGGAGAATGTTCTACATGCAACAGTCAGCCCAAAGGAATCCGAACCACATGGCAGACTCTTCCACAGTTGGAGAACGACATGGCATGTGTTCCTCGGATGGCATACCCCATGTGACACGTGCCATGTGGATTTCCAAACACTGAGTTTGGAGTCGGCACACTTTCAGCTGATTTCAGGGGAGAGGCTGACAACTTTAAAAAAATGATCACATAGAATCATATTCAGAAAGGATGCAAAAAATAAAATGGAGAAATGGTGAGGGGAGGGGTGGGGTGGGGCACGACCTGCGTATGACCACAAAACACCTGCTGAGAAATGGGTAGGGTAGGACCTTTGAGTTCCACATTTTTTTCAGTTTCCCTACCATTTCATAAAGGCAGAAGGCAGGAGGGTAGTAATAAGGCACTAGCAAACCATAAAGTCTCCAGGTTTTTCAGGGCTCATCATCGAAATCTTACCTTTGGAGGTAGTACCGTCTTCCCGGAGAGGGAGCGGGGGTATCTTTAAAGACATTTTTAAAAAAACTGATCCAGTATCTTGGCTCACGTTCAAAATTGTGTTCCCATAGAACAGAGCACGGTAGAGCTATTTAAGAATCCTGTTTACAAAGGGTTGGCAGCAGCATTTTAATATATGCCTCTTCCCTCATTAGCTGAAGAAAAGGAGGATGCAGAACGGGATTGGGCCTGACCTCAACTATGTAAAAAAAGCACCCAAAATGCTGACAGCAGCTGCCTCTACATGACGCAATGAAGGATCATTTTTTTTTCTTTGCCATCCTCTTAGCCTCCCTGCTACCCCGCAACTCCCTACGTGAGCCCACAGATCTTTCACAAGCAGTGGGGGGAAAAATTATTTAAATAGCGTGAGGTTTAAAATGGCACCAAATTATATTAAAACTCCATGAGGTTTGCAGAGATTTAAGAAGTCAGGTTTTTACTGGTGGTGGTAAAAACAGCAACTGCCTGCCGGATGCCTGCCTCACACCCAGCCGGGCACAGACTATGGTGCCTGGCACATGTCAAAATGCCTTCGCCTCTTGATCACTGCGAAACTGATGAGTCAGGCTGTGGGTGATCCAAGCCCTTTCTTCTCCTCCCCCCACCGTCTGCATTGGGCTGGGTTTTTTTTTTGTTGTTGTTGTTGTTGCTGCTCATTCGTACCTCCACATCACGGCTTAGAAGCCAAGCCTGTGTCTATCAGCGTTCATCTTCTCTATCAGATCTGGAGAGAGTGTGGCAAGGGGGAAGTGAGATGCTTTTGAACAGAGGGATCTGGGGGTTATCTGTGCCCGATCCTATTTTTTTTTTTGGGGGGGGGTGTCTCCAAATAATCTCAAGGGCTACATCCAAGGATCTGCACACGGGATAGAAGAGGGAGTCGGAAGGGAATTACCATCCCGTCCATGTGTTGGGCAGGAAGGGAGACAGCAGGCTTTCAACCCTCACCACGTCCTGCTGTGGGAGGGAACTGTCCCAAGAGACAGAGTGGAGTGGGGGGAGTGGGTTGATCCTCAAGAAGTAAACACAGGGTGAGGTCAGAGGTCGCCTCAACTGTAGGAACCTCAGCAGTCCTGGGACTCCCTCCCAGCACACCCTCCACTTGCTGAGAGCCCCCCAAGGTAGGTTCCTAGAAGCTGAGGCACAGGGGGCAAGGTCCCTGTAGCTGGGGGAGATGAATCCAGCCTCCAAAGTTGTTCCAGGTTCAAATCCCTGAGCTGCCCTTTTGTAACCTTGGCCAATCACTCAACAGCTCTAGGCCTCCATTCTCCCATCTGTAAAATGGGGCTGTGAGAGCACTGAATTAGTTAGAGGCAGAGGTAGAGGGACATGCAGGAAACACTATAAAAATGTTAAGTCAGGGCTGGAGAGATGGTTCAGTGGTTAAGAGTACTGACTGCTCTTTCAGAGGACCTGGGTTCACTTCCCAGCGCCCATGTGGCAGCTCACAACTATGTGTAACTCCAGTTCCAGGGGATCTGAGACGCCCCATGCAGATATACAAGCAGGCAAAACACCAAATGCAGATAAAATAAAATAGAAAAAAAAGTTAAGTCACCAATGAAAACAAAATGCCAATCTATCCTTATTCATTGAACCCTAAAAATGAGACTACAGATGGGGGTCTTGAAGGGGTACCCCACATAGATCCTGAGGACAGCAAGACTTAATCTCAACTGCTTCTCTATTAGCAGCCTGAAGCTGCCGCGTGGCCCCATCCCCTGGCTTCCAACAAGACTGAAGCTCGGACAGCTGCACACAAATGGCTGAACTGAACCCCAGGACAGGGAAGCCAGGCCGTCCCATGGGGAACTATTTATAGGCAAGTGTTCCTTCACCTCCAATTCTCCATGTGACAGTCTGGTAGGCTCAGCTTGGGGAAACGGTGTTCTTGTCAAAACACTTGTCAAAAACATCCCAAATCTGAAGAGATAATTGGTAAGGAGACCCAGGGAGGATGGATAGAAATTTCTTCTGTGGGGTTAATGGGCCTGATTGGCCTGACCAGGTTAGTATGTCCACGGGCACCCCTGGGTGACAAGTGTGCGCGGATTGATGAGCATCTACCTCTCCTTTCCCCAGGAAATGAAACCACCTCAACAGGAAAGATGATCAATGTATATTTTAAAAGTATGTGTATACAAACAAATTCCCTCCCATATGTTACTGGGTTTCCTCCAAAGGAAACAGATTCAATCAAATGCCTACCTGGCACTCGGCACCGTGTCAGGCTGAGGGAATTCATGGCCCCCTTTACAGGAAGCTTAAAATCAAGTTGGCAGGGCAAACATGGACCGCAGAGGCTAGGTATCAATAACAATAACAAGCCCAAACAATAACAAGTCAATAACAAGTCAAAAGATGATGCTAGTGGTGAGTAGCTCCGGGGAGAGGGAGAACAAGGTACCTCTAGGGGCTTGGACACCATCAAAGAGAAAGTGGAGTCTGTGCCAAATACAGAAGGACTCAGTGAATCACAGAAAAAAGGGAAAAGAAATCAGGCCGAGGGTAGGTACGATCCAAGGAGTACACAGTGACACGTATCCAAGCTTGGTTGGAGGGAGGCCGTAGGTGCGAGGACAGTTATAGGCCATCAGAGGAGGGAAGGGGTTTTCTGGCTTGTCTAGTATAATCTCATTTTACAGTTGGAGAAATGGAGGCTGAGAGAGAGGCTAAATGACCTGCCTCAAGGCACAGCTAGCCGAGGAGGTGCAGCAGCTGGGGAAACAGGCCTGCCAGTATTCAATTAAGAGTCTGAGCTGAGAGGCCACTGACGGGCTGCCCAGAGAGGTCAAGCGGTGTCTAGGGTGAACGGCACAGCGTGGTTCCCGGCTCTGACTGGTACTGGAGGCCACCGGAGACATGCAATTCCTGCTTGTTAATGACATTGATAAGATGGCCCCCGGGTGATTTCAGATGAGTCTCTTGGGGTTCTGATTTGGCTTTCTCCTCCTTCCTACTCTCCCTCCCCCAGGTGAATTTAAAAAAAAAAAAAATTCTCAACTTGACCAGGGATCATCCATATGGTGTGGGGGGGGGGAAACAGTCCTATGAAATGGAAGTCCAGGGGAGTCTCAAAGGATTTCAGATCTCTAACCTCTCCTTGGCATGTATAGGTACAAAGGGCAGAAAACAAACCCCCTCTGTGGGTGGTGAGCGGGCCGTGGGGAGGGCACACCTGTTTTTTTTTCTTCTTCTTTTCAAGCCTGTAATCGCTCATCTCTTTGAAGTTGTGAGAAATCAGGTACTTTGTACGTTTCCAGTGCAAAGGAGAGAGAACTAAAAGGTTAAATGTCTCAGGGAGGTGAGTCAGGGATGGGGTAGAGGCTAGACCTGCATTCATCTCACCCAGCAGCTATGAGCAAGGAAAGGGGCGTGTGTGGCTCGTTCCCCGAGGGCAGGTGGCTGGTGCGGTGCCTCGTTACAGGCTGAGGGAGAAGAGGAATGACATACACGTCTCTAAAATGTCCTCCAAGTCTCGTCCGGGCAGGGGTCTCTATGGCAGTAACAAAGCAATGTCCGGGGTACAGTCTTGTGTAGAACTCAGCAGCAGGAGGGGAAATTAAAAACAGACAGGTACCAAGTGGATCTCATTAAAAGTAGACATCTGAAGAGCCACAGAGAAACCAACCTTAAGTAACTGGCCGTCCCCAGTCCCCAAGAACAAAACAGTCCTGTTCATCACCATGGTGCCATACACAGATGTCAGGTCGGAGTGGATCAGCGTAGATGATGCAATTGGCTGGACCTGCTCGGGCCGATCCCCTTCTTTCTGCACAGAAATGAGCAAATAAGGAGAAAAATGATCATTTTTTAAAACCTAAGCACTTCCCTTTATACTGATAAAATGCCACTCATGAACTCTTAGGGTGTTTGCATTTCTGAACCCTAGATACATTCTCTTCAACAGGATCCTTGGGAACAGCTTCCACGGGCTTCCTCTGCCAACTCACCCTGCTTGCCCAAGCCAGCGAAAGTGACGTGCTTAACTGCGTATTCACATGTACCGATTGCCAGCACTGAGTAAGCCATCCACTTCACAAGCCTGAGACACACACACACACACAACGGGCCCCATTTGATCTACAAAGCAGAGTTCTACATTACTGCCAGGAGAGAACCCATTTCTGAATCAGAGCTGGAACACTGTACTTCTTGCAGGGTTCTGTTGTAGTTCATGTTAGCTAGGCATGGGCTTCTGGGACTTGAAAGGCGAACATTTCCCAAGGTGTACCTCAGACTCTACCATATCGGATAGCAGGATCCTACCGGTAGGGCAGCAGAGAGGAAGGATTCGGAATAGACAAGAAAGCGCACTGTGAAGCCTAAAGACTGATGTAGAGGGCAGAAGGCAGAGAGAGCTGTGGAGGGTGGTAAGACGCGGTGACCCAGCTAATGAGGAACCGAGTAGGACTAGACCTTGAACTGATGCCGTTAAGGAGGAAGTAAAAGGCGCAAACCCTCAACCCAAACGCATTTCAAGTCTGAGGCTTGGAGCACATGTAATCACATGCTCGCTCCTGCTCATTAAATAAAGGCCCTCTTTACACCCGGGGACCCACAGAGTATCAGCCACAATGTCTTTTCCTTTTTTGTTTAAAAGAAACGAAGGGCCCCATGCTGCTTCCTGCCTCCAACGACAGGAAGCTGAGTTTGCTCCACAAATCTCTGGAAGATAGGGAGCTGAGAGAGAACCGTTGCCCGGTGCAGCTACCGGACCCGGTGTGATAGCATGCTTTATCTGCCAGAGCCTGATTCCCAACTGTACTATGGTTTTTCAAAGGCACATTTAAATCCCAGCCAATGAGAGAGCTGGCAAACTTCAGTAAGCATCATAGTGACTCCTGAAATGGGACAGTTTTTTGGGGGGGGAGCAGAGAGGTGGGCGGGGGGGTGGTGCCCAAGAATTATTAACTTCATTAGTTTATTGCCAACAGTGTTTATGTCTCTCAATTTATGTCTTATTAAATATTCATTCTTTTTAAACCCACCAAGTTTCATTAACATCTCAACTAAATGGATTCACGGACTAAATCGATTTCCAAAGGCTTTAAGGTGCCATCGATATTTCTTTGTTGATGCTGTTCTGTGAGCTAGGATAGCTTCCTCCAATACTCCATCACTTTTTCAAGGAAGGAATGCCGTAACCTGAGAGAGTGGCTCATTTGCATCAAGTGTTCTACAGTGAACGGACTTTTGGAATACCCATTAGAGATTTATTTTTCCCGTGAAAGACAGTACATCTCATGCAGTTGGGAAGGGCAAGGAGCTATCCTGTTAAAATTGAAGTTAAGGGAAAAAGCTCTCTGTGGGCCTGGGGACTGGAACAATAGACCACTGTTTAGATAAGGAAGCCTCGTGATTATGAGAAGAAAAGTTGGATGACCTTTAAGTTTAAAAAAAGAAACCCACATACACATCACACATTCTGACTTAAAATAAAACCAGAACTGATCAAACGTAAGGTCAGTTCACCATGCTTATTATTTTTTTATGAAATATTTGAGTGTCACAAGGCTAAGTTGGGGAATCAGGCGTCGTTTCTGGGCTTCCAGAATGTTCTCACACTACTCTTATATTTTAATAGTGGACTATAGTTCTTGTCATCTTACAACAAAGAGAGTAAACGCTGTAATTATGGATTATCCATAAGTACCAAACAGGACTGGAGTCTTAGGTCTGGTATACAGTAGGAACCAAATAACTGCTCCTATTCCAGTTAGCCATGAAGAATGATGTCACAGAGGCCTTTGTTGAGCCTGCGTAAGATATCCTGTTTGCCAAAGATTGGCCCCCAAATCACATAGGCTGTCAGAAGCTAAACAGGAACAAGGGAAAAATTGTTCCCTGATCACAATCTTCTGTGTTATAGCATTTCCCTTTGACTTCTGACTTCTTCTCAGAAGATGTAGCTTTCCAAACTAAACCCTAGACCATTAGCACAGCTCCGCAGTCACTCAACTGGTGTCATCACACTTGATAGCCTGGTGGGATGAAACACTCACCTGGGGCTAGTCTGCCTTTAAACTCAGTTCTCACTCACTGGATGACCTGGGTGACTTAATTCATCTGTGTGGGAGTTGGCTTGCTCTACTATTTATTACTATCATTACTAGTTATGAAGAAGAATTTCTACGTGATCATATGAGTAATATCACCTAACACACTAATATTCACAGTGTGCTAATAGAACATGTATTTTAATCACCCAAAGGCAGTATAGACAGCGAACCCGACACCTATGTTGAGCCTGGGGCCCGTCAGTCCCTAGCTAAGTAACTTTAAACCCATTGTTTCAGCCTCAACCTGGGGGTCACAACCCCTCTAGGGTCACATATCAGATATCTACATTATGATTCACAACAGCAGCAAAATGACAGTTATGAAGCGGCAGCAACATTATTTTAGGGTTGGGGGTCCCCACAACAGGAAGGACTGTATTAAAGGGTCACAGCATTAGGAAGGCTGAGAACCACTGCTCTGTGTCATGGAAGGGTTGGTAATGAGACCTCTTCCCAACAGTTGTTAGAAGGACTAAATGAGTGGGCACACAAGTCTAAGCAGAGCTTAGCAGAGTGCCTGTCTCACAGGGGCACAGGGAAGCCATGCTTGCTGCCACCATTTGAAAACACAAACAGTTACCACCACACCCAAGGCAGCTGCTCCCCCCTTCTTTGCCAAAAGACCTCACATTTCCTTCAGATCACAATAACCTGAGCCGGGCAGAAACCACAGCTGGTCTAAATGCCAGTCACCATTGCCAGACACTTGCCCTCCTACCTCACAGAACCATGGGTGTTCATTCCCAGTGCTAGCCGTTGAGATACAAGGCTCGCGCTGGAAGGGACCCTGGGAACAGGTATCCTCACTGATAAGAGAAAACTCTTAGGGTAAGCCATTGCTCTTTCTCACTCCTTCCCTTGGAATACAGTTGTATGATGTATAGAATGTATAAAATGTATAGATGTTAAAAAGTATAGACTATACATCACGGGCAGAAAAAGGAAGACATTTTACTTGCACCAAATCCAAGATGGAGGCTAAAAACCAGCACACTGAGATTGGCACAGGAGAAAAGAACAGACCCCCTAGGTTCTCGGGGACAGAACAGAGTAAGGTAACAGTAGCTGTCATGGGTTAAGCCACTGTTAACTGAATTTTCTGCAAATCACTGTTTTAGAAAGAGGAATCATAACTTGTTGGATCAGGCCGTGGACCAGCTGGGAGGTCCTTAGACACAGTTGGAACTTTGTAGCTAATTACGAGCCTGGAAGAAAAGAGGAGCGAGGGGGCTTGGGCCACCAGGAAACTCTAAGGACTGGCCTGCCTGAACGGAAATGGACTCTTTTATGCTGGAAACACAGAAATGGACAGGTCCCCGTGAATGCAGAAAGGAACCCTCAGAATGCCTTTCTTACGCTCATTTCAGCAAATGCAAGCAAAAGAAAGACCCAGAGAAACCCCCTCACAAAAGTGAAGTTAATACCTACAGAGCCGAGCAGAAAAGGGTGGGGGATTGTGCAGGCAGCCCCCTGTGTCCAGAAATTGTTCTTACTCCTTTCCCCCTCTGGCCTCTTTTCTATTTTGCCCTTCTCTCCCCTTAGGGCATAATTGTTAATGTTGCTCTCAGCCCATTCTGTCTAGTTTATTATGTGTAATTTCTCTTGGAGTCCCAGCCTCTGCTTGTTCGTCTGTCTAACAAGGTTAATGCCTTGTAATGATGCTTTCGCCGCTCCTGCCTTTCATGGAAAACTCCAATCTCGACGTAGCTCTAAACCTGGCCTCCCTTTGGGCTTTCTTGGTTCCCTTAGAGTTGACATTCTACTTCTTCCTGCAACATCTAGCCATAACCACATTGCCCCCCACCCCGCCACTATTTCTCTGCTTCTTCCCCTGCAGTCCCTGTTGGACCTGTTCATTTGAATATTTTCAGGGTTTAAGTAAATCTTTCACCTACACTGGAACTTGCTCTCCCCATTCCCACCCCACTTGTTACTCTGAATCACAGCAGTCAGCTCATTGCCTTCAGAACACCTATAATTGCTTTGTAAGTTGTACTTATTGTCCATCTCCCTGCAGACTCTCAGCTCTACCACAGTTTGTCTTGTTCTCCTCTTGAAGGCAGGCTCCACCTCAGCATCCAACTCATAGCAAGTTGTCGATAAATGTTTATTGAATGAATAAATAAACACGCGGATCAATGTTTGAATACTTTCAATCAATACCTCATCAGGCAACTATGGAACATTGCTAAGTGGGCTTAATCATTACAGAGTTCTTCAACTGAGCCAAGATGTGTCCCTTGCAAACCATGGGTCTTGGTTCTGCATTAGAGAGCAATAGTAAGTGACTACTCCACACATTCTGCAGCCAGGTATCCTGGCCTTCTCTAAATCTCATATCCACAGTTTACCAATAACTCAGAAGAGACAGCTTCTGGATCTATTGACTTCTTAATCCATAGACAGCCTACTGACTGAGTATATTACCATTTAAACTGTGGCTCTAAGTCAGTTATGGTAGTGCACACCTAATATTCCCAGTAATCAGCAGGCTAAGGAAGAAGAAGGATCATGGATTTGAGGCAAGTCTGACCTACATTTCAAGTTTTAAGGTAGGCAAGGCTGTACAGAGACACCATGTCTCAAAACAACAGCACACAATCAGCAACAACAACAAAATAAAATAAAATACTGCGGCTCTAAGAACGGAGCAAAGAATTCGACATAAACTCTTCACAAAATAAAAGAACACGGGTTCAATCCTCAGGACCCATGTGCGGAAGAAGAGAACTGATTCCTGAAGATTATCCTGTGACTTCCACATGAGTACCATGGAATGCTCATGCACACATAAATAAATGAACAAATGTTATATAAAAATAATTGAGTATTAAAGAGAATGCAAGAGGTGCTTTAATATATAATTTCATGAGCATAGTTGACATTATTTCAACTCTTAAAGTTACTGATAAAAGCATGGAGGAGTAGGAAGAGATTTGGAGTACAAACTATGAGCTCCGTTGCAAGCTCTATTACTTATGAGTTGTGAGAGTTTAGGTGGTCATTTCTCCTCTCTCAGTTTTCTTCATCCATCCTTCTACCCACCCACCCATGAGCCTACCCATCCATCTGCTCACCTATCTATCCATTCATCCATCCATCTACCCACTCATCTATCCATCCATCCATCCATCCATCCACCCACTCATCTGTCCATCCATCTATCCATCCATCCATCCATCCATCCATCCATCCATCCATCCATCCATCCATCCACTTGCTGTTGGCTAAATGTCTGATCTGTAAAATACGTATAGGAGTAAGTTCATAGGCAAAAATAAGTCAATCAAGTGAGATTTGAAACAAAATGAGACACTTTCCATTTCCTATTATGGTTTCTCCAGTGGTTTAAAGTGGAAGTCCCATTCATATCCTAAGTTCAGGACAGAATTCAAGGAACCCATGAGACATGACGGAGGCAGGCACATCTTTATTTCAGCAGGCTCTAACTGAAGCAGCGTTTCCTTTCATTTTGGATTCAGTCCACAGTAGTATTAAATGAAGTCGTGCCTTTGTCACCAAAAGAAATCAGATATTTTCATATCATTTCATAGTTGCTGCAGATATCTCAAAATATCATTTAGGCTCATCTCTACTTTGAGATTATGGTGGTTACTGCTGCTAGATCTTGCTGTGGGATGTGTTAAGATATATTACTATACAACGATATATTTGTATAGCAATATAATCGGTTTATTTGGCAGCCCAAATTATTTGATGCATTAAAAATAGGCTTAGGAGCTATGGGTTTCATCAGAGGCTCACAGCACAAGACTCCCATAGGGCTAAGAAAAAAAAAATATCGCCGAGTCTGGGGGCCTGGCACAAGGCGACACCTGCTGTTACCAGCTGCTTTCAGGCTTCCCCCATCCTATCGCCTCCGAGAAGCACGGGTCAGTACTTGGAATCCAATTCTTAAAAGGGGTCACCGTGGAAGAGAGGAGCCTTCAGGGGAGGCCAATGAGCAATGATGAAGAACAGCTGGTGTGTTAGATAACATGCTTCTTCAACCAGGTTGGGGGTAGGGAGGCTCTGACAAGGAATTCTGCCTTACTGAGCAGGAAGTCCCCAGAAACACCCTTCCCTTCACACTGCCTGGCTTCTGCTCTTCCTAGAAACACAGCCCCAGCATCCCCACATCTTGGAAGCCTTTATCTCAGCCCTCTATCACCACTGTCTTTTCCATTCGATGAGGAGAGCCTTCTTTGCAGCTCTGCAATCATTTACTGAGGGCTCCCTCGCTGTGTGTTAGACGCCTCGCCGGATGAACTGGCCAGGCCACTCCCCTTGCTGTGGTCTGAAGGTGTCCTCCAAAGGCCCATCTGTTAGAATGGAATCCCCACATCCACACGTGATTAGCATTTAAGGGTGGGGCCCTCCGGAGGTCATTAAGATGAGATGGCATTGGGGCTGGAGAGGTGACCCTTGAAGAAGAACTGGGTTCAATTCCCAGCGCTCACACGACAGCTCGCAACGATGGGTAACTCCAGGTCCAGGGGGATCTGATGCCCTCTTCTGGCCTCCACAGACACTGCGCACACATGGTTCACAGACGGACATGCAGATCAAGCACCAATACACATAAATGAAAATAAATCTTTTCTACAAAAGAAGGGCATTTGCGACTTTCCACAAAGCAGCAAGTATCTGTCTGCACTACACTTCTTCTTCTCACCATGCCACACCCTCCGTGTTAAGATGTGTCCAGAAGGTCCTCTCTAGATGCCAGGACCATGCTGATAGACTTCCCAGCCTCCGGCACCCTGCGCCAAATAAACTTCGTTCTTTATAACTCCATCCAGGTATTTTTGTCACGGCAAAAGAAAGCAGATTAAGACACCACTCAGGGCACACACAGTCTAAACAGGGCTGCGTGGGCCAAACAGAGCTTGACACATTCCAAGTTTTAGGGAAGAGCAGGTTCCACTTCCTAAAATTCATTACCAACGCCTCTTGCATCACCCTGTCTGGATGTCCCAAAGGCATCCAAAAGACAACAGCACTTAAAGTCGTCTTCTAATGGGCTGCCGACATTTCCCAATTCCATTTCTTAATGAGCTACGGCATTCCCACTTTCCTTTCCACACTCACTGGTCAGAACTCAGTTCAGGTCCTCACCATCACCCCACTGGCTTATGTCAATAAATAAGAATCCATCTGCATCCTCTCTGTTTGCACTCTTGACCAGAAGCAACACTGTTTCTGTCCCAGCCAAACTGTAAGAGCCTCCTGCAGGCTTCCCGGCTTCCACAGGTCCAGCCATTCCCCACAGGCCAGCCATTACTTAGGAATTCAAATCCAATCATTTCACTTCCCCTTTGAAAGCTCTCCTAGGCTTTGAGCAGAAAATCTAATCTCTCCCCACAGCCTAGGGGTTCTGTCGGATGGGCGGCCGCTTCCTTCTTCAGCCCATTCCCTTCACTTCCTCCCACCCTCAACCACACTCACAGTTTGCTCCCTACACTGACCAAGTCATCTTCCCATGAGCACTTGCTCTCCAGTTTGTTAGCCAAGCCCACAACCAGCTGTGGCTGGGGGAGCTCTGGAGGATTCTTGTTTGAACTTTCCCTAATGCACGCCACCCCCCCCCCCCCATCTGTTTTATCCCCCTGCTTAACAATATGTCACGGTCCCCTCATCCGCAAATCGGGAGTGACAATACTCCTCACTTTGTCAAGTTATGGTAAGGATTAAAAGGGGTAATATTCGGTAAGTGTTTAGAACAGTGCTGTGTGATGGCTGCTTACGTCTTAGCTACCATTTGAAGGTAAAAATACCTATTTGCTACATGTTTATCCTCTTCCCTATTTACTGCCAACAGAAGTAGTTTCACACACTGCTGGCCCCTGAATATAAACTCAAGAAATAACCGATCTGAACCAATGGCTGTCCTTGTAATCAGTTGTTTCACCCACTTTCTCATTAGTGATCTTTCTAGAACACACTGGGGTTGGGTATGCTTTTAAACCCCTTCCTGCTCCTTGTAGCCTCAGTCTTGGTCCTTCCCACCCAGCTCAGCAGAAATTCCTGAGATGACGCAAGCATGTGTGTGTATGTGTGTGTGTGGGGGGGGGGGGGGGAAGCTGTAGGATCTGGGGACTCTGCAACCTGCTTCACCTAGCACCCCTGAACTTGGCAAAGCTCTCTCCCGGAACAGCAGGTCAAAGAGGACCCGCTGTTCTTTTGAACATATGGAGCTTCTGGGCAAGGGTTTATTTTAAAAAGCAAGGTCTGGAAAGTCTGAAAGTGACCATTGTGGTAAATCTACCCACCTTTGCCTGTCTCATTAAGCCCTGCGCCATCTGGCCCTGCACACTCGTTTCTGGACACTCCCCAGCCAGGGCGAGTGGCTTGTGGCTTGGAGACTCACTCAACATCCCACTCGCGCACAAGCTGGACGCTCTCCAAAATGCCCTTCTCTGCCGCCTTCATTAAGCGTCAAGACACCGCTCAGGCGTCATGTCCCGGCTATGGAGCTTTCTGGGTTCTTCCTGTGCTGAGGGTGACCGACACCCGTCCTCACGGCTTCCAAGCCTCTTTCTGACATGACCCTCAGAGAGTGGGTAGCTGACCACTCAGAGAAAGCTTGCTTCCTTCGGTCTCTCCAGGAGAGCGGCACCAATGGGCCACATCTGGCCACATCTGTAGTTTGAATGGCCCAGGAGCTAAGAATAGCTCTTACATTTTTAAATGATTTGAAAAAAAAAAAAAATTTAGGGGGGAGGGGAATAATTCATGGCAAGTAACCATTAGAAGGAATTCAGGTTTCAGTGTCCATGACATTTCATAGGGACCTAGCTCTAGGGGTTTACTTAAGTACCATCCCCGGCTTCATTCACAGGACAATGTGAGGTCAGTAGCTATGGTTAAGAGATTAATCATAATTAAGAGATGGAGAGCGGTTTGCAAAGACTAAAATACTGACAATCTGGCTCTTCACACACAAAAAAAAGTTTGATGAACTCTGCGTAACAGCATGACTGTTGGGCTAGGAATAGCACCGAGCTCCCCAACAACTAACGTCTCTGAAGAAAGCATTACAAGCAATAACTGAGCAGAGGAATGAATACTAGTGTTGAAACACTCAGCCCCAAACAGGGGGTCTCGATCAAACCCCTCCCCTCAGGGCTCAGAGCTTGCAGAAGAGGAGGAGTGTAAGAGCCAGAGAGAATGGCGGACATCAAGAAAGCAAGGTCCTCTATATCAATAGGATTGATGTGTATATGAACTCATAGAGACTGAGGCAGCATGCACAGGGCCTGCATGGGTCTGCACCACATGGGGTCCTAGAGCTGAAAGGAGAAGTGGACACGTGTCCCCATCCCTAACCCAGAAGCTGTCTCCAACTGATAACCACTTGCAAATGAAAATTTAGTTTTCTCCAAGGGAGTCTCACTGGGGACACAAACTACTCTTAAGGGAAAGGCTCATGCCCAGCAGTAGATGGCCAATGGAAAATAAACCCAATGGCATTTTAGGAGATTCCTTGCCCCATAATGTCATGTCAGGGCTTTTTTTAAAAAAAATCTTTTATATATATATATATATGTGTGTGTGTGTGTATTCTATATATAATTATAAATATGTAAATATATAAAATATAAAAACATATAAAATATAAATTAATTATAGATAGATTTCTGTTTTTACTTTACAGGTCCTTTGCTTATATGTTATGGCTTCCAGGTTAGTGTTTTTATGGGATTCCTAAGGTGTCAATGAGGGGGTCTCTGTCTATATTGGTTTTTTGTGCCTTTGGGGGGGACTCTTTTCCTTGCTTGTTTTAGTCCTATTCCAATGTATTAGTTTTTATTTTATTATATTTTACTTTATTTTATTGTGAGCGCTTAGAAGCCTGTTTGTCTTTGAATGAGAGACAGAAAGGGGTGGGTCTGGGTGGGAGGGGAGGTGGGGAGGAGCCGGGAGGATAGAGGGATAGAAAACCGTAATCAGGATATATTATGTGAGGGGGAAAAGCTATTTTTAATAAAGGGGGATTAGCTACAGTAACTGAAATATTAGTAAACTAGTGTTTCGTTAAGAGAGAATCTTCTAAGTAAGAAAATGTGTGAGTGTATCAAATCAAACAACCAATATACCTACCTATGGCTATTATTCCCCTGGCTCTCATCAATAAATGAGACCCATGATTCCAACCAAGAAAGTCCCCCATGGTGGCTTTGATATCTCTCAGTTTTTTATTTTTGTTTTGTTGTTATTGTTGTTGATTTTTTGAGACACGGTTTCTCTGTGTAGCCCAGGCTGTCCTGGAACTTTCTTTGTAGACCAGGCTGCCCTTGAACTCACAAAGATCCGCCTGCCTCTACCTCCTGAGTGCTGCGATTAAAGGTGTGTGCCACTACTGCCCAGCTTAGACTTCTCAGTTTTCATGTGCCTGTGCATGTTCAAAGAAGGAACAGTCACCAGGAAACCTTGAGGAGATATCATGCTATTCTAGTCAAGGGTTGGTCAGTTTGGCTCCTCTATCAGTCTTCTCTGAGGGAGTCCACCCTCAGGACCTGCAGGAGACTGTCATGTGTTGACTTCCTTCCAACTGGATCCAAGTTAACACCTGTTCTGAGGGCAGCATGTGCCCACATTAAACACGTGTTCATGATCTGGTGTGAAAAGGTGAGCTGGACCCAATTCCATTTTTTTCCTAGTGATCTGAATTAAATGGCCTCGAGACCCAGTGGCAGTTAATAGCCAAAGCAGAAGGTATTAAGATGTAGTCTGGGTCAAGCTGAGGTAAATTCAGGTAGAGGCAGTGAAGGGTACATGTTTAAGGAAGCCAATAAAGCTACTTGGGAACAGGATGTAGTTAACAGCTAGCAGGTTAATTACAAAACCCTAGAACCTTAGAATGGGCATTATCACTTCCTGATGCCGAGAAAGCTCCTTCAAGCTGCCTTCAATTCATAACCACCTGCAACCCCACACCACAGGGAATCATCCTGTCTCCATTACTGATCACAGTGGTGGTAACAGTCAACATGTGCACAGCATTACCTACACTCCAAATTAATGCATGAATTCAGACAAGAACCCTGTGCCACACACAGGATCCATACATGCAAATGAAAGGGCAAGGCACAGAGAGGCTAAACCATTTGCCCAAGTTTGCACATCTGCTAAGTGGCAGCTTTCATTCATTGACCT
The DNA here is from genome assembly GCF_007827085.1 of Peromyscus californicus insignis. Lineage (NCBI taxonomy): Eukaryota > Metazoa > Chordata > Mammalia > Rodentia > Cricetidae > Peromyscus > Peromyscus californicus. The sequence goes on from NW_026294535.1 coordinate 13,480,441, forward strand.
GACTCTGGGGCCTGAACATGTAACCCTTATAAAGCATTATCTCTGCAGCTCTAATTCCAAGACTATCACGTGACTCCCAATGTCCCTGTCCGTGAAACCTCTAGTTCCCTTCTTGAGCTTATGCACGTACAGCTTTGCAGCCAACTGTACCTAACTAGGATAGGTCTCAGGATTGGCACCGCACAGAACAAAACCCTTCGAGAGCATGTCTGATGTGTGGAATTGGCTCCAGTACAGAAGATGCTAGAAATTCTCCCACATCCTCGGATAAAATGCAAATAAACTGTTGTCACGCCATGTGAAAAATCTAGTTATGAACTACAGGTTTTTGAGATTTGGAATACAGCCCCCAAAATGTTAAGGCTTTAAAAATCTGTCTAGGTGATGCCTTTGAGCAAATAGGAAAGAAAAGGAGTAACGGGATGAAGTGGTTACTTTTTTATGGCATTGTATTGGTAAAATGTAAAGAAAGAAAACGGGAAAACCCTATCCTGGGCACCATAGTTAGAACACAGTGAAATTCACTTTCTTTTACTGAAGCATGGATTCAAATCACTTTGAAGCCTGTTTCAAAACAAAACAAAACACAGGTTGCGGGCTAGAGAAATGGGTTAGCAGTTAAGAGCACGGTGCTCTTCTAAAGGGCCACATTAGACCTCCAGCACCCAAACGGCAGGTAACAACTATCTGTTGACTCCAGTCCCAGGGGACCGGACACCCTCTTCTGGTCTATAGGGCCACTGCATGCATATGGAGAACAGATACATATCTAGTCAAAACACCCAGACACATACAATGAAATAAATAAACTTTACAAACAAACAAACCTGCACATTGCCAGCTGTTGTTCTGTGTGACGAAACTTTTTCTGGGGAGACACTATACAAGTCTCCTCACGTCAGATAGGAGCCCACAACAGAACTAAGTACGGACACCACCAGACTTCAACTTGGTGAAACAGGGGGTTTTATTGGAGTTACTTACAGGAGCAGGAATGTATCACAGATAGCTGTATCACCAAAGCCCACCACGGCAAGGGTGACAGCTCACAGAACTGGGAACCTAAGCACACTGCACAGCCTGCAGGCAGCTCAACAGGCTGGAGAGTGTTCTTTCCAAGTGACTGTGGTCTAAACCTCTTCCAGAAAGCTCTGGCCTCTGCTTCTTCCAGGCAGCTGGTCTGATCTCAGAGTCTTCCTGGCAGCTCTGTTTGCCTGAGAGGGAGTTTCAGCTTTTATTGCTGACTCTGGCAGGGAAGGACCTAGTGAATCTGGTCGGCTTCAGGAACTTCCTGAAGCTATTTTGAGTTCTTTACATTCCTGCTTAAGAACCTTCCTGGCAGGATGGAACATTTTCAATCTTATAGGAAACTTACTCAACACCAGCCTCACCCTCTACCCACCTCCAGAGTCTCTGATTTAGTAAGTCTGATGTTGGGTCCAAGAATTTACATTTTTAGCAAATTCCCAGGTGATGTTGGCACAGGTGGTCCACACACCACACTTTAAGTATCACTGACCTGGCTGGACAGTGGTGGCGCACGCCTTTAATCCCAGCACTTGGGAGGCAGAGTCAGGTGGATCTCTGAGAGTTCGAGGCCAGCCTGGTCTACAGAGTGAGTTCCAGGACAGGCACCAAAACTACACAGAGAAACCCTGTCTCGAAAAAAAAAAAAAAAAAAAAAAAAAAACCCCAAAACAACAAAAAAAATTACTGACCTATAACATGAAGCTCTTCCCTCTAGAATTTGAATGTTGTTAAATCAACCACATAAATACCAATCATGTAGGCGTCTGTGGTCAAAGCTACCTCCCAGACAGGCAACACGAGTAGCCTGGCTATTGATGTGAGCAGGAATATTTGAGAAGAGCCAGAAGAGTAAATAGAATGCCATCTACCCCAGGACTTGAAGAGAAGGGCTCCTTGATATAGCAGTTACTAGACAAACTTTATGGGAATATATGGTGACCAGAACCAGGAAAGTATTGCTATTAAGTACAGAATACATTTCTTTATCTCCAACATGATCTCCCAAGATCCTTCACTTGTTTATTCAATAGACACTTCTTTCTTTCTAAATTTTTTTTTTTATGTACACAGGCTGCCTCCCCTTAATGTGGGGTTCCGAGAGGTCAGCATTGGATTTGAGGAAGAAAAGGCTTTTCTAGATCAGGGGAAGGACGTTTCCAAATTGGGGTTGGGGGGCTTGGCAGGCAAAATGGGTGGGGTCATAGGAGCAGAACGTAAGCATAACAAGTTAGTCCCTCCTGAAACAAGGACATGGTTGTAAGATGGGCAAAACAAGGTGGCCATAGTCATAATAAGGTGGCCACATAACCTTTTGAAACAAAGATAGGGTACAAGGTGGTTATAAACAACTTTTTGAAACAAAGACGTCGTATTTTAAAAACGGCCGGAAGGAGTCAAACCATACAACAGAGCCCACGTGGGAGGTTTATTGAGGGGAGGGGAGAGAAGGGGCAGAGACAGGTCCCAGGGGATAAGAGCTGAGGAAGAGGAAGAGAGAAAGAGACGGGAGGTGGGCAAGGCCTACCTTTTATAAGGAAACATAGCAAATGCGCACAGCAGGCGCTCTTAGTGGCTGCAGCTGAGGAGATCTCCTGTCAGGACCCCAAGGGCAGGTCAGCACAGATGCCCACATGCCAAGAACAATATTAACAAGAAAGTAATGGCTGAGAAACCACACCTGGCATCAGACAGACCTTCAGGTGGTGACAAACGTAAACTCAGGAACTCTGTTCACAGCCAAGGATTCTCTGCTCCGCCATATCTCTACAAACAGCCTTGCTTGCTCCATGCAGGATAGGCTGGACACCAGAACCCAGTGTCTGTGAGGACTGACTGTCCACAGCAATAGTCAAAAACACAGGTCCTAGACCCAGACCACATAAGTTCTAAGTCTTTTGCTCTTTGCCAGCTAGGAACCTAACCAAAGCTCTCTCTGGGCTTCCATTTTCTCATCTATAATCATCACAATAACTGAAGTCCTTGCCTCATGCGGTGACTGAGAATCAACAGAAAATAAGGCATGTAAATTGCCTTGCACAAACCCTGCCATGATAACTGCTCAGTGGATAGTAGCTGTGTTTGCCTTTTCCTCTTTCTAAGTGGATTCTGTCATTACATCCGTCCTCTTGAATTCACCCTTGCATGTCGGATGTGCGTATGAAGGTAAAACTCACCATCTAGTCTACAGATAACAAAAAAGGAGAGGCAGAATCATAATAGAAACTGGAAGGCCAATAAACATCACAGGAAGACTGTGTTTTGAGGTCAACAGGTCACACTGCCAAGTGGAATTGGGATATCACTTCTACACACAGTAGCAACATGTGTCTTGACTGTTGCTGGTGGAAAATATGCCATTATTTTGTGGTTATCTGCACGACAGTTGAATTATTTCAGGCTTTAAGATTACGTGAGTATAGAAGAAGGGGGGACATATCCACCTGCAATAGGTAGAAGAACTAGAAGGGTCAGTCGTATGAGCCAAACTATGAGAAAATACAATACCCTCTACAGAGGGGTAACAGTTGTGTTTAATCACAGGCAACACCAAGACCCAACTATGGCAGCCAAACAACTCTAGAAGAATCCACCTTCACAGACTCAAACACAAACATTTTTCACACATTGGTTTGCCAAAAGTAGTGGGAGTTGGGGGCGGAGGAAGAGTTAAATTAACTTCATAAATGAAGGCACATAATTAAAAACATCCACTGCTATATCAATCCAAACACAGGTAAGTTATGGAACGTAATGAAGAAAACAAACCACGTGACGTTTAAAAGCACAACCCAAGATTGGAGGCAAATACTGACTTCAGAGAGCATCTTCAACTCTCAAAGCCACATAATAGAAACAGTACATAAAATATAATAGGCATATTCTTAGGCTAGGGAGATGGCTTGGCTCAGTGGTTCTCAACCTTCCTAATGCTGCGACCCTTTAAAACAGTTCCTCATGTGGTGGTGAAATATAGCACACTGTGAGTATTGACATGTTAGGTAGTATTACTACTCATATGATCACTTATAACAGTGGTCCTCAACCTTCCAAATGCTGTGGCCCTTTAATACAGTTCCTCATGTTGTGGTGACCCCCAACCATAAAATAATTTTCATTCTATTTCATAACTGTAATTTTGCTACTGTTATGAATTCTAATGTAAATATCTGATATGCAGGGTATCTGATATGCAACCCCTGTGAAAGGGCCGTTCAACTTCCAAAGTGGTCATGACCCACAGGTTGAGAACTGCTGTCCCAGTGAAAATTATTTGCTGCCTTTTTAATTAGGGGACTTTGAGGGGGAAGTTCCAGAAATGCCATGATGGCAAAAAAGAAAACAGAAATGGATGCCGGGAAGACTGTGTTTAAGCGGCAAGGCTTTGGTACTTATTTTGTTACTGATCATGGCTTCTTCATCTGGACGACGGGATGCCTTTCACAGAACCAACCAATCAGACTTACTGACAGGTTCACAGAAACATTGTTGGGGAGCTGTATTAGTTAGGATTTCTGTTGCTGTGATAAAACACCATGACCCAAAGCAGGCTGCTGAGGAAAAGGTCTATTTACTTACACTTTCATTCACTGAAGAAAGTCAGGGCGGGAACCTGGAGGCAGGAGATCATGCAGAGGCCATAGGGGAGTGCTGTCTACTGGCTTGCTCAGCCTGCTGTCTTATAGAACCCAGGACTAGCAGCAACAAGTATCCCCACCCACAATGGACTGTTCCCTCCTCTCAGATGACTTGAACTTGTGTCAAGTTGACAGAAAACTCTCTACGACAGGAGGTGTTGCCCAAATGCACACCGGGGGCCTGAGAGAGTGGGTCTGCAGAGATTGGCCATCAGGGTGTACTTGGGGGGCTGCAGGTGATGGATTACCTCTGTGAAAGTACACTGAAATTTGGTGGCAAGGCAAAAGAAAAAAAAAGACACTGAGTACACACTCATTGCACAAGTATCTCAGAAATTAATCCTCAGCAGGAGAAACCCGAGGAAGAGAATGAGCAGTTAAGAGATAAGAGAAACCAGGAGATGAGAAAACACCACCTGGCCAGTTCTGTCATTACCATAGGTTGATGGAAGATGGGCAGTACAGGTACCAGCTGGGAACAGAGTGGGACGGGGAAGGCGAGCAAATCTAGACACATTGATGAAAAAAAAAAATGAAAGAAAAATGGGGGGGGGGTGCTGTTTGTTGGGAAGGAATAGCTGTTGCAATCTGCTGGGGCTCCCTCTACAGAGTGCTTCAGGTCCAACTCCTGTTTTAGGCACCTGTAATTCAGCATGCCTTTCAAAAACACATTCAAGACCTGAAAATGAAATGCAGTCGAATGACAACATTTCTCGTGAGTGACAGCCGAGGCCACGCTGATCCCATGACCCCATTAAATGGGGTTACAACCTGCTATTGTCCCTTCGCTGGCAGAATCGGTGGCACCCAGCATAGCTCATTGCTCACACAAGCAGGCATCAAACAACTATTTGTTGAATTAAGTATCTTATCTGCCTATTTAATTGGTTAGAAAATTGTCGCTTTTTTTCATCAAAACTACCACCTTCTTTTTTTTCATTGAAATGCTCTTAAAATGCTATTCCATTAAGTCTTTTTTAATGCATACCAGCAGCAAGGAATTTACTTAAATGAAAAAAATAATGCTAAACTCCCAGCTCCCACCTGTGCAGCCATGACATGCTATTGTTTGAACCTGAGTATATCATTTAACTTGGATGACAAGCTCAGAGGGTAGAGACCCCATCTTTCAGAACACACAGCTCTGAGCGCCCTGGGAGCTCTCAATAAATAACAGCAGCAAGAAATGCTGTGCGGGGACCCGTTTTAATTATTTATTTTTTTTTTCCCCATTACAGATTTTTGGCAGCATGTGTTTATCCCTTGCTTGATTTCCAAGGGGGCAGCTCTCTCCCAGGAGCTCCTATGAAGACCATAAACAGCTGTAGACTAACCCTGCCCCTCCCCATCCCGGTGCAAGTAGGAACACCTGATTGAGCCCAGAACTGGATTTTGAGTGCATTCAGGATGCACGCTGGGTTTGGAAGGAAACCGAGTCCTCCAGTACCCAATAGGTAGAGGCAATCAAGAGAACTGTTTTGGCTCGGCACATCCACACAGCTGTCAGATGGCAAAGCTTGGACTTCCATGGTGGTTACATGCTGTGGGCCTCGGAGCTGTCTTGCCATTAATCCCCACAGACAAACTGTGCCTGAAGCTTGACACAAAGTAAAATTGGGGGGGTTAATTTCAAGTCTTCCAACAGAAAAAAAAAGGAAGGCAGTGGTTTGCCAAACTTTGGCTATTAGATTATGAAGATATATAAAAGCAGATATTAAATAGTAAGTTTTATGCTTACAGAAAGGCTAAGCCATCTGGGGGCAATGTGTGCTCTTTATGTATTTGCTAAATTATACTAGTCGTGAAATAAAGATGGCATGTGCTTGCCCCAGCCTAGAAGCAGCAAGTGACTGGAAGCTTTTTTTCCTCCTTGAATTAATGAGATTAACATTTGGTAAGGTGTGCTTTGCAGAGAAAGGGCTGGAGGGGAGTGTCTCTCTCTCCCCGCATGTTAATGTACCCCCGAGCCAATGTACACAATAAAGTACACGCAACAGTTCTCCACGCCAAGACATTCTCCCTTCCTCTTCCGATATATTTTATAACAAAACAATGGCAACACCTGTAGCCCTCAATTTCTGCCCCTTGAATTCTGTCCAGTGATTAAGGAGGCTCTCGGCAGGCTTCCCTCTCAGGAGCCATATGCAGAGTTACTTGCCAGCAGCCTTGGAAGGGCAAGGGCTTCTGCACAAGTGTACAAAGCCTCCATAATCCGCATCCACTAGACCCTCTTGAACTGTCGCTTTATCTTCCAGTCAAAGAACTGTCAATCTCAAGATTTCAAGCTGTGGCTGCCCTGTAGGCTCTAGGGAAACCCGTGTCTTTTGCCTGGTTCAAGGCACAACCCAAGGGTGGTGCCAGTGAGCCCCGCAATCCAGTCTGGGGAATCTGCAGCCCAGAAACTGCCTGGAGCACCCCAACACTTTCCACCTCCCCCAGGCTCTTCTCTTCAGGGCGAGGCTTTGTATCCATCCACAAGCTGCCTCCCGCCTCCTCCTCGGGTTCTCTCCCGCCAGGTTGAGACCACAGCCACCCTCGGCCAGCCACAGCCCCGCCCCCTCGCACTGGGTCAGGCTGGGCCGGTCTGCGAGTGGCTTTTGCACGGTAGCATTATTTACCAGTGTGGAGCAGGCCACAACTCTACCGACCACATCACATCTGGGTTGCAGCCAGAGATTAGGGGAGCGGGGGGCACAAAGGCCGGGGTGTGGCAGCGAGTCCTTTAGATTCGATGGTTTTTCTGTGAGGGCATCAGTAACTGTTGGCCCAAAGGGTCAAGTCTACATGCCTACTGAGACTCCGGTCTGGAGAAGCTGTTAGGGACAGAGGGTGGCGTGGGGAGGCTCAGTCCCAAACAAGCGCCCGCATTTGGACTAAAAGGAATGCGAGGCAGTCACTAGAGTTTTGAACCTCCCTCCAATTCTCCCCCTTACCCTGCCGCCCTTTTTTTTTTTTTACTCTTTCCCTTTGGGGATCTCAGCCTGCACTTTAGAGTAGCCTGCAGTCTTGGACCGTTGCTGGCGATGTGAACCTGACACTTGGTAAATGTCACCCAAGTCTCCTCCGGGGGCCCCAGGGACAGGACTTACGCAGTTGTGCTCGGTCGCCTGAAAGTCCCAGCTGCAGCTCCGGGCGCGCGCCTGGATCTCACTCATCCTGAAGAGGCAGAGAGCCGTGGTGGCGGGGGAGCGCCTCTCCTGGCCCTCTCCGGTGGCCGCGCTAAACACGCCGGCCCAGACGTCCACGGCCTCCACCAGGCTGGAGGAAAGCAGCAGGCGGCGGCCGTCGGGGTGGCCGTGGCTGCAGTCGAGGGCCGCCTGGCCCTGGAACAGCACCTCGGTGCTCTGCGCGATGCGCGCCATGCTGGGCCAGCCGGTGGCGGCTCCGCTGGTGTAGTTGTAGGGATAGTAGGGGAAGTAGACGCTGCCGTTCCAGAGAAAGGCATCCACGAAGTGCAGGCTGCCGGCACCACCGCGCAGTTTCAGGCGGCCCAGCTCCTGCGTGGCCAGACTGCGCTCCTCCGTGTTCTTGAGCGCGATGGCGGTGTCGCGATCGGATGCCGCGGGGTTGCAGCGGTTCGCGGTCTCCGGCTCCGGCAGCACGTAGGTGGCGGCCACGGCCAGGTACCAGCGATCAGTGCCGCCTGCGCGGTACACCACGCCGGCCGTCGAGCCCTGCGGGTGACACGACACCACCTCGGTAGCATTGCGCAGGGAGCTGCGGCTCAGGTTGCCCAGGGGCCGCACCTCGCAGGCGCCCCGGTCGAAGGTCCAGCCGGTGAGCAGCAGCCCCTCGAGGCCGGTCGCCCCCTCGCGGTAGGGCAGCAGCAGCTTGCTGAAGCTGCTGCCGGGCCGGGGCCGCGCGGGGGGCGCCAACGAGACGGGCTCCGTGCAGTTGCCCGCTTGGTCCCGGTACAGGCGCGAGAGCCTGTGCTTCAGGCTGTAGTCCAGCTGGTCCAGGCAGCTGCCGCTCGCCACGAACACGCCGTCCGCCCGGCTCGCCGCGATGGCTCCGATGGCTTGCTCGGAGCGCCACACCGGCTCGTCCGCGCCCCGGGCGGGCGCCGCCAGCGCCAACAGATAGGCGATCAGGGGCAGCGGTGCGGCGGGGCACGGGGGGCGCGGCGGCGCCTTCCTCCGGGAGACCTCCATGGGGCTAAGGGGGGCCGCCCCCGGGCAGGGCGCGCGGCGGGCTCAGGCGGCTCAGGCGCGCGGCGACGGAGACGCGGGCGGCGGCGGCGGCGGCGGCGGCTCCTGCGCGCGCTCGGGCTCCCGCGGCCGCCCCATCCCCGCGGCTCGGCCGGGAAGGAGTGCAGGGAGGACGGCGCGCGGCGGGCGGGCTCGCTCCGGCAGCCTGTGCCGCGGCGGCGGCAAGCCCTGCGCGCTCCGGAGCCGCTTCCTCCTCGCCCGCCTTCGCCGGAGAGAGTTCCTCTGTGCGGCGCGGGCGCTCGCGGGGAGGCGCGGAGGGGAAGGGAGGGGACGGGCGGAGGGGAGCGAGGCGGGCGGGGAGGGCTGGAGAGGTTGGGTGCGCTTGTGCGTTTCACTTTCCCATTGTGAAAGTGGGATGCAACTGGCCCCTTCCTCATCCTCTTCCTCCTCCGCCCTCCGCCTCTCGCCCGCCCTCCCTCCACGCCCATCTCCCCTCCCCTCTTGATTCGGTGAGATCGGGAGGAGGGAGGTCTCGTAATTTGGGTTACTGTGTAGGTGGCCTCTTTCATCTATTCATAACAAAGCTGAGCCGCCTGCCGCGGCCGCCGCGGCTGCCACCATCGCCCCTAGCTCGCCCCGGGTCCCCCCCCCCCCCCCCCCCCCCGGCGCGGTCACCGCGCACCGAGCCGGCTCCCGCGCTCGCCAGCCCGCGGGGCTGCTCCAACGCCCGGGTTTTGTTTACGGGAGCAGCCGCGGGCAAACGGGAGGCGCGCGGAGCCGGGACCCAGGGTCGAAGGGGTTGCAGCAGAGGCCCAGGGCTCGAGCCCCAGGGAGGCTGCGAGGGCGGCTGACAGGTGTGGAGCGGCGGGAGGGAGGCCCCAGAGATGCTCCGGGGAGCTGCGGCCAAGGGAAGGCGGCAGAGGGTTGCGGGGGGGGGGGGGGGGGGGGACCAAGGCGCCCCTGTGACAGGGGGTGGGTTTCCCCCGGGTCAGAGTGAGGTGGGAGAAAGGCGCCACAGGCCTCGTTGTGGACAATCCCTCAGGCCAGAGCTCTCATATTTGAAAAGGCTCCCTAGTCTCCCTTGGCAACGGAGTCCCAGGCTCTCAGACCTAGCACTTAGAAAGTTCTGCTCACTATCTAACCCTAATGATAACAGCTAACGTTTATTGAGCATTTGCTACGCTCTGGGCGTAGTTCTAAATGCACCATGTCGATTGTCTAGTCACTTAATACTCAAAACAATAATAGTATTAATTAGTGACTGTTACCATCCTTACTCAGCTTTTGAGAATGGTCTTTGGAGAGGCTGTGGAACCCACCAGGGCATTACTGTTGGCAAATAGCACAGCGGAGATTCGAATCCACCCCTCACTCCAGAGCCTCTCAGAGGCGTCTCTCTAGTCCAGTGCCACCTGTGGCCACTCACACACTCCCCAGAGACCATTCTTTGAGGCAGAACTACAGTGCTCAGCCATTGCTCCCATCTCAGAGCCCTGTACTCTCACGTTTCCAGAGGCTCTCCCGCTGCCGCCATGTCCCACTTCTTCTCTTTAGAGCCTGAGATCTCGACAACTTCACCCCGGGAGCAACTGTCGGCTGGGTTGTCCCCCCTCTCCAAGCCACCAAGAATTTCCGGAACAGAAAGTCACTGTGCTCTGGGCAGCGGACAGACTCACGTTTTCTCAAAGAGGGCTCCCCAGAGGCAAGCCCTGCTGCCTCCAACCCTGTGGCAAATGGAGAGGGGGGCTGAAGGACCTGCCAGGTCCTTGAGAAGTGATCTAATTGCTTCCCAGCTTTTCCACAGCATGGACTACAATTGTGTTTTCTTTCCTCCTTACCTCTAAGTCAACCCAGCTCTGGATGAGATCTGGTGTTTGTTTTGTTGTTTTTTGGAGTGAGTGGGGTGGCTGGGTGAGCTTCCTCAGAGGCCAAATCTGCAGAACCGGGCACCTGCTGCATGTTTTACACTTCCACAGCACTGCTTCGGGCTCTCCCCAGTGTTGAGAGAGAAGCTTGGAAAGGCAGGAAGGAGGAGAAAGGAAGTGGACGAGGAGCTTGAGAACCTAACCTAGATGTACAGCTACAGAAGCTGTGTTCTGGGTGGATGGAACTCAGTGGCAGAGTTTGAGCCAGGCCTTGGCTCAAACACACACACACACACACACACACACACACACACACACACACACACACACACACACCATCCCTTCAGCGGTAGCTTTTAAAAGCTGGGGTCAGTGGTCATCTTTCCATATGCAAGCTCCTTGTTGGGGACCCACTGTCATTGTTTTTGCCTGGCAATGGGAAGTGCCAATGCTCTTAGATGGAAGTCACCCCTTCTACAGTGACAGAAAGTAGAGGAAAGAGGAAAAAAAGAGGGGATGTATGGGTCTAAGTTGACGTTAATATGAACCTGTTAAGCAAGGCCAATCAGATGGTTTTTTAACTGCTACCAAAAAAAAAAAAATGCCATCTTCCCCTCATTTCCCACCACCTGGAATATTCTAAAGAATTTTTGCATTGCTGAAATAAAAAAAAAAAAACCTCTCCCAAAGCACACTGACCCCCACCCCCACCCCCGCCGCCGCCGCCGCTCCAACAACATAGTAGGGCCTTTATGCATCAGTCTCCCCCTACAGTTTTGCTGTGAATGAGCAACATGGCGGTTCTAGCAGCTTCCCAAATGGACTGTGGTGGCGGCGGTGATGTGTGCTGAGGAGCGGCATTCAATTCCATTTTGGAGATAGTTTTACTTCACTGGTAACCAAGTCATTTCCCTAAACCCCATGGAGTTGCTGCTGCATACAATCAGTTGCAGACCATCTCAGAAGCTATTTGGATTAGGCATACTCCATGGTGTGGCATTTTGATCACTGCTCAATTCTTTGATGCTGCGTTTTGAAACGGAAACAACATCTTACAAAAATCACCAGCAAGCAGTAGAAATAGCTCTCATGGTTCCCGGGTCGCCTTATTTTGCCGAGACCATAAGCCCTGCTCCTGCGTGCAGGCTCCCTTTTCCTCCTGTTCACTTGTATGCGGGCTCCTATAGTGGAAGAAACCAGAATCCACGCTAACTTTTTGGCAAGAAAAAAAAATATAGGCCGTCAGGAAACCTGGAAACCACATTCTTTGCTGATCCTGCCCCATTTTGAGCAAATGCCTTTACCCCTTCCCAATTTTCTCCTGTACTAAAGCTCCACCTTCAGGACACACGTTCACATTTGAAAAGTGTGAGAAATAAGGACAACCTAAATAAATATTTAGGCACAGGGTCTCTATCTCTTTGATGGTTTCCTCTTAGACACACCCATCTGGCCCAAGGGTATGCAGCCCATTCGGGACAAAGCTTCCCGCTCCAACAGGCCGAGCCCATCTTGTTGGATGTCCCTTATGGCACATGTCGGAACTTCTTGTAACACAAATGGCTAAAAACCAAACAAAAGAAGGTGGTACAGATCCATCCTCCAGACAGACCTGCTACCACGGAAACGGGCAGTTCAGATGGGTTCTGAGCAGTTGTATGCACAGCCTTTGCTAGCTGCAAAAGTCTTCATAATGAGAAAATACCCACTCCCTCAGGCACTGAAGGCAATCTGGGTTAACCAAGCCATCTACAACCAGACTCATTTTTGCTGGACAGAGCTTTATAGGTTCTGTGGTTTCCTGCTGAGACTTGAGACATTAAGAACCGTTCAGTAGGCAATTGGTCACAGTCACAAGATGGGTATCATTCACAGTCACACTGTTCTCTTTTCCTTTTTTTATTTTTTTTTAAATCTGACTATGGTTTAGAGGGCTGGCTGGGTTGATGGGAGCTAGAAGTAACTGAGAAAGTTAGTTCTGGTGGTCAACCATTTCTTTACCCACCCTGTCTATGTAGCTACAACACACCCTGGATAGAATCTGAGCGATGCCATACAAAACACTTCTGTGTTGGCCTCCTTGGATTTCAGACAGGCCACTTTTTCTCCACAACTCTGGCGTTCGTATCTGTGGTCCTCACGATGAAGACGTGATCAGAGTTCCTGACCCCTTTCAGTGACTGACAGGAAAATGAAACGAGCTCGCTTCCTCCCTGGCCTGCTGCTGATCAGATAGTTAAAGTACAGTAGAGGAAGTGTTGCTTTGTAGTTGGAGTTGATGCCGGGCAATGGGTTGAACAAAGTTCAACCACTGTGAAATGTCAGTCAACTACAGTGCAGTAAGATGTGGCTGAGGCTGCACTCGGGAGGCAGAGCCAGGCGGATCTCTGTGAGTTCGAGGCCAGCCTGGGCTACAGAGTGAGCTCCAGGAAAGGTGCAAAGCTACACAGGGAAACCCTGTCTCAAAAAACCAAAAAAAAAAAAAAAAAGCTGGTTGTGCCACCTGCCACCTCATTGATTGCCAGAGTTGACTGATCCGGCTGGCCAGGTGGGTGTTCCCTTCCTACCCCAGCACTCTGTTTTCATCCTTCTACCTTCCCTAATGAAGGAAGACCACTGGTCAAGGGTAGCTTGCTCACATGCTAGAACCTTCAAACAAGTTCTCAAAATGTGACTGAGGCTGTCCAGGGCCTGGTCCTGTGTGTCACTCAACCCAGCCTTGGATGGATGGAGACCCTTCCATGCTTGGTGACAGTGCTCAGCCCGTGGTTCTTGTGGGAAGGCTGTGTGGGGTGATGCAATGTGACCTCACCCCCAACATTCCAGCTGTCCTCTTCCTCTCTGTCATGGCTTAGCAGAGTTACATGTCACTTCCCAGAAGGGTAACAATTACAGATGAATGAACAGAGTGGGACATTCAAAACCACTATTCTTAGAGTCCCAACACTGACTTTCCTTAAGCTACATAATATAAGGGCCTTCGCTACTATAAGGGCCTATGGAAAGAATGGAAAATACCAAATCTTACTCCAAGACTGTGAGGTCCAAGGCATCAGCCTGGCACTCAGTATTTCATTACTGAAGCAACATGCGATGCTGGTTAAGTTTCTGTCAACTTGACACAAACTAGAGTCACCTGGGAAGATGAAATTTCAATCAAGAATTGCCTCCATCAGATTTATAGGCACATCTGTAGGGCATTTTCTTGATTAATGATTGACGTAGAAAGGCCCAGCCCACTGTGGGTGGTGCCACCCCTGGGCAAGGGGACCTGCATTGTATGAGCACGCCATGGGAAGCCATCCAATACTCGAATCTCCTCTCTGGTCTCTGCCTCAGTTCCTGACGTGACTTCTCTTCATGCTGGACCATAAGCTGTATGATGAAATAAGCCATTTCCTCCCCCAAGTTGCTTTTGGTCGTGGTATTTATCACAGGCATAGGAAGCTAACCAGGTCACATACTCAGCATCATGACATTTCTTCTAACATCCACCGTACCTATCCGTGGTGAAGAGTCTAAGGCCATCCCTGATTGACAGCAAAATACAGTGAAGTTATCAGTTACCATGGTGTTTCCTAGATCTGCAGGAAGTAGGCAAACTCATCAACTAATTGCATCTTCAGGTTTGGGACACTTCTGCGACTTGGGCTGTCTCTTAAAATTAACCTCTTTTTAGATTATTTTGAAATTTGTGGCTATCCTTGCTTGTATTTTTTCTTATAGTTCCTCTGAAACGAAGCACCAAAAGGTTATCAGGAGTAGATACAAAATACTGATCTCTCTTCAAAAAAAACAAAACAAAACAAAACAAAAAAAAGACCCTTTGCTGGGAAGTGGGGGGCACACACCTTTAATTCCAGCACTCAGGGGGCAGAGGCAGGTGGATCTCTGAGTTCAAGGCCAACCTGGTGTACAGAGTGAGTTCCAGGACAGCCAGAGCTGTTACAAAGAGAAACCCTGTCTCAGGAAGAGAGAAAGAGAGAGAGAGGGAGGGAGGGAGGGAGGGAAGAGAGAGAGAGAGAGAGAGAGAGAGAGGAGAGAGAGAGAGAGAGAGAGAGAGAGGAGAGAGAGAGAGAGAGAGAGAGAGAGAGAGAGTCCTTTCCTGTCTCTGCTTAGCCATCACATCTCAGAGACTCACTGTTAGCATAATCCTGGGCCCCGAGTCCCTTGATAACCGGCAGCCTGGCACAAACTCAAAGAGAAGAGCTGCCGTAAAGCAGGCCTTCATATTAATAATAACTCCAACTCTTAAAATGAATGGCAGACGATAAGATTAACAGGCAGATAACTCCACAGTCACTTGTACTTCCGCTTCCTCGAGATTCCGGTGGGGGAGATGCTCACGGCTGACAATGAAGTTGCCGGACTTCGTGGTGAGCAGGCTGGCGCTGTCTGCAAAGCCCATGCCGCTTATTCCCCTGCCCTTGTCCTCCCTAGAAAAGATTGCTACCAAGCCTGGGAGGAAGCGATTGGAATGAGTTCTGAGCATGCGCAGTGGCTGTCGGGTGGCTGGGCGTGTGTGTGGTCTTGGGGATGGGCAGTGGCTGTCGGGTGGCTGGGCCTGTGGTCTTGGGGATGGGCAGTGTCTGTCCGGTGGCTGGGCCTGTGGTCTTGGGGAAGAGAGGGGAAGCACCTCATTCACACTGGGAAGGTACTGAGGACAAGGTGGTTCCACCAGCATCCCCGGCACCAACGGCCTCGTGCGCAGAATCCCAAATGTAAAGACTGAACACTTTTCTTACCCCTTTTAGTCAATTTCACCTTTTTAGTGTGTGTGTGTGTGTGGGGGAGAGTGGGGGGTGAAGGGGGGTGTGAATGTACACATGTGTGTGCATGCATATGAAGGTCAGAGGTCGACATTGGTGTCTTCCTCGGTTGCTGTCTACCTTATCTTTTTTTTTTTTTTTTTGGTTTTTCGAGACAGGGTTTCTCTGTGTAGCTTTGCGCCTTTCCTGGGACTCACTTGGTAGCCCAGGCTGGCCTCGAACTCACAGAGATCCGCCTGGCTCTGCCTCCTGAGTGCTGGGATTAAAGGCGTGCGCCACCACCGCCCGGCCCTACCTTATCTTTTGAGACATGGTTGCTCACAGAACCTGGAGCTCACTGATCCAGGCTGACCAGTGAGCCCCAGGAATCCACGTGTTCCCATCCCACTTGTCCAGGGGCTACTTGACCTATACCATCACATCCGGTATTTACATGGGTCCTGGGGATCCAAACCTCAGGTCCTCAGACTTGTACAGGAAGCACTTCCCAGGCTGAGACATCTCCCAGTCCTTCTCAAAAAGAGATTTTTGTTGTATTTTATAAGCGTTTATCTGTGTGTATATAGGTGTCTGTAGCCAGTGCCTGCAGAAGCCAGAAAAGGACACTGAATCCCTTGGAACTGGAGTAACAGACCGTTGTGAGCCACTGTGTAGGTTCTGGGAACCAAACCTTAGTCTTCTGCACGAATACCCATCTTTTAGTGGCCCGGCTTCTTGTTTTTCCAAGATGGCATCTTGCTGTGTAGCCTACGCTAGCCTTGAACTAGAAATCCCTCTGCCTTAACCTCTCTAGTGTTAGGATTAGAGGCACATGCCACCATGCCTGGATCCTTGGTCTCTTTTTCCAAATCATTTACTGAGATGTGACTGTCAAACCATCACCACCAAACCTGGTGCCTGTTTACTGTACAGAGCACTGTGAGTTTGCAGGTCGGGGTACCTCCCTGGAGCCCCATCTATTCCTCCCCTTCTCTCGTCCTTCCTACTCACTTCTTCTTGCCCATCTTTCCTGCCCAGGCTTCAATTCTCCCCATCATCCTCGCTTTTCCCATCCTGCTCGGTACCAGAAGTCTGCGTGTGTGGACGTAGACTTTGCCTTTTGGCTTTAATTGGATTCCGCCAATGGGAGGCCCCGTGGGTGGGAGCTATCCAGGAGTGGAGAGCTAGGATGAAACCGAGATACTTGGTCCTCCAGCTCCCTCCCTGCCAATCTGTGCTAGTTGTAACCATGTCCTCTGCAAGGCCACCGGTTCCAGGGGGTGGCCTCTCTCTGGCAATGGCCATAGTACCATTTTCTAGGAGGGCAACAGCCAGGGAATAAGCAGCATGAGCTTTGCAGACAGCGCCAGCACTGACTTACTCAGTACCCCACACTCTGCTCTTAATACCTGTGGCATGTGGTGCCTCCTGCCGGCGCTAGCCTTAGCATGTCCCCCCTCCCTGCTCATACCTCAGCCATCACCCTCCCCCCCCCCTTTTTTATGCTTCTGTTCAGGTCATTTGCTTCCTGCCAGAATATAACTAAAAATTCAACCTGCTTCAAAGAAGGACCCAGAAGAGATCTGGGATGGCACTTCAGCAGGGACATTTGGTTTGTCTGTTGCAGCCAGCATGAGAGACTAGGCAAAGTGCATTTCCTTTATTTCCAAATGACTGGTGCCTCCAGATCTGGCGAGGGGGGTGGGGGGAGGAAAAGGTACATGTCATTCCCTTTGCACAGACTCTCCTAAACTAAATTCAGCCCATTGATAGAAACAAATGGAAGCCCTACTGGGCAAGATTATTATTTTTTTCCAGTTAAAACATAAAACTAAAAGTGCCTTAAAAGTAAACCGGGACTACTGGGGGCCAAGGACTCAGGAGGTGGTGGGGGCACAGGGCGGTTATGATCTCTGAAACACTGCTGAATGTTTGAAGTGTATTTTCAAATAAGACACAAAACTGAACAGACAGCTTTTTTCCTCTTCAGACATTCCCCCAAGTCTGAACTCCAGCAGTCGCCTCAATATAGGCCGGAAATTTCATGTCTATTCATTGTCACCAAAACAGAATCAGGAAGAGATCTCCATACTTCTTCACCTCCAGACCTTGTCTTAGCCCGCACCAACTAATATTTAAAGAGATAAATTGGATACTCTTGCTTCCCTCATAGCTCCAACCATTCTTAGGTGGTAGGAATGTGAGCCACCTTAAGTTGTAAAGACGGCATATTTTAGAAGGTACTCCCTGACCCCAAGGCTTCCATACTTTGCTTCTCAGAGCCAGCCAATCTGCAACATCCATTTCCTCATTTCTTGGACATCTCAATGGTGATTAAATATTTACGGTGTCAAAGGTCCCTTTCCTCCATCATGAAAGCTGCAAATTTTATAGCGAAATGGAGCTTTAATTGTGAAGAAAGGCATAGATGCAAATTGGGACTCAAATAAAATAGCCAGAAAGGCATTTCTTAGGCTCTTTGGTTTGGTAGTAGTGGTAGGGGTGAAAAGGATGGAAATAAAAAGGACAGTAGAGTCATCCTGGTGTGTGGTCTACAAACTAGATTTCTTGGTGACTGACAAAATGGAGGTGTTGGAGTGTGCTGGGGCCAGTGAGCAGAACAGGGCTGAAGGAAGACCATATGGTTCCCCTGAAAACCATTAGGAGCCCCCATGTCTCAACTGTGTGTAGGTAGGGTCTGTACCCCAGCACTCACAATCCCTATGTGCCCACATACTCCTTCCTCTCCACACCACCCCGGCTACCTCAACCCCCAGCTGGTCCAATATAATGATCAAGTTCTTAGGCTACAGAGGAGGTCATGGTAAGGTGGAGGCTTGCCCAAGGAGGCAAGTGGGACTGAACAGCAACCAGATCCCTGCTCAGTAGTCCCTGCTCTCTGACACAGGGGCTGCCAGGGTTCTAAGGAAGATGCGCCATTTTCTTCATAACAGGATACAATGGCCCTGGTCAGATCTCAATTCCAGGTCCGATGCCACCAGTTAGTAGTGAGGTAGCCTTGGGCTCTCTGAGCCACAGCATACTCACAGTAGATTGGAACAAACATCACATCTCATGGGGGTTTCATGGATACTAAATGAGATAATATGGAGGGGGATGCATTTACACAATGCCTGACTCGCAGAATCTGCTTAGTAAATAGTGACACTATTACTGCTATTTGATGCTGAGACTCGAATGCTTTGTCAGCTCACTGTATTAATTTCCTATGGTTTCCATAGCCAAGTCCCCCAGACTTGGTACCAAAAACCAAAATCTTTATCCTCCTAGCTCTGAGACTGGAAATCTACAGTTGTGGTATAGGCAGGACTGGTTTCTCTATAGGCATCCTGAGTCTTTTCTCTATACCTTCATGTGGGATTAGTCCTCTTTCTGGGGACTGTTACGTGCCAGTTTCCTCTGACATTGAAACATTCCATCCTTCCAGGAAGCTCCTTAAGCAGGAAGGTAAACAGCTCCAAATAACTTCAGGAAGTCCCTGAAGCTGACAAGATTCACTAGGTCCCTCCCTGTCAAAGAAAGCAATAAAAGCTGAGAGTTCCCCTCAGATAAGCAGAGATGTGAGCTTCTAAGACGACTCCCAGATAAACCAAGCTGCAAAGAAGACCCTAAGCCCACACCAGCTGCCTAGAAGAGGCAGAAACCAGCCAAACTGACTGGAAGAGGTTTAGACCAACTGAGGCACCTGGAGAGCATATTCTCCAACCTGTTCAGCTGCCTGCAGGCTGTTCAGTGCACTCTGGGTTCCCAGCTTTGGGAGCTGTCATCCTTGCTGGGATGGGCTTTGGTGAGGTCACTGTCATTTCTGCTCCTGTAAGTAACCCTTTGCCCACACTCCTGTAAGTAACCCCAATTAATCTCTCTGATCCACCAAGTTGGACTTTGGTGGTATCTGGTCTGTCATGGGTTGCCTTTCTGGGGTGAGTAGGCATGTGTAGTGTCTTCTTAGGAAAAGTTTTGTCATAGAACAGGGACAAGGTTTCATCACTGTGTGGGACACCAGCTCCCACTTTTTCCTCAGGAAACTCTTGAGGAGAGAGGAATAAGAGATTTAGATAGAAATGTAGAGGGGAGAGAGACAGATAGAAATACAGGATAGCCTCGGGAGGGCCTGGATCATTATCCACTGGCCCCTTCTGTCTCTTCTAAAGGGCTATTTATAGGAATGCCAAGGGGTGGAGCCAAAGACCTCCCCCCAGCACAGCCAAGTGCAAACCCTTCCAATCACCTGGTAACTATGCACATGGTCAAGCCATCCTCTAATGCAGCCCTGCTGGGTAAAGGCAAGCTCAGATCTCATTAGGAAACCTTTGTGGGCCTCCACATCACTGCAGCTAGACTTCGGCCTCTAGGGAGAGACCCTGTTATCTACAATGTTAGGACCACAAGTTCATTTGATAAAGAATAGAAAGGGGTTCAAGAACATCACTTCCTGTACGTGAATGGCTTCTAGAAGCCAAAGACATAAAACCCAGTTGATAAACACATATTCACTCGGTCTCCAGCAAACCCAGAGGCGATGGCACACATGCCTTTGGTAGGCATATACTTAGCATTGGGCATGAAAGAGGGGCCCCAAGAAAATAGGCATTAAACAAATATTCTTGATCCTGAATCCAATCCTTCTCTTGTTGCCTTGCCTTAAAATAAACTGTGTAGACTAAACAAACCAGCCCATGGCAGGAGGGGATGGGGGGGGGGTCCTATGGCCTCAGCAGAAAAAGCCCAAGATCCTGACTCCACCTGACCCATGAGCAGACCCGTCCCAGACAGCTTCTCCTCCTTCTTACCCAGCACTTAAATATAGGCTCTCCATTTGGCTCTTACCCTTGTTATTGTTGAAAATACCAAGTATGTTGTTGCACGAATCCTATTTGGTCTTATCATAAATACCCTGAGCTAGATATTAGGGTAAATGCTGAAAGATTAGAGAGACAAAGGAACAAGTCACTAGAGAAACTTCTCACCACTCCTCAGGCCAAATGGAAGGTGAGATCTTATCTCTACGAATCCTCTGACTGAAAGCCTCTGAGTCCTCAGCCAAAAAGGAGCTCTATTTCCTGTCTCCTCATGCCTTATATGCCTTTCTCTACCTTCCTAGTACTGGAATTAAAGGTGTGTGTGCTTCCCCAATACTGATAGCAAAGGCATGAGACTCCCAAGTACTGGGATTAAAGATGTATGTCACCACTGCCTGGCTCTGTTTCTCTCCTAGACTGAATCAATCTCATGTAGTCCAGGGTGGTTTTGAACTCACAGAGATCCAGAAAGATCTCTGCCTCCCGAGTGCTAGGATTAAAGGTGTGTGCCACCGCTGCCTGGCCTTGATGTTTAATCTAGTGTCTGGCTCTGACCTCTAATCCTCAGGCAAGCTTTATTTGATACACACTATATCACCACAGTATGTACTCAGGGACTTCCATACCCAGCTTAAGGGCTCTTAAGTCAGAGAGAGGGATGTGATGGGGACTGTCTATTTTCAGTAGGGTAGGCCACGTTTCTTAAGCAAGCTGGGCCCTTTCCTGCCTCTAGGTTTTTACATTTTCAGTAATTTTATCTAAAATACCCTCCCTTATCCCTTATTTTGCAAATGCCTATTCATCTGCCACTTGTGTGTGTGTGTGTGTGTGTGTGTGTGTGTGTGTGTGTGTGTGTGTGTGTGTGTGTTCCTTTAAATTATATAAAAAACTCTCTGGTGGACTCAGCTCCTTAATGACAATAGAGAGGAGGATGTAGTTCAGTGGGAGAATATCCATTTAGTATGCTTAAGGCTCTCGAGAATGGGTGGATAGGTGGATGGGTAACAGATGGATGGATGGATGGATGGATGGATGGATGGATGGATGGATGGATGGATGGATTGATGAATGGATGGATGGATGGATAAATGGATAGATAGGTAGATAAAAGTATAGACCAATATACCAAGTGCTCTTCCATGTCACTGCTAATCCTTCTGAGGCCAGGGATGGCATCTCAGTATCTCGCTACAATTCCTTTCATAAGGGGGGATGCTGCAGGTGTCAATGTGGGCAGCGATCCATGAAGAGGTGAGAATGAAAACTCAGTTCAGATGGACTCCATCAACCTGGATCAGATCCAAGTTGGAGTTCATTGTCAGCATATTTAAACACAGTACAATTTGGGGAAAAGTTTCCAGGCAACAATCATTCCCATTCCAGGTTTCTAGGCAACAATCATCCCAAATCCAGTTGCACAATAAAGCTTAAGGTGGGACTACTTAGAAACCCCTTTGCAAAGTACATGTGACCAAGAGGGTGGGTTCTATAGCCAATTGGCCTAGAATCTAGTGTGGCCTCTGACAGAGCTAGCGTAGAGCTCAGCAGGCCATAAAGTACTTGTGACATCCCGATTAAGGATGAGTTCTATTAACTGGGAGCTAGGGAGGGAGAATCTGGGATAAACGTTCTGGTGGGTTTGGGTAAGGTCCACCTCTATAGCAAAAGGTGGGTGAAGTCTGCTGCCACAGGTAACAAAGAGGTCACAGGTCACTAGCAATATCCACTGCCAGCTTTCTGGGTGGGGAACACAGGTATTTTATCTTCTCCATTGAGGAGCATTCCTGGTTTCCCTAGTGATCTGTGGGCAAAAAGACCTTTGTGCCTCCCACCCCCACCCCATACACACTTTCATGTCTCAAAGGCTTCATTTACTTACTTATGTCCTTAGCAAGAAACTCCCAGGGCTCTGCTGATGTCTGGCATGTGACAGGGATAAGGGTATGGCCAGGAGCAATGATGTCCCATCCTATGCAGTTTACAGGGTGTTCTACAGGGTCAGTGTTGAGTAGACATTGTCTGAATGTTTCAGCAAAGGCAGGAAACTGCAGGGGTGGGTGTTAGTCTTTGAGGAACCCACAGCTCCAAACACAGAGACTTGGCAAGTGCACAGTACATACTTACCATTCATGAGTTGACATTCTCCACAGAGACAGAAGCTATAAAAGGAAAAACACAATGCCCTGCCACAGAAATATAGTATTGACAAGATAGCCAGGCAGCCACCAAATGCAAGATTAAGCATTGCATTTGGATTATTTGTTAATTTACATCACCTCCCAAACTTTGTTTGAAAATGGCTTTGTGTTGAAAAGGGAAGAGTCTTATACTGTAATTATGTTAGACAAGCTTATAATAATTATAATAATTATCAACCGAGTGCCAATAATACTTTTAAGAACTCCACTGAGCATAAAGATCATACTAGTGTCTAACAGGTATTTAAAATTAATCTCTTTAAAATTGAAAGGGCACAGATTCAGCATTTTCTGTTTTTTAATAAGCAAAGTTTCTGACAAATAATTACCCTCCTTTTTTTTTCCTCAGCTAGAAACTTCTGTTTACAAAAGAAACTTTCACCCAGTCCACTGAGAATTTAAGTACTGTATTTTCTTAACATACCTTGAATGATACACTTTATCTTTTTTGAAAAATATGACATCTGGTTAGATTTTAGAACCCTTATAGGGTGGAGGATTTAGGAACTAACAGACAAGCAAGTTTTCATAGGTATAGGGATTGTACTTCAGGCATAGAAAAGCCTCTGTTTGGTGTACCCTAGGGTTCCCCCTAGTGGACAGAAAAGGTACATGTTAAGAAAAACAATCGTTAGTTACCTGAGGGGGTGTTGGTGGGTACCTGTGGCTTACAAGGTTTCACTCCCCCTTAGCATCTGTTCCTGAGAGCTGGAGGTATGTTGTCGATTAATAAGGTCTGATTTGTACTCGTCTTCCTATCTGGCATCCGTAGTAATTAAGGTGTCTCCCCTGCAGGCTTTCAAATGCAGCGTGAAATTACAGTGAGCCCCAGAACAGAGCCCAGGACGAAGGCTCTTTTATACTCCCCCCCCCCACCACCACTCAGTTTCTGCAAGACACCCCTTAAATGTCATTCTCATCTGGAACTATTTTGGTCCAAACTGATATGATGCCTTCATCCAAAACCTGAAAAGATTGGCTCCTCTTAGGGAATCTATTAATAGTTGTGTTCATGGTGGCCAAGTACTGAAAAAAAAAATGCTTTTGTATATTGTCCAAATCAGACTTGAGTGTTGGTCTTTGTCGTGTTCTTTTTAGTTTGTTTGTTTGTTTGTTTGACGAGTACCCCCTGCCAGTCTTGTATGGTGTCTGATTTCACTACACACACACACACACACACACACACACACACACACACACACACACACACACTTGTTGATCACAGGCATGGGAAGGCAGGTTCTACACGGTGTGGGGAGGGGTGAGAGGAAGCAGATACAAATGGCAGATCTTATCTGCCGAATAGCTGGCGATCTGCTCTGATATCAACGTTGTGTCTCCCTTCCTCCTCTTATCTTTTTGAATGTTGGTGTGCAGAGAACCATGGTAACTACTTTTCTGTGCCCGGAAAGCTTTAGCAGCCTTGTTCTTCTGGGAACGCAACTTGTACCCATCCTCCAAACCAGATGTGACTCAAGCCTGGGCAACCTAAGTGCTAAAGATCTGGTCTAGGTTACACGATCCAAGCCAAGCAGAGTATGTCCCGGGGACTGTTGTGTGGATGGTGGGAGAATAGTCTTCTACTGAGTGAGCTATGAAAGCCTATACTCTCAGCATTCATTCCAGGCTGAGGCAGAAGTCCCCCCGCCCCAGTTCAAGACAAGCCTACCCTACCTAGGGTGACATTGTCTCAGAAACAGAAATTCTTTTACAAAGGGTGAGGGACTTCAGTTGCGGTTTCCTGAAACTGTCAGCAGCATTGGTCTCTGCCTCACAGAAAAGCCATGTGGAAAGCAGAGACCAAAGCTCAAAGAAAGTAGAGGTCAGGGCCAGCAGGATGTCTCAGTGGTCAAAGTGCTTGCCGAGCAAGCCAGAGTTCAAACCCAGTGTGGTGGGATGTCTTTCTGTACACTGTGGATGTGTGTTGCTCTCATTGGTTGATAAATAAATCTTCTTGGCCAATGGCAAGGCAGAATAAGGTTAGGAAGGACATTCAAACTGAAGGAAGGCAGAGTCATGGCAGAAGCTGTGAGCCACCACCAGGAGAAGCAAGATGTAAGAGAACCAGTAATGCCATGAAGCCATGTAGCAAAACACAGATTAATAGAAATGGGCTGAATTAAGTTATAAGAGCTAGCTAGCAATGAGCCTGAGCCATAGGCCATACAGTTTGTAATTAACATAAACATCTGTGTGTTTATTTGGTACTGAATGGCTGGGGGACTGGGCAGGACACAAGAAAACTTCCCCCTACAATTGGCACCCAACATGGGGCACAAACTCACGACCCTGAGATTAAGAGTCTCATACTCTACTGACTGAGCTAGCCAGGCATTGATCACATAGACCTAAGAAAGCTTAAAGATTCTGAACACACAAAAACAGAGCCACACTGGGCTTTCTAGTCTCACAGTCTCATGCCAATAGCAGTGTAGAGATGTGTCTCCCTATAGCTGCCTGTGAGCTGGAGCTGGCCGCCAGATGCTGTGAGCTAAGCAGCATGGTGGATTTCCACAGTCTCTCCCATGGGCTGTGGTACAGAGAAGTTTCTACCAGCCACTGCCTGAGAGCTTGAGAGCATAGCCACAGGCTTAAAAACGTAAGCATACTACTTAATGCTGCTTCCCAGAATTGGGGAGGTAAGCTGAGCAGGGTGGAGCCCACAGCTAGGGCTGCTGCCACTTTCATCCTAGCCACACAGGTTAATAGTTTAAAATCTCTGCTGGTCAGAATAGGATTACAGATACACAATAAGAACAAATTCAGATGGAAAAAAACTCTAAACGGGCTACAGTGTGTTTAAAAATATACGTAGGCTTGGGAGGGTAAAGAGAAGGTATAAAGTCACAAAAAAGAAATATATAGCTTTAAAATAGTAAAATAAAGTCCTTAGAAAGGGGAATGAAGTAATATAAATAAAATGAGTCATGTGAGGATGGAAAAATGCACAGAAAGTCTGGATTATGTATGTTATTGTGTTGTCTTTAAAATTTTTGACTGCTATGAGACATTTGATTATAAAAGCTGCTGGATTAAATCAACCTATATATTTTAAAAATATCTTGACTCCAAAATTTAAGTCAAAAGGTATGACACTTTAGGGGAGAGGTTATGTTTTTGTTTCCACAGGAAATGAGAGGCTATGGACTCATTCAAAATTAAAGATGATCAGATTTGATCAAGGAAGGCCCCCTGAAATCCTGACTACAGACATAAAAACATAAACCTGAAAGAACTGCAAGACACATGATATATATTTTACCTGCTCACACACACAACAAGAAATTATCTTTGGCTGATTTGTGTACAATGCACAGTCTGTACTTGTATTAATGCACATATATATGTTACCTTGAAAAGTTTATGTATTTTCAGGATGAGGGGACCAGACATCAATGCAAACAGATGGCCCAGATGATCCAGCATCTCAAAATGCCTCTGTTGCAGTTTCCTCTGAGTTCTGCATCCAGATAGGCTTCAAGGCTGCTGGCTGAGATGATCCAGCCTCACTGACTACTACAGTCAGGACTTGGTTATAATCCTAAATTTTCCCAGGGTCCCCGTAAGATTAACAGCACCCCCAGTCAGCAGGAAGTAGCCTAGAAAACTATACCCACATTCCCAAAAAATGGATTATGGATGTTTGTCTTTGTTTAGGGGTTGGTTACAAGTTGTTATTGATCAAAGTCAATCTCTTTCTAAAAAAGGGGGGGTATGATATAGAAATGATAGAATAAAAGGGTAGATTATTGAATCTACTGTAATAAAAAAAACTATTAATCTTACATACTTTACATTGGTATGGATTTTGGTTTATTGATACAAATTTAAAGTTAATTTTATTATACTGTATGAAAAGTTTTATTCTAGGATATTATGTTTATGTGGCTTATTTAAAAATGTAATATGTAATTAAGAAATACAACTTAATAGTCATCTTAATAATCAAACTTATAGTCAGGTTTTATAGATATGCAGAGATATATTTCGGATGGATAGGTAATATTCAAACATTTCAAAGACCTACAGAACATGGCATTTAAAATGTTTTAAGAACTTAGACTTTTCTGAACATTGAGACATGTCTGCTCCTGGCAGCACTAATCTACTTCAAAGAGGAGGATGGACATCTAAGACACTCCATATGGAATTTATCTTCTTCTTGGCAAAACTGGCCATTTGGTCAAGCAGCTGCTCTTGCCTAGACTGCTCAACAACATGTTATATAAACTGAACATGCAGGACCCATGGGAAAATGACCACTGAACTTTGCCAAAACAAAGTGAGATGGTCCTTCAGGTTCCTGCCTCACAGAGGAAATTGCCAGATATTTTGCAGGACACAGGGAGAAGCGACTGATGAACTTTGCCAATAGGTGAGACAATCCTTCAAATTTCCTGCTTCACAAAAAAGTCTGCCAGAGACTCTAGTCCTCTAGGCTGAAGATGGATGCCCCAACATTGCAGAGGAAAATTGGGTGACTATCCAGGCAACCAGATGTCTCTGTCATTTCTAGAACGTTGGAAGTTGCTTACAATGCACTTCCTGTTTACTTGGGTAATATTATATCCTTCTGGGGTCTTTGATGGAGTTGAAGAGTAGACAGTTATAATATTAGTTTTCCTTAGTTATAATAAAGGGTAAATTAGATATAAAACTTTAGACTGACAAATATAGGATAGATGATAGAATGTTTTCTTTAATTTTACCAAATACAAATAGACTAGATATTATAACTGTAATTCTTGCTTAATAACTGTTTTGTTATATATTTTTACTATGTTAAAGTTAAAACCTTCCTTTTTGACTAGACAGAAAAGGGCAAATGCTGTGGGATATCTTTTCGTACACCGAATATGTATTGGTTGATAAATAAAGCTGTTTGGCCAATGGCAAGGCAGAATAAGTTTAGGCTGTACATTCAAACTGAAGACAGAGAGGAAGAAGGGTGGAGTCTCGGCAGACGCTTCCAGCCACCACCAGGAGGAGCAAGATGTGAGAGAACAGGTAATGCCATGAAGCCACGTGGCAAAACATAGATTAATAGGAATGGGTTGAATTAAGTTATAAGAGCTAGCTAGTAATGAGCCTGAGCTATGGGCCATACAGTTTGTAATTAATATAAGCTTCTGTGTGTTTATTTGGGACTGAACGGCTGGGGGACCGGACAGGACACAGGAAAACTTCCGCCTATAAACCCAGATAAAGGTGGCAGGAGAAAATGGGCTCCTGAGGGTTGTTGTTTGACCCCCATGCACACTATGACATACACACATACACTTCCATTTACACACACATGAGACACACATACTAATAATAAGGAATTGAAATTAGAAGGGGGCTAGAGAGATGGCTCAGTAGTTAAGAGCCCTGGCTGCTCTTGCAGAGGACCTGAGTTTGATTCCCAGCACCCACAGTTCCAATTCTAAGGAATCTAATGCCCTCTTCTGACCTCTGGGGGCATGGTGCACAGACACACATGCAGGCAATATACACATACACTTAAAATAGAGTAAATAAATCTTTTTAAAAATTTTAAAATTAACTAGAAATAAGACAGATGCATACACCCCTCCATGTTTTGCATGTACACGCACACAGAGCCTCGCTGAAGCCCAGGGCTTGGTCATTAGTCCGGGTCCTTCAGTTCAAATCATTAACTTTTTGTTGGTACTCTTCTTGTGGCTGGTCTGTCCTCCATACCCAATGTCACCAGGGACCACTGTCATCTACAGTTGCCACCTACTGGTGTCCCCAAGACCTGTACACCTGAGTGACGCTGACTAGATCCATACATCTGAATGACTCCTGCCTTTATCATTCCATTTGTACTTCAAATCACTTTTCTTTTCTTTCTTTCTTTTTTTTTTTTTTGGTTTTTCGAGACAGGGTTTCTCTGTGTAGTTTTGATGCCTGTCCTGGAACTCGCTCTGTAGACCAGGCTGGCCTTGAATTCACAGAGATCCGCCTGGCTCTGCCTTCCGAAGTGCTGGGATTAAAGGTGTGTGCCACCACCACCTAGTTCAAATAACTTTTCTTGCACTCCCCCCCCCCCCCGCCCTGTAAGTTTCCAGTCTTCCTGGATGACACCACATCATA
Organism: Peromyscus californicus insignis; assembly: GCF_007827085.1. Lineage (NCBI taxonomy): Eukaryota > Metazoa > Chordata > Mammalia > Rodentia > Cricetidae > Peromyscus > Peromyscus californicus. Next base: position 13,508,983 of record NW_026294535.1, read on the forward strand.
ACCCGGCTCTCATGAAAGGCAGAAGTCATCTCAGACAGACACTTCCCTCAGCCCTGGTGACTAATCTCCCCTGCGGTCCCGACTATGCGACTTGATTTCTCACATCACGGATCCCTTCTGCTGTTTATTTTGAGATATGGTCTCGTGGTGTCGACCAGACTGGTCTTGAACTCAGGGCAATATTTTCTGTGCCTCCCGAGTGCTGCTAGAGTTGCATTTCTACTTCAGCATCCCTACATCTTTTAATTAGTCCCTCCTCTGATCATAAGGGAGACTGTTTTAGGTGGGACTAGTTGGGATTCTGGTCCCCCAGTTCATTACCCAAGGCATTTATATATGGCCTTTCTTCGTGTTTTAAAACAGCAGGTTTACCAGATTAATTCCCGTTTGAACTTCCTGCTGAAGAGCCTTCAACCATTCTTCATTGTTTCCCTCATCTTTTTATGTCATGGGCCCCTCAGGACTCCACCCTGCTTGGCGACACTCTCCCATACCCAGACAAGGCCACTAGAGACTGATGGTGAGAAGCGCAAAGGTTCTGTCTGGCCAGGGTCTCCTCCGCGAGCCCTGGGCTAGAGAGGGCAGGCTTGTGTCCACACGTCTCATACAGCCCACTTGCTGGGAAGCTCTGGCTTGGAGGCCAGAGGTGACATTTAGGTGGTTACACCAGGCCCTGTCTGTCTGTCTTTGCAGTACTATGGTTCTCTGTCCCTTCATATGCTCCTGCACTGGGGTCGGACATGAGCTAGCTGCAGAGGAGCTATGCGGACGGGCAAACGCCAATAGGAATCTATTAGCCTAGGGTATTATGTGCTATCTAAGGTAGGAGCTTGATGATGAATGTCTGTGGGAAATCATAAGAAAAAAAAATGAACACAAAGGAGTAGCAAGCATACTCTAGCCAGATGTATGACACTCAGGGCATTTGCCTGAGTCAGAGGGAAGGACTTTCCTCTGTCTTTACATTAAAGGAGAAATTCAGAAAAAGAGAGACGTTTCTCAAAGATAGTCTCCTGGAGAGGTCCCAAAATAGCTGGAGAGGTTGAAAGGAAGAAAGGGTTAAATCCTAGAGGGTGGTAGCTTGTGCTGGTCAAGCACAAAGCTCAGGGCTATCTTTTGTGATCTTATTGATGCTCACCTAGGAGACCTGGGAAACAGTTTGTGGAAGTAGTTTGAGTGGACTTTTAGCCATAAGGGAGAAAAAGCCTGTGCTTATAGTATAGACAAGCAGGAGTTAATCCCCACCCCCGCACCCCAAACCCAAGGAGTCCAGTTGCCAGTACTGGTTGCTACTTAGTGTTACTCTCCAAGAGCCCCCAGGCTCTTACCATCTCTCCGCTGTCACAGATAGCTGCTACAGCTGCAAGCATCATGTGAATTTTCAAGACAAGAAAGGAAAGGCTAACTTTCTCCTAGCAAGATGCTGTCATTGTATGTCTGAGGAAGTCTCTGCGCAGACTTCCCCTTATATCTCACCAACCACAGCGCGGCCACACGCTCAGCTGACGTCACACACCGGCGGAGAGAAATGGAATGGCCACCGTTGGCTCCTGAGCCTGGGGGCAGGGAAGATAAGTCTGCCTTCCTTGGCATCAGCCCAGATACAAAGCCAGGGTTCTTTAAACAGGGAAGAGGAGAGAAGGGGGCAGAAATGAGTGTTGAGACATAAAGAGCGTCTGTGTACTGTTCCAATATGGACAGACTCGAGACTCTTTAGACTAGGCGATGGCCACTTTCCTCTCCACCCATTGATAGAGTCCCACCCATACACTGGGCTCTGCCCCTAGCCTCTTTGTTTGTTTATGACACCCATCATGACGAATTGACCTGCCCTTTGGCATATCTGCTTCCCAGCCCTGCGTTCACCTTCAATTCAGCATTTATTTGGCTGGGACGGATTCCCCATAGCCCCAGAACTCCTTAAAGGAAGCGATTCTATTGTTTTCATCTAAAATCTAGAGTGATGCCTACCTGACACGTAGTAAGTGTTCGGTGCTTGTAGAATAGATGCGGCAGAAACAAACGCAAGACAGAAAAAAAAAAAAAAAAGAGAGCATGTTTGCCCTGGCATCTTCAAGCACGCAGGCCCACTAAATGTGCCGAGTAGATAGATATTCCCATTCAGCCCTGCCTACTTAAGGAGGCTCTATTGTCTGCCAGACACTAGGGGCAATACAAGAGAAGGTTCACGGAGGTACGTTTGCACGCACAGATAACTCACAATACAAAATAGCTTCTGATGAGTGTCTCATTAGACCTACAGGAGCGCAGTGGCAGGGGAGGAGGGCGTCGCAACGCGGATGGAATGGTAATTAAAAGCCACAGGTATTCTAAAACTTAATTAATCACCACTGCAGCCTCCGCCCATCTCCAACTTCTTAGCAATGTAGGAAAGCGATCAGATTTGAATGCTATTCCCTCCGGCTGCTCTGCCTATTTGTCAGCGCACCTGTGGCCCAGTAGCAAAAGAACCACGTGGTGAAGAGCCAGGGAGACGCTGCAGAGAAAAGAGAACCTTGATAATGCATTGGCGAGACAGGCCGCTCTTGACTAGCTGGAAGCTGATGCTGTTTTTAACCAGGCATTAGAAGATTCTATTTCACGACTGGCCTGCAGTTGAGATTTTTGTTAAGGTGTTATTGGACAAGAGGTAACTAAGGTCACAGGAAAGCTATAGTAGCATTCACTAAATGGACCATTTGTAGGTCTATTGCTGCATGGAAGATCTGATTTTGTAGGGGGGCCATCCTGGAGGGTCTCTTAAAGCAATGGGGATAACACTGAGAATCTCCTAAGTTAGGGGAGTATGAGCCCCTCCGACAGTCTGGAAAAATCCCTGGGGCTCCATGTGCTGACAGTAAATAAATGAAACAACAAACTCTAGATCAATGAGAAACTCAGTGTCAACAATAAAGGTGAAGGGTGATAGAGAGACACCCAAAGATTATGACCTCCGGGGTCTATGTGCACACACTTAGGAGAGCACAGGGCACACCCATGTGCATGCAGGTGCACACACATGGACACACACACACATGCATAATGACATGGTGACATTTGTGCTTCTATAGCAACTGTAAATAACAAGATCTAGCAGCAGGACTGATCGTTTAAGTGCTCATCCTAGATAGCACTAGGTGCTGATCCTAGGTAGCACTAAGTACCCCTTGAAGCCTGCAACGACTCACATGACTGACCTGAGGAGATTCCTTCTGGTAACAAAGTTACGTTTCCTGGGCCAATTTGTTGCCTGCATTTGTAATTGCAGGAAATGCTAAATTTCAGGTAGCGGTTACTCTGTTAGTCAAGGTTCTTTAGAGGAACAGAACCAGTGAGATGGACACACACACACACACACATTAAGTCATCTTTAAACAGCAGAATCACACCTGAGGGCTGAGATCCAGTAGTTACTCGGTCCTGGAGGTGCCTCAGCAGTCGGAGCAGTCCCCCAATGGCTGTCACTTACTGGGGTTCAGGGACAAGGGGCCCAACAACCAGTATTCATCAGTCCACAGGGCAGGATACCGCAGCAGTCCCAATCTGGCACCAGAAGATTGGAAGCTCCCGGGGAAGCCGCTGGTTCTTAGTCCACAATGGAGGTTAGGAAATGCCAATTCTGTAGCCCGTGAAGGATTCAGCAGCTGTAGCTAAAACAGGGCGAATGAACTCAGAGGAAGAGGAAAGGCCACGAGGCAAAAGGCACGATGGTCCTCCTTCTGCCATGCTCTTTTTGCGTGGTCCACAACTGCATGGGTCTTGCTGCATCTGTGGCGGCAGTCAGGATACTCTTCGGGTGAGGCTCTTTACTCAGGTGATTCCAATTTGTGGCAGGCTGACATTGAACCCAACTGTTAGCTACAGAAAATAAAGATGTCTTTTTTTTTTTTTTTTTTTACACTATCAGAGTTCACAGTGCCAGGCTAGCTACTGCTGTTCCAAAGTCATGCTACCACATGGTACCCATATGGAGTATTAAGGCCAATCTGTGACTCCTGCCATTGATGGCTCAGGATGCTGAATCCTACCTACTCAAATAATCATGTGACAAAGTATGCTATACTCCCTAAAAAGCATGTTCTCCAGGGGCATGGTGGCACAAGGCTGTAACCCCAGCTCTTGGGGGGTAGAGGCAGGAGAATAAGGAGTTCATGGTCATCCTTGGCTACTTACTGACTTGGAGGTTAGCCCAGGCTGCATGAGACTCCAGCTCAATAAACCAAAAACAAACAAAAAACCATATTGAGCTAGGCATGGTGGCACATTTCTGTAACCCCGGCACTGGAGAGGCTGAGGCAGGAAGATGAATTCAAAGCCATCATGGGCTCTTTAAAAAGACTCTGTCTTAAAGAAAAAAAAAAAAACAGTTGTTGCAGGGTTTGGTGTCTCAGGCCTGAAATCCCAGCTACTTAGGAGGATGAGGTAGAAGAATCTGGAGAGCTTAGGACCTGCCTAGGCAACTCGGTGAGACCTTGTCTCCAAATAAAAAGTAAAAAAAGGGCTAGAGCCACAGCTCAAAGGCAGAGCACTCATCCAACGTGTTTGAGGGCGAGAAGACAGATTCAACTACAGGATGATAAAAGAAAAGCCCTGTGGACCCAGAGGAGGTCCACCCCAGGGGCTGCCAGGAGAAGGTCCACCCCAGGGGCTGCCAGGAGAAGGTCCACCCCAGGGGCTGCCTGGAAAAGGTCCACCCCAGGGGCTGCCAGGAGAAGGTCCACCCCAGGGGCTGCCAGGAGAAGGTCCACCCCAGGGGCTGCCAGGAGAAGGTCCACCCCAGGGGCTACCAGGAGAAGGTCCACCCCACGGGCTGCCAGGAGAAGGTCCACCCCAGGGGCTGCCAGGAGAAGGTCCACCCCAGGGGCTGCCCGGAGAAGGTCCACCCCAGGGGCTGCCCGGAGAAGGTCCACCCCAGGGGCTGCCCGGAGAAGGTCCACCCCAGGGGCTGCCCGGAGAAGGTCCACCCCAGGGGCTGCCCGGAGAAGGTCCACCCCAGGGGCTGCCAGGAGAAGGTCCACCCCAGGGGCTGCCAGGAGAAGGTCCACCCCAGGGGCTGCCCGGAGAAGGTCCACCCCAGGGGCTGCCAGGAGAAGGTCCACCCCAGGGGCTGCCAGGAGAAGGTCCACCCCAGGGGCTGCCCGGAGAAGGTCCACCCCAGGGGCTGCCAGGAGAAGGTCCACCCCAGGGGCTGCCAGGAGAAGGTCCACCCCAGGGGCTGCCCGGAAAAGGTCCACCCCAGGGGCTGCCCGGAGAAGGTCCACCCCAGGGGCTGCCCGGAAAAGGTCCACCCCAGGGGCTTGCCTCGGACTACGCTGCAGGCATCTTTTTGTTTCCCACATGCTTGTTTCCTAGCTGCTAGATCCTTCACAATCTCTTGTGGTGTTCCTGCCTCCTCAGACATGGCTACAGAGCAAAGAAATGATTTAAGAAGGGGGAAATCAAGCTGCCTGGCGAGGCTGCCTGCCTACTTCATGAAATCACTCTCTGACAAGGAGGAAAACGCTGTTTCATTAAAATTCAAATAAGGAACGCTTGTGGTTTTTCATTTTTTTTTTTTTTTTAAAAAAAGCAAATATAGAGCTGTAATCATAACTGACGAGGCCAGTTGCTGAGGGGAGTGGCGGGCAGGTCCCCTTGCCTGTTGATTTGAGGACTACTCTGAATGGAAAGGAGGAGGGAGGGACAAGAGCTCCAGCTTGTTGGGAGAAGCAGATCCCTGTTTTATTGTGACAAGAATTCAGTTCCTTCTCAACTGAGAGATAAGCATATCAGGGATAGCATCCCCCTCAACAGTCACCAGTCCAATTATTAGGGGTGTCTTCAAAGATTAGGTTTCATATCTGTAATTTTTATAGCTTAGAAACCCAGAGGCAGGCGAGATGATGGCTTGATGAAGAGCTGGTACTACTCTTGCAGAGGACCCAAGTTCAGTTACCACACCATGCAACTGCCTGTAACTCCAGCTCCGGGGGGGGCTCCAGTGCCCTCTTCTGGCCTCTGCTGGTACTGCACTCACATGCACATATACACATCCACATGTACATTTAAAAATTTTTAAAAAGATTAAAAACCTATTTGACAATAGAAAAAGCCTACAGTAAACCAATAGGTAATTAAGAAGAAATCAAGTAACATGGGGGGAAAAGTCTCAGACAACTCAGATGTATGAGAGCAACAGATTCTGTCGTTGGTTGGCTACACACCTTATTTAGAAAGCAAATGAGACCAGCATGGGAGGAGCAAAGGGGATCGATCCGGGAGGAGAGGGTAAGAAAAAATAATAATGGTACATACATATGAAAATGCTATAAGAAAACCTATGACTTTGTGTGCTAACTTTATGAACTGTGAACTAAATCTAAGAACATACCTTCTGAGTCATTTCTGTTGGATGGACAATTCTATTTTCCCTGCGAAGCACTGGTTTGCTTGACTGTTGATCTCATTTTGTCCAGTATATATTTTGGATTCCAATGATAGTGGAACATATCCTATCCTATCCCAGCTGCCTACATAGGTTTTTGTGCTGTGGATATGTTCTATATGCTGTGAATGTGTTGCTCTGATTCATTGATAAATAAAATGCTGACTGGCCAGTAGCCAGGCAGGAAGTATAGGCGGGACAAGCAGAGAAGAGAATTCTGGGAACAGGAAAGCTGAGTCAGGAGTCGCCAGTCAGACACAGAGGAAGCGAGATGTAAAAGTACCAGTAAGCCACAAGCCACATGGCAACTTATAGATTAATAGAAATGGGTTAATTTAAGATATAAGAACAGGTAGCAAGAAGCCTGCCATGGCCATACAGTTTATAAGTAATATAAGTCTCTGTGTATTTACTTGGGTCCAAGTGGCCAGCGACAGGGCCACAGGAGCTGAACAGAACCAGGAAAACTTTAGCTACATTTTTTTTCCCACTCCACTTTGAATTGTAGATCTTGTGTCTTGGCATGGTCTCTAGAGTCACGCCAAGAGCTTAGTAGGTTTGCAACAAACATTTGCTGAGTGAGATGGGATTCAAAGAGGTTTGTCTGTCTGGGGAAGATCTAGCAGGTGATTTTTTTTTTTCTGCGTTGGCTAATCAGTGATTAAATGCTGCTTCACCATTGACATGAGCAGCGGAGTACAAAGCAAGCCCAGAAGCTTCGCTACTCGCAAGAGGGAATTCGGTCTAGCAGGGAGGATGTAAATGGATGGTGAGGAGGTCAGAAACGAACAAAGCCTGGCCCATCAGAAGGCTGAGCATGCTGTCATCAAGGAAGTCACCAGTTCTGACCATCAGCTCAGATTGCCTGGTGACGCGCACAGTTTCTTCATCTGTACCATGGGAACCTGAACGTTGCCCTTACCTGGGGAAGCTGAGAGGATTCAGTGAGTTAACGCAGATGACACACTTAGCCAAGCACATGGGAAGTGGGAGTTATTACCCACGTCAGGCATGATGCCCAGTGCTTCTCACACGTTACTAGCAGAGACAACAAAGGAGCGGAGATGAAGAGAAGCCATGGGAGCTGGGGAAAAGCAGACAGGTAGGGACTTCCGTCCTGGCTTTCTGCTTAGTCTTCCCTCTCCTGCTGCGTTCTGCAGCCTGTGTAGACCTGCCTTTCCCCACTCAGGATCTAAAGCGGCTTCCCTTCTCAGTCACCTCCCTGTATGGCACTATCTCCCCATAGAGTATTCCAGAGTGTGTGGAATTGCTAGAAGAACTGTTTGCCAGCCTAGCTCCTGGGTGTCTCCATGGCTGTCTGCTCACCCCAGGAAGGAAGAAGTTGGTATGTTCACCAATCAGCCGCAAGTCCTAGCAAAGGGCTTGGTTCACAATACAGGCATAATGAAGGAATCCACACTTGTATACCGATGGAGTAAAGGTGCGTGTCGGGCTCCTGTTACAGATAGAGTCACCTCCAGGAAACATGGCATCTTCTTGGTCTACAAACTTGTGCCTTTCGGAAGCCATCGGCACTGGGCAAAGTGGCTCTGTTCCCCAGAGACCACGTTCTAGCTGGGTGCTCCCATAGCTCCTTCAAGCGTCATAAGGTTTGTCTGGCTGACCTCCAGAGGACCCTGGAGCAGCCCCATCCGCCCCTATACTTTCTCACGCTCACCAGGTTTACAAAGAGGGAGGTATAGATGGGGGAGGGGAGAAGTCACCCTGACAGCTGCCGGGGTGTCAATGAAGCTGGGGAGCAAAGGGAAGGAAAGAGAGAATTTCAGAACCCACTACTCTTTCCCCCAAGAAATACTCCTATATGTGTGTCTTTTTGAGTAGACAAAGAATCCATGCCTTACTCTCAACATTTGGGGCGATCAACAGCACTCCAAGATCCCCAAATAGGGTTTAGACAGCCAGAGTGAGAGGATGGTGTGTATGCGTCAAATTCAAGGTCATATGTGGTAGAAAGGACATACTGGAGATCAGGTGTTCTGGGATGAGAGAGAACATCCTAGGCAGAGCAGAGGGCAGGAGACCGGGAGGAAGTCAAGTCTGGGTTCCGGAAGGAAAATCCAGTTCGTGCACCTCAGGAGCAAGCCCGTGACCAGTCAGGCCCTCTGCAAGCTGAGCTGCTGACCATGGCTGAAGGAATGGGGTGGAGGAATGCAAGGCTGGTGCTCAGCTGGTGTCTTAGTCGGGGTCTCTATTGCTGTGATCAAACACCATGACCAAAAGCTGCCTGGGGAGGAAAGGGTTGGTGTCACCTGGTTAAGTCTCAGGCCACACTCCATCACTGAGGGACGTCAAGGCAGGAACCTGGAGGCAGGAGCTGAAGCAGAGGCCATGGAGGGGAGCTGCTGACTGGCTTGGTCAGCTGGCTTTCTTTTACAACCCAGGGCCTCCTGTCCAGAGGTGGCACCACCCACAGTGAACTTAGCTCTCCCACATCAAGAAAATGCCCCACAGGCTTGTCCACAGGCCAAACTTATGGAGACCTCAAGTCCCCTTTTCTCAGACGATTCTGGCTTATGTCATCAAGTTGACAAAGAACCAATCATGACAGGTGGATAACTTTCTAGAATTCTTTTACATAAACTTTTATGCTAGGCTTAAAACTCTCAAAGCTGGGGCAAGCCCTCACATCTTACTCCTTTTTGGAATAATAAATAATCTGCCTTGCAAACACCTTGCTGAAGCCATGAAGCCCTTTTTCTAGCAGAAGATGTTCCCACAGACTAAGGAAGGGATCGGTGAACCGGAACCAGAACTCAGCTACTGCCAGCCCAAAGTGCCCCTCCGGGGTGCCCCCTCCCACTCCTCATGATACTGTGCTCACATCTGTCGGGAAATCATTATCATGGACTGATTCAGAGTATGACACATTACAGCCATCTGGAGAGGACTTTCACAATGAACACTGTATTTACATTAAATGACGGCTCTTCAGCTATGAGGTCCTGGTGTAGCGGACAATTCACACAACTCTACTGAGTGGCCCTGTCAGACATCCGACACCGTAACGTCCTTCAGTGGCATCCACACCTGTAACCTGCCAGGAAGACACAGAAATGGTCTTTGGAGTCCCTTTCAGGCAGTGTCTTGGGTTGCAAAGCATGCCGGCCAAGCTTAGGGAAGGGCTGACGAGTTTGTATAGTTGCTACGCTCAGTTGCACTGAGATATTTCTGCATGGCTGCCCACGTGTGTCTACCTCTAGGACAGTGTTCTCAATGGTGCCTGAAATGCTTGCTTCAAATGCAGAACCTTCAGGCTCGCCCAATCTACTCTAGCTCTCTAGGTCTGGGATCAGATTCCCACATCTACTTCAGGCAGTAGAGCTGGTAAGAGTTACGGTTTGAAAATGCTGGTCTTCAGCGAAGAAATTTGAGGGGGGAGTGGTTTCGAGACAGGGTTTCTCTGTGTAGTTTTGGTGCCTGTCCTGGATCTCGCTCGGTAGACCAGGCTGGCCTCGAACTCACAGAGATCCGCCTGCCTCTGCCTCCCAAGTGCTGGGATTAAAGGTGTGTGCCACCACCGCCCGGCCCAAAATTTGAGTTTTTAAGAAGCTCAAAATAGTTTAATCAGAGCTGCAAAAGATTAGCTTCTTTTCTCGTATATCTTTATGCATATATATGTATATATATTTATTCAAAGTATATAATTGTATATTTATAATATATAGTATAAATCATAACAAATATACATTTGTAAAATCATAATCCCTAATACATTTTTTTCTGCTATAGCCAATTTTTGATGTACAGAGGGAACAAAATATAATTAACGAAGACAAGCAGATCTGTTTATCAGATATAAACATTTATGTTTTAAAGAAAACATTATCAGCGTCTTGGAGAATTTATGTATATTTGATATTTGTATACAGTGAGGGGTCTGTAGTAGGCAAATCTCAGACACTTGAGTGAGTGTGTGTCTGAGCACACACACATGTGTGTGTGTGTGTGTGTGTGTGTGCACGCGCGTGCGTTGTTTGATATTAAGACCAAGGTATTATTACTATGATTTTTTTTCATTTCATCTCCCACATTCAAAATGGTGTCTGCTTCTCCCAACTCTGAGGTTAGAATAAACAGCTTCTGTCCTTCTGCCTCTTGATTTGTGCCTGGGGTTTCCTAATCCCATGGCCTAAAGACCTCACAGCAGATAAAACTGAAGCTGAAATGGACATATTCCTGCGGGGGGGGGGGGGGGGGGTACCACCCATTCTTTGGGAATAAATGTAGCGGCAGGCAGACAAGCTGCCATTGGTCCAGAATTACCTAGCTACATGGAAGCTGCCCACACCTCTGCACTTGAAGTAATTTTGAGCTCCACCCACTCGCTACCCATTTTTAGCATGGAGGAATCGCAGCGAGCAGACCATGTGCACCCGTGTGGAAATGTCACCCGAGGCCCCTTCGCAGGTGGGGCCTGGCTGCGGGCTACCGGTTCCTCCTCTGAAACTAGATGGGTTATTTTTCAAAAATCCTTTCACACAAGCTCTCACACCTCGGCTCACAGAAGTAGGGCAGGCCTCAGCTCTCTCGCTTTTATCGGAAGGCCAGTGCGTGGGAAAAGTCAGGAACCAGAAAGCATGTGGGGCTCTGGCCCAGCATTCTAAACTCTTCGCTCTCAGCACTGAAGAGATCTGGGGAAGCTTTGGAAGCTGCGGATGCCCGGGCCTAGCCCAGCTTCTCAGAGGCTGCAATCTGGAATACATGTGGGGCTTTATTGTTTACTTGGTTTCATATTTTTTTAAATTTAATTTAATTTATTTAGTTTTTATTTTTTTGGTTTTGTGAGACAGGGTTTCTCTGTGTGGTTTTGGTGCCTGTCCTGGATCTCGGTCTGTAGACTAGACTGGCCTTGAACTCACAGAGATCCACCTGCCTCTGCCTCCCGAGTGCTGGGATTAAAGGCGTGTGCCACTGCTGCCCGGCCCCTTCTGCTTTCTTATACACATCCCATTACCCTTCCCTCCCCCCTTAAGATCTCTCTTGAGCTCCCTTCTAGTTTCATTAACACACACACACACACACACACAGACACACACACACACACACACACATACACCTCACACACACTCATACACACACACAAACATACACTCATGCACATAATTTTAAATCTAGGTTCCACATATAAAGAGAAAACACATAATATTTGTCTTTCTGAGCCTGGATTATTTTGCTTACCATAACAATCTTCAGCTCCATTCACTTGCTGCAAATGTCATGATTTCACGTTTCTTTACAGCCGTATAAACTTCCATTGTGGATACGTACTACATATTGTGTGATATGTATTACAGGTACATACCGCTTTTCAGACTATTCCCAAAGGACTCTAAGGCAACACAGCACAGAGATACTTGTGAATCTGTGTTTGCTGTACTGTTCAGGAAATGGAACCAGCCTAGATGTCCCTCGACAGATGAATAAAGACAATGTGGTCTTTTATGCAACCATAAGTGATATTACAACTTTTGTTTTCAGAAACAGTCTCTCTTTATGCAGTCCAGGCTAGCCTTTCACTCTGGATCCTCCTGCCTTTGCCTCCCGGGTGCTGGGATTGCAGGTGTGTGTCATTGTGTCTTCATCCCTGCTCTTGGCATACATGTGTATACATACATGTGCCCATAATTCAGAGTAACAAACAAGAGTGAGAACCATTAGCCTGATGTGTGCTTAATCAGTCAACTCAGCCAAATAATATGCAAATTAATTGAACTGTAAATGAAGAAAGTTGGCTTATGAAGATCAGTAGAACAGTCCTCCTGTACTGCCTATGTGTTGTACAGAAGCCGTGCTCCAGGGGCTGGAGAGATGATTCTGTGGCTAGGAGCACATGTTGCTCTTGCAGAGGACCTAAGTTCAGTTCCCAGCACCCAATTCACCATCACCTGTGACTTCAGTTCTAGGGGGGCCAGCGCCCTCTTCTGGCCTCCACAAAACCTGCCCTCATATGCATATACCCTCACATTAACACACATGCTTATATAGAACTAAAAATAATAAAATTAAACGTATAAAAAAAGCACCCTATGGAGCTGGGCAATGGATAAAGGTCCTGTTAGAGCAGCGGTTCTCAATCTGTGGGTCATGATCCCTTTGACAAACCTCCATCTCTAAAACTACTTACATTACGATTCATAACAGTTGCAAAATTACAGTTATAAAATAGTAACGAAAATAATCTTTATGGCTGGGGGTCACCATGACATGTGGAACTGTATGTATTAAAGGGTTGCAGCAGTAGGGAGGTTGAGAATCACTGGGTTGGAGGGAGATTTGTAGCCAGGCATGGTGGTGGATGTCCGCAATGTTAGTACTTTGGAGATGGGAACAGGAACATCCTGAGTTCCCAGCCAGCTTCCACCACTGAGAGAGCCCTGTCATTCAGGAAGAGAAGGAGATGATTTATAAGACCCCTAAGATTGAAGTTGTGATGCAGTCAGAATCCAGGACCCAGAGCAGGCCATCATAGCTCTCCAAAGCAGATGACCGACAGTCCTTCAACTCATTCTGGCTTCTGGAACCCCAAAGAGTAAAATAATACTTGGTCCATCTAAAATGTACTGTTGCTGCTCCATGTAAACAGATGGTCAATCAACTGGGGTGATTATGTTTCCTCTCTTCCGTTGTTCTCAGTTTCTAACCAAGACTAAGGACTTTTCCAAATTTGTTCCAAAATCAGAGTTCCATGTGCCATTAAGGGCCTTATTGCCGGCATTCTAACCTCCTGTCCATCCCTGCTGGGGCAAAGGGCTGAGCACAACCATTTCCTTCCCCTGTACAAGGTATTCTTTTTTCTATTGTAACAAAGTTCATGATGACAACTTAAAGAAGATGTACTGGAAAGTCAGAGCTGGTGCCAGGGCCATCTCTGAGTCCGTAATGCACTTGCGTTCGGAACATCATGGTCTGAGCTTGGATTGCCATAACTTACAAAAAGAAGTGGTCTCTTTGGGGCATGCCTGTAATCCTAGTAACAGCAAGATGGGAGGCAGGCACAGGTGGGTCCCTGGAAGTCCATGGCTGGCTAACCTGGAATATGTGGTCAGGTTCCTGGCCAATGAGAGGCTGTCTCAAATGAGATATGGAAGATACCTGAGAAATGATATCCAAGGCTATGTTTTGAAATCCAAGAGTGTGCCGTGCACAAGTACATGAACACCACACACACACACACACACACACACACACACACACACACACACACACACGTACGTGGTGATATTTTATTTGTGCTGAAATGTGGTGATATTTTATTTGTATGTTAATAAATAAAGTTTGCCTGGAGATCAGAGGTCATAGTGAGCCATAAACAGAAGTCCGGCGGCAGTGGTAGCACACGTCCTTAATTCGATCACATGGGAGGCAGAGTCTCTGTGTGGTCAAGGACACAGCCAAGTGTGGTGGCACACATCTTTAAATCCCAGTACCAACCATAGAGACCTGGAGGTCTGGACAGACAGGCAGTGACGAGGAAGTGATGTGGCTGAGCTTAGAGCCAATGAGAAGGCAGAACAGGAAGGCAATAAAAGCACAGGTTAGACAGGAAGAATCTCTCTCTTGGGAACAGATGGCAAGGTGGTAAGCTAAGGTTAGTCGGTGGCTATTCGCTATTTCTCTGATCTCTTCAGCTATTACCCCTGTATTTGGCTCTGTGTTTCTTATTTAATACGACTGTTTGGAAATTCATCTACATTCCCACCCACACCAGAGCTGGCTAAGACTGGATCTAGCCTGGATCAGTCACATACTGCACTTTTTTTTTGGTAGGGTAACAGCTGCCAGGAGACAGCCTGAGGTGTCTAGAACATTCCCCAGACAGCAGGTCCTAGTGGAATTGAAGGCAACAGGCAACCTGCCTTCTCCTTCAATTGTAGTTCGTCGTAGGTAGCAATTAATGAGCCACAGAAGCACATGACAGGGCTGTAAGCTGGGTGGAGCTCCATTTCTCTGGCCTTTTTCTGTGCTTTTGATACACAACATAAAAGATCACTGGAGGAAAACTCTGTGAGGCAGACTTTGACGGGCACCATGTGAGAACAAATTTCCCAGGCCAATGGCCAGAAAACGGATGAGGAATCGAGCCTCGGGCACCATCTCAGAGGCACTGGGAAGGCTTAGCTTGATTCTTATTCCTTGTTTGTTCCAGGAGTGTGTGTTGGGCCAGGAGGCACTCTCTCTCAGCGATTTGAGCCAACCCACGCATCTTGACTTATCTTTAATGAGTCATTTTCTAGCGTGCAGCATGCTAATTGACAAGCCGTTAATTTCAGCAATAAAGACAAATGTTGATACTCATTTGCAAATAAAAAAGAATCATTGGTTGTTGATTGACATGTCTCTAGTAGAAGGAAAGTGTAGCTATTCCAGGAGTCAGTCCTCTGTGATGAATGCTGGCGGACTGACCTCCCTCAGATGCGCACTTCGGACAGTGACCACTTAGCAGGTGTACCGTGTTACCCTGGTTTTGCTAACAGACTCCAATGGAAGTCACAGGGGTGTAACATGAAATGGGACAGCTTATGGAGAGTGACCTCAAGTGACTTACGCTGTGGATATCGATCTGTATAAATAAAATGCTGATTGGCCAGTAGCCAGGCAGGAAGTATAGGCGGGACAAGCAGAGAGGAGAATTCTGGGAAGTGGAAGGCTGAGTCAGGAGACGCTGCCAGCTGATGCCATGAGTACCAACATGTAAGATACTGGTAAGCCACGAGCCATGTGGCAAGGTATAGATTTATAGAAATGGGTTAATTTAAGATAGAAGAACTAGATAACAAGAAGCCTGCCACAGCCATACAGTTTGTAAGCAATATAAGTCTCTGTGTTTACTTGGTTGGGTCTGAGCAGCTACGAGACTGATGGGTGAGAGAGATTTGTCCTGACCATGGGCCAGGCAGGACTGGAGAAAACTTCAGCTACAGACTTTAAATTTTCACAAAGAAGCACCCAGATCTCAGTCATCCTGAGCCTGGATGGATTTTTCCAGACTCCATCCACAGTCTGCGTTCCCTCAAACATGATGTATATGGAAGTGTAACTCACATGTCCTTGTCATTTTCTTCTGGAACTTTCTACCAGGATTCTATTATTCTGGACTTGAGGCAGGACGCTGCTTCTCAGTGGGGGTATCTTTCCAAACCTCAATTGTCCCTGACTGGTGTTTGGAAGCTGGTGTTTGTACACTGGATCTGAAAGAATTCAAATTATTTGTTCTCCACAAGGCTTTTATTTGTTCAAGACATCGTTATACAAGTTTTGCTTCATTTAATTTCAATAATTGTCATATGGTGTTCACTTAATTCTACCTCAAATTCCAAATCAACCGGGAATAGAAAACTTTCTTTTTTGGAACAGCTAAGAATGAAACCCAAGGCCCTTGCTGAGCAATACCCGCCCCTCCCACCCCACTTGGTAGGGAACTTCTTGAGGAGAAAGAATGTTTTCTTAGTTTTAATTCTTATTTCCAGGGCTTACCGCAATGCCTGGCACTTATTTGCCAGTGTTTAGTGGTTGTTGGGCAAAAGGAATACGGCTGAGTTGGTGATGTTTAGGGGCAGAGTTCTCCACTTCAGTATTAGTTCACAGAGGGGAGATTATTGCTCATACAGTAAGTCACATTTTTACAACCTTCCCTGAGTGCCAGGCTCTGCTGTAAGTGGTTTGTGTACAGACACTCATTTAATTTATATGACAGTCCTCTACTCCAGGCGCCAGTATCTCTGCTACAGAAGAGGGGATTCAAACGCAGAGAAGTTAATGACTTGTCCAAATCACACAGTCGGTGGGAAAGCCAGGATTCGAACTCAGACACTTTGTCCCCAAAATATGTGTCTGTGATCTATGCATGATGACGTTCTAAACAGAAGAAAGTGGGTTTTTTCTCATCCTACCTCACAGCCTAAATAACATATTAGGTGGGTTCTAATAAGCTTCTGCCAGTCAAACAGCTCGGAGGCAATACATCGTTGGCCTTGGGCTGTTCTATTAGACATGGGAAGTTGCAGAAACCAGCAAGGGGAGACTGGGTCAGGGGAGGAAGCCTTGAGTGAATGTATATCATTTGAGGTAGGCACAGCCAAGTCAAGGGCCCCATTGCCCCAGACCCATGGGAGGGGCAAAGCCTTCCCCCAGGTGAGATCCAGAGGGATGGCAAAACCTTCCTCAGGTCCTAGTGCCAATGTTGAGAGTGTGTGCCGGCATCAGTGTTTGTGAATGACGGACTGATCAGGGTGTGCAGAAGCTAGCAAATGCCGCGTGTCTCCTCCTGGGTGTTCACAGCCCAAGACTGCTGCCAAGGTTGACAGACACCTCCTACCAAGTCTAGCTAATCCCTCTCTCGGTGCTTGCATAATAAACGGGCTAGGGCTCTGGGTTGTTGTTGTAGTTTTGTTGTTGTTGTTGTTGTTGTTGTTATTATTATTATTATTATTATTATTATTATTGCTATACTGGTTATTGTTGGTGCTACTCCGGCAGAGTGGGCACAGCCTACCCAATCACAGCTTTTCTGTGCTTGTATCTCTGTCCTTCCTTCATTCCCAATGCCATGGGAGACAGTTTTTATTCTTATCCTGGACTCTTTATGTGTTTGTGTGTGTGTGTGTGTGTGTGTGTGTGTGTGTGTGTGTGTGTGTAAAATTTCCTGGTTGTTAGAACAAAATACCTCTCCCTGCTACAGACCAAGTATAGAGTCTATGAACTCAGATCTGAGATGCGGGGAGGTTGCAGGATTTAGAAGTGCAAAGACTGATTGACGCTCCAGAATTCAGTGCAAACATCCACGTCTGAGTCCCTGAAATGAGCCAGCTAATTTCTCTGGCCCTTCCCCAGGAGCAGAGTTGGACTTGTTGCAGAATTGCCTCTTATGTTTTCCAAACATCATATATGTCTGCACCACTTCACGGATATTTTTATCACATTCACATAGCATGCATATCATGACTTACTTAATGCGTTTCTCTTCACCGGCTCTGCATTAACTCCCTTTTCACAGCTCGGGCTGCTGTGGCCAATAATAAAAAAAACATGGTTTTGATGTTCTTGACAGTCTCCCCTAAGCCATATGAGAGGAGACAACTCAATCTTAACTCACTTGAGTTAATATTGCTCATTCTGTCTGTCACTTAAGCTCATCCTCTAGTTAAAATGCTTCACGGGCGGGAAGCGCTACCATTCAGAAAGAGACTCTTTGGTCAAGGCTAAGATGAACCGCTGGAGGAGCAGAAAGAGAGGCTGACCGGGTTGAGCTTGGAGAGGAGGAGCCGGGCTAGGGATGCATTTGTTTCTGCTTGGTAGGAATTATGCAGATTTCATAGTTTCGCTGGTAAAGACAAGCTGAGGTTAGAGCTGGAGAGGCGGCTCCACAGCTAAGAGCATGGGCTGCTCTTGCAGAGGACCTGGGTATGGTTCCCAGCACCCACATGGTGCCTCACAACTCTCTGTAACTCCAGTTCCGGGGGATCTGACACCCTCTTCCAACTTCTGCAGACATTGAACACACACACACACACACACACACACACACACACACACACACGCACACGCACATGCACACGCACACACACACACACACACACACATCTAAAAGATCTTTTTAAAAATAGACAAGCTGAGGGGCCACCAGAGAGTTCCCCGCCCCCAGCACTGGTTTAGAAAAATCTCTGCCAGTCTCCTGTATTTCATTTGCCTGTTATCTCCTTCCTATGAAAAACAATTTGCATGGAAACAATCACTCTTAACTCACAGGAGTCCTTGGGCTCCCGCTGTTCTCTCACTGGCTTTATCTGTGGTGTAATCACAAGCCCCTGCATAGGGTACCGTCAGGAAGCGGCAAGTCAGAGCCAGGCTTCAGGCATGTGATTCTATTCTGAATACTCGAGGGCTCGTTCTTGGGAGGAAATCTCCCAGAAATGTACCTGCAGGAGGGCTGAAATGAAGGGAGCAGGCAGGGAGGTGGAGATTGAATGTATAAAGTGAACGGCACAGAGCTTTCCATGCCGCAGTGATGAGGGAGTCCTTGTTCTTGCCTTGGCCACAAATGACAAGTGGACATTCCTGTGTTTCTGCCCCTGGCATCCTTAGTGGGGACCAAGATGCTGCTATGTGGCACTTGCCCTTCTGGTGCCAGCAGGGGAGAGCATTTTTTGAATTATTTTTCAGGAGTTATAATAACTGGTCTTAAAAATGTGTGTGTGTGTGAGTGTGTGTGTGTGTGTGTGTGTGTGTGTGTGTGTCTTTTGGGGAAGGGGCTGTGTGCATGTTAGTGCAGGTACCTGCAGAGGCCAAGAGGCATCAGATGCCCTTTGAGCTGGTATGGTAATAGGAACTGAGCTCACAAGAGGATATGTGTTTTTAACTACCAGGCCATCTATTAAGCCATACATCTTATTTTTTTTCAAGCAACTTATTTTAAAAGAAAAAAAAATTACCAAAGAGTTTCTTGAGCTGGACATGGTGGCACACACCAGCAATCAGGATACTCAGGACATGAATCCAAGGCCATCTTTGGCTTTGTAACAAGTTCAAGGCCAGGCTGGAGTACATGAAAACCTGTCTCAAAACAGTAACAACAACCCCAAACCAAAACCAACCAACCAAATTAAAAACATTTCTTTAAGACAGAGACCATATTTATATTCTGCATATCGTTGACTTGCAAATGATACTGAACAGGTATTAAGTGCTTGAATATTAGTTTAAATAAATTAAATTATTTCAATCACCAATTAATTAAATTAGTTACATGGGGGGGGGGATAGAGATGTATGAAAAAGAACACAGAAGTCTCCAGTAGTGCTACCTCCAGAGACAGGCTGCTGATGACTTGGCTTCTCTTTTTCTTTGCATATATATTTTTTTCCACATGAAACGAAGAATGTGCCTTATGATGAATTTTGTATCCTGCTTTTAAAGATTAATGTTATATTCTGAGAAATTTCCAAGATCATTAGGCTGAGAACCATCCCTTTGACGGACTGGATGACACTACTCTGTGTGTGTGTGTGTGTGTGTGTGTGTGTGTGTGTGTGTGTGTGTGTGTGTGTGCATCATGGCTTATTTAACCACACCTTGCAGGCATTCAGGATGTTTTTAGGTCCTCAACTGGGGCCCGCATGAAGGAGCAGTTAAGGAACCCTCGAAGCAGTGGTTCTCAACCTGTGGGTCAGGACCCCCTTGGGGGTCACATATCGGCTATCTACATTACTGTTCATAACAGTAGCAAAATTACATTTATGATGCCGTCATGAAATAATTTTATGGCTTATAGTTGGGGGTCACCACAACATGAGGAACTGTATTAAAGGGTGGCAGCCTTAGGAATGTTGAGACTCACGGGGGTGGGGGACAGGGGCAGGAAGCGGGGAGTAAGAGAGGTGAGGAAAGATTAAGACTGAGTAGTTCTCAGTCCTTAAGGGACAGCAGAGATTCAAGGAGGAGGAAGTGGGCGAACATCAAGCTGGACATTGAAGCCTGATGTAGAAACGGTGCTCAGGCTCGGGCTGTCTGTCTTTTGGTTTCCCTAACAGTCCGCCTTAGCTGCGTTGAGAGGCTTTGCACATGCTGTTCCCAGTGCCTGGATGCGCTGCCTCCCAGTTCCCTGTCTTTTCGGCTCCTTCAGCTCAGCGCTCGCATCCCGGTCACTGATTTCCTTGATGCCCTTGATTCCCTTTATTAGGCTCGTAACAAGTTAGATTTCTTTCCGTAATCATTGATTACGGCATGGCTCCACCAAGGGGCACATCACAGAAAATAAAAATACGTGGGACGGGTGAGTGAAAGTGTGGGGCTGAGAGATCTTGATTTCCTCTATAATGACATGGTAGATGTGAACAGAAAAAGGACAAGGAGCGCACAGAAGCATGGCTTTCCCTCCAGCCCCTAGCCTTTGCCCAGTGACAAGCATTTTCTGGCTAGGCATTTAGGCAGAGAGAGAGAGCTGGGCCATACAGGCATCATCAGGCATCATCAGGCATCGGGTCAACGGACTGGGTACCACCAGGAGCACCAAGGCTGCTCCTCAGATGTGGGACCACAGAAGGAGGGGAAGGCGGCGAGTTGCCTCTTTTCTTTCCACAGTTTCCTGCTATCAAGAGGACAGTGGGGAGAGGCTGCCAGTCTTCCCAAGGTTCCCGGCACAGAAGTCGTCGGGAGGGTGTGGAGACCTGGGAGAGCTACGGATGAAATGACTGTGAAGGGTTCACAGACTTGCCTAGTGGCGATATCGTCAGCCATGGAGGAATCCACGGCTCATATCTGCTTCTTATACATTATTCATGAAAACAGGGAGACAGCCGATAACATCAGAACGATGCCACTGTCCAGAGAATCTTACTACTGCAGCTCTAGGGCATTTTAACTCGCACAGGGGGAAAAAAAATATTTTCTGCCAATTTGAGGTCTGGAAGGCTCAGAAAGGGAACGCAGATTAGAAGCAGTGGTGAGTTTCCATTGAAAGGAGGCGTGGTTTTCCTCCGCAACCCCTGCCCCTCCCTGGCTTTGGGACCCCCACCCTCTCCTTTCTTAGCATCTAATGGAGGAATTACTGCTGCTCTCCTTTAAACAGCTCTAGGTTTTCAAATCAGTCTGTATTTTCAGACCTGTCCATCAAAAGACGGAGACCAGAAATAGGACTTTGGATTTCAATATAAATTATTAGCTTCTAATCTCTTCAAGCCTGAGGGACAAGTGCTGTGTGGATAGTGGCTGTCTTCTGCTGCTGCTGAAATCGAATGTTTCTCCCCAATTTCTGGTTCATTCTACCCTGAACCCCCTTCCAATGTGCTGCCAAAAAAGCAAAGACCATCATATGTTGGAGGGAGGAAACGAGACAGGAAGAAAGCCCCCCCCCCCCCCGCCCCTGCTATCCCAAGGATCAGTGGGAGAAGGCACCTCTCTCCAGTTATAAATTTTCTGTTCTAGTTTTCTATCATTATTATTATGGTTGACACATCACTGTGATGTAGCCCAGGCTAGCCTTCTCCATCCTCCTTACGGGGCCTCCTGAATTGGGACTCACAGGCATGCACCACCATACCCAGCTCTTGAGACTTTTCATCTGTTACTGTCTGGCCTTTACATAGGTTGTTCCAGCTGCTTAAACATGGGATGAACCTCCCAAACCACCTCTGCTCATTGATTGCACACTGATGGAAAGCTATCGTTTGTCAAGATCATTTCTGAACTCTTTGCTAACTGAAACAGGAGGCGGGCTTTGGGGACTGCCTTTACACAGTGTGTATAGTCTTCGCTGGCAGACGGACACACGGTTGAGTCATTGTCTAAAAGGGTGTTGTATGCATGTGTAGAGAGAGGAGATGCTGGATGGAGGATCCACAGACAGCCAGGTTTTACTTAATCTGTATTGTATGGACATAATGAGCCCATCTCTAGAACTCCATGGACTCTGCCTTGGAAATTTGGGGAAATAATTTAAGGAAAAATAATACAGGGGCATGGAATGCAGGAGAGGGGAAGGAAACAGGTTAGAATTGAGGATACTAACATGTGTATATGAAAAGGCCATGGGGAAACCTGTTGCTTTGGATACCAACTTAAAAATAAAAAAACAGGGTCTGGAGAGATGGTTCAGTGGTTAAGAGCACCAGTTGCTCTTCCAGAGGACCCTGGTTCAATTCCCAGCACCCACACAGCAGATCTCAACCATCTATAATTCCAGTCCCAGGGGATCTGATGCCCTCTTCTGGACTCTGCAAGCACCAGGCACGCACATGGTGCACATACATACATGCAGGCAAAACACCATGTATATGAAATAAATTTTAAAAATTTAAATATAAAAACAGCAAAATAAAAAAATCGGAGTAATTTTGGAATCAGAAAAAAGGTCTTGAGGATCAAAAATGAAAAAAAAAATTTTTAAAAAGGAAAAGAAAAAAAAGAGCGTAGCATCAGTGGTACCCGGAGAAGGCAAAATTATAAAGTTGGTAACAAAATTAACTTCATTATCACTTATGGATACTTAGTACAGACCAGGTTTTGTTTCTATGGGCGGTCTCCCATAGAAGAATGGTAATCTTTCCGGTTACCATGGCTACTGTTGGCATTCCTATTTTGCTAATAAAGAAACCAAGCCTAGGAGCTAGACTAGCTGCCCAGGTCCCACGGGTACTGGATTTGAATTCAGACAGTGTGTGCACACTTAATGAAAGAACTGAGGTTTGGTACCACAGCTTGTCCAAGGGCTAGCCAGCAGTGGAGACCAGTGCACGTGGGTGGGGGGGATTGGTGGTGGTGGTGGTGGTGGTGGGGCGTTGTCAAGGCGGAGGTTTGTTCTAAGTAGTTCCTGAGAGGTGCATAGGTATTCTCAGGATGCACAGGGGTGGGGTTATTTCATTTGGAGGACTCAGGAGCACAATGCTTTGGGGACTGTGGGTGGTTTGGGAGGACCATAGAAGAAGAGGTCTCAGTCAAAGCGGTGTGATGGTTAGTCTTAGTTGTCAACTTGAAATATTATGCAGCTAGAATCATCTGGGAGATGGATCTCCGGGCATGCCCTGTGGGAGGACTGTTGTGATTAGGTTAGTTGAGGTGGGAGGACCTGCCCACTGTGGGTGGCACCATTCCCTGGGCTAGAATTCTGAACTGGAGAGAGAGAAGAAAGTGAGCGGACCCTGAGCATTGATTGCTTTCTTTTTCCTGACTGGATCTGTAGTCGGAAGGTTTCTCCAGTCCGGCCTGGCCCCATGATCCTGCAACCACTTATAAAATAATCACTCAGAGGCTTAATCTTATTTACAAACTGCATGGACTATGGCAGGCCTCTTGCTAGCTAGCTCTTATATCTTAAATTAATCCATGTCTATTAATCTATGTTTTGCCATGTGTTCCGTGGCTTACCAGTCTGCTGGCATATTGCTCCTGGGTGGCAGACTGGCATCTCTCCCCAGACTCCTCCTTTCTCTTTCCTGTCTCTCTCCTTGGATTTCCCACCTGCCTCTGAGCTGCCCTGCCATAGGCCAAAGCAGCTTATTTATTAACCAATGAGAACAATATATATTCACAGTGTACACAAAGACATCCCCCAGCACTTCCCCTTTTCTATCTAATCAAAAAGGAAGGTTTTAACTTTAATATAGCAAAATTATATATATAACAACAGTTATCAAACAAGAATTACAGTTACATCTCTGTGAGTTCGAGGCCAGCCTGGACTACCAAGTGAGTTCCAGGACAGGCTCCAAAGCTACACAGAGAAACCCTGTCTCGAAAAACCAAAAAAAAAAAAAAAAAAAAAAAAAGAATTACAGTTACAATATCTAGTCAATTTGTATTTGGCAAAATTAAAGAAAATATTTTATCATCTATCTTATATTTGTGAGTCTAAAGTTTCATATCTAATTTATCTTTTATCACAACCAAGGAAAATTATAATTATAATTGCAATTATAATTACAATATGACAGACTGTTTCAAGCTCCTGCCACCCTGACTGCTATGGTGGTCTGGTTGTACTCTAGACCTGTGAGCCAAAATTAATTCTTCCTTATTTGTTACTTTTGTCAGGGTGTTTTATCATAACAGGAAAAGTAACTAAGACAGGCGGGGAGGGGAAGGTGACTTGAGACATATACAGGACCTGGATCACTAAAGGCCTATGTGTTGGCCTGGACTTCACCTTACCGGCTTGAATTAGACTTCTGCTCTGGAAAGATCCTTGGATGGCCATGTGGGGGAGCTGGCCATTGGGATTTGCATGACATGGGGCAGGCTGGAGGATGTCTCTCTCTTCTTTGTGACTCAGGAAATGGGAACACTATGGGATGTTTACCTCATGGCCACATTCATCGGGTACTCTTATCTGGTTGGAGACACTGGTTTGGTGGGGCCAAGGACACATAGCCCACCTCCTCCAGAAGGCAACAGTCTTGTCTCCTGGAGGGAGTCCACTGCCTGCCTCAGCTCCCTTCTCTCCTAACCCTAGGGCCTTCATATCCCTTCACCACCTGCTCTTTTTTTTTAATTCCTCAGGGGGTGGAGGACGCCTCTGCCCTTGGTGAGCCCGCTTGAATTCGTCTTTGCAGATCTAGTCTTCTGTGTCAGATTCGCAGGTCTGGCTGAGGTGGTGATGGGGGCCAGGACAGGGTGGTTACACAGAGCACAGGATCACTGGCATCCTCTTGTGCTGTCTTATCCACTGGCCTAACTGTGCCTATGTACTCTGCTTCAGTACCGGGTCTAGTTCCTGGTCTGCTTGGGCTCAGACTCTGGGAGGGAAGGGTGTGGTGAGTCACAGAAGAAGGCGATCAACTGTACCACAGCCTGGTGGGTCATCCCGGTCACCGTTTGGGAAACTCTAAAGGAATAGTCAACTAGCAGGAGGTCACAGCTAGTGAACAGCAGCGACGCCAGGATTCCAACAGCTTCCTGTACATCTGAAGGCAGTAGCTGGGGCTGGGGAGATGGCTCAGTGGTTAAGAGCACTGGCTGCTCTTCCAGAGGACCCAGGTTCTATTCCCAGAACCCACATGGCAAGCTCATAACTTCGGGTAACTCCAGTTTCAGATCACACAGACATATATGCAGGCAAAACACAAATGCTCATGAAATAAGTTATATTTTAAAAAAATCATAAAGGCGGGGGAGGGACTCACCACAAGCTCCAGGTCAGTCGGGTGTACACAGTGAGTTCCAGGCTACCCAGGCCAGCTAGGCACTGTCCCAAACCGCCCCCCCCAAACAAACGAACAAATAATATGTTAGGAAACTAAGCTGGTCTTTAAAGTCTTTAATATACTGGTATAATATTGCTGTAAGTAACTGCAAAGTTTAAAGAAATATTCTCCGCACGGCTTTTGATGTACAACTGAAGTTTTACAGATGAACTAATCACACGAGTGATTAAACTGTAATTATGACAGAGGGGTGGCTGCCTCTTTGGGTAGACTTAAACATTTTCTAGAACTCCGTGTTAACCCTGACCAGCTTTTTCTCCCCTCTCTTGTTTCTTCTCTGAATTTCAATGAATTTTTCATCAGCTTATTAATTAGTACAAATCTTGAACTGCACTTTGTAATTAAGGTCTTATGTGTTCCCCCAGATCTCACATTTGAGTTAAATGTTAATTTTTCAACGAGAAAAATTGGGAATTTGACGACCGCCTTCCTTCCTGGCAATAGAATATACATGCTGCCTGTCAAAAAAGATGGAGTGCCTGGATTTCTCAGATAGGGAGTGATAGATTAGCCCTCACGCGATTGCACACTCATTTGCCCAATATCATAATCAATTCCCGACAACAGTCCCTCTAGAAACCCATTTGTGAAGCACACTTAGTAGTCCAGTCACTCAACAGCAAGGCAACTCTCTGACTTGCCAGGACTCTGGGTAACTTTGTCCTGCTTTGTTCCAGTTTCTAGCAACACCAGATTCCTCCAAAGAAATCAAGTTATATTGTGTGGGTGGGTCCACTTTCCCCACCCTAATAGCTCTGATGGTGAATCTCAGTTGTCAACTTGGCTACATCTGGAATCCACTAAAACCCATGCTGCCTGCCGGGCACACATGTGAGGGATTTCCTTGATTAGATGATTAGAGGGGGGTTAGACCCGGCCTAAATGTGGGCGGTGCCTTCTCGTGGCAGCCCAGATTGAAAGGTGTCGAAGAAGGAAAATGGTCTTTGCTTGCCCTCAGGCTGGCTGGCGAGCCCATGTACCCAGTTGCTGTGGTATTCCCTCCCTGATATGAAACCCGATTTCGTTGGCGTTCTAACTTAGACCAGCAGCTCTCCAGGAACCCTCCAGTCCTTTAGAGGACTCAGGATGCTGAGATAACTAGCCTGGAGGACTGAGTAACTATGGGGTCCCTGGCCCCTCCAGTGTAAGACAGACTGGACTACCAGGACCATATTCTGTGAATCAACCTAATTTCTCCTCTCTCTCTCTCTCTCTCTCTCTGTCTCTCTGTCTCTGTCTCTGTCTCTCTCTCTCTCTCTCTCTCTCTCTCTCTCTCTCTCTCTCTCTCTCTCTCACACACACACACACACACACACACACACACACAGTCTGTTCCTTTAGAGGACTCTAATACAGCAGTAGTATTGGTTCCACCATATGCTCCCAGGAGCTGATTCTCTGTGGAGCTCCAGCATTCTTGCACATCTTGTGGGCAGGGTTCTGGATTACCTCTTCAAGGGTAGTTGCTAGCAAACATCCTTAGAAGGGAGAGAATGGGGGTCACTGCTGGTTATAAAAACAGGGGCTTCCCACACTCAGGATCCCCTCTTCTAAGGTCCATAATGTCTTCACATCACTCCGTGGGGCTTCATCTCAGGGAGAGACACAGGCTGCTGCTCTCGACGCTGAGTAATACAGTATTCTGCACTTGACTCCGTGTTCTCCACTGGTGCCTATGGTGACTTCCTGTGGCGATCCCTTTTGTTTCTTTCTCTCTGTCCATGTGGGGTGTGTGTGTGTGTGTGTGTGTGTGTGTGTGTGTGTGTGTGTGTGTGTGCATGTGTGTGTGCATGTGTCATCCTAACCTTATCATACAGGTAGGTATCACTATTATTCTTGCAGGTGAGGAACAACACGGAGAATTTAACATGAACAGTGTCCGAGCCAGGGTTTGGGACTAGGCAGTGTGGCTCCAGCATTTGAGCTCTGAATCCTGTCCCTCTTTGAGCAGAGAGACCCTGAGCTTGCCTTGGCGAGCGAATCTCACTTTACCCGTGAAGTTCCGCTTCTTCGTGTCTAGGCATAGGCTGAACAGAAGCGTGGGGTAACCGTGTCCATTCTAAAGTTCCAGAAAGTTTTCATGCATTCGCTTCACGCAGGAGAAAACTCCCTGGTGGCCTGTTCGTGGTCTTGGGTGAGCTGGGGTGCCTGGGCATGGGGACTGGTCCAGGCTGGGTGTAAGGAAGAGACATTCTTATTCTCTCTGGTAGCTTTTCCCCTGTTTAGGACTGTCCTCTGGTTCTGCTCCACTCTGCAGGCCAGCCGCTCCTTCTGTGACTGTCACTAATGACAGTAAGTAAGGACGTGTCACTCCAGGGGGTAGCAGGTGCCCTTTTGTCCCTGGTTCTTGGAGGGTGCCTGTGAAATACACTATGTCCTCACTGCCCACCCACTGAAGAGACACACAGGACGGCCGGTAGAAAGATCGGTGATGTGAAGTGTGGATGAGTTCTGTAGAGGAAAATCAGAGTGAGGGACAGGACAACAGGGAGTGCTCTCGTGGAACGGTGAGCAGGGCTCTCTGGAGAGGTGACCCTGGGGTCAAGTCCTCAGTCTACAACCTCCTTGCTGAGTGCTGGCACTGCTGTATCGCCGGAAATAGCCCCGTGAACAACGGCGAGTACTCCGCTAAGGACGGTAGGTAAGTAAAGCCCAGGGAGCAGCCACAGCGGGAACCCCAGAATAAAGGGGGCGGGAATCCCGGGAGTGGGGTAAGGACAGGGACAGGTATGGTGACAACGGGTAAGAATATCACAGGTGGAGGGTCAACAGGGCGAAACTCCACGTTTGACGAGCCATGCCCATCAATCATAAGGTCAGCGGTGGCTGGAGCAGTGAGGACCCTGCAAGAGAGGGCTAAGGAGGACTGGCCGATGGCCTCATGGTCACAGTCAAGGACTTCGGCTCTGGGTGTGTGTGAGATTCCCAGGGGGTTGACCTGCCGTTGTCTGACTTAGAAAACACAAACACCCTTCAGGACCACTGCCACACATTAGCACTTACCTGTAGCCATAAGGTCTCTCTGGTCCCGCCAGGCTCCTGTCCCACCAGGCCCTGTGGTCCTGCAGCCACTTATAAAATAATTACTTTGAGGCTTATATTAATTACCAATTGCATGTCCTATGGCAGGCTTCTTGCTAGCTAGCTGCTATAACTTAACCCATTTCTATTCATCTGTAAGTTGTCACGTGGCCGTGGCTTACCGGTCCTTTCACGTCTTGCTTCTCCTGGTGGTGGCTGGCGTCTCTTCCGCCTCTCCTTTCCTCTTCCTGTCTCTCTCTCTTGGATTTCCTGCCTGGCTGTAACCTGACTTGCCATAGGCCAGAGCAGCTTCTTTATTAACCAGTCATAGCAACACATAGTCACAGCGTACAGAAAGACATCCCACAGCACTTCCCCTGCACCAGCCACCACTGTGTGCAGTCTCCCGGGGAAATGTCCCTGGCTAAGTCTGGCTGTTGTTTCCACCATATGGTAGAGCTCCCGAAGGAGGGAGAGAGTGCTCAGGTAGCTTTTCCCAGAGCATGCAGTTGGTCCTCACAGAGTTTGTGCTCTTTGATCCCAGTGTGTGCTTTGGCCAGTCAACCTTCATGTCCCTAGACAGAAGACTCTGACTCTCTCTCTCTCTCTCTCTCTCTCTCTCTCTCTCTCTCTCTCTCTCTCTCTCTCTCTCTGTGTGTGTGTGTGTGTGTCTCTGTCTCTCTCTGTGTCTCTCTGTGTCTCTCTGTGTCTCTCTGTGTCTCTCTGTCTCTCTCTCTCTCTCTCTCTCTCTCTCTCTCTCTCTCTCTCTCTCTCTCTCTCATCTCATATCTTACAAACCCAGCTGCATACTTTTGAATGGAATTGCACACTCAGCCTAGCATCCCGGTGACCATTCTTCCCTTGAGAACCTATTCTTGCCTTATGTAGTTCACGGTCAGCAGGCTCAGGGTTGCTCGCCACAGCCATGTTTATTGATGGTGGGTCTAGGTGCACACTAATGGGAGGGGTGCAGGGTGGGGGTATTCCCATTTCTAGCTCCTACCCTATCTCTCCCTTTCTCTTCAGAGTCTGACAAAACCCATTTCTTGCTTCCTGTTCACCCCCAGGCCACAGTCTGTGAGTGCTGCTGCTCTTGCCACTGATGGAGTACATCCCAGGGATGCATTCGTACTTTGTCCATTTGGATTCTTCCAAGGCCAGGGACACCGGTGGCTAATGTCTCCTTCGGCCCTGCCCCACTCAGCACCCTTCCTGTCTTTCTGATGGCTTATTCTCAGTGCTAGAGAGGCCCGAACCATAGCCCTGGACATTTTCAGTTCTGTTCTTGACATCATTCCATGACTTCATGTACTCACGGACACTGTAATCCCAGTCCCAATATGGTCCCTGAGTGAGAGTGTTCCTGTCTTTGTGCTTTCCAGCTCCTACGATTCCCAATAATATCACTCATTATCTTCATCCTCACCCACCTCTCAGAATCCACCAGCACATCCTCTGGCTAGCTGTTCAGCCCCATAGACTCTGCTCCCTGGAAGCCTGTCATGCGCGCATCCTGTTCCCACGGCCCTGCTTTATTCTAGCAGCTGCTTACGTATAACTACCACAATGGTCCAGTTACAGCCTTCTCTCTATCTGGAAGCTTTTTGAGAGCACAAGTCCTCCTTACTCTTAGGGTCTGATTTGGTAAGGTGGGGTTAGGTAATTCTGGGGTATATAGTCCCTAGACACCCCCCCACACACTAAAAAAAAATGAAAAAAACAACAACAAAAAACCCTCATGATCAAGGCCTCTCCATCCAGTCTGATGTGTGCTGGATTAATTGTTACAACTATCACTGCCTAACATCTGAACAATGAATAGTCCCTGGACTGCATTGCATGTGTGCCACTAACGTAACTCGAGGCTTTAACTACTGATAACTCCATTTTACTCCGTGAAAACAGGAGTATAGATAGCTGTCAATTCACACAAGGACACCCTGTCTCCCATCTGAAACCCAGTTCTTAACACCAGGTTTTACATTCTCATTTGCTTGCATGGTCCTGCTGGACCTGATGGCTTTTGTTGTCCCCCGCCTCTGAGACTTTGTGGTCCTGTTTCCCCCTTCCAAATGGCCACCTGCCTCCATGTCCTGTGGCTTCTGAACACACTGTGAAGTTGTCAGCTTAAATCGCCTCCGATTTATTAATCATAGTTTCGTAGATCGGCACAGGCAGCCTGAGCCCTCTATCCATGGTCTTGTAAGGCTAAACTCAGGTGTCAGCTGGGATTTGGTTTTGTGGGGCGCAACTCCAGCTTCTCTCCCAGCTCACTGGCCACCACTGTCAGAACCTACCATTTTCTCACACGTGCAGAGATCAAGCTCTCTTTCCTCTTTGGCTCTCAGTTCTCCTGGTTGCCCAAATTCCTAACAATCAACCGATCAGAGGAAATGCCACAAGAGTCCTTTTTATCCTCAAATCTCTTTTGCCAGGAAAATTCCAGTCCGTTTCAAATGCTCAGCTGATTAGATGAAGCCGATCCTGGACAATCTTTAGACTTTCAGATTGGCAGACTTGGGGATCTTAACCACACCCGCAAATTCTCTTAGAAGTAGTACTCAAGCTAATTGTCTGAACAACTAGGAGGGAGAATGTGTGCATCGTGGGCTGAGAATGTTGCCAGTCCACTTATTATTCTGTCTATCATATAACCCGATCTTCAGGACCCAGCTCAAGTGGTGACTGTCTTCCTCCACGCTCTAGGGAGTTAGCCCCTCCACAAATGACGTGCACACCCATTTTTTTTTTCCAGTGGAGTATGGCATTTTATTTTATTTTATTTTATTTTTTTATTTTTTTTTTTTTTAAAGATTTATTTATTTATTAGGTATACAGCATGTATGACTGCAGGCCAGAAGAGGGCACCAGATCTCATTACAGATGGTTGTGAGCCACCATGTGGTTGCTGGGAATTGAACTCAGGACCTCTGGAAGAGCAGTCAGTGCTCTTAACCTCTGAGCCATCTCTCCAGCCCCGGCATTTTATTTTATTAAAAAAAAAAAAAAACAGTCCATTTCTGGCACCTACCTAGGCTGTGTGTTTCTCGAGAGCAGGAACCAAACCTGGACCTTTTTTGTGTTCCCAGCACCTGGGAGAGCGTCTTACTCAGCACATTCGCGGCTAGAATGGTGTGTCCGTTGAGCAAGCTCTCCAGACACACTTCTTTCAGAATCACAAACAACCAAGAAAAGGGTTGTGGTAGGTGACAGCGCATGCTTCCGGCCAAGTGCTAGGAACCTTCGGCGCTGCCATGGATTCTCCGTCATTGACAGCAAGGTCTTCCGAAAACCCCTCTCCGCACTGCAGCCTCGGCGACGGTGAGGCGGGTGGACCACTAGGTGTCACTCAAGATTCAATAAAGAGACTGGGTCCTGAGCAAGCCAGTGCCACCTTTCTTGGGGGGGAGGAAGCCGGATAGACCGTCCCCATCCGCTGTTGTTTTGTGATCGCTCACGATTCCTCACCATCCACTGTCCTTCTCCCTCCGCGGACACACGCCGGGTCTAACATAGGACAGCCGTCAGGTGCCATCAGGGTTGGAGGCACCTGACCGTCGATGGGCAACCGACGTGGTGTGCGTGTGCGCGCACGCTTGTGTGTGTGCAGCCTCGGGGTGGGTCAGAGCTCCCTCCTTACTCACAAGTGACCCGAGGTCTTCCCCAGGACCAAGTCCCCAGTTCCTGAGCTCTGGAGCCTGGATGGGGAAAGATAATAGGGTCAAAAAACCGGGTCGTCTCGGAGCATCTTTCTTAGGCGCTGAGGACTCGGGAGTGGGGAGCACACCCTCTCCCTGGGAACAGCTCCTGCAATTAACCGCCGGACTTTATGCTTGGGGCTGAAGAGAAGCAGCTGAGAGGGCTTGTGAGGAACAGCTTCTGGTCGCCTCTCCTGCCCCCTCTAGAAGTGAAGTCTAGCCCTAGGGCTCACCAAATGCCGGACCGTATTTTTCTTCACCCTCGGCAGAGGGCGCCCTCCACCCGCTCCAGCTCCCCGCTGGGAAAAGCCCGGAGGCCCCGCCGAGTCCTCACCCTGCCTGGATGTGAGGCCCCAGGGCCCCGCGGGCTCCTTACCCCGAGATAACTCCGGATCACCTAGGTCTGACCTCGGACACAGTCTGGGAACGCTCTACTTACTCTCTTTGCCCCCTGCAGATCTACAGCACACTGTTATCTTAAGTGAATACTGAAATTCATCTGCGTTCCCTGGAAACCCAGAGGTTACCCCCACTGGAATCCAGTTAAAGAAACTGGATTGTCCTGCCAGTCTTCATCCACAGTGTGTGTGTGTGTGTGTGTGTGTGGGGGGGGGGGATCTGAGCTATCAACGTAACAAACTTTAACATCTGGAAAAGGCTTTTTCCTCCCATTCTATTTGATCTCTCCAAGAGTCATTCACTTATTTTTACAGCCTGCCCTTCATCAAGCATTTTCTGTGTGCCAGGGAACTGGCTGTGGAAGACGGGGCTGGCTTGCTAATTGGGTGGAATAACGTCTAAAGTACTGAAGAGATACTTGCAGGGACGAGAGTGAGTCATACCTGAGATGACTGCAACGGAGGAGAGGCGCGCAGGCGCAGGGGTGGGAGTGGGGGAGGGTGGGGAGAGCGGGTGTAACAAGGAGTTACCCGACCTCAGGCTGCACTCTACCTCTACCCCCTCCTGGGCTGCAAACTGAAGAAAGTTAACAGTCGGGTGGTGGTGCACGCCTTTAATCCATCCCAGCACTCCACTCGGGAGGCAGAGCCAGGAGGATCTCTGTGAGTTCGAGGTTAGCCTGGTCTAGAGAGCGAGATCCAGGACAGGCACCAAAGCTACACGGAGAAACCTTGTCTCAAAAAAGAAGAAGAGGAAGGAGAAGGAGAAGAAGGAAGAGGAGGAGGAGGAGGAGGAGGAGGAGGAGGAGGAGGAGGAGGAGGAGGAGGAGGAGGAGGAGGAGAAGAAGAAGAAGAAGAAGAAGAAGAAGAAGAAGAAGAGGAGGAGGAAGAAGAAAGTTAACAGTCTCCCAGAAATTGCAAGCCACTGCTCTTCAGGCTGTACTTCTCAGGTGAGGCAACCCGAGGTGGAGAGTGAGTGGAGCATCGGACATTTTGCACGGTGAATCCACATCACATATTTGTCCTGAGTGCTCGTCTCTAACGTGGTCTGCAAACAAGAAGATGGTCTGGGTGCTGCACCCCACCCCTGTTTCTTCAAGGTCGGGGCCAAGGGTGCAGATAGGACGTTAGAGTCCAAAGGAAGAAGGCTGAAGACCAAGGGGGGTGTTACAGATGGATGGTTCTGTGTCTGGAACTTTAAAAATAGCTTAAAATAAGAATTCATTTGTGCTGTGTGTCTTTTCCTGGGGAGACGTAGAGAAATGTAGACTGACCCCAGATAGGATATCCATGGCAGACCACAGTACAGTCTACTGTGATGAACCAGGGAATTGATGAGGGTTGCTTACTTACAGGTGCATGGTAACACAAAGGCTTGTCCCCAAACTGGTAACCACATATCCCTAGAGCTCTCCGTTTATCTCCACACAGCCCAGCTTGACTGGGTTCCAGTCCACCCCCAACAGCAAGTGCCACTGAGTATACAATGTTGGAAAGGGGCCCCTCTTGTGAGTTTCTGTAGCTTCTTGAGACTAGTAAATTTTCATTTGCTTCCTCAACAAGCCTCCCTCTGGGCAGGGGGAGGGGAGAGGAGGGGAGCGGTCTTCAATTCTGAGGAGATACCTATCCAGCTATCAGGTCTGGGTCCCGGATAGTTAGAAAAAGGACACGACAACTCTGGTACACCATTAGCTTCAGTGAGACAGAGAATAGAAGCTTGCCTCCACCATGGCGTCCAGAGTCCCTTCTGTGTGACAGGTGAAGGGGCTCTCTGTGGCCCTGCCTGCCTGTGTTGTTGTTCTTGGAATAGCGAAGGCAGAAGGAAGAGACTCACGTCATCACTGCCATCCGCAGCTGCAGGCAGAGAGCTCTTGGAATAAGCGCTTCAGATCATGGCTCTGCTGTCCTCATCCTGTGGCTTCCCTACAACTGGAGGAATCTTTCCTGTTGCCTGTATGGTCTGTCCTGCTGGCCTTGGCTGTCTGCTCCCTGCCTGTTACATGCTGGCTACAGCCTTCTCTCAGCTCCTTTAACCAGGCCTGTTGAGTGGATGCCTTTTCTCACCCATGTGCTCTTCCTGAAGCTCCCCCCTCAGTGACCTACTCATCTCCGCCTAAGGCCTCAGCTTCAGTATCACTGGCGGAGCACCAATCCCTCTCCTGGACCTTGCTGGGCAGTGGATGGCTCCCCAACTCCTTTCTAGAGCTCTTTCCTGGTGTATCCTGTTGGTACCCTTCAGAGGACTCAGCATAAGCTGAAGCGACCTTGTTTACCTGCTTGTTTAGTCCCGGTCTGTGTGAAGTCCCTCGAGCACTGGGAGTTCCTCTGTCTTGCTCTGTTCAGTAGCATCAGACCCTCAAGAGATGTGTGGAGCATGTGGCAGATGCTCTTGTCACATCTATGTGACAAGTGAACTGAATAAGAGAAGAAACCTGGGCTGGAGAGATGGCTCAGCAGTTAAGAACACTGACTGTTCTCACAGAGGGTGGAGGTTTGGCTCCCAGCACTCACATGGAAACTCACAACTCTCTGTAACTCCAGCTCCAGGGCATATAGTGCTTCCTTCTGGCCTCCTGAGGCACTGTACTCATGTGGTGCACATACGTACATAAAATTAAAAAAAAAAAAACAAATAAAAACAACTTCAAAAAATTAATCAAAAAAAGGAATAAGATACCTGGACTCCCATCAGAGCTGCCATCCACCATCTACTTTTGCTGACGGGCGTGTGAAGTCCTTTATGGACTTAGCTGAGTTTGGGATGGTATTGAGGTTAGTGCCATGACATGGATCATTCATGTTCAAGGCATTTAGGGCAACTCCCCTAAGTTATATGAAACTAGAGTGTGAAAAGAACGTTCTTCCTGATCCAGTGGGGGAGGCTCAGGATCTCTCTAACAGAGAGCTTCCTTAGTGACCTAAACCATGGTGTGTGGACAATTTGGGTCATAAGAAATGAACAGAGGGCTGGTGAAAACCTTTTGTATTTATTTTCCACAGGGTTAAAGTGCCCATTGACCATGCAGATGCTGAATAGCACACAGACACACACCCTTTAACACAGGGTGGATGAGAGGTTGACCTATGGGGAGAATTTCCTTTTATCCACGCCTTCTGACAGCATTCTCTGTGACCCCTGAACCTGTGCAGGAAAGAGAGGTCACTGAAGCCGAGAGAGTTCAGTACCCATCACCAAAAGGACTTTATTTTGCATATTTTTAAAAAATTTGAAATTCTCAGGGAAGATCACATGTTACTATCTTTTAAAACTAAACCCCAAACCATTCAAACGCCCATAAAAAATGGACATTTAAATGAAACGTGGTTTTATGACATATGATGGGATGTTATTCAGCCTTGACAGTGAGTGGTTTGAATATGTGCTGTGATATATGTGCAGATGTCATGCCTAGGTGACACCAGACAGACACAGAAGGACGGTCACTGCTGTGGGATGGTCTGTATGTCAAGTGTGTTGCTGATTGGTCAATAAATAAATCACTGATTGGCCAGTTGCCAGGCAGGAAGTATAGGTGGGACAAGGAGGAGAATAAAGCTGGGAAGTGGAAGGCTGAGTCAGAGAGACACTGACAGCCACCACGATGAGAAACAGCATGTGAAGATGCCGGTAAGCCATGAGCCACGTGGCAAGGTATAGATTAATAGAAATGGATTAATTTAAGCTGTAAGAACAGTTAGCAAGAAGCCTGCCACAGCCATACAGTTTGTAACCAATGTAAGTCTTTGTGTTTACTTGGCTGGGTCTGAGTGGCTGTGGGACTGGCAGGTGAGAGAGATTTGTCCTGACTGTGGGCCAGGCAGGAAAACTCTAGCTACAGGCCACCCCATTGATGTGAGGTATCTAGAATACTCAACTTCATTAGGACAGAAAGAAAAGTGGCAGGCAGAGGTGATGTGGGATCCTCTTGGTGCAAGTGGGATCCTATTGGTCCTTTTGTGATGGGCTAATTCCACTTAACAGAGTGCCTTCAGGGTTTATTAGTGTTATCACAAGGGTCAAACTTTTCCTCTCTTTTAAAGGACGAGGGAAATATCTCCTCTGCCCTTCATTGGAATAGACTGTCAAAGACTGAACAGGAGAAAACACATACAAAATAATTAATGCACAGAAAGGGGAAATCACTGAAGGGGTGGGGGTGGGGAGCATACAAGTATGGCAGTATGATGATTCCCCAGCCTAGTATATTCAGAAGCATGTATACTGCTTCCTTTACCGAGGGGGAGAATAGGAAATGTGGGCAGTTGTAAAGGTTAGATATGAGACAGAGATTAGTATGTAAAGATCCTCTTTGGAATTGGAGCCCAAAGGACAGATGGCATCCTAGAAGAGACCTCTGCCCAGGAGTGGTCACAGTCCTCAGTCTTTGTGGTAGTTTAAATAAGAATGGTCCCCATAGGCTCACATAATTTGAATGCTTGGTCACCAAGGAGTGGCGATATTTGAAAGGATTAAAAGGATTAGGAGGTGTGGCCTTGT
Organism: Peromyscus californicus insignis; assembly: GCF_007827085.1. NCBI lineage: Eukaryota > Metazoa > Chordata > Mammalia > Rodentia > Cricetidae > Peromyscus > Peromyscus californicus. Next base: position 13,545,735 of record NW_026294535.1, read on the forward strand.
TGGAGGAAGTGAGTACTGGGGATGGGCTTTGAGGTTTTAAAAGCCCATACCAAGTGCAGAGTCTCTCTCTCTCTCTCTCTCTCTCTCTCTCTCTCTCTCCCCCCCCCCATATGGATCAGGATGAGGAACTCTCAGCTACTTCTCAAGCACTATGTCTGCCTGCATGCTGCCATGCTCCTCATCATAATGATAATGAACTGGACTTCTGATGCTATATGCAAGCCCACAATGAAATGATTTCTCTTATAAGAATTGCCTTGGTCATGGTGTCTCTTCACAGCAACGGAACAGTGACTAAGACAGTTTACTTTTCTGAGATGGGTAATGGGGACTTGGAGTCTGTTCTTTATGCAGATATGACCATTCCACTGAATTTCCCCCCACATTTGGCTGGCCAGAGAACTACAGTCTTGCCCTTTATGTAAAATGCCCAGTGTGCCCAATAATGCCCTATTTTGGGGGGAATGACATCATTCTCTAATCCTCTGCAGTAAGTACATGCCACAAGTTGTTTAATCCACTTATCCGTCCATCCACTGATGGGCCTTTGGGTGCCTTGATATTGTTGTGAATAAAGCTGCTGTGAGTACAGAGGTCCCTTTGTGTTTTTATTACTCTTATTTTTCAAGTTCGTTGTGTATATTTCCAGCATTGGAATCAGGAGATCAAATGGTAATTCTGTGTTGTGTTTTGAAGAAACCTCCATTCTGTTTCTCATAGTTCTACCCATTTACATTCCTACCCACAGTACACCGGCATTGCACTTTCCATAGCGCCTTGCCAGCACTTGATATTCTCTGCTTGCTCTCCCTGCCACCTCTCTCTGTCTGTCTCTCTCTCTCCCCCTCTCTCTCATTGATGGCAGGTTGCAATTCGTGAGAATTAATATCCCACTATAATTTCTCTTGTTTTTTTGACAAGCTGCCACTTTGTAGGCCTGCTGGCCTGAGACTCATTTATGAAGCCTCTGTTGGCACCGGACTCACACCCCTCCTGCCTCTACCTCCTGTGTGTTGAGGCTGCAGGTGTGAGCCACTGTCCCAGCATCCTTTGCAGCTTTGACTTGAGCTTCTGCAGTGATTTAGTGGGGTTGAGCATCTTTGGTGACTTACACTTAGTCACTTACATATTGTAGATCCACTCTGGAGAAATTTATATCTCAGTAAAATAGTAATTTGAACATTACATACATTTTATACTCTATCCCCCCAAATACAACCAAAAACCTTGAAGCTCTTTTTGTTTTTTTTGTTTTTTTGTTTTTTTTTTTTTGGTTTTTCGAGACAGGGTTTCTCTGTGTAGCTTTGCGCCTTTCCTGGAACTCACTTGGTAGTCCAGGCTGGCCTCGAACTCACAGAGATCCACCTGGCTCTGCCTCCCGAGTGCTGGGATTAAAGGCGTGCGCCACCACCGCCCGGCTTGAAGCTCTTTTTAAAGATTTCTTCTCCTTGACTTCTGCTCCTTCCCCCCCAACCCTAGAAACTGTAGTTGTTTTTTTGTTTGTTTTTTAGTGCCACAGGCTATAAAATCATTTATTTCAAAGAAATCTCAGGAAAGGGTTTATATGAGTATATGTGTATGTGTGTGTGTGTGTGTGTGTGTGTGTGTGTGTGTGTGTGTATGTGTGTATATGTGTGTGAGTGTGTGTATGTGTGCATGAGTGTGAGTATGTGTGTATATGTGTGTGTATGTATGTATGTGTTGAGTATGTGTGTGTATGTATATGTATTTGTGTATGTGTGTGAGTGTGTGTCTATGTGTATGTGTGTATGAGTGTGTGTGTTTGTGTGTGTATGTGTGTGTGAGTGTATGTGTGTGTATGTGTGTATTTGTGTATGTGATGTGTGTATTTGTGTATGTGTGTATGTGTGTGTGTATGTGTGTCACCTATCACCACAGGCACATAGAGAACAAATGAAACTGAGGAGACAATGACTGAGATGGACAGAGGTCACCCAGCTGATTACTAGTCTGTTGTATTCCCCTCCCCCTCTGTCAGACAGATTTTGAAGAAAATCTGTGAATATCTTATTTGGGAAAAAAAAAAAAACAGTGTAAGGTAGGAATGCATCCAGCTGTAAAATTCAAAACATAAAACTTGAGGTGAAGGTGGATGTGCCAGCATCTGTCACCCAGACTGACTGTGTGAGTAAAATGCACTCATTTATAGCAGGGATACCTATTAAGCACTGGAGATAAACAATAAAATAAGTGCGACCTCTTCGTTCATGTAAGCAGGTCAGGTTGCACAGTTGGTAAGGCTCACTATACATGAAAATGCCTTACTGGAGGGTGATTAAGAATTTCAGAGCAGGGGCTGGAGAGATGGCTCAACTGTTAAGAGTGTGTACTTTTCTTGCAGAGGACCTGAGTTTGGAGCCCAGCATCTACATTAGGCAGCTCACAACTGCCTGTGACTCCAGCTCCAGAGAGTCTGATGCCCTCTTCTGGCCTCTGTGGGCACTGCACCCATGTGCAGAAACCTGCACAAAGACACACGTATTTCAAGGCAAGGATAGTACCGCATTAAATCAAACTCAGGTGTAATCTGAAGTTTTCCTGGGTCCCCACATGTTCTGTGGTTTTACCTGTGTGCCATTACATGCTGCTCCCTGGATGGTAAGCTGGCATCTCCTGACTCAGCCTTTCTCTTCCCAGAATTCTCCTTGTCTACTTATCCCGCCTATACTTCCTGCCTGGCTACTGGCCAACCAGCATTTTATTTATCAACCAATCATGGCATACAGAAGGACATCCCACAATACTAGGGTCCTTCCAAGTTCTCCAAGGAGCTTGAGTCACTCTGTGGGAAACGGTGGTCAGTGGAGGCGCACCAACCTTGTCCAAGGGCTGTTCATTGCCACATTTATGTGATTGCTAGTGTTGATCATCACATGACAAAATCCAGAGTCACCTAGGACACAAACCTCCAAGCACACCTGTGAGGGATTGTCCAGATAAAGTTGATTAGGGGGAGAAGACTCACCCTGAAGGAGGGTAACACCATTTCCTGGGCTTGGGAACTGGACCATACAAACAGGAGGAAGTGGGCGGAGCCTTTGCACTCTAGCTGTCTTCTTCCTAATGGCAGATTCAACATGATCAGCTACTTCAAGTTCCTGCCGCCACGACTCCCTTGCCATGATGGAATTGCACTCTCAAATTACAAGCCCAAACAAACCCTTTCTTCCTCTAATTTTTTTTTTTTTTTTTTGGTCAGAATATTTTATCACAGCAATGATGGAAAAAGTGACCAAGGCTGTCTTAGTTTGGGATTTTATTGCTGTGAAGAGACACCATGACCATAGCAACTCTTATAAATGAAAACATTTAATTGGGGTGGCTCACTTACAGTTTCAGAGGTTCAGTCCATTACCATCATGGTGGGGAGCATGGCGGCATGCAGGCAGACATGGTGCTGGAAGAGTAGCTGAGAGTTCTACATCTTGTAGGACTTGTAGACTGACTGTCACACTGAAGGAAGCTTGAGAAAAGAGACCTCAAAGCCCACTTCCACAGTGACACACTTCCTCCAACAAGGCCACACCTCCTAATAGTGCCACTCCCTTTGGGGACCATTTTCTTTTAAACCACCACAAAGGCATTTTCCCTTTTATCTACAGAGGCTATGTTTCTAGACTCCCAGTGGATCCTTGAAACCATAGATAATGTTAAACATGGTGTATATTATATAGTGTTCGCTCCTATACCTACATTAATATCTCTGTTAGAAGCATCATTTTTAACTTAAAGGAAGCACTTTATGGCTTCTCTTTGACACACCCCCACTTCCCAAACTATCATTTTCGGACTTTAAGGCTATTTATCAAGTAAAATGAAGGTTGTCTGAACATAAACTCTGATTCTGGGTCAGTTGACTTGATATGGAATGGACTGCTCAGTGATGGATGGTGGACAACATATACACTTCAGATACACAGGACAGGAATGTGAGTCAGCCTGGGCAGGACAGAGTGAGATTTCATGGCACCACTCAAAGTGGAGTACAATTTAAAATGTATGAGTTATTTATTTCTGGAATTTTCCATTTAATATTTTTAGATTTGTGTTGGACACATACAACTGATATCACAGAAAATGGAGCTAAGGGTTGCTGTGGGATGTTCTGTATGGCAAATGTGTTGCTGATTAGTCAATAAATAAAACACTGATTGGCCATTGGCTAGGCAGGAAGTGTAGGCGGGACAAGGAGGAGAATAAAGCTGGGAAGTGGAAGGCTGAGTCAGAGAGACACTGCCAGCCACCACGATAAGAAACAGCATATGAAGATGCCAGTAAGCCACGAGCCACGTGGCAAGGTATAGATTTATAGAAATGGATTAATTTAAGATACAAGAACAGTTAGCAAGAAACCTGCCACAGCCATACAGTTTGTAACCAATGTAAATCTTTGTGTTTACTTGGCTGGGTCTGAGTGGCTGTGGGACTGGCAGGTGAGAGAGATTTGTCCTGACTGTGGGCCAGGCAGGAAAACTCTAGCTACAATATACTATAGTGCATATCCTTTTGATTGAAGCTAATCTTTTACCTTCCAACATACTTGAACATCTATCTATGAAATTATTTAATTTAAATTAGCATTTTTGTGCTAATATCCTCATTCAGTCAAATTATAATCTCACCTTCAATATTCTGGTCTCCATTTCTTCCTCCTACTCCCTTTCCCTAGCACTGTGCTAGGCAATACTGGGTGCTTAGTAGACACTCATTAAAAAGTTAGCACTTGATTCTGAAGTTAAATGTGGGTAGAAGAAAGGATGCTAATGGAACTGGTCTCCAGTGGAAGACGGAGGAAGAAAGAATTGTGATTGATTTACTATACACTGAGCACAGGACGAGGAATAACTTCATTCTCATAAATAAACCTGTGAAGTGCGTAGGTAGTTTCTATTTTAGAGATGACAAAATGAAGCGCAGAAAGGTTTAGGAGCTTACTCAGGATTACACAAGGATTCACTCTAACTCCAGAGCCTTGACATTTTTCTTTCTGTTGCTAGACCTGTCCTGTCCCTACTGACTGCAGACTATGATTGCTAAATTCTGAGAAAAGACGGAACTGTCCTAAAAATTGATCAGCATGATACCATTTTGGAAATGGGTGCAATCATTTATGAACATAGAATAGAAAATAGGAATATCATAGTATTTCAGTCCTCATAAAAATAAAGACACCTTGTCTTAACTCCAAAGTTAACTTAAGCCAATGGCAATTTATTGAATAACTAGTAGGTACTAGATGCTCCGGCGAAGTGGTCTCAGCCTGTCTAAACTGTGACCCTTTAATACAGCTCCTCATATTGTGATGACCCCAAACCATAAAATTATTTTTGTTGCTAGTTCATAGCTGTAATTTTACTACTGCTATGAATTGTACTATAAATACTCGATATGCAAGATATCTGATATGCGACCCTGTGAAAGGGTCATTTGACCTCCAATGGGGTCAGGACCCACAGGTTGAGAACTGCTGATGTAGGGGATACAAGATGAACAGAGAGGTGTCCCTTAAAGAGAAGGGAAGGACAAGCATACAAGTAGACAGAGAGGCCAAAACATGCTGTGTGTACAGAGACATCCCAAGAAAGTGTGTTTGTCTGGAAAGATCATGGTAGATGACAAGAGGGCAGTGGCGATTTGGTTGCCTTGACCAACAGCAGAATTCTGGTGGGACAGGGTCCTGGGAGACTGAAGATGGCAGGTGTCAGAGGAGTGACAAGGTCAAGAACGAAGAAAAAGAGGTGAGATCAGTTCAGGTAGGAGATGGTGGGAGCCTGTGTCAGAGATCTCTGGGAAGGGGAAGGCTGAGTCAGGAGACGCCAGCCCACCATCCAGGGAGCAGCCTGTAATGGCACACAGGTGAAACCATGGAACATGTGGCAACGCATCTGGTGCCTTCTGGAATACCCACTCTTCTTGGGCAGCAAGACAGTTTAAGACCTCCAAGTTAAAAAAAAAAAAATCACGTACAGTGGATGGAAAAGCAAGTTAACCATCCTGTGAGTCCAACAGCCATGGGGTCTTTATCTCCTCAGTCACCCAAACCAGTTTAAGAAACTGGGTGAGAAACTGCTTCTTAAGACTCCAGGGTCCTGGGAGAAAACTCGTGATGGCAGGGCCCTTTCCCTGGCTTGCTATGGCATTCCCTATAACCAGAAGTACGCCATTCACTATACAGAACACTGGGTGACAGTGTACAGGATTCTAGAACCAAGGAGTCAGAAAGGAGGGGGGAAGCTGACTCTCCGTTCCAGCCCAAAGCAATGGTTTGTATAATGCTAGCGCCTCTGAAAACACCTCTCCACTTAGGAAGGCTGTGGAGCCCTGTAATCACACTGTAATTTGGACCTTGCCTAATCGAATGCATTCTGCGTCTGGGAACCACGGAGTGAGGGCTGCGATGAAGGAAGCCGAGTGTGTCTTCTGTTCTCTCCAACCACAGCGGTACAGTACATCCAGGAAAAGTGGTACACCCCAGGGAACGCAGTACGTCCGGGGAAATGACGATGTCTGAGAAAATCATTACCTCTGGGAACGAAGAACATCCAGGAAATGCAGTCCACCTGGAAAAGCATCGCCTCCCGGAAAGCCAGTACATCTGGGAAATGAGGTACAACCAGGAAACACAGAGCACCCAGGAAAGCAGTGCATCTGGGAAAAGCGTGCAATCTCTATCTACCGGTGCTCAGTCCATCAACCTGCGCTCCGGGGGCTGTGAAGCCCTTTCACAAGGCCAAGAGGGACAGGTCTGTTTCCCTGCAAAGAGGATGGGCCACACATAGGCTTTGGGGCTGAGCAGACCTAGCCTCAAATCCCTTCTACTGACCGACTCTGCAACTCTGTAAAATGAGGATGGAAAAGTCTATGCCTTGATGCGCTCATGATTGGAGATGAATAGATCACAACATTCAAGGCCTTCCTCTGCTGTTGTACTCCGTCATTATTGAACTTGTTCTTATGCCCGGAAAGTTATTCCCTCCTTTTGCTTTGCTGACACCCATAAAAGACATGTTTAAGCACTGTTATCTGCTGAGCCTGGCAACGGTGAGTCCAGAAATCCTAGCTAGCTAGAGGCAGGGCTGGGGAAATGTCTTCTAGCTGTATTTGCATATTGGCTTTACAGACTCTGCCTTCATTATTTAGGTACCTTGCCAAGGAAGATAATGGATAATAAAATGTCCAACGTTTTATTTATAGGCATTCTCTCAATCTTATAACAAACCTAGGGTGCCATCTGCAGCTCCATGAGCCGGCATATGGACAGTTCTAGTATCTCCCCAGAACTTGGTGCTTTCCCCTAACAGAACAGTTTTCCTCAGTCACCTGTTTATCCTGCACCATCCTGGGTGGGAACCAAGGTTCCTCCTTCCTGCAGGCCTTCAGCATCCCCTCTCTTTTCAGCTGTAGACTGGGAAAGACATGGCAGGGGAGATACAGGCCCTGTTAGCTTCTTCAGCCAGAGACAATCACTTCTGCTCATTTCCCATTGGAGAGAGGAAGGGGCCCGCAAGGCATGTCCACCCTGTGGAGGGGTGTCCAGCCACAAGTGCTGTTTGTGGTTGGAGAAAGTACAGCTCAGAGAGTTTAACCAATCAGGTCCAGGTCCAGGGCAGAACCAATGGAGTTCACTGTAAACTTGCAACCTTTGTTTTGGAAAGAGGGTCTCACGTGGTAGCCCAGGTTAACCTGGGACTCATGGCATAAGCCTGGCTGGTCTTGCACTCACTGCCATCCAGCGGCCTCGGCCTCAAAGGTGTGGGATTACAGGTGTTAATCGCCACACTTGGCTCCAACCTCTCTTCCCAGTGATCTGTCCTCGTGGGAGGGAGGAGGCTCTAGACAAAAGTCTGGGCACTCGCTCTGTGTGTACGTACTCCTAGGCTGCAGGAGGAAGGCATCCTTCACTCCCAGTTCTACCACGTTTCTAGCTGATCTCCAGGAGGCAAAAAAGCAGAGCCACAGAGGCCGAACATCTGCAGTAAAGATGTCTCACCCACACATCTGTCCATTCGAACAATAAAGATATCTCACCGTGCATCTGTTCACACTGGGCACATCCATTTGACTCCAGACAAATGGGTGACATGGTTCTACTTTTAAGTGCTTTAGAGAATGTCCTCTATAATTTTGTTCTTCTTTTCTTCTTCTTCTTCTTTTTTTTTTTTTTTTTTCTTCAAGACAGGGTTTCTCTGTGTAGTTTTGGTGCCTGTCTTGGATCTTACTCTGTAGCCCAGGCTGGCCTCGAACTCACAGGGATCCACCTGGCTCTGCCTCCTGAGTGCTGGGATTAAAGGCGTGCACCACCACTGCCTGGCCTTGTTTTTGTTTTTCAACACAGGGTTTCCCTGGCTGTCCTGGAACTTGCTCTGTAGACCAACCAGGCTGGCCTCGAACTAACTCTGCCTGCCTCAGCCTCCTGAGCGCTGGGATTAAAAGCATATACCACCATCATCAGGCTCCTCTGGAACCCTGTAGCCTCTCTGTCCTGTGTACCCATGGTAGACATGGGGAGGGTTTGGGGTGCACACCCTGCTTCCTACTTTGGATGCAGTGCATTCTCACACCACTGCTTCCGCAGCTCAGCTGAGCACTTTGTGGATAAGCATTCTCAGCCCAGGGGAGTGTCTTCCCTCAGGGACTCTTGGGAGATTATGTTCTTTCCCCCCTCCTCTGCAGCAGACATCTGTTGAAAAGGAACATAAAGCTAGCCCCCCCCCCCCCTTGGTCCATTTTCCAGGGCCTGTGGGAGCTGCTAACCACGCTTCTGCTCTCCATCATTCCCCCTTGAGATTACCCCTCTCCCCAGATTCTATTCCTAGGAAGCCAGCTCTAAGACAGAACCCGGGGAGGAAATTCTTTTAATCACCTCCCTCCACTCCTGGAGGACACAGGAAACAGCTGGGCCTTCTTGGCAAGCACCGCGTCATTGGAAGACTCCCTTTTCGCCTTCTGTTCTCCAGCCGAACAACGATAACTCCATGAGACTACAGTTTGTGGTTTAACGTTTGCCATCCACACTCCCGTCCGGGACACTGGAAGGGGTAGCTCACCGCTAGCCATAAGGAAGAGGAAGGCTGGCCCTTCCAGACCACTTTCCCGTTTTTCTGTCAAGGAGTCACCACGATTCTGTGGGAGGAAATCTTATCTATTGTTTTCTGCGAGGAATCGCGAGTATGTAATGCTTAAGCAGCTGCCTAAGTCCACAGAGCGAGCTTAGCATAAACGTACCGTAGCAAAGAATAAAAAGACAGACTCTGGGCTGGCTCCAGGCATTCACTCCTATCCTGCTGTCTAACCCTGAACAGATCTTTTTATGATATATCAGTGAGGAACTGTATTTGGCTGACATTTAGAAATGCCCCAGATGATGTTTTGAACACTCGAGACTCTACGACTTCACTAAAAAAAAGGAGGTCGGGGAGGAAGGTGCTGAGGATTGGTGCATCAGTGGGCAGCCTCATCACCATCAGAGACTTCTCATCCAATGGGCTGCGATCCCTGTTTTTTTGGTTCAGCATGATCGCTGGAGCCCTAGCCATCCTAAGTGAGCTCCAGACAATGAGAAGGAGAAAAGAAGAAAAGCCTGCTCCCCGCTCAGAAGGAGGTTTTCCCATCTTTTTATAAAGCACCTCACTCCATGTCCCATTGGCCAGACGTACGGCAACATCTAGGGGCCAAAAACGTGCAAGTCTCATAATGGTTCACTTGTTAGTGATCCTCTCAAACTGCTTATGCCTAAGTTCTTGTTCTCTGTTTGGTATTATTTTCAGGAAAGATTTATTGAGCAAAACTGTGTTCCACTCACTCTTCAGGGCATAAAGATGACTAAAAGCAGGGGAGAGATGTAGATTAAAATAACCCCAAGGGATGGAGCTGGAGAGAAGGCTCAGCGGTTAAGAGCACTTTCTGCACTTTCCAAGGATCTGTGCCAGTTCCTGGCACCTGTGATGGGTGGGCTCACAACCGCCTGTAACTCCAGCTCCAGGGGATCTGACACTTTCTTCTGGACTCCATGGGCACCTGCACTCCCGTGTATACACATAAATAAAAATAAAAAAATAAAATAAAAAGGATCACAAGGGGCCTGAGGCGTAGTCAGCTCTTTCAACGGCTGGTGTGTCTTTCATAAGCCTCACCCCTAACTCATCGAGAGCGGCGAGGCTACGGTCAGAGGCAAACCAAAAGGATGGGAATGGATGAAGCCCCCAGCTGGAGGAGGTAGAAGCATCTCAGGCTGACACACAGTGAAAACATGCATATTCCGTTTATTTGTAGATAAAGTAGCCATTCCCTACTTGTTTCCGAAGAGGAGAAAAATATGCTCTTCTGTAGACGAGAATTTCTAAACAGTCTTATTAAATAAGAAACACAGAGCCAAATACAGAGGTGCAAGCCGTAGAGATCAGAGCAACAGCCACCAAACTAACCTTAGCTCACCACACCGCCATCACTTTCCAAGAGAACCGAACCAGCTTCTTCCTGTCTAACCTGTGCCTTTATTGCCTTGCTGTTCTGCCTTCTCATTGGCTCTAAGCCTAGCCACATCACTTCCTCATCACTGCCTGTCTATACAGACCTCCAGGTCTCTATGGTTGGTACTTGGATTAAAGGCATGTGTCATCATGCTTGGCTGTGTCCTTGAACACACAGGGACTCTGCCTGCCATGTGATTGGATTAAGGGCATGTGCTACCACTGCCTGACTTCTGTTTATGGCTGGCTATGACCTCTGATCTCCAGGCAAACTTTATTTATTAACACACAAATAAAATCACCACATTTCAGCACAAATAAAGTATCACTACACTCTTCCTCTTCATAATCAAAACAAGGGCAAAAATCACTCAACGAAGGATCAGAAGAGAGAGTGGGCTGAATGAATACTGTAGCTCTTGCTTCTTGGCTGGGCAAGGTAAAAAGGGTGGTTACAGGACCCGTCACTGTGACTGCCTGGGAGGAGAGCCAAGGCAATTCCAAAGGAGAGACACATTCCTTCATTATCATGGAACTCAGAGATTTATCAGGGCAGGTCTGTTTTAGTGACATCAACCCATAAAACACATGGTACATAATAATAGTTTTGCACCAAGTGAGAATATTTATTTATGATATCAATCCTGGAAAAGCCTAGAATCAAAGTTTTAAATACCACATTTTGCTGATTTAAGACATCGTTAATAATAGATATGCCATTATTTTATGTATGGTAATGATAGGGAAATCTCTGCCCAATAAATTATGATGACTTCCCATAGGCCATGAGCAGCATTTTAACTTTAAAGATGCTAAAATGCAAAAAAAAAAATAAAAAAGCAAAGGAAAAAATACACCCATGCTATAAGGTTACCCTTCTGTGAATACATGTCTCTAGAGAAATAAAGTGATATATTATAGGATAGAAGCTCTCTTTCGACATAAGAGCCCAGGGGGTGAATTTAGCACTTCGGTTTCCTGACCCTTCCCAATGTTCCTTCTCTCAGCCACCTAGCCATTCTTTCTCATGAGGTGTTGTGGCAGACTCTTACACACCGACATGTCCACATCTTGGTGGATTTGGGTTTCAGAAGTCAGCTGACTGTTGTCTTAAGTGACATGGCTGTTTCTTCCGGGTTACCATATACGGTAAAAGGAAAATGCCGGGGAATTTGATCTTGGCTCAAGTTACAAAATTGTAGGAAGTGGCTGAAAAAACCAAAGCAAACAGACAAACAAACAAAACTGTTTTTTTTTGAGACAGGATCTCATGTAGCCTAGGCTATCCTCAAGCCAGCTATGAAACCAGAGCTTGTCTTGAGCTACCGATCCTCAGGTTTTCTTCAGTTGCCAAGTTCTGGGATTTCAGAAGTGGACCACCATGCTTGATGGGTCTGATTGACATTTTAAGGCTCAAAACAGCATAGAAGTAAGTAGAAAACGTAATCTGAACTTACAATTGGGAAGTCAACAGTAAAAGAAAAGGGAAAAATATAAGACAGGATCGCAGAGGCAAATGTGTGGTTATGGTTCCAATGAGGACATAGAACCTCCCATTGATTGTCCTAATAATGACTTTTTCAGAATGGTTACATGCCAGACAGGATTCCTCTGCTGGAGAAAGTGGCATGGCCTGACTCAAAATTTTCACCTTCTGGGGATGGAGCAATGACTCAGCTGTTAAAAGCACTGGCTGCTCTTTCTAGGTGATCCTTCGATTCCCAGTGCCAACATGGTGGCTCACAACCATCTATAACTCTAGTTTCAGGGACTCCAGCACCTTTTTTTGGTCTCTGTGGGCCCTGCAAGCTCACAGTGCACAGGCATGCACGCAGACAAAACATCCATACAATGAAACAAAAATAAAGGCTAATTTTTTCTTTTTTAAATTTAACACCTTCCTGAGCATGTGCATGTTGGAAATTACAATAAATGCTGTTGTGGGGGACACAGTTAAGTTTTACTGAGGGGAGAAATTTGGAAATATGGACTCTGAATAGTCAGAACTAGCTCAACTTTCAATCCTTCCTCTCTCTTGCTTTTCCTTATCAGGAGCTTTTTTGTTTTGTTTTGTTTTTGTTTTTTAACATTTCTGAGTCTGTCCATACGAAAATCAGTAACCCCAACATTGTGCCTCTGACTCCCATCTTACCCCTCTACTCTCTGCGAAGTTCTCCCAAGAAAACAATCGTGTTCTTCTTTTGAAGGAGCAAATTCCACTGGACTTTCCATTCACTGATCTCCTACCTGGTGCTCCCACTCACTGGACTCTTTTACCCTTTATCTGTTACTTTTCTTGTTTCTGTGATTAAACACCCCAACAAAAGAAGCTTAAGGAAGGAAGGCTTTATTTTGGCCCACAGTTCTAGGATACAGCCATTCCATCATGGTGGAGAAGCCACAAGGGCAAGAGCTTGAGGCAGCTGCATCCAGAGTAGTACACGAGTGTGCTCAGCTCATGTTCTCCTTTTTGTTCTGTCTGGGATCCCATCCCAGGAAGTGGTGCCACCCACAGTGGGTGGATTAAGATAATCTTTCATGGGAATGGGATGCCCAGAGGCCCATCTCCCAGGTGATTCTGAATCTCATCAAGGTAACAATTACATCAATATCACTCCCTTGTTAGTTTGGGGTCTGACTGAAACATCCCTTCCATATGTTGACAACTCAGTGGAGCAAGTCCAGTGGGAGGGTTTAGGGAAGCGATCGGACCATGAGGCCTCTGATATCATCCATGGATTGATCCATCAATGAGTTTATGATTTGAACTGCTATTGGGAGGTGATGGGAATTGAAGTGGGGGGTTTCTAGCTGAAAGGACTAGATCCTTGAGAGAATGCCTTGAGGGATATTTATTATTTCTGACTCACCTTTCTCCCCATGCTCTCTCTCCCTCAGGGGAGCCATTTCCCTGTGCTGTGCCTTCCCCTGGGATGCCTGTCTATCCACAACTCTAAAGGCGATCCAGCCATCTGAGCCTGCCCTGAAATCTCTAAACCTGTGAGACAGAATGAAGTTTTGTCCTTTAAGTTGCTTGTCTCTGGCTAATGCCACCCCCATCACTTCTCTAGACATGCTCATGGCCTGAACTGGGACAAGTCAAACCCTGTCTCCTTTGATGTCACTGATGCATTCATCAACATGGACCTCTCACTGCTCTGAGATACTCATATTCTGAACTTCCAGGACTCCACAGTTCCTTGGCCCTTCTCTTGTTGGATAATACTTGATTTCGTTTCTAGACTGTTTGGTTTCTCTGGCATTTAAATGGCTCTTGCCCATCTTCTTCTCTCCTCTCTCCCTGAGTGGTCTCATTCTCTCCCATGGTTTCAGGTAGGCCAACCAAAGACAGATGGCTCTCAAAACTCAGTCTTCATCTAAAGCTCCAGAGTCCTATCTAACTGCCTCTAACCACACAGAAGTCCCATAGGCCATCACTGTGTTCACATCAACATGTACAAAGTTGATCTGATCACCTGCCTCTCCAACTGATGATTCCTGTATTTCTTGGTTTGATGAATGGCGCCATCATTCACCCAACCTAGAAACACGCCCCTACCCACCCATACAGTGCGATCATCCCAATATTCCTAAACCTACCCCTGATGACTCCTTCTCACCACTACCATGGCTCCCCTTCTAATATCTTTCACCAAAATCATTATAACCATTTCCAAACTATTTTGATTGCCATCTTGTTCCTCCTCAACCAGTTCCAGACAGTGCTTGTTTCTGTAGTTCAAACATGACAAAATTGACCCACTTAAAGCCCGCCAACAGCTGTCATTGTTGTTAAGGTAAAATCAAACTCCTTGTCATAGTTAAGCCAATCTGTTAAAAAAAAAAGTGGCATTTGGTTCTGCAGCTAGATCTTTACCAGTTCATTTCTAGACCTGGCTCCACTTTCTAGACCTGTCACCACCTTCTAGACCTGGCTCCACTGTCAAGATCTGGCTCTACCTTCCAGATCTAGCTCCACCTTTTAGACCTGGCTCCACCTTCTAGATCTGGCTCCACCTTCTAGACCTGGCTCCACCTTCTAGACCTGGCTCCACCTTCTAGATCTGGCTCCACCTTCTAGACCTGGCTCCACCTTCTAGACCTGGCTCCATCTTCTAGACCTGGCTCTGCTTTCTAGACCTGGCTCCACCTTCTAGATCTGGCTCCACCTTATAGACCTGGCTCCATCTTCTAGAACTGGGCAAATCATCACACTCACTTTGATGCTGCAGCCCATAAAAAATGCTGCTTGTATTTCATCTCATGCCTTCAGAGGGCCACTCCCCTTTCAACCTTTTCATCTGGGAAACTGCTTAACCTGCTGAGACATCATTTCCTCCCCAGAAGTCCTCCCTGATGTCCCCACACCCACGCACAGCCTTTCCCATGGACACCCTCGCTGTGCTTGCCTTTGTTATGGAGTCTGTCAAGTCTCTTCACCTTAGCTCAGAGAACAGACCGTGTTTAACCCTGATGTTCCTGGTTCCCAGAAAAGTGCCTAATGTATACAATATGCACTCAATGCATGA